>NC_143149.1:5927500-7177500 GCF_059928025.1 Delphinapterus leucas
AGAAACTTTAGTGTGGAGCTGGAGAGAATTCGCACATACTAAGTGGGAGGTGTGCACAAGATGCCCAGTTGATATAAAAAGTGGGTTCTTGGCTATCAATGTCAGCCTTTTATTTTTTCCTTGAAATTCAACAAGTTTCATTCTCCATTGAAGGTATGCATTGTTGTCTTTGGTGTGTGAAGGATGAGCTCTTTAATGGACAAAAAGTTTTCCTCTTTATAGAGAAAAAATTTTCCCCCACGTTTTATACTCTTCTTCTTCTTTTTTTTTTTTTTTTTGCGGTACGTGGGCCTCTCACTGTTGTGGCCTCTCCCGTTGTGAAACACAGGCTCCGGACGCACAGGCTCAGCGGCCATGGCTCACGGGCGCAGCCGCTCCGCAGCATGTGGGATCTCCCCTGACCAGGGCACAAACCCGTGTCCCCTTCATCAGCAGGCGGACTCTCAACCACTGTGCCACCAGGGAAGCCCTCAGTATGTTATTAATAGTTAAATTATACATTTCCAAATTATTTAATCCAAAGTTTGAAATGTGTTACCTATTTAATTATCCAACATAGATACAAAAATTGAACAAAGGTGTGTAACTTTTGTGGATCAGCGTCTACCTGAAATATTGGTAGAAGGATCTTATATTTTAATACAAATACAATGTTAAATTATAATAACATAATCACCATTTCATTCATTCAACACATAATTATTGGAGATCCTATTGTTTGTAGCAGAGTAGTGGTTGAAAAATCCTAGGCTCTAAAGTAAGGTCCATGATTTTAGTTTCTAAGAAAATTCAGTGTGCAACTTAACCTCTTGAATTTTCGAATGGGTCTTTACTTCTTTCCATGAGATTCTGCGTCAGTAAATTCAGGATGATAATAGCACCTTCCTCATAAGTTTTTATGAGGGTTAAATGAAATAAAATACCTTAATACAGGACCCTGGTATAAAATAAGCTTTGACTACCTTTAGCTAGTATTCCTATGTCTTTTGATCTTCCATCATTACTGTTTACATTTCAGACATACCCAGATGAGCATCTCCCATTTTAAAAGTACTACTTTTCTATATTTTTATCCCCAAGCAAAGATCTTGACATGTATCTCTATCTATCTTTGTACCTTTCTTCCTTCCTTCTTCCCTCCCTCCCTCCCTCCCTTCCTTCCTATCTGCCTTTATTTAATGACTGAACAATTAACTACTCCTGGAGCTATAGTTTTATAAATATTCCTTAGATGTTCAATTTATATGGAGAATATCCATCCTTTTCCTATAATTTTCCTCTAATTTATAATCTGCCTTTGAATCCTGACTTTAATCTTAAATCTTTTACTGTATTTCATCAATCGCAGAGTCTTTTGAATATATTTTTGTAAAATACCCTAGAATTCTATAACATGAAAAGGTATAAAAGATAAAAATAATGCTCCAAGAAATGCTGTGTTACTTGGTTGTGCTTTTCTCAGATGGCTTCCTATAGATCTGTCCGTTTTGAATGTCATCGGCGTGCAATTCAATATCAATAACCTGTTCTTGGGAATTACTTGGGAACTGTCAGAAGTTAAAAAAATATACACGTGGGTCAATTTGATTTGAGGAGAAAATGTTTTAGATTTATGTGAAAAAAAGAGCATTCTTATATTCTTTGTGGTTATATTCCAAAGAAAAGTCCTTCCTCTGGAAGAGAGAACTGTTATCTCCCTTTGTTAAAATAAAATTCTTCATATTTTAGATACTAAATTTTTTATTACAAAGTAATGCACAATCATGGTAAAACATCAAAAGCTATAGGAAGATATAAGACAAAAATTAACAGCCCCATTTTAGTCCTGCCCAAAACCCAAGATTCATTTCTGGGCTAACAATTTCATGTATGTCTATACGTTTTCAATTCAAACACAGAATATCAGTTTATACACATAATCTGTCAGTAAGTAAACTGAGTTGTCTTTTTAAGTGGCATAGGTAGACTTCCAAGATAAGTTTTGAAGTCTTTCTCTAGAAAGAGAAAAAGACCCTCAAAATTCACAAAAATTGTTTAGCCAGCTATCTTCAAAAGGGAGAAAGTGGGTACAGAAAGAGAGCATTTTACAAACTTTCTATAAAAAGATTCAATTTCTTATCATCTTGATCTTTTATCTTCAATGCTAAGTTGTCTTGAAGAATTATCTATGTGTAAATAAGGTCATTATCTTGTCTTCTTCTCATCTTGTATTCCTTTAACTTCTGTTTTGTTTGGTTCCATGCATCAAAGTCACAAAAATCACAAAAATCCTTTTCTAGAGGAAACCATCATCATAAGGCAGATAATCCATGTAGCCACAACCATCAAATGACTGGAGGTTTTCGTCAGACACTGACAGTATTGTTTTCATCGTATAACTTGTTTGTGGTGTGCCCTGTGTTACAAACAAAACCCAGTCCATACTGTCAGGGAGTGTAGAGTCTAGCGATTTTTGTGACTTTGATTTGCTTATAAATGGAAGAGACAGAGTGCCTTGTATAAATTCACGTGGACTTGGAAAGAAAATTTGATATCCCGGTAGCTTTTAAAGGGCTAAATAGAAAGCCGGCTGCCTCCTGCTGGCTGCTAGTATGTGGTTTCGTGTGTGGAGATTTTGTATATCGTGCTGTGCCCCAGGAGAGGACCAGAAGATGTGCTCATTATCTTGTATTTATTTTTATATACCAGGATTTTCATACTGTTACAACCCCGGGAGCAATCACTGAAAAACACTCCTTGTTTTTATAAATCTAAAGAAGGTTTCTCAGTGTTCCTTTTAGCCTCTACAAAAATGGTCATTTCTAGATTTAATTTGCTGTTTTCTCCCTGGCGGCTCTCTGCCAGTTTCTCCTAAGTAACAAGTCACATTTATGCAGTGCTGTACAGTTAGAAAGATATTTCAGGTATATAATCACGTGCTTGGAATTAACTGGTGAAGCCAGCGGGTTTGACTGATTCTAGCCACATTTAAGACTTTTTTCATATAATGTGTTACTCTGTATTGACTTCTCGAAAATTTATTCATTTTCAGAAAAATATGTTACTGTTGAGAAAGCAAAATGCCTCTGTTTTCTTATGTCTTTATCTAATGTTTCCAATTTTTAAAAAGGAAATGAGGTAAACAAGGGGAAATAATATTTGCTAAGCGCTTTGTTTGTATGTCTCAGGCTTGTGCTGAGTGTTTTAAACTAAGTAACACATATTTTAAACCTGACAGTAGCTCTTGGATACTATCCTGGTCTAACAATGTAGGACACGGGGGGCTTGGAGAGGTCAGATGTATCTCCTGGGGTCACTCCACTGGCTGGAAGTGAGCACGGCCTCAATTAGACTGAGACCTCCCCCCCCCCCACCCGAGGACCACCCTCCTTCCATGGACAGTCTGCACTGTTCATTTTCCCATGCTTTTGCTGTGGTTTGAAGTGGAAGATTATATCATGCATTTGCAGTTCTTATCCTTTCAAATTCAGTGGATGGTTCTACCATATCCCAGTCGCACAAGCCAAACATTGTCAGTTATTTGAAATTCTTGTTTTCAGACTCAACATGAACATGTTTCCCGTCCCCACTGCTACGGCCTTAACTCAAATCTTGTCATCTCTGACTGGACTATGTCATTAATCTCCTAAACGTCCACCCTTGTTTCTATCTCTCCACCAAAAATCCATCCATCAGAGTTCTTGCAAAGCATCCTTCAGGGCTTCCCTGGTGGCGCAGTGGTTGAGAGTCCGCCTGCCAATGCAGGGGACGCGGGTTCGTGCCCCGGTCCGGGAAGATCCCACATGCCGCGGAGCGGCTGGGCCCGTGAGCCGTGGCCGCTGAGCCTGCGCGTCCAGAGCCTGTGCTCCGCAACGGGAGAGGCCACGACAGTGAGAGGCCCGCATACTGCAAAATAAATAAATAAAGCATCCTTCAGTACCTCCTCGTCATCTTGTAACATAACTCTACACTCTGTTCTTCTTTAACTGTTACTGCTCCCTGTATCACCACAGCTAACTCCTGTACCTTCCAGAACATACTGGAATCCTCATCATCTGAATAACTTGAACTTCCTAATGCATCTGACCTTGGGTCCCATGGTGACACGCTCAACCCTGAAGCCTCTTCTCCTCTTATTGTCTCTCACCTATAGAATACCAGCTCATCTTTCAAGGTTCAGTGCAAAGGTTACCTGTTCTAGGAAAGCTTTCCTTCGTCTCACCTTATAGCCGACACCTCCCTGTCTCCCTGCAAACTAGTTGGTGTCAAGGATTATGACTAATTCTTCTTTCCTAATCTCCTGGGCTCATTGTAGGGACTGAAACACGGAAGTCATCAAGTAAAATGCTAATGAATGAAAACAGAAATTCATTCATGTGACCTGGGTAGATGGATTACTAGACTTCTTGGCTTATTCAGGAACGCTACAGAATCACCTATAATACAATCGGTTGTGTGTGTCTATGGTATTTCCAAGAAATTGTTTATTGGGCTGGCAGAGAAGGAAGTGCTACTACCACTTACACATACAGTTTTATATGGAAGCAATTCATAGTTTCTTTATTATCAGATTGAACTTAAGGAAAACATGATTTAGTTTTATTTCAAACATATTAAAAGTAGGGCTTCCCTGGTGGCGCAGTGGTTGAGAGTCCGCCTGCCGATGCAGGGGACATGGGTTCGTGCCCCGGTCCGGGAAGAGCCCACATGCTGCGGAGCGGCTGGGCCCGTGAGCCATGGCCGCTGAGCCTGCGCGTCCGGAGCCTGTGCTCCGCAACGGGAGAGGCCACAACAGTGAGAAGCTCGCGTACCGCAAAAAAAAAAAAACCATATTAAAAGTGTTTGAAAATAAACGTTTTCAGTTACCCTGAACCTCAGCAATTGAGAACGTTACTGTTGGTTATATGGTTCCAAAGTTTTATTTTAGAACCGAAAATCACTTTCTTCTTGAAAACTATAAGATAAATTCTGTGTCTGGTCTTCTTGACTGCATTTGAAACCCCAAATTTTGATTGTGGTATTCATGTAATTGCAGAGAAGAAAATAAGAATTTAGTTTAGCTATAGCTAAGAATGCCATATATATTTTTTTCATTTAAAACACCTTTCAGTACATTTATCACAGGAGTAACCAGAAATGCCACGCTGTTTTTTACAGTATTATGATTCTTTTTCCCTCATAACTACAACAAATTACATTTCTGAGTCTTTATGTTTTTATAATACAAGAGAGAATTTTAAATTATAAAAATGTTAAATGTTTTCTTTTGCCCTTACAGTATTATAATGTTCAAATTACACAAAAGTTTTTTTTTAAGATTTCCTCTCTGTCTCTTTGTCTTTAGAAACAATTGAAAAGTGCCTAAGAGAAAAAAACTGTGTGTGTGTTTCTGTGTATATATATGTGTGTATGTGATATATACAAAAAAGTATGTTTATTTGATTTAGAGCAATAAGAAAACGGAATCAATGAATATTTCACTTTGTTGCTGGAATAAAATTGTTGGACACGGACATCTGGAAGAAACTGAAGGCAGAATAATTAACTGCATATTTTCTCTATTTTAATTAAATAAATAGTTTACAATTCTTTTTTTTTTTGCCTTTTCTTTGTCACTGGCATATAGATTCTGTATGTAGGTAAAACAAATGTGAACATCTTTCTAGACACTGGCTTTGCGTATAATCTCTTCTTCCGTTTGAAGGCTGCTATTGTGCTTTGAAGTAAATAACCAACACCTTGAAAGGAAGTACATTTAAAAACATAGTTAAAAAAAAACATATTAGGGGGAATGGATATGGGGAGTGTGACAGTCAGAGCCTAAAACCTAGGTGGGAAGCATATGCAGCTCAGCTCACCAATCTGCAGGGGGGAATCCACAGGCACTTCCATTTGTACAAAAGGAATGGTTCTCATCAGAAGCACAGAACAAAGATTTCTTTTTCCAAATAAATAAATTAATTAAATAAAAAATAAAAACATAATTACTTAAGAATCTGAGCTCTAAAATTTAACGTTGAGAATTTGGGGATTGTTTTTATTTCTACTTAGGTTGTTGCTTTGAATTGAACAAAATGTGTTTAAATTATGAAATCGAAATCCGAATTTAAGGTTAAACCACTGGTAATACACAGAAAGTCAGAAGCTTGGGGGTGTTTGTTATCCTCAGATGTTCCTTTATATTTTTGTTTAGAAACTACTTTTGTGATTGAAAGGATTGCATGCGGCACTTTTCACGGGGCTAACCTATACCTTTCAATTAATCCCTACCTTCTAAACCAAAGACCTTGTAATTGTTGTTGTTATTGTTGTCTCTTTAATCAGCTAACTTGAGCACATCAAGAAGACTTTTTATTTAGCACACCAGGCACGTATGCATGCATCTAGCCAATACGTGGTATTATTCAATACTAATGTTCTACTTGGAATTAGCTTTGGGTGGGTGAGGGATCCAGATTAAGAGAAGTAGTTGACATATCTGCTTATTAAGATGAATTGAGAAATAGTGAGTGGGTAATACTTTTAATGGGGAGTTTGGAGACACATGACATGATGGAGCGGAGCCTAGAGCCTTCTAGGGAGCGTGATGGGTGTAAACAAAGCACTGAGGAGAAAACACACTTCTCTATGAAGGCTGGACCTGCCTGGTGTTTTGATATGGGTTTGGGCACAATTGCATAGCTCAGGGAGCAGTAGATGCTGGAGTCCTTAAAAGGTGGTGATGATCCTGGATGCAGAAGGCAAACACAATCAAATGTTGGACATGATATAGGTCCTTGCAAAGTAATATGTATGTATTTATTTTTGCGGTACGCGGGCCTCTCACTGCTGTGGCCTCTCCCGTTGCGGAGCACAGGCTCCGGACGCGCAGGCTCAGCGGCCGTGGCCCACGGGCCCAGCCGCTCTGCGGCAAGTGGGATCTTCCCAGACCGGGGCGCGAACCCAAGTCCCCTGCATCGGCAGGCGGACTCTCAACCACTGCGCCACCAGGGAAGCCTAGTAATATGTATTTAAATTGAATCAAACACTTAAAATGGAAATAGAATTTTCAAGGGGAAAAAAGGTCTCAAAATTGTATGCATAGTGAGTTGGAAAGTAGAGAAACCGGAATTTGGAAGACCATTTAGGAGGTTGTTGGTTTAGACATGAGGAGACAAAGAGTTTGCTAGAAGATAATGAAGAATTAAGATTTAAATGCCAAAGAGTAAAATATCTTATTTAGTGAAGGGAATAGGAAAATTGGGACTTTGAATAAGGTAGTTTATGAAGGTAAACACAAATTGTTTCAGGGCTTATTAATTCAGTTAAAACTATTTACTAGTGAGATTTCCTTTTAAAATGACATTCCTATTTTTATCTCTGAAACGTAATTATCTCCAGTCTATTTCACTTTGATGTTTTTCATTTGAAACCTGAGGTAAAAGATGTTTCTCTGCTCGTATACGAATTTGAGTAACTCAACTCTGTTGATTTGTTCATAAATTGCATTCTAATCATTTCGAACAGCTTTCTCCTAATAAACATAAAACGTCACTGGATATTATTTTTAGGATATGTGTAAATATAGATTTCATGTTAAAATTAATTTCTTCTTTATGGTTAAGAACAACTGAAGGATGCTGAACATAAAACATCAAATATTAATGATGTCGAAAATGTCTGGGATTGTTTTATGTAGCATAACAGGGATAAGGTGGTGGATCTACCTCTGGAAGTGAGCTAATATGTGTGGGTTTTAACTTTGTGTCCCATATGGGAAATGTAGACACTACATTTCAGTCCATGGGAACACTATTGAAATTTCTGAAGTGATACTTTCCAAAACTGGAGAGCATTCTGTCTTTTAGATCTTAACACACTGCCAAACATGAAGCTTGCATTTCTAACCACTGGATTGGTAGGAGGCATTCACCCTACACAGATGGAACCTTACCACAGCCCCGTGAAGGAAGCTATTTCTCGTCTCATGGTCTAGGTGAGGTACCCAAGTCCCTTTTAAGGAAAGAGACATTATAACCAAGAGGGAGATGCTGCAGGACACAGTTTATAAAACAGGAAGAGATCTTTGTCTCTTAAGCTTTATTTTCATGTAAGAGAAATGTAAGCAAATAGAGGGAGACAGAAGTAAGGCTGTTTTCCTTAATTATAATGGGTCAAAAGTGGATATTCCTCGCAGTTGAGGGCTAGCAACCAACCTTTGAACTCTTGGGAAGCATTCTTCTGCCAAGGCTGTTTCTTTGGCCCAATCCTTCCTTCTTGGAACAGACTTTGTTAGAGGCTACGGAAGGATCACCCTGTTCTCCTTGATGAGGACAGAAGGACCAAGTGTGACGGGGTTTGAGAGGCAAGTAGACATTAATCAGGCAAACATGGGAGAATTCCAAGTGGAGAGGACACAGGTGTGAAACCACAGGATTGTAAATAAGCTCATCTAAACTGGGGAACTCTTCAGTATTCTGTCCAAAGAAGAGTTTAGATTCTGAGAAGGCCAAGAAGAGCACTGGAGAGCTTCACAAAAAGCAGGGATTTGATAACTTTGCATTTTAAACCGTCATCCTGGACTGGTTGGATGCTAACAACCTATGCAAGAAATGAGGAGAAAATAAATAATCTTCCTAAGCAAGAAAAGATCTGTGTAAATGGTAAAGGGACAGAGAGGCAAGGACAAATTGGAAAGTATTACTGGGTAGAACGGACTGGATGTGGCTCGTGGGAGCGTTCAAAGAAAGGAAAAAATGGAAGATTCCATAGGTTTTAGCAGCTGAGTATATGCTGGTGCCACTAAACAGACTGAATCCAGAATAAAATAGGCCAGGGAAAATTGATCCCTGCGCACTCTTACAATACCCTCTAAGCTCAGAGGAAGCGCCGCCTGCCATCATTGCTAAGGCTAACATTTATTCATGCCTCTTATGTCCGGCATTCACTAAATTCAGGGTCTGCTTCCTCAATTCTGCCTCTTCATTGTTTCTAAATAGTCTCCTTTCTGTCCCCTTATAAAACATATATCCGTTTCGTCTGAATTGTGAAACATAAGCATATTGCCTTCTGTCACCCTGGGTCACCTTCTGTTTGTCATCCGTGGTGTGACCACAAGTAAAATTATGTGAGTTCTAATTTCTCCACAAAGATCTGCACCTCCTCCAATTAATACCAGCGTCCTTACTATAGACATGTATCACTTAACTCTGTAGGGTGTAAGAAATTTGCTAAAGGTAAACCTGTTTATATCCAGTATAGTAGAGTTACCTTGGTTGGATTATAGTAAGAGTAGTGACTAGAAAAACCCAAAACAACTTTTTTTTTGCAGTATGCTTGGGACAATAAAATGCCATTTCTAGGTTTTAAGGAGAGATTTGAAAAATTAACTTATGTTACTGAGCGAATACAATTTTCATATGACTATCCTCCCGTATTTCCTAAAATATAATGATTTTACATCATTATATTCTGGGTTTTACGACAATACACGTCATTCACGTTCCCGATGACGTTGAGTACTATCTTACCCTAGTATTCATCTTTCTGACTCTTCAGACACTTCTCTTTTTTCCCTGGATTTAAATTATTGTTAATGCATTCACACATTTAGAATTGATACAGTGTACAAGACTGTAGAAATAGATCTTTCTTTGTTCCCCCTTCCAGTCACACCACCTGAAGTCTCACATTTCCAACTTATTACCGTTTAATATGCCATTACTACTACTGAAGATGCAGTATGTTTGCTTTATTTGTGGATCATAGATGAACTTCCCTGAAGATCATAATCATAATTCTGTTCCTTTCTAGATTTCATCTGGAACTGCTTAAAGAGCTCTAGTTAAGAAGAAGCTGAAATTGAGACAGGCAAACTCACTATGCATACACTTTTACAACCTCCTGTGTGTTATCATGCGGATTTTGTCTCTCGCGTTTCTCAAGAGCTCCACTGTTCCATCTAAGAGCGCTCCTGTACTCATGAAAGCCTAGCCTTCTAGAAGTTATAGCTCACATGAACTTCAAGGCCCATGCTTTGGTTTAGAAACAGGTGTACTTTGGATAAACATCAGGAGATATTTTTAACAGGAGTGTAGTTATGGGATCTGACCCTTATGCACATACCAAAACGGCTAAGGCTGTGAAAACTTCGCCTGTCAGCCAAGTGCTAAATGGCAGGTCCCAGAGAATCCTTAGACCAGGAGGAGGCACAGGGAGTAAGTGATGCTGGAGCAACTCTTTGCTTCTCTGATAATTCATGCTGCCCATTAGTTGGGGAAAATGGTCCTCCAATAGTTATCAGAAGAATGTCTTAAAAAGAGGAACTCACATCCAGATGACCATGACATTATATTTAAATATGAAAAAAAACTAAGAGTGATTTGGCGATACTCATCACTTTTTACCTATACGTTTATCATAAGTAGTGTCATGAAGAACTCTGCTGTTATCAGAGTCAAGGTACAGTGCTCTGCTCTGTGTTCATCATTTGAGCAGAGGAAGGAAACTTTTTCTAAACATAAGTTATTATATAAAGGGTCTAAAGAACATACCAGTATATGTTTGAAAGCTGTTGGCTTAACATAATGATCGCCCTTGCACTTCATCTTCCCTCGTTTGGTGATTTAATATTGAATTCAGTCTAATACTTATTATAAAAGGCGTGACAAAGCCAGTGTGTTCTAGGCTTCTTTCTTTTTTAAAAATGCATTTACGTATTGCAGTCTGCATGACAAGAGATCATCCAGACTATTTCAATGAGTTTGCCAGTTTGCCACGTGACTTACTTGGTAGCAGGCAAAACAATGAGATTGTCTTTCTCATTTTGTTTCAGTAGTGTATTGATAATCTAGATATCTGTAGATATGTATGTATAATCGATATGTATTGATACATTGATAATTTATAGATCTAGCCTTACATCAGTTTATAAAGATTCAAATCCTCTGATGTATAATATTTAAGGTTTTCAAAAGATATACTTAGTTATCATCTAGCTAATCTTGGAAACTCTTTACCTTTTAGACGTAATATAATCTGGCATGGGTTTAGGAATATAAAAATAAAGTTGCTGGGAAAAAAATGAGTATATAGGGCTTCCCGGTGGCACAGTGGTTGAGAGTCCGCCTGCCGATGCAGGGGACACGGGTTCGTGCCCCGGTCCGGGAAGATCCCACATGCCCCGGAGCGGCTGGGCCCGTGAGCCATGGCCGCTGAGCCTGTGCATCCGGAGCCTGTGCTCCGCAACAGGAGAGGCCATGACAGTGAGGGGCCTGCGTACCGCAAAAAAAAAAAAGAGTATGTAAAGGGTCAATGCTCCAAATGGTATCACATTTCTGATGTGTCCGTTTTGAGTATCCGAAGCTTGATTCTAATTATGATGGGTTTCACATTTCAGAAACTTGCCTATAAGAATATTAAATAACATATTTGCTTCAGATTTTTAAAAATTTATTTATTTTTGGCTGCGTTGGGTCTTCGTTGCTGTGCGTGGGCTTTCTCTAGTTGCAGCGAGCAGGGGCTACTCTTCGTTGCGGTGCGCGGGCTTCTCATTGCGGTGGCTTCTCTTGTTGCGGAGCACGGGCTCTAGGCGCGCAGGCTCAGTAGTTGTGGCTCGCGGGCTCTAGGCGCGCAGGCTCAGTAGTTGTGGCGCACAGGCTTAGTTGCTCCGCGGCATGTGGGCTCTTCCCGGATTGGGCTCGAACCCGTGCCCCCTGCATTGGCAGGCGGATTCTTAACCACTGCGCCACCAGGGAAGTCCCTTTGCTTCAGATTTTGATCTTTAATTCTGGTCTTTCAAGAGACCACACAAGGTTGATTGAGAATGATTAAGATCATAGTAATGTCTGACTTACATACAGGTTAACACACAGGCAACTTAAGAAGATGTACATACGAAATTAACAAAGTAACTCAATATTTTCTCACTAAGGAATTCATAAAACCCCAGTCAAAGATGGTTACAGAATGTTTTTCTAGAATGGTCCTATTTAGATCCTCTTCCTTGTTTTTCTTAGTGGTTCCCCCATCAGGTACTAATTTTCTCTCTTTTATCAATCTACATCTCGTCTGTGTCTGAACCTGAGTAAGTGCTTCTGGAGGGGAAACTGATGCTGATGTCTACAATAATTATATGGAAATTTTAGCGTGTCTCTCTGGAACTGTTCAAGGTGTACACTTTTAGTTCAGCAGATGGTGAATCCACTCCCCTTTCCTTATTCCTCCTACTGTTTCTACTGTCCTAACAAGAACCCTAGTCATCTCTCATTTGGGCTATTAAAACTGACGCCAGATTTCTTAGCCTCAGGTCTTGTCCCCGCTTAAATCCACCATGCACAGGGCAAACAGTGTGATCTCTCTCAAATGTAAATCTCACTATGTCACTCTCTGGATAAATGAAACTCGCCCTGGTTAGCGTGAAGAAGCCCTCCCCAGCCCTCACATGACTCACATGCTCCAGCCTCAGATTACATCTTCCCTCACTTTGCATCCAGTGCATACCTTGGTTATGTCGACAGTGACTGTAGCTGTCTGCACATACTGTGATGTTCCTTGACTAGTTTGTGTATTTGGTCATTCTGTGCTCTCGGCCAATCTCATCTTCCTTTGCTTGAATAATTCCTGTGTATCATGGAATAACAGTAATGCAGGCATCCCCTCTTTAAGAGGATTTTGTGAACTACACAACATACCATCTTAGAGGGAAGACTCTGCAGTGTCCCTGCCAGGTCCCTTGAGGCAGGGGTTTCCTTTGTTTGTGGCGGTACTTCCAGCACCTAGCTCAGTGCTTGGCACGTAATGGGCAACAGACATGTGTTGAATGGAATCAAACAAAGCTCATGTTTTTGCTCTTTGTCATTTGCTAATTTGCACATTAAACACACCCGGGACAATGGCAGCTGCAGCTGACTCACAGTAGGGAGGAATTGTCCCAAGAAAACACTCTTCACCTGCTTAATTTTTCAATGAAGTTCACTAGCTGAGTAATGGATAATTGTCATGGGTCTCTAAGATGAACCTTTTGCCTGTCGTCTCAAGTTATGCTGTTTAAAAGGCAGACACTTAACGTATGTCGGGATAACAGATTTAGCACATAAAGACTTTCTGTAAGTGGTAAAGAATCTGGTGTTTTGTGCCTTTTCTGACTTTTCATCAAAATACTCTCATGAGTAGTTAATTTCTTGTCTTCATCTTTGTAGCGTGGGCAGTAGATCAGGCAGAAAGGAAAAGCTTTTTTGGCTTTACTTTAGAGAAAAAGGAATAGTGAAAAGAAAAATTGAGGCCTTGGCAAAATTTCTTATTTTTCTGTCTTTTTCTTTTCATTATGCTGAACAACTTAGAGTTCTGTGCAATAAAAATACAGTCATGGGCTTGCAGTCTTTCTTACTTTAAAACTTATGTATTTATGAAAAAAACTTATGTATTTATGATCATAAATTCTCTGTAACAGAGGTTTAGTGCATACCAGAGGTTTTGAGATATGCCCTCTTTTCATTATTATTTATTTCAAAATACATTCTAATTCTTAAAATTTCTCCACGGGTGATATTGGAAATATATTGCTTAAATTTGACATATTTGGAAGTTTCCCTAGTTTAAAAACTATTCATTTGTAACAATTCCACTTTGGTGAGAGAATACAATATATTTCAAATTTTTTGACATTTGATGAAACTTATTTTATTGCTTACTCTGTGGCCTATTTTGGTAAATGTTCCATGTGCGTATGATAATAATGTATATACTACAGCTTGTGGTTGTGCTATTAAGTGTCAGTTTAGTCAATTTTTAATCATTTTATCGCTTGTGTACTGGTCTTGACTTTATGCTTTATTGTTCATTCAGTTACTAACATATACCTGCTAAACGCTTCAACTATGATTTTGTACTTCCTTATTTCTCCTTTTAATTCTGTTATTGCATTCAGTGTTTGATGCTGTTTAATTAGGTATCTAGAAATTTACAATTATTTTATATTCCCTTTGAATTAAATCTTTAATTGTGTGAAATGTCCCTCTTTTTCTTCAGTGATAATTGTCTCCTTAACATTTATTTTGTCTGATATTAGGATTGATGTATGACCTTTTTTCAGTATTTGTGTGTTATACCTTTTTTCCTGCCCTTTTATTTTTCATCTTTCTGTGTCCTTACATTTAAAGGTTTTTTTAAAAAATTGTAAGAAGCGTATCATTTTCTTTTCTGACCATTGTCTTTTAATTGCAGTATTTAGTCCATTTACATTTATTTGAATTAATAATATATTTTTGTCCAAATCTACCATTTTTCTTTCTTCTCTTTGTCTTTACTGCTGTTTGTTCATTCTTTTCTCCTCTTACCTTATTTTATATTAATCATATTTTTAAAATTTTCCTCCTTATTAGTGTGTTAATATTAATTCCTTTTTAAAATTATTTTATTGGTTCCCCTAGAAATTGCAACATGCATTCTTAAGTTATTTGAGCCTACCTTAATTTGAGCCTACCTTAAATAAAACATATACAGATTTTGAGACTTTGTACTCTACTTTGTTTCTACTTACCTCAGTCCTTTTGTACTTTTATTAACATTTAATTTAAAAGTACTTGTATTTGGAGTCACATACTTTTAAAAAGATCAGTTAGTATTCATCTAAATTTACCCCCCAAATTTAGGCTTTCTGATGCTCTTCCTTACTCTTTGTCTGTCCTGCTTCTATCTGGCATCATTTTCCTTCCGTATGTTTGTGTCTCTAAAAAGAAAAAAGAAAAGAAAAGAAAACTCTAGTTTGTTTTCCCTTTCTCTGCTTTTGTTCCTGAAAAATATTTTCTTTTTCCACTTTAACTCTTTAAATAGATCATGTCTTTGGCTTCCATCATTCATGTTGTGAAATCAGCAAATTTGGGGCTTTCCTTGATTCACTTTTCTTCAGGATTTTTGCCCCTCACATTATAGCTGCTTTGATTACTTATAGAGGCTTTAACACACCTGCTTTTGTGTTAGTTTTTATATTTATCCAGCTTTACTTTCGTTTTCTGCAGGAAGATTATTCCAAGAAACAGATTTTGTAACCAGAACTGAATATCCAATAGCTCAGTCTTAAATGTTCATTATTTTAAATGTCTATTTTCTGATGTCTACTTTTATAAACATTCCCAAATAATGAATTTTGTGAACATAGCTATTAAATACAAAGAGGATCAAATAATGTAGAGAAAAGTAGCAGACAGTGTAATCCAGTTTTTGGAAATGAATATTTAAAAAGTCACTGATAGTGCTTCCCTGGTGGCGCAGTGGTTGAGAGTCCGCCTGCCGAAGCAGCGGACACAGGTTCGTGTCCCGGTCCAGGAAGATCCCACGTGCCGCGGAGCGGCTGGGCCCGTGAGCCATGGCTGCTGAGCCTGCGCGTCCAGAGCCTGTGCTCCGCAACGGGAGAGGCGAAAAAAAAAAAAAAAAGTCACTGATAAACCAATGTATTATTATTATTATTGTTATTATTTGCGGTACGCGGGCCTCTCACTGCTGCAGCCCCTCCCGCTGTGGAGCACAGGCTCCGGACGCGCAGGCTCAGCAGCTATGGCTCACGGGCCCAGTTGCTCCGCGGCATGTGGGATCCTCCCGGACCTGGGCACGAACCCGTGTTCCCTGCATCGGCAGGCGGACTCCCAACCACTGCGCCACCAGGGAAGCCCAGTGTATTATTGATGTAGCCGTATATCTGCATATCAGTTTCATAAGTGCTTTTGTGAATTTAATTTACATTTTAAGCATGTGAGACATTGTGCAACTTTATCTACTCCATGATACAATAGAGCATTTACAGCCACTTTGGAACAAACCAACCTGCGCTGAAGGAGTAGAGGGAATTATTTTATATTGTGGATGTACATGGTTCAGACATCAGAACTGCATCCTGTCCCACTTCATAAAATAAGTACTTCAAGGAAGTTATGAGTATCTGGTACTCGGGTAAATACTCTTTCAATTTAGCCTAGTTCAGGCGAAATTTTTTATACATGTTTTACCCCGACAGATTTTATTTTCAAAAACTATTCAGAATATTTTTTATAAAATAATGACTATAAATATTACATTATCAGTTGGTTCCACAGAGCACATGTGGGCTTTAGTTAGGATAATTTACTTCTTGCCTCTAACTCTCTGATTCTTACTCTTCCTTCCATGAATGCCATTGCCCTGATTCTAAGTTACCATCGATTGTTAATTTACTGAGAACTTTTCAGGGGAAAAAAATGAATTTTTGCTTTAAATTATACAGTAATTGTAAGACAGATCCCCAAAACATTAAAATGTGAAACAGACTTATATTATGAATTTGAGAAGTTATGGAATATATTATCGCCAACTAAATGCTGGTTGCTGTGGTGATCAGCGAAGAGAAGTAGATGAAACATTTTAGGTTGAACGAGTCCGAAACCTAGCGAGGCATTAGCAATGCAAATCCATAAGTATAACAATATGATAAGTCCGTTGGCTTGGTATGTCTGAAGGTCTCGTGGGAGCCTGGTAGAAGATGAGGCTGTTAGTCATATTCCAATAATGAAGGGTCATGAATTTCCTGTGGAGAAAGTTAGGATGGCTTTAATTAGCAATTATATCCGCAGATACATACTTCAGAAGCTAAGAATAGAGGCCCTGTGTAATGCATACAATTCTTAATAGTCTGAACTAAGATGGTAATGATGAAGAAGCAGACTAGATGTGGTTTTAGAATCAATTTAGGAAATTCAGATAGCGAGGAGTCTGGTGACTGTAGGGAAAGGAGGTATGCAGGGACAAAAGGAAATTTCTCACGTTTCTAACGTGTGGTTTTGTGTTTCTGATTTGAGTGGTTTTGAGCCCTATCAGCGTTTACAAGGTAATGCACAGATAATTTATCCTGGATTATGTTGAGTTTAAGGTACCTGTGTATATGTTGGAGAAGCAATTAGACAGTTCTGATGCATGGGAGACCATTTGTACTACAGAGAGAAATTTGAGACTAAAGAGGTAATTTTCGAAATTGTGATAACAGGTGAGATCATGAAGGAAAGGGGTGCATTGTGGAAAGATGATAGACTCCTGGGAGCCAGCAGTATTTATAATATGGAACAGGGAAGGGAGCCCGGAGGGAGACGAAGAAGTTGGAGAGAATGGAGAACTGGGAAGGAATGGTGTTAAAGAGGACAGATCTTCAGGACAGCAAAGTTAGTGATGCCAGATGCTGTGGAAATCTTCAAATGAAGGAACTGAAAAGCTTTACTTAGGTCAGGAATGTAGGGGACTGCTAGTGGCCTCGCTGAGAGCCGTTTCAATGGAATGATCAGGTGACCTCAAACTGTAGAGTCAAAATTGTCGAGTCAAATCTGAGGACTGGGGGAAGAAAGGGAGTAGAAACAACGAGTGACATTTCAGTAGTATTTATTAGGCAGTTGCGCTCTTGAACGTTAGAACTAGGATAAACTTACAGTCTGGGTCTTTATGCATTTATCTGCCCATACTTTCATTCTTTTCATACTTTCCTATTTGCTGGTGACATTTAGAGAGCTGCTTCTAAAACGCCTTTCATCGGGTTTCTGTAGCGCTACTTAAAATGTCACCCTTTCAAAACCTTATTTTGGTAGCCCTTTACATTTGACAGTTTTTGAAAGAAACATGAACATGAAATAAACTTCTCAAAGCTAAAACAGTAAAATCAATTATAATAAAATAAAAACGAAACGTTTTTCTAATCTAACAGCTGCTTATCTCTCTGCATAGATATATACATAAAGCAAAAGTCATCCACCTCCGAAATGTTTCCAGGGCTCGAACTATATCACTACGGAGGTATATTAATTTAGTTTTTTCTTCATATTTAGAGGCATTCATAGGAAAATTTTCAAGAAAACAGAATTAGAGATTTTTTTCTGCTGAAGAAGTTTGTAATAACATTTGCCAGTCTTTGACACTAGGTTCCACAAAGGAATTCATTTTAATGGTTTTAACTGAAATTTCTAAATTTAAATTCTATCCGTAATTTGCATGTACTGCTCCTTCTTCACAAATTTAAGTGGACACAAAGTATCATCCAAAAATGTGTAGTGGCAGAGTGTTTTAAGACTCATGTCCCCATGTGCGTTATTTTTATTATACAACTAGTGATTTTAGTAGGATTTCTACCTTAAATTAAATATATTACCCAACAGAATGTGGTTCCAGCAGCCATTTGGTAATTTTTGAGTGTTTGTTCAGATCAGGTGAATCAAAATATGTTTGATATGATAATCTAAATTTATTAACCTGTTCCTTCTGAACTCCCTAAAATTTAACTAAGTTAACCAAAAAGAAAAATAAACCCTGTGTTTTAGAGACAATTTTTTCTGTATATTTATTTTAGCAAGCCATTGGTCAAATATTCTTTACTACTTTTTAAGGTATTTTTGGAGTACTTTGCTTTATATCTTCTATTTTCTGTAATAGTTTTAGAAAATTCTCACATTTGTCTGAGGAATAAAATGATCAGTAACAAAACCCTTTTTGCAAAAAGAAAATATGGTTCGATAATTTCTAAAAACTTCACTTCTTCATACTTAGAGCTGGATTACCGTGTTAAAAGGAAAGTCTTAAATGGTGGCTTAACACACTGGGAGAAGCCAAGTGTCTCTGGCTTCTGATGACTCATCAAAGTATTTTTATTTTTAAAACTTTTTTGTTCTATTTATTTATTTTTTTGCCGCACCATGCAGCTTGCAGGTTCTTAGTTCCCCAACCTGGGATTGAACCCGTGCCCTCAGCAGTGAAAGCTCAGAGTCCTAACCACTGGACCAGCAGGGAATTCCCTCATCAAAGTATTTTTAAATTGTCCTGTTTTACTACCTTACGAATTAGAGGTTTAATATTATAGGGTCATTTACTTATAAAAATGTGACTCATGAATGACATTCATTAAGAAAAAAATTCTCTGTGTTTTCAGAACAACTTAGGCAATCTACCAATCTTTACATTTCATGTATAAAGAATTTTTCCCCATGCATGTTGTTAGTACCTTTTAATAACACTTGGTTCTTAATTATTACTCGTTCTCAAATTGGAAATTGCCAGAATTAAACTACAGGCATTTGTGATATGGAAGCTTAGAGAGAACATTTGTTTCTAAGAATAGACGGTGTGTGTGTGTGTGTGTGTGTGTGTGTGTGTGTGTGTGTGTGTGTCTAGAAAATACGGTAGATTTTTGTGCCTGAGACCTTGTGAAAGAAACCTCTGTCCATAGATACTTGACAAAATGCATCTCATCTATTACTATTTATAATTGAATTTGCATTTCTGTAGCAGAAATACATTCCCTAGTTGACTACATGACATGACATTAAATTTTGAGAGGAGAATAAGGTAAACAGAAACACATATACCAATTTTTAAATTCAGGCAACAAACTTAGGCAGAATAATTGGGAGCTGATCCTGTCAAATGAAAAAAACTAAAAGAAAATAACTTCTATTCAACACCTTGTCAGCCACAGCTGTGGTTTTCTTTAGCGCTTGCTTTAGGCTTACCAAATGCTCTCTAGTTTTTTAGAATAAGACCACCTCCACAAATTATGTCAGTTTCGTAGTTAAATTTCTTTTTCATGAAAACAAAGGCTACTAGCCTTCAAAAACAAGCCGTGAGTTTTTAGAATTAAGGTTTTAAAAATCAACCTGATTTCCACCCCACCTATAACTTTGTGTATCTAAAACAAGTAGCAGATGGTGTGTGGGGTGGGTTGGAGTGTAGAAGGCATCTGAAATGAAAAGTCATGGAATTCCGTTGACTTAATCAAATTATCTGCACATTTAATTCTTTACAACATGAACACACTGCTCCGTTTTAAATTCAGAATTGCACTTAAAAATTATCTTTGCATTTTGTTTATTTACCAGCGTACTTATGCACTCCTTGTCTAGGACAGAAAAAAGTTTTAAAATAACCTCAGATTACTCTCCATTCCATCTCTGAACCCTTCGTCTTCCCGCGCCACTTTGCCATTTCACTCCCTCCTTGTGAATACCTTCAGAGACACAGTGCAGAGTACAGCCTTGCTGAGGCCTTTGCCTGCTGATTCAGTGTCTGCATTTAGTTTGTTTGGCATGGTTTCAACAAACGGTAGGGAGGAGATTTTCTCAAGTGAGTGCCACCCACAAAAGCAAGATGGTAGTACCGGCCATAAGACATACTGGCGTTTTCACGAGTTGTTAGTGTTTGAAGGTGGGTGACCAAGAGGTGCTTTGGGATGGAAGCGCACCAGAGCGGTGAGCATTCCCAGCTGCTGTGGATTTCTACAAGCCTCCTCTGAACCCTGTAAAACGTAAATAATGATCATATTTATTGAACGTTTCCTGTATACCAGGTTCAGTGGTAAGGACTTCCGTGTATCAAGTTTGTCCCCCATGTAGCAACTTTTAAATTAAGTAAGCTTTCATCGGTTAGCTCAGTATTGCAAAGGCCTGGTAACCTAGCCCAAGTCCGGAGGCTGAGCCGGCCCTTCATAGGTTATACTCTTCTCCTCCTCCAAAGGGGCAGAGAGAATCTTTCCATGTGAATTTATCCAGGCTAAAATGGCATTATTGATTCCATAGTGACAAATTTCCGAAGTATTTTTGAAGCCTGTCAAAATAGGATGTTTCTCCAAATGAAATTTTTTGATTTAGGGAAAGAATATTATCTTCCTGATCATCAGTGATTACCTGCTTCTAGCTAGTCTCATCAACTATTGCAGAGGTTAACGCCAGTTACCAATAGCGGAGGCTTACAAACTGGTTCGTTCTGAAAGGCTCGCCTAGTTAGGGATGTGATGGTAAAAACGTTGCTGGAGCTGCTTCCTCTGTCCTGGACATTCTTCCCCAAACACCCACACTCGACGCTCTCCCACCCCCATCGCGAGTCAAGTTTTTGTTCAACTCTCACCTTTACGATGAAGCCTGCCGTCCTGCTCTGGCCACCCTATTAATACTGCCCCCTGCCCATCTTCTCCCCAGCCCAATCTTTGGATCACCCCTTTTCTTGCTCTGCCTTTTCTTTGTGCCGTTGCTCTTGTCACATGTTCACCTACTTAAAGGTTTTGAATTGTTTTCTTGCCTATTGTTTATTGTCTCTTTGCCACTCTCCAGGATGTAAGACCCATATGGGGGCAGAGATCTTTGGGACGTTCACCCATGTAATCCAAACGATTAGGAAAATGCCACTAAATGAGTGCAAGAATATTAGAATGATTTTTATTTGGGGGCATTGGCAACAGACTCCCATCCCACAGTTAGGCTTTTCAGAAAGCAGTGTCATTGATAACTCGAGAATATTTAGTGGATGTGGTTAAAAATAGTCAATAGAAGGCTTTTTTAGTTTGCTTTAGGCAGTCTCATGGCTGGGGAAGTAGGTTGAATTCCACATAATTTCCTCCCTAGAAGACAGGATCTCAGGCAGCCTGCCAGGATGGGTTTCCTCGGAGGCTCAGTGAAAACGTCACCTTATCTAAAACCCTCCCTGCCTTCCTTCAGCTGTTAGATTGAACTGTTCCGTTTTGTGAACCACGTACTGCTGGGGGAGAGCAGTGAACAAAGGAGACAAAATCCCTGCTTCACTCAATTTACATTGAGGTGGGAGGAGACCGGCAAGTGACAACGAAGTAGACAATTAAACAAAGATCACCGGAAAGTTAAAAAATAATTAAGAATGGAAGGAGAGTAAGTTGTCCCCAGAAGTCAGGAGGATGACAATTTTAATTTGGGGGAGGTGTTGGGGACACTCCCACAGAGCACATTTGAACAAGAGCTTGAAGAATGTAAGGGACTGAGGCGGGTAGAAATTGGGATGTTGCATTGGTAGAAATTGGGGTATTCGAGGCAGAGGAACACAGGGTGAAAAGGCAGGAGGTGGGGTGGAATCCCATGCCTTGGGGGTCAGGTTGGCTGGAGCTGAGGGTGAGGGCATGAGGTCAGTGAGACAGTGGCAGAAGTTTTCAGGGTCTGTCGTATGTCTGTTTGTCTTGCTGGATTAGGAACATCTCGAAAATAAGATAAAGTCTTCCTGACACAAAACTGAGTGTTCCGTATACCGCAGGTACTCAGTAAATGCTGTTCAACATTGACTAAAACTTTCCTCCCATGCTTTACTCTTCTTGGCCGACAATTTAAAAATCAAGACATCATTTGCAATAAATAAGCTTTTACCAGGCACATATCTCATCAGCTATTAAAATATCTCCTTCAAATGACACTTTCTCTCTTTTCACATTTATACCAAAAATGCAAAAGGAATTAACAACATGCCTTCAGCTAAATAGAAATAGTAGTAAGTTTTTTAATTTCCTGAAGTCAGTTTCTGGATACTGTCATTTTGATGAATATTTGTAACTATTTTTTCATAGAGCTAGGAATAGGATAATAATTTTATTTTAAGGAAAACACATTTCATTTCATGAAAATTCTTTTGACCCGAAAATCCATGTATGTCAGAAGTGTCTCCTATAAAAACAGCATGCAAATTTATCTTGTAATTAACACAGTTTGCTTATTTTTGCTTGTTTTTATCTTATTACCACTAGCCTCTAACTGTCTTTAAAAAGTTGTTTTATACGAGTAAGCATACTTGCCAAAATAAGTCTTACGGCTGTGTTTTGCTAGAAGTTTTCACTTGGTGAATTTAGCTGTTTGGGGATATTATTTAAGATCTATTTTTATTTCAACAACATAAAGCTGCTTTTATAGAGAAAAAATTATCTTCTTTATTAGAGCATTTAAATCATTTTCAAAGAGAAATTTAAAAAAAAAAGAACAACTTGGTGTTGTTTATGCTATTTGGTGCCCCAGGAGACAATCATTTGGTAGTGAGATGGTCAATCTAAGACAGTAAGCAGGGTGGAGCCTCATGTGTCAAGACCTCAGGTTGGTTTATTTACATTTTATAGGTTCCTCCTGCTAAGAGTCCTTTCTATAAGAAGCCATTCTTTTAGTCTCAGGGAACTCTTGGGTGAAATCCACAAGATTGAGTTTGGAAAGGGATGTGATCGCCTGTGTATTTTTATGCAGATCTATTTTTAAATGACTCTGTTTATTTTCCAGACCCATTTGTGCTCTCAGAATCCTAAATATGGTTATTTGTAATATAGGCCCCAAATTTGTATTCTTTGGGTTAATGATTTTTATTTGTGAAAAACTTACAGTAGTATTATATGTGCATTCACTACATTTACAGCTTGATGACAGTATTTGTCCTTCTTGGAGACTAAGAATGGACCAGTTAATAGCAATAATTTGGAATAACAGCTTCTTCTTGTTTCCCAAATCAGACAGAATTAAGGACCAAATCTGAATATAACTATAGTCAATTTTATCTTTATATGACTCTGAAGATCTTAAACTCTTAAAATCTAGACTCAGTTGTTTTTAGTTTCCCTGTTTAATGCCCACACTCACTCTTCACAGTGTAAATTTGTGGAAGATATTTTTTCAGAAAGAATAAGTGTTGCTATTCTAGATTTTAGAAACTCAAAATACGCTGAAGCAATGGAACAATCCTGAAGGATGTACTTTGAAAACAGTTTAGGTTGTGCTAAGTGACCCACGTTAAATATAGAATAGAAAGCATCATTCTGAACAAAGATAAATACTGTTCCGTGACATTTTTAAAACAAGCATTCAACAATTGCTTATTGGTTTATTGGAAAGCATATGTAGTATGACAAAGTTCTTATAAATAGATCATTCTCAAAGGTATAATCTAACTCCAGAAAAAGTTGAGATTCCAAATACAAAAACAGATTAAGGAATAGTTTACCTAAGGTAAATATTAAAGCATTTTTTTAAAGTGAGGGACTGGATGCGTTTGAAATAATTTGATGTAAGTTGAGGAACTTGAAAACTAGCAAAGATTGACAACTATACGTGAAACAGAAGACCAGTGCACATTTTTGAGTAGGGAAATGACGAATGGAAGGTGGTGAAGCATGTTAACTGATGACTCTTTGGATGTATATTAGAAAAAAGAACAACTAGAAGCAAGGGAGGAGAACAGGATTCTGAGCCATAAATCTAAGTAAGAATTGAAGAATTACAAGTTACAGTGGCAGCACTGGAAATTGCAAGTAAACGTTGAACTAAAGAAAAAAAATATGTATTTGGCAGAAAATAATATAGGCAACCAAAGAGAGGGATTTAATCAAAACACACTTTAGGGCTTCCCTGGTGGCGCAGCGGTTGAGAGTCCGCCTGCCGATGCAGGGGACACGGGTTCGTGCCCCGGTCCAGGAAGATCCCACATGCCGCGGAGCGGCTGGGCCCGTGAGCCATGGCCGCTGAGCCTGCGCGTCCGGAGCCTGTGCTCCGCAACGGGAGAGGCCACAGCGGTGAGAGGCCCGCGTACCGCAAAAAAAAACCAACAACACACTTTAATTTTTCTAGCTTGGAATAATGGAAGTCAATTTGAAAGAGATGATAAAAGTTCAATTTTGAAAATGTTGAATATGACAAAACATCAAACTTGGCACACTCCATAGGAATTTAGATGTTTAGGATGAAGGATTAAATAGGAATGCTATTAATATGATTATAATGAATGACAACATTTTAATCTAAATGAAACAAGTTCTCAAACAGGAATTAAAGTACTATTTTAGAGATAGTTTAAGGTTACTTTTTAAGCAAAATTAAGTGTCTGTACTATGTACCCACTGCTCTTTAAACATGCAGTCAGGCTAAGAATATAATATAAAATATAAGACTTAGTCTTTAACCTGGATATTTGTATCCTATTCTTCTGGTCTCTCAGAGATAGAACGACTGAGTTTAGATATTGGGTGAGTAAAGTAAAAAGCACATGTTAACTTGTGAGAAACATCTGCTTCATGGGGCAAAGCTATTAATATTGTTAAATCTCCAATAGATACTTCTCCCCATGTAGGTTAAACAAAAGCAGAGACAAAGGATAATTGAGTTTACTTTCAAAAAATAGCTTGAACTGTTTAGATAGCTTGATTTCTCAGTGTTTTTATGTTTTTCACAAGCAGCATACTTTTCATAGGGAGGTAATGTTATACAGTAATAAACCGTTTCACCCCTGGGCTAAAATCTTCAAGAGGGAAGTAGCACGTCAGTTTCACTCATCATTACGTTGCCTGAACCTAACATGGGTCTGACACTCAGTAGATCTGACTTATAGCTTAGCTCTGCTCCTGCAATCTGTGTGGCCTTAGACAAAGCAGTTCATATCTCCATGGCTGAGTTTCCTCAGGATATAAAATACAGATAATAACATAGAACCATTGAGTAACCATTGGCTTAATAGATGGGAAATCTCTGCAAAATTCAAACTTCTCTATATATTTACATCCCAGTATTATTTCATAACATTTCTGAGACAAGTGACAAGTTAATGAAAACCTTCAATTATATAAAGGAATATTATACAGAGACATCAGTAAGGTCTCGTGGTATCAGCTACTGCAAAGCAACCTTAAACTGGAGCATTAAGTCTTTGAGTTAGTTACATAAGGGTAATATTTTCATGTCGAAGGATTCTCTTTATCTGTATATGTTTTTAAGATACAGGATGGAATATTTCTTATCTGTTGTAACATAAATGTCTCATTTACTGAAACTAATATAAATCCTCCAAAATCCCTTGCTACCTGAGATTAGATGGATAAGCTTAATGAAAAAAAGGTACATGTAGATATACATACACACATGTACACACATATTCTCATGGAAAAATCTGTCCCCCTCTTTAAAAAGGTATGGGCATTACGGCATTTGAAAATTAAGTGACCTACTCAAAATTAGGTAATTAATTTATACCAATTGTAACATGTAATTTGAGTCTTTTTTAAAAACAAGTATTTGTTGAACACATGCTCGATGCCAGATGTTTCCAGATGCATAGTCTCCTTTAACAGGGGTTACCCTATATTACAGTTTTTCAGGATCGTCTCAGTTTATCCAGAACAATCTCAATTATTGTTGTCCAGACTTAATTATCGAGAGTACCCTCTCTTATTCTCAAAAGTATCCTGAATTGGGAGTTAATTTTATTCTCACATTTCATACTTGTAAAAAAAAACCCTCAGAGGTGGGTGTTTTATAAAAGAAAAAAATTACTGAGTTGGTTTTAAACCCAAACCCCTAGGAAGTGGCTGGCCTAGAATTTTCAGCCAGTCTATTAGTTTCCACACCTGCTCTGCTTTCTCACTTCTGATGTCTAGTCCAGTCCCACAGATATTCAGCATCATTTGTTATTATATCTGAAAATAAAACTAAGACAGTTTGAGGTGCATGTCTACGATTTGCAAAGATTGTGGAAGAGTGCCAAGTTAAATATCAAAGTTTCGCTTCCATGCCCGCAGTCTACACATTCTGCTCAGGGTCTGCATGTATTTTGTTTGTCCTACAGATGTGCCTATTGATTCTTGTGCCTTTATTTCTTTATGTTCATATGAAAATCTGTTCCATGTGTAGATAAAGCCTTTTCTCTGGGTTCTGACTTTCATTTCTCATTGTTATGAAGGGCAGATAAACATTTGATTTTATTAACTGTAGTATAATGACAGACTTACAATGACAATTAGTAAAAAAAAAATGTGTACATATATATTATTTTTCTAAGAATATATATTTAATCTACATGGCATTTACTGGTTAAGACTCCTATTCCCACTTTAGTAGGTAAGAGAGATTAATCTGATGGTCATGATTTTTTATTTAATCAACAAATAGGTATTGAGCATGTTCTATTGTATATTCCAGACACTGTCCTAGGTGCTGAAGATACAGCAATGAACAAAGCAGGCAAGAAGTTCTTACAGATCTTACATGCTAAGAGCGTACACATATTGAATTTAAATAGTATGCTAGAGGCAGTAATTACTATGGGAAAAATACTGAAGAATGGGGAATATCAGAGTTTTAGATAAGATTTTAAAAGATGGGCCCTACTGTAAAAATAACACTTGAGGGCTTCCTTGGTGGTGCAGTGGTTGAGAGTCCACCTGCCGATGCAGGGGACACGAGTTCGTGCCCCGGTCCGGGAAGATCCCACATGCCGCGGAGCAGCTGGGCCCGTGAGCCATGGCCGCTGGGCCTGCGCGTCCAGAGCCTGTGCTCCGCAACGGGAGAGGCCACAACAGTGAGAGGCCCGCGTACCGCAAAAAAAAAACAAAAAAAAAAAAACGAAAAACAAACACTTGAGCAGAGATGAGGAGATAAAGGGAAAAACCATGCAGATATCTTCCAGGCATTGTGCTGAGCACTAAATATATGACATTGAGCAAAACCTTATACTTTACCCTTGTGCAGAGCAACATTGCTTAAGAGTCAAACACATGCTTGAGGCCACGGTCTCAGTGAAGTGACCTTATCAGGGAGATCGGGGAAGGTTGTCTCATGAAGTAACCATTAAGTGGGGAGATCAAAAGAGGTGTAGAAGTTAAGTAGGTGAAAATAAAGGTGCAGAGTGTGTGTGTGTGTGTGTACATTTGGGAGTGCATTCCAGACCCTGGGGATATAGTCCTGTATCAGAGAGGAACTCCAGGAGCCCAGTGTCAGCGGCCACAGGAGATAAAGATCCAGTAAGCAGAGACCTGAGGATGAAGAGTTTTGAAAGCCAGGCTAAGGGTTTGTCCTTATTCAGAGATCAAGAACATTATAAGCTCTTCTAAGACAAAAGTCATTCATGTATTATAAAGCAAAGAAAGGACATAAAATTTATATTCAAAGTATTCTGATTGAGATGGGCCAGTGGAGATGATGCAAGACCCATTAAGGGCACTTTCAGTGTCTGAAAGAGAGAGGGTGGCAGGAAGGATGGTCAGGATTTAGAATCTTCGTAGAAGAAGATAGAGGCAAAGAAGTAGAGGAGGAGATGCCAGAGAGGCAGGGAGAAAACCAAGAAGCCAGACACCTGTTGGGTCGTGAAACCCAAGTAAAAGCAATGTCAAGAAAGCGGGAGGGGTGATCGGTGGTCAGTTTAGGGGAGAAGTGAATCCTGTACATTGGTGAACGTAGGAAACCGTGGGATGTGGTTTCAGTGTAGTGATGGATCGGGAAGCTAAACCGGAGGGATGGCTTGCAGAGCCAGATGGAGATGACTGCAAGAGGCAAATATGTCAGCAGCAACTAGAAACCATTTCTCTATGAAAGGGAGAAGGAAACCATTTCTCTATGAAAGGGAGAAGGAAACTAGGTCAAGAGCCACATGTTATGTGCCAGGATATGTAGAAATACGGGAGAGCTTTTAAAAATTTTGTTTTCAAACTAAAAAATATTTAAGGACTTTTGGAAGCCAATGGGAAAATCCAGTGGAGAAGAAGTTCAATATGCATGAAAGAATAAACTGATTATACAAGAGTCTGTAGATATCAGGAGGGGAGGAATTCGCTTTAAATAAGTACAGAGATCTTCTCACTTGTCACCTGTGAAGGGATTTCCATTTCTGAAATAGGAGAAAATTAGAACAGAGTCAAGAGTGAAGGCATTGGCAGATCGACGTGATTGGCGCCAGGAGGAAGAGAGCATTCTAATCCTGTGGTTTCTATATTCCCGACAATGGGATGACCATATGGGATGTGCATGTCATCCAAACTAGCACACTTTGAGGAATAAATGTAGGTACTAGTAATAATTAAGCTGGGATTGTTTTGGCAACTGGAATTTATGGTCACCATCTTTGAGTTCCCCTAGAAACTGCCCCTGGTGCAGAGATTTGAGGTTATTTATTTGAAATGCAAAGGAAATACCACTAGAAGAGTGGGAAACTGAGGCAGCTAATGAAGTTTGGGGAAAGAAGGACACTGATAAAGCATGCATTATCAAGCCAGCTATCACTTAGGAGAGTCGGGACCTCATCCAGCTGGGGAAACATTGAGAGCCAATGCAGATCACACATCTCTAGAGCTGTCTCACCCTAGGAGAGAAGCTGAGATATTTATACTCAACTCTGTCAATCATTAGATGGGGGTTGTTCTCAGGTGGACATTAATTTCCCTACTACGCTTACCCAACTGGCAGACAAAATGTTTGTGGGACGAAAGACACCTGTGGGGAAAAAAATGCAAATGCTAAAGGTTGGAAGTTGAGCTATCACGTAACTAAGAGGAGATGTAATATGGAGGGCACCAAAGGCTCTCATGATACTGAGTTACGTGCAAGTTCAGGGGAGCTCTTGAGAGTTAGGAGATGGATGAGAAATTGGGAGGAGCATAGAGCAAATATAAACAATGATATGAGGAAATATGACTATTACTATTGTGGATGCTATAGGTCTCTACACAACAACTAGGAAAATTTTAGCCATGGTTGAGATGGTAGTGATGGTGGCTTTTATTTTCATCTTTATCTGCGTTTGTCAGACAGAACTGCACCACGGAAAAGTAAATATATAATAAGTCACAAGGACCATGAATAAAAAGCCTGGAAAACCAAAGCATGCACTCTGGCTTCAGATGCTCTGTGTTCTTTTCAAAAGAGCACCTGTCAAAGATCTGTTCACTGAAGTTTTTTAATATGTTTTATTTAGTTTGGTTCGACTGGTGATGGGTCACTTTTAATCTGTGTTTTTAATGGGAAAGACTTCCTTGTTCTCTTAGATTCTCACAGGAAAATGACTGTAATCCATTTGCATGGATTCGCATGTTTTGTTTAACTCTACCCAATAGTACTTCTAAATACTTACCTATAATTTAATATGAAAATATTTCTTCTCATGATTAATAGTAATAAATCAATTAAATGAGTGCATAGTTGCTCCATTGCTGTGAGAAGTATGTAAGAAATGAGATTATCTGAAGTTATTTTGAATATTTTCTAGACACACCCTGTTAGAAGTTTTTGTAATTGTATAATGACGTTAGTGGAAGAAATGAGTGGATAATTGGTGACGAGAAAGCACTGTATCACTGGGGCATAGGTTTTCTAATCTACTGTTAGACACATGCACAGCAAACCAGGCCACACTGGTTTACAGTTTTCCCCATGGAACTTACTCATAATACTTGGCAAATGAGTTATTTAATTAAAAAGACAGAAATTGCCCTATTTCTTATCTTTCTCATAGATTTGTGACCAAAAGTTTATGATACTGAATGACTACAGACGAGGTAACTTTGTTCTTTGCTGTGTTTCTTTCTCCATTAAATATAATGAGCATTTTTTTTCTTCATTTGCAACTTTAGAAGATTATTGGCTCTTCCTCATTTCTTTTTTTTAAAGAAATTTATTTATTATTTGTTTATTTTTGGCTGCGTTGGGTCTTTGTTGCTGTGCGTGGGCTTTCTCTAGTTGTGGCAAATGAGGGCTGCTCTTCGTTGCGGTGCGCGGGCTTCTCATTGTGGTGGCTTCTCTTGTGGAGCACGGGCTCTAGGCGCGCGGGCTCAGTAGTTGTGGCTTGCAGGCTCAGTAGTTGTGGCGCACAGGCTTAGTTGCTCCACGGCATGTGCGATCCTCCCAGACCAGGGGTCGAACCCGCGTCCCCTGCACTGGCAGGCAGACTCTCAACCACTGCACCACCAGGGAAGCCCATATTTCTTGTATTTTTAAATGTATTATCAAATACTTGCAAAGAGAGAAAATATACTAGTGTAGCACATTTTCGAACCCTACCCTTTGAAAGACCTCTAACGTTCAAAACATCACACTCGGCTATAATATTACACACTTCCTGTATAGAATCTGGTGGGTGAACCAGTGACAACAGTGGACCAGGTCATGAGCACCCCTTATCCTCCCAAAAGCCTCCTGAAGAAAGGGAGACTCAGGAGCCATGGGTGCTTCTTGAAGACAGGTCATAGGTAGACATGAAGGGCAGCCCAGTACTCTGTCCTCCAGAGGCACTTTCTCCCCGTGTCCCCCTGAATGTGGCGATGAGTCTGGGAAGCCCCTTCTTGTCACGTGATGCTCAGTCATAACTGGGTTAAAGCTTTCTGGAGTAATAAAAAGACTCTCTTTCTCCCTGTGTCCGGAATACATTGTTATGATCTCCTGAGCATTGGAGGAAGAAAATCAAACCCGCTGAATCTTTTGAAAGATTGTTAAAAACATTTTATAAGCAGAAAGAGACCTTAGAGACCATTCAGTCATTGGATCCTTTAACAATGAAGGAAGGTTAAGAGACTTGCCCTTAGCAGCCAAGTTGCTGGCTCCCTGCTCTAGGCTCTTTGCCACTGAATCTTAACTAGCTCTTGTCTTGTCTACCATAGAATAATTTAGAACATATGCTTAAAATTTGTTGTCCTAGATAGTAAGTACATCTGTACAATTTTCTTTGTAAAACAGTGCAATATTTATGGCTACAGTACAAGTAGACTTTCTGTTTTGATGTGTTTCTTTGTTTTTTAAGCTAAGAGGAGAAATGTTCCACAAAGTGAGATGGAGTGGTAGCTAAACCTTATGCTTCCTTCTATTTCTGGAAATACCTGTCATTTTTATCAGATTGGTGGTTGCAGTCATTGGGAAATGATATCTTTATGTATGGACTCTATGGCTAAATTTCTGAAGTCTCCAACTAATGCTACAGTTTCACTTCCCAGGAGTTTTGTAGGAGCTCTTGCGGTGTTGTGGGAAACCAGGATCCAGTCAAATGACTGTGCACTCTTTTCTTTGAGTTATGGAATATATAGTGCAGTTTTTAATATGAGGTTATCGTGTATCTTTCTGGCTATGGATTTGATTTTTTTTTAATTTTAATTTATATTTTGACTAAGAGTATATAATATATTAAATATAGTTTTTTATTGCTAAATAGAAATGCATTACTTCCAAATACACATGCATGTAGGATATTAGATATAAACTCTGTATCTTTTAAGCAACTTCTTTTTGTTATTTTCCTTGTTGACTGTGAATTCTAGGTTTTCACCTGGCAGTCATAAGCATAAACTTATATGTATATAAAAGGTAATATTCAGTCAACAAATGTTAATTGAGGACCAACTGTGTATGAGCTTACACTCCAGTGGAGAAGACAGATAAGCAAGAGATAGTACAGGGGGAGTAAACTTCGTATCATGTGGGAAAGGAATGTGGAAATAAGACAAAGCAGAGCAGAGTCACAGGAATTGGAGTCTTCAGCCGTGAGTATGGGGAGAGCAGGATACAATTCGTGAACTGGATAGGCAGGATAGAAATTGAGCGAAAACTGGGAGGACGTGAAGAAGTAGGGTCCCCAGATATCCGAGGGAAGAATATCTGTGAGAGAGAGCATAGCTTCTGGCAATGCCCAAGGCTGGGTATTCATCACAGCAAGGAGGTCGGAGAGATGATGAGGGAGAACCTCAGGCAGGGGCTCGGAAGCCCTTGTAAGGCCTTTGGCTTTGCTCCAAGGGAAATGAAGTGCTGTGCAGGTTATGAGCTGTACCCACCCGCAAGGCCTGTCTTTCTGTTCTCACCTGACCCTTGAGCTCTCTCATTGCCGTAGTCATGCATGTTCATTATTCACTAACAATTCACACATAGAATATAATGCACAGTACATTGTAATATGCTTTTTTCAATATTAGAATTCCAAATATATTGATGTTAATGTCTGGACTCCTAGATATTGTTCATTTATCTCTTATTTGTCTAGCAGTAGAGTCAACATTTAGTAACTTATGTCTTTACAAATAAAAGTTCAGCTCTGTCTTCTTTTTCAAAAGCAACCAGGCTATTAGATGAATGTTTCATATTTTCTCTTAATGTAGGTTATAACTGATGTAAATATAATAAGTCTACCTGCTCAGACTCTGGGACTCTTTGGAAAAATGCAGTATTCTGGCCAAACTCCTCCAGAAATATCCTTTTCGGTTGTTCTTTACAACTATGGCACCTGCTCAATTTTTAAATGGATAGGCTTCCTGATTAGTTAGCTACATCTATATAGTTTACAAACCAAATACATGGTTGAAATGGGAGTCATGATAATGCTGAAAAAGAGGGAGAAAATCCCAACAGACAGTGACTTTGCTTTCATTGAATGTTTGGGATCAAACATAAATAGAGCCCAAGTCTCTTGGGGACATTTGCTTCCTAGTCACGAGATGGTCAAGGTGCCTTTTGTAGCGTATTTTCCCCTGGATTTTCCTCATTCAGTTCTGTTTGTGAAATACTTCAAGTCTGGTGGTTTCTTAAGTGAAAGGAAAATAATCTTAGGCATGTGTATCATCCTTGTGTAACTAGACAGCAGGGCGTATAGATCTCATTTACAGTCTGATTATGAGAGTAAACCACTGGAGTTACTGTAACCTCTTCTCAGAATATTATCTAAAACTGTTAATAGCACTTTTTAGAAAATATGTTATTTTTACCAATAGAGAGAAATCTTTACATATGATACATTATCCATAATATAATTTTATAAATTATTGGAGGGGGTTTGGTCACGTTTGAGAGCTCAAAGGAAGTAGCAAAAGTTACCATATCATTGGAATACATTTGTCACTGTCACTAATTAAACAATTTTAAATGTCCTTCACTACAGTTCCTTTCACTCACTTCCAAGTTCCGTCTTAACATGAACATTGTCAGATGTGTTGGATAAAAATAATCCTTTGAATTATCTAAATTTGACCATATATACCTGTCAAAACTGCAGGAAGTGTCAACAGTTTTTATCATGAATACAAAACACTGTCCTCCATGTTTTAATGCCAATGTGTTTATTTAGTAAGCAGAGTCTTTAAGGATGATCCAACTTAGACTTTCCAATGATTTGAGAAAAACATTAAGCTAATGAGTTTATACAGCAGCTTTAAGGGTAATAAAGCCAGTTCTATACCCCACACAGTCCCTCAATGGAGTTTTTTAAAATTATATTTTGCTTATTTAAAAATAGAAAAAAACCAAACACTAGGTAAGTTTAACTAACTGCTACTTATTGAAAAAAGCAGAAATATAACATTTCTGTTGCTACTGTCTTCAGGGTTCTTTTCCATCATACCTCTGCAGTGACCAGTCCTGGCCAAAGACAGAAATGACTATTTTTCTTTACATTGTGAAATATACTAATAAGGTTTCCTCGAGTTAAGCTCCATCTTTTGATTCTATTGCTGTGACTCTAATATTTTTTTCCAATATAATTTGAGTGGGCAACATGTTGAAATTGAAGTTTACTTATCCTTCCTGTACATAAGTAACTAAAAGAAGAAAAAAAACACACCAAATAGAGGTAGAAGGTACATCCCAGGGGTTATTCCATGCTTGCTGTGTTCTTGAACCAAAGTATAGGAAATCCTGGATGTGTAAAGATGCATAAATCCCAGTCTCTGATCTCAGAAGCTGATTGTCAGCCCACATGCAAACTGCAACACAGGAATGCTATACCCAAGCGTAGAGTATATCCTAGAGATTGTAAAAACCTAATGCTTTATGTAATGTATCTGTCTCTGCAGTTTTCCATGGACATTCTTCTATTACTTTTGCAGCAATTCTTACTGTAACTCGACAGCCACTCAAAGTGACTGGCAGGAACTGGAAATGAGCTTTGTGTGTTTTCACAAAATTCTGGGGATTAGTAACATGAAATAAAAAGATTTATGTGAAGTACACAGGTTCTCACACACAGGCTGAGCTCTCTTAAAGATGTGCCCAGTGGTGAGCAGAATACAAAAACAGCTAAAAGGCAGATTCCCGTGTAACATGTTCACAGGCTACTTTGTTGTCGTTTTATCTCTCTCTAAACCTTGATTTCTCAACCACCACTATCTAGGAGTCATATGGGATCTGATCAAAAGGAGCAAGGGGCATGAAATATGTGGAGTATGGGACAAATTAGTCGGGAATGAAAATCGCTGTAATTAAAAAACTGTGCCTCTGTATTTTGTGATTACAATGCTCATTCAGATTGTAACAGAAGCAACAAAATGGCAGGCCTCTGCTTGGCTCAGATAAAATCAACATTTCCTCTACAACATTTAAAAAGATTTACTAGAGACTTTGAGCTAGTACTTCCCTGGCCTTTAGGGAGCCGAGCATAGGACCATAGCTCCTCTGATGAGAGAGGTAGAGGAAGAGAAAAGAAAAATATTCTGTTGATTAAAAAAATATATTTTAGCTTTTTAAAGTCTCTGGCACTTGAGAAAAGATAGCGCTTGCAGAAGTGACATTTCTACTTTGCAATGGTGCCATTTTGCCTACTTCCAAATATACATTAGACAATTCAGACGCCCTTAACAGCACTTCAGGACTAGGGAAGAGAGTTTTCCTTCTAACAAATTATGACGGCTTGTGACTAATTGTCAAAAAACAACTGATTGTGAAACTAAGTGTGAAAAAATATACTCATTTTGAAAGTTCCGCTAATGTTCACGGGAAAACATCTTAATATGATTATCAGGAGATGATTTGCTTTGTTCTCTATTCCACAGATTTTGAAATAACATTTTGATGTAAGAAACTCTACTTTAAAATATTCTTATCATGTTCATGTTTCAGACGATGACTTTACATTTTGTCTCATACCAAATTTTTGTATACTTGTAGTAACTATGAAATAGAAAATGTTAATACCTGCCTTTCTGAAAAAGCTAGTTTTAAATTTAGAATAAATATGTAAATTCTAAAATACCAGATTGCATTAAAAAACCTACCATTGTGTTTAGAGAAATATGGTTGTATCTGCAAATGCCATAGTGAATTTCTACAAACTAAATTAAAGAAATAAACTTTCCATAAGTAATTCACACTATCTTTAAAAAGAGAATTTATATTTTTTTATTTTCTAATTTTTCTTTCACAACTTTAATTCATAATTTGGGATTATTACATAGTTCTTTTTTTTTGCAGTACGCGGGCCTCTCACTGTTGTGGCCTCTCCCGTTGCGGAGCACAGGCTCCGGACACACAGGCTCAGCAGCCATGGCTCACGGGCCCAGCTGCTCCGCCGCATGTGGGATCTTCCCGGACCGGGGCACGAACCCGTGTCCCCTGCATCGGCAGGCGGACTCTCAACCACTGCGCCACGAGGGAAGCCCTACATAGTTCTTTTAGTCACTAACTTTTAAAGTTATATTTTTATTTTCAAGAATGTCTTCAAATTACTCAATTATATATATATATATCTTTTTTTATATTCAGCAATTGGGAGTATACTTTAATGTCTCTTACCCATGGAATATTACATGAGGTTTTTATAGAGATATATATCTGTTTGTAACATGTAGTTCTGATGGAAGAAGTTATCTAAAAAAAGACATGGAAGCAAAGAAAAAATATGCAGGAAATGCAAATTGATATATATATATATATATATATATATATATATATATATATATATATATAGTTGACCCTTGAACAAGTTAGGGGTTAAGGACACAGATCCTCTGTTACTCAATTATATTTTAAGTATATTCCAGTTGGATATAAAATATGTATTTGATCATTTACTTGGATTATGATAGTAGATGATCCCATTTTGCCTTTTTTCACTGGAGTTTCAAAGAAAACACTGATCAATACTTTTTTAAAAAAAATTGTCATAGGGTTTAAACATGGAGCAATATATTTTTTGACTAATTTAATTTTTAAAATATAAATGTTATTTTTTAAGATTAATTTTAAAAATTTCCTTATTCTTTTGTTATTTTTAAAGTAGCAATATAATCGTAGAATATTAGGATACTTGATCTAGAATCCAGATTGCTATATTTAATTGGTGCAATTTCACAAAACCGTATATACTGTTTAAAGTTTAAAAATAACCTAATGCCATATTGCTTCATTATGTAACGCATAATGTTTATTTCACAACACAGAACACCTTATCACACTGAAAATTCTGGGCAATTATAGCAGCTCCTTTGTGATGTGCTATCCGGGCACCACAATATTTTGCAGCAGTACTTAACAGATATTTTCAAAATCATGTAAAATTTTCCTGAGCACGAGTAAATATTTTAAATTACTTTAAGAAAAACACTGTTCTCTTCCTGAATTAGTTTGCTTAGGAGGCTGGTGACCTTTACCTTTATTGTCAATTTCATCAGCTTCTGTTTGGATTTAATTTCATCTGTTTAAAATGTAAGCGCCCAGAATCCTCTGTGGACTCTTTCTTTGTTGTTCTTTTTTTTTTCTTTTTTAACATCTTTATTGGAGTATAATTGCTTTACAATGGTGTGTTAGTTTCTGCTTTACAACAAGGTGAATCAGTTATACATATCCGTATGTTCCCGTGTCTCTTCCCTCTTGCGTCTCCCTCCCTCCCACCCTCCCTATCCCACCCCTCTAGGTGGTCACAAAGCACTGAGCTGATCTCCTTGTGCTATGCGGCTGCTTCCCACTAGCTAGCTATTTTACGTTTGGTAGTGTATATATGTCCATGCCACTCTCTCACTTTGTCACAGCTTACCCTTCCCCCTCCCCATATCCTCAAGTCCATTCTCTAGTAGGTCTGTGTCTTTATTCCCGTCTTACCCCTAGGCTCTTTATGACGTTTTTTTCTCTTAGATTCCATATATATGTGTTAGCATACGGTATTTCTTTTTCTCTTTCTGACTTACTTCACTCTGAATGACAGACTCTAGGTCCATCCACCTCCCCACAAATAACTCAATTTCGTTTCTTTTTATGCCTGAGTAATATTCCATTGTATATATGTGCCACACCACATCTTCTTTATCCATTCATCTGTCGATGGACACTTAGGTTGCTTCCATGTCCTGGCTACTGTAAATAGAGCTGCAATGAACATTGTGGTACATGACTCTTTTTGAATTATGGTTTTCTCAGGGTATATGCCCAGTAGTGGGATTGCTGGGTCATATGGTAGTTCTATTTTCAGTCTTTTAAGGAACCTCCATATTGTTCTCCATAGTGGCTGTATCAATTTACATTCCCACCAACAGTGCAAGAGGGTTCCCTTTTCTCCACACCCTCTCCAGCATTTGTTGTTTGTAGATTTTTTGATGATGGCCATTCTGACTGGTGTGAGATGATATCTCATTGTAGTTTTGATTTGACTTCGTTGTTCTTGATCTAGAAATATGTGTTTTTATTTTGTTTGGTGGAGAGTCATATTGATAATCCTCAGTGTGGTGTATTATTAAAGCAAATATATTTTACAGACAAATATATTTAGTACAAATCCAAGCACTGGCAGGTACTTACCCATATGATACTGTATGATGAGTATCCTAATCCCAGTTTTTTCTTCTACAAAATTATGATAATACATTACAAGAAGGCTTGTTAATTATCTCCCCTGCAAACCTGCATAAATAACTCTTTACCAATTATTTCAAAAGAAAAATAAACTTTCTTTTTTAAGATATGGGACAAAAAAAAAGGAAAAACAATGTTGCAACCAATTTGTATTCCCCAAGTTTCTCTTCTTGGTCACAAAGTAGGAAATTTTCATGATTCTGACGTTTGTCTGCAGGGTAGACATGGTGGAAGGTTTGGAGCTAATGACCTCTTTATCACCTGTCCTAACTGGTTTTTGGGGACAGATGTTCCACTTAATTCATTTATGCAACACATGTGAATTGAGCATCTACCATGTGTGATTCTGTTGTAGGAAGTAGGCATACAAAATGAACACAACCCAGAAATTTTTGACTTCACAGCTTTTTCATTTTGGCGAAGAGGTTCAATAAAGTCAACAAATTAGATTAAAAGTGTGTCAAATGTCAATGAGTGGTGTCCTGGACAAAACCAACGTGATCCTTGGGGTAGAAAGTTCAGTTTTTGTTTTGTTTTGTTTTTTTGCGGTACGCGGGCCCCTCAGTGTTGTGGCCTCTTCCGTTGCGGAGCACAGGCTCCGGACGCGCAGCGTCAGCGGCCGTGGCTCACGGGCCCAGCTGCTCCGCGGCATGTGGGATCTTCCCGGACCGGGGCACGAACTCGCGTCCCCTGCATCGGCAGGCGGACTCTCAACCACTGCGCCACCAGGGAAGCCCGAAGGTTCAGTTTTAAACTGGATGATCTTGTAGCAGATTGCAGATGGCTGCGCATTCTTTAGCACTCCTCCCATCCTGGCTTGGAGTCAGTTTCCCTACACTGGAGAATCTGCGCTTCCTGTAACTACTCTGACAGTACAACGTGGCCCATTTCTGAGCTCAGCCTTTAAGAAGACTGGAAAGGTTCGCTTTCTCTGTCTGGGAGCTCCTGCTTTGATAGAAGCCATCCATTATGCCTCCCCTTGCTGTGAGACAGCTTAAGTAGCCTCTGGGAGAGGCCACCGGAAATGAGATATTCCTAGGAAGTCCTCAGCTGTTGCAGGTGTGCTAGCTGGGGTGCTTGACGACACATGCAGGTGGAGGAACCAGCTCAATCAAAGAATCAGATGATTCCTGACCCCATTCATCTTTTGGCTACAAGAGCTTGAATGATCCCACGTGAAAACTGTCCATCGGGGTCCAATAAACCCATGCAACTATGAGAAATTGTAATATATTTTCGTCTTAAGCTAACACATCTTTGGGATGGCTCATTAGGCAGCATAACCCCCAAAATAAACAAACGGCATTTGTTTGAACATAGGCCTGGGTGTTGTGAGGACGCAGCCATGCTGATATCTATGTTGACCGGCTCAGTCCTTACAGGGGAAGGTGAGGGTTTTAACTGGATCTTGGAACATCATCTGAGCAAGGAAGATGTGTTCTGCAAACACCTCCCAGGTGTCTGCAACTCAGACCAGTTTGGGGGCCCCACTTTTTTACCTTCCAGGGATTGCTCTGATTGCACCTTAGAAACCTTTCTCCACCTGACTGCTCCCTCATCCTAAGGGCTTATTTATCACAGTCGGAAGAGTCTGGTTCTAATCATTACTGAAACAATTAACTTTTCTGCCTTAGGGAAGTGAGTTTAATTAATCAAAACATTCTTGCTAAGTCATGTTGACCAGTACAGATTGTTCTAATTAGCGATATATTTTTTTTAAACTCTGAGTTGTAAATAATAATATTATAAAAATGTCCATAATAACATTTTTAAAAGGAAAATGTCATCATTCTTCTGGAAAATTCACTATACCACAGGCTTTCACATACTTTTCAATACCAGCCCTCAATAATCATTTGAGAAATTACCCGTATGGAATTATACCCCCTTCGTAGGGTTACTGTGGAGATGACACCCATCAGTACATTAAAAGTCTTGGCACTGTTTCTGATGCATTGGAACCGTTCAAAAAAAATTCTTATGGATGTCATTTAGTTATAAACTGCATACTTTGTTTAATAATTTGTACAAAATTCCTAGAGTGAATCCTTCTTAATCACTGTATTACATGTATATCTGGTTTATCAACTTGTTTTAAAGTAGGTTAGATATTTAATATGATTTTATATAATACTGCGTGGTTTCTGTATGCTGTTACGTCTGTACATCAGAATCAGCTGAGGTACTTGATAAAAACAGCAAAGGTTTCAATGGAGGGGATCCTAGGATCTCTGTTTTTGAGAAAATCCCTGGTAATTTTGGTACCCAGCCACAAATTTAGGAGGGTATAAAGAATATCTCCAAACTCTGCGTATTCTTTCCCTTCACCAAGATGTTCCTTTTAAAATTAGGAAATGATTTGTTTAAGCGTAGTACTGTAGCAATGACTAAAATATTTAAATTTAAAACCTGTTATGTGCGTTAGTATTCTTGATAATCCCACTTGGTCCTGCATTATTCAAATATTTAACTCTGTACTTTGTTTAGGCCAGGACTATATTTAAATAAATGTTAATAGCATTTCAATAATATTGGGGGATTATTTGAGCTATATTCTAAGAGGCTTTAAAAGTTTAGATGATGGGGCTTCCTTGCTGGCGCAGTGGTTGAGAGTCCGCCTGCCGATGCAGGGGACACGGGTTCGTGCCCCGGTCCGGGAAGATCGCACATGCCGCGGAGCGGCTGGGCCCGTGAGCCATGGCCGCTGAGCCTGCGCGTCCGGAGCCTGTGCTCCGCAACGGGAGAGGAGGCCACGATAGTGAGAGGCCCGCGTACCGCAAAAAAAAAAAAAAAAAAGTTTAGATGATGATGTCATTAATCAGAGGGTTAGTGTTACAAATTCTGTTTGCTATAAACTTTACAGGATAAAAAATTCTTCACAAGCACAATTTTGAACTCTTACCTTATTGCTCATCTTTCTAGTATGCTACACTTCCCACCAAGGGCATTTTCCTACTATTCGCTGAATAACTCTGAACTCCAAGGCCACTGCCACTCTTTCTGGTTTGTTGATGAATATGGTGATTCTGGCTGTGCTGACTGAACATGCACGACATCACAACAGTACTAAGTATTCAGGTAGAATATTCTTGGAAAACTTGGTGAAAAGGTGCATTGGTGAAAAGGTGCAAGAAATTTCTGATTTTATTTCCCACCAGTGTGTAGGCTTATTTGTTCCTCACCACTAGCAGGTAGAGGTCATAGTTTTTGTCACTCCTGTGGACTCAGGATATAGAACCAGTAGGTGCTTAAAAGCATTCACTGTATATTGATATAGTGACTCGGTGCCCGTGTTGCTAGCAAGACATGGAACGATGGAATGAGCATGTGAGATAAACCTGGTACAGTCAAGTCTTGACTTAATGGTGGCTATACTATTTCCACGCACGGGCCATGTTTCCTTGTATAATAGGACAAGAGGAAGTGAGGTTGTCTTCATGCCACTAAGATTTCCACAGACACTTAAGGATCCTAAGGCCAAATGGCATTGTTACAAGTCTTCAGAAACCGTCCTCTGAAAAGTCATCTGCTTTCCCTTTAGTGGATAACTTCCCATTTCCCTCGTCCGATGATGGCTTTGTCTAAGACACTTGTTTCCATGACCCCACTTGCTGTGACGGGAAGAGCCACACATCCAGTCCCAGGCCTCTCTTCTTCTTGGTATCGCGTGGCTGTAGGGGAAGCAGTGGTGTGTATGTGTGTGTGTGTGTGTGTGTGTAAGGACCGGGAAACCAGCCCATGAAGAAAAGTCCTGTCCATCTAGAGATGCGCAATCTTCAATTCTAGAGTTGATGTACTGTTTCATAGTATTTGATGATTGGCTGGGTAGTCTTCATTTTCTCTGGTTTTCTTGTTGGACGTCATTCTCTTTGAAGATCGAAATTGGACTTCATCTGATCTTCTCAGTTGCTCATCGTTTCTGTCCAATTTCCATCTCCATCTTTTTGTTCTTTGACATAGATTTCCTTTTCTTTGTCTTTTAGCCCATCCATTAAATCTTAAACTTCTGCCATCATATTCTTACTTAATAACAGCTTTTAATTTTTTGCAGTTACCTATTTTTAGCATCCACTCTTACTTCAAGAATACAGTGTGTTTAAGTATATCCTAGGGGAATATAGGAATGTGTGTGTGTGTGTGTGCGTGTGTGTGTGCACGCACACGCACGTGCGTGCATGCTGCCTGCTTTGCCTCTCGTATCTCTGAGCTCCCTTTGCGTTTATTTATTTTTGTTTCCTTCTTTCAAGTTGGAGGTGTTCCTCAAATACCTAGTGATCTTTTGTTGTCCTTTTGTAATAAAGAGTGAACTCGCAGCAGTATGGTCGACTAAAAAACATAGAAAACTTTGCTTTTGTAAAGCAGTTTAAATTGTGGAATTAATATGTGTGTGTATTTAAAATATACATATTTAACATGTAGATATAACTAAAATATATTTACTTATGTAAGTATACATTGGTACACTTGCAAGAGAGTAAGCAGAGTCCTCAGAAGCCAAAAATAAAGTTAAAGAGGAGTTCAAAGGGATAAGCAAGGTAGCTTTGCGCTAACGGCAGGCTCTGTGGTCACCTTGATGTTCTGGTCTTCTTGGCTTTACATGTGATGTCCTGGAAGCAGGGATTAGGGAACAGCCGAGTTCCTAGACAGGGAATCAACTTGAGATATACAGTACAACATCCAGGACTCGAAAAGTCTTTTGCAGGACCCTAAACCATGAAAAAAAATGAGATGAAACAAAAAATAAACAGAATAGCAATGATGACAAAATTTCTGTGTAGGACAGAAAAAAGTGACCTGTCCTTTACCTTGGGTGGGTTGAGGGGGGCAAATGTTGCCTCAGAATCTGAGACAGCTCACAGGCCAGGTTTCCTGTGAGTTTGTGACCTTAATTTCTGCTACCTTTAGAGACTGATAAACTCAAGTCTAAGTTTTGACCTAAAGGAAATCATCATAAATTCCAAAAGACTGCTGCCCCGTAAGCCATTTTCTCTACATAACAACCGTCCATTTAAGATACAGACACAAAACACGCCAAAAAAATAGAAAAAAAGCCTCATGTATTTGGAAACTAAAAAAAAAAAAATTCAAAGAAAACAAATATATAAATAAATTATGTTTCAGAAACAAATCACAATAGGCTTTAGAAAATTCTTATAACTGGACAACAATGAAAAGTTTGCAAATTAGAACTTGTGGAACTCACTCAAGCAAACTTAGAAGGGAACCTTATCTCTTTAAATGTTTGTATTAGAAAAGAAGAAAGACTAAAGATCAATAGCTCAGCATCCATCTCAAGACATGATGAAATGCAGAGCAAAATACACCCATAGAAAGTGAAAACAAAAGCGGTAATTTAAGAACAGAAATTAAAGGACTTCCCTGGTGGCGCAGTGGTTAAGAATCCGCCTGCCAATGCAGGGGACGCGGGATCGAGCCCTGGTCCGGGAAGATCCCACCTGCGGCGGAGCAACTAAGCCCGTGTGCCACAGCTACTGAGCCTGTGCTCTAGAGCCCATGAGCCACAACTACTGAGCCCACGTGCCACAATTGCTGAAGCCCACACGCCTAGACCCCATGCTCCGCAACAAGAAAAGCCACCGCAGTGAGAAGCCCGTGCACCGCAACGAAGAGCAGCCCCCGTTCGCCACAACTAGAGAAAGCCCACACGCAGCAATGAAGACCCAATGCAGCCAATAAATAAGTAAAAGAGTAACTTAAAAAAAAAAAAAGAACAGAAATTAAGGAAGCATAAGGTAATCGTGCAAAATGAGTTATTTGAAAAGAATAATAACATTGAAAACCCATTATTACAATAGCCATTAAGGCTATTGCCTAAGCATTTATGGACCCCCGTCCTGTGCAAACATGGTAGAATTGCACTTTTTGTTCTGTGTGATTGAGGGGAGGCATGTGACTTTCTAGGCATTGGATTGCGAGTAGAAATAGCACTATCGTTGCAGCCCCGGATATTTGTCAGAGTGAGACTTTCCTGATGTTTTTAATTCTGATGTGACGACTGGCAATGCTCAAAGTAACATCCCCTTCATCAGCCTGAGTTTCTGAATGGTCAGAGAACCCCACTGCTAACCTTGGATGGAAATATTATCATCTGATTAAAATATAAAATGTGATGTTTTAAGTCACTGATTTTTTGGGGTAGCAAACATAGAACAAAACCCATGCAATTCTGACTGATGAACTTTAAGAATAGAGAAAGAAAAGAGAGAAAGAGGAGGAAAGAGAGGTGGGGTCAGAGAGGATGGAAGGAAGGAAAGAAGGGAGGGAATTGAAATCATCAGGGTAAACAAAAGGAAATATACGCAGGTGATGAATAAGTTAAAAATACTATAAAAGTTACATAAAACTTCATCATAAGTTTTAAATCTTATAATAAGTTTACAAATGCCTACACCACTGAACTTATTAGCAAACAGACTTAAGAAATAGAAAATTTGATTAGTTCTGTAACTAATTAGATCAGTAAACTTCTTCCCGTGAAGTACACAAGTGGCCTGGATGGTTTTACCGGCTGGTGCCACCAAATGTTTCTTAGGCAGCTAAACCTGATGGGAACAACCGCAGGGTGTAGAAAAAGGAGCTCACCTTACCAGGCTTAGCATAAACTTGATTTCAAAGCAAGAAAGCAAAAATTAGATGCCAGTCACATTCATTAACATCCCTGTCCTAACCCACTGCATTTTGCATCTCATCATCTCATCTCATGTTCTTTTGTTTCAGCTTTGATCTATTTTACCGCCCCTGACTTCTTAGATTTTCCTCAAGTAAGCTACACACACACACCTGCCTCAGGACATTCACATGCACTTTTCCTCTGTTGGAAACGCTCTGCTCCCAGAGAGTCACCTGCCTGCCTCCTTTACCTCCTTCCCACCTTTTAAAAAACGTCATCTCAGGGCTTCCCTGGTGGCGCAGTGGTTGAGAGCCTGCCTGCCGATGCAGGGGATGCGGATTCGTGCCCCGGTCCGGGAAGATCCCACATGCCCCAGAGCAGCTGGGCCCGTGAGCCACGGCCGCTGAGCCTGCGCGTGCGGAGCCTGTGCTCCGCAACGGGAGGGGCCACAACAGTGAAAGGCCCCCGTACCGCAAAAAAAAAAAAAAAAAAAAGTCATCTCAGTTATTCCTTCCCTGAATTATTCCGATATTCCTTACCCCTCTTTCATGTTTTGCTTTTCTTTGCACTTTTCACAGTCTCACATATATTACTTCTGCATCTTGTTTATTGTCTGTTTCCCACCTCTAGAACGAGAGCAGCAGTTTTTTTTTTTTTATTAATTCCACAGTTCCAGCAATTAGTGAAGTTCCTGGCACCTGGTGAGGCCCTGATAACTATTTGTGGAATGAATCGATACATACAAAAGCATTGAGCAAAATGTTAGCATGACAAATTCAGCAATGTATTAAAAAATACGGTATGACTCAGTTGGAATTTTCTCAGGAATGCATTTAGTTGAAAATTGAAAAAAACACTGAAATGGCAGGTAAAAAGAAAAAACATAAAATTATTTCAACAGATGGGGAAAAGCCTGTTATGGAGTTCAAAATTGAAGAGGCCTTCTATAACCAAGAAACCAATAGCGAACATCACACATAATGGTAAAGGAACAGAGTGAAGTGAAGAGAAAGGTCAGTAAGAAGGTATAAATAATGAACAGCAAGAGACAGAGCTCAAAATTTTCACAGATGGGATGATTATCAACACAAACTTAAACTAATTCCCAGAATCAAAATAATTCAGAGGATCAAAAAAAGAATTTTGCAAAATTTCTAGATGCAAAATCAGTATAAAAATACCAATCAGGGGCTTCCCTGGTGGCGCAGCGGTTGAGAGTCCGCCTGCCGATGCAGGGGGACACGGGTTTGTGCCCCGGTCCGGGAAGATCCCACGTGCCGCAGAGCGGCTGGCCCCGTGAGCCATGGCCGCTGAGCCTGCGCGTCTGGAGCCTGTGCTCCGCAACGGGAGAGGCCACAACAGTGAGAGGCCCGCGTACCAAAAAAAAAAAAAAAAAAAACCAATCAGAACCCCAATAAATTGTGGAATCAGACAAACTGTTTCTAAAATGTATATGTTAATGCAATAGAGCCATCCATGAATAGCATGATACACATAAGAAGATGAGCAAGTTTGGGGAATTTTCTCCACCACAAACCAAGACAGATTCCAAGGCCTGGGGATAGACCAATGGACAATAGACCAATGGAACAGAATAGAGAGCCCACAAACAGACTCAGACCTCTGTGCATACTTGATAATGACAAAGGTGATATGGTAGGTTGGAAGAGAAAGAATCAACTCATTGGTAAACGATGTTGGAAAAAATTTATCAGTGAATACATTGTCAGTCTCTTGTCAGTCTCTCTTCCAGGATCTGCCATTGTGTTGGCCTCTCTTCTCAGCTCTCTGTCTCTCAGGCTCTCTTTCTTGTTATTTAAGGTCTTTTTCCTTTATTTATTTTGGTGCACTTTGTGGAGTGAACAAGGCTTGTGTTTATTTCACAACGGTTAAATGAAAGCAAATTAAGCACATATCTCATTTAAAAAAAATGTTGACTATCTCAAGAGCTTTTATTTTCTTTGAAATTTTCAGACACGTTGCAGAGTGTGTTGAAAAGAAAGTCTCGTAATTTCTTTTTTTTACGTGAAAGTAAAAGCATAGTGTTAATTCACTGTGAGAAAATACAGGAACTGGATTTGAGAAATGCTTCTTTGTGTATACAGGTAGGTCTATAGCATGTAAATTCTGGGTTCAGTATTTCAACCACCAGCTCTATTTGAGAATCAATCATCATATCTAATATTGAAAATGTTTCCTGTGCAGAGTAATTGTATTGTTTTTATTTTCTCAAGGAAGGTATTTTCTCCAGTGCCAGCATTCCACTTATTATACTTTCACTGATATTCATTTAATGGAGTGGTTTCTCATTTGAGGTGCAGTAAAAACATGGTGATGGGTAGCAGCAGAGTCCTCAGCCTTAAAAGATGATTGTTGAGAGCATATCCTGGACCCCGGAGCTCGGTTGCTATGGTAACTCTGCAGCTCTGCCAAGGCTGGTCCTCACTGTGGGCGGAAAGAAGCTCCCCTGCCAGCAGCTACGTGGGATTCTGGCAGCTGGAGGGAGTACTGTGAAATGGTGTGCTGCTTCCCCCGATGGGAGTTCTGAGAGCCTTCTTTAAAATCCAACAGCAACTCGGGACCGCGGAAGAGTGAGGGCAGTTAGGATCCAGCCCATTCTGGTGCGAAATGTGCCTGATGAGATGCTTGACGTTTCTTACTTTGAGTAAAAGTTTTGCAGAGGATCAGGACTGAAATGGAAAGATTCTAGCCTGACCCGGCAGTAATGGAGCTTTAGAGGAATTTGTGCTTACCCGTAGGGGTAATATAATCCTGAGGGATTTAAGGGACAGCATTTAAATAGAAAGTAAAAGAAACATTTCTATTTAATTTTGAGATCTTGGGGCTTCCCTGGTGGTGCGGTGGTTAAGACTCCACCTGCCAATTCAGGGGACACGGGTTTCGAGCCCTGGTCCGGGAAGATCCCACATACCGCAGAGCAACTAAGCCCATGCGCCACAACTACTGAGCCTGCGCTCTAGAGCCCGCGAGCCACAACTACTGAAGCCCGCACGCCTAGAGCCTGTGCTCCGCAACAAGAGAAGCCACCGCAATGAGAAGCCCGCACACTGCAACAAAGAGCAGCCCCTGCTCGCCACAACTAGAGAAAGCCCGCGTGCAGCAACGAAGACCCAACGCAGCCAAAAATAAATAAAATAAATTTATTTTTAAAAAAAGAGGTCATTATAATTTGGAGATCTTAAACTCATTCAGAAATGCCTATTAACTCAGGCTTGTCAATTTTTGGGTTTTCTCAGTATTGAAATTTATCTCATGTTTTTCTAAATTTAAAAAGCGGTATTCAGTTAAAGCTATACTTAATGCTATAGAATACAACACGAATATATAGTGTCCCCTCCCACCGCACATATATAGTCTAAGTAACTAAGCTTGCTTGCATGGAGGCTAGTATTGGTCCAGCTAAACCACAGTAGAGGAAACATGGAATAAGCAGAAAGTGACTCTGAATTAGTAACAAAATTAGTCAGAAATCCTCGATAGCAGTTTGGTGACCATCAGTGCGCTTACCACTTCATTTGCTCCTGAGCCATTCTCGTTCTGATTTTATCTTTAGTCTGTTAAAAGCTTTAAGTGTAGGATCAGCAAAGGTAATTCCTATCTACGAATTTGGTGTTTGGACTCTTCCCCTGTATATTTGACTCCTACTCTTAAGGGTTTTGTTGGATACTTTCATCTGGTTTTGACACCTCAGTGTCTGCAGTAGAAAGTCCTCACTCTTAGATTCTTGAAAAATAGGGAGGAAATCACAAAGGACTGGGATTTGAGATCATGGGGCTGTTTGGGGCACTTGCCAAAGTTAGGAGTAACTCTTCTTTGGGTTGGTACCAATTTTAGTTTTTCTCTTTATTTTTAAATGATCAGTAAGATGAAAATTTTACAGCATGGAGAGACAGAGACTAGTCCAAAGATTTTTCTGCTACCCTGTTAATCTCCACTCGAAACTGTGTTCAGTGACATTCAGATACTACACACACTGTCTCACCCATCTGCCAGTGAGACTTCTTCCTATCACGTGAAGTGTCAAGCTGTTCTAACCTTTTCTACTTCCCCACATTGTGTGTGTGTGTTATGTGTGTCGGGGGCAGAAAGTTCAGGAAATGATTCTTCCTATGCAAGCAAGAGCTACGGAAGTGGGGAGGTGTTCAGACTTCTTTTTAACCTCCCCTGGGACAGACGAGATGATCCATGATTCTTTTAAGAAAGTTAGTTGAATGATCAATATTACAATAGCAGACTAGCCCATCTTCTGAATGTAAAGTTACTTCACTCAGGAACTTTGCAGTCACTGCATGTTTCAGATATTGCTATAAACGTATATGCATTATTGATAAAACACACTAGAGACTGTCATACAGAGTGAGGTAAGTCAGAAAGAGAAAAACAAATATCATATATTAACGCTTATATGTGGAATCTAGAAAAATGGTACAGACGAACCGGTTGGCAAGGCAGAAATAGAGGCATAGATGTAGAGAACAAAAGTATGGACACCAAGGGGGGAAGTGGCGGGGGTGGTGGTGGGGGTGGTGGGATGAACTGGGAGATTGGGATTGACATGTAGACACTAATATGTATAAAATCGATAACTGATAAGAACCTGCCAAAAAAATAAACAATAGCCATATTTTTTTCAGGGAAACACAGATCTTTCCATGACTTAATTAAGTACAATACCTAACAATCCATTTTCCAATATCATTTGTTATTTGTTTCCGAAGAAAGAAAAAGTCAGTCACACGGAGAGAGCTTGAGAAGTTTCAGCATTATAAAAGAAAGTTTGGTCAAAAATTTGCAAAAGGAGAGAAGTAGGAGGAAATCTTTGGAATAGGATATGTGTGGGGAAGCAGTGGAGGACAGAGGTGGACAGAAGTAAAACAGATCACATAGGCGTTCCTCTTAGTTGTCAGCCTCTAATCTAAACGTTCCTTTCTCACCAGTGTCTGGCAAATAGTATCTCGTCAGTATTTCTTATTGCAAAACATATATACTCAAACATTTCTAGTTAATCCCTTAGAAGAAGATACCTAACAGCTGACTGACTAGAAAATTCTGATCCTTATTTTGAATATTAACAACCAAGGTTATCTGATGTTTCAGACTAGTTTAAAGCCATCTTTTGAAAATGAAGGACTAAAATGATGAAACTTGTAAAAGCAAAAGTAATTACTGTGGCCAATTTTTGGAAACCATATTACAACACAGTAATACTTAATATTAATAATAGTTAAAATTACATCCAGTGATGGTAGATGTAACATTTACTGAGTAGTGACTCTGTGTCATGCACTATTTTATTTTTTTTATTAATTTTTATTGGAGTATAGTTGATTTACAATGTTGTGTTAGTTTTGGGTGTACAACAAAGTGAGTCGGTTATACATATACATATATCCAGTCTTTTTTAGATTCTATTCCCATATAGGTCACTACAGAGTATTGAATAGAGTTCCCCGTGCTATACAGCAGGTTCTTATTAGTTATCTATTTTATATATAGTAAAGTGTATATGTCAATCCCAATCTCCCAATTTATCCCTCCCACCACCCTTTCCCCCTTGGTAACCATAAGTTTGTTTTCCACATCTGTGACTCTATTTCTTTGTAAATAGGTTCATTTGTACCATTTTTTTCAGATTCCACAAATAAGCAATAGCATATGATATTTGTCTTTCTCTTGTCTGACTTCCTTCGCTCAGTATGACGATGTCTAGGTCCATCCATGTCACTGCAAATGACATTATTTTTTATGGCTGAGTAATATTCCATTGTATATATGTACCACATCTTCTTTATCCGGTCATGCACTGTTTTCTGTATTAACTCATTTAATGCTCACAAGAACATTCGAGGGAAAGCTGTCACCTTCTTACAAATGATGAATTCAAAAGAATAAACTTGCCCCAAAGCACACAGTGGTGGAGTCAAGATTCTAACCCTTTCCAGGTCTCTCTTTTCTACTCTGACAGTATCTTACTGAGTTGGGAAGGAAGGACTTCTCTGGCTTGGGGGTAGAAGAGGAAGCCCTCAGCAGAAGTAATCATTCTCCTGTCTGTGGAGCATGGGATTATCATTAAGAAACTTGATTTTTATACCTTCCAGGACACTCTAGGACTTGATTTACATGGTTGACCTGATGTCATCTGTAAATGCAAATATGTTTTCCATAATGCTTAAGTTTGGAAAAAAGTTCAATTAGATTAATAAAAATATGAATTTCTAACTTTTTCTCTGTTGGACTTTTGCAGGGTGTTTTGATTTACATGGTTGACCTGATGTCATCTATAAATGCAAATATGTTTTCCATAATGCTTAAGTTTGGAAAAAAGTTCAATAAGATTAATAAAAATGTGAATTTCTAACTTTTTTCCTGTTGGACTTTTGCAGGGTGTTTTGAGTGCTGTATTAAATGCCTGGGAGGCATTCCTTATGCCTCTCTGATTGCCACCATCCTGCTGTACGCTGGAGTTGCCCTATTCTGCGGCTGTGGTCATGAAGCTCTTTCTGGAACTGTTAACATCCTGCAAACCTACTTTGAGATGGCCAGAACTGCGGGAGATACGCTGGACGTCTTTACCATGTAGGTCATTCTGGTATCGCTTGTTATTTTGAGAATGTATGTGCACATTGCTGTGTGTTGAATAAATAGCGATCTAGAGTTAAGTGAGGCAGTGTTATATAGAAGAAAAAGTACTCTTAGGGTATATACGTGAGTCAAAAGGACACTGACCCTTACCATGAAAACAGGAAGGTACACAGCAGATCAGAGGCCAACTTAATCTGGACTTAATTTGTGTTTTAATTTGCCTGTAAAGTTTTATCCAACATTCAGTTACCATTAAGCGGAATACTTGCATTTCTCTCGCTCTTCAGATTTGAGCAGAGGCTGTTCTAGCAGAATAGAAGAGAATATAGAACCAGAGCCAGGTATAAGTGTGCACTCTGCTGATGATTCTAGGAAAATCACCCAAACTCTGTGGCTACTCCCAACTTTTAAAAAATTTTAACTCAACCATGGGTGTGATATCATCATTATTTCCTGCCTCCTAGAAATGATGTGACTACCTGAGTGAACATTTTGAAAGGGTCTTATCGACTTCTGTAAAATGATAAACATAAGAAATATTGAGCGCCTTTTTACAACCACCAATTATGCTTAAAATGTACATTTTACCCATAAATGTAAACTCCTGGGATCACTAAACTATGGAGATGTTAATATTTTTTTAAAAAACATAACTCAAACATAGTCTGGAAGTAGAAAAGAGTTTAGTGTTCAAGTTTCAGTCCCATATTGCCTGAGTTTCCAGAGAGTAAAATTTTAAGATTGAATTACAGAGGAATTTTTTTTCCAAATAAATTCCCAATTCGGGTCATTTATTCAGTGATTTCTTGCCCACAAAAAGAAAATAAATTATTTACTCACTTTATTTTATAATCTCAGCTGATAGTAAACTTTCTATTGTATTGTGTGTTGCCCGTACAACTTCTTAAATCTATTTCATGCTTCTGGATACTATGTGATTATAACGTTTTTCACGTTGCTTTATTTTGTCATTCTCAATAAATTCAACACTTCTTAATTTACACGTACTTCTTTCTGGCAGAAGATGCTTCTAGAGTTACAAACCGGAACGGTCGTATGGCTGGTTAGGATGACGGTGCTTTTTTGCTCTTACCATTTCCATGAAAAGAGGTTACACTTCTTATTCACCCGGGGCAATTCCTTCTGACAGGGTAAACTATAAGCTAAGACCCTAATCTAAGACAACCCTTGGTCACCCTGGACACCATTCTAGATGGAAGATAGCTTTTCTCCAACTCCAGTATCAGAAGATACATCATATTTCTAAGTTGTTAAATAATCCATCACCTGCAGTCAGATCGTCTTGAGCACAGTGTCGCTCATAAACTCTACTTGTTCTTTTATTCATTAATGTTGCTGAGTTCCATGAAAATGAGAAGTGAAAAGAGATGCACGTTTCTATCAAGTAATAGAGCAAGAATTCCCTCCTTGGGGGCTGGAGGGCACATCCCCATGGACATAGACATAGCAAAATTTTTAGGAAAAAGAAAGTTGAAAAATTTTATATTTATCTAAAATATGTTGGCACTTAAAATTTGAGCGATATTGGTTGTAAAATAAGAAATATAGGGCTTCCCTGGTGGCGCAGTGGTCGAGAGTCCGCCTGCCGATGCAGGGGACGCGGGTTCGTGCCCCGGTCCGGGAAGATCTCACATGCCGCGGAGCGGCTGGGCCCGTGAGCCGTGGCCGCTGAGCCTGCGCGTACGGAGCCTGTGCTCCGCAGCGGCAGAGGCCACAACAGTGAGAGGCCCGCGTACCGCAAAAAAACAAAATAAGAAATATAACAAACCAAGTGTATCACACACACACACACACACACACACACATACACAGTGATTAAGAGGAGGTGGACGTTAATTAGCCACTCAGATAAGAAGTTAAATTATTTAAACATAGTCCCTAACTTGGAAGCATCAGTTTATTTCATCAATGTCACTGATAAATGGAAATGAAGAATTAATAGCAAATTTGAAAAATCATGGAAAAAAAAAGAGATGAGGGAATGATATCACTTATATTTCCCAATGTAACTTTATTTTACAAATTAGTTCCAAAAATTTAGCGTTATTCATTAAATGAAAGTTTTTTAAACCCATAGTAGACAGTTCACCAGTTTCCATTGAATCAGGTTCTAGCATGAATTGATCCTTGAGAGTTTATGAGTGATAGTCATCATTTGGAATATAATTAAACTATCTGAAAATGCTTTGGATTATTGCAGGTTAGTTTGCAGAGAGCCTGTAGACAATGATTGCATGAATATACTTTAATGTGCTAATACTGACATTTTCTTTTCAGTTTTATCTCAGCCTACACTGGACAAAATACGTTTTCACTTTGCATTATTTTAAGCTACCACAGATGTCCTTAAAATCTACAGATTCTCTATATTTAGGCTACATCCAAATTGCTACCTTTAGTTATAGAAGTTTATAAGAAATCATAAGCCTAGTAACTGGCATGGGATGATTGTATAAATCGATCAGAAACCAATTGTCAGGATGTTTATTTAACATTTAGACAACCAGCCTTAATAGATCACAGACCTCGACTACCGCTCTGAAGGGTAGTGAATGTGGGAGTTCAGCAGAGAAATCAGAGATCATACACTTAATTTGGAACTTTTACCTTTGGTCTCTTATATTGGGAGTTAAATGTGAAATCAGTAATGCGTCTTTGGCATGGGAAGCATACCATTTTCATTGGAATGAAAGCAAGTGCTCAAATTATCTCTCTTTTCATATTTCAAATAACTAAAATTCCTTATCCTAGACCCCGTGGAGCTACCAAATGAATTAAGACTCCCTGTCGGCAAACGGTTCGTGAAAACACAGAGGGAAGGTGTGTACAGATAACTACCGGGTCTGATTAGTACCAAGCAGTACCTTCCAGTCACGTAGCAGTTGAGAGGAAGGTAGCGTTTACTCTATGGGGGCTGCCTTACAGGGCTGTTAGCGGACTCCATACGGTGAGGGGCAAAGGGGAAGTAAAATCAGGACTTGGGACGCAGAAGTGAGTGAGAGACGCGATTGCAGGCAATACAGCTTCCTTGAAAATAAGCTAAGGTAAGTTTGGAGAAGAATGTGTAAGAGAATGATTCTGAAGAAAGGACTTGTTGGCCAACTTTAGTAATTTACAGGGTCTATGTCTTGTCTCCATAGTTCTCAGGCTTGATTCAACCAAATTAAGCGCTCCTACCTCATATACTTATAAAGGAAAAGAAACCTGTTCTCTGGGTGTGTGAACGAAGAGATAAAACGAATTGCCTAAGCCCCCGTCTTCCACCCAAGGTCCTCAGGACTCCCTTCTTTGTCTCAGCTTCTCTCTCTGTCTCTCCACTGCATCTCTCCTCGTAAATATATACACACACCTGTCTCCACGTGGTCAATATCCAAGTCTCCAGGGGGACATAGGAAGGGCAAACACACTGGAATATGCCTACTCCATTTCATTAATCATCTTTCCAGAATGTAAAACGTACTTCTCATAAATAAGTTTGCAAATAATCTCTGTTCTCATGTGATCTATATTTTATTTTATTATTATTATTATTTTTTTTTTCGGTACGCAGGCCTCTCACTGTTGTGGCCTCTCCCGTTGCGGAGCACAGGCTCCGGACGCGCAGGCTCAGCGGCCATGGCTCACGGGCCCAGCCGCTCCGCGGCACGTGGGATCTTCCCGGACCCGGGCACAAACCCATGTCCCCCGCATCGGCAGGCGGACTCTCAACCACTGCGCCACCAGGGAAGCCCTGTATCACCATTTTAATGCCCAGTGTCATGTTTCCTAAAGTCTGTTTGTCCCTGGACACACCCTACTTACCATAACACTCTTACTGACTTACTCTTTGACTAGAGTAGGTGAGCACCTGTAGTGTCAGACTGGATTAGAATTCAAAGACCTAATTTCTGTTCTCTTTTCTAAAACCTAGGAATACGGCAACTCTAGAACAAATATTTACAAATAAGAACATGATGATTTCATTCTATGCATATTTGAAGGGCTATCAAGGAAAAGGAAGTTTGCTTTGTTCTTTGTGGTTCAAAGAGAGAGATTTGGGTGAAGGAATTTCAATTTATAGGGAAAGAGTTTTTGTCTCAGAATACAGAACATTTCTACAATGTTCTTGTTTTCAAATATTCAGATTTTTTTTCAGGTCAATCTTTTGTCTGGTTTGTTCTTAATGAATCCATTTACTCAGCAAAAAATACAGGGTTATACTATGTGCCAGTCACTGTGCTAATCTTTAGGGATAAAAAGTAAAACAAGACAAATTATTTTTCCTCTCGTACTGACATAGGAAAGATATGTCAGCAAAGTGCCATCCACGTTAGACTCAGCAGATATGAATCAGGTAGTGGTCGTTAGTACTTGAGCTGATTTCTAGGATGCATCAGGTTAATGAAGTAGAGACAGCTGAGGAGCTACAGTAATTAATACTACATGGCATTGGCACAGACATACATATAAGTACTTGTAAAGTACTTATATGTACTTATAAGTACACATAAAAGTATGTTCCTACTCTAGTTTTTACCAAAATTTTTTCAGGTGGATTTAAAGTTAAAATTTAAGAGTAAACTAATTTGTGAAAGCTAGAAGAAAATTCAGATTTAAGATTTTACTTATTATGGGGCAAGAAGTATATAAGCAATATAAGAAATCACAAGGGAAAAAATATATTGATTTGACATAATATAAGTTATAAATATAATATAAATAATATATATAATATATAATAATATAAATTAAATTTTACTCATTAAAGTATTATAAAAAATTAAAAGGTGTGCAAAAACTGAGCAATATATTTACCACTTATATAACAAGATTTCCTAATTTTAATAAACAATAAATTCAACAAAAAGATACATATTCTAGTAAATAATTGGCAAAATGTAAAGACATATTTCTTAGAGAATACAGGTGATTAATAGCTTGTCAACATATGTTCATCCACACTGCTAAACCAAGAAAATTAATTAAAATGATAATACCATTGCTTTTTAACTATTAATTTATTAGAAGAATTGAATGGTAATACTCAGTATTGGGAAACAGACGATAAGCCCTCTTCCTCATTATCAGCGCATCTTTATTTTGGCACAAACTTTCCGGACACCATTTTCACAATACGTGCCTTAAAAATTTCTAGGAATTTATGCCAGGGAAACAGCTTACACCGCCCAAAGATTTATCCTAAATGATGTTTGTAATAATGATGCGTAGCTTCCTATTACTGCTGTAACAAATTACAACAGACTTAGTGCATGAGAAAAACACATTTATTAATTTTTTACAGTTCTGGAGGTCAGAGGTCTGAAATGGGTCTTACTGGGCTTATTGAAATGGGGTCAGATCAAGGTGTTGGCAGGACTGCACTCCATCTGGAGGCTCTAGGGGAGAATCCATAGTTTTACTTGTTGCAGCTTCCAGGAGCCACCTGTACTCCTTGGCTCGTGGGCCTCTTTCTTCTTCAAAACCAGCAGTGGAGCATCTTCAGACTTCTCTCTGAATCTGACCCTGACTTTCCTACACCTCTCTTTCACTAATTATTAGGACCCTGTGATTATATAACACAGGATAATCTCTGGATATCAAAATCATTAATTCAGTCACATTTGCCAAGTCCCATTCAACAAGATAGCATATTCATAGGTTCTGGAGGTTACAGGCAGACATCTTTGGGAGCGGCATTATTATTCCGACCACTGAGCAAAAGTAGAGAAGTGGTAAAACATGTCAAACCTTCAAATAATAGACTGGGCCATAATCTTTAAAAAACATCCTGATACAACTGTGTAATAGTATCATGTAGTTAATTGTAATTCATATAAAAAAATAGGGAGAATAAACAGTGAATAGTCTGTTTTTCTGGTTTTATTTTCATTTTTCTCTACAATGAATATAGATTGCTTTTAAAATCAGTAAAACAGTGGTTTACAGAAACATTGTCAAATTTGAAAGTTTGCATTTAGAAAGGAGGTTAAGTGCTTTCATTTTTTTCCTTTAGAAGTAAGATAATATGGATTCTTACTTTGCAAAGCAAAAGTAGTACAGTGAAGGTAAGACTTCTTCTGATTCTCTGCTATTTGATCCTACAGTGGACATATAATCAGTGACTTCATTACCAGAGGGTTTTTATTACTGCATTTTGTTGACGTATCATTGACAGGAAACTCATCTTTACAGAGAATAAGAGTTTAATTTTCCCAATATCATATTTGAAATTCTTTGTTAAATTCATATATTGCATGTTTACAAGAAAGAGTACTTTTTATGATAAAACAGAGGGATTCAAGCCAATAAGATCATGACAAGTATATTATAATTTAAATATTTTGATGATTTAATTTTGAAATCCATTTTGGAATGTAACATTAGAAAGTATCCATCCTCAGATTGTTGGAAGAAAAACTTTATGTAAGAGTTTTTGAATGTCAAGAAATTAACATTCAGCTTCAAGAAAGCATAGCTTGTGGCAGGCTGAAATAATGACCCCCAAAGATATCCAGAACCTAGTCCCTGGAATCTGAGATTTACTTTATATGCAAGAGATTTTGAAGTTGTGATTAAGGATCTTGAAGTGCGGTGATCCTCCTGGATTATCCAGCTGAGCCCTAAATCTAAGCACAAGTAATCCTTATAAGAAGGCAGTAGAGAAATATTTGTCCAGAGCAGAAGGCATTGTAACTGCAGAAACAAGGCGCTATTTACTGGCTTCACTAGGCAAGGGATGCAGCTGCAGCTCTAGAAGCTGAAAAGTATAAGGACGCTCTGCCCTAGAGTCTCTGGAAGAAGTGAGGCTCTGCCTAGCCCTCGATTTCAGCCCAGTGAAAGTGATTTCAAACTTCTGACCTCCAGAACTGTAAGGAAATAAATGTGTGTCAAGCCACCAAGTTTGTGGTAATCTCTTAGAGAGACCATAGGAAATGAATCAACAGCTACACCTCTTTACGCCAGTACTTACTACCAGGTATTCTTACACAGTGTTTGAGCTCAATTTCAGAAAGATAAAAGCAAAGGGTTTGTGATTGCTATGTAATTGTCATCAATAATTTGCAGTTATACTTCTAGTGTAAATAACCAGATGATGTACACATGAACTTTAATTGAATTAAACATGAATTTGGAAGGAATAATGTCAGCAACGTGGTGATAGGAAGTCCCAATGCTTGTTCCCACAGAGAAACACCAATTTATCAGTGATATACAGACTGAAATACTTTCATTCCTTTTATTAAGAAGTTGCAGTACCCGAGACAAACACAAAGCCGAGAACAGTCATGTTGAATTGGGTAAGACGGCCAAATTCACTTTACCTGCATCAGTCCCTAACCCCAAACCAGGGCCAGGTGAGAATGCCCTGGATCGTGACTTCTCCTTTGTGGGGAAAGAGAAGATTGGAGCATTCATCCAACGTTCTGGCTTTCCTGAGGGCTGCCCAAGGAACTGGCTTCTGTTTTGTCTCTCTCAGAGCGCTGACAGAGCAGGTGTCTAACTCAGGGCACTGATGGGGGCCTGGCATACTTTGCATGCTGGTTGGCCACTGAGAACAAGAGAGATCAGGGCAGCTTGCTACTGTAGAAGCAGAACTTGTAGTGTCGCAGGCACAAAAGAAGCAAGATTATGAGATCCTGAAAAAGATACCAGTAAGCCTCTCTAGTTGAGAAAATTGCACTCACAGGCCTTCAGAAGTCACATTCCCCCCAAAAGTTTTTAGAGGCCCACATGATGTCTAGGCAGGTTGATTAGGCAGGGTCTTCTTCTGTACAAAGCCAGTTCCTTAAAGACTGGCAGAGGTAGCTGCTTTTTCAAATGCATGGACCCTGACACTAAGTTATAAGACACATGAAGAAACAGGGAAACACGACCAGAACAAAGGAACAAAATTAATCTCCAGAACCCAATTGTAAGGAAATAGAGCTGTATGAATTACCCGACAGAGAATTTTAAAAATTGTCATAACGATGCTCTATGAACTCAAGAAAACAATGCATGAGCAAAATGAGAATATCAACAAAAAGATAGAAAATATTTTTTAAAATTGGGAGATTGAATAAATGAACTGAAAAATTCACTAAAGGGGTTCAAAATCAGGTTGATAAAGCAGAAGAAAAAATCTGCAAGCTCAAAGCCAGGTCATTTGAAATTACCCATTCAGAGGAACCACACAAAAAAAGAATGGAGACGAGTGAAGCAAGCCAAACGGACTTTGGGACACCGTCAGGTGGACCAATGTATACATCATGGGAGTCTCACAGAAGAAGAGAGAAAGGGCAAAAAACTTATTTAAAGTGATAGCAGAAAACTTCCCAAATCTGGGTAAGGAAATGAACGTCTAGGTTTAAGAACGTCTGTAGACTCTAACTCATATAAATTGAAACAGATCCACACCACGGTATATGATAATCAAATTGTCAAATGTGAAAGAATTTTGAAAGCAGCAAGAGAACTTGTCCCCTACAAGAGAAACTCCATAAAACTCTCAACGGATTTTTTGGCAGAAACCTTGCGGGGCAAAGGGAGTAGGATGATGTAGTCAAATTGCTGAAAGAAAGAAATTGCCAACCAAGAATAAATACTATATCTGCCAAAACTATCCGTCAAATATGAAGGTGAAATGAAGAATTTCCCAGATAAAAATAAGCGGAGGGAATTTATCACCACTAGACTTGCCTTACAAGAAATGCCAAAGGGAGTTCTTCAAGTTGAAATGAAAGGATTTTAAATAGCAACACAAAAGTCTGTGAAAGTATAACGCTCACTGGTAAAGGTAAATATATATACAAATACAGAATACTGTTAATACTGTAATAGTGGCGCATAAATCACTTTGAGTTCTCGCATAGAAGTTAAAAGACAAAAGTATAAGAAAAATCTATAAAATATGTTAATGGGTTCATAATGTAACATGATGTGATTCGTGACATCAATAACAAAGTGTGTGTGGGAGAGAAGCCAAAGTTTCAAGTACGTGTATATGATTGAATTTATCAGTTTAAAATAGATGGTTAACTATGTTTCATGTAAGCCCCATGGTAAAAACCACAACGAAAATACCTGTAGAAGATACACAAACGAAAATAAGAAAGAAGTAAAAGCATGTCACTACAAAAAAAATCAATGTGTCTTTCAGAGATGTTTTACAGTTTCATTCATGTACCTTTTGAGCATTTCTTATTCAGGGAATGGGGGATGGTGCAGGGGAAGAGGAAGAAACTTACAGGCATGAAAAACCCTTGTCAACAGATACTAGAAGTGGCAGAACAAAGTGTACACACATTAGACATATAAAGCAAAAATGTTTTAAAATCCAGCCTCCATTATGAACATAAAAACTCCATAGCTTTCCTTCCGAAGGAGCCCTGAGCACGTGGGCCTCAGTTGCTGCAGATCAGCCATGAAGAGTTATTAAACTAAACCACTTCATCTTTTCTTCCCAGGATTGACATCTTCAAGTATGTGATCTATGGCATTGCTGCTGCATTCTTTGTGTACGGCATTCTGCTGATGGTGGAAGGTTTCTTCACAACTGGGGCCATCAAGGATCTCTATGGGGATTTCAAAATCACCACGTGTGGCAGATGCGTGAGTGCGTGGGTACGTTACCTGTCTTTCCTCAGGAGTTAATGTGGGTTTATCTCAGGAGCACACAGGTGTTTGTGTTCATCTGCCAAGAACTGGAGGGTTTTTGTTTTTTTTTTAACACAGTAACATTCCCTGCTCTGGTGGCTATTTTAAATCTTAATAGTATTTTCAAAATAACGATTCCATGTGAAAATTCAGGTTCAGATTCTCAAATCATGTGCAACACAACTCATCTTGCTTCTAGAGGCAGCAAACTGTTGATTGATTTATGATCTATGTTTCCCAAATGGCTCTGGGCTTCCCATACAATATTTAAGATAACAGAAAAATCCATCTGCAACTTATAACGGTGCAGGTCTCTCTTCCTTAAATACATGTTATATACATGTATTTATATACATGTTATATACATGTTACATGTATTTTACTGTAAACTTGGGTGGGAACTATATTAGGCAATTTCTGTTTAATATTGACATAAGGTAAGAATTACTCTATTATACTAATTTAGATTTTAAATCGTTATTGATGTTATTTAACGGTAACTCAAACTTATGGTCTAGAGCTAATGCACTGCACAAAATGCATGTATATCTATTAAAGCACAAGACTGATGAAAATTAAGAGAGCAATATGTTAAAAATACATTCACGTTTTTATGCAGAATAATTTGCATAAAATGAACTTTGGAGCTTCCATCCTTGACCAATGTATTTTTATTATTTCCCAATGTTATATGAGGATATCTACTTAATTACAGCATATATTTCCTATTAAGTAAGATGTCTCTAATAAGGAATGGTGCAATTTATTTCAGTCTTACAGAAAAGTTCAAAAATACCTGTTAACCACCAACCATTTTTTCCACCAGCTTGTAACAAGTTCTAATATTCTCTCAGTGTCAATAATGATAATAATCTTATAAAATAGTTAGCCTGTGTTGTGGGTGTTTGTAGTTGTTGCTGCAATCATTTCTTGTAAGACTCTTTTGGGGGACAATGTTTGTTGTATTATCTAATTGTTTAGGATCAGTGATATCAAATTACAGACCCAAAGGAAGTTTAGTTGAAGATCTTGAATTAATTTAATAAGTAAAATATGAATATTCAGTGGGCTAATTTTCAGTGATACCTAAGGGATTTCTCTATTAAGAAGGCACGTTTGATTTTAGATTCGCTTATACTCTGCCAGTAGACTATGGTGAATTCAGTTAATGATGGGCTTTTTCTTATAATTAGGACAGTATCATTATAACACCACTTGTATGTCTTAGCAAGCCACTTCACTTCTCCGGATCCCAGTTTACTCCCTTACATCACAAAGACATTAGATCATCTCTAAAGCTCACTCTAGCTCCAAGAGTCCATAATTCTAAAACACGAGTGAAATCATTAGAGAAAAGGGATCTCTTTTACCATTGGGGAGTGACCTTTCGCCAGGAAGAGGACAGTAGATTAGGTCGTTTCATTGAGATTGTGAAATTTCTGCATAAGATTGTATGCAGAAGCAAAAAGTCGTGGAAGAAAACACCTAGTTATGTGCCGTTACTAATTATCCTCTTGCCATTGACACTTCAAAGCCATCTCAAATAAGAATTTTTAAAGCAAAAATGAGCCACATTTTTTTCTATAATAGTTACAATTGTGTCACCAGTCCCACCCAACAGCCCAGAAGGGTGGCAGCAGCTGCGTGGGTCCCTCCAGAGGCGAGGCAGCAGGGAGTCAGCCCCCTAAAACACCCCACCCACGCCTTTAGCACCCCTCCGCACCCAGGAATGAGCAGAATTGAGGGAGAAGCAGAGCTGCACTCTTGTGTGTCTTACAAAAGCAGCAATGCAGCGCACGGGCGAGGCCTTTGAGTCAGGTGCGGGCTGTCCCAACATGGCCCCCATGAAGGGGACCAGCCCCTGCAAAAAGGGGACTGGCTGCACTGCCTGGAAGTGCCCTGCACAGTGCACAGCCCTGCAACCCTCTCATGCAGGAGTTAGGGCTCCATGGAACCAGAGGAAAAAAATAATAATAATGTTTTATCAGAGATTGCCAACAAACACAGGAAAGAATGCTCAACATCACTAAATCATTAGAGAAATGCAAATCAAAACTGCAATGAGGTATCACCTCACACCAGTCAGAATGGCCATCATCAAAAAATCTACAAACAATAAATGCTGGAGAGGGTGCAGAGAAAAGGGAACCCTCTTGCACTGTTGGTGGGAATGTAAATTGGTACAGCCACTATGGAGAACACCATGGAGGTTCCTTAAAAAACTAAAAATAGAACTACCGTATGACCCAGCAATCCCACTACTGGGCATATACCCTGAGAAAACCATAATTCAAAAAGAGACATGTACCACAATGTTCACTGCAGCTCTATTTACAATAGCCCGGAGATGGAAGCAACCTAAGTGTCCATCGACAGATGAATGGATAAAGAAGATATGGCACATATACACAATGGAATATTACTCAGCCATAAAAAGAAACAAAATTGAGTTATTTGTAGTGGGGTGGATGGACCTAGAGACTGTCATAGGGAGTGAAGTAAGTCAGAAAGAGAAAGACAAATACTGTATGCTAACACATATATATGGAATCTAAAAAAAACAAAAAATGGTTCTGAAGAACCTAGGGGCAGGACAGGAAAAAAGATACAGATGTAGAGAATGGACTTGAGGACACGGGGAAGGGGAAGGGTAAGCTGAGACGAAGTGAGAGAGTGACATGGACATATATACACTACCAAATGTAAAATAGCTAGCTAGCGGGAAGCAGCCGCATCGCAAGGGGAGATCAGTTCGGTGCTTTGTGACCATGTAGAGTGGTGGGATAGGGAGGGTAGGAGGGAGATGCAAGAGGGAGGAGATATGGGGATATATGTTTATGTATAGCAGACTCACTTTGTTATAAAGCAGAAAGTAACACACCATTGTAAAGCAATTATACTCCGATAAAAATGTTAAAGAAACTGTTTTATCGGTCATTCTCTCCTGCTACTTAGTCTTCCTTGCTTCCCTATTTCCATTCTGCTGCCTTTTTTCTTTTTCCAATTTGTAGGTAAATTGTATCTTACAGTCTACTTTTTGTTCTATGAGTTCCTTAGCTTTAAAAATGTCCACGCACATGTGGTCACCTTATCTTTGATAAAGGAAGCAAGAATATACGATGGAGAAAAGACAGCCTCTTCAATAAGTGGTGCTGGGAAAACTGGACAGCTACATGTAAAAGAATGAAATTAGAACACTCCCTAACACCATACACAAAAATAAGCTCAAAATGGATTAAAGACCTAAATGTAAGGCCAGACACTATAAAACTCTTAGAGGAAAACATAGGCAGAACACTCTATGACATAAATCACAGCAAGATCCTTTTTGACCCACCTCCTAGAGAAATGGAAATAAAAACAAAAGTAAACAAATGGGACCTAATGAAACTTAAAAGCTTTTGCACAACAAAGGAAACCATAAACAAGATGAAAAGACAACCCTCAGAATGGGAGAAAATATTTGCAAGTGAAGCAACTGACAAAAGGGTTAATCTCCAAAATATACAAGCAGCTCATGCAGCTCAATATCAAAAAAAACAGACAACCCAATCCAAAGATGGGCAGAAGACCTAAATAGACATTTCTCCAAAGAAGATATGCAGACTGCCAACAAACACATGAAAGGATGCTCAACATCACTAATCATTAGAGAAATGCAAATCAAAACTACAGTGAGGGGCTTCCTGGTGGTGCAGTTGTTGAGAGTCCGCCTGCCAATGCAGGGGACACGGGTTTGTGCCCCGGCCCTGGAAGATCCCACGTGCCGCAGAGCGGCTGGGCCCGTGAGCCATGGCTGCTGAGCCTGTGTGTCCGGAGCCTGTGCTCCGCAACGGGAGAGGCCGCAACAGTGAGAGGCCCGCGTACCGCAAAAAAAAAAAAAAAAACTACAATGAGGTATCACCTCACACCGGTCAGAATAGCCATCATCAAAAAATCTAGAAACAATAAATGCTGGACATGGTGTGGAGAAAAGGGAACCCTCTTGCACTGTTGGTGGGAATGTAAATTGATACAGCCACTAGGGAGAACAGTATGGAGGTTCCTTAAAAAACTAAAAATAGAACTGCCATACGACCCAGCAATACCACTACTGGGCATATACACTGAGAAAACCAGAATTCAAAAAGAGTCATGTACCACAATGTTCATTGCAGCTCTATTTACAATAGCCATGACATGGAAGCAACCTAGGTGTCCATCGACAGATGAATGGATAAAGAAGATATGGCACATATATACAATGGAATATTACTCAGCCATAAAAAGAAACGAAATTGGGTTATTTGTAGTGAGGTGGATGGACCTAGAGACTGTCATACAGAGTGAAGTAAGTCAGAAAGAGAAAAAGAAATACCGTATGCTAACACATATATATGGAATCTAAAAAAAAAAAACATGGTCAGAAGAACCTAGGGGCAGGACAGGAATAAAGACGCAGGCGTAGAGAATGGACTTGAGGACGCAGGGAGGGGGAAGGGTAAGCTGGGACGAAGTGAGAGAGTGGCATGGACATATATACACTACCAAATGTAAAATAGATAGCTAGTGGGAAGCAGCTGCATCGCAAGGGGAGATCAGTTCAGTGCTTTGTGACCACCTACAGGGGTGGGATTTGGAGCGTGGGAGGGAGACGCAAGAGGGAGGGGATATGGGGATATATGTATACATATAGCTGATTCACTTTGTTATACAGCAGAAACCAACACACACCATTGTAAAGCAATTATACTCCAATAAAGATGTTTAAAAAAATGTCTTTTTGAAGCTGAATATATTAATGAATTTCTATTTGGAATTCTGAGTAATATTAACAGGTGGAATAAATATTTTTGGAACAACCATATTGTTGTACGATAAGCTTCCAGAATTAGTACTGAAAGAAACTTGTTTTTATATCCCTGTTTTTCTGTGCTGTGTAAAATGTAAAATGGTTACTAGTAAATGATTCTACTCACAACATGCAATTGTGCATAGTGCACAAATGCAGTTAATTTTAAAGCAGCTTCAGATCACTGAATACAAGATGCTAATCAATATTCTCTTTTCCTAATGAATACTCTTGAAAGCATAACGATCTGCATTATGCATTTCTTCTCATGCAGTATCAAGACCAGTTCAAGTTCATTTCAAATTTTTAATGCCGTCATTCGAAATCCTTAATGTGAGGCACATGAAACACAACGGCACAGTAGTAACCTTTGGGGGGTAAGAACCATTAACTAGCTTATTAAGATCATGTCAAAAGTTACTAAAATATTTTAAGTAACAGATTTTATTTAAATTAAATGGCAAATGGCCCTAAGTTGCGTACGAGTCAAACATGTTACTAAATACATTAAACGTGAACTTCAGTTTAAGGAATATGGAAATATTTATTTTCTTTGAATTTCTTCCCCATTAACTTTTTAAAGCAAACACTGTATCTGTTTATTCGGCTGTAACGAGAGGCACTCAGTGGCTCACATTTTGAAATCATGGGATAGTTGTTAAAGCCATCACTCTTTTTTTTATTTCTAAAAACTTCCCGTTAGTATTATGATAGCAATATGGATCCCAGAATTTATCTATGCTTGTCCTGACACTTTAGATTTTTAAGCCCAACACTTCTGAAGTAAGAGAGTTCTTAAATGTGCTACACTCTGTGGAAATTAATACATTTACTTTCCATAAATCCACCTGCTCTAAGTGTTACATAAAGCAGTAAAAAATTTGAAAGTATTTGTATTCATTTGCTAGAGCTGCCATAACAAAGTACAACAAACTGAATGGCTAAACAACAGAATTTATTGTCTCACGTTTCTGGAGGCTTGAAGTCCAAGATCAAGACATCAGCAAGGTTGGTTCCTTCTGAGGGCTCTGCGGAAGGTCTGCTCCTCTAGCCTCTGGTGGGTTGCTGGTAATCTTTGGAGATCCCAGCTGATAGAAGCATCACCTCAGTCGTTGCCCTCATCTGCACCTGGTGTTCTCCCTGTCTGCATGTGTGTGCTCAAATTTCCCTCTCTAAAGGACACCAGTTACATTGGATTAGGGCTCTCCTTTTAAATTTGCTTACCTCTGTAAAAGCCCTATCTCCCGATAAGGTTGCATTCTGAGGTACGGGGGTGAGGAATTCATCATATGAATTTTGGAGGAACACAGTTCAACTCATAACAGTGTGCCTTATAACAGCAACAGTGTGCCACACACAATGTTTAAAGCAACAAAAATAAGCAGTTACCTTTGTTACCCCCATTTTACAGATGAAGAAGCATATTCTATTTATAGTCCTTCAGTATCCAAGGGGATGGGTCCCGGGACCCCCATGGATACCAAAATCCACAGATGCTCAAGTCCCTTTTATAAAAAGGTGTAGTCTTTGTATATAACCTACACACATCTTCCCGTATAATTTAAATCATCCCTAGATTACTTATAATACCTAATACAAAGCACACTCTGTAATGGATTGTAAATACAATGTAAATGCTGTGAAATAGTTGCTGGTGTGTGGCAAATTCAAGTTTTGCTTTTCGGAACTTTCTGGGCCTTTTTTTTGTTTTTGTTTTTTTTTTTTGCGGTACGCCGACCTCTCACTGCCGTGGCCTCTCCCGTTGTGGAGCGCAGGCTCCGGACGCGCAGGCTCAGCGGCCATGGCTCACGGGCCCAGCCGCTCCGCGGCATGTGGGATCCTCCCGGACCGGGGCACGAACCCGCGTCCCCTGCATCGGCAGGCGGACTCTCAACCACTGCGCCACCAGGGAAGCCTTGGGATATTTTTAAAGAATATTTTCCATTCGTTGTGGTTAAATCCAAGGACGTCAAAAAGGAAGGCCAACTGTATTTATTTTAATCCTTCCTGTTAGCCTCAGATGTTTATAGATTTTGACTACAGCATATTAGACTAGTGTCCATAAGACATAGTCTGTAGAACTACCTTTACATCTATTCACTGTGTAATGACTCCTGGCTCGTTTTCATAGCTTAAAGTTAAGTTTTAATAATAAATCCAGTATTAATAATAGGAAATGGTTGTTAGGTGCTTACATATGCCAGTTGCTATGTATGGGACTTTAGGAAACACAAGGGCATTTGATCTTCCAAACTATGTGAGGTAGATACCAATATTAGTTACCTTGATTTCACAGATGAGGGATCTGCCAGCGAGAGATGAGTACATAGTGCTGCCAAGTTCCTAGAATAAGGCTTAGTTTCTCTCTAGGGTATTCCAACTCTAACCTGAAGAAGGCAACATGATTTGTTTCAGGTTACAACAATGCACTTTAACACTTTCTCAGTAGAGAAAAAAGGGAGAGGTTAGGGGGAACATAAACTGCTTCAGGCATAGAGGTAATATTTAAAAATAATGTTTCAAAAAGCAGTGCATGTGGAAGATGGCACCAGGAGCTTGTTCGCCACAGGGCTCTGAGGTGGATCTCCTGCATGCACTTACAGTTTCAGAACTGGCCTGTAAATACAGGACAGTACACCAATCTCAGTGTGACCATCCAGACATTAACTCTGCTGGTACATAAATTATAGCAAAGAAAGCAAACATGGGTCTCATTCTTTTCAGATTTAGGGCATAAAACTTGACAAAAAATTTCAGTTAGCCTTAGAAGATGACATTGACAAAATGGGAAAATCTCTTGTAAAAAAGTAAATCTTCTGGTTTTAGAATTTTTCATTCAAGAGACTTAAAACTGCTGGAAATGAAAAATTGAAGAAAAAGTTTGAATCATCCTGATTCCTCTCCAGTCACCATAAGTCATGATTGGAATTCTATTCAAATAAAAATAACTTCTCGAAATATTGAGCCGAGGTTTTGTTTTCTGTTTGTTTTTGTTCTTTTGATTACTCAAGTCATGAAATATAGTCTTCTGCTAAGCCTTTCTTTTTTAAATTTGTATATTCAAGTGGCATTTTTAGACTTCTCTATGTATCAGATCACCCATCAGATCATCCTAGGATATAATTTCATAGCATTTATGACTCCTCATATTTTTAAAATCCTGAAGTATTTTTTCAAAAATAAACTTCTAGTTTTACAATAGTTTTAGATTTACAGAAAGATGAAGATGGTACGGAGAGTTTCCATGTATATAAAGCTCAATTTTCCCTATTAACACCTTACATTAGCATAGTACATTTGTCACATTTAATGAACCAATATAGAAACACTATTATTAACCAAAGTCCATACTTTATTCAGATTTCCTTAGTTTTTACCAAATCAAATGTTCTTTTTCTCTTCTAGTATCCCACTCAGGGGATACAGATACCATACTACAATTTAGTCATTTCTCCTTAGGCTACTCTGATCTGTGACTTTTTCTAAGACTTTCCTTGTTTTTTGATGATCTTAACAATTTTGAGGAGTAATAGTTAGGCATTTTGTAGAATGTACCTCAATTGAAATTTGTCTAATATTTTTCTCATGATTAGACCGGGGCTTTGGACTTTGGGAAGGAAGACTCAGAGATAAAGTATCTTTCTCATCACATTATTTCATATACATCTAAAGTACTATTAATTGAAAAAGAAAACTAAAGACATTAATTAACACATTCTCTGATCCATGTTTTCCTAAACAAAATAGATCTATTAAAAATAATCATGCTGGGCTTCCCTGGTGGCGCAGTGATTGAGAGTCCGCCTGCCGATGCAGGGGACACGGGTTCGTGCCCCGGTCTGGGAAGATCCCACATGCCGCGGAGCGGCCGGGCCTGTGAGCCATGGCCGCTGAGCCTGCGCATCCAGAGCCTGTGCTCCGCAGCGGGAGAGGCCACGGCAGTGAGAGGCCCACGTACCGTGCAAAAAAAAAAAAAAAATGCTAAAATACAATTTATCATAAATAAACTGTACATAGCAGGATAATACTCTATGGACCTCTGTTTTCATTTCTACAGAACCCTCAAAACCCTCAGTTTCTGATTTAATTAATATAAAATTAAATCTTAGACTTTGATACCCACTGAAAATTTCTAAGGGAATATCTCCATAACTAATGAATTTTCCATTTCTGCTTATAAAGATATTCTAGTTTAACTGAAGTCATTTGCAGGTATAGACTGTTCAAGCAAATTTTATAATAAAGCTAGAAATTCATCTTAAGGATAGATAGAAAATGTCCTCAAATTCATAGATTTTATGAATCCCAATGTAACATCCTGAATACATTCACTCAGAGTAGCTGCTTGTACTGTGACTAACCTTGATTTTATATGTTCGGGTGACAGTGCAAATAGAAATCTAATTTTTTTAATTGGTTCAGATATTTAAATTGGTTCAAATATTTCCATACGTGTAAGAGTTATAAATAGGCCGCTAGATTGGGGATGAAATACTAACTCTGGATTACAAATGGCCTTTTAAAACATTGATTAATAGATTACTTCTCTTTTTCAGTCAGGAACTTCATGCCCACTGTACTGGGAATAATCTCCACACAAAAGATCTTTATTTTTATATCTTCTTTAAAAAAAAGCAAGGGTTATATATTTTTCTGACTTTGCCTTTAAATCAGTAACATTTTACAAAACATATGAAGCTTCACCATATTTTTGAGACTCAATTTCTTTATCTCTTTTTCTCAATTTGAGATTAACTACCATAGTTTATGTTTTTAAATTACCTTATGGGGAAATGGTATATTAAGGATATAAAACTCAAAAGTTCACTGAGGAATGACTAAACCTAGTATTATTATATTGGGATTCTTGGTCAAAAATACATTTCTGAGATATTTACAATGTAATTGATAATAAAATAGTATTCACTAAGAGGAAGTTTCCTCTGTAGTAATATTTGCTGGAAAAGGTGCCACTGATGCTTTTACCTTTAATATAATTTGATTTTGTTTGAATTCTGTTTTCACTTGAAAAAGTAAGCTCTACGTAAGCACATACATGCTGAGCACATTGATGAACATGGGTGACTTACAGTGTTTGCCGAGGGAGCGGTTAAAGTCTGTGATAGATGTTGTTGACCAGTATAATACCCAAGGCCTCCTACAGTACATGTCGCTGACACATGAGATATTTTAATTATTAATGAGTATGTGACTTTCATCTGGGGTTCGGAAGATAGAAAGAAGTTCTGTGAGTAACCTTCAGGGTGCTAATTAGAATGAACTTTTTAGAATACTGCAGTAATCCAAGTGTTAGATAAGGCAGGTGGAAACTCGTGATGGATCCTGTGTTATATTCTGAAGTATTTTAATTTGATTTGTTGAATGAATGAGACCAATGCAAGGTAAAAAGAAGAAAGCATTACAGTTAATATATTTTAAAATAGATTTTATTTTTTAGAGCAATTTTAGGTTCACAGCAAAATTGAGCAGAAAATACAGAAATTTCCTATATCCCCCCCACCCCAACATAAGTACAGCCTCCCTCACTATCAAAATTCTGCACCAGATGTTACATTTGCTACAATTAATGATCCTACTCTGACGCATGATAATCACCCAAAGTCCATAGTTTACCTTAGAGTTCACTCTTTTTTTTTTTTTGCGGTATGCGGGCCTCTCACTGTTGTGGCCTCTCCCGTTGCGGAGCACAGGCTCCGGACGCCTAGGCTCAGCGGCCATGGCTCACGGGCCCAGCCGCTCCGCGGCATGTGGGATCCTCCCGGACCGGGGCACGAACCCGTGTCCCCTGCATCGGCAGGCGGACTCTCAACCACTGCGCCACCAGGGAAGCCCTAGAGTTTACTCTTGATGTTGTAACTTCTGTGGGTTTAGACAAATGTATGACATGTATCCATCTTTATAGTGTCATACAGAATAGTTTTACTGCCCTAAAAATCCTCTGTGTTCCACCTATTCATCCTTCCGTCTCCTGCAACCCCTGGCAACCGGTGATCCTTTTACTGGCTCCATAGTTTTGCTTTTTTCAGAATGTCATATAGTGGGACTCATACATTATGTAGTCTTTCCAGACTGGTTTCTTTCACTTAGTCATATGCATTTAAGGTTCCTCCATGTCTTTCCATGGCTTAAGAGCTCATTTCTTTTAGTGTTGAATAATATTCTATTGTCTGGATGTAGCACAGTTTATTTCTCCATTCACCTACTGAAGGACATCTTAGTTGCTTCCAAGCCTTGGCAATTATGGAAAAAGTGGCTATAACTAAGCAAATAATTAGATCAGAAATCTTCTGATCACTACTTGCGCTAAGATAGTTTTGGGCCATGATGTTGACGATGATGCTTGCGTATTTTCAAGTAATTTACATAACAACGTAAGAATTTTTTCTGCAGCTAACTTTACACTGTATACTTTCCAGAGCCTACTGAGTTCAGTATTGTTAATGCTGTTCCATTTTGCATTCTTAGTGATAGTATATTCAGGTGTCCATTTGCTTTTTTTTTTTGACTTCGTATTTTCTCATATTAGAACTGTGGTTCTCAGCCAGGGGCTAGTTCCCTACCCCACCCCCAGGGGACACTGAGAAACTTTGGTTACACCACTGGCATCTATTGGGTAGAGGCCAGGGTTGCCGTTAAACATACTGCAACGCATAGGACATTCCCCATAAGAAAGGATTTTCCGGCTGAAAATTTCCATAGTGCTGAATTTGGGAAGTCTTGATTTTGAAATTTGGTTCACGTCCAGTCCCTCACTCATCCGTGCATTTGGCTGTTTTGTTGACATTGGCAAATCGTCCCAATTGTACTTTTTTTTTTTTCTCCTTCAGGTGTGGTACCCTGAAGAGCCTAAAGATAAATAGCAAAGATGTTTTCACATCAAATGGACTCACGAGAGCTTTACTGATTCCAGTAGAGCAGTAGTTCCTCACACTGGACACCCACTATTGTACATACAGATATAGTTGGCAAGGGCAAGGCCTGAGCATCTCTTACTCTTTAAATCCATTCACACTGAGGAAATGTCATTGAAAACATATTATTGTGAAATGAGGGGGCTCTGAGTTAAGACTTAGCTAAGTACTTTTATATCCTGTGTCTCGAAACATTAATGAGAAAGGGACCTTATAGACAGTAACCTGAGTGGAACCCAACAGTATACGTTTGGTATATGTTTGCATAGATCCATTTTGTTCACTAAAGGTTGGGTCTGCTTCATGCCTGAATTTGTTCATTATATCATAACATTCCATTTGGTATGTGGCTTATTTTTTCAGTGTTTACATAGTTCATAGACTCAGAGACTTGGGAGTCAGCTGGCTCTTTTTCATCAGGGCTGCTAAATTCTAAGATGTTATTTTTACCCTGATTGGTGTACATCTGCTAAAGTTGCCCAGAAAGCCTGTAGCTCAGCCAGGTCTGATTTTCTTAGACATCAAGCCTAAGTTCATAGGAGTTCAGATGAAAAGTGAATTACCTTTTACAAGTCATTCTCCAGTTAAATACACTGTAATCTCAATAGCTACGTAAGCAAGGATTAATCATCTATTTTAGCCTTCTTTCAAAGGTTATAAAAACCTTGTCTGCCGCAGTTCTATATTTCAACCTCCTGTCTAAATTTCTAACAATGATTAGAATATCCAGGTTGAGATCAAAGCAATAATTACATGTTTCTTTTAAAATTTTAAGCCACTAAGAAGTAATTCACAGCAATTTTGTTGAGTTTAATACTAACCATCAACAAATGTATTTTGAGTAAAAACAAAAACAAAACAAGAAGTAGGATAACAAGAAGATGCTATTGTGAAACTCATTTGCATGTTCTGATGAAACGGTACTCAAATAATGATGTGATAATGAGATTGCTGGATACTAATTATGAATCTGGCACTCAGTCCCTATCATTTAATGGTTTTTTTTACCATCGAAGATCAACAAGTTAACTAATCTAAACTAAACCAAGGAAATTTTACTGAGATTTTTTTTCTTTATGAATTAGGAGAAAATGGTCAGCATTTTAATATGTGAGTGATATATTAAACAATGGCTGAAATAAGAAAAGCCACTGAGTCTACTTTATATGTCAAACTTCCACAAGACCCATCCCTCCCTCCTTTCTTATAAGCAGGGCCACAGCTGTTGAATTTAGAAAGTGAAATTCCTTGCTGTTCAAGGCAATAAACACCAAATGCAATGTAAATAGGTTAGTCTGTCTATACCTCACCTTTAGAAATGAAAAATAATTTTTTGCTGAATCAAACAACTTCCTCTCTTGGGATTTCTTCCTAAGTAAGATTTACCGTGGACCATGTTTACTGTTAAGTGATTTCATATCTGAGCCCTGTGAGAGAGGTCTGCTAATTTCCAGTTTGTGAATGAGGAGGTGACTCTGAGCCTTAAGTGAGATGTCAGTGATCCAGTCCTGTGATGTCAAGTCCAGGGTTATTTTATTTCTTCCAGTTTTTATTTGTTTGTTTTCACTAAACTCCCCAAACAGATATTGCAGAGTTAAATTTCAGAAAGTGTTTCATCTGAATAGATGTTAATAAAGGAAAAAATAAGATTTTCAAAATCAGAAGAATTTTTCAAATGCTCAGAGATTGTTCTAATAAGAGTAGCTTATTGAAGATACAGAGAACAGACTGATGGTGGCCAGAGGTGGTGGTCAAAATGGGTGAAGGGGGTCCAAAGGTACAAACTTACAGTGACGAAATAAGTAAGTCCTGGGGATGTCATGTACAGCATGGTGGTTATAGTTAATAATGCAGTATTATATATTTGAAAGTTGCTAAAAGAGGAGATCTTAAAAATTCTCATCACACACACACAAAAATTCATAACTATGTCTGGTGACAGATGTTAACTAGACTTACTGAGGTGATCATTTCACAGTATATACAAATATCAAATCATTATGTCGTACACCTGAAACATAGTATTATGTATCAATTATACCTCATTTTTTAAACAAAGTAGCTTATTTATTTATTTAATGCTCAGACAGCAGAATGCATATCTGTCACATTTCTAGTGCAGAGCTAGAAATAATTTATGATAATCATGAGATATTTTATTACATACAGAGAATTTTTACCTGGAATCACACTTGATCAATTTAAATAACTCGTCAGTCATTATCAGACTCTAAGCGAAACATAAAATAGGAAGATAGACTTATACTTTTAGCGTCTTTAATTTGGACACTTTAGTGACCGTGAACTGCTGCGCCCTGAAATGTAACTGCTTGGTGCTCCAGTTCAAAAGTAAAGTCTGCTGTGTCTTAGAACAAAAGTTATGCACCAGTCGTCATGAAAAACATTTTCTCACAGCAAAGATTTACTCTGTGACGTTCAGCTTTACTACTGTACCATAACATTATGGCAAACAGGAGCCAGAACTGTGGTTTAAGGGTCACTCCTTTCATTGCCTTGTCAAGTAGCAGCAGCAACATGTTTCAGAGGGCTCCACGCCACTTTATGAGTCTAAACCTATTGAATGCTAAGTCCCATCCTGCAGTGAATAGCACCTTCAAAAGAAGCTTTTGAAAAATCCCCTGGGACAGAAAGAAAAACAAGATAGAGAGGACGAAGCCAAAAGCACACTGATTACTCTCCCGTGGGTTCCGAGTTACTAGCTCCCTCCAGAGAACTGGGTCTGGAGCGGCCATATCATGTTCATTGTTCCTGAGACTGTCAATTAGCCTGGAGAGCTACAGTTGTGAATAATGAAAATGTTAATAAACAGGGCTTTTTCCACTCCAAGGCGTTCCATTAACAAGATTTCTTCAGTTTTGGGATGGTTTCCAAACTTTCTAGAGTCTTTCTCCTTGAGTGGGAGCCCTCTTTGAATAACTTTCCCAGACTGAAGAAGTTCTCATTCTTTTTATTTTCTCCAAACGTGAAACGAAACCTAATTTCCTTATTGCGTAGAGTCCTATCATTCAGGCAGGTATATATATTTGATGGTAGTAGTAGTAATCACAGTAATACTATCTAGAATAAAAACTAGCTAATACTTTGTCTGGGCTTCTTATGTGCCAGATTCGATGCTGAATGCTTTTCCCATATCATCTCATTCCAGCCTCTCTACAATCCTGCAGTGATTGTAATTGTAGATTACAATTGTGATTGTAATCGTAGATCAATTTAGGAGGTATTCTCTTGCAGAGGCAGACACAGAGACATAAAGAGCAGCCTATACTCGTTCCAGCTCAGGAGTCTGTGCCTTTAATCAATGTGCTCTAAGGCCCCTGTTATTGCTAAATAAATGTGGCATTTAGGCTGGGGACACTGTAAGTGAGTGGCATATCAATCAATGTTTGGTCAGTCAATCAATCAATCAATCAGAGGTAAAATTAATATGCATGAAAGAAGACTTAGATTTAAAGTTTACAGAAGTCATTAAAAAGGAGTAGAAATACACACTAATATTATATACTAAAATGACTTGTGAATCATCATATCTAGAATGTTAAATGTAAACACAATTAAGTAGCTTAAATATTTATGATATAAAATCGTGCCCATTTAGTTGTAACATAAAGTTATTGACAAGGTTTTAACTCACTGTGCAGAATCCCCTCTAAATTTACCAGTTAATGTTTTCTAAAGTTTAAAAAATGTGCGGTGAGATCTTTAAGATAAATACATGAACGAAACAGGCATCAAGATGCAGCTGGATGGTCTCTTCCTTTGCACATCAGAGGCTCAGTTTTCTGGCAGGTTTCTTCCCGTGCCCCATGATATTCACCATCTCTCAGCTTCCCAGGTTTCAGTGCCTACCTGGGTTGTAATCATTCAGACCTTTGATAGCGAGCTGTGTAAGTTAAGCATAAAATTCTTCTTTTCCAGTAGATTATGTGTTTTCTGTCTTGACTTCTTCTCTGTTGTAGTTTATTATGCTGACATACCTTTTCATGCTGGCCTGGCTGGGAGTCACGGCTTTCACCTCGCTGCCAGTTTACATGTACTTCAACCTGTGGACCATCTGCCGAAACACCACCTTGGTGGAGGGAGCGAATCTCTGCCTGGACCTTCGTCAGTTCGGTAGGTGAATCTCTGGCTCGTATGGTTTCTTCCAAATAACTGCCTCTAAAATAGTGTAAATCACTGTGGAACCATCATTGCCTCTTCTACCAAAGAGATAGATGTATCAGAGTCTTCACGTTTAAGTCATTCTTTTAAAACGGAAACAAGTAGGAATTTCAGAGTGATTGGAAGTTGATTTCACAACATGAACCCGCAAACATGTGTATGTGAACAGGCTGTCAGGTTGTGTTTCCTGGTGTTGGCAAGTTATCATTTTGATTTTCCTGTCATGATTCCTGTGAACTTTTCCTACTCAGTGTGATGTTTGCCTAGTATTTTCATTCTCTCATGATAAACTATACAATCTGTGAAGTCTGCTATGAAGGTCACCTAAGAAATATGTACTTCATCGTCTTCTGAAATAGGGCAAAAAACAAAACAAAACACCTTAGCATTTCATAATAACAAAATCAAAAAATGTTAAATAAATCAGTAGTCCTCTTTGGTTATTTTTTTTTAGGGCTAAAACCTCACCTAATAATAATACTTTCTTATGTATATAGGGGCTTACAATGTGTAGACCCTATTCTGAATGGTTTGTATATGTTGACATGTTTTAATTCTTACAATAATTAAATATGGCAGACACTGTTATCCTCTTTATAAATGGCAAAATTGAGGAACCAGGGGATTAAATTACCTGCCCAAGGCGATACAGCTAGTAAGTGACAGGGCCAGGATTCACCCCCAACTAGCTTCAGTCTGTTCTTAGCTAGAAGTTAACTGCCTCTCCTGTCAAAACAAGCACTGAACTATGAATGTGTAGAGTCTAATCTCACCTAACCTGTTTAGAATTCTATCCCATCATTTGTAAAAACATGGGGGCTACAGAATTTATAAAAGATATGCAAATTCACAGGCTCAAAGGGACTTTTTTTTCACAACACAGCTATTAAAATCTAAAGAACGTTCTAAATGTGTTTCTCTAATGGGGGTTTCCTCATACTTCAGGCAAGCGGGAAACATTTCAGTAGATGGTATGTGCAAGCCTGTGGCTCTAAGGTTATACTGTAGACAGATTGTAGGGTACAGATAGGACTAGTCTATCCCCAGCTAGCCGTGTGTTCCAAAAGTGTGGCCTGCCCACCCTCTTGTCAGAAGGAGTCCCCAGCCCCCATTGTCTGGCCCGAATGAAAAGCAGGATGATCTGCTCTGTGCATGAGGTTCTTGGCGAGAAGATGATGGAGGGAATGTGGACAGCTCTTCCACTGGGGAGGTTTTAACTTCAGAATCACGTCCCACGTAAACACAGGAAAAGGAAACGTCGGCACCAGCTGCTGGATGCAGGTCACTGGAAAATACCTGCTTGGAAAACCACGGCCCTGACTTCAGTAACCACCACCCCACATACTACAATGTCTTCCTTTAATTCTGCTGATCTGAAAAAGTAAGATTGGAAAAGATGTGACTAGTGTCACAGAGAGGGTTGCCAGGTAGATTACAGGACTCACAGTTAAGTTTGAGTTTGAAATAAACAAGCAATATTTTTTTTAGTCCAGTATGTCTCAAATATTATACGGGACCTAATTCCAGTAAGTGTAAAGCATGACTATGATTAAAGCTGCTCTTTGAACCTTAGCACTGTTTACAACATAGTTACCAGGATTTACGCAAGTTTAGCTTTTCTTTGTGACATGAAAGGGAAGGCACTTTTCAGATGTCATGAAACCTTTTACATCAGCCTTAAAGGCTTTCTGTTTGCTCTTAACACAGAATCTACCACCTGGATAGCATTTATTTACCCTCCAGATAATAGGTCCTTAACAGGAATCCTGAATGTTCATATACAATCAAGGCATAAACAAGGGGCATCAGAATAGAAAAGAACGTTCACTCCCCAAAATGTGGATTATGATGGGTACAGACAGAGACAACAGAATGTCCTGATAGATTGTATGTGGGGTTGAGAGAAAAAGAAGATTCAAGAAAGAATTCATTTTTTGATTGAGCAGCCAGAAAGATGGATCAGCTATGAGATGAGACGGGAAAGCCAACCAGAAGAGCTTGCTCAGGAGTGGGGCAGGTGAGGGAGAAGATCAAAAGTTCAGTTTTGACAATGTTAATTTTTACATGCATATTAGACATCTCAGCAGAGTTGTCAAGTAGGAAATTGGATATATGGGTGTCAATTTCAGGAGAGTAGTATGGGCCTGGCTATATGGATTTAGGAGTCTTGATAATGTTTGAAGTCTTTAAAAGCTCTGAGACAGGATGAGATCAGCAAAGGAGACAGATGACTGAGGACTGAACACTGGGAAGCACCAATGAAAGGGGTCCTAGCGGAGAGGAGGAACCAGACAGAGATGCTGAGAGGGAGAAGCCGATGAGAGCAGAAAGGCAAAAACAAGAGACTGTAGATTTTGGAACCCAAGTGAAGAGACCATGAAGGACGCAGAAGTCATCACCTGCCTCCAGTTCTGCTGACTGGCAAGTACAAGGAGAACCGAGAATTCGTCTTCCGCTTTAACCATTTGGAGGGTATGGGTGACCTCTATAAGAAAAATTTCCATGGAGGATTGGGGTGAAGTTGACTAGAAAGGGTTTAAGCGGAAATGGAAAGAAAGAAATTGCAGACTGAGCAAAGGCAACACTTCCTGGAAGTTTTGCTGTGAACGTGAATAAAGAAATGGGTGAGGAAATGTACGCGCAGCCAAGGTATTCCACGTGAATGAATGAAATCTGTAATAGATCAACATGGAGAAAGATGGCCTTTGCTGGGAAGCTTTCTCACTAATGATGGTTCACTAGTCACATCTTCTGGAGGTTCTTTTTCACCCCCTCTTAGAGCTGTCTTGGCAAAAAGGGAAGGTCGCAGAGAAGGATCTCTGCATTCGAGGTACTGCAAGTAGATTTTTTTTAACTGAAATAATTGCCCAAACTCTTGGCAAAGCAGGACGGTAGCAGCTCCACAGAGATGGACAGTGGATGGTGCGCCTCAAAGCTAAGAAGGTGTGTATATACGTACATATTAAAACTCAATAATATGTGCATATATTATTATGCAGCAAGTGCTAAACGCTTAGGTATTAGTTTGCCCAGAACTTGTGAATTTTTCTGCTCATGTATATATGTGTTTAACACTTCAGTAGTTCTCCAAACAAAATCAAAGACCCATTTTAGGGTCTTTGATCACTTCTCTAACATGAGGACTGTGGCAGCGTATCACCTATGTGCTTGTTAAAAATGCAGTACTCCTGGCAAACAGTCACAGATTCTGATTTAACAGTCCTGTGGTGGAGTCCAGAGATACATATCTGTGATAGCTCCCCAGGAGATTCTGATGCAGTCGTTCCGTAAACCAACTGGAGCAAGGGTAAATAGTAGTGAAGTTGCAGCTTTTTATTTCCCCTTACTAATAGCACTGTTTTCAGAATTAGCAGAGAAAAACTGCTCCTTTGGGCGATACACTTTTATAGACTAACAGAGGCTTTGTACCAGCAGAACACTTTTATTTATTTATTTGCGGTACACGGGCCTCTCACTGTTGTGCCCTCTCCCGTTGCGGAGCACAGGCTCCGGACGCGCAGGCTCAGCGGCCATGGCTCACGGGCCCAGCCGCTCCGCGGCATGTGGGGTCCTCCCGGACCGGGGCACAAACCCGTGTCCCCTGCATCGGCAGGCGGACTCGCAACCGCTGTGCCACCAGGGAAGCCCTGATGCCTACACCATGACATTAATGGACCAAACCAATGAAGTAGCTACAATTGAATATGAAGATTCTGGTGGCTAGATTCCATTGAATTCAGATTGAAAATGGTTTTAATTGCTTGAGGCCTAAATAGTCTTGATCTTTCATTCAGTTTTTTCATAATTATTGTCAAGCAATGAAAGCTTGTAACAATTTTTGTTACAATATAACAAAATGAAACTTGCTTAAATTTTATCAGCTCAAGTTTCTTTTTCTCTCTTTGGGATCTTGAAGACATTTATAATGTTAAACTGTAATTTTCTCCATGTTGCAGGGATTGTGACAATTGGAGAGGAAAAGAAAATTTGCACTGTCTCGGAGAATTTCCTGAGGATGTGTGAATCCACTGAGGTGACTGTTTTTACAGCCTTTAATTTTGTCAGAATTTGAGTTTCATTTCGTTATTTGAGGAACATATAATTAAATCGACATTGGGTTTCCCCCTTTTTCTTTCAGAGGCAAGGTCACATCCAGTGATGTTGTGCAGGGGGACTAGAAAATAAATATGAGATACTCTGCATATTTTGATAAAAATTATAATTTTTTTTCTAGAAACTGTCATTTTAATGAAAGTTGAAAACTCATAAAGTTATATTTTAAAGGATATAACATAGCCTTCTGTGGTTATACTGTTACTGGAAGCCATCATTATTAATCATGAGTTCATCTTTAAAATGAAATTATATTAAAATGGCGCAGTTGCAAAGATTTAAATAACTTGCAGGAGAAAAGATACTGTAATAATGTTTTTGGTGAAGTGATTTGTCACGGGTGCACTTCTGTTAAAGGTGAACAGAGTTCTTATTCGTAAGGCAGCAGGCATCCTTATCTCTCTTCTGTTGTAACCCTGATGTTCATTCTGTTTCTCTGTGGTTTCCTTTGCAGCTGAACATGACCTTCCACTTGTTCATCGTGGCCCTTGCCGGAGCTGGGGCTGCAGTCATCGCTATGGTAAGACCTCAAGCTCTGAGGCTTGATGTTGCACTTTGCCTGTAGAGACGATAATTTACCTCTAATGTCTGAAGTCTATACAAATCATATGTATTTTAATATCAGTAAAAAAAAAAGGTGGAGGAGAATGGGCAAATAAATAAGTGAAAAACAAGGCTTAACCTAAAGAAAGATTATCATTACAATAGAGCTAATATTTGGTAATCAGTTGAAGAATTCAGACACTCCATAATATTGGTAACACTAACCAAAATAAGTAGCATTTTAGATATGAGTCTACTATTAACATAAAAAAATCATTTCTTTAGCATATAAGTATGTATCAGTGGGATAGTCAAGTAATTTAATCAATTCCTTGACTTATCCTTTTTTCCTCCTTAAATCAGAACATACAAAAGCCACACTGAGTCACTTAGGAAAAAAGGATTAATTTATTTCTCCCCACATAAACCTCGGTAGTCTCATGTCGTGTCTTCTGTATCTAACTTTCTTCAGAAATATTAAGAACAAGTCCTGAAAGTCAGGCTTTTACTGAGTTTTGAGGACCTACAATGTGCTAGACACTGTCCCTTCTTTGTAACTCACCGTGAATTCCCGTTTGTTCAAGGGAATGCCAAGTGGCAACAATGAACAATGTACTCAGCACATCAGTCAGAGCTTTTGCAGCCCAGGTCTTCAGTCCTTGTGTCCTAGAATATAAGTAGCATAGAGCTTTAGAAGGTGCCCAGTAAACTCACCCATGGTATAGCCAGTTCAATACACAAAAATGATGAGTTAATTCTTATTCATTTTCTTATTGGTATACATCTCTTTCCTGTATCATTGTGTCAAAATTGTTTTGTTAATTTCTTTCTGCTGTCCATTGACTGCCTTAACATACTACAGTAGTCACCATTTAGAATTGACCTTGCATCCTTTATGTCCATCCCTACTTTTCTAGAACCAGCCTACCTCCTGTTTTGACTAATCAAAACTTTAACGTTCTTCAAAAATAGAGCTACCATATGACCCCGCAACTCTACTCCTGGGTATATATCCAGAAAAAAAAACAACACTAGTTCAAAAAGATACATACCCCAGTGTTCATAGAAGAATTATTTACAATTGCCAAGACATGGAAGAAACCTAAGGGTCCATCAACAGATGAGTGGTTAAAAAAGATGTGATACATATATCTATACGATGGAATACTACTCAGCCATGAAAAAGAAGGAAATCTTGCCATTTGCAGCAACATGGATGGACCTGAAGGGCATTATGCTAAGTGAAATAAGTCAGTCAGAGAAAGACAACCATTGAATGATATCACTTATATGTGGAATCTAAAAAGTACAACAAACTAGTGAATATAGCAAAAAAGAAACAGACTCACAGATATAGAAAACAAACCAGCAGTTACCAGTGGGGAGAGGGAAGGGAGGAGGGGAAACATAGGGGTAGGAGATTAAGAGGTACAAATTGGGCTTCCCTGGTGGCACAGTGGTTGAGAGTCCGCCTGCCGGTGCAGGGGACACCCGTTCGTGCCCCGGTCCAGGAAGATCCCACATGCCGTGGAGTGGCTGGGCCCGTGAGCCATAGCCACTGAGCCTGTGCATCCGGAGCCTGTGCTCTGCAACGGGAGAGGCCACAACAGTGAGAGGCCCGCATACCACACACACACAAAAAAAACAGAGGTACAAACTATTATGTATAAAATAAGCTACAAGGATATATTGTATTACACAGGGAATATAGCCAAATTTATAATAACTATAAATGGAATAAAACCTTTAACAATTGTGGATCACTATACTGTACATAATATAGAATATCAACTATACTTCCATAAAAAATTTTAGTGTTCTATTTTACTAAATTATGGATAAAAATAATGCCTACCCTTTAGGGGTTTCCCTGGTGGTGCAGTGGTTGAGAGTCCGCCTGCCGATGCAGGGGACACAGGTTCATGCCCCGGTCCAGGAAGGTCCCACATGCCGCGGTGTGGCTGGGCCCGTGAGCCATGGCCACTGAGCCTGCGCGTCCGGAGCCTGTGCTCCGCAATGGGAGAGGCCGCAACAGTGAGAGGCCTGTGTACTGCAAAAAAAAAAAAAGAAAAAAGCGTACCCTTTAAAACTCAGAGAAAGTATATACCTGACAACTTAGTTTCTTTTTCCTATTCGTCCATCAAAATTCACCATTTTGAAAACTACTTTTTCTCTCTCATAGACTACGAGGGAGAGAAAGAAAGAAAAACAAATAAGTGATCCCATTGGTCAGTCTATTCAGGAAAAATCAGGAGCTTCCTTTTTGAACAGGGCACTATTCTAGCTATTATGAACGTATATAAATATTCATGATTCATATGACACAGTGCTTGCTTTCTTGTAGTTGGCAACATAAAATTCATTGTGCAAAATTCACTGTATGGAAAATTAACTTGTTAATTAAATCTACAGGTTAATTTTGGGGTTTCCATGAGCCCTCTTTCCGTTGCACTGTGGGCAATATATCATCTCATTAATTCAAGTTCGCTGGACTCCACTGTATGTGAGACTGTTTCCCACAGTGGATTAGAAAACATAAATACATAAACATGAAATGTATAGTCTGGGTTTGAGTAAATGAGGACAAAAGGACAGGAAACATCACATGAAGATTAAAAATATTGAATTAAGACCCTTGGGTACTTCGGAGTTGAAAGAGAAGAAAGATACTGAAAAAAGGGAGCTGAGAAGACAGTGTCATAGTTGGAGAATTGAGGAAGGAATATATTGTATTTATATTCTTTGTGTTACAACAGAAATCTTCATTCCATTTTGTTAATGAACATATTCTATATAAGTATATAATTAGAATATTTCTTTCCTGATAGCAAGGTGTAATGAAGACACAGAACAGACTTCCAGTATAAATTATCTTTGTCTTTGATTAGGTCCACTACCTTATGGTTCTGTCTGCCAACTGGGCTTATGTGAAAGATGCCTGCCGGATGCAGAAGTATGAGGACATCAAGTCGAAGGAGGAACAGGAACTTCATGATATCCACTCTACTCGCTCCAAAGAGCGGCTCAACGCATACACATAAACAGCGCCTTCCCGTCCTTTCCACCATTCAAATGCATTGGTGATTATCTAAGGGCCATCCAACCATCCAACCTTTTGAAAAAGAAAATGAAAGTGCTTCTCATCAATGATATGGAGGGTGACTTATGAATCACCTGAATACAGTTCTTTGCTGTTTAGCACTTAATTTCCTAATTTGTTAAATTGATGTAATCAGAGCTCTCCTACAAGCTCCTATCCAGCCTTTTTTTTTTCTTTTTTAAATTTCTCAAACTCATCTAATAATTCTGTAAGATCAAAGAGACTAACATTGTCAAATGCAGAGATTTCTTTGATTTTTAACCACTTCCATGTGTTATACATTATACCTTTTGCATTATTTCTTACGTTTTGAAAAGAAAAATAGCTTTTTATACTTTTTAGTTTTGATTTCGGTAACTAGTTTAACTACAGGTAACCTTCAAAGGGACCATTGTACATTATGAACGATAGACAGAGATGATATCATGATGACCCGAAACATGAAAATCTTGGCTGAAGATCAGTGGCCACGTTGCTATAGGCCCTGGTTAATGTTTTCATCAATCTAAGGTGCAATTTCTAAATTTGTAAGAGTAGGTTTAAAAAAAAAAAGTGCTTCTTATCTTTGTTAACATTGTATTTTTTCTTGATGTACTTAAAAGGCATTACTCTCTGATGACTCATGTTTCTGTTGTGAGCATGTGGAAACAACGATGCTTATGCATGGCTACTTACCTTTTTAAGACTGTGACACCAGGCTTACCTTTTAAAGTTTAGTATAGAGACTATTTTAACGGAAATAACTGCTGTGGACTATTGGCAAATGATCTCTTTGTGATTTAAGCAGTGGCTGGATTGGAACTTTTAATATGTTAATGTGGGACATTAATTACCTTTATGAAGGTGGTGTATTAAAAATAAGCACACTAACCCCTCTGAAGTTGTTTTACCTACTTTAAAAAATTTTAATGGATTGCACCTCTGTAAACTATCCCTCAAATTGTGTATGATATATTTGAAAAGGTTTCCATTAATACAATAGCTTTGCTTGCAGCCTTCCAATCTATGTCGGTTTACCTGTAGTGTTTTTTAAAAAAGTGTGGTCAGAGGCCACTATACAATGTATCCTTTTGAAGTGTAGTGATATATTTGTGTTTTTATTTCCAGTAAGTCATTTTAACCAAATGTTCATTCGTATTCATTTATAAGACATACCTATATCAAAAGAATAAAAAAAAAAGCAAATCAGTATTATTGGACCAAATTTGGTGTTTGTTTTAACCTTAACTCTTCTTTCGGTTATTTCTAATGCTACAAGAATGCTGTAAAGTGTCTTTTAAAATGATATAGCCTGACGAGACTTTGCTGTCAGTGTAAAAACTAGGTAGTATTGTGCACTGATTTGACCATTGTGAAATCTTTTCTCAGTGTAAGTGCATTTCTAATAAAATTTATTGAGTGAAACAATCTTTGTACAATGACTAGTCATGCATCATCCATAATTTTACAAGTTCTTGTAGTAGGAAGGGGGGTATTACTAGGTTATCTGTGGCATGATTATGCATTCTGTAGTATTATTTAATTAATTTGGGGTTTTGCTTCTTTTTTTTTTACACTTAGATTATCTTACTGGTTCAACATTTTTCTGGTACATGCAGTATTACAGATATTCAGCAAAAGTATTAATGGGCTTCTTTAAATTCTATATTGTAGTGTTTCGGTTCTGTGTCTTAATAGTTTGTGATGATTTTTAAAACTGTCTTTTAAACTTATGTAATGATGTTGATGTTTTGGGCGCTTTTTTTTTTTTTCTGGTATTAGAGTTTGTATTTTCACAAAGAGTGCTTTGTAGCAGGCATTACAATTAATCTGTTTTGTACATAAATGTGCCAACAGCTCGATGGTGGCGTTTTTGAAATGTAGAACAAAGTGCTTGCAAAATGTAATAAATACACTTGTGTACTTTGTGTACTTATTATTAGTTTCTGCAGTGCTTCTTTTTTGTTTTTTTCTTTCCTGTTTTGTTTATTCCTCTTTCTTATGTGTGTGCATTCTTTCCAATGCAGTAGACGCTACTTCTTTCAGATGCTTATTGCCTCGGCTGAGCTGACCTGATACTTCAAAATGCAATGAAAATTCTGTGCGTGAACCATACCTTGGGGATGCTGAGTGGGGAGAGGGTGGAATGGAGACTGTGGAGGTCATTTCATTCAGAAGATGATAACGATTCCCAGTTCATGCTATTTCCTTGCCTAATGTTTATTGTTTTGTGTTTTCTTTAGTGCTTCGTAAGCTAACAGAGAAACTAAAAAGACTAGTGCAATTCAGAAAGAAAAATGATTCTTGGTTGGCTTCAAAATTTCAAGGTGAGAGCAATGGAATGAAAAACAGATTTTTTTTCCAGAGTTTTTGTTTGTTTTGGATGTAATTCCTTCTGGCCAAACCAGAAGTAATGGCAATTTTAAAATAATAAAGTAATTATCTAAAAAAACTTAAATTTTTATAAGGCCTAAGGAATTATATTAGCCTTCAGTTATTTTTGTATTATTACAAATGACGACTTGGAAATTTCATAGACTTAGGTTGCTGATATCTACAATAATTATAAGTAGATCTGAGGAAAATGTCTTATGTTTTAAAAAGTCACTTTGAAGACAACACAAAAACTACCCCTAGCCAAATCTTATGAACTGATAATTCTCATTCCATCCAGTGTTTATGAAATGCGTAGCACAGCAACGAGAGAATAAAGAATGATATGTTAAAGAATATCAACATGAAGAAGAATTTCAGAATATGTGCTTTTCAAAAACTGATCATCATACGATAATTGTAATCTTTGACAACTTAGAAGTCCATTTCTCTTTGTAAAAATACACATTTATCTTTAAAATGAGTAATTTCCTTTTGGGAACTCTTTTCCCCCTAGCTTTATTGGGATATAATTGACATATAATCCTTCTGAGAATTGTAAAGCTGATGTTGAAGCTAAGGAAATTACTCATTTTGAGAATAAATGTGTCTTGGCCAGCTGCAACTTGGGGTTAGTCAGTTTACTTCTTCATGTTAAAACTTAGATATTAACAGATTCTGATTTAGTCACTCAAAGATCAAGTAAACTTGACTTTTTGTTTTATTTGTTTTCTTTTTGCCTTTTAGACAAAACAGAAACAATCATTTTAAAGTATATTTCATTTAAGTTACCTGATAGCTGAGATATGCTGAACATGATAAAATTTGAATTAAACTATTATACCTTGAAGAAACATTCTATTGCGTTTTCTGCAAGGTTTTTCGATGACAGATCATATGAATTCAGTGGAGGCAAGTCTGTATGAAATGCTGCTAGCTCAAATGTAAACATCTTTCGCCTAGCTTAAATAAGCCCGGGACCTTGAGTTTCTTCTCTCAAAAGTGAATTTTGCCTGTTTGATCATTTTAGGTTCTTTGGCTCTTTTCCATAAAAATCCATCATGCTTGGAAACTGAAAAGAACTTAGAAAATGAAATAAGTTCTATTATTTAATTCATTAATAAGTGAATTAGTGAAATAAATAAAATAATAAGTGAAATAATATTAAAATGAAATCGAAATTTTCTTGACTATTTCTAACCTGCGGAAACTCTTAAAAGTGGAAACACCAAACAAAATAAAACAGATAAACACTGCAGGAATGAAAAATAGGAAAGAGAAGAGATCCAAGTAATTCTGCTATTATTCTTTCAATAAGAAGGAGAAAGAAAAGAGCATGTTATTGGAAGATATCTATTGCATGGGGAGATCATTTTAAAAAGAAAGTCAAAAATACAAAAATCAAAAATTAGACCAAGAAATAACAGCCTACAAAATGAAAAAAAAAAAAAAACCGTAAAAAACAATTGAGACCACAGGTGTTATTTTCTTCAGCATTTACTGCCCTCTATTCAAGGTACTTGAGCAAACACTCAACCCCCAGGTTGTGCAGAATAAAACACTCTCATCCCGTAAAAGTTGGGGACAGGACAGTAGAGGAGCTGATTCCATTTAGTTGCCCAGCATTGCTGCCGACCAGAAAATGGGAACATGTTTTGACTTTTAGAGTGGCGTTGCGATCTATTTGCTTTTTTTATTTGATTGAGCAACTGTTTTTGTCTCTTGGGGCCACCTTGATGGGAATGTGGTTTTTCCCACCACAGATTCAACTCCATGAGTCAGCCCCTCCGAACCATATCATGTAGATTGAAAAGGAGCAGTAATCAAAGGAACGCACTGAAAGACGGGGCAGAGGTGCTGCTGTGTGCGTTACTTAGGATACTGATTAAGTGTATGTAAACACCAGATTTTGTTTTATTAATTTTTTTGGTATGTCCAGAAGGTACTGATACTTTTTTCTTAAAGAGGTTAACGCAAGTTGTTTAAATATTAACATTCCCCTTTTGACTGATTCATGTGTTAGTGGACGTGCCAGCGAGGTTTCACCCATATGATCCAACAAAAATACATGTGACATAACTTTGTGCTTTCTAATGAGCATTTGGAATGAGTGTATTTCTCGTTTTTTGGATCTTTTTTATTTTTTATCTCTGGCATCGATGAATCTCTGTATGAAATCTATTAGTCTGCACTTGAAATCTTATATAGCATATATATAGTGTAATCTAGTTGCTATATTGAGAAAGATACGATGCCAACCTAGCCCTTCCGTATACAAAGGGAGAGGGTTTCCAGAAACGAGAAGTGGATTTTAAGGATATTGACGTCATTTAAAGGAAAACTTGAATAGCTCAGCAGATTAACACAAGCTGGAAGTACCACCTCCTTCTCAGCTTGCCATTCACCTCCACCCTGAATGAACCAGCAATACAAGGCCAAGTTCTCCAGCCTTTGAGGTTAGAAACTACATTTGCCTTTCTCTGTGTATGCAGTGTTCACAATGATTATTGTGTTCGTCGTCTTTCTTACTACTTTATTTCTGAGCATGGGATCAGGTCTTAGAAAATACAGCATGCAGAATGAGAATTGAGTGCTCTTGACATGTGAGTGAAGCTTACAAGATAATAATTTTCCTGAATGATACCTTCATGGTTTTAAACTAATTGTACTTTCCAAGCCTCCTAGATTGTACCTAGTAGGAAGTACACATAGTAGATTAGAGATAACAATGTAATCAATGCAAACGATGTAAAAATCACATTTTGAACATATAGTGATGGTGTGTATATAAGTCAACACAATTGATTTTAAGATTTTTTCCCCGATTTCTTAATTTTCACTACCTAATATTCAAGAATCATCAGGTACCTTGAGAAAAAGAGAAAAAAACCCTGACTGCTATCAACTGGGAGGTAGCTGGTCTGGGTCTTAGAGATTTTCTCTAGATGAACATACACAACTTCAAAGAACAGCAAATCAAAAACAATCAGTGACCATGAAGGAGCAAGACAAAACGAAGACCGTTCCAGAATTATTTGGGCAAAATACGAAACAAAAACTGTCCAGACCAACCTCACCAAAAGTCTACTTCTCCCTCTCATTGCTAATGCAAATGACTGCTGTTTCTTTACCACCTGACCTCTAAGGTCACCATGTTCTTCCTGCCTTTTAGATAAAAATTATTAAGACGCTCAATCATAGAATTGTCCTCACTTTCTGACAGCCTCCAGTCCAGAGGGTGCATCTTTGAACACTGCACTGAATCTCCCAAATGAAATGCAAATCCTACTACAAGCCTATTGTCGCTGTGTCGTTCTCTATTGCTGCCTAACAAATTATCCCACATGTAGTGGCTTAAAGCAACATTATTTTGTTTCTGTGGGTCAGCAATCCAGGCACGGTTTGTCTAGCTTATCTAGATTATATGGTTCTGGATCCTTTTAGAACATCACACTCATCTCAAGCCTCACCTGGGATGGAGCTCCTTCGTAGCTTTCTCTCTCTCTCACTGACAGCGTTGTTGTCAGGATTCAGTTCTTTGTGGGCTGTGCTCTGACACCTCACTTCCTTCTAAAGCTATTGAGGGAACTTCCTGAGGTGATGGAAGTATCCCAGATCTTTACTGGGATGGGGGTTATTTGGGTTTGTCCAAAGTAATGAACCTCTACACTGAAATCTATGAACTTCATTTCATGTACATGATGCATGATGATTTCCTTCCATTAAAAATCAAATTAAGCCGAATGAAAGGTAAGAAGGAAAATGCAGGCCTTTGAGGACATCTCTCTGGGTTCATATCTTGTTTCTGCCCTTGTGATCTTGGAGAAGGTATTCATCTCTTTTTGTCTCAGTGTCCATATCTGTGAAACTGAAATCAGAATAAAATATACCTACTTCAGAAAGTTTTGCAAAATAATTTGTGTGAAGTAGCTGATAGATGATGAGATCATTATATTTGTCTTAAACAGTTAATTATGTCACTATAATCATTGGATTTGGGGGTTGAAAAGGACTATAGAGGTCATTTTTTAATTTCTCATTTATAAATAAACTCAGACATTAAGTGAATTGCCCAAGAATATACAATAATTTATTAAACAACCTTGTGTTATATCTCGGGTTTTCTGTCCTTACGATTCACACGAGTTGAGGAATAGCTGGAGTGGGTAACATCATACTGTCTTGTCTTTGCTTCTTTGACTTCGACAGGACCTTGGGCTGAGTGTTCACAGTGAATATGTAGCCGTCTGTAAAAAAGTTAAAGGAACAATATAACCAACTATATTAAGCCGATGACAGCTTGTTTCTTGTTACAACTATTTCACGGACATCTGCCCACATGACTATTTTAGCAATTTACCATTTTCCCATCTTGTTCATGAAAAAAAAGGGGAATTTATGTGTTTATAATTTATAATCTTACGATAAAAGGCAAAAGAGTTGGCCTTCCGTTGCCGTCTTTTTTGTAAAATCAGAGTTTAGAAATTAGTCATATTCGAAATGGCAATTATTTTACATACAGAAATAAAATATTAGTTTTTGAAGGAAAGAATTCCCTCACCATGTGGTCCTTTCAACAATAATATCCTGCGAAGGGGTTTACAAATGATTATAATCAATTGTAGTTGATCAATGTACACGTGATTATATATACCAAAGGGTATGTCTTCATTTTTGTTTTGCATAAATAGTATCTTGTATTTTAGCCCTTAGTTTCAAAAACATTACAAAGGCATTGGGAAAATCGCACGTCTTGGATTGAAAACCCTTGTGTACTTAGTGGCCTCATAATCTCAGATTTTTCGTGATAAATAGTTTAAACCTCAAAACAAAGATTTCCAGTGATGAGTGAATTAAAATATGAAGATGATGTCAATGTAAGCTACTTTTAAATGGAAGCTTATTTTTTTAACCTTTTTTATCCTCATACTTTAAAATGGCACTATAGAATCACTGTCAGAGCTCGATAAGCAGAGTAGGTCTGTGACTCTCCTGTATTTTGAAATAAACTCATGCTCTCTCCTGGTCATTTTATTACAGTGGCCCAACCTCTGTGATCAATAATATATGTGTGTTTCTGTATCGTCATCAAATCTGTCACTTTTAGAACGCTTTTCAGTTTAAAGGTGCTTAGGCATTTTTCATCACTTTTCTGTGGAATAATTATTTTGTAGAATTCATACCTAGGAAACTGACTTTAAATGACCTGCCTTAGCATAGTTTTGTAGCTGATTTGGGAATGCAAACCTGAGGTACCAAGTTTATATACCGTTTTATTACATTTCTATTTTTGTCTCATTATTTTCAGTTAAAACTGTGCTTGAGAGAATGCTTACTGTGGCTTGTTAATTTTCTTTAGTGTACTTGATAGCATTTGAAGAATGAGAACCAACGCTGATGTCATGCTGTCAGGGTAAGCTCACCCTCTGATATGAAGTATTGATCCCTGGGACAGTAAATAAATCGCCTATAAGAGAGATATTTGACTGCGTCTGCTATTTGGCAGAGTTTTGTTTTGGCCGAGAACAACATGCCACGAGGGAGTATTTGTCCACTAGCTTTTTCTGAAAGTGTGTTGGCTTTTACCTGTTTTGCTCTAAAGCATGTTAACAGTTTGCTGGTTTAATAAGAGATAAGGTCTATAAAAACTGTTGTTCGGTTTGTATACGTCTCGATTTTTGCTTTATAACTTTGGAAAAACATTTCGAACTGGAAGAATTCAGTGACAACTTTCAGCTCTCATTATGTTAATGAAAATCTTTGTGAAGGGGAGAGGGTCCTCTGGTGCAGGCATATACATATTGGATTGTCCAAAGGTTCCAAACCAACCTTTTGGCCAACCCAATACAGAGAGAGAGAGAGTAAAAATATCAGTGGTGACCAGGGGTTAGTGGGGGGTGGGGTGGGGTGACTAAACGGAGAGGATTTTTAGGGCAGTAAAACTACTCCATATGCTATTAAAATGGAAGATGCATATCACTATAAATTTATCCAAACCCACGGAATGTACAACACTGAAAGTGAACCTTAACATGAACTATAGAGTTTGGGTGATAATAATGTGTCAGCGTATGTTCATCAGCTGGAACAAATGTGCCATCTGGTGGGACTGTTCATAATGGAGGAGACTGTGTGTGTGTGTTGGGGGGTATATGAGAAACAATACTGCTGTGAAGCCAAAACTACTCTAAAAAATAAAGCCTATTTTTTTAAAAGTAAATAGTAAAAAAAAAAAAAAAGTAAACAGTAATAAGCTGATTAGAGAAGTAACTAGACGTTGAAGTACTCCTAAATTAGTGGTGGTTTTACCTAATTTTTTTCCATTCATTACCCTCGGCCTTGGCTCAAGGCAGCCCATGTTAGGAAATAGCATCAGTGTGGACCGAGAAGAAGCTCCAGGAGGAGCCCTCCAGCTCTGGTTTGAGGAGCATGAAATGGGTCTCTAACATTCAGAGAGGGTGGGGGAAATATCCCATTTATTTTCATTTTCTCTTCTTTCTCATGCCCCAGCTCCCTAGCAAGCCTAGGGTAGAGACAGTGACAGCCATGACAGCAGCGTCCCTTTTTCAGAGTGAAGGAACTGTTGTCTCTAGAGGATGGTGTGATCGTCTTTGCACTTTTAACAACTTCCTGTCCTCCTGCCGCTTGGCCTCAGATGCAGATGTAGTGACAGAAACGTGTCGGACAGAACGAGGTAGCAGAATCCCCAGCTTCTGGCTGGAGGACCAAGGAGAGCCCTGGGGAAACTGGTGAGTACTGTGTAGAGAAAGAGAAGGGGGGTGTGTGGGGAAAGTGACCTATGACGTCGTCGTGAGCTTCTAGGCTCCTCCCGAGGTGCACACCTGTGGGTCTCACCGTAAAGAGATTTATGGTGAATCACCAGAGACTCCAAAACTCACTATGGGACGGACTCAGGTCTCAGCCGGTCCCAGTTCCGTGTAGGTAGTTTGGAATGCTGCCTGCTTACGTTAAAACCAGAAAAATCTTGAAACGCTATATATAAATATACGTTCACCAAAAATTCATTTTACATTTATGAAGGATGCAGTTTTTATTTTAGAACTATATTTATTTGGCGATATTCATTTGAAAGGCTTTTGAAACATTATAAACGAACAAATTAACTCAAGAAATTGGATTATACGAGGATTGAATAGGCACAAAATGTTTAACAACAGATTGAATGTTCAAGACTTTTTAAAAACATGAAAATCTTGGTTTTGGCTCTGGGTGATGTATGTGCAAAAGCTAAACGCTCCGCATCCACACAGGCATCTTGGCTTGTTTTCTTATCTTAAATAACGTTATGTCAAAACTGCTGTATAGTTTAGTTTTGAAAGGATAAAATCCCCTTTAATAAACAGAAAACGATGATGGTGACTACATCAGGCTTTGTCGAAGTGTATAATCCTAAAATGATTATCCTCTAGCTACAAGCAAGAGCTAATTTAAAGCCAACGATACTTTAAGGTGAATAAGCAAGAATATCAAAATTGATGGTAATGTTCATTAATGGTAGACGAAAATCGTTATCACACACTCATGTGATAGATTGGACAGCTCATGAAATTGGTGATAAAACATAAAATGAGGTATGTATTAAATTGAGCCTTAAATGAGCAACGAGGACATAAGAGTTCAACCCTTTCCTTACAACTAATTTTAATACTGTGAGAGAACAAATACAGAATAAGTACGAAGTGTTGATATGAGGGCCAGTTATGGGCGCACTGATATTTTAATCATCTTTTTCATCCAAATAACTCTATATATTGATGCTTACTATTACAAGGCACTGCTGAGATTTTATTTTGTTATTATTTCCATTTTGCATATGAGAAAACAGACTTAGAGATACTAACTTGTTCCAGGTCCTGTTAAATGATGGTACTGTATTCAAAACCACAAATACGTGATTCCAAATTCCTAGTAAGAGCTCTGGTTGAAGAGAATCAGTGGAACGCTAAAGTGTGGGGTACAGCCTAAGAGAAAGAAAATATTATGCTCTGGCCCATTTATTTATTTTTACTCTTTTTTTTTTTTTTTTTTTTTTTAAGCGGTACACGGTCCTCTCACTGTTGTGGCCTCTCCCGTTGTGGAGCACAGGCTCCGGACGCGCAGGCTCAGCGGCCATGGCTCACGGGCCCAGCCGCTCCGCGGCATGTGGGATCTTCCCTGGCCCATTTATTGATCTCTCTAAACTTTATTTTCTCTTCTGTAAAAAGGAAAATTAATAGTCATTCTTTGAAAACCGAGGTGTAACTGAGAAATGTGAATTCAAAACAAATGTAATTCAAAAACACAAGGTTGCAAATAGATTGAGCACCATGATGGAGTACACGGGATGGGGGGTTTTGTCCTGCCGTTAACAACTAGAAAACTAGACAAAACATGAAACAATAGTTTTCCAACACGACCACAGGCAGCAGAGTGCTCGGATCCCTGACATAAAGGAAGCAGATGAGGCCTCAGCAAACTATCTGGAAGCCATTGCACAGGTTTGGGAAAGCCAAGAAGTAGTTATCAGTTGAGGAGACAGAGACTGGTATTTGAGTCAGCCAACATGGCTGTAATTTGTGAGGCAGGTTATCTGAGAGGAGCGAGCTTCACAAAAGAAAAGCTTCATCCCTCAGCAGAGGGATGCACGTTAAGTCTTCAACTACTGATCTGCAAATGTGTACGAAGGCATCACCTGAAGATGGGGAAACACCAGAAAGCAATGGGACAAACATTGCCTGAGGCACATGCAGTGCAGACCTTAGAATCATTTGTGTTTCCACCTGCCAAAATAGAAAGACTTCATAATAAACAAACATTGGGTGCAGTCCTTAGAAAAGCACCAGCTCCATAGTGGGCATCAACTAGCCCTGGACCAAAGGCTGCTTTGAATTGACCCTGAACAAAGCTTAAAAGCAAGCCTGATTCAGCAACAGAATACACGAATCTTATCAAGATCATGCGGATCATTCACAAGGATAAACTATATTCTGGGTGGTAGAACACATTGCCATAAATTTAAAAGCAGTGAAATCAATCAGAATGTGATCTGTAACCACAACAAATTGACCTAGAAGTCAATAATAGAAAGGTATCTGACAAAGTATTTCAAAATTTGGAAATAAAATAGCAAACTATTATATAATTTATAGGTCAAAGAAAAATCGAAACAGAAATTTGAACATATTTTGCACTGAATGCAAATGAAAATACAGCATATCAAAACTTGTGGAATTCAGGTGAAACAGAGCTTATAGCATTAAATCTTCATATTAGAAGACATGAAAGGTCTTAAAGCTCTAATCTTCTGTGTTGAGAAACTATAAAGGTAAGAACAAATCAAACCTTGAGTAAGCAAAAGGAAGCAATAATGATAAAACAAAAATCAATGAAGTAGAGAACAGTAGAAATACAGAAAAGTCAATGAGCTCAAAAGTTGGTTCTTTGAGTAGATCAATAAAATTGATAAATATTATCCAGAAACCCCCCCAAAAAAGGGTATAAATTACCAATATCAGGAAAGAAAATGAGGACAATGCAATAGATCCTCTAGTTAAAATGATAATATTTTTTAAAACTACGTGTCAATAAATTTGATAATTAAGACGAGACGTACAAATTCCTTGAAAGACACAGGTACTAAGAAACTACTTAGGAAGAAATGGGTAACCTAACTAGTCCCATGTCAATTGAGGCAATTAAATTTGTGGTTAAAAACTGTCCCACAAAGAAAATGGAAGACTGCAGTTGTTTTAAAAAAGAAGTAATGCCAATTTTGAGCAAACTTTTCCAGCTGATAGAAGAAGAGGCCAGCATTGTTCTGATACCACGAACAGTTTACAGTTACAAAACGAAACAGAACAGAACAAAACAAAAAAAGACAAACATCTCTCATGAAATATAGATGAAAAAATACTTAACACAATTTTAGCAAAAATGAATCCAGCAATATATAAAAAGGAATAAAAGTTGGTAAAGAGGATCTACAAAAACCCATAGCAGTGATCACACAATAGTGACAGATAAATGTTTTGCACAAAGATCAGGAAAAAGCAAGAATGTCTTTATTACCATTTCTTTTCAACATTTTAGTAGAAGTCCCACCCAATGTACCTTACTTAATTTTTTTAGGGCAGTTCAGGTTCACAGTGAAATTGAGAGGAAAGTACAGAAATTTGGTGGGCTTATTCCTTTGAATTGTCCTGCCCTGGTTCTGCGGGGGCCCTACAGGAGCTATAAAACTGGATGTCCGTGAGTTAGTTAAACTGGTGTGTGAAAGATTTTTTACTTTCATTGAATAATCAACTTTAAAAAAATATTATCTATACATCTCAAAGCATTTCCTCTACAAATAAAATTATCAGTGCTTCCTTTAGATACGTTTTTTTCAAATGTCTGAGAATATTTGAAGCGCATAGATAAAATGAATAGTGTCACAAGCTTGACCACTTTCAGATGAATCCTTTGCTCAATATGGTTGGTTTTCCAGGCTCAGTAACTAATTGGTTAGTTATTTATCTTCAAACTGATAGCTGGTTATTTTTCCAAACATTTTATTTTGCTTATTTTCACCAGTCTTTCATCTCTATTTTATTAAATAATGGATACACACACACATGCACACGCACACATACACTTGTCATATACTAGCATTAATGAGTCTTATCCAACATCTTGTCAATATCATGTTCAAAAATGTTCACAAATAAAGAATAGACGACAAGCTACAAGCCTACTCAAGGCTTTCACGTACAAGCCCTGTGAATCTGTGATTTTTCTTTCCTTGTGGTACACGAAGGGTTATCGGCTAATTAGGATGAAAGTTTGTGAGGTAATTCAATTCAACCTTCAGTTAAAGAAACTAGATATTTTTTCACGAAATCATAAACATGATGTGAAGGCGGATTGAAAACTAAATGGCTGTGGAATCTGTTCTCTTGTCTGAGTGACAGGTCTGTTCCCGCCAGCCCTCCATTCACCAGCAAGAGGGAGAAAATATTTCCAGGTGCACACGGACACACCTGAGCTCTTTCCGCACCATCCTTTAGTGTATTTACTAAAAAGCGAATAGCTTAAGTGAGGAAACAGCTAACAGTGGGGAAATGCTCCAGTTTCACAGATTTGAAGTAAAAGGAGAGGTTAAATCCTACATATCCTTCTGAGATAAGCTGAAATAAATTCGCCACCACCAAATATTTTAGTGCCCAGGAGCCCAACTACAGAATTATCATATTAACAGTCATACTGAATGTAGACACACCAAAGCATTTGCATTTTCTGTTGCACCTGTCGCTTTACAAATGGTTTTCAATCAAGATGAACAGAGTACCAGCAGCCTGCTAGTGAGAACGGTTATATAACCTCAGCTTATTCCATAGCCTGAAGCAAGGCATTTTCTTCTAAAAGTTTCAATTACCTTATCTAAAAAAGTCGGCTGGTAAGATTTGATTTCTCTATATGTTAAACGTACCAATGAGAATTTTTTTGCAAGATGATTCAATATCCTCTACCTAATTGTGCTATGTGAGTTTCAAGTATTAATGAATTCTGGAACATTAAGACTGTAATATGTTGTAGTTTAGTTAGCCGATTCATTTTAAGCTTCTTGGAACAGGGACTGTTTTGAATACATCTTTGTATCCCCCCATGGAACCTAGCACAGTGCTTCACAGAGAGCTGGGCTGAATAGACATTTGCTAAATGAATAGATTTTACAATCTCGGTCTGTAGCTACAGTTTCTCAGAGAAAAGGGGAGACCTTGTTTTAGAATTGGGATTGAAAGAGTGATCTCACCCAGTGAACTGAAGGATAAATACACCCAAACTGTAGCCCGTTCACAACAGGAAATCACTGCATAACTGATCTTTAAGACCTTTGTAAGTGTCAAAATTCCCCAGTTCTGTGCCCTTTTCCCCCAAACTGCTGCCTACACATACATAGAGTTTGTATAATATTCCTTTGTCAGCTGTAAGGAGAGGACTTTGGTAGGTCTCACTTGATTGTGTTGTTCACGGTTGGGAAAGACACACGATCCTCTCTGGCTCTCCTCTCTCCAAAGTCAGGTGTTGAGAGAAAGTGACCTAAGGGAAAAGGCAAACCATAATTCCTTAGTTGTTAGCAGCAGATTCGTAATATCTGTAGTCCGAGGAAATTTAATGATATGTATTCTCCAACACACCTTCTTCAAAATGCATGATCTGGCTTAAGAGACATGACTTACTCTTGAAATTATTTCCCTATGATGAATTAATTAATCCGTACATTGATTCACTCACAAATTCACTGATTTTACCTTGCACGCGTAATGGACAAGAGACTCTTCTAGCCCTCAAGGCAGTAATAGTCCTGCAGAAGTGTTGAGAGATCCAAAAATACTCACAAAATGTTGAAAGGGCTAAATTTACAATAGAGTAAAAACAGGAAAGAAATCATCAGACATCTGCATTTTCCCCATGATCCAGCGGATGGGGAACACTTGTTAAGAGCTTAAGGGGTTAAGAATATGTTTGACGCGATTCCTTCTCATACCATGGCAATGTGCATTAACATACACGCGCGCGCGTGCGCACGCTGATATTTTTATTAAGACCTCTGCTTAACATATCATAAAACTTGTGATTGGAAAAGTAGTCATTTCCAATGAATTGCTGATCTTCTTACGTTTTTATATGTATTATTTTAAACGGCATACGATTTCTCATTCACTCTTTCTATGGATGGAGAAAATGGCTGAACAGAAAGTCGCTCGAGAATTATCAGAGGCTGACACCTGGTGGCTCTCAGCACCATCGCGATAGAACACGTTCAACAACAGTACATTACTTTCCATTTACATGCCCTGTGCCTCCAAGTTAAAATGCACACCTGTGACCCACGGATGTATCTTATTTTGATGACCTATCGTGGTCCTTTATATGTTAAACTTCTAATGATACTTAGACAGAATGAAAAACTGAAGCGAAACAGACATTTTGGGATCAGTTTTACTCCACATTCTGCCTAAAGCTGAAGAAAGCTCCCCCTTTTCCTTTACTACATTATTTATTATGTAGGAGAACCTCTTTATAAATGGTTACTTGTTACCCCCTGGTTTAGACCTTTTGTAATCTGAAATAAGCCTCTTGTGAGTTAAATTCTTCTGGCCATACAAATCTTAATATCTACATCAGCAGTTTTCAAACCATGGACTAGGGACCTTTGAAGGGTTGATGACGCCCTTTCAGAGGTCTATAAGGTCAAAACAATTTTCATAATAATACCAAGACATTATTTGCCTTTTAAGATTCCCATTCTCTGAGAGGAGTCTGCCAGAGGTAACAAGATGTAAACTCACAAGAGACTGAATGTAGACACAGATCTAAAAATACCACTCTCTTCTATTAAGCCAGACATTAGAGATTTGCTAAAAATGGACAACGGTGTCACTCTTGTCACTTTTTTTCTAACTTTAGAAAATACAATTATTCTTCATAAAAGTGTTATTTATGTTAACATGCAATAGTTTATCATTACTGTTTTATTTTAAAATTTTTTTAATTTATTTGATTTTATTTTTATACAGCAGGTTCTTATTAGTTATCTATTTTATACATATTAGTGTATACATGTCAATCCCAATATCCTGATTCATCCCACCACTCCAGCCCCTCGCTTTCCCCCCCTGGTGTTTTAAATTAACTGTGAAATAAAGACTTTAAACAAATCTCTCAGCTTAAATTTCTGATATGGTAAGTATCAATATATTTAACCCACATAAACAAAAGCTCTTTGGGGTCCCCAATAATTTTTAGGAGTGCAGTGAGTTTCCAAGACCAAAATGTTTGAGAACTGCTGATTTCTACTAGAGTCAGGGAGTGTTTATGATTTTCCTCTCTCTGGGCTTTGATAAAGGAAGGAAGGAATAAGGATTCTGAGGGCACTGTAACTTGGATACAGGACTAGGAAAGAAAGAAGTTACAGAAATGGGGATTCATGAGCGTTAGATAATGAATCCTCTATAGAGTTACAGATGTGGGCGGCCTCCTCTCATGACTTCAAAACTTGAGAGTAAAATTGTCCCTGATCCGAGGTTGGGCTTGTGGGATGGAGAGAAAACACACCCAGAGAGCTAGCTATTCCACATAAAGTCAACCGCAGTCTATGGTACTACGGCCTACTGGTCCCTTAATATGCATTTAACATTAGGTATAACACTATTAGAAAATAAAAACACCCACTTTATAGCTGTCTATAAAGGAATTGTACAGCAAGATTGTATCTCTAAATGTTTTGCCTTGGATTGAAATGTTGAAAATACATGGCACTTTCAAATGTTATTTCTGCATTTACAAAAAGTGTCTTCTAATCTATGCTGTGTTGTAAGATACCACACAGGGTAAAGGAGGATTACTTATTTTAGCTACGGATCAAAACTGGTAGCAGTTATTTGCTTCTTTCTAAAGTATTGCAGAATGTAGAAAACATGTAGGACAGTCACACTGCCTAATTTGGTGTAACTGGAGTGACAGCAGGAAAGAAGAGAGAAAAAGGGACAGAAACAATATTGAAAAGATAGACAGCATGAATTTCTCCAAAATGATGAGAGATAACAACACATAGATTGAAGGACTCCGGCACCCTGTTGGTAGGATAAAAACAAACAACAAAAAGAACCCCACATCTAGGCATATAGCCAAACTGCTGAAAACCCAAAACAAAGAGTAAACTTTAAAACCAAGGGTTGGGGTGCAGAGGCCTAATAAGGGACCAACAGTAAGATTTCCAGCTGCCTTTGCACTAAAAATGGAAACTAGGATACAGTAGTTTACTAGTCTTAGAAAACAGGTCAACCTAGAATTTTAACTCAGCAATATATCTTTCAAAAATGAGGGCAAAATGAAGATTATTCTTCTAGATAGCCACAAGCTGAGAGAATTTGTTTCCATTAGGACTGCACTGCATGAAACATTAAATGATTTAGGTAGAACTTAAATGATTCCAAGTAGAAGTACAAAACTACAGGCAGAGATAAAGAATCCTGGAAAGGGAAACTATGTGGGAAAATATGAAAAAAGTAGTAACCACTTAAAGTAACAATAATTGCTATGTTTAAAACTATGCTTGTGATAGACAAGGAATGATCCCAAATTGAAGAGGTGGAATTTAGGAGCGAGATCTATGATTTTTTTCCCTTTTCCTCTTTTTGTGAATGTGTACGTGTATGCTTATGTGTGAGATCTTGTCTGTATACTCTTGCTTACACCATTTGTCCTAGGGCTCTATCCGTCCATGGTTTTTAAAAAAAAAAATTTTTTTTCTCAATAATTTTAATTGTAATAACTTTATTATACTTTACCGTCGTTCCTTCTTTCTTTCTTTCTTTCTTTCCGTCCTTCCCTCCTTTAGACAACGAATCACCCCAAACTGAGGAGGTGGTCTCTGAGAGCAAGATTTATGATTTTTCCCCCTTTACCTCTTTTTGTGAAGGTGTATGTGTATGCTTCTGTATAAGATTTTCTCTGTATAGCTTTGCTTCCAACATTTGTCCTAAGGTTCTATCCGTCCCTCTTTTTTTTTTTTTTTTTTCTAAATATTTTTTAATTCAATAAATATATTATACTTTATTTTATTTTTACTGTATCTTCTTTCTTTCTGTCTTTTTTCCTTCTTTCCCTCCTTCCTTCCTTCCTTCCTTCCTCCCTCCCTCCCTCCTTTCTTTCCTTCTTTGCTTCTTTCTTCCTTCCTTCCTTTCCTCCTTTCCTTCTTTCTTTCCTCATACATCTACTAATTCTCTCTACTTTTTCTCCCTTTTATTCTGAGCCGTGTGGATGAAAGGCTCTTGGTGCTCCAGCCAGGAGTCAGGGCTCTGCCTCTGAGGTAGGAGAGCCAACTTCAGGACACTGGTCAACAAGAGACCTCCCAGCTCCACATAATATTAAACGGTGGAAATCTCCCAGTGACCTCCATCTTAACACCAGCACCCAGCTTCACTCAACGACCAGCAAGCCACAGTGCTAGACAACCTATGCCAAACAACTAGCAAAACAGTAACACAACCCCACCCATTAGCAGAGAGGCTGCCTAAAATCATAATAAGGCCACAGACACCCCAAAACACACCACCAGACGTGAACCTGCCCACTAGAGAGACAAGATCCAGCCTCATCCACCACAACACAGGCACTAGTCCCCTCCACCAGGAAGCCTACACAACCCACTGAAACAACCTTAGCCACTGGAGACAGACATCAAAAACAACGGGAACTACGAACGTGCAGCCTGCAAAAAGGAGACCCCAAACACAGTAAGATAAGCAAAATGAGAAGACAGAAAAACACACAGCAGATGAAGGAGCAAGGTAAAAATGCACCAGACCTAACAAATGAAGAGGAAATAGGCAGTCTACCTGAAAAAGAATTCAGAATAATGATAGTAAGGATGATCCGAAATCTTGGAAGTAGAATGGACAAAATGCAAGAAGCAGTTAACAGGGACCTAGAAGAAATAAAGGTGAAACAAGCAATGATGAACAACGCAATAAATGAAATTAAAAGTACTCTAGATGGGATCAATAACAGAATAACTGAGGCAGAAGAACGGATAAGTGACCTGGAAGATAAAATAGTGGAAATAACTACTGCAGAGCAGAATAAAGAAAAAAGAATGAAAAGAACTGAGGACAGTCTCAGAGACCTCTGGGACAACATTAAACGCACCAACATTCGAATTATAGGGGTTCCAGAAGAAGAAGAGAAAAAGAAAGGGACTGAGAAAATATTTGAAGAGATTATAGTTGAAAACTTCCCTAATATGGGAAAGGAAATAGTTAATCAAGTCCAGGAAGCACAGAGAGTCCCATACAGGATAAATACAAGGAGAAATACGCCAAGACACATATTAATCAAACTGTCAAAAATTAAATACAAAGAAAGCATATTAAAAGCAGCAAGGGAAAAACAGCAAATAACACACAAGGGAATCCCCATAAGGTTAACAGCTGATCTCTCAGCAGAAACCCTACAAGCCAGAAGGGAGTGGCAGGACATACTGAAAGTGATGAAGGAGAAAAACCTGCAACCAAGGCTACTTTACCCAGCAAGGATCTCATTCAGATTTGATGGAGAAATTAAAACCTTTACAGACAAGCAAAAGCTGAGAGAGTTTAGCACCACAAAACCAGCTTTACAGCAAATGCTAAAGGAACTTCTCTAGACAAGGAACACAAGAGAAGGAAAAGACCTATAATAACGAACCCAAAACAATATAGAAAATGGGAATAGGAACATACATATCGATAATTACCTTAAATGTAAATGGACTAAATGCTCCCACCAAAAGACACAGATTGGCTGAATGGATACAAAAACAAGACCCTTATATATGCTGTCTACAAGAGACCCACTTCAGACCTAGAGACACATACAGACTGAAAATAAGGGGATGGAAAAAGATATTCCATGCAAATGGAAACCAAAAGAAAGCTGGAGTAGCAATTCTCATATCAGACAAAATAGACTTTAAAATAAGGACTATTACAAGAGACAAAGAAGGACACTACATAATGATCAAGGGATCGATTCAAGAAGAAGATATAACAATTGTAAATATTTATGCACCCAACATAGGAGCACCTCAATACATAAGGCAAATACTAACAGCCATAAAAGGGGAGATTGACAGTAACACATTCATAGTAGGGGACTTTAACACCCCACTTTCACCCATGGACAGATCATCCAAAATGAAAATAAATAAGGAAACACAAGCTTTAAATGATACATTAAACAAGATGGACTTAATTGATATTTATAGGACACTCCATCCAAAAACAACAGAATACACATTTTTCTCAAGTGCTCATGGAACATTCTCCAGGATAGATCATATCTTGGGTCACAAATCAAGCCTTGGTAAATTTAAGAAAATTGAAATTGTATCAAGTATCTTTTCTGACCACAACGCCATGAGACTAGATATCAATTACAGGAAAAGATCTGTAAAAAATACAAACACATGGAAGCTAAACAATACACTACTTAATAATGAAGTGATCACTGAAGAAATCAAAGAGGAAATAAAAAAATACCTAGAAACAAATGACAATGGAGACACAACGACCCAAAACCTATGGGATGCAGCAAAAGCAGTTCTAAGGGGGAAGTTTATAGCAATACAAGCCCACCTTAAGAAGCAGGAAACATCTCGAATAAACAACCTAACCTTGCACCTCAAGCAATTAGAGAAAGAAGAACAAAAAAACCCCAAAGCTAGCAGAAGGAAAGAAATCATAAAAATCAGATCAGAAATAAATGAAAAAGAAATGAAGGAAACGATAGCAAAGATCAATAAAAATAAAAGCTGGTTCTTTGAGAAGATAAACAAAATAGATAAACCACTAGCCAGACTCATCAAGAAAAAAAGGGAGAAGACTCAAATCAATAGAATTAGAAATGAAAAAGGAGAAGTAACAACTGACACTGCAGAAATAAAAAAAATCATAAGAGATTACTACAAGCAACTCTATGCCAATAAAATGGACAATCTGGAAGAAATGGACAAATTCTTAGAAATGCACAACCTGCCAAGACTGAATCAGGAAGAAATAGAAAATATGAACAGACCAATCACAAGCACTGAAATTGAAACTGTCATTAAAAATCTTCCAACAAACAAAAGCCCAGGACCAGATGGCTTCACAGGTGAATTCTATCAAACGTTTAGAGAAGAGCTAACACCTATCCTTCTCAAACTCTTCCAAAATATAGCAGAGGGAGGAACACTCCCAAATTCCTTCTACGAGGCCACCATCACCTTGATACCAAAACCAGACAAGGATGTCACAAAGAAAGAAAACTACAGGCCAATATCACTGATGAACATAGATGCAAAAATCCTCAACAAAATACTAGCAAACAGAATCCAACAGCACATTAAAAGGATCATACACCATGATCAAGTGGGGTTTATTCCAGGAATGCAAGGATTCTTCAATATACGCAAATCTATCAATGTGATAAACCATATTAACAAATTGAAGGAGAAAAACCATATGATCATCTCAATAGATGCAGAGAAAGCTTTCGACAAAATTCAACACCCATTTATGCTAAAAACCCTGCAGAAAATAGGCCTAGAGGGAACTTTCCTCAACATAATAAAGGCCATATATGACAAGCCCACAGCAAACATCATCCTCAATGGTGAAAAACTGAAAGCATTTCCACTAAGATCAGGAACAAGACAAGGTTGCCCACTCTCACCACTCTTATTCAACATAGTTTTGGAAGTTTTAGCCACAGCAATCAGAGAAGAAAAGGAAATAAAAGGAATCCAAATCGGAAAAGAAGAAGTAAAGCTGTCACTGTTTGCAGATGACATGATACTATACATAGAGAATCCTAAAGATGCTACCAGAAAACTACTAGAGCTAATCAATGAATTTGGTAAAGTAGCAGGATACAAAGTTAATGCACAGAAATCTCTGGCATTCCTATATACTAATGATGAAAAATCTGAAAGTGAAATCAAGAAAACACTTCCATTTACCATTGCAACAAAAAGAATAAAATATCTAGGAATAAACCTACCTAAGGAGACGAAAGACCTGTATGCAGAAAATTATAAGACACTGATAAAAGAAATTAAAGATGATACAAATAGATGGAGAGATATACCATGTTCTTGGATGGGAAGAATCAACATTGTGAAAATGACTCTACTACCCAAAGCAATCTACAGATTCAATGCAATCCCTATCAAACTACCACTGGCATTTTTCACAGAACTAGAACAAAAAATTTCACAATTTGTATGGAAACACAAAAGACCCCGAATAGCCAAAGCAATCTTGAGAACGAGAAAAGGAGCTGGAGGAATCAGGCTCCCTGACTTCAGACTATACTACAAAGCTACAGTAATCAAGACAGTATGGTACTGGCACAAAAACAGAAAGATAGATCAATGGAACAGGATAGAAAGCCCAGCGATAAACCCACGCACATATGGACACCTTATCTTTGATAAAGGTGGCAGGAATGTACAGTGGAGAAAGGACAGCCTCTTCAATAAATGGTGCTGGGAAAACTGGACAGGTACATGTAAAAGTATGAGATTAGATCACTCCCTAACACCATACACAAAAATAAGCTCAAAATGGATTAAAGACCTAAATGTAAGGCCAGAAACTATCAAACTCTTAGAGGAAAACATAGGCAGAACACTCTATGACATAAATCACAGCAAGATCCTTTCTGACCCACCTCCTAGAGTAATGGAAATAAAAACAAAAATAAACAAATGGGACCTAATGAAACTTCAAAGCTTTTGCACAGCAAAGGAAACCATAATCAAGACCAAAAGACAACCCTCACAGTGGGAGAAAATATTTGCAAATGAAGCAACTGACAAAGGATTAATCTCCAAAATTTACAAGCAGCTCATGCAGCTCAATAACAAAAAAACAAACAACCCAATCCAAAAATGGGCAGAAGACCTAAATAGACATTTCTCCAAAGAAGATATACAGAATGCCAACAAACACATGAAAGAATGCTCAACATCATTAATCATTAGAGAAATGCAAATCAAAACTACAATGAGATATCATCTCACACCAGTCAGAATGGCCATCATCAAAAAATCTAGAAACAATAAATGCTGGAGAGGGTGTGGAGAAAAGGGAACACTCTTGCACTGCTGGTGGGAATGTGAATTGGTTCAGCCACTATGGAGAACAGTATGGAGGTTCCTTAAAAAACTACAAATAGAATTACCATATGACCCAGCAATCCCACTACTGGGCATATACCCTGAGAAAACCATAATTCAAAAAGAGTCATGTACCAAAATGTTCATTGCAGCTCTATTTACAATAGCCCGGAGATGGAAACAACCTAAGCGCCCATCATCGGATGAATGGATAAAGAAGATGTGGCACATATATACAATGGAATATTACTCAGCCTTAAAAAGAAATGAAATTGAGCTATTTGTAATGAGATGGATAGACCTAGAGTCTGTCATACAGAGTGAAGTAAGTCAGAAAGAAAAAGACAAATACCGTATGCTAACGCATATATATGGAATTTAAGGGGAAAAAAAATGTCATGAAGAACCTAGGGGTAAGACAGGAATAAAGACGCAGACCTACTGGAGAACGGACTTGAGGATATGGGGAGGGGGAAGGGTGAGCTTTGACAGGGCGAGAGAGAGTCATGGACATATACACACTAACAAACGTAGTAAGGTAGATAGCTAGGGGGAAGCAGCCGCAAGGCACAGGGATATTAGCTCGGTGCTTTGTGACAGCCTGGAGGGGTGGGATAGGGAGAGTGGGAGGGAGGGAGACGCAAGAGGGAAGACATATGGGAACATATGTATATGTATAACTGATTCACTTTGTTATAAAGCAGAAACTAACACACAATTGTAAAGCAATTATACCCCAATAAAGATGTTTAAAAAAAAAAAAAAAAAAAAGATAAAGGCATAAAAAATAACTATCACAATAAAACTTGTCAATGGATTCAAAATATAAAAAAAAAAAAAAACAAACAAACAAAAAAAAAAAACTATGCTTGTAGTTTTACAAGATATAGAGTTAACTATATAAGAACAATAAAAGAAAAGGCAGGGGAGTAAGTATAGTTAAACTGTGGTAAGATTTTGTATTTTATGGAAAGTGATAAAATTCTAATTTAAGGTACTCTTATAAGTCATGGATGCATAATCACTAAAATAATAATATAAAAGTTAAAATAAAAGATCTAAAAGAACATATTAAATGGAATAGCAAAAAAAAAATGGACTAATCCAAAAGAAAGCAAGAAAAGGGAATTAAAGAACAAAGAATAGATGAAACAAATAGAGAACAAAGAGGAAGATGGTTGGTTAAATCCAAATCATATCAGCAATTGAATTGAATATACATAGAGTAGATACTAAATAAAAGAATACAGTTTTCAGGGTGGATTAAAAAAATAAAAGAACAGCAAGACACAACCATAGACTATTTTTGAAGACACACACATATGGCCACAGATAAATCAAAAGCAAAATGATCAAACAAGATATGCCACAGAAACCTAAACAAAAGAAGGCTGTCATGATTATTGAAATATCAGACAAAGTAGATTTTAAGGCAAACAGTTTTATTCAGGAAAAACAAGGATGTTTTATAATAGTAAAACGATCGATTCAGTAGGAAGACACAGCATCCCGAAATGTTCATGCACCTAATAACAGCTTCAGTTCTCAGATTTAAAATGTTGAAAATAATTACTCTGCTGTAAGTGATAGAAGTGGCTTAGTTAAATGGGATACCAGTAAATATTGCTTGGAAGATATGCCTGATTTTCATGCACAGAAGCCAGAGTGTTATTTAGTCTTACTTATTTTGCTTTTTAAATGCATGGATGACTTAGAGAGCTGGAGCTCAAGGTGACATCACTAAGAGTGACAGTATTTCCTAGTTAGATGCTTCATTTCTGTCAGAACTAGTAAGTCATAATTGGTGTTAAGATAAAGATATATACTTACGTAATGAAAGGTGTGCTCCTCAAACACGTCAGACAAGCAAATGTATTATTTAGTAAATAGTTTTTTTCCTTATCAAAAATCTGTCGGATATGAGTGTCACAGATCTCCTAAAGAATCCGTAAGATCGTGCCCATCATCACTAAGTAATCATCTGTGTAATACATTTAAGCTTCTTTCTGTGGGATTTGTTAGCCAGATTATGTATGCGCCTATTTATTTTTTTTTAACTTTGTATTTTATATTGGCGTATAGTTGATTAACAATGTTGTGATAGCAAAGAGATTCAGTTATACATATACATATATCTGTTCTTTTTCAAATTCTTTTCCCGTTTAGGTTGTTACATAATATTGAGCAGAGTTCCCTGTGCATGCATCTATTTAGAGACACAAAGTTTACATAAAAATGGTGGAACGTCTTAGTTATGCTTTCAATTTTCGATACCTACAGTTTTCACTCATATCTGGCGTACAAAGATAGCCCCAAAGACTGAACAGTGCTCAGGCACAGAAATCAAGAGTCATCTTTTCCAGAACAATTTCATTCGTGTGGTGAAGGCAAAAGCCAGATTTCAAGAGAGGAGGACGCAGACGGAGGCAACGCTTGGAAAGCACACTTGGTTCAAGTCTCATCTGGGACTGCAGCCACAGTGCCTTAGCATCTCTGTAGATATTCCTAGAGTCAGGGGTCAAACTATCATTTTCTGTCTTGCATTTACTTACCACAAAATGTCTTGAAATGCTAGCTTCAACTTCCTTTGATTACATCTTGAAATCTGCCTTTGGAAACTAACTGAACTCTTCACACTTAAAGACCTCTTCACGGTCTCCTACTTTTCAAAGGCAGTGGCAAGTCTGTCGTCCTTGACTCGATAAACTTGCTTGTTTTGTCCAACTCATTGTCACCACTCCTCCCCTGGTCCACCGTGGTCCACCAAATTAACGGCGTGTGCTACAACTTCTCTGACGTTTTCCTTCTTCCCCTCAGTGCCTAAATACGGACATTTCACAGTATTATTCTTCCTTCCGTATGGTTATGGGCTGAAAGTTTGTGCGCCCCCAAAGTTCCTATGTTTAAACCTAATCCCTAATGTAATGGCATTTGGAGGTGGGGCTTTGGGGAGGTGATTCTTTCATGAGGATGGAGCCTGCTAGCAATCGGCAGAGAGCCAGCGCACTCCGTCTCCACCAGGTGAGGGTACGCGGAGAAGATGGCCCTCTACAAACCAGGAAGTGGGCTCTCACCAGACACAGGATCTGCCTGCGCCTTGATCTTGGGTTTCCCAGCTTCCAGAACTGTGAGAAATAAATGTATGTTGTGTTGTTTGAAGCCACCCAGTCTTTTTTTTTTTTTTCCTTTTTCTTTTCGGACAAGGGATATCATTTTAGTTGCTACAGTTACCACTGGGATGGGCGGGACGAAGGGGAAGGGGCAGGGCGCGGGTTCTGGCCAGAGGGCCCTGGGAACGCCAGGTGCTGAAGGTGCAGCCCCGGGATCGGCCGCGAGGTGGCGCCGCGGCACAGGCCGCTCGGCGATGGGGATGCGCAGGCCCAGTCGGGCGCCTGGGGCGTCAGTGGTTCCCGGGGCCTCCAGGAGCAGCCCTCTGCTGGGCCCGGGAGGCCCCTTCTTCGGGCCTCAGAGTGGTCTCGCTCCATCCGTCGAGGGGCAGTGCAGCCTCCACAGGCCGGGGACCGGTCCAGCGCAGCCAGCCGGGCCCAAGGCCGGCCCAGTCGGCCCAGGTCGGCGCCCAGCTCCTCCCGCGCTGTGGGCCCCCGGCCGCCCCCGGAGGAGGACACGGCGGAGACGCGTCCGCAGAGCCGGCCCGGCTCTCCAGGTAGGCCCTTCGCCGTCCCCCGGCCCCGGGCGTGGGTCGCAGCTCCAGACAGGTCCCCGCAGCCTCTGCCTCGGCACCCGTCCTTGCGCAGGTCACCTGGCAGGCCTCGAGGACGAGGGGACCCGCTGCGGCAGCCACTCACTTCTGGGGACCCGGGTTAAAGTGTCCTCAGAGCCGGGCGGGCTGGGGACGCGGAAGCAGAGGGCAGGTGGGCGTCAGGTAGACGGGCCCGGGGTCAGCATCCGGGCCTGCGGCGTCCCAGGTGTGCAGGTGTGCCCGGCACGTGCAGGTGAGCGGTGCGCCGCCCGGCACTGGGCAGGGCCCACCAGGGCCTTTGACCGACCTCACAGCGGGAAGCGCCTCGTCCGCGAGTGGTCCAGAGGCATATTCAGTGTGAGTGTGCAGCACGTGCTGTTACACACGTGGGGCAGCCTTCCTGATGCTGATATATTTGGGCACAATATATGAAATACTACATATATACACTTACAGCATGTGCGTACCTCATATAAGCATTTTTATACATATATTATCTATAAATATTCAACATAGTAATACATTATATAATAATATAAATATATACACACATCTAACAGTTTATAATATGTAATTATCTATATACATACTACATAAATATCACTAAATTGTATGTAAATTAAATTATATAAGTTTGGTATGATGTGTATATATTATACATCAATGTGTTTTCGATTTAATATCAGTCTAATTAACATCATCACCATACGTATAATTTATATAGATATTTATATATGTCATCTATATATTTTCACATATATTATGTATATATACCTATATAAATTTCATATGTACATTTTTATAATTTTATACTTTCTATAATATAGTTAATATATTATTACATACAAATATACATGTATTACATTTATATATTTGTGTTTATATATTTAAATACAATTATATATTACACATACATAATTGATCATATGGGTCATGTGTGACATAATTTTATGAAGTGTTTCACAGAACTAACCCCCGAGGTTTTTTGTTTTTTTGTTTTTAATAATTCTACAACATTTCTATTGATTGATTGATTGATTGGCTGTGTTGGGTCTTTGTTTCTGTGTGAGGGCTTTCTCCAGTTGTGGCAAGCGGAGGCCACTCTTTATCGCGGTGCGCGGGCCTCTCACTATCGTGGCCTCTCGTTGTGGAGCACACGCTCCAGACGCCCAGGCTCAGTAGTTGTGGCTCACGGTTCCAGATGCTCCGTGGCATGTGGGATCCTCCCAGACCAGGGCTCGAACCCATGTCCCCTGCACTGGCAGGCGGACTCTCAACCACTGAGCCACCAGGAAAGCCCAAGCCCCGAGGTTTAAAGCAGAAAGATGGGCCATCATTGTCAAGCAGATCTCTGACTTAAGGCTGGGAATCTCATGGGGTTTCTACCTACTCACCCGCTTCCCACCAGAAACCTGGGTCCAGGGTGTGGAAGGACCCCAGGCAGCCAGCAGATGTTTGACACACTCTCTTCCTTCCTCACTGCTGGCCTCTGCCCTTCTCAGCTGGGCGTCTGAGCATGGTGTAGGCTGGCATGTCATCTGGAGTGTGCGTCCAGCCTCCATGCGCCGGGTGTGGAGAGGGCTCCCACGAAAGCTTCGTTGGCCTGAGCCCCCAGCCTGGGTGCTCATGTGTCTGCCCCGTGCGGGGAGAGCTCTGGGACTAGCTGTCCTGTCTGCTCCCCCGGGGTCTCTCGCTCCACTGTAGTGAGGTCTTTGGCCAACCTACCTCCTCGTGGTCAGCCATGAAATATCCATCCCCCCATGTTAAGAGAGGGCAGTGCGCTCTGAAGAGTCTCAGGCTGGGGGCTCAGTGCTGCTCCCAGTGGTGGAGAGGAGAGGTGCAGGCCGACCTTCCTCCTGGAAACCACGGGGCGGATTGCCCCTGGCCTGGATGCTGTGGCCCGCAGGTGGCCGAAAGGAGCGGGGATGGTGAGCCCTGCTCCAGCCCCGACTCACCTGGGGCCTGTTGCCGTGACAGCCGCCATCTGAGTGATGGACGCCTGGTCTGAGAGGACTGGGGAAAAAGAGAGAAAGGAGGAGAGAAGAAAAAAAGAAGACATCACCCAGGTATCTTTTCCCTGAACATAATTTTGCTTTGGTATCTTTAAGTCTACAACTAGCCCTCTATTCAGCTGTGACCTGATTTAGTTAAATAGTTCCTCAATGCTGTTGGGTTTAAATTTTCTTCTCTCAAAATTCCACATGGTAACAAACAATTGGCAAATAGCTTTGTGCACATTCCTTTATGTCTATTTTTATCATTTCATTAGAATAATTATTATGAATTTCAAAATCTCTTCTAGCGTACTGACTATGTGAAATTGAGGAAAGCGTTAATTACCTTAAGACACAGTTTCCTCATTTCTCAGGACAATAATATCTCACTCATCGGGTTAAAGACTAAATGAGACAATGAATGTAAGACACATTGCATAGGGCCTGATATATGGGAAGAGATAAAATTTACCTCTAAGTATTATAGTATTTACGATGAAAATTCTTATTAGTATTCTTTTAGTGGTATCACTTAATTTTCTTTTGGCAAAATTGAAACAATTTAGACTTCTACCAGCAGTGTATGAGGAGGTCCACCTTTTGATATTTCAATAGGGAATAGCATAATCAGAATGTTTACCATATGTGTCCTTTCGTCGTTGAAGGAAGCCATCATTAGAAGTCCTTACTGTGCTTCCCCATGGGTCTCACTGGTTGGACTGTGTGACCGCCCCATGCCTAGTGGGACGGGCATGGGGGAACGGGCCCATCATGATTATCTGTGACCGCTAGGATCCCTCCTCTCTCTTCCTGCCCAAATGAGGCTGTGGTTCTGGGATCTCTCTTTGTAGGGGTGGATGACCATTCTGAGGAAGGTGGAGGAACTGCAGTGGTCAAATGCACAGCTAGGCAGGGCGCTTCGGCCGTTTCCGTGGTCCGGGTGAGAGAGATGATGGGGGAGTGCCGTCGGAAGTGGTGATTAAAGTATCCTGGAAGAGTGTGGACTTGGAGTCGGCAGGGTTTGAGGACCGCCTGGACTTGGGGAGAGGCTGAAAGGAAGGAAACCGGATGAAGGCCAGGTTTCTGCCTTTGATATTGGGGAAGGTCACGTTGACATTCACTGATATGGAATATGTGCAAAGGGAGATATTCAGTGCATGGTATGCACGTGAGCTAACAGCACAGAGTGACGTCTGGGCTTCTGAAAATAGACATTTGACGGTCACCGCGTGTAAAAAGTAGGTGAAGCCATCCAAGCGAATGCGATTGTTCAGGAAAATGCCACATAGGCAACAATAAAGATGGTGATATAAATTATAAATATATATAAAATTGAGACCACTCTTTTTTTTAAATAACTCTAGATGTTTTTAGAGATTTGATAGATTAAACAGGTTAAACATTGGGTGTCCATCTCAAAATGTCCATAATTCAACCTTTCTCTAAAATGTAATATGATACTTTTTCTGTTTTCCTAAATATAGCTCGTCATGGTCACTGAGCAGACGGGGTCATTTTATTCTACTTATGCTTTCCTGTGGCTGTTTCCTTTTCCTCAAGTTTTCACTTATTTTTATTAAATGATATCACAGATTTTAGCCTTCTTGTTGTTTCTGGAGCGTGCCAATCGTACCTTGTCTTAGAGATTTTGAGCTGGCCTCTGATTTAGACACTTTTCCTCCAGGTATCTGCAGGGTTAATTCTCTTTCCTCCTTTAAGTCTTTGCTCAAATAACACCTTTGCAATCAGGCCTCCTCCGCTTACCTTTTTAAAATTGCATCCCTGCCCACGATGTCCAAATAACCCTTAGACAGCTGTAATATTATTTTTTCCCAAAAGCACTTGTCACCTTATAACAAATGGGCACATTTACTTTTATTATTTTTATTCATTATTTCCTATCTCACCCTCCTACAGTATGAGCTCCAAGAAGGTGGGGACTTTGTCTGTTTTATTCACGGATGTATTCCAAGGACATATATTAGGCACTTGATAGATCATTACATTGAATGAATGAATAAAATATGTCAGATGTGCTGCACACCACCTGGAACCAAACTGGCTTGCAGTAAACATTTGTCAAAAGCCCTGAAACAAAGCACGTGTAGAAAATCGTTAATGAGATCATCTAATGGTGTGATGGTTGGCGTCTGACAGGGTATCTGATGGTATAAGGAATCACTGTGAAGTGTTTTAGTGTGATAACAGGATTGATTGTGGTGGTGTTTAATAAAAGAGTGCTTACCTTTTAGAGAAAATATACTGAAATGTTTATCAATGGAATAACATAATCTCTGAGATTTGCTTCACAATAATTGTGTGGAGGAAAGAGAGCAGGTGAAGACTTAGCCGAGACAAACGTGGCCACAGGTTGCTGATGGCTGTCACTTGATGAGGGATACGTGGAGTTTCATTGTACTATTCCCTATACTTTCGTGGAGATGTGATGCTTTTCAAAATTAAAAACAATAATAAAAGGCTGTAGATATTAAAATAAATCCCCTTCCTTCTGACAGGGTGAATACAAGAGATGTTCTTGGGAATGTAAAATTTAGTCTTATCTTTGTCCGGCAGCTTCATACCTCAGAGCGTTAACCCAATTTTAACTCTGTGCGTGAATGTAGGTTAACTTCTACTTGGTTCAAAGCAGAAAAATTATGTGGAACAGCAGAGGAAAACCCTAGGTTAATGCGAGACACTGGATTTTTATTTCAACCAGTAACTTGGCCTTGGAAGGAATCCTGTTTGTTCAAGTATTTAATTTTTGCGTTTAAAATGACTTGAATGGGATCAAGATAATAAGCACTTTATCTAAATTTTGGAGTGAAGTGTCTTCCTACTGTATTCAGCGCTAACCTGGATGTGCGGTAGATCGATAACCAGGCTGCTGGTGCAGAGCTGCAGGACTCCGTTCAAGGCAGCTTTGAGGATGCCAAGGAAAGCTGGTTCACAGAAGGCTACCCGCTACTACCGGTCCAGCTTCACTTTTCCCTAAAAATTCAATGCTTACCAAAACTTAATGCGCACACCTGCCAAATGGCAGCGGCTTTTCGTATGTATCTGTGCAAAACACTGAGACCCGCATCTCAGTATAGACCTTCCCATTTATACTAAAGCTAAGACAGTAGTCTGTAATTCATCACTCAAAAGTGTCTGCCCTCTGTCTGTATTATATTCCAGGCTTGGGACTCATCATTTGGGAGCTTTCAGTCTAGATGAACATTAAAAAAATTTAAGACAGATAATAAAAAGTTTTCTTGAGTTATGATCAGAGAGAATTGTCATCCTTAGAAAAACCATATATATCATCTTGATTGAAGGGTGGAAGAAACTCATGACATAATGGGGAATCTACAGTCTTGCTGAGAAGAATCGTAAAGCAACATCTCTACATAATGAGGTGGAAAATCTATAGATCTGGGTTTTGGACTCGGTTCTTGTCTGGAGTTGCTAAGATGTTTGGCTTATATGTTACATGGTGTTCCCTTTATGAAGAGAACCCAAGCAGGAATTCATGTCTCGTATTAGTACCAGTAATATCTGTGCTTCTCCTAAGCAAGTGGTTCGGTTGATTCTTTAAAAAGTGCAAGTGGTAATACTTCACTTTGTTATTTCGCTTCTAGAAAGCATAATGTCAAAGCTGTGGACCACTTCAAACAAGATACTTATCTTTACAGTATTGAAGTCTTTACCCTCAGTTCTCAACCTTTTATGATTCTTCTCTTGCTGTACAATCTGCACTGTTTCTATTTTTATTTTGTATTTTATCATACACCTTAAATCCTTATTCTCTATAATAAACCCTTAACCTTATCACCCACCATAAATCCTTAGGCAAGATCTTTATCTTCTTAGGATCGTTTTTTTCTTCACTTGTAAAAATGACATTTAGGACGTTTTATGTTTGCAAGAGATTTATCTTTTACGGTAATATCAGAACTGCCACCATCTACCTTAGTATTGTTCAAAAGGAAAAGATAATAATATAGTAAGGATTATAATTATACTGCATATGGTATTTCTCACATATGCAATATAGTAAAAAAATTATACTGTGTTGAATGAAAATTTTATCTAGTATTGTTTAGAATCTCTCCCAAAACTCTAAAGAGGCAACAACACTGGTATCATTCAAAAACTCAGTGAACAGAAATGGACATTATTCATGGCTGGACATTATTCACGTATTTAAAAAAATTATTTCATTACAAATGATAAGGCTACCTGAAGAATCTGTATTAAAAATCTTATATCATTTAAAAAAACCCATACTTCTTGGAATAAACCCCAAGTGTATTAATGGAAAGATGTAACTCTAACATAAATTTACTATTATACCCCTAAGTCTTGTCTAGAACTAACATCCTACCTTCCTCATTATATCCTGCTGAAAGAGGAACAAATTATTTCCACCAATAGCCTCTACACTATGAGAATAGAAGCTTGTCAATTTGTAATAAGTGGGCATGTACCACATTATACTTTCTGACAACAGAAACAGAAGTTCTATCCTCACCCATTCCTTGGCCATGTAAGAACCCACTGAAAGGAACTGTGTAATTCTTTTGGAAAATATTAAACTATTACATGTACAGTTATGCATGAATCATGATTTTCTTAAGTGTAAGTTAACAGGCAGGGGAAAGTGCTGTGGGAAAAGGCAGGCTAGTTTGTTCAAATTTACGGCATTGCCACACAATCTGCTGATCAGTTCAGCAAAGCAGAATCAACAGCGGCCGTGGGAATGAGATTATTTAAAACAAGCAGAGGGAGCATATTTATGCCCAGGTTCGGAGCCTGAATACTGCTCTCTGAGTAGTGCTCAGATAGTTCTGATGTATTTTGGCAGAGGAGAAATGCAAATTGGGTGAAATCCAAGGAGGACAAAGCATTTGAGGCTCCCGATGATTCTAGGACTGTCACATTTAGCAAAAATCCACTGACCTTCACTTGCAATTTATGACAGTAATACCACGAGTAGAGATGGAAACCAGGCAACTGTTTCATCATGGAGAAAGACAGTCTGTGCATGATAAATTAGACCCAAAATACAGGGGGAGAATCGTTAAGCGGGTTTCAGCATGGTTGGCAGGAAGCAGTTCTGTTGAGCAGAGGTAATCCCTGGAATGTCCCACATATGTGTATTAAAAATAAGGTTGCCAGATTTAACAAGTAAAAAAACAGGACACAGTTAAATTTGAATTTCAGATACAATGGAAAATTTGTTGTAAAAGTGGGCCAAATATTGCATATTCTCATGCTAAAAAATATTCATTGGTTACCTGAACTTTATATTTAACTGCAAGTCGTGTATTTTATCTGGCAGCCCTCACTAGAAATGAATCTTCACCGAGAGGCTTGGATAAACTGGATTGAACCTTCCTGTCTCTAGGGTTCACCTCAGTATATTAAAGTCTCTCAGTTAATATTCGTTTTGGTTTTCTATTGCTGCCGTCCCAAACGACCGCAAATTTAGGGGCTTAACAGCCACACACATTTGTTATATAAGCGTTCTGTAGGTTAGAAGTCCAACGTGGGTCCCACTGGGCTAAGATCAGGGTATCGCCTGGGCTGCGTTCCTTCTGGAAACTCTGGCAGAAAATCCACCTCCTTCCCTTTTCCGCTTCTAGAGTCCCCCGTGCTCCTTGGCTTGAGGCTCCCTTTCTCTGCCTCGTGGACGGAGCGTGACGGGCCACGTCCTTTTCACATCGGGTGGGTCTGACCGTCTTCCACAGGCCCATTTCCCTTGCACTCTCTTCTCCTGACCCGCCTACCACAGTCTTTAAGGCATATCTGCGTTGACTGAGACAGTAATTTTAAAGCTGCCTTATCTCGAGTGGCCTGACATTCTACTCTTGTTTGTTTGTTTGTTTGTTTTGGTGCCCAAAAGCACATCTTTATTTTTTTTTAACTTTTTATTTTATATTGGAGTACAGTTGATGAACAGTGTTGTGTTAGTTTCAGGTGTGTAGCAAAGTGATTCAGTTATACATATACATGTATCTACCCTTTTTCAAATTCTTTTCCCATTTAGGTTGTTACATAACGCTGAGCAGAGTTCCCTGTGCTCTACAGTCGGTCCTTGTTGGTTACCCATGTTAAAAACAGCGGTGTGTACATGTCAATCCCAAACTCCCTAACTATCCCTTCCCCACCCTTCCCCCCGGTAACTGTAAGTTCATTCTCTAAGTCTGTGAGTCTGTTTCTGTTCTGTAAATAAGTTTACTTGTATCATTTTTTTTCTGGATTCTGCAGAAGTCAGTCAGACATTCTACGCTTTTAATTGGCTAGTTAGATTCATTTTCTATAGGATGCAAAGAAAGCAGCTTGTGCTTGTCAGAGAGATTAGACATTCTACTCAAGCGTGTTTAGAAGAAAGCAGTGCGACACAGTACAAAAATGTCAGTGGGGAAAAGCTCCAACTGCCAACACCAAACGACTTCGTTTATTCTCTAAACATCATTTTCTTAACCATGTACTGTGGAATCCTTGCATTGCATAATTTCATGACGATGGGCGTATAAAATGTAAGCAACAGTTTTACAGATATGAACCTTTTATGAAGAAAGAATTAGAACAAGGTGACAGTGGGGACAAAATCCTAATTTTCTATTATTACTTATCACGAAACTTTGTTTCTTGATAGACACGCACACATACACACACTCTTTTGGGTCAGATACGAGTTTACAAGTTTGAATGGGAAATTACTTGGAGAACTTCCATTCTTAGGACTCTATTATATTAATATGATTTACCAGCTAAGGCTACTCTGTATATGCCAGGATGTACTCCATCAGTGCCTGGAAAGATCTGCTTCTGCTTGATAAAATCATTTTTATCGTTTTCTTTTGTAGACAGTGGGGGAAAAAGAAGTTCCCTTTTATTCCCAGGGTCTTTAATGCAATTGGTGTAATATCAGGCAATTCGGTTTTCAGCTGGGTTCTCTCTAGGTTGGTGAGTTTAGGTTCTTGAGACATTTTAAAAATGATTCATTCCTTTATTACATTTTCTTTTTATGCTACAAGTTCAGTGATAAGTTTCTGTGGTGTATAATCTTCGTTAAATTTCAGCTTTTATTGATTATAATTACTGTAATTATTGAACACTTTCTAGGAGCCACATTACGCTCTAAGCTCTATACATATTCTTCATGCAAAACTCATCGTAGTAGGTACTATTCACATCTCATTGAAGAGGAAACTGAGACTTTTATAACACTTGATTTTATAACTACTTGATTCCAGACTGTTAGTCAGGATTTGAAACCAGCTCTACCTAAAGCCTAAACACCTTTCTCTTAATAGCTATATAATCATGCCTCCAAAATACATGATTGTGCTTTATTTATACAGTCATGATTTGCTGGTTTGCTCTTATTGTCTTGTATTACAGTGGTAATTATTACATTTTATTCTCTCCTGCTGGGTTGCCAACTAAAGATTTGAGAAATATTCTTCTTTGGCTTTGAAGCTCTTCCCTCATATACCGGGTCCATGCGTGATGAACACATAGCTTGTAAGCCCTCTGGGGTCAGGGACTGTGATTTGTTCAAGTGTTTTATATACTGACAGCACCTACCATTGATTGCCAATAAAGATACGCTCATTAATGAGTCAGCGATTAAAGGCCTTTATGTTAACTACATGTGTGATAAGAGTGTACCACCACACTGGACTTCCTTTATCTCTGTAGAATGAGGCGTAAGTCAAAGCTCTGATGAGGCAGAAGAGCGGCCCATAAAAGATGCCCATGTCCCTGTCTCTGGAAACGGTGAATATGTTAGGTTTCATGGAAAGAGGAATAAAGGTTGCAGATGAAATTAAGGGTACTAACCAGATGACCTTAAAATAGAGAGATTATCCTGATGGGTCCAGTGTGATGACAAGGGTCCTTTTAAGTGGGAAATGGGATATGGAGGCAGAAGAGAGCCGGAGGGAGATGCAACTATGGACAGAGATCAGATGATGCAGCGTGAGAAGGCGTGCAGGGCATCTAGAAGCCAGACAGAGCGAGGAGCCTCCAGAAGGGATGCGGCCTTGGCGACAGCCTTGAGTTTAGCCTGGCCAGACTCATTTTGGACTTCAAACCAACAGGACTCTAAGACAATACACTTTGCTATTGTAAGCTACGGGGTCGGTGGTAACTCGGTACAGGACCACCACGAAGCTAACATAGCTCTTAACTGATAGTACTCAGAAACCTCAAATTCTAAGCATACTTACGTCTTATGACTTCGGAATTTGGTAACTGAGCTGCAAATGCCTGTCATACGTTCTAAATGGAGCCCAGTGGGAACATGTACTTGAATGAATGCAGATTTACTGTAGCGCTAAGTAAATCACTTGGAACAGGGGCCTCTTTTGTTGACGAGTGTGATGTTCCATCTTTATTTGGAAAGAAGTGTGCATTCTGAGTTCTGTGTGCCATAGACTTTTGTAACGAAACCACTTCACTGACTTGCACCTCTAGCAACAAGAGCTGGCAGAACAAGTACAGTAGTTTTGTCTGTTTGGGGAATTGAAGAGCCCTGAAGGACACCCCACCACCACCTTGCCAAACAAAACTGTGGCAGGATGCACAGTTAAATTTGAATTTCAGATAAACAATGAATAATTTTTTTAGTATAACTATGTCCTAAATATTGCATGGGGCATACGTATGCATGGGACATTCTTATACTAAAAGATTGTTTATTGTTTATCTAATATCCAGCCTACCTGGGGCATCCTGTATTTGTATTTGCTGGATCTGACAGTCCCTACCCCTTCCCCGCTCCCAAAGCCCACCCTGGACTCCAGAACCCAGGATGCCACTTTGGGTTACTGGCACGTGTAACATGCAAGCGGAGAAGCATCAGTGGGAGGCAACTACTCAATCCCCTCAGAACATGAACTTGGACTAGTAAAATGATTGGACGTCTAATTCTGCAGGCCTGGAGGCCACATGATCCCAGGCCTTTAGGTTTTTCTGAGAGTAACTGCGAGAAACTTTGGGAAAGAAGAGCAGGATCTGGGGTGGGGTCCAGGTGGGTGAGGAGTGGTGGAGGACGCTTTCTAAGGGTGAGACTGAGGACTTCGGGACAAGAAGGGGTACAGATGACAGCCAGAGAGGAAGGGCTTGACTTGCTTCACAATGAAGCTTCTTTCCGGCCCTGACAAGAACGTCATCTGTTCTCCCTTAGGCAGTTTTCCCATTTAAGCTGGAAATTAAAAGACATTTCCCTTGGTAGCACTTGAGTGTTTCAAGCATTGGTGATTTTGATTGCCACTTGATCCCTGCCCAGTCTTTGAAAATTATTTCTCTCCATTCTAATTACAAAATCCACTTTGTGTCATTGCTCTGGACATAGGGATGAGTTCATGTAACTTTCCTACCCTGAAGGAAAGTGGAATCTGAATTGTCTACTTTGCTGTGAAAAATTCCAGTTTGCCCATTTCCAAGCTGAGCCATTTAATCCCATTAGTTAAAGTACTAAATCCTGCATCCTTATGCTCAAGAATTTTGGAAAACACGTTGAAGCGTTTCATTTTTAGTTTCACAGTCTCCCCGCCCACCTACCACCTCCGCCCGAAAACTGCAGACTGCTCAGTTAACCCTAAATTCCTCAGACTCCATAGAGTAAACACACTAATCTGTGGGATCTGTGACTCCTTCAAAACTTACATTTGGGGCTTCCCTGGTGGCGCAGTGGTTGAGAGTCCGCCTGCCGAGCAGGGGACGCGGGTTTGTGCCCCGGTCCGGGAAGATCCCACATGCCGCGGAGCGGCTGGGCCCGTGAGCCATGGCCGCTGAGCCTGCGCGTCCGGAGCCTGTGCTCCGCAACGGGAGAGGCCACAGCAGTGAGAGGCCCGCGTACCGCAAAACAACAACAACAACAAACTTACATTTGTTTTTTAAAAAAAATCAATCAATTGAAATGAAAGTTCCTTAAAGGATATTTTGGGCATTGAGTGACAGGCCTTGGAACAGTAAAAGACATCCTGGCATGCTAAAACAAAAACAAAAAAAAACGTAAGATGTGACTTTCTGTTTCATCTTTCTCAGAGGTCATAGTTTATTTGTTAAATGATCACAATGTTTGGGAAAACAAACCATCAAACGTGGTTGTTCCCTAAAAACTTTAGGGTTTCAAGTGAAATATTGGGACTGATGCAATTTAATTATACTTTATCTCACCAGACATTTTATTAGCAATGGAGTGGTGGTCTTCAGGCAAATACTTTAAGAGAAAGAGCTCATTGGATCTCCAGGATACTTGAGGTACATACTGAATGCCACACGAAGCCTGTGGGGACGTGAAGGGACTGAGAGGTGGTCTGTGGTTTCCTCTTTGAGCTACGACTGCTGTCTGTCTCTGAACTGTCTCCAGGTTGGGAAACTGATGCTGAAAACTCAGCCTCTGTGCACTGGTGCCAGATCGAGTCTCAGAGACAGAGTTTTGGGTGAAGTAGAAAAGAATAGCTTTATTGCTTTGCCAGGCAAAGGGGGACACAGGGCTCCGGCCCTGAAAAACTGTGTGTCCCAACCCAGAAGGATCTGGTGAGTTTTATAGCAGTGGTTCAAGGGCGGGGTTGCTGGTAAGGTTAGGGTGTGTGCAGGGCCTGCACTCCTTTAATCTGGCCTCAGGTGATCTCTCCATGAGCTTCTCTGGTTCCTTTAGTCTGGCCTCAGGTGGTCTTCTCTGGAATGAAGGATGCCGGACATCTTCCACTGGGGGATTTTAGTTCTGTAAGGAGCTCAAAGATATCGTCACGTGTATCCCTTTGGGTGGAGCAGGGCCCTGCCCCAGGCTGCACTGGTGTCTACTGGATTCGCCTCCCTCTTCTCTGCATCCCCTCCCTTCCCTGAGTAGCAGCTGTTTGCAAGGTTTCTGTGCTCACAAGCCCCACATGCTCCTGCGTGGTTTCAAAACCACTGGTATTTCCCTCTACTATTGAGTCAGGGTCTTTAGAAAACTGGCTCGATTTGAATCCTAGCACTGCCACTTAGTAGCCCTGCAACCGTGGTGGAGATGCTTACTCTGTGCCTCCGTTTTCTCATCTGTGAAATGAGGGTGTGAAAGGAAAATCAAGATGGAGCCGGTATGGCCGAGAGAGCTCTCTGAGCCAGAGCTGGAGGCCATGGAGAACGTGTGACTTACGCATGTGTCGGCCCAGATGGGATCTGACCTCTGACCACTTGCTGTCTTAACACAGAACCAATCTGCCCAAAGTCCCAGAGCCTCAAGATGCTCATCAGACCTCCACCCCAAAAGAACTCATGTCAGCCTCACCCCTTAAGGACAGATACTCCCTCTCTTGCGTCAGACTCAATCATAATTCTTACCCAACAACGTTAACAACCTTGTGCTCTTGCCTTTGTGAGCCCCTGCCTCTTCCTCTTCCCCAGAGCACTCTGTTTTACCTGACTCTGTCTCCCAAATTGCACTTCCTAAGACCCCGTTGTTCTTTGCAGCCTTGATACTAATTATTACTATTTTTTGTTAAATTTGTTTTTTTTTAATTTTATTGAAGTATAGTTGATTTACAATGTTGTGTTAATTACTGCTGTACAGCAAAGTGATTCAGTTATACATATGTATACATTCTTCTTTTCATATTCTTTTCCTTTACGGTTTATCACAGGATATTGAATGTAGTTCTCTGTGCTCTACAGTAGGACCTTGTTGTTGATCCATCCTATATATATGAGTTTGCATCTGCTAATCCCAACCTCCCGCTCCATCCCTCGCCCACCCCACCCCTTGGCAACCACCAGTCTGTTCTCTGTGTCCGTGATTCTGTTTCTGTTTCGTAGACAGGTTCATTTGTGTCATATTTTAGATTCCATGTATAAGGGATACCATATGGTATTTGTCTCTCTCTGATTATTGTTCTACAAGGGTAGTATCTACCACATATAGTCTTTTGAAGGAAAAAGCAAAAAGTTAAAATCATGTAAAGCACTTGGAACAGTGCCTTCCATGCAGTAAGTTTTCCACAAGGAAAACTTGTAATTACTCATGCTACTCATGTTCATTATGTTTTTCCCCCTAACCTGTTTGCTCCACCAGTGATTTGAGGGGGTTTTCAATAAGTTCACAGATGTGCTGGACTAAGAAACAGTTCAAATAGAATAAGGGTGAGGGGATCCTTTTTAAAGTCAGGGGGTCCCAGGAGGACTTCATGTGATTTAAATTGGAAGCATTTCTCAGAAGACTAAAATTGGATCTAGGTAAGCATGAGAAAAATTACATGATTCTCATTGATTCCTCAATTTCTTGTATCTACAAAATACAATAGATATTTTTTGGAACTTCCTACTTCCTCTTTTTTAAATTTTTATTGCAGAGTAGTTGATTTACAATGTTGTGTTAGTTGCAGGTGTACAGCAAAGTGAATCAGTTCTCCATATACATATATCCACTCCTTTTTCAGATTCTTTTCCCATGTAGGCCATTACAGAGTATTGAGTAGAGTCCCCTGTGCTCTACAGCAGGTCCTTATTAGTGATCTCTTTTATACCTAGTAGTGTGTCTATGTCAATCCCAATCTCCCAATTTATCCCTCCCACCACCCGGAGGGAGGGTTTCATTCTTCCTATAAGAAAATGATGGTCTTTAGTAGTTCTCCTAAATAATGATTTGGAATATAAAAGTGCTTTAATCCAGGCTGAGAAATTCATGAGGGGATGGGGCAAATGTAAGCCTTTCTGTTTCTTTAGTATTTTGAGTAAATGTGATGGGCTTATATGTATTTATGACAGAATGGCACAGCTGATTTAGGTGGAGTTAGCAATGACAATTTTCCTCTTCTTTTGTTGTTTTGAATCTTAGCCAAAGAACTGCGGCTTAGAAATGGCTTTTTTTGGCTGCTTCGCATGTGGGCGTTGTGCTAATGATTTCTATTAGCTGAATCATGAAGCTGTGGGAGGTGCCTGGGGCTGTCGGTTTACCGCATATAAATATATTAGATTACATGTGCATCACTTAAACTACCCATTTTCAATTTATTTTCGTTATTTTACTTTAGGTGGTCAATTTTGAATCACGTTAAATGTTAGTTTTCTAGAAAAAGGGAACCAGAATCATCTTAATGAGTTTTATTTTAAAATCTCTCACTTCCATCAGTATGCAAGCTAAGCCTGTATTTTCAATTTTATTATGTATTTCCAATTCTTTTACCTAATGCTCTGTACTCTGCTAGAAAAGCTGCAGCTTCTTAGCTGTCTTGGAAACTGAAAATTGTCAAAAATGGAAAAAGGCTTTTAACCACAAGATGTCATAGTTTGTCTTTTCTTGAGTGGAGTAGTGATGCCTGACTTGAGTTCTGTCGAGGCACGTAGGGTTAGGAGGCAGAGTCCGCTTGGCTGAGCCCCGATACTTTATTCCTTCAGTCTTATTGCCTCCTATTCTGTATCAGATACAGTTTCCCACGGTGTATGCCAATTCTCGGTTTATTGGGCGTACGAGTTTAAAATAATACAGTATCTCCTGCAGCAAACTGTGTCATATTTAAAAGTTTTAAAAAATTTTTTAGGTTTTTAAAAATTTAATAAACTGACAAAGTGTTCATTAAATATAACTTAAAAGGAACATATCAGTTTGAATTATTCAAATCTAATAGGAACTTCATTAACCAAATTGATTCTTTAATGAATTGTTTTATTTTGAGTACATTAGACTTGTAAGGGAAAGAGAGCTTGTAATAAACTAGATAGAAATGAAGGATTTATTTCAAAATACCATTCTATAGATCTGTATAAAAACCAGTTTGTCTTTTCAACCTTTGACATTTATCTCTAGTCCTCCTAGGACATACAGCTTTACAGTTAACGAAACTCTTCAGTTACAAAGGATATCTTAACAATTATGGGTAATCAAAGTTTTATCAAAACATTTATCCTCATAAGGAAAAAAAATCCAGAACGTTCTAGATAATTTATTATTAAAATAGCAACATCTGATAGTTTTGTTATCTCAGGAAATTTCAGTGTAACCGAATTAAACCAAACTTGACTTAATCTAAAGCTAAACAAGGTTGGGCATTCAGTTAAAATGCCGAAAGTCAGCTTGTTAGTATCCTCAATTAACAAAGAAAATAGAACATTGATATCTAAGTAGATTCTATTTATAAAGTTATATATAAATTATAATATCCTGGCAAACATTTTTTTACTCCTACATTTGCCAAGTGTTGGCTTTATTAAATATGTCCAAACCATCTATTCCCAAATGGTGTTTCATGCAAAAGTAGTGTTATGGGTTAAGTAGCATCTCTCCAAAGTTCATATGCTGAAGTCCTAACCTCCAGTACTTCAGAACGTGGCTTTATTTGGAAATAGGGTCATTGCAGATATAATCAGTTGACAAGAGAGCATACTGGAGTAGGGTAGGCCCCCATTCTGCTATGATTGGCATACTTGTACACGGGGGAAATTTGGATACAGACACACACACAGGGATAACGCCGCGTGAACAGGAAGACAGAGACCGGGGTGATGCTTCTACAAGCCAAGGAATGGCAAAGATGGCCAGCAAACCAGCGGAAGCAGGGAGAGAGGCCTGGAACAAATTCTCCCTCATGGCCAGGGACGGAAGCAACCCTGCTGACACCCTGATCCCAGACCTCTATTCTCCAGAACTGTGAGACAATAAATGTCTGTTGTTTAGGCCACCCAGCTTGTGATATTCGGTTACTGCAGCCCTAGCAAACGAATACAACCAGTAACTAGGTGTTAATAGGTGTTTCATGGGGGAATTTGTAAAAAAATTCTAGAGTCACTGCCTCTTTCCTGAAACGTCTCTCTTGGTTTCTCGCCCTCTCTGGGTTTCCTTTTCCCCAGTCACCAGTGCTGAATTCTCTCTCTTCCTTACCCTTAAACAGGGTGGTGTCCCAGGATTCAGTCCGCAGGCTTCTGGTGTGTCTATCCTTGCCCTCTAAGTAAACTCACTCAGTGCCATATCTTTGAATACCTGCTCCCTCCCAAATATATATCTCAGTGCTGACCTCACCCCAGTTCCAAACTTGTGTGTATATTCACCCACCTCATCTTTCCACTTGCATGTCACTGGGTGTCTCAAGCTTAACTCACCTGACATGGAGTTCTGACCCGCAAACCAGTTTCAGTTTCGGTCCCCTCCATCCCACCCCCCCGCTGGATTGCTTAGGCCAACAGACTTGAGAGGCATCCTCGATGCCTCCCTTTCTCTTACAATTTACTTCCAATTCATTGGAAGATTTCATTCCTCCAGCTTCAAAGTATATTATAAATTGAAACCACAAATTGGTGGTGTTTGAAATTTCTCAGGGGACAACAAACTGTTTCAAACCGAAGAGTTAAAAATGGATTTTACATCTTTTAGTGTTGTGTCAAACAAACAAGCAAACAAAAACAAGATTCAGGATTCATGACAGAGGGTGTATGTGACTGACAAAGCCTAAAATATTTGTCATCTGACCTTTTACAGAAAAAAGTATTTCCAAGCCCAACACCTACTGAGCATTCAATCATCATTTATAATAATAATTATTATATTTATTATATATTTTATATACACTAAAATATATCAGAAGCTTTGAGAAATCCTGAATTAATTCAATTGCAAGCTTTTAATAGGCTGATTTTTATTGTGGATTTTGGTACCGCGAGGTTCTCAAATGTATTAATCTATGTTTCGTGGCATGCTTATTAACTTCTCCTAGAACCGTAATATTTCTAGAAGAAACTTAGAAAATGCTGTTTAAAGTGTCAACCAGGAATGTAAACAATAAACTGCAAGTGATCACCATGAAGATAAGTCGCCAAAACCCTTCCAGCAGCTAGCAAGAAACCTATTGGTGAGGGTCAGGCTGGGCCCCTGGGCCGAAGGCTCCCGGCCGTCCCGCACTCCGCGTTCAGCTGGGAACATCACTCTGTGCAAAACACATGCTGTCGCTTGTGAAGTATTTTCTGCCACTGAGGGCACAATCCTTACAGCGTCAGAGAAAGTACCCTGTCTGTCCAGGCAAAACCTGGTAGGAAGTGACCATAATACTCAGTCTCCGGTGGTCTGCGTTTCTTCCCAGGCCAGTCACTTGGAAGCCCCCTCTGCTCCCTTGGGCCACATTCCTGCTGTGTTAGCTTCCAGCCTCTCTGCAACAAAGCAGTAACAGCCTCCTCTGGGTCATCGGCAAAGTGCAATAGATAAGTTCTCACGGAGCATCGATCGCAGCAATAAAACCCGAAAATCATGGCCGGTTTCTGCTCATCTCACCCGTAGATTCAACAGTTTTCCATAACTCATGAGGTGGTGAGCTGCAAATACAAGCTGCCAGTCAGACACAATGGTGTCCTCAGGAGGCTCACAATCTATGGTGAACGGAAGACATTCTTATAAGTGCCTGAAGTTCAGGTCTGCAGCTGTGCGACCAGGCACCCCTGCGCTCCTCAGCCAGTTCCAAGGGCACCATGAAATATTTTAAAAATTCAAGGGCAAGGCAGATGCTGAAGGTTTTTTTTTGGACTCTGCCGAAACTACTACCTCAAAGTACTTCTCACCTTCAGCATTAGACCTGCTACGTTCCTCCCAGTGACGTCAGACCTTGCTCAGCTGCGCCGTCAGGAGCCACACAGGGAATCGCTGTGGAGCAGAAAGCGAGGGTGGCTGTGTCCCATCTGATTCCAAGATTTGAGAAGTCGTTCAGTGCCCAGTGGGCACATACCTACCATTAGTCAGTAATTGGGTTATTTAAAAGTTAAAAAGTATTACTTTTTCTTTTGATTTGTGCGTTTTATTTTTCACATGGTTACTATGTTGTTAGGGCAGAGATAACTTAAGTTATTAAGCCCTAATAGCCGAAACTGTTAGGCATTTCTTTTGGTCCAGGGTGCCCTAGAAATAATTATGAGGCATTAAGAGCTCCATGAATTGAGACACTTCTGAAACTAAGTTAAAATTAGTGAAGACGTCCACAAAGGTATGTTCATGTGTGGAGAACACAAAGGAGGAAGAGATTGATTTGCCTCGTGAGATGGGTTTGGAGGGCATCTGGGGGAAGGCTAAGCAGGGGCATGACAATTGAACGATCCCTTGAGGCACGTGTGGGATTTTACCCGGTGAAAAGTTAGGGGGTGATAAGAAAAGGCAATTCATGATGTTGTTACTGCCAGTCATTCCAACATTTCACTAAGCTGTTCTTTCAGCCTTTAGTGGGCTTTACCAAAGCAACATTTTCTCGCTTGGTTGTTCTCCAGATATGACGCTTCATTTCCAAGTGTGACTCTCTCTTTCCAAAGTCACCATCCCGCCTTATTTCAGAGGTCTCACAGCTCCACACACCAACACTAAGACAGGCAGGTGTCTCCCCTGCCTGAAAGACACCCCCAGCCAAACGATTTCTCAGTCTCTTCTCCGGTGCCCACAAAACCTCCCTCTTCCTGGTGGCTTGATCACGGGTAGGGCTGAGGAGAAACCGATGTCATAAAACTGATTGACAGCAGAAGAGGAGTTATTTAGAGGCACCCTCCTATCCTCCCAAGGCTAGTCAAATTCGGAAGCAGGACTCATGTCAACACAACTGAATTTCTAATCTGTGGTATTGCATTCTCCGTGGAGAAAACCCTGCTGAGAGGAGGGGTTTGGTTTTGTCGGAGATTTGAGGGCTGAAGCTACCCCAGAGATTGTATCCTTGTAGCCAACACAGGACCCTTTTCTTTTGTACCTTACCTCGCCAGCCTAGGAATAAAACGTCTCCAGAGGATTCACCGGAGAGCTGACAGCGTTTGGCTTGTGATTCTTTTAACTCTTAAACTTTTCCTCATTGTGTGACGACACATTTATCCAGTGTAAGTTCGGTTGTGGAAAACCGTGTCCTAAATTGCGATTCTCAGTGCCTGTTCCGAGAGAGCTCTTTATACTCGCAAGAAGAACAAAGTGATGGCATTAGGGATGGAAAAGCTAGTCTAGGATGAATCTAGAAAGTGGCTAGAGCTCCTTACCCAGTGTTCTCACAGTGCTCTCTCCCTCTTTCCTCATCACTCCCAAGAACCCAGGATGGCCGAGCATTGCTCTCGTGATAAGTGCAGATACTGCCGTAAGGGCTTTCTATATGCACATTCATTTAATCCTCATAATACTCAATGAAGTGAGTATGGTTATCCTCATTTTCCAGAATAGGGTCGCACAACTGGCAGGCCATGGAGTTGAGATTTGCACACAAGCTGCCTGGCCTGAAGGCCACGTGCTTCATCACTGTGTCACCCTGCGCCGGTCCAGAGCTCTGAAGCTATGCTGTGCTGTATAAGTCACTAGTCACATATGGCTATTTAAATTAAAATTAATTAAAATAAAATAAAGCGTCATTTTCTCAGGCACACTAGCCACATTTCAGATCTTCGGATTTAAATTGACTGTTTTTCTTTAATACTCTTTCCAATGCGTATTAAATAATAGACCAGCTAACTACTAGCTTAAAATTTAGGAACATATTAGTGAAGGATAATGACCTATTATGTTACCTCTTCCGGAAAACATATTTGAATTATGATAAAAATGTTAACATCTTACCCATAAAATAACTAACAGGGATTGCTTCCTACTCTGGTTGTGCACCTGGCTAGGCCTGTAAGTGGGATCAAGTTGTGATGTTACGTTATTGCTCATTTGAGCAATCTGACATTTCAAATGATGGCCCATGTCTAGGTCTCACCTAGACAAGGACATATGCCTTCAGGTTAGCGCCTTTGAATTGAAAAAGAAGAGACGCCTTGAAGTATTATTAATGTTCCAGCTAATATCTTGTTGAGAAAGCACACTCGCTTCAATTATGGCTTATTTCACTGCAGTTATATTTTTCTATGGTTAATAACTTCGAATTGTATTTTCTAAGTGTTTCTAGGTGTGAAACCAACAGTTCCTATGTGCATTTGGTGAGTATATGTCTAGCAACATTTTAAGTAATAATAAATAAAAAGCCTAAAGGAAACCTTTAAAATCTTTATACAATCTCTAGGTCAGAAAGAATAGAGATCTGAGGCTTTGGGAGAAATTGTTTCTCAGAGATGCTAACCATCCATCACACCATTAATAAAATAACAATTCTAACTCCCTTTGTCATCTAAAGAAAAAAAGTCCTTCCCTTGATATTGTTACTTATTTTAATCTATTATGTCATTAGAAAGGATTGTCTAATGCTAATGAAATGTCAGTATTTAAGCTTCATTTTCAATCCTGATGAAAATCGCCTTTAATATTTTTCCTAACATGCTTTTTAAATTTCAGTTTTCATAGGAGGTCACGAGACATATTAATTAAAGAAATGAAGCTTTAAATATCAGAAAACAATGGTATTTATAATAGAAACTGTAAAATTTTAACAATTTGCTGTGGTTTCTTCTGAAATACCAAGAAATAGTTGTTTATCCATATATTCTTTCAATATGAAATCTATTTAGTTCCATTTTATTTATTTTAAACTGGTAATCTATGCATCGTATAATAACAGGCCTATCTAAGTACAATGATTTATTTCCTTAAGGTATTTTAGCAACAAGAGAACAGTAATAATATTAGCGGTAAGCTTTTCTGGGTTTTGCCATGTGTATACCAAGCGCTTTGTGTACATGATCTCATTTCATCCTTACAACAAGCCCAGTAGTTAGACTTATTTCACTCATTTATTGGAGAAGAATTTTAAGGAAAATGAAGGTAAATAAATAGTTCAAAGTCACATGACTGGTAAGCAAAGCAACTACTGTTTCATCAAGAACTGCACACGTCAACACTGTGTGTTCTGTGAGACCGTGTGATGCACGGAACACGCAGATGTGAATAAAGGCGGATTTTGTACTCAAGAAACATATGGTCTTGTGGACACCTGATAGCCACATAAAAAATAGAAACATAAATCCTAAGACCATTAGAAGGTGAGATAACCCACCTTCTTCTGATGGACCACAGAAGACCAGCTTTACGGTTGAGGAAACAAAAAGCCTCGAACTTTGTTTGTGGAGTCATTTGGCCTCATTCAAAAGATTTTTTCCATCCTTGTGAAACTCACGTCCTGTAATGTTCTTGCCCTCTTTCTTGCCCTTTCATTTTCTTAGCCATAAAGTACAGATGATCCAGAATTATTATTCTGGTGGAAATGATTCCAGCCAGAAAGTGGAATTATCTCGTGGCGAATTTGGAAAGAACTAGCAGGGCACGCTGAGTCCTCAGCGCTCTGTTGTCTCCTTGTGGGCCTCCTTGCAGGGAGCAGTTCTTGCATTTCATTCCCCCAGGGCCCGGGTGAAGTGGGTGGGGGAGACCAGCCTCAGCCAGTGTTGGCAGGACTGGGTTGGCAGCCAGCCTACTGCTGAGGTCACATAGCAGGACCATGTGATGAACAGACCTTGACTCACGCCACCCAAGTAGGTCTCTCTTAATAACAGAAATAATTTTTGGTCAGAGTCAGATGAGGAAAAAGGTTGATATCCCCCTTTAGATAATCAAACACTACCTACTGCTATTTCATACCCTTATGATTTTTTTTTCACATTTAAAAATTTTATCTTTCTTTTTAAGAAAGTCGTATTCTGTTTAAACATCTTTAAAGTGTAAGGTGCCTCTGTTATTTAGTTTAGTCTTGTAGTTCTTAAGAGGTTTGCACGTGCATCAAGAAGAAGGTCCCCAGGGATGAGTACATGTAGAATTAGGACATTTATTTCCAGTCAAGGGAGAAAAGCAAGTTTAAGAGGAGTCTGTATAATTTATCCTCGGGTTCTGGAGTTCTGAGTCAAACAGGAGTCTGTGAAGTTCATCCATGTGTTCTAGAGTTCGAAGGGCTTACAGTTTGCTGTCATCAAGGAGATTTTGATTTGGGAACTGGCGTTGGATAGGGAAGAAGTACCCACCACCTTCTACAACATTTTTTTTTATCATTACATACACCAATGGTATCATCCGTGCTGGTGCATCCTCCATCTTTGCACACCCCTTGCAGAAGAATACATTGTTTTCGTCCTGGAATAAGGCCAGTACTTGCTGCACAGAAAGAGATTTAACAGCCTCATTAATTCACCATCAAATTATTGGTAATGTACGTAAAGCAATAAATTTAGAGAAGAATGGCTTTGAGATAGAATAAATGATATTACCTATATGAAAAAATCCCTTAGGCAAAAGAAGTGGCTTTTTGGAGGAGGGGTGCTAAGAGTGTGGGACTATACACATCTTAGAGAGGGCAGGCTGGTTTCTAGAAGCTTTTAGAGAGTGGTCCTTATCAAGGGCAGTACATGTTGAACCGTGTGGGGTGCTTTGTTGTCACCATGACTGGGGAGATGTCCTTGGCGTTGGTGGGTAAGGCTCAGGGTTGGTAGATTTCCCTCCTAGTGAGTTGTCCTGCTCCAAATGCCAGTAACACCTGCACTGAGACAGACTACTTCAGCCGAAGTATCCACCCTCTACCCCCTCGCCCGTGCTAACTTCCGCATCCCCATTTACAGCATCCTTATCGTATGGCACCTGTCCTCATTTCATCTCCTCTTGTGGAAAGTCTAGCCATCCTCCAGATTTCACCTTACCTAATTCCCCCATTTCAGGACTGTGCAGGAACCGGATTTTCTGTGTTCTTCAATGCCCGGTATATGCAGATACATGGAGAGATTTTCTCTCAGAGCTGAAAGGTGCTTTTCCTTAAACACACCCATATGTCTTCCCGATGCATTGGGCTGCTGAAAAGCACGTAACTGAGGTGTGCTTCAGCACCGTTCCCTTGCACCCCAGCATCCCTCCTCGAGCATTTCCAGCGCAGCCAAGGGTCCTTTTCCCCGTGGGTCATGGTGGCTGATACGTAACAGGACACTTCTGTTTGCGGCCAGCAACGGGGATTAGCTGGCTCCTGAACCGTCCTGTTAACTCCCCTGTGTCCCGTTCTGTCTTTACTGTCCAATAATGTGCTAACCCTGACTGGCTGGCTTCTTTGGTCCCTAACTTCTACCGCTTAACTGAGAGTTTGAGCACTTTGGGGCTCTGAATCTTTGTTTGGGGGGGGCGGTATTTAAACCAGGCCCTCATTGTTATCTCACCGTCCCGTAGAAAAATACCCACAGCCATATACACCAACGCAGCCTCCTGTAACTGAATTTTCAGAGCCTGGGCGAGCCTGTGTTCTCCACCTGCTGCAGGATCTGACTCTCAGGCTAGCCATCCGTGGGCTCGGGGCCTCGTGCGGCAAGAGAATGGCATGATGGGGAGTTGGTTAGCCTCCTGTGGTGCTGCCTCTGCTCTGCCAGCTCTGGAGGCTGGAGCGTCTCTTTCAGGGAGAGCGCCGAGGGTCCCGCCGCTCTCGGGGACAGGGCCGAGGGTCTCACTGCTCTCGGGGAGAGAGCCGAGGGCGACCCCACCCCACGCCTGTCTACACAGAGCGCAGGCTCCGTACCCAGCAGTGCAGCAGTCCTCTTACCAGCCGTCGGTCTCTCCCCCGATAATCTCACCCACGCACTTAGTGTAACATTTGGTGAGACTTTCAGGTTTTCTAACGAAGCTAAAATCAAGGGTTTTTAATATCGGGCAAGGCATAGTGAGAGGCAGAGTATGTTTCAAGGACGCATCTGGGTATAAACATAGAGGCGTCCCACGCGGTGCATCTCCACATGCCAAAGTAAGGTATCGTGACATTTCCGTGTGGCTGCAATATATTCTCTTCCGAAAACACCTGGCCATTGAGAGTTTTTCCCTCCTGTGAAAGATTACAGGGTCTTTGTTTAATCCATCCTCTTGGCATAACTGATTTGGGAGAAACCAAGGAGGACTGATCTGGAGGAAGGGGTCGGCATGACGCCTCCAAAGGGTTCTTGTCAGATTCGTGGGGAGCCCGACGCTGTTACCAGCCCCAGTAACCTCCTGCTCTTCACTTGTTCTTTCTTTCTTTCTTTTTTTTTTTAACTGTGGTAAGAACACTAAACATGAGATCTCCACTCTGACAATTCTAAGTACACAGCATGGTACCATTATCCACAGGCACAAGTCTGCCCAGCAGATCTCGAGAATTCCTTCATCTTGTAGAAGTGAAACTTTAAGCCCATCAGACGACAACTCCCCATTTCTCCCTTCCCCAGCCCCTGGAAACCGCTGTTCTGCTCCAGGTTTCTACGAGTTTGACTATTTTTAGATGCCTCAGGTAAGGGCAATCATGCAGTCTTTATCTTCTTGGACTGGCTTATTTCACTTAGCATCATGTCCTCCAGATTCACCTTCCAGATTAGTCTTGAAGTAGAGTTTGTTGTACATCCTTGTCTACCTGTCCCACATCTATCATCCTGGACCCTGGCGGGTTTTGCCTGTGAATTGTGAGTCCTTCATACCATCAGTGATGCACTTTCCTCACCACCTTTGCTAGTTTTGTCTTATACTTTGGTATCCTACTTTAATGGAGTATGAATCATGGTGCCTAGAGGGTAGGAACTTCCTTTGGAACACTGAAGAAGGCGCCTTATCCAAAGGACAACAGAGATTTCAGACAGTGCATATTTTCAAGTCTAAACATGATTATGACTTAGAGAATCCACCTAGATAGATCAGACTTATTTACCTTTGGACCACAGAAATTATCAGATTGAAAGGTTAGGAATTTTGATTTCCTAATTTCTCATGATTGTTATTGATACATTTATCTATTTCCACACAGTTGCTGGTGGTTTCTCAGGCTTCATTCTATGTGTGTACCTCAAAGAGTGATTATCTCAAGATTAGAAAAGAAGGAAGCTACTCTAAACTTGAAACTCCTTCTATGGCAGAACCAGGAAGAGAAACTCTGAAGAAAGAATAGTGGAGGTAGTGAAACAAAAGGAAAGACCTATCAGGCTCGTAGGCCGCCTAGAACCCGTAGATGTTCCTACTTTGAGCATAAACCGAGACCCATCCCTGGTGATGGAGATACTCGTGGTCACCACTCCTGGCACAAAGTCTGGTAGCCTTGCCCTCCCTGTTCTCGAAGTGTCCCTGCAGATTGAGCCTTGGTGCCATGCAGCTTTCACTGTGGCCTAATTCCATGAGATGCTTGGCACATTTTCCGGTGTAAACTAGCGCTCTCCTGCCGTGGCCTTCTTGCAGTTCCTTAAACACACTGTGGTTTCTTCTGCATCAGGGGCATTGCACCGGCTTCTTCCTCTGCCAGGAGTGTTGAGGTCTCCTTGCAAGGCGTTCATCAATGAACACTTATCTTCCCGTTTTCATCTCAAAAGGCACGCCTCAATGAACTTTTCCCAGATGTTGCAGATTGACGATGACCGCATGTTTCAGGCACTCAGAATACTCTGTTCCTTTTCATTGTACTTATTAAAATGTATAACTTATAGATGCATTTGTAATCATTTGCCTAATGTCTGTCTTCTCTCCTGAGGGAAGGCAGTCTTCCTTTCATTTCCCATTGTATCTTGGGTATCTCACGCAGCCCATGGAAAGTAGCAAATGCTCAGTACACATTTCTTACCATCGAATGCAGTTAAGTATTCTTTGACCGCACGCACATTTTCTGTCTCTAAAATTCCTTCTAAAACTTCTTGGCTCCAGCCTATTTTTAACTATTTGGCCACCCACTCTTGGATGTACAATTGTATTTATGGGTGTCCAGTCTTGTTATTACCATAGGAACTTCTCTAAACCTTAGGCCTAGATTTCTTGGAGTCCTGTTTTCCTGTCAGTTATTTCTGGCCTTTGCTCTAGGACAACCTTTTTCTTGAATTGTTTTCCACTCTGAGAATGAACCACTGCCATATCACTTTCTCGCTATAATGGTGACTTTTGGCTTGATCTTTACTTCCAGAAGTATCCCTCCTTAACCTTGAAAAAAAAAAAGGCCCATAACATGGTTCATGACTCTGGATGGAGACAGTCATTTATGTTGAGTTGAATTTAGCTTAGGTGGTGGAAAGCAAGCATGAACAACAAAAAAAATTCACTCAACAACCATGCACACATAATTATCTTGAACCAAGTGCTTTCAGCAGTCTGATTATCACCATTATATGATTTTAAGAACAAAGATCAGGAAAATCTAAAGACTAGTGTAAGTCATCCCAATAATAATGCCAGAATGTTAAGCCGATTCAACATGCCTACCACAAACACTGAAGAAAAAGAATTTAGAGGTAAGTGAAGTAACATGTTTCAAAGACATTGTAGCTTCCCAAAGAGGAAACTTGAAAATCTCCTTAGGTTCTTCAGTGTCTAATTAGAGGTCTTTGAGGTAAACAGCCTAACAGAAATTAGGGTTACCACTTTATGGGCATACCTACACCCTTAGATCGATGGAAACAATGCTGACCCAGATTAAAAATACTTGGTTCCAGCTGCAGTGTTGCCATTACCTATGTGACCTTAGTGAAATCATATTCTTTATGTGGACATGGATTCTCTTATCTGTAAAATTAAAGAATTAACCATTAAATTGCCTTCTAATTTTAAGTCATTAACATCATATAATTTTATATTAGCTGTCGCTACAAGTGTGTCTTCTTCTGACAGAATTGAGGGCCAGGTGAGAAGTACATGAACTCCTTCAAGAGTGGGCAGCTGTACATCAGATAGATCCCAAGATATTCATAGATTAGGCAAAGATCAAACATTTCAACATACATAAATATCTTTGATTGTATTTGAAAAAATCTTACAGATGAATCAAGGAAGAGGGAGAGTTACCCAGACTTAATCTATGTTCAGTGAACACAGATGTTATTTTGAGGGATGTGAACATCCTGACATCAACAGTGGAGAAAACAATCTTAGTTTTTACAAGGATCTGAATGAATCAGCCTGAAAATGGCCATGTTCCCTTTTCCCTGTAAGTCTACACTTTAATATTCCAACTTCTCCATCATGAGCACCAAGGGTGTAACTCAGGTTGTTAAAATGCTCCCTTCCTATTTTGCGTTCTGCTTAAAATTTTTCCTTTGACGCACCGTCCCAAATCCATGCTTTTTCCAAATTCCTCTGCTCCCTATTAATAACTTGATATAATTCTTTTTTGTTGAGCTCTGTATTATGTACCTAATTTCTACCATTCACAAATATTCCCTCACCAACAGACTGCATCACTTCCATTCACTAACCAAGTCTGACCCAGTAGCTGCCATTTTCACTCTCCTTTTTGGAGGTGGGGACCCTTGTAAAAGCTGCTCGATTTGTATGCTGAGCCTGATGTCACATGTCAAAGCTTCTCCACTTCCACATCGGTTTGAACCCCCTTTTCTAGTCATGGAGCTTTTGGAACTCATTTTCTGTTGATGGAAATCCTTGTCCCGCTTCACAATTTTGGCCTCATCAGTTCTAAGGAAGATGATCGTGTTGGACTTCCGCATCCCTAAGACTGTGCATTAGGGTCTGAGTTAAGATGGCCACAGTATAATTACGCATCCGAGTAGGTCTCCTAAGAAACCTGTCTCTACAGTTATTCATCGTCTTACCTTTTGGTATTATAGTCAAAGAGAGGAGGAGAACAGAAAGCAGTAAATGGAGTCTCATGGTTGAATGCCCGGTAGAGAAGTGAATAATCAGGAATAGCAGGATTCAGGGCCTTTTATTTACTTCTGGAGACTGAGGTTCCTTTTAGTCAGTGAAGCTTAACAAGTAAGAAAATAAAACAGCTTCCGCTGGAATATTTCCAAGCCCTGAACTCCCTAATTTGGTGACAAATTAACCTAGCTACTGGAGACCAGATGGCTAGTCCTTTACTTTTTCTATGGGCTCTCACATTTCTCAGAGGTCAGTATCTTTGGCCAGTCATCTTTTAAAGGGTCACTGAGTGTAATAGTCCTTGTTACCAAAGTCCTCTGAATTGCAAGGGAGCTCTTCCGCAGCAAACTCTTTTCCATAAGAGGGATAAAATAATTGCCTATGGACCATTTCTGAAAAAAAAAAAGAAGCTGTATTTTTAAGGTATTCCTTTAAAAGAGAGGCTGGTATCACATATGTACTATGTTCTTAGTAGCATCTGAAAGGTAAATACACTTAGTTCACATTGAAAACTAAAATTTTCTCATTTGTTATTAATCCTTTGTATAACTGTCCCATATGACAAGATTGATGAGATCAGGAGAGTCAAATAAAGAGCACAGTATTTCCTCAATAGCTGTGTATTGTCTAAACACTATATGCCAGAAGCTTAGAGAGGGACTTCCCTGGTGGTCCAGTGGTTAAGACTCCGTGCTTCCAATGCAGAGGGTGCGGGTTCAATCCTTGGTCAGGAAACTAAGATCCCACGTGCATGGCATGACCAAAAAAATTTTTAAAAAAATAAGAGAATAAATTTTGGGGGAAAAAAACAAAAGCTTAAAGAGATCCCTAACCTTTCCCCCTACCCTACCATATAGAAACAAAGTATAGAAAGCCTAAGTATATGCCTTTGGCCAATAACCAATTGACCTAAAACCAGTTTATCTAAAGTTAATTGACCTATGATCAATGGCTTAATGACACATTTATCTAAATTTACTTATTTTTTCATTTATAAACTTTTATATGTGATATCAGCTTTTTACAGAAAAATTTTATATACTTTTATGTCTTCTATTATGACTACTTTTAATCATTTACATGTTTATTAACTAATGAGTTTATTTTATCTATTTTGAAAAATTGAGATACAGTTGACATATAACATTGTGTAACTTTAAGGTGTACGACATGTTGATGTGATACATTTAGGTATTGCGGTGTGATTGCCACCACAGTGTTAGCTGACACCTCTATTAGGTCACATAATTATCATTTCTTCTGTGTAGCGAGAACAATTAAGATGTAGTTTCCTATGACTTTGAGGTTTATTGTACAGTGTTGTTGACTATAATCACTATGTTGCCCATTAGATCTCCAGAACTTACTTATCTACTGGTTGTAAGTTTGTACCCTGAAACAGCATCTCCCCAATTCCCCCACTCCCAGCCCCTGGTAGCCACCATTCTACCCTCTGTTGTGATGAGTTTGGCTTTTTAGATTCCACATCAAAGTGAGATCACACACTATTTGTCTTTCTCTGTCAGACTCATCTCACTTAGCATAATGCCCTCCAGGTACTTCCATGCTGTTGCAAATGGCAGGATTTCATTTTTTTTTCTCATGGCTGAATAATATTTCATTGTGTATACACACACACACACACACACAATATCTTCTTTATCCATTCGTCTGCTGATGGACACTTGGGTTGTTGTCATATCTTGGCTATTGTGAATAATGCTGGAAAGATCACAGGAATGCAGATAATTCTTCAAGATCCTGATTTCATTTCCTTTGTATATATGCCCCAAAGTGGGATTGCTGGATCATAGGGTAACTCTATTTTTACTTTTTTTACGCTTTTCCATAGTGGCTGCACCATTTCACATCCCACCAACAGTGCACAAAGGTTCTCTTTTCTCCACATCCTCACCAGCACTTGTTATTTCTTGTCTCCTTGATGACAGCCATTGTAATAGGTGTGAAGTAATCTTTCACTGTGGTTTTGATCTGCATTTCCTGATGATTAGTGATGTTGAGACTCTTTTCATGTACCTGTTGGTCATTTGTATGTTTGGAAAAATCTCTGTTTAGTTCCTCTGGTCATTTTTTTATAAGTGGGTTATTTGGTTTTTGTTATTGAGTTGTATGAGTTCTTTATATATTTATAAATATTAACCCTTATCTGATATATCATTTGCAAATATTTTCTCCCATTGTGTAGATTGCCTTTTCATTTTTGTAGATTGTTTCTTTTGCTGTGCAGAGCTTTTTAGTTTGATGTAGTCCTGCTTGTTAATTTTTGCTTTTGTTGATTGTGCTTTTGGTGTCATATCCAAAAAATCGTTGCCAAGAAAATGTCAACGAGATTTTTCCCTGTTTTCTTTTGGGAGTTTTATGGTATAAGGTCTTATGTTTAAGTCTTTAATTCATTTCAAGTTAATTTTTTGTGAGTGGTGTAAGGTAGGGGCACAATTTCAGTGTTCTGCATGTGATTATCCAGTTTTTCCAATACCACTTGCTGGAGAGACTGTCATTTCCTCACTGAGTATTCTTGGCTCCCTCGTCAAGCATTAGTCGACTGTATATGCAGAGATTTATTTTTGGACTCGCTATTCTCTTCCTTTGGTCTCTGCATCTGTTTCTATGCCAAAAGCATTTTATTATTTTAATTTTTGATGCTATTTTAAGTAGAATTTCTTTTTATATTTTCTTTTCAGATAATTCTTTGTTAGTGTATAGAAACACTACTGATTTTCACATGTTGATTTTGTATCCTGCAACTTTACTGAATTCATTGACTAGGTCTTACAGTTTTTTGGTGGACTCTTTAGGATTTCCTATATATAAAATGTCATCTGATAATAGAGACAATTTTACTTGTTGCTTTCCAATTCTAAAAGCTTTTAATTTCTATTTCTTGCTTGATTTCTCTGGCTAGGAATTCCAGTACTGTGTTGAATAAGAGTGGTGAGAGTGGGCACCCTTGTCTTATGCCTGATCTTAGAGTGAAAACTTGTAACCTTTCACCATTGAGTATGATTTTGGCTGTGGGTTTGTCATATATGGCCTTTATTATATTGAAATACTTTCCATCTATACCTAAGGTGTTACAAGATTTTATCATGAATGAATGTTAAATTTTGTCAAATGCTTTTTCTGCATCTATTTAGATGATTGCATGATTTTTATCTTTCATTCTATTAACTTGATGTATCACATTTATTGATTTGCATGTTATTAACCATCTTTGCATCCAGGTGATAAATCCCATGTGATCATGGTGAATGATTCTTTTAATGTGCTACTGAATTCAATTTAGTACTAGTATTTTATTGAGATTTTTGTATCTTTAGGTAGATTTGTCTGTAATTTTCTTTTCTTCTAGTGTCCTTTTCTGGCTTTGGTATGAGGATAATGCTGACCTCATAAAATGAGTTTCGGAGTGTTTTCACCTCTTCAGTTTTGGGGAAGAGTTTGAAAAGGACTGGTATTAATTCTTCCTTAAATGTTTGGTAAAATTCACCAGTGAAGCCATCTGGTTTTTGATTACTGAATTAATATCCCTGCTAATAATTGCTCTGTTAAGATTTTCTATTTCTTCTTCATTCAGTCTTGGTAGGTTGTATATTTCTAAGAGTTTATCCATTTCTTCTAGGTTGTCTAGTTTCTTGGCATAGAGTTATCATAGTAGCCTCTTATGATCCTTTGGATTTTGGTGGTCTCAGTTGTAATGTTTACTTTTTCATTCATAATTTTGTTGATATGGATCCTCTCTCTTTTATTCCTTGTTTAGCCTAGCTAAAGGTTTGTCAGTTTTGTTTATCTTTTCAAAGAACCAACTTGTAGTTTTGTTAATCATTTCTATTATGTTCCTGTTCTCTATTTCATTTATTTCTGCCTTAGTCTTTATTATTTCCTTCCTTCTGCTAACTTTGGTCTTGGTTTATTCTTCTTTTCCTAGTTCCTTGAAGCATGGAGTTAGGTTGTTCTTGTTTTTTCTTGTTTCTTAATACAGGCATTTACTGCTATGAACTTCCCTCTTAGAACAGCTTTTGCCGCATCCAATAAGTTTTGGTATATTGTGTTTCCATTTTTTTCTCTCAAGATATATGTATAATTTCCCCTTTAATTTCTTCTTTGATACGTTGGTGGTTCAGGAGAGTATTGTTTAATTTTCATGTATTCATGAATTTTCCAGTTTTCCTCCTGTTACTGATTTCTAGTTTCATACCACTGTGGTCAGAGAATATACGTAGGACTTCAGTCTTCTTGAATTTGCCAAGACTTGTTGTGTGGCCTAACATGTTATCTAGTTGAGAAAATGCTACATGTGCACCTATCTATCCATTGTTGAGAGTGGGGTAAATATATCATTTCATCCTCTCCTGGTCTGAAAAGTTTCTGTTGAGAATTCTGCCCTTCTGTTGAGGGCCTCCTGGGAAGTGGCCATGATGCTTGGGAAGCTAGATGTCCACATCAGGCTCTCTTTTTCCCATTGGAGAATCACAGGTCCATGGGGGCTTTCTTGGTCTGGTGCTGTGCCAGCCTCGGGAAGGGGTGATGAGGTTAGAGTGTAGCGATCCATTTACCTTCTAATACCATCCTTCTCAGTGTTCGCGTCCAAAGAATTTCTTCAGACTCACGCCCTGTTCTGGGATTTTCACAGTGGTGTCTAATCTGTGGATATTTGCTAGTTTGTCTTCTTGTGAGGGAGACTGAAGTCAGGAACAACTTATATAACCATCTCAATAACCAAAAATAGGATACTGATGTCAGAAGGCAGGACCTACTGTCTAATGGAAAAATTACTTTCAGAGACCATAGGCTGCCCCTCCAATCGCTTTGCATCCCAGAGTACAAAAGTCTGGGGGTTAGAATGGTTTCAAAAGAGGGGCCACCTGCTGCCTGGTGCCACCTCACATTACGGACTCTCTCCCTGCAGCTGTGGTCCTCAGCAGCCCCAGGTACAGCTCCAGAAGTCCTTGATGTGGTGTGTGCTGTGCACAGCAAAGCTGTGGGTGCATGGCTGCCTCTGCCTAGATTTCAGAAGATGCCCTAGGGAGCTGTGGGTCCCAGGCAGAGAACTGCTGCTGAGGGGTGACCACCACTGACAGCCCCCCTTTAGGGCAAAGCCTAGTGGAGCCATATGCGCATGTTTCCCCCAAACTCCAGGCATGCAATTATAGCTCAGGAGAGTGGCCCGTGTACACCTCAATGCAGGAAGCTGTGGGGGCGGGGCTGCTTGGAGCCTCGGAGGCCCCAGCCCTGCCCAGGAGTGTCTGGAGAATGGGACCTGTGCCTGGATCCCTTGACTGGACTCCAGACTCTCATAAAGGTCTTTTCATCCATGTATAGTTGTTAAATTAGCCTTTGTGTGAAAAGAGGGGGTCTGGGACCTGCTGTTCTGCAGGTTTGCTTCCTGGAATATTTATGACGATCCTCTCTATTCAGATATTCCTATTCTAGTATTTAAAGTCTGAACAAAAGAATTAGAAGCGTGAAACACACACACACACACACACACACACACACACACACACACACAGTCTCTCCCACAGAAGTTAGCCAACGTGTTGAATTATTAAAGCAAATGTGACATGTCCAACCGTCAAAAGGACTTAGGATGCTAAGGACTGATGTAAATTAAGTATAAGAAGGATATTTTTATTAAAAAGGATGAAAAAATGCCAGAGACAAGACTTTATTACTATACATGACTAACTAAAAGGTATTTGTAGGGAGAAAGACACAAGTCAGGAGATTATTCTATATTTGGCAAGAGAAAAAAGAGAAAAACTATGACGAATACATCAGTGTTTCCAGAGTCTTTTGGAACACACCATGAGGTTGCTTCTTCTAGGGACTAGAGAGTCTGCTCATCCTGTTTTGATAGCACTTGTAATGTAGTCGAAGTCTGCTGTTCTTTCAAGGTTTTGAAATCTTTCCTACGTATCTGTAAGGGTTTTGCTATTCTCTTAGAATCCCCCATCCGCACCCCAGAACTGTGATTGCATCTCATTAGGATAACAGTCTTTCAGGTATTTTTTCCTTAGTTATTTAAGACATCATGTTTCCATGATAAATCAGGAAAACAAGCGGACTTGCCAGCAAATTCCGAATTATAGATAAGAGGTGCCATAGTGTTTTAAATGAACTAAGCCAGATTAAGGATCTCTTCTGAGCTCTGAGACTCACGAGCACTCACAGGCAGTTAGTCTAAGCTGAGGCGCCCAATTCTGCGGAGTCCAGGTATAGATCAGTAATATAGGGGCGAGATTGACTTGGTAGAGAGTCCCAGTTTCTCACCTGTATCCAAAAAGGACATAGTCTTTGTAAACTAAATGCAACTCAGGTGAGGTGCTTATCCATATTCTCGCCAGATGGTGGAGATGAGGTAGGGAGGGAGAAATGAAAGCAAACCATCAAGCTGTCTCACCACTTACACACTTAGTTCCTTACCTACAGTATACCTCTGCTGTTTTAAGGTCAGTTTTGCCCTAAATCGAATAAAGATTATACCAAATTATTATGGGAAATGTCCATACTCTGAGAATCAAAAAAAAAAATAAAGACTTCATAAATACTGCATTATAGGAAGAGAGAAAGGGAGTCTTCACTACCAAAGCACATTTCCTTAATCATCGAGGTTTCATATATGACTGAAAAGTAAGGCTCCTTCTAAGAACTGCTTTGAGGTATATAGTTTACTCAAGTCCTAAGGACATTCAGGAAAGGAAAGTGAGACCTATGACACTAGGGAGGAGGATGAAGTTGTAGCAGAAGTTGTGAAGCATCAAAAATCTATTGAAAAGGGGTATTGACAGCATACCCTTGGAAGCGGTTACTATGTTTTTTACAGTAAAATGTTTAGGTTCTATAAAAGGGAATTATTTGTGTTAAGGAGTAAAATATTGAGAATCTCTAAATGATCACAATGTTTCCTCATAGCAGTAGAATATCAAAATCTTTTTTGTTGTTGCTGTTAATTGAGGTTTTATTTTTTAGGGTACTTACTTCTATTGGTCTTCAACCTTTTGTTCTCCTTGTTTTCATCTCTTTCCAGTTATCTGCCATGCAGTTACAATCCTTACATATCATCCCAGATTATTTCCTGTTGCCTGATTCCAATTTTCTCCCCTTTCCCTGTTTACATCTCCTCCCCTCCCTGATATTTTCTAGATTTCTTCTATATTTGACCTTTGCATTTCCTTTGTACTCTCTGTGCGTCTATTTAATTATGTTGCATATAACTATATTTTCGTCTTTGCAACTTGTTGGTTAATCTTTTGATCTTTCTGTGACAAATTTTTTAAAAATTTGTCAAATAAATGGGCTTTCTTACCTCTAAAGAGATTGTTTGGATCTGAAAATGAGTCACAAAGAAGTAGTATCTGGGTAGATTTTAAATCAATATGTATTTATTTATTTTGCTTGACAAGGGATGATAGAAGTTGATAATAAAGCTAGCAGTGTTTAATATGTATATTTAAAATTTTTAGATACAAAGACGTTTCCTTTTGATGTTTTTCCAAGTTTCATTTCAATTTATGCTTAATGGGTGGTTGATAATCTGAATAGATAATGGGCATTGGAATTGGCAGAAGAATCCACCACTGGCAACAGCATTTCCACCGTCTTCGGCAGGCACCAATTATATCCTGTTATCTTGCAGGTGTCTCTTCTGCAAAGGCCAGAGAGATTGAAACAGTGGTTTTCAGCAGAAGCCAAACCACTTCTTACTGCAGAAGAAGAGTCAGTGAGATCATTAGTCCATGAATGGAATATAAACCTGTAAACTTAAGCGTGAGAGTAGAAGAGGTCTAGGAAGAGCATTTCTACATGGAGAAAAGAAGCTGGACAAAGGGTCCATTCAGTTGCTTCATCACATTCACTGACTCCTTTTTACCCAACAGCCAAAATATTAACAAACTCCTCCCTCCTTTTCTTATATGTTTTTGGCATTTTGTTAATTTAGGCTTCAAAAATAACTTTGGTAAATGTCAAAGTGAAACAACGAGGGGATGGACAAAATGTATGTTCTAAATACACCAGTGTCTTTATTATTTTAATCCTTTATATGGATCTTCAACCAATATTTGCCAGATGTCTTCTATTCACCAGGCATTTTTCTTTGTACTAGCAATAGAACAGCGGAAATGGCAGAAATATTCTCACAGCACTTATATTCAGTGAGGAAAATCTGACCATGCAAAAATAGAATGATAAGGTAATTTCAGAAAGTGATAAGTGGTCAGAACACAATAATACAATAATGGGCCAGATATAGTCTGGAGGATGGAGTTGATAAAATGGACCGAGAAAGGCTTTCTGAGGATACAGCATTTGACCTGAGATGTGAATGCTGAAAATGAGATAGACAAGCAGATACCCACGTGAGGGTATGATAGGCATGTAGAATAGCAGGAGCAAGGTCCCTTGCTTAGTTTACTTGAAGAACAGAAAGACCTGTGTGGATGGAGCATATTGGGAAAAAAATAAGTTTGATGAGAAATGAGGTGACTTTGGTTAAACAGGATCAAGATGATTTTGGGCTTGTAGGTCACAGGAAGCTCGCAGATCCATACAGCTATCGTTGTAGTTGTCTTCCGTCGGCTTCTATGTGCGCATTCTTTTTTTAAAATGTTTAGCATTTCGGGACTTCCCTGGTGGTCCAGTGGTAAAGAATACGCCTTCCAACGCAGGGGACGCGGGTTCGATCCCTGGTCAGAGAACGAAGATCCCACATGCCGTGGGGCAACTGAGCCCATGCGCCACAACTACAGAGCCCACACGCCCTGGATCCTGCGTGCCACAACTAGAGAAGAGAAAACCTGCACGCGACAACGAGAGAGAAGCCCACGTGCCCCAACAAAAGATCCCGCCTGCCTCAACGAAGACCCGATGCAGCCAAAAATAAATAAATAATAAATCTTAAAAAAAGAGAGAAAAGTTTAACATTTCACCTCCTCTTTCCTTTAGATAAGGGGTAGGGGAGGATTTCAGGAAAAAAGAGCCTGTGGGTACTCAGTCGTGGTACAGGTTTATTCTAAACAAATAGAAAATCTCTCAATCTCTTCATGCTTCAATGAGCTCAGAAAGAAGAAGTTATTTTTTCTTTCCAAATGTAGATGTGATCTACCTAACTCAAAGGACGGAGAAGTTTTCATCATGGAGTGTATCAATTAGAGGAAAAGTAAGTTTGTGGACATTCTAAATAATCCTTTCAATTGTATCTAAAAAGTAAAGGGTATTAGAAAGCTGAAAATTGGTCATTGTGTCCAGACCATTTTATCCTCCAGATGACTTGTATGGTAGAAAAGTTAATTTAATAAATAACTCTCTAGTGGTAGAGCTGATGCCACAGTCCTCAACATAAACTGGCCTTCCAGTAGAAAATCCGCCTAAAACAAGAGTTAGGAAACGGACAGTTAATAGCTTCACTTTGGGCTCATCTGTGTGTTGAGAATTTGCATAGTGTCAAGGTTTTACCACTCAAGAAATAACTCAAGGTCCATTTAATAATTATGGGGTCTATTAAATAAGATAATTTTTGGTGTCATCACATTAATTTTATTTATATTTGCCTATCGAGGCCATTCCTAGCTAAGAATAATAAGTCAATATTTTTAGATTAAAATTTGGTGATGATGTTCCTGTTTACTGTGACAGAATGACATAGACAATATACCCACTTAATCAAGTAACTTAAATGTGTATCTGAAGGGGAGAATGGAAAAGAAAATCAACATTGACACCTGAGAAACATTACTTTTTAACTAGGAAGAGGACGGTATTGCCTTAACCAAGTTAAAGTTTGTCTGAACACAAAAATCCATGTAGTGTCTCGTAGTACAATATCAACCTCGATCTCATGAAGGTCAGAAAGAAAAGAAGAACGTCCACGGTCGGTACTACATGAACATAGCTCTGACATGTTTGAACCACGCCAAAAGTCATAAGGAGGAAAGTCAGTGAGGGCTTGAGCCTGCTGTGTTCCCTCTCCTTCTGTAACTCCCCAGACGCCATTGGAATGGTGTAAGTAGCATTTTGAGAGAATCTATAGGGGTGCCAGAAATCCCCGGGTACCATCAATGTATCGGAAACCGAGAAATAACTGAAAGATGCAAACCAAACATGATCAGGTTGAAAGAAAGATTTAAACTTTGCCAAGATTACAGGTTCAGTGCTCTCAAATGACTGCTGTTATAGAAAAAATAGACCCTAGAGAATATCTTTGAAATTTTTCTGTTCTTGAAAATGATAGGGCAATTTCCTGAAATACTCCCTTCTTCAAGGAGAAAAGTCTGTGAACTGAAACTTGAGCAGTAGGCCCTCTGTATTGGTCAGCTTGGTGGGTGCAGGGCTTTCCGGAAGGTCAGTGCTATTGTCACCAGTCCTAATGGGGGACTGACTCGGGTTTGCCACATTGCCAGTTGGTTAAGACTGGAACCCAGGAACTGAGACAAAGAGGGAAGAGGTTTCAGAGCAGTAGCTTTGATTGGTAGCAGAGACACATTCTCAAATGAGACTGTAAGAAAATGGCAGGCTGAGTATAAGCAATGGGTTCATTACGAAAGAAGATCAGGGAGGCCAGACGTCATTGAGTACAAGTTAACGGAATAAATAACATACTTGGATCCTCAGGGACTATTGGAGTCGCCCATGTGAGCAAAGAGTTATGTTCCTGCCCTGACAAAGAGAGCAAGCTGGGTAATTTGTAGATCACAGTTTTTAAGAGCCCCTCAGAGATCTGGGTTCTCAAAGAAAGCTAGTTAACTAAAATCCAAAGCCATAAGGTCCTACTAAAATGGAGGGGGCGTGACATCACAAAGGGGACGGTGTATGTCTTTCGGGCACCTCTCAAAGGTCTTATCTTTATTCTTAGAACATGCTAGCTTCCGTTTCCAGACTATCTTCAACTTATTCTGAAGTTTTACAGACTCTTCTCTCTAAAAGATTCTGGAAAATGACAAAACGAGTCACAGTTCATATTGTCCTCACGTGAAATAGCACAAATGGAAAAAAAGAGCCATTTGCACTCTTGCTTGCTACAAATACTTAGTCAGCATATATACATTCGACCAGACACTATGTCACTGGATCGGAGATGGAAGTCATTGCCTGCTAGTGTGAACCACATTTTCTTCCAGATAAGGATTCATTTTCTCGCCAATAAACTTGACCTTCAAAATAATGATTTGGGGTCACTCCAGCATACTATCACACATAGGGGACTGATGGATTGTAGGCAGTGAAAATGGTAAATGCAGTAAAGTTTCCATGGAGATGTATTTCCATATATACACACACACACACACACACACATATATATATATGTATATCTCCCAATTTCCTTCACTCCTCAGCTCTTGGTCACCATCATTCTACTCAGTATTTCTATTGAGTTTAACTGTTTTAGAGTCCACATGTAAGTGAAATCATGCAGTATTTATCTTTCTCATTTCACTTAGCATAATGTCTCCACGTTCATCCACCTTGTTGCAAATATATATGTATATCAAATCATCATGTTGTACACCCTAAATACATACAAAGTTTATTTGACAATAAGGCTGGAAAAAACTTGTAAAAAAACCCGCAAAAAACCTTATGACCTGATTTTAGTCACAACATTACGATGTTGAAAGTGGACCTCATTTTGCTCCTGTCCGAATCTCAGAAACAAAGAAACACAAAACCAAACATTCTCATCACTGTGTTTTCTTTCTTGGTGAATTCCCTTTTACTTTATTCAGGAACCCAGTGCATCCATTTGTTCATTAAATATAGTCAGTTATAGCTCTTCCATATTCCTTTCACATGTCACCTTCTCTTAACCCAGAGTTTGCCATCCAGTTGTTCTGTCTCAGCTCAGTCCCAGTGATCATTCCCTTCCAGGCCGCCCCTTCCTGTCTGTCTTCTTCGTTGCCCAAAGACGGGTGTCTAAACTCAGGCGAGTTTGTCCATTCCATTATGAGGACAAGCCAGTGCATACAGCCCCTCCTACCTTAGCATGTGCCGTCAGGGCACTCATGGGCGCCTCTGATTCTCCTCACCAGACTGCAGGCGTGATCGCTTCAGCTAACATCACTGTGCTATAATCCACCACCATCAGTATACCATAGTCATCACATCTCAGCGTCTTTCCTCATGTTATTTCATTTGTCTGAATTCCCCTCCACTCTCATCTCTAGTCCTCAGATTCACTTCACAAATCATTTTTCATTTATAAATATATACAATCATGATTTCTTTTGTAAACTTGGTGTTATGTTGTGGGTTTTTTGTTTATACTTTGACTAATTTCACAAAAAGAATTAGTCCTCTTTCTCTGTAACCCCGTGTTTCCAAATAGTCATGCTTTAACTTTTCACCTATTTTGGTATAATCATTTTTCCTATGTTTGTCTCTTCCCATAAAACTTTAAGATCCTTGTGAGTAGTTATGTGGCTTACGTGTGTTTTAGACCTAAAGCTCAGAAAAGTGACTGGAAGATAGCATGTTCAGATATAAGATGACTGACAAATAACTTTATTGAAAACTGAATAAGCAGGTATTTTCAAATGACCATTTGGGGTTGAAAAGTTAGAGGTGAAACTGCAAACCGGGAATCTCTTCCACAGAGGACTCAGAAGGAGGGATCAAAGTAAAAGATGAAGACATATAAGCAAAGAAAAGGAATAGGTGGGCCATGGGCTGGAACCAGCAGAAGAGAAGGAGGAAGAAGGTCACCTCTGGACTGCTTGAGTCTCAGAGCTCAATAGATATAGATAGATTATAGATGATTGATAGATACAATAGATAATAAATAATAGATAGATAAATGATAGATATAGATAAATAGGTAGATACAGATAGATACATACAGATATATAGGAGCTGAAATGTCTCTTACAGAGACATTTATCATGGAGTATTCATTGTTTTTCCTTCTTCCAACAATCAGTATAAAGTTGAAAAAGAACCATCAAGTGTTTGTTTATCACAGGGAATACTCTTGAACTAATGATTGCTTCATATTTCTTTATTCTTTCTCTTTCCCTCATTCTCCCATTCTGTTCTCTCATTCATTCTCTCTCCCGCCCATCCCCTCCCCTGGCCTCCCAACCCCATCTCTCTCTCTTACACACACACAAACTCGCACACATAATTGTACGCAAGGTAGATAGGGTCACTTCCACGGCTACTTTAAATGTTGTTATACATTTATCTTTTTAACATATGGCTGGAAAAGACCTGAAATACAATTGTAACACCCTCATGATCCTCCCACCTGAACTTGTGCCCTATTAAAGCATGTTTGCTAGAGGACAGATGCATACTTGTATTATTCGCTATCTGTTGCTATATAGCGTATTACCAAGAGTCAGTAGCTTAAAACAGTAAGCAGTTACTAACATAATTTATGTGGTGAGACAGATAAGTGTCTCTGGCTCAAGAGCTCTTACAAGGTTGTTGTAAAATTGGGGGCCTGACTGGAGGTTCATCTGAAGGCTGGGGTGCAAAGGAATCTGCTTCCAAGCTCACTCACTCACTCATGCAGTTGTTCACAGGCTTCACGTCTTCACTGGCCAATTGCTAACGTCGTCAGTCCCCTGCCACATGGGTCTTCCCATAAAGGAACCCAGCAGACCATGCGGATATCCTAAATCTGTGGGAAACGCATAACACTGACTTCTGCTTTCTCATCCATTGAGTTACCACCACATTGCATACTTTTGTCCCTGGAGATTTCCTGTGGAAGACTGAGTTATTCTCTTTTGGTTAGGCTCCACTAATCATGAACAAACCACAGGTCCAGGGAGCATCATAAAAGGCCATGGACCTGCCATGCTCAGTGACCCCAGGCCCTGACCATGTTGATGACGCTTCCCTTCAGCTGCCGTTCATCCATGAGACTCCATGTGCTTCTCTCCATGCTCCTCTTTTTGACTCTCTTATCCCCAGGTAAGGTGGTGGCTGATTACCTGGGTCTGCAGTTTAGAAGGCTCTTGGGCAGGTCAGACAAGACCCTGGAATCAGTCTTACAGATTCGTAAACCTAGTATCAACAGCTTCCCTGGGATTACAATGGGGGAGGATAGGAAAGAGACCATTCCTTTGCCATTAGCCAAATTGCCTGATGATGTCACATTCCGCTTTATCCTTACCTTGTGTCTTGGGATGCCTAGGTGAGGCACAGCAATTTATTTGTAGGCAGGTAGATCTGAAAGGATTGGATTTCATCAGCATCTATCATTTTATCTATTCAGTAGGTCGGAAAAAGAGATGGACAGAGTCTTATCAACAGGGCTTAGTGCTAAGGGGTGTCCTGGGGAACTCTGTCCTGTAGGTGTTTGTCTCCTTAAGGAATGGAGACATCAGCATAACGAGTACCACTCTCGCTATGGGAGAGGCATGTCCATAATTGTAGGCGTAGGGTGAGCATTTTTAAAATCCAAACTAGACACTTTTGGAAAGTGAAAGAAGCAGTCTTTTTGTTGTCGTTGTTGTTGTTGTTGTTGATTTTGCGGTACGCGGGCCTCTCACCGCTGTGGCCTCTCCCGCTGCGGAGCACAGGCTCTGGATGCACAGGCCCAGCGGCCATGGCTCACGGGCCCAGCTGCTCCGCGGCATGTGGGATCCTTCCGGACCGGGGCACAAACCTGTGTCCCCTGCATCGGCAGGCAGACTCTCAACCACTGCGCCACCAGGGAAGCCCAAAGAAGCAGTCTTATAACTGTATCAGAACTAAGGCATAAACCAGAACTGTCTCATCTAAACTGGCCACTGGGCCACTCTATGTAAATGGCACAGACCCAGAATAGGGTTTCAGAAAGAGGATTACGGTTCCCAGGGAGGGGTTACTGAGAAGATCAAGTGCTGGTCCACAGTCTAGGAAGGGGTTCTCACGTTAACTAGCAGTCGCACGGCATAGGTACCCCAACATAAATCTAGTCTCGCAAAAGGAGGCAAGAAGGAGGAAAACACATTTTGGAATACTGACGCGTGCGTTCTGTAGGAAGAAAATGACTGGGCTGGGAAATGGAGACAGCAACACAAAATGGGATACTCTGTGATCATGGACGCTTAGGGCTAAAACTGTCAATTAAAAGCTATCAGGCTCAAGCTCGTCACTTGTAGATAAGATGACTGAGGTCCACAGAAGTACTTCACAATCTATAGTTTAGGTATTCATACCTGCATCTGAAAACAATGTGTCACGGTTGAGGAGGTTGGTAGTCAGTTCTGTAGAAAGAGTTTAAATAGTTTGTAGGTCACGTAAGACTCGCTGGTAGCAGTGGGAGCAAACATATTAAGAAGACACATATTGGACACGATGATCTCTGCACTTCTTTTTTCATTAAAGAGGAATTTGTTTAGAGTATACTAGCTGTCAGGCTCTGCTCTAAATTTCCTATCGGCTATAGTATGATTTCAATGAAGACTGTGACTAGAACAGAGAAAACTTTCCTGCTTGAATGGTGCTTCCAATGCTAACCTTTATGTTGTTCACATGCTGGTATTCGTTAACCTTTACTCAATTTACTTGCACTCTAAGGACAGACTGACTCAAGTGGCGTGGATTCATTTCCTCTTGACAGAACGGGCCATTAACAAGTCAGACCTATGTGGGCGTCTCCATGCCCCCTGACCAGGGAGGAGCTCTGAGAAAGAGGTTAGGACACGGGGAGGGGGAAGGGTAAGCTGGGACGAAGTGAGAGAGTGGCATGGACATATATACACTACCAAACATAAAATAGATAGCTAGTGGGAAGCAGCCGCATAGCACAGCGAGATCAGCCTGGTGCTTTGTGACCACCTACAGGGGTGGGATAGGGAGGGTGGGAGGGAGACGCAAGAGGGAAGAGATATGGGGATAGATGTACACGTATAGCTGATTCACTTTGTTATACAGCAGAAACTAACACAACACTGTAAAGCAATTATACTCCAATAAAGATGTTGAAAAAAAAAAACTGGAGGGCAAGTACTATTGCAGTTTTAAGAACAATGTAACTTGAAATAAAATATATAAATATGCTGTCAAAATCTAAAGACTTGATAGAAATGGCTCTAAAATTCATGTCTATAATTAGCCATAATATTAAGTAATACAGAACTTTTCCCTATCATTTGCTACTGTTTTAACTTTAAGATATAAGAAAAGAATTATCTGTTTTTACTTGGGAAAAAAGTTTTTACATTTTACATTGTCTTACATAATAATTCCACATGTTATATAAGAGTAATGTTAGCTTATCTGATCAGTAAACCAGTATAAGGAGTATTTTCATTATTTCCTTTCTAGTTATTAAAATGTTTTTGAATTACTTTATGCTTTCTTATTTCAATTTTCATTTGTTATTAAATTACAGTTACATGCATTATTATCAAACACACTTATCTGTGCTATTTTAAAATTGTTCAGGATCCTGAGAGGACTCATATGTAGTCAGTTCTTCTTTATGTTATGTGGAAAATAGAAACTGAGTTATATTTCACATTTATAATGTTTAGAATTGAAAGCGTTTGTAGATTTTACCTTAAAAATTGCTGTTTTAGGTGCGCTATAGTCTTAATGTATTTTTACTACTTGATCTGTCAATTGTGAGTGAGGAGATGTCGTCTGTATTACTCTTTGTCAATTTATGGTTGGGTAACTAGACGTGTTACCTAGATGTGTTATCTAGGATGATAATAGCAGCAGTAACCGTAGCAACGACAGGAGAAACAATAGTAGTAGCAGTTCTATCAGTCAGGATCCAGTCAATTAGAATATACTAGTATTTTGGACAAAGGGGATTTATGTCAGGATTTGTTCAAAGAGAATGCTGAGGGAACCCAGAAATAACTGCAGGAAGTAGATAACACCACTCAGTGGGACAACAAAATGGAAGCAACCAGGAGCCTGGGAAGGAGTCCTGTGACCGTCAGGCCTCGGAGGAGGGGCATGCTGTGCAGCTGTGCCTGGTGCCTCTGCAGCTCTAAGGGGAGACCTTCAGGGTCAGCCCTCAGATCTATGAAGAAGGGGCATCAACTAGCTGTTGCTGGCATCTGTTTGAGGACATGATGAAATTGGTCCTGGAGTGCCATGAGAAGGTGAACCCTGGGGCCGACCGTTTCTCCTGGATGCAACCTGTCATTGCTGTAGCAGCAGTGACAGGAACAAAAATGAGGAAGGAAGTCCCTCCCCCTTCTCCAAGCTCTACATCCCCCTGTAGTGCCTGTCATTGAAGCCAATTGGCAAAGGAGTCTGGGAAATGTGATTTGCACAGTCCTGGTCCCAGCATCACTGGAGAGCATAGTATCAAGGAAATTGGAACAAAGAGACATTGGGGGAAGTGACGCCACAGTGGGTGCAATGTTATAAAGGTTGAGCAGTCAGATTTTCTTTGATGTGCAGATGTTTCAAGTGATTATGTTGTAAACGCATTTGTAATTTCCTTGACAGATTCTTTTTAAAGTATACATAGTTTAGATTCCTACTTTTTAAATATTTATTTGGTTGCGCTTGTTGTTAGTTGCGGCAGGCATGCTCCTTAGTTGCGGCTCCAGGGCTCCTTAGTTGCAGCAGGTGGGCTCCTTAGTTGTAGCAGCCGGGCTCCTTAGTTGTGGCACGCGGGCTCCTTAGTTGTGGCATGCAAACTCTTAGTTGTGGCATGCATGTGGGTTCTAGTTCCCTGACCAGGGATCAAACCCTGGCCCCCTGTATTGGGAGTGCAGAGTCTTATCCACTGCAGGAGCCTTATCCACTTCCCCACCGGGGAAGCCCCTCCTCAACAGATTTTAAGTCGTCTAGGAAAACAATGTTCTAGGGCAAAATACAAAGAGAAGTATGGAACTGGGGATGAATTAAGTCAGATTCGTTCAGGCAATGGGATCTGATGCTAATTGGGCGAGAAGGTGGTTAGGCACTGAAAAAGATGGAGAAGCAAAAACAGGAGAGAAACAATATGTAAGAATGAAAAATATCACCAATTATGCTCGAGTGTCTGAGAATTACTTTCACATGCTGCATGTCCATGAATTAAACGCACACCATTCTGAAGAATAGTTATGGGAGTGGGTGGATGCCTCACACCTATTTAGGGCTTTCCTAGGAAGGCTACAACATGCTCTTGAGACAAGATATTTATCCTCTTCTGGGTTTTGGTTCTTACCATTGTGTCAAAGCCTGTAGCAGAGTTTTTTCAATCTCAGCACTACTGACATTTTGGGTCAGGTAATTCTTTGTCTTGAAGGTCATTTCTGTCATTGTAGGATGTTTAGTAACATCCTTGGTCTCTATCCACTAGGTGCCAGTAGCATATTTCTGGTTATCACAACTGAAAGTATCTCTAGATATTGCCAATTATGTGCCAGGGGCAAAAACATCTCCAGTTGAGAACTCTGGCTTATAGTATCTATATCCTCATGCAGGGTTTGTTTTTCTTCTAGCCATTTGGACCAATCCTTAGGGCTAAGTTTTGGCTGTAGGGTCATCAGGTGGTAGCTGACATTGAATGAACCCAGGAAACAGTTTGGGTTATATGAATATATCGGGAGCAGAGTCAGAGGGGATTATTTTCCATTGCCCAGTATCAGTGCCCACTGTTTTATACTTTGAACTATAAGAGAGGGTGATGTAGGCTTTTCTGCATGACTGGACCTCCTCCAGATTTTTACCTGTCCCTGTAGTGGTGCCAGGCCTCAAAGGTACAGGAAAGGTATGGGGGTGGAAGCTGTGGTTACTCTGGAAGGCCGTGTTCTGGGTGGAGAAATATAGCAGGTTCTTGTAAGTGAACTCTATCCTGACATTCAAGCTTAATGAAAAGAAGACACAAGCTATTAGAAGTCAGATAAAGGGAGCAATAAAAGCAGAAGACAGGAACAGAATTGATATTTGTACTGTCTTTTAAGTCAGATTTATTGAGATGTCTTACACAACAGACATCTGAATTTTATTCCTTAAAAATTAGCTCAATTCTATGAGATTTTAAAAATCCATATAGTTGTATAACCAACACCACAATCAATACATAGAACAGTTCTATTACCTACAAAATTCCCCTCACATCCTTTTGTGGTCAGCGTCTCCTGTTCCTAGCCCCTGACAATGTCTTATCTTTCTGTCCCTATAGTTTGTCTTTCTTATTTATTTCTTCTTAAGTGAGTTTTGTTAGTTTGTTTCTTTAAAAGAATTTGCCTATTTTCATTGATCTTGTTGGATTTATGGACATATGGTTATGCCTAATAATGCCTGGTTATTCATCTTATATCTGTAGGATATGATGTCCTTTCTTTCATGGCTGGCATTGGTAATCTGTGTTCTTTTTGTCTGTCTCTCTCAGATCAAAATGGTAAGACATTTATAAATTTTATTCATCTTTTCAAAGAACCAATTTTTGATTTCTTTTTTGTTCTCTATTGATTTTCTGTTTAACTTCTTTTATTATTTACATTAATCTCCTGCTTTTCTTGTTTTAGATTTAATTTGCTCTTCTTTGATGATATAAGCATTTGGATACTATACATTTATTTCAAAATGCTACTGGAGCTTTATTCCACACAGTTTGTTATGTTGTATTTTTATTTTTACTCAATTCAAATGCTTATTCATTTTTATCCAGAAGTGTGTTGTTTAATTTCCAAATATATGGGAATTTTCTAGGTACTGAGTGTTGATTTCTGGTTTAATTCTATTAAAGTCACAGAGCATATTTTATATGATTTGGATAATTTTATGTCTATCAAGACTTGTTTTGTGGCCCAGAATACAGTTTATATTGGTAAGTGCACACTTAGAAAGAATGTTTATTCTGCTGTTGTTGTGGGAAGTTTTTAAACAATATTAATTAGATTAAGTTTGTTGTTAGTATTGTCCAGGTCTTTTATATACTTACTGAATTTTTGTCCTCTTATTTTATTGATTACTGAAAAAGAAATGATTTTTTACTGAGATGTAATTGACATACAACATTATATTTCAGGTATACAACATAATGATTCAATATATGTATATATTGGGAAGCGATCACCACAATAAGTCTAATTAATATCCATCACAATGCATGGCTACAAACTTTTTCCTTGTGATGAGAACTTTAAGATCTACTCTCTTATCAACTTATCTACTCTCTTATCAAGCATGCAGTACAGTATTATTAGCTATAGTCACCCATGCTGTACGTTACGTCCCTAGGACTTATTTATTTATTTATTTATTTATTTTTGCGTTACACGGGCCTCTCACTGTTGTGGCCTCTCCTGTTGCAGAGCACAGGCTCCGGATGCACAGGCTCAGCGGCCATGGCCCACGGGCCCAGCCGCTCCGCGGCACGTGGGATCCTCCCGGACCGGGGCACGAACCCATGTCCCCTGCATCGGCAGGCGGACTCTCAACCACTGCGCCACCAGGGAAGCCCTAGGACTTATTTATTTTATAACTGGAAGTTTGTATCTTTTGACCGTTTCACCCTTTTTACCCACCCCCAACCCCTTGACTCTAGTGACAACCAGTCTGTTCTTTGTATCTATGAGTTTATTGTTTTTTTGGTTTGATTTTTCTTTTGGATTCCACATATAAATGAGATCATACAGTATTTAACTTATTGCACATAGCATAATGCCATCAAGGTCCATCCATGTTGCCACAAATGGCAGGATTTCATTCTTTTTTATGGCTTAATAATATTTCATCATATATATAATGTGTATCACATTTTCCTTATTCATTCATCTATAAGTGGACAAAGGTTTTTTCCATGTCTTGATTATTGTGAATAATGCAATGAACATGGGGGTGCAAATATATTTCTGAGTTAGTGTTTCTGTTTCCTTAAAATAAACCCCAGAAGCAGAATTATTGTATCACATGGTAGTTTTATTTTTAAAATAGTCTTTGCACATGAAATAACCTTATATATGGAAAACCCTAAAAGACTCCATGAATAACTGTTAGAACTAATAAATGAATTAAGTAAAGTTTCAGGATACAAAATCAACATACAAAACTTAGTTGCATTTCTATATGTTAAAAATGAACTATCTGAAAAATTAAGAAAACAATTTTATTTGTGATAACATCAAAAACAATAAAAGACTTATGAGTAAATTTAACCAAAGAATTGAAATACCTATACACTGAAAATATAAGACAACAATGAAAGAAATTGAAGAAGATACAAATAAATGAAAAGATGTCCCAGAATAATTAATATTCTTAAAATATCCATGCTACTGAAAGCAATCTACAAATTTTGTGCAATTCCCATCAAAATTCCAATGGCATTTTTCACAGAAAAAGAAAAAACAAATTCTAAAGTTCATATAGAACCACAGCAGAACCTGAATAGCCAAAGCCATCAGCTAGAAGAACAAAGCTGGAGCATCACAACTTCCTAATTTTAAACTGTATTACAAAGCTATATTAATCAAAACAGCATGTTATTGGCATAAAACAAACACGTAGACCGATAGAATAGAATCAAGAGCCTAGAAATGAACCCGCATATATATGGTCAACTAATATTTGACAAGGGAGTCAAGACTCCTCAATGGGGAAATGATAGTCTCTTTAATAAATGGTGTTGGGAAACATGCATTGGACATATACATACACACAGAATGGAATATTGTTCAGTTATGAAAAAAAAGAAGGAAATCCTATCATTTGCAGCAACGTAGACGAACTTTGAGAACATATGCTAACTGAAGTAAGTCAGACAGAGAAAGACAAATACCATATGATCTCATTTATATGTGGAATCTAAAAAAAATCCAAACTCATAGAAATCGCAGGTAGATTGGTGGTTGCAGGGAGTGAGGTTGGGGTGAATGGGTGAAGGTGGTCAAAAGGTACAAGCTTCCAGCTGTAAGATGAATAAGTTCTGGAGATCTAATATACAGCCTGGTATATATAGTTAACAGTAAGTAATTTATTGTGTAACTGAAAGTTGATAAGAGAGTAGATCTTAAAAGTTTGCACCGGGCTTCCCTGGTGGTTCAGTGGTTGAGAGTCCGCCTGCCGATGCAGGGGACACGGGTTCGTGCCCCAGTCCGGGAGGATCCCACATGCTGCGGAGTGGCTGGGCCCGTGAGCCATGGCCGCTGAGCCTGTGCTCTGCAACGGGAGAGGCCACAACAGTGAGAGGCCCACGTACCGCAAAAAAAAAAAAAAAAGTTTGCACCACACACAAAAAAATTCTAACTATCTGAGGTGATGGAAGTGTTAGATAACCTTATTGTGGTAACCATTTTGTGATAAATATGTATATTAAAAAATCAGGCAAAGGACCAGAATAGACGTTTTTCCAAAGAAGTCATACAAAAGGCTAATCCGTATGTGAAAAATTGCTCAACATTACTATTCATCAGGGAAATGCAAGTCAAAACCACAGTGAGATACCATCCCACACCTGTTAGGATGGCTGTTGTCAAAAGATAAAAGAGAAGAAGTGTTGGTGAGAATGTGGAAAAAAGGGAACCCGGAGGACTGGCTTTGAAAAGGGTGTGAGAATTGTCTTTTATCGGGGTGTTGCTCTGTCCACACTCAGCTTGCTGGCGAAGTCTGGGAAATTCAATTATGCAGGTTTCCTGTGATCGGCCCTTTTGAGAGGGAGGGAGACCCCACAAGGCTGCATGGAATGAAGTCGTGCATTTTCCAAGTGGGGAAGGCGAGTAGTGTCCCCAGATGAAGGGTGGAGGGCTGCCCGGGCCAGGCAAAAACCGTAGGTAAGAAAAAAGGCCCCCCACCCAACCTGGAGGTCATCCAGGCCGTATAGAAAGATGGAGACCAAACCACGACCAAGTGAAAATACATCGTACGAATTCCTAAAATAGGTTTTGTGTTTGCAAGTTTTGTTTTTTTTATTTATTGAGAACTCACTAAGAATCCCTGTGAGAACAAAGACAGAAAGAGAGGCGAGAGCAAAAGCGAACGAGAGAGTGAGAATAAAACATGCAAACAAACAAACAGCTTAAGAAGGGCGTCAGTGCTCCTTGGGTGTAGCAGGGTCGACTTCAGGCACGTGCACCATGGGCAGACGGTATGGTCGGCCATCCACACGTCTCCCAGCCTGGATTTCTGAGTCGATGCAGAATTCCTGGCAGGAGCCGTTTGGAACGCTCACAGACTTCCTTGAAACCGGCCCTGCCTGCACAGAGAAGAGAGTTGTGGTAGCTATTTCCTGGTGTCCCTGAATTTTTATTGAATTACATGGGAGGAGGGAGTATCTGGAAACAATCTTGTGTGGATTTTTCATTGTTACTTGATTTCTTAAAAATCTGCTTTCACACAAAAATTTGGATTTGGGGCATTGCTGTAAAATCGGACAATATTGAGTGCATCTGAGTAACGAAAGGCTAGCCGTGGGCAGCCCTGCCCCCACGCCAGGGCACACATGCCCCAGCTCTTCTGGGTCTTTCTCGATCCTTATTATCTGCTAACACCGATGACAGAGGTCAGTTTTTATTTAATATTAGTCTTCTACTGCTGGTTTTCCTAGAGTAGAAGAAACTTTTTAGAGATATCTCTCTTTCTATATGTGTGTGTGTATGTGTGTCTTTCAAAAGTGGAACTGAAATACAGATCCAAAGGATAATGTACATCAAGGAAATTATTAGACAGGATATTTTTCTGGGGGAAGGGAACAGTATTCCTACATATGTAACATGCAAACAGTGCCCATGTCAGTATCTCTTGCATCCTGGAGCTGCGCTCACTGCCTCTCTCCCTGGCTCTGGTCTTTGAGGTTGCAATCTGCTGCAGGAATCACTGCATACGTTAAGATTCTTAAAGGCTAAACAAGCATCCTTGTTAAAAGCATTGAATAGTATTTGACTTACGTCCTAATATATTAGTGCTCGGGGGTGGGGTCATACACAATGAGGGGCTCAGTTTTGAAAGTGGCTTGATTCTGAGCTGTCCCTGTATGTCACAAAGTGCACCTTTCCCCTGACAGCTTCTTAAGCTCTTTGCTGACATTAAGAGAGGTCTCCAAACCAACACTTCTAGATTTTCCTATTCTGGATCATAAAAGCCAATTCTTGAATAGCTTCAGATCAGTATAGGGCATTCATGGACATTCAACAAAAGTCCATTGAATTCAGCCGAAAATCAAATGCATTAACTTGAATTTAACTCTTTACTGTTCACAAGGCAATCATTAATGGATATTTGTTAAGCATCCACTGAATGTGAGGCCCTTACTGGGAAGCAGGCATACAAAGAAAAAAGATCCGATGGCCTTCGACCTCCAAGAAATCATAGGCCAGTAACCTTGGCTGCTAGATAGTCCGGGGAAGAGTCAACTAGCCCTCAACATAGAGTACTGGCACAAGGATGAGGGAGAGGCTTCGTAAGTGAGAGCCAGAGAGAAAGCACGACTGAAAGAAAGACAAAAGAAGCATCGCAGGGGTTGAAAGCTTAAGGCACTAAGCCTTGAAGGATCTCATGGTCAGAGCAGGCTTTGGAAGGAAAATCATGGGATCACATTAGTCCTAAGTGTTTGAGGCTGTCTATTCAAGGTTTTCATCTGCGTTTTTACCTGTAACCAGAATAGTAATATTCTGCATGTGTGAATGCAGAATATAGTGAAATATATCCACTACCCCACACTCCGCAAGGAATTTGAGAGGAATAACAGGGCTGGGATTAAGTAGACTACCGCTCCTTATATGAGGACTGTCCCCAATCACGCATCTGTCTACTTTCCTACTCCTTCCCAACCCTTGAGACCCTGAATTCTCAGGAAAAGGTAAGACAATCCTCTTGATGTAGAGCAGTAAGTCGCTCATCCCTCCTTAGATCTACACGTCCCGGAGATATACGTCTGTGCCTGCACCTGTGGCCCACGTCCGCCTGCAGAATGCGGGGGGTGCACTCACTGCAGTGCCGCCCTGACCCCTGTGTTTAAAGTTCTACTTTAGGAGAACAGATGTTGAAAAGGAAGAGGATAGCCCGAGGTTGGCATGGAGCCTTCAGGGGCATCATCAAGGCTGGGCGGGGCAGCGGGTTGGAGGTCTCTCGGACTCAGGGCAAGCCTTTCAAGGAGACCCCCCCCACCCCGACCAATCCCTCTGCCCCTATAGCTTTGGCATGGCTCTTATATCAGTATCTTAGGATGCTAATTTTTGCTGAAAGTAGAGGAGTTTTGGAGACCAAGATTTCGTAGAATAATGCCTCATTTTTTTGTTACCTAGATCTAGAAACTGCTAGTAAATTTGCCTAAATAATTCATCTTCAGTGCTGGAACAAAGAGGGTTTCAAGTGCTTCAAACGCCCTTGACTTCATGTCATCTAACTGAGAGCTGCTGTGGAGAACTACTGAGCCAGTGGCTGCAGGACTCCTCAGGTTTCCCGCGAGACCCCTGCTCAGGGCAGAGGTGGTGCGGATGTTTCTGTGAACACTGGACCCCTGTAAGGCCTCAGGCACCCTACTCTTACCAAAGCTTCAGCAGAGTTTGTTTTGTTACCTGGTGGGACTTGGCCCATAAAGGAGAGAATGGTAAGCCAGGGAACAGCAGTCCTCGTGGCTGGAGAGAGGAGAAAGCTTGGCTTCATTTCCAAGAGGCAGAGAAAACTTCCGTCTGCGGCTCCCTGGCACCGGTGGAATGTCTTTGGCCGGATATCAAGTGCCCTCCTGTACCTCATCAGGGTACTTGTGGACAGAAGCGTTCTATGCGCACAGAATGGCCTTTGCAAGAAGGCTGAGAATCCTTGTTTTGCTGGACGCTCAGTTCATTAGGGAGATGTGGGCGCACACTTTTGACCAGAAAGCCCTGTTAAATGGGAACATAAGCTACAGACACTTTGGCTCCAGGTAAGGTGTGCGAGCGAAGAGCTATCTATATTCAGTTACGAGGAGTCGGGCTGTGTACAGAAACCTGCTGGTTTAGTTAGTGACTAGACATTGTGTCAGTGAGCACTTCCCAGGCTTTGCTAGCCCTCCCCGTGATTAATCGCCCCACTCACTCCTGGTCCGAAAGCCCACAGTGCTCTGCTCAGGATATACTGACCACACGTATGTTAGTTTGCTTAACAGACGCTTACCTCCCAATAAGGTGTGAGCTCCCTGTTGTTAAGACCAGACTTTGCCCCTCAGGGCTGAGGAGGAAGTTGAATCCTGTGGTTGTTTACTCTCAATAGCGTATCAAGTGCATACAACACTGGCAGGGCAGCCAGATGCCTCTGAACGTGAAGGCAGGGGGTCTCTAGGCCTGCTTCTCCCCGGAGGTCCAGACATCGGCAGGAGGGCCATTCCCCTTGAATCTCAGTAGCGCCCGTACAGACCTAGATCTGTTGGGTCGCAATCAGGAGACACTCAATCATTATGCATAAAAACGACTGGGAAAGTTGCTTCAAAATGCGGACACGTCGACCCACTCCAGGCAATGTTAGTTTGGTAGGGTGCCTACAAGGCTAGGTACGCCTTCTAATGCCTAGAAGTCTGCATTTTTAACGAATTTCCCAGGAACCGATTCTGAAATGGATTCTGGAATACTCAGTGGAAAATATCAACTTAGATCACCTCTCAGCTTCTTTCTAGCTCTTATATTAGAGTATCCTAAGTGTTCTTGTCTTAGAATAAAACTCAGGCTTGGCTTTTATGACTGACACCAACATTTTGTGTGTGTGCGCACGCGCACACCTGCCTGTGTGCAGCACAGAAAGGTGAAGCGCACACCTTAATCTGTGCAAAATTAGATTCCAATTTTATAAAAACAACTCCGGAATTGGCCAGGACAAGTAACTAAATTGACAGAGCAATCTATCTGGAAGAAGGCTGTTGCAGTAATAGACCCTAGATGAGGCTCCAGACTAAAACAATGTGAGTGTACAGAGAGAGAGGATGGAGAATGTTTGAGAGACGAAGTATAGGGCCATGATGACGTTTATAATGAAAGTGGGCACATGTGAGTCATCCAGTAAGTTTAATCTGAGTGCCTAAGTAAATGGTAACAGCACTTACCTGGAAATGGTGCTGGACTGAGAGGCGCGGCGGGTGGTGACCCTCAGCCTGAGCAAGCCAGCTGCTCCGGGAGTTCTAGAACCACTTGTTGGCCTATGCCGCCCCCTGCTGGTCCAGAAACAGCTGTCACTGACACCTTCCCGTACCCCGCCTCTGAGATACACGGCAGCCAGCTGTCTGGACCCCAGGGTTCTGGAGGAAGAGCTGGCAGAGGGCATGCAGGTGTGAGGGCTGAGGCGAGGCTGGGGCTTCCGGTGGGTGTAGCTGGGGCTTGCGCTCCGACTGTGGGTCTGTGGTCCTGCGTTCCTCGCCTGCAGTTGCTGGGGTAGAACTTCTGAAATCAGTGGGTGTGGAGGGGTGGGCAGGCTCAGGACCGAAGTCCCTCTATCTCTGTCCCTTAGGACATCCCTGTGAGATTTGTCCTCCGGGGTTTGTGCCAGAGTTCCCAAGGTCACCTGTGTCCTCCTCGTCCTTGTTTTTGTATTCTCTTTTCCTGCTACATTCTGCCTTATTTTCTTTTCTCTTTGTGCAGACCTTGGACTCTGAAGCCAAAATATCCCATGAGGCCAGAAATTAGTACCTGGTCAGTCATACAGGAGAGTCTGTACTCTAATCTCCCATTACCTTAAGGTTTATTTTGATTCTCATTAATAGTGGTGGTATTATTATTATCTTTATGATGGCCCTCAATTTTTATTGTCATTGTTAGTCATTATTTATTAGTATTTTATTAGTAACATTCATCATTATTTTATTAGTATTTATTAGTAACATTATTCATTTTTTTTTTCTTATTATGGATGATTTTGTGGTCGATTTATAGAACATGAGGGCTTCTTGCAGCACTTAGACAAATCCGCGGGTGGTGGACAGGCATGTCGGCACCTCTGTGCCGTCCAGTTTGGTAACAGAATTTCTGGGGGCCAATGAGGGGACCAAGAATGTTTCCAGAGGCGCAGGTGGTCCTAGAATGCCCTAACTGCACCTCAGTTTTTGGCAGTGTTGGCTTTCTGGTTCTGAGCTGAGATAGAAAATATCTGCAGGGACAGGTGGTGACACTTTCTAGAAAGCCAAGAGCAGTATTGCCCCCTAGTGGACTTAGGAAAAATGTATAGAGGATTAGTTCAAGATGGCGGAGTAGAAGGAGGTGCGCTCACTCCCTTGTGCCAGAGCACCAGAACCACAACTACCTGCTGAACAATCATCGACAGGAAGACACTGGAACTCACCAAAAATGATGCCCCACATCCAAAGACAAAGGAGAAGCCACAATGAGATGGTAGGAGGGGCACACTCACAGTAAAATCAAATCCCGTAACTGCTGGGTGGGTGACTCACAAACTGGAGAACACTTAGACCACAGAAGTCCACCCACTGGAGTGAAGTTCACTGAAGTGAGCCCCACGTCAGGCTTCCCAACCTGTGGGTCTGGCAACGGGAGGAGGAATTCCCAGAGAATTAGACTTTGAAGGCTAGTGGGATTTGATTGCAGGACTTCGACAGGACTGGGGGAAACAGAGACTCCACTCCTGGAGGGCACACACAAAGTAGTGTGCGCATCGGGACCCAGGGAAAGGAGCAGTGACCCCATAGGAAACTGAACCAGACCTACCTGCTAGTGTTGGAGGGTCTCCTGCAGAGGCAGGGGGCGGCTGTGGCTCACCAAGGGACAAGGACACTGGCAGCAGAAGTTCTGGGAAGTACTCCTTGGTGTGAGCCCTCCCGGAGTCCGCCATTAGCTGCCCCAAAGAGCCTGTAGTCTCCAGTGCGGGGTCGCCTCAGGCCAAACAACCAACAGGGAGGGAACCCAGCCCCATCCATCAGCACACAAGCAGATTAAAGTTTTACTGAGCTCCGCCCACCAGAGCAACACCCAGCTCTACCCACCACTAGTCCCTCCCATCAGGAAGCTTGCACAAGAGGGCAGACAGCAGAAGCAAGAACTACCATCCAGCAGCCTGTGGAACAAAAACCACATTCATAGAAAGACAGACAAAATGAAAAGGCAGAGGACTATGTACCAGATGAAGGAACAAGATAAAACCCCAGAAAAACAACTAAATGAAGTGGAGATAGGCAACATTCCAGAAAAAGAATTCAGAATAATGATGGTGAAGATGATCCTGGACCTTGGAAAAAGAATGGAGGCAAAGATCGAGAAGATGCAAGAAATGATTAACAAAGACCTAGAAGAATTAAAGAACAAACAAACAGAGATGAACAATACAATAACTGGAATGAAAAATATACAAGAAGGAATCAATAGCAGAATAACTGAGGCAGAAGAACGGATAAGTGACTTGGAAGACAGAATGGTGGAATTCACTGCCACGGAACAGAATAAAGAAAAAAGAATGAAAAGAAATGAAGACAGCCTAAGAGACTTCTGGGACAACATTAAACACACCAACATTCGCATTATAGGGGTCCCAGAAGGAGAAGAAAGAGAGAAAGGACCTGAGAAAATATTTGACAAAATTATAGTCGAAAAATTCCCTAACATGGGAAGGGAAATAGCCACCCAAGTCCAGGAAGCACAGAGAGTCTCAGGCAGGATAAACCCAAGGAGAAACACACTGAGACACATAGTAATCAAACTGACAGAAATTAAAGACAAAGAAAAATTATTAAAAGCAACAAGGGAAAAACGACAGATAACATACAAGGGAACTCCCATAAGGTTAACAGCTGATTTCTCAGCAGAAACTCTACAGTCCAGAAGGGAGTGGCATGATATACTTAAAGTGATGAAAGGGAGGAACCTACAACCAAGATTTCTTTACCCTGCAAGGATCTCATTCAGAATTGACGGAGAAATCAAAAGCTTTACAGACAAGCAAAAGCTAAGAGAATTCAGCATCACCAAACCAGCTCTACAGCTGATGCTAAAGGACCTTCTCTAAGTGGGAAACACAAGAGGAGAAAAGGGCCCACAAAAACAAACCCAAAACAATTAAGAAAATGGTCATAGGAACATATGTACCAATAGTTACCTTAAACATGAATGGATTAAATGCTCCAGCCAAAAGTCACAGGCTCACTGAACAGATACAAAAACAAGACCCATGTATATGCTGTGTACAAGAGACCCACTTCAGATCTAGGGACACATACAGACTGAAAGTGAGGGGACGGAAAAAGACATTCCATGCAAATGGAAATCAGAAGAAAGCTGGAGGTTCAACACTCATATCAGATAAAGTAGACTTTAAAATAAGGACTATTGCAAGAGACAAGGAAGGACACTACATAATGATCAAGGGATCAATCCTAGAAGACTGCTAACAGCTATAAAAGAGGAAATCGACAGTAACACAATAATGGTGGGGAACTTTAACACCCCACTCATACCAATGGACAGATCATCCAGACAGAAAACTAATAAGGAAGCACAAGCTTTAAATGACACAACAGACCAGATAGACTTAATTGATATTTACAGGACCTTCCATCCGAAAACTGCAGATTACACTTTCTTCTCCGTACTATGCCATCTGTATCTCCTCATCCCCTTAAGGCAATGTGTGTTCTACTGTCCATCTCTTTGGAGTTATGATTTTTCATCATGGTAAAATGTACATAAACTTACCATTTTAGTCATTTATGGTCATACAGTTCAGAGACATCAAGTACCTTTACATTGTTGTGCAACCATCACCACCATTCGTCTCTAGAACTTTTTTCAGCTTCTCCAGGCAAAGAAGACAAGAATGCACATCCACAGTCAGCGTTCAGACATCAGACATGAAGCCCCCAGCACTGCCCAGACCTCGCCTGCTGTCGGTCCTTCTCATTCTGGGCACCTTGAAGTCCAGGCCCCTCCATTTGCACCTACACTGTCCAAGGTCATCATCTGTGTGCTTCCTGGCCAGCAAGGGCAAAAGGGACTGGCAGCACCAGTTTCCCAGTTGCCAGGTGGACTGAAAACTTTCTGCAGTTGCTTGGGCGAGCGAACCACATTCTCCATGCCTTCAGTGTTGGCGTCGGCCTTTCCTGGGCACCCGTGGGAACTGAGAACATTCTAGAGGCTCGGGGGGGATAAGATGACCTCTGTGCACCTCCGTTTCCAGCTATGGTGGTTCCTGTGTTCCTGATCTGAGAAGAAAATTCTGAAGATGCTGGGGGCAGGGATGCCACCTCCAGCCTCTCAAGGAGGGCAAGAGTGGTTCCTGGGCCCCCAGAGTAACCTTGACAATGCGGCTATGGTGGGCAAGCATACCCTCTCTGACTTCCTGGGAGACACAGCTGTTTCTGGGCCCTCAAGAGAACTCATCAGTTGTCCTGTAGGCTCAGGTGGCCCATGGACATGCTCTTCGAAGCTCCCCTTCCAGCCTGGGCCGCTTACTGTTCCCTGAGGGGAACGTGCAGGATTTCATGAGCCTCGTCCAGCCAACAGGTGCCGGCAGTAAAGCTGTTGTCAGAGGGCTGCTGTGTGTGTGTCTGTGGGGAGAACCCTCAGGAGTCATCTTCAGCAAATCCAAAACACTTTTGAATAGAGCAGTATATGCAAAAGAGCTCTGTAATAAGCAGTGTAATAATAAAAATAATGATGATCGTGGTGATGATGCGAATGATATGAATGCTGTGATGGCTGTTAATAATAATAATAATCAACTTAAGGAAATGGAGATTAGGAAACAGATTCCCCCAAGTGATTGACAAGGATTTACATTGTCACAGTTTAAGTGACCAACATAGGCAGACTAATGTATTTCTAATTACCCTCGTGATCATTATATTGATGAGTTAAAACAGAGGAGGAGCAAAAGTGTAGAAACAAAACCACAGGATGATAATCTTTTTGTTCAGTATTTTTTGGCCCTCCGTAAATACTGGCATTTGAGAAGGGAGTTCTGTCTACGTAAAGTGTGAGCGTTGTACAGAAAATTTTCCTCCACATAGTGGAAAACTTAATGTAAATGACACTGTTAATTCACTGTTAATTCAGGTAAATGACACTATTAATTCACTGTTAATTCACTCCATTGCAAGGTGGATACATTCATGAACGACTTCCTTCTGAATTCTAAACCATCAAGGGAATCTGTTGGGAAAGATTGCCAAGGATATTCAGGGAATTAAGAAAGTGATCAAAAGTTTGCTTTTCATTTAAGAAGTGTCCCAAATGGCAGAAATCTTTTTGTTAAGTACAAACCATAATACATTAAGAATATTAGTACTTTGAAAATGTGCATGCCTAAAGGTACTTATAAATACACACACACACACACACACACACACACACACACACACACACACCACTTATTCCCGCGGTCTTCCTTTTATTTCTTTTGGAGGGGCTAAGCAAAATGTATCCTCATTACCCGAGCGCTGTTTTCCTCTCTCAGCATATTTATGCATGATGCTGACAAGTAAACATATTTTAGGTCGTCTACAAATAGACCCTTCTGACCCTTATCTGGACAGCAGCCTGGATATCATGGCAGCTCAGAGTGTGAACCACGCTTTGAGAGAGTTGGAGAAGCCCAAAAAGCTGGACGGGGAAGATGCCCATCATTGTAGTGTTTGTCTCAAGAAGGTGCCCGCCACCAAGAGGTTGACTTTGCACAGCACGCCAAGGTCCTGATCCTTGTGCTGAAGCAGTTCTTCGGATTTCACAGGTGACAAAGTGGATAAGAAAGTTCTGTATCCCGGGTGCTTCAACTTGCAACCATACATGTCGGAGCAGAAGGCAGGACCACTGGATTATGTGTTCTGTGTGGTACTGGTGCCCTCCGGGGGCAGTTGTCACCGACAACCCTACTTCCGTTACGTCAAAGCTGGGAACGGCCAGTGGTATAAATGGACGATGCCAAGGTCACTGCCTGTGACGTGGCTTCTGCCCTGAGCCAAAGTGCCTATGTCCTCTTTTACGTCCAGAAGAGCTCATTGGAAGGAGACGGTGGGGGACCGTCACCGGGAGGGGCACCGACATCCCTGGGGCTGACCCCGCAGGCATGGATGCAGCCCACGGGGAACCTGGAAGAGATGCCAGCGTCAGAGTTCCTGGAAGCACCTGGAGGAAACAGATGTTCAAGAAATCACCTTAGAGCAGTGGAGATGCCGCCGAGAACACAACCGACCTCAGCCTGAATCCAACCTCAGGAAGATCGAGTCTCCCCTGCCTGCCCATGCTGTCGTGATTCACCCGTCGAAATATGGAGAGGGGATGAAAATGAAACTTCCTGAACAGGAAAACTGCCTGCTCAACAATCCAGCCAGAGGCACCCCGCCTCAGGGACCAGTGAACATCGGCCACATCCCTTGTCTCAGAGGGAAGGACTTCCAAGAAGAAGAACAAGAAGAAGCCGAGGTCTCTGGATGCACTACGATAAGCTCTGCTGCACATCTGCAAACACACACGCCCAACACCCACAGTCACACACACACACACCCAGTCGTGTATAGGAAATCGTGTTGCAGGTGTGAATAATCTAGTCTCGTGAAAGGACTGCGTGTCTGCAGTGTGCACAGGACACGATATTCAGTGGCAACTTGTGCCTCCTCCTCAGGAGTGTGGTGTGCGCCGTGAAGTTACTGGAGCAGGTGGGGTTGATTACTGGGTCTGAGGACTTTCCACTTGTTCTGCGTTTGAAGACTCATTTGTTGACGGGGTGCAGGATGTCTGAATTTTTGCACTATGGAATTCTTATGAATCAGTTGAATGACTTTCCATTATTGAACTTGGAGTGCATTAGTCAGAGATGGGAATGGTATTTATCAGCGCCAATTTTTCTAGGGGATTCGGTGTTGCACATACTTGGCAGGTTGTCAAAAGAAGTCCGGTGGTGTGGACATACTTACTTACTCTGAATGTTTTGGGTCGAGTATGGATAATGAGCTGTGTGCCATCACCTGGGTAGATGGAAGGTACGCCACCATCTCAAAAGTGACAGCACGTGTTTCTATTGAGCCCCAGATCAATGCTGTCTCACTAAACCCATCCTGTGTCCTGAAACCCTGTCCCCTGTATTTGCAGGTCCAAGAAAACCGAGCCCATCCCTAACAATTCCAATCCCAGATGGCTACGATGACAGACTCCTCTTCTTTAATCCTGTGATGTTCAGAGGATTCCATAAAATAGAACATGTGTCAGGGCCTATTCAGACCCTTTGAAATGCCAGAAGTAAGGATCAATGGTGGGTTTTTTTGTGAGAATCTGTAAGGAAGTGCTGGGACAGGACTGAGGTCATGAGATAAGGGATTGTAAGGAACACGCTCAGACCCGGGTCACAAAGAGAAAGGTCATTCCAGAAGTTCCCGTAGGTGTGGGCACGACCCCGAGTGTGCCGGCTCTGCTTTCCCAATATTTTAACAACCTTGTACCTTCAGCCAGCAGCTGCCCTTGACGTACAGGCTTCTGCGGAGTGAAGATGCTCTCCCCAAACAGTTGTTCTGTGTGGAACATGGTTTGCTCTTCCCGGGAAGCCCTCTCTACACAGCTCGGTGAATTTTCTTGGACCTGCTCAGGTCTCTTCCTGTTAGAGAACAGAGGCAGCACGTGACATAGGTGATATCACTGCCACCACCTCCAGTGGTTCTCAAACCAGATGATATAATCACCTCCAGAGCAGCTGTAATCCCAATGCCCGGGCCTCAAAACAGACAACATGAACTCGTACCTTTTGAAGTAGGATTCAGGCTTATACACCTATTAAGATTCACCGAGTCCAGTGTGGCCCAGTGTGAGAATAAGGCAGCCTACACGTTATCACATCGTGCATGCAGGGGACTGACACGGTGCATTGTTAATGTGCATATGTAGACCCGTGGATCTGGGAGGGCCGGAGATCCTGTATTTTTAAGCCTTAGGTCCTCCCAAGATCCCCTTTCCCCTCAGTTACAAAATCCATCTTACTTTTTCTTTTTTGTTGTTGTTTTTTGGCCGCACGGCATGTGGGATCTTACTTCCCTGACCAGGGCTCAAACCCGCGCCCCGTGCATTGGAAGCAGGGAGTCTTAACCACTGGCCTACCAGGGAAGTCTCCACAAAATCTGTCTTGAGTAAAAATAAATGTTAAGATGATCTTCAAGGCTTAGAGATAAAAACCATGTACAACATGTCTTATATGGTAGAACTTTATTAAAATTGAAAGAAAATTTGAAAACAAAGCTTTACACTAACGTTTAATGAAACATAAGAAGCAGAGCCATGGGAGTGTCCCCACCATGATTTACAGTGAAAGACTCCACAGAATCCACGAGTCTCATCTCAGGACAGGGCACTGTTGACCTTCTGCAAAGCACAGCGTTGGGCCCTTTAGCCAGGTTCCAAAAGTTCAGACATTTGCACCCAATGCAGATTACTACCATAGCTTCCTATTTACACAGTAGTTAAAAGTTACTCCTGGAATTTGCCTCAGGTACTTAAAATAGATTCAGACTGACAAACAACTTGTCATTCCAGCGTGATAAGCACCATTTGACAGATGGCTGTAGTACCATCAGGAGAAGATGCAGTTGCGTGCACGTGTGCGTCGCTGGGGCTTGTCTGGGTTTCCAGCACCGTTTGCCCAGCAGGGGTGCGGAATCGCTGCTTCTCCAGGAGCAGCTGCTCTTCGTGACTCCCCCTCGTCAGGTGCACAGTCATCTCCAGGGCACCTGGGGCTGGAGGACAAGCCTTAGCTGCCATTGGCATGTCCCTCCCAGTCGCTGTCTTCAGAGAAAGAAGACACCTGAAGGTCATCGTAGAGGACACTCCGGGGGCCAGGGGCCCAGTGTCCCTCAGGCTTCCTGCCAGTGGGAGGAGGGGCTGACTGCTCAGGACGAGGCAAGGAGGGAGGCGCCACGTACCTGCAGCTCCACCGGCCTTCGTCTACTCTCACAAAGAGTATCCTGAGAGGCTGGCCTGGAACATGGCTGATGGGTGGAGGATGGTGTCTGGTGCAGGCTTGGACACTATTGGGGCGAGATCTGTCCAGTGGAGGTTTGAGGGCAAGGCTTTGCCCCTGGGCAGGTGTCTTCCTGCTGACTTGGGGGGTCCCTGTGGGTCCGGTTGTACTGGGTGGAGGAGGGAGATTCTGGAAAGTCCCCAGATCTGCTGTCAGAGTGCTCTTCTGGGGAGTCTGGATGGGGCTGAGTCTAGGTTTCTTTGGGGGGTTCAGACATGTCTGGATGGGGATCTGGGCAGACCTCTTGCCTGGGGCCTTGATGCTGCTTTTGGAGTCCTGGACCAAACTTCTGCTGATGAGAGACACTGCAGGGTGGGTGCATTTCCTGTCATCTTTCCTGACAGGGGACCTACTGGGGAGATCTGGATCCCGGAGGGGTTTCCTCTTGGATGCGTGGGTGAGCGTGGGCATGTTTGGATGCTGTAGGAGAAGACCAAACAGAAAGGCCAGACATGAGCATCTTCTCTCCATCCAGGAAAAATGAAAATCTCATAGGAATTAATCTCATAGGAATTAATTGTATGTGATGAGATTCTCAACCTCAGTGGTGCTCATGAAAAAGAAAGTTACAATATCACCTTGAGACATTTCTACATCAGATAGGCAAATACAAGGAATTTAACAATGTCTCTTGTTAAGTAAGTGGGAACAAGCTTCTTGTGTACCCCCTTCCGAGGGCTGCGCACAGCTTGGTGTTTTGCGGGCACTTTGATGGCATAATAAGTTTTGATGGCCAGTTTGGGAGGATGAATCACAATTTACAGATTCGTGTTCTAACTTAAAGGATTCTGCTTACGGAATGCTGCTGATAAAGTCACTTCCATTTACCAAACAGCATATTCTTGCCAGCCCGCAAGTAAGAATGCAAAACCAAAGAAACCGAGGAAAATGGCATCTGAAAAGTACTCTAAGTGATCACATTGGTTGGAAAAGAAGGGGACCCGCTCCCTCCCACAGAAGGGGATTGAGGCCAATTGTGTTACCCCAGAAGAAGAAAGAGCGCGAACCAGGAGACTGACCCTCAGGTAGTGGCAGGATTCTGTCCCCTCCTTCCAGTACTGCTGCCGCCACCCTTGGGGTTTCCTGGGAAATCTCTGGAGTAGCTTCCTCTGCTGCTCTTCTTTCCTGCAAAACAAACCACGTTAAGGGGCAGAAACCCAATTTCCTTGTCACAATTGGGACCAACGGTGCTGTGGCCCAGCCCCTTTCCAAGTCTGGGGGTGACACCGGACCTGAATCCCTGTGCTCTGTGAAGACTCCTCCCCCGCTCATATCCTTCCCCCGACTCCAGGATTCCCTCCTGGGCTTCCCAGGAGTTCCTGTCTGTTTGTCCCTATGGCCTTGGGGCCTGTCAGGTGCAAAATTGCATGTGTTCTCCACACCCCTCAGTGACTTCAAGGCATATTCTGAGCCCCTGAGTGTGGCCCCTCGGGACATGGCTCCTGTTCCCCCAATTTCCCTGTCATTTCTAGAGATGGCTCGGCACCCAGTGTAGAGAAGGAGACGAACCGTCTCCAGCGATTTCAGCCCGAAGCTTGGGTACCACCCACCCCACTGCTCACCTTTGCCTTTCACCCTTTTCTCTCTCAGCCGTGTTAGGGGTCCCGGGGGTCTGCAGGTCCTGCAGCTTCTGTGGTTCCAGGTTCTCCTTGCCAAGTTTGGAGCCCAAGGGCTGGGGGGCCAGGGCCCCATGACAGCGCTTCATGGGGCACCTGAGGCTCCTCGCTTTGTGCCCAAAGGCTCCGCAGTCCCTACACTTCACCTGTGGGTGGAGGGGAACAAGGTCAGTGAGTCAGCGGAACCCACAGGTGCATATGTGCAAAGCGAACACAAGGACAGATGGAGAGGGATGAACACTGGTTCTGGAGAAAGGACAGAAGCACGCGGTCCCTTAGCTGCCAGGATATTTATGATACTGTGCTGCTTCCCAAAGCCTTTGCCAGGGAGCATCAGAGGAGGAAGGGCTGGTACTCTAAGTGTGCACAGCAAGACCCCGATTGAAGGACTTGGATAAAAGCAGGCCAGACATCACACTAAGGAGGGGTCAGGTGGCCCCCATCTCTGAACAGCCCGGTCTCCCTGGGGATGAGGTCCCAAGGCAGCTGTCTTTGGTTGGGCCTGGGCAAGGGAGTTATGGACCCAGGTATTCCAGGCCCAAACCCTGTTTCCGAAGTCCATGCCTCCACTTACCCTGGGGTCTTCGTCCTTTGGCGGGGGAGCCACCTGCCTCCCTGTGCCCAGGTTTTGCTTCTTCACTTGCGGGACTTGAGAGAGTTTGCAGGGACCCAGCTGTCTGCAACGACCGGCCATGTTCCCCGCTCCTCGGTGCTTCTTGTCAATCTTACTTTTTGAATTTCCTCTGTATAAAGAAAGAGAAAACTGTCACATTCATACAAGTCACCCCTGCCCTCTCCACACAAATGGGGTCATGAAAGCTCACGACCACTAAGGAAATCCAGGTTCCTGATACCTTGACTTCTCTGCCCAGACATTTCTCCATTCTCTCCAGATACCTACCCACAGATGAGGACCCTGACTTGTTAGAAGTTTTAGGCAGAACTGTGAATTTGGATTTGCATCCTTGAAAGACTAAAGTTAGAGACTTTGGTTACATGTATCACAGTCTAATAGATAAGAGTGAGAAAAGATTTCCCCACACGTACAGAAATACTTATGCTATGGAAAGGCCACATTTAATATTGACGCCCAGGCATTTGAAAACCAAACATAAGTTTGATAACTCCTTGAGAATTGGGCTCTCCCATCTGACATCAGAGAAGGCAGTTCTCAAATACAAACTCACGTAACACAATTATTTTCTCCTCTGCTAGCTTAGACGGGGCACAACGCAGCGGCTGAACTGTTTTCTGAATCCTTCACCCTCAGTGTCTCACTTTTACCTAGTTAATAAAATGTGAAATACATGTTTCAACTGAGGATGAATGATAATTTTTTAGGCTTTCAATGCCTACAGACAATCCCAACAAGTTTTCATAACTGCTCATCCAGTGCCCCACATCAATCAGAATGCTAGGATGCTAAATTCCTTAGAATTTGAATCTTCACGTAATAAGAGCATTCAGAAGGATATATTTTTTCAGCCTCTGTTCTCAAAACTGCTACTGATGTTAAATGATCTAGATCATTATGTGACACCATACTTAAAACTCAACTCAAAATCTATGAAAGATTTGAAGATAAGACCTGAAATTGTAAAACTCCTAGAAGAAAACAAAAGATATATGCTCCTTGACATAGTTCCCAATCAATGGAAAAAGGGATAAGGAAACAATAGTATGTATATTCTGTGGAAATCTATTCAGCCATAAAAAAAGCTGAAATCTTGTTATTCTCCAGAACATGGATAGAACTTATTGTTATGATGCTAAAGAAGAAAGTCAGAGGCTGAAAGTGAAAACCAAAGGACTTCACTCATGCGTACGATAGTAAGAACAAACAAAAAGGAAATAAACCAACAAGTTGGTGAACAAACCAAATGACAAAAACAAACATATCGATTCACAGAACAGAGTAGTGGATACCAGAGAGGAAACATCAGGGGCCAAGGCACAATGGTAAAGGTGGGCAAATGTGTAGTGACAGTGGGAGAGGAAAATTTTGGTGGTGAGCCTGTGTTAAGGTTTACAAAATTTTAAATGTAATGCTGTACAAATGAAACATCTAATATTAACACCCACTGTTAATGCAATTTAAAAAATAAAATTATAAAAATAAAGACACCTTGGGACTTCCCTGGTGGCGTAGTGGTTAAGAATCCACCTGCCAGTGCAGGGGACATGGGTTTGAGCCCTGGCCTGGGAAGATCCCACATGCTGCAGAGCAAGTAAGCCCGTGAGCCACAACTACTGAGCCTGCGCTCTAGAGCCCACGAGCCACAACTACTGAAGCCCATGTGCCACAACTACTGAAACCCGCATTCCTAGAGCCAGTGCTCCACAACAAGAGAAGCCACCAAAATGAGAAGCCCACACACCACAACTAAGAGTAGCCCCTGCTCGCCGCAGCTAGAGAAAAGCCCGCATGCAGCAACGAAGACCCAACACAGCCAAAAATTTAAAAAAATTTTTAAAAATTTAAAAAGACACCTTACCCTATTGCCAGGCCAAATCACTACATATCTTCAGTATGGACTTCTTGTTCTGAGGGATATGCCGAACACAAATTTAAAGCAAACTATCCTAAAGTCCAGCTGTGCTCCTCCTCTCTGTCAGGAGAGTATCAGGGAGGTGGGTGGAGGAATGCAGCTTTGAAGGGGGCTGAGGACGGTCAAGGGGGAATTTCCTCTCCTAGCTGACCTGGTACTGCTCCAAGGTCGCATGACCTTGTTAAGGGTTGCTTAACCAATCAACATCATCGGTCACCTTTGGTCTGACCACGTCTGAAGACATGTTAAGAGAAAGAAATAATTCGTGATTTCACTCATGTGTGGAACACAAAAAACTAACAAAAACAAAGGAAATAAGTAAAAACAACTTTAAGGAAGAAAAAAATTGACACGATAACAAATACAAAGATACACAGACCCGAGTAGTAGAAATCAGAGAAGCCACGGGCAGAGGCAAAATGGACAAAATGGGGCAGCTAGATGGTGACAGAGGAAAACTGCATTTTTGGTGCTGAGAAAGTATATGGTACACAGAAACTGAAATGTATTGCTGTGCACATAAAACTTACTAATATTATAATGGAATGATACCTAAGTTAAAAGAAATTTTAATTAAATTATAGAGAAATTAAAGAATCGATACTCAACTGCCTAAAGCCACATCACTACGTAATTTTATTCTTGTCCTGTTTCCTTGAGGGAATAGCTGAACACCAAACTTAAATCACACAACATGAAACTCAGCTGGATACCTCTTCTCTCAGTAGATGCTCAGAATGGTGGGTGCTGGACACTCTCCACCTGAGGAGATGCAGCTTTGTGGGTGGCTGAGGAAGGAATTTCCCTCTCATGCTGACTTTATACTACTCTAAGGTCACAAGACCTTGATGAGGTTTTTTTTTTAACCAATCAACATTATGTATCACCTTGTATTTATCAATGTCTTGAAGACACATTTAGAAAAGAGAAATATCTTATGAATTCACTTATATGTGGAACACTAAACACAAATACAGAAAGCAAATAAGTAAAAAACGATTAAAGAGGAAAACAAATGACACAAAAACAAACACATATATTCACAGAACAGAGCAGTGGATATCAGAGGGTAGGATCAGGGGGGTGGCCAATGAGTAAAATGGGTCCACAGGATGGCAACAAAAAAACTTAAGTTTTTGGTGTAAGCAATTTAATGGTATACCGGGGTTGAAATATATTTTTGTGCACATAAAACTTAGCTAACATTTTGACTGAATGATACCCTACAAAAATAATTAAATTAAAAGATTAAAGCATCTGTGCCCCATTGCTTAAACCACATCAGTACATATTTTGTCTACTGTCGGATTTCTCTGACAGACAAGCTGAGCGCCAAATTTAAATCAAACAACCTGAATCTTAGCTGTGTACCTCTTATCTGTCAGTAGATGCTCAGAATGGTGGGTTCTGGATACTCTGTGCAGCTTTGAAGGGGGCTGAGGACAGGTCAGTGGGGGAATTTCACTTTCACAATGCCTTTGATTCTGCTCCCAGGTCACATGACCTTGATGAGGTTTTTCTTAACCAATCAAGGTTACGTATCACCTTTACTCTAATAATGTCTTGAAGACACATTTAGAAAAGACAAATACCTTACGACTTCACTCATATGTGGAACACTGTATACAACGAAAAAACAAATGAGTAAAAAAAATTAAAGAAGGAAGCAAATGACGCAAAAACAAACACATATATTCACACAACAGAGTAGTGGATATCAGAGGGTAGCAGCAGGGGGATGGCCAATGAGTGAAATGGGACCACAGGATGGCAAAAGAAAAAACCTAAGTTTTTGGTGCTGATCAGTTTTTTGGCATACTAGAGTTGAAATATATTTTTATACATAGAAAACATGTAATATCGTAACCCAATGATACCGCAGAAAAATAATTACATTAAAAATTATCCGTGACTCATTGCATAAAGCCACATCTATACATATTTTGTCTAGAGTCCTGTTTCTCTAGGGGATACACTGAACACCAAATAAAATCAAACAACATGAAATCCAGCTGGTACAGGAGTTGAAATATATTGTCATACACAAAAAACTTATCTAATATTATAACCAAAAAATACCTTATTAAAAAAGTCTACTGAACAATAAATTGAAAAGAAATTAAAGAATCCGTATCCTTTGCGCATAGCCACATCATTATTTTTACCACTGCCCTGTTACCTGAGGAACAAGATGAACACCAAATATACAGCAAATCAACCTGAAATCCAGCTGGGTACTTCCTGTTGGTAGATCATCAGAAATATGTGTGCTGGACAAACCCCACTGGACACAGTGTGGGTTCCAAGGTGCCTGAGGAAACGTACATGGGAGAAGGGTCCTTTTCTTGCTTGCTGTTATACTACTCCAGGTCACGTGATTCTGTTAAGACATTTGTAGCCAAGGAAAGATATCTATCCCTTTTTTTCTTACCCTGTCTCTAAGGAAGGTTTATACATTGTGATTTATTGTTATCATGCATTTTAAAACTAGAGGGACACCTGTACATACTTTTAAGAATAATTATGATCTGAAAGAAAATTAAACATCTTTGCATGTGCTTATTTTTTCCGAGAATCACAATTTTTACTATGGTAAAACATGCATGACATAAAATTTACTATTTAATCACAATGAGGTGTCAAGTCCTATGGCATCAATTGCACTCATGTTATCCTGCAGCCATCAGCAGCATCCATGTCCTGATAAAAAATAGACAGGAAAAAGAAAGACAGCATTTCCCCTCATGGAACAAATAATTATGCAATGAGAAAGCTGCATTTAATATTGTGGTACATGCATTTGAAAATCAAAGGAAACTATGCTTACTTCTTGAAAATTAGACTTTCCCATCGGACATCAGAGCAGGCCATTATCAAGTACAAATTCACTCAGGAAAAACATTTCCTCCTCTGTTAAACTAGAAGCTTCACAGCTGAGCTTTAAATCTTTTCTCTTCAGTGTTTCTTTTTTATCTAGTTTCTGTTAATGGAAGACAAAGAGGTTTCAGCTAAGAATGAACAAATCCATTATTTAGGCTTTCAATGCCTATAGAAAATCGCACCTTGTTTTGATAACTGCTGTTTCAGTTCCCCACATAAATCAGAATGCTGATTTACATGTCTTCTGAATTTTCACCTTCTTGTAATAAATAGTGTGAAGAACGATGTATTGTATCAGTTTCTGTTTTCAGAATTACCCTTAAAAATAAAGAATCAAGGTCACGAACTCACGCCATACACAAACCTGATCTCAAAACGCATGAAATACTTGTATATAAGACCTGAAACTGTAAAAATGCTAGAAGAAAACAGCGACAGTACACTCCTTGAGATAGGTGGTCATCAATGGAAAAACAGATAAAGAGGAGGTAGTAGGTATTTAATGGAACACTATTCAGTCATAAAACACATGAAATTTGCCATTTTCCACAACATGGTGGGACCTGGAGGGTATCATGCTAACAACGTAAGACAGGCAGAAAAGACAAACAGCATATGATTTTACCCATATATAGAATACAAAAAAATTACAAGAATAAATAAATTTAAAAATTAATGATGAAACCAAAGGGCACCAAAACAAAGACATAGATGCACAAGACAGAATACTGGAAACCAGAGGGGAAGTGGCAGGCAGAAGGCCCAATGGGTAAAATGGGTCCACAGGATGGTAACAGATGGAAACCAGTTTTTTGGTCCTGAGCAGGTGCGTGGTGAACAGGAGCTGAAATATATTGTTTTGTTTTGTTTTTAACAATTCATGTTTTTTTTAACATCTTTATTGGAGTATAATTGCTTTATAATGGTGTGTTAGTTTCTGCTTTATAGAAATATACTGTTGTAAACATAAAACTTATCTAATATTATAACTGAATGATACCTCAGTAAAAAAAGAAAAACAATAGAATTGTAAATTTAAAAAAATTAAAGAATCTTTACCCCATTGCCTAAAGCCATATCACTACATATGTTGACCACTGTCCTATTTCTCTGGGCGATTAACTGAACACCAAATTTACTTCAAACCAACCTGAAATCCAGCCGTGCTCCTCCTGTCAGTAGAATCTCAGAAAAGTGGGTGCTGGACAAACCCCACTGGTTGAGATGCAGCTTCCAAGGTGGCTGAGGAAGGGTCCATGGAGCAAGTTTTCTTTCCGAGCTGACTTTTATGCTGCTCCAAGCTCACAGGACCTTGTGAAGCCTTTCATACCCAAGGAAGGAAATCTGTCACAATCGATAGACAATAGAATTGGTTGCTCATTCTCCTCACACAAGACTGTTTTTCACCCTGACTGTTCCCCAGAATCCCTTGTGGAGATTTGAAAAGTAATGATGGGTCAGTATCATCCTTGTATGTGTTCCTGTAAAGGGACTCAGGCCTGTGGTTTCGGAACTGTGCTACTTTGTGCTACACGAACACAAGTCATCCCAGTAGATATCCTGGAATAATTTCCCTTGAGATTTGTGTTCAATATTGATGTGTGTCAAAGGATAACATTCCAAGTTCTTCAGACAAAGTGGGGAGATCTGCTTTGTGAGAACATTCATTTTTTTCTTCTGGAACAGTACATCGCACAAATTATTTTAAAAACTGGCTTGCATGATGGCTGATAGTTTCAGGCATTTTATAATCCTGGAGGTTTATTCCATGAGCTTATGCGGGGGTGACAAGGCTGGGTTCCTCTTTAGTGAGAGTGCTAGGCACATAATTCAGGAATCAGCTGAATAAGATACAGAGTATGATCGTGGAAGGAACTCTTCATCCACTTAGCTCAATTCAGAGGTTTTGGGACAAAATAACAAAGAGATTTCTGAGGTCTGGGAGGGCAGACATGCCTGTCTCTCTAGCCCCAGGTGGTTTCCATCTGCAGACATAGGTTGAGGGGCCTCAAAAAGTGTAGGACTAGATAGATGTCTTTGAGACTTCCCCATGACCTTGCCTGACCAGGGTCGTGACATTCTGGGAAACATGACCAGTGGAGCTGAAGATCAGAGCTGTGTCACCACCAGGGCCTGAAAGGGTAGATGGGGTTGAGGGACGTTGGAATAAGTGGAGCTGAGTTGTGTGGAAAGAGCTGTGGAGAAAGGGGACACTCAGAGAGTGGGGCTGAGTCTCTGCCCACTTTCCGAGGGTGCAGACCTGAATCCCTGTGTTTACAGGGGCATAAAGAAAACCAGACACCAACACTTAGCTCCTTTAGCCACAGACTTTATTGTTTGAATATTTGCAACTATTATTCTATACACAAATTTTAATTTCTTCCAAACTCTACATTCTATATTGCTAGATCACTTCACTGTCCTTTTTATGCCACATTTTCATGAAGAGGTATTTCACCAAATCACAGTTTGCCTGACTGTATGTTAAAGGATTCTTTTAGAGGCTCCTTCTTCCACATACTCAAGTCATTTTTTTCTGATATAAAATCTAGCTATAGCTCCATTTTGATTTTTAGGATTGCTGCATCCTCAATGTGAGAATTTAATGTTGACTAAGAAATAAGTGACCACTGAAAACTTCCCTTCCTTCAGAACACTGAAGGTGTGATGTACAGTCTGAGCACACATGTACCAGAGAGGTTGCTCTATGAATAAAGAATTTCTCATGACCTTACATTGAATAACTTCTCCAGTATGAATTATTTGTAAGTATGCTCTGGTGTTGCTCAGCAAACTTTCGTATTTCTCAAGAGCCTTCATCTTTGTTCTTGATTTAGTGTTTATTCTTTCGCTGAGTTTCTTGTGCACATCAAGCCTGGTGCTTGGCTGAATGTTTATTTACAGTTATTATAGTCTTAGTGGTTCTCCACTGGGAGTTGGCTCATGTTGACCATAATTATCAAAGGAGAACTAGGGGTTGGTTATCCTCTGCTCAAGCCCTCTGGGACAGGGGTCCCCAACCCCCAGACCATGGACCAGTACTGGTCTGTGGCCTGTTAGGAACTAGGCCGCACAGCAGGAGGTGAGCGGCGGGCAAGCAAGCAAAGGTTCATCTGCTGCCCCCCATAGCTCGTATCACCACCTGAACCATCCCCGTGACCCCCATCTGTGGAAAAATTGTCTTCCACGAAAGTGGTTCCTGGTGCCAGAAAGGCTGGGGACCACTGCTCTAGGGTCTTTAGAGTTGGGAGCTGTTGCTAAAAACACCCATACTGTATTTACAGAGTGAGTTCTGCTAAGTTACCTGAGGTCAGGCCAATGACTAAAGGCTTTGCCACAGAGACAGGGCACATATGGATCCACATCCACAGGTGATGCCTGTCTGGACTGAGGAGTGTGATGCCTGAACAAGTGTCCATATTGATTACACACAGAGTTTCTTTACTGGGTGTGAACCTTGGTGTGGTTAGATGCTAAAGCTATGCTGGTGTTCCATCCACATTCCTCACATGTATGACACCATGTCATCTCAGGTCAGAACGTCTACTGAGGGCCCTCCTGACTTTCTCTCCAGTGCTGAGTTCCCTCATGTCGTCTAAGGGAAGATTCGTGACTGAAGCATTTCCCACACCACTGACATTCATAGGGCTGCTCTCCAGTGTGGGTTCTCTCATGTCTTCTCAGGTTTGTAAATTGACTGAAAGCATTCCCACACTGCTGACATTTATAGGGTTTCTCTCCTGTGTGGGTCCTTTTGTGCCGAGTCAATTCAGAACTGTGACTGAAGGCCTTCCCACACAGAAGACATATGTGTGGTTTCTCTCCAGTGTGGATTCTCTTGTGCTGACTAAGTCCAGAGCTCTGACTAAAGGCTTTCCCACACTGATGACATTCATAGTGCTTCTCTCTGGAATGGATTTTCTTATGTTTTCTAAGGTAAGAGATTTGATTAAAACTTTTCTCACATAGATGGCATTTATATGGCTTCTCTCCTGTGTGAATTTTCTCATGTTCTTTCAGGTAGGAACTTTGACTGAAGACTTTCCCACACACATGACATTTATATGGTTTCTCTCCAGTGTGGATCCGCTTGTGATTTCTAAGGTTAGAACTTTGAAAAAAGCCACTTCCACAGAGATGACATTTATATGGTTTCTCTCCAGTATGAATCATCTTGTGTCGTCTGAGGCTAGAGGAATTACTAAAGGCTTTCCCACAGAAAGGACATTCACATGATTTACCTCTAGTGTGAATGTGATCCTGTCCGTCAAGGAATGACCCTTGACTAAGTGAATTTCCAAACTGTTTGCTGACATTACGTTTCCTCCTTAAGTGAATTGATAAATGTTTAGGTGAAGATCTAGGAGTAAATTCATCACTCAAATCAGTCCATCCAACAGGATCCCCTTGCGTGTGAGAAACCTGTTATGGGAAGGAGATATGAAGCTGTTACTGGTTCACCCACATCCATGCAGACACTCATGCCTCTACATTTACACCCTAGAGCACCAGTTGTTAATAGTCTCCTGTTAAAATGTTTCCAGTGTCAGTTGCATACACATGTTGTGTTACTCCCCTGCAGGCACAAACATTCTCTTTTATTGTTTCCCAACCCAGATATCAGATTAATTTTGAAGATTTCAGTGTGTTTTAGAGACTATGAGATGAGCAATGTTAGTGCAACTGACTTTTTTTCTTAGGTTTCATGCTGCAGTTTTGAGCTCATATTAATTTCTTAACTGATTTTAGCCTATCCAAAAATTCTCCCAGAAAGAGCTCAATCTCAGCTTAATTACATACCAGCAATTGTGCTCAATTACCAACTTATCTCACTGCCAGGTCCTTCATTTGGATGACTGGTGTTCCACCCATGAAACTTACCATTGGCATGGTGGCAGATATGTGCTTCCTGTAGAGACTTTGCATGAATATCATTTCTTGTTGTCTAAGCAGACTTTCACCGTCTAAAGAAATGGAAAAAATATAGATTTTAGAATGGCATTAGGGAAATAGAAATGTAAACAAACACCAAGGTCCATGTGAGTATCTTTCAAAAGTTGGCGCTTAGTTGGAGAAACAATGTATAATAAAGAAATACTCAAGGTAGTAGAAATACTTTAAAAGTCATTGTCTATTAGAAAAAAAGAGGATTAAAATATAAAAATGTAACGTGGTGGAGAGACATTGGGTCAGCAAATGATGGAAAACACATTAAATGGGGCGATCAGGACAAAATCACTATGTGAAAGTTTAACTGCAGTGAGTCCACGAGCACCCTTTTCCCTAAAGAATAGAAAATGGCAGGAAGTAATATGAATTGTGATTGGTAGATGCAAAGAATGATAACAACATGAAGAATTTCAGCCCAATGTCCTCACTTCCAGTTTAGAACATATCGCTCACTTCATAAAACTTTCATTTGGTGTTTCCAAGGACTTAACACACTGACTGAAACTCTTTTTCAGTGAAGCACAGGCCCCTGATTCTTACCTGGACTCTGGCTTTGGAGGCATCCTGTTGCTTCACTCCACAGCTCTTTTCCTTGTTCGAGCTGGGAAATCACATCTGATTTGCTGATCTGATACCCTGTTTGATATGAAAAAGAAAAAAAGTGTTGGATTTTGAGTCTGGGCTAATTACCCTTTGCTGTGCTCAAGTCCAGGGTAAGGGAAAGAGGAAAATACAGAGATAATTGAAGGTCAGTGCCGGCAACAACATCTTCAACAGACAGAACAGTGAAGGTCCTTCAGCAGACCAGGAGGAAATCCAGAGCAGCAGCAAACACAGTGAGACCCTCTAGCGGCTGATGCCTGTGCACAAGTTCAAAGATTACAGAATCCTCAGTGTTTTCCAAATGGGAAAGATTAAAAGACTCTACAGTGGGCTGAATATTACTTTCAAACAGGAGCCAGTAAGGATACGCCTTACAGGAATCATCAAAATTATGTCATATACACGACTCTGGTCTCAAGCCTTCATGGAGTGACTAGAACAGAAGAATCATTTTAAAAATATTTGATCCATTTACTTATGCATTAAAATATCCATTGAATCCCCAGTTCTGTTCTGAGTGTAAACACTGAGTAGCCACAGAGATATGAAATGTGGCCAAGATTACTTTCCAGTGTAGTAATGAAAAGTGCCATGAAAAGAAACGTCTTCGTTTTAAGTAGTTATGAGGACTATCAAAGAAGCAGGAAGGACTTGGAGTGGGACACGGGGAAGCTGATCTAAATGCTTGTTCGGTGAGTGAATGAATGCAGTGAACACACGTGCACGTACATCCGTGTTGACAGACTCACCTACGGAGACCAGGTGGGTGATATTTTCCAGCATCACGTTTCTGAACAGGGTTTTCTGGGATGTGTCCAGCAGGGCCCACTCTTCCTGGGTGAAGTTGATCGCTACATCTTCAAACGTCACTGATTCCTAAAACATCAGGGATGTTCTGGTTTAGACAGAGCAGTCCCTACCACTGTCCAGGGTGGGAGGGTTGAGATGAGGAGGTGATGGGGTCTGGGTGGATAAAGGATCACGCTCTGTGTGGGGTTCCCCTTGGTTCTCTGCCAGCGCTGAGCTGGTGTCTGCCTTTCAGGTACATTCACAGAAACCTACACACTCTGACGTCATGAAGCTTTATTTCACAGAAATATCACTTGAAGTGTGTTATAATACGACAATGAAGTTTTTCAATAACCTGGAAATTAGGACTTCCAGACAGTTGATAGTGAAATATTCACTTGCATATTCATAACTCAATCTCTCTTCCCTATTAATTTCAAGGAACTCTACAGATTCATGACAAAGCAAACAATAACCATGATGGGGTACTTTGAAAACATGACTATTGGTTTAAATTATGTCACTAGAGGAACCTTTGACTCTCCAGATAGAAACTGCTTTCATTACTTCTTATGAGTGTTGAATCATCCAATATATTACTGTATGAGGAGTTTGCTGTCTAGCAAACCTGGGTTAAATACAAAACATTATTCTGCTAATCATGCCAATGTCACAGAACCATGAAGGGATCCTTCATGTTCCTCAGAACTGAACAAGGTTCATACAGAACTTGGTACCAGTAGGTGCTCTCTTTCTCAACACTACAGGTCGCAGGTGTTCATAACAAACTCTGAGGTCAGATGGTTCAGAAGCATAAGCCGGGGACTCAGGTGGCTGGAGTGAAGGACAGACCTAGCCTGACCATCGCTGCGCAGCGTAAGGACTCCCATTCTTGACCTTCTCAGGGACCTTGACCTTAGTTATCACTGTTTCTCTTGTAATCTAATCTCATCTCCATGCTGAGGGATGAAAGAAGCCTAGTGATTGGTTTTTCTCCAATTTTTCAAAAATCTATTAGAGAACCTAATTTTATTCTACCTACTGTACTGTTTCTCCTTTCTGTGCAGCACAGTTAAGAAAATACTCCTCCCTACACATTCCTCCCAGTTATCGAATATGAATAAAAGCTTAATTACTAAGAGGTGGAATGTGTGAATGAGGGAACGATTGCTAATGGCACTTGGGGTGTAGCTTCAGAAGGAGGCGTCGCTACTCACCAGAGGCTCCATTGTCAACAACTCAGTCGCCAGGAGTCTTTCTCGGGATTTCAGTCACAGCCAATCCAAGCACTGAGCACGCAAATCTGAGGATGGAGAAGAAGCCATGAGACTCCAGTCCTGTGCACAACTTCCAGACCCACCTGAAATGGAGCCCCCTACCTCCACCTGGCTGTGACCCCAGCCCAGCAAACGGAAACCAGTGGTGCATCCTAAGAACACGGTGCAGTCTCTCCTCTCCCAGATCCCATGGAAGAAGCTAGAGCTGTGGTTGCTAAGACAGAAAGTCAAAGTTCAGAGAGCTTGCAAATAAGAATGTGCTAAGCATTGACTGTGTGTGTTCAGCAGGCTAGGGCATCCAGAAGCATTCAACGTCCTCCTTGATTCAAACCCTCGGGAACCCTGACTCATGCCGGAGTAGAGTTTGGTTTCCTCCTGTAGGAAACACTGGAAATCCCCAGATCATTCTCTTCCCTTATGCACCCACAGTGGTCCTCCAACACCCCTGGCAGCCCGCTGGAACCTCACTGCCTTCCAGTTCTCCCTCAACCCTGACTTTTAGTTCTGTCCCCCATCTACGTGGATATTAATCAGCCAAGGGCCTATTTCAGGATGCAGTTAAACCAAGGACTTATGCCACTTGGAGGAACCGTGGCACCCACCCTTCCGGTCTCGTCCTTAACATCCACTGCTCCAGAAGGAAGCAGGGGTACACGAGTCATAGTGTTCCGGTGGTGGACTGTCTCAACCCTCTGTGTCAATGTTGCTCAGAAATATAAAATGACTGAGGTTTTGGAGGAAATTGGTTTATTTACCAATTTACAAATGACACACAGAGGTTCCAAAAACTTGAGTATATGACAGAGTTACACATCCAGAAGAAGGATCAGCTGTCATTTAATTTTGCTCAGCCTGTGTCCTGTGCTCAAATTCCTTTAGGGTAACAAAGATCACCTAGGTTTTACCTGTAATACGATCTCTAACATTAGTCATCAGAAGAAGCTCCCTGTTATTTCTCTCTTCATGTTTATCACCCAGATATAGGGGAAACCTCTCCATATCGCTACACTCAATCCCCTCATTACATCCTATCTTGAAACAGAAATCTCTTCTAAAGATAGTTGCTCTCAAGTTCCTTCTCTCCTGTCCTCCCTCCACAATCAAAGTGAAAGTGCATTTTGTATCGAAAAAAAAGAGAAGCCCTGGATTAATGCCAGCATCTGCTAACTGTGGATAAACACACCCAAGAAAAAGCGTTTAGTGATTGTATTATCCACACCACCTAGGAAAATCCAAGGTGGGAGGGACTATCTAGGAAAACCAATCAAGACTTGGCCATGGATTATACCTTTGGTTTTGACTTCAAGACAAATTTCAGAGGGAAATGAAACTTTCTCTTTCACTCTTAGAATGTTTCTTCTATTGATAATAGGAATACGTAAATCCCTATGATATCCAGGGAAACCCCAGGCATATGCAAAAGAGCCGCCTTGCATCTAGAAGGTGGAACCTAGGCGACCCTGGCCATGTCCAGATTACAAGTTATAGGAATCAAAGGAGGTTAACATCTATTAATTTAGGGGAAGAATTAAATATCTCAAGAGATTTATTTTACCTTGAGATAATTATTTCAACATAAAAATCTATCCCAAGACACATAAGAAATGAAATGAAAATCACTTGATGAAACCCATAAAAGGAAATTAATTCAGAGAAGCAGAAAATGAAGTATTTAGAAACAAATTAGTAAAAATATCAGATGTAGATCAACAGCCAATAGAACTTTCCAAGATGAAGAACATGCTCTACATATGCAATGTATGATACAGAAGCTGCCACACACATGTGGTGACAGAACACTTGAAATCTGGCTGGCGTTACCAAGGATATGAAGTTTAGCTATTTAATTTCATTAATTTAAATGTTCTAGCCACATGCAGCTGGTCGTCACTGTATTGGGAGAGCACAAGTTTAGGATCTTAGGTTAGGCAGATAAAATAACTAAATAGATTCAAGACAACTATGTTGGAGTGGGAAAAAGGGACATGTACAGTCAAGAGTAGGAAATGATGGTGGCAAAATACACGTTGACACAATGTGGTTCAGAGACTACAAGAAGCTACTTTGATAGGACAATTGTCTAGAGACAGATAGGACTTAACAACATTTTCATGGGATGAAACAAACTCACATCTCACAGTTTGTAGGACTCACCAAAACCCCAGTTGCAGGAGCTGGTGAAGCCAAGTAGATTCTGAGGTAAGTTCCACAGCAAGCAGCCAATTTCTCTTCCTCCAAAGCCCCAAACTGTCCAACTTCTTCTTCTCTGGACAAATGCATCCCTTTGCCTGTCTGACTTTCCTTTAAACCTGGATAACAGTTTATAACCCAATCTGGGCTACATTCCAGGATCCACCCTCTCAGAAGGTTACCGACCCTAATAGGGTTTCAGTCTGTGAGCCACACCCTGTTCAATTTGATTGGATTTTCCAGACTAATAGGAAATTGTAATCCTCACACAGTGCTGGAGAGCAAAGATGTAAGGTCATGTCCAGGGATAGTGAGAAGATCCATTCATTCCCTTCTTCATCCGTAAACACTGTCGAGTGCATTCTCTATACTGGGAACCATTCTATGTCTTCAGAATAACGGCATCAGACACACTGGGTATCTGTGGAAATGAAGCTGGGATTCCCTGGGAGAAATACAGAATTAAAAATAAAATGCAAGATGAGAAACTGTGAAAACGTGAAATATAAATAATGAGGTGACAAAATAAGATACATTGCTGGGATGCAGAACATGACTCTTAAGGCACTGGCCACATAGTACTTTGAAGAACATGTTAAGAATCTATTAACTATGCAAAGAAAATGAGAAGACAATTTTATACTTTAGTTCTTGGTTAGTGGGGAAATCCATACAAATGTTCCTGCATAGTAAACTACTGTAAATAATTTTCCTGCCATGTCATTCGGAATCTATTTATACATTTTAGTGGAAATCTTATGGGTGTGGAGATGGCTCTTTAAGCTTAAAATTCCTGGCTCCTAAATGGAAAAATTAAACCAGGGGACATGGTGAGTATTTCATTGTATCTGAGGACATTTTGCTTGTATCATACAATGCCTGGCAATCCTATTATCTCATGTATTTCAATTCCATCTCCCATACACATTAAAGAGTATTTCACCTGAAACAAATATATTAAGGTAAATGAGCTATACTTCAATTTTTAAAAAAAATATTTTAAACCTTCGCCATTACCCCTCAATCTCCAAGGACTCATCCTTTTCTCTTACAGTCATCAGATTATGTGTAACCTATTTCCTAAATGAAACTGATATTTTGGATGTAGATACTGTCCACCACAAGATTTAAAGTACTCTGTTACTGTCATTCACTACTTATGTCATCTTCCACCTAAAAGGAAGGGAATTGCCTTTCCTCTCAGCTCGGAAATTTACTTCTACATTCGTGTTCTTTCCTATTCTCTCCTGCCACGTCAGAATGTATAATTTAAATTGAATTCACTTTATTTTTCACATTGGTTGATTTAAAATATTATAATAGTTTCTGTAAGGTCGGATCTTAACAAACGGCACCGCGAAACAGAGGAAAGCTTCAAGTGAGCTTTATTAGGGAGCGCTCCCGGGCGAGGTTCACTGGTCTGAGAGAAAGGGGTCAGAGAAGTCGCACCCGGGCGAGGGTTGGGCAAGATTTTATAGGGGAAGAAGGGAAAGGGGTGTGGTGAATCCGGGAGGGCGCAGGGTATTCCTTATTTGGGGGTCTCTTCGGGTATCCTGGCAATATCCGGTGCCGGTTGCATCAGTCTTGGGACTGTTAGTCCCGCCCCTCGAAAGGCGGGAAGGCTGGGCCGGGTGCAAAGTCCCCAGGTCAGTTCCTGGAACTGGGTGGTCCGGAGAGTTTCGGTCTGATGCAACCTGTGAATCTGATTGTGTTCCCCTGCCTCGGGCCAGTTGGCCTTACATCCTGACATCTTTGGTGTAATGGGGCGACGTTCTGGTCTCTGGCTACTTCATGCTGAATGGGGGCGTCGAAAGGGGAATCGGGCGACCAGAGATCCGAGGCTTAGGGGAGACCAGTGGGGGGTTCTGTAGGAAGCAAGGTGTAAGGACCGAGGAGCATTTGGGTTGTGGCCACCCGAGAAACTTCCTCCATGCGCCTGCGAAGGAACCTAAGAAAACAGGGAGCAAACGTGAGCAAGATACAGATGAGAATTGAGGGGCCTAAAATTGGTGTTAGCCAGGTATAGAGGGTGGATCGCCACCAATCGGGAATTGGGGAGGCGGACTATTGGTGTTTGCGTTGGAGTTCTTCTCTTAAGCGATGGAGGGCTTTTACGTTGTCTTCGACGAGTCCTGTTTCATTGATGTAATAGCATTCCTCCTGTAGGAAGAGGCAGGTACCTCCTTTGTCGGCCGTCAGGAGATCTAGGCGTCGTCGATTCTGGGGAGCGACTTGGGCTATGGAGGTGATTTGGTGCTGGAGAGAGGAGATGGAGCCGGCGGAGGCTTCAAAGGCTAGCTGGAGTTTATGTTCTAAGTCGCGGGATGTTGAAACACTGTGTTAGAGCTCCCCCACCCCCACCCCAAGGCCTGCAGCGACCAGGGAGGAGGCGAGAGAGATGCCTGCGACCAGAGGAAGAAAGATAGCTCTTTTCCGTCGGGTAAAGGGCGGCGTGATTAGCGAGGAAAATTCGGCTTGGCTATATAGTGTGAGTTGTGGGACGAGAGTAACGGGGATACATGGGAAGGGGGAGGAAGAATTGATCTCTTGTGAGGGAACCATTGCACCACAAAAACATGCCTGGTGGTGCTTCAATTGATGTGCTTACCGTGAGGGATGAGTTGCAAAGAAACCCAGTATCAGCTAGATTTGGGCGGCTGCCATAACAGATGGTGAGATTTTTTGAATCAAGGAATATGGGGACTTTTAACGGGGAAAAAGGTGGGTTTGGGGAGGTGTGGGAAGTAGAATTGAAGGGCTGGTCGAGTGGGACAGCAGCCAAGGGTGGCCGGCCAAGCGAGGCACATAGAAAGCAGTCGATGTTACCTATTCCTGTGTGGTTGAGTATCTGTACTGCTTGACGGACGAGGGTCAACCAAGAAAAAGGATCCTCTTTGTGTTCGGGGTGAGGTAGTTGGTGTCTTAGGGCTTGTTCTGTTTCCTGGATGGCAGTGGCTTGTTCGCTCAACTGTTGGATAACTTTGGGAATCAAACTGATATATGAGCGAAAGACCCTGATAGAGCCCACGGGGTAGGCATCAGTTGCCCATCGGTAGATTTTTCCTTGTACCCCTTTTACCCATCTTGTGTCCCAGGGATCTTTGATGTTGATGAATAATTGACCCTTGCCATTTGTGGTGAGCAGGTGGGATTGTCGGAGCGAGCTCCTGGTATCTAGTTTTGCCACATGGATGTTACATGAGTGATGGGGCACCCCCCATAGGTCTCATTCCACCATTGACAGTAGTCTCGGGTCTGATCGTAAGTGAAGCAGACAGCGGGGGTGGACCATCCCAGGGGAACACCTTCTATGTTAGAGATGGGGATCTGGACTGTTACCAAGGCCTGGCACCCATCTGGTTGGCAGTCTCTCATGCCCAGGACTCGGGTGTGGGTCCGACCTTTAGCTTGCCATGTCCCGTGGACATGGAAGCGCCATAGGGACATCTGGTGAGTCCTGGGTGGCAGGAGGAGCAGCAGGAGGAGAGACAGGGTGACGGACAAGCCGTAGTCTCGTGGGACCCAGCGGTAGGGCCGTCCAAGTCTCTGGAGTTGGGGCCATTTTAAGGCGGGAAACATGGTACCAGGAGGGGTGTCCCAAGAGTTTAGCTGCCGTGAGAGTGGTGAGGATCACCATACGGGGGCCTGTCCACCGTGGCTTGAGAGATTGAGGGTGTAATTCTTTGAGGAGGACGCTATCGCCGGGTTGTAGAGGGAGAGAGGAAGTTTCAGAGACAGTCAATGTCGGTAGATGACGGTCAGCGTGTTCGCGGAGAAGACGGCGGAGCAGGGAGACGTAGGGAAGGTAGGAGGCTAGGGGTGGACTCTGGGTTGGTAGGTCGTGAAGGAGGAAAGGGCAGCCATAAAGTAGTTCAAATGGACTGAGGCCAGTAGGAGTCCAAGGTGAGGATCGGATTCGGGTAAGGGCTAGAGGAAGCAGGTCGGGCCATGAGACACGGACCTCAAGGGACAGTTTGGTGAGGTGGTCTTTTAAGATCCCATTGGCACGTTCAACCTTACCGGATGATTGGGGGTGGTAGGGGATGTGGAGTTTCCAGGTGATCTGGAGAGCCTCTGATACCTGTTGAACCACCTGAGAGACAAAGGCGGGTCCGTTATCCGACTGAATGGAGACCGGCAGACCAAATCGGGGGATGATGTGTTGAAGCAGGATGGTGGCGACTGTGTCTGCCGTTTCTCGAGTTGTTGGATAGGCCTCGATCCAACCTGAAAAGGGGTCAATGAGAGTGAGCAGATATCGGAAGCGTTTGCAGCGGGGCATATGGGTAAAGTCGATCTGCCAGTCTTCACCAGGCTGATGTCCACGCATCTGGTGTGTAGGAATTCGGGGCCGTAGGCCTCCTTGTGGGGAGACGGATGCACAGGTTTGGCAGGCCATGTGAGTCTTTGAGATGGCCTCTCTAAGTCCTGGCAGATGAAAGAGGGGGTCCAAAAAAAGGAACATTGCTTTTGGACCAATGTGTAAGGATTTATGGATGTCTGATAGGAGGCTGGCTGCTTGGGCCAGAGGTAGGGCAATTTTGTTGTCTATAAAAATCCATCCTTTGTTGTCTTTGTGTCCCCCTTTTGATAGTAAGGCAGGTTCCTCGTGCGGGGTATATGTGGGTTGGGTAGGACTGGTAAAAAATAGGAGTGGAGCTGGAGGATCCCCTTTTGTAAGCCCTCGGGCCACGGAATCGGCCTTCGAGTTACCTTGTGCTACTGGGTTGGATGGGAGTTGATGACCCCTGCAATGGATAATTGCTACTTCAGGAAGCTGGAGGGCCTCCAGGAGTTTTGCAATGAGGGAAGCGTTGAGCACTGGGGATCCCTTAGTGGTCAGAAATCCGCATTCCCTCCATAGTGCTGAGTGGCTCTGTGCAATGAGAAAGGCATACTTAGAGTCTGTGTAGCTGTTAACCCTTTGGTCTTTGGAAAGGTTAAGGGCTCTTGTAAGAGCGATTAGCTCAGCCTTTTGGGAGGTCGTTCCTTCTGGGAGGCTGTTAGCCTCGATAATAGTTGAGATAGTTATCACCGCGTAGGCTGCCCGTCGGCGCCCGTCAGGACCGAGTATCAAACTACCGTCCACAAAGAGAGCGTGGTCCGGATTTGAAAGAGGGGTGTCAAAGAGTCCCTCTCTTGGTGGTTTGAAGGCTTCTATGACATGAGGGCAGGAATGGGATGGAAAACCCTCGGTGCCAGAGATAGGCAAGAGGGAGGCCGGGTTTAGGCCAGGGGAGAGGTCGAGGGAGATAGCAGGGTTTTCAATGAACAGTAGGTGGAACTCCTGGATGCGGGAGGGGCCCAGGAGGGAGAGAGACTTGTGGCCTAGGAGGTCGACCAGCCGGTGGGAGGAAAACACGCTTAGTGGGTGGGCCAGGGTCAGTATGAGTGTTTGGTCAGTTCGGCTGCCGCTGCTAGGGCCCGAAGGCATGGCTGCCATCCCCGAATGGTTGGGTCTAGCTGTTTGGAGAGGTAAGCCACGGGGCGGTAGGAAGGCCCTACAGGCTGGGCAAGGAGCCCAGTGGCTATTCCAGCCCATTCATCCACAAAAAGGTGAAAAGGTCGGTTTGGGTTGGGCAGAGAAAGGGGAGGAGAAGATATCAGAGCGTTACGGAGGGTGAGAAAGGCCTGTCGAACGGCGGAAGGAGAGGTGAGGGGTCCTTGAGGGGTTTCTTTAGCGGCTAGATATAAGGGTTTAGCGAGGAGAGCAAAGTTAGGGATCCAGTGTCGGAAAAACCCTATAAGGCCCAAAAAGGAGAGAATTTGTTCCGCTGTTTCCGGAGGCTGGAGTTCACGGATAATCCAGGTGCGATCGGCTGTTAGACCTTTTGTGGTAGGGGTAAGGTGGAGCCCCAGGTAGGTTACAGAAGATACAGATAACTGAGCCTTGGCTGCGGAGACCCGATAACCACGAGAGCCAAGGTAATTGAGGAGATCTGCAGTGTGTTGTCTTGAGAGGCTGAGAGATGGGCTACGAAGGAGGAGGTCACCTACAAATTGAAGGAGTGTGCTGGGGGTAAGGGAGCAGGAAGTGAGGTCCCGTGCCAGCGCCTGACCGAAGAGGTGAGGACTGTCGCGGAAGCCCTGGGGAAGAACTGTCCAGGTGAGCTGACTGGAAGTATCAGTATCCGGATCTGTCCAGGTAAAGGCGAAGAGGAAATAGGAGTCGGGATGTAGGGGGATAGTGAAAAAGGCATCTTTGAGATCCAGAACCGTAAAGTGGGTTGTGGATGGGGGGATATGGGAGAGCAAGGTGTATGGCTTTGGTACTACTGGGTGGAGAGGAATTATGGCCTCACTGATTAGTCAGAGGTCCTGGACCAGGCGATAATCCCCAGAGGCCTTGCAGACAGGCAGGATGGGGGTGTTGCAGGGAGAGTCAGTGGGGATAAGGAGTCCCTGGTTTAGGAGGTTGTAGGCCCCTAAGGTGAGTCTCAGAGATGGGAAATTGGGGCCTTGATGGAAATTTGGAGGGGTCCTTTAGGCGTATGAGGATGGGGGAATGGCGTGTTGCTATTATGGGCTTAGAAGTATCCCAGACTTGGGGATTGATTGGGTTCGGTGTGATTGGAAGAGGGGGATAGGAGGGGGAGGGTTCTAGAGACAGGCTGAGAAGAGGAAGCAGGAGTTGGGAGGAGGGGACCTTAGGGTCAAGTTTAACCAGCTGAAGGGAGGCCCCTAAGTGGAAAAGGACATCTCGGCCTATCAAGGGAACTGGGCAGGATGGTATGACTAAGAAGGAATGAGTAAAAGGGAGTCCTTCGATATGACATGGGAGTGGACCGGTCTGGAGTGGGAAGGATGGTTTGCCATCAATACCCATGACCGAGATCTGGGAAGGAGAAACTGGCCCGGAATAAGTAGGCAGGACCGAATAGGTAGCCCCCGTGTCCACCAGAAATGAGATGGACTTACCCGCTACCTGTAGCGTTACCCTGGGCTCGGCGAGGGTGATGGGGGTCTTCGAGTCTGGGCGCCGTCAGTCGTCAGCCAATCCCAGCAGTTCGAGTGGTAATGCCGTTGGGTCGGCCTGCCCCCCGTGTGGAGACGCTGAGGAAGGGCCAGTCGTAGGGCAGTCACTCTTCCAGTGGCCCGTTAGCCCGCAGCTGGGACAGCGCTTAGAAGGAGGTCGGGGATTGGGACATTGGCGAGCCCAGTGGCCTTCTTTTCCCCATTTGAAGCAGGCCCCCGGCGGGGTTGCCTTTTGCGGACCCCGTGGATGCTGTGATCCATGGGAGATGGGCGGCCTTAGGGCGGCTACAAGAGCTTGGGTTTGGAGGGCCACCTTCTGGTGCATCTGAGCCTCTCGGCTGGATTCTGCCAAATCCTCACGGCCATTATAGACTTTAAAGGCCATCTTTACCAGATCTCGAATAGGGGTCTGAGGGCCGTCTTCTGCCCGTCTTAATTTCTTTCGGATGTCCGGGGCTGATTGGGTGATAAAATGGGTGGCTAGGACCGCTGCCCCTGCCGGGGTGTCGGGGTCCAGCCGGGTGTAGAGAGTTAAGGCCTCTGTAAGGCGATTGAGAAAGATAGCTGGATTTTCGTTAGGTTCTTGGGTTATCTCTTTTTAGTTTTTCAAAATTGACTACCTTATGAGCGGCAGACTGCATGCCAGCCGGGAGGCATTGGATCATGAGGTCGCGTTTACGACGGCCATCTTGGCCATCCTGAGAAGTCCAGCCTGGATCGGTGCCAGGTACGGCAGTGGCTCCGACAGGCATGGAGTTGTTGGGAAGATGAACCTGATCTGCATGGTTTCGGGCAGCGGTTTGAATTCTTTTCCTCTCGTCAGGGGTCAGAGTAGAAGATAGGATCACAAAGATATCGTGCCAGGTTAGATCGTAAGCTTGAGAGAGATAGCGAAATTCTTTGATGTAGCGGGAAGAGTCGGCAGAAAAGGAGCCTAATCGCTTTTCTATCTGAGAGAGATCTTGGAGAGAAAAGGGAACATGGACTCTGACCAGTCCTTCCGCTCCTGCTACCTCCCTCAGAGGGCAGAGGAGATTTGGATCTTGGGAGTCGTGAGCACGTGTATGTGCACTAATTGGCGAAGCAAGGGGTGTGGGAGGAGAAACCGTGGAGGGAGGCGGGGGAACGGTTGGAGGGGCCAGAGCGGGTTCGGGAGGAGGAGGGACCGCTTCAGGGTAGGGTGGAGGTTGGAGAGGAGCTCTGGAGCGGGGAGAAGCGAGAGATTCGGGTGGGTCGGCTAGTGGAGAGGGGTCATCGTCAAAGGAAATTAAGGGCTTGAATGTAGGAGATGTCTGTTTGGCAAGAAGGATCTGGGAAGTGGAACAATCGACGCAGAGGGAAGGGCGGGAGCGCAAATACCAGAAGGCCTGAACATAGGGGACCTCGGACCATTTGCCCGTCCTGCAGCAGTAATTATCTAGATCACGGAGGATGTTAAAATCGAAAGTCCCTTCAGGAGGCCGTTTGGATTGATTGTCTAGAGGATATTGTGGCCAGGCCACAGTGGAATAGAAAATAAGCTGTCGGCGACGGAGATCTTGGGAGAAACCGAGGGCTGTAAAATTGGCTAGGAGGCACCCCAGGGGCGTCTTAGAATCTGGTTTCGATTGTGAGGTTCCCATGACCCCCAGTCTGTCCCTGAGTGAATGGAGAGGGAGAGAGGCGTCCCTGGTCTCAGTCTCCAATTCACGGCAGGTCGGAGGGCGGTCAGGCGGTGGGGACGTCTCCACAGTTGCCCGAGGCCCGGAGAGAGGACGGAGGAGTCCCTGACGCGGCCACAATTAAGGACAGGGAGTCCGGTGGGCAGGGACTCTGAGGGTCGGAGGGAACAAGGGAGGGGGACTTACCCCGTTTTCTGCCAGATCGGGTGGATGAGTAGAGGTTCCCTGGTTGTCTCCTGGGGGAGGGGAGGAGCGGCCCGCGCGGTAACCCGCGGGGCTTGGTACCCCTCCCGGGTTTCGGCACCAAATGTAAGGTTGGATCTTCCCGGGCGAGGTTCACTGGTCCGAGAGAAAGGGGTCAGAGAAGTCGCACCCGGGTGAGGGTTGGGCAAGATTTTATAGGGGAAGAAGGGAAAGGGGTGTGGTGAATCTGGGAGAGCGCAGGGTATTCCTTATTTGGTGATCTTTTCGGGTATCCTGGGGGACGTTAGTCCCGCCCCTCGAAAGACAGGAAGGCTGGGCTGGGTTCAAAGTCCCCAGGTCAGTTTCTGGAACTGGGTGGTCCGGAATGTCCCCAGGTCAGTTTCTGGAACTGGGTGGTCCGGAATGTCTCCAGGGCAGTTCCTGGAACTGGGTGGTCTGGAGAATTTCGGTCTGGTGCAACCTGTGAATCTGATTGTGTTCCCCTGCCTCGGGCCAGTTGGCCTTACAGTTTCAGGCGTACAACATAGTGATTTAATTATTTTAAACATTATACTTCATGACATATATACTTCATTTAAAGTTATAATGAAATATTCCCCGTGTGGTACAATTTATTTTTGTAGCTATGGTTTTTTTATTTTTATACATAGTAGTTAGTATCCCTTAATCTCATGTTTATAATTTCCTCTCCCCCTTCCCTCTCCCCTTTGGTAAACACTAGTTTGTTCTCTATATCTGTGAGTCTGTCTCTGGTTTCTTATTTCATTTTGTTTTTTAGATTTCACATACAAGTGATAACGTACAGTATTTGTCTTTTTTTGTTTGTTGTATTTTTCTAATCATAAGACCCTCCAAGTCCATCCATGTTGTCACAAATGGCAAAATTTCATTCTTTTTATGGTAGAGTAATATTCCTTTGTATATATACAACACTTGTTATTTATCCATTCATCTGCTGATGGACACATAAGTTGTTTCCATATCTTAGCTATTGTAAATAATGCAGTTGTGAACATTGGGGTGTATGTATCTTTTCAAAATAGTGTTTTCGTTTTCTTGAGATGTATACCCGGCAATGGAGTTGTTGGATCATATAGTAGTTCTATTTTTTAGTTCTTTTAGGAACCTCCATACTCTTTTCCATAGTACTAGGCCAATTTGTATTCCCACCAACAGTGTGCTAGGATTCCCTTTGCTCCGTATCCTGGACAACCTTTTCTGGCTGAAGAATTTTTTATGAGGGCATTCAGACAGGTGTGAGGTCATAGCTCACTGTGGGTTTGATGTGCATGTCTCTAATGATTAACGATGTTGAGCATCTTTTCATGTGCCTGTGGCCATGTGAATTTCTTCTTTGTGAAAATATCTGTTCAGGTCCTGTGACCATTTTTCAGTTGGGCTGTTCGTTTTTTTGATACTGAGTTGTATGAGCTGTAAAACAACATGTACACCTTATTTTAAACCACTCCCTCTCTTTGAACCCTCGTCTTACCATTTAAATATGCTATGGTATCGCTTAACCTTAAATTTGAATTTTAAAAAAAAGGTAAAATTTTGAAGTCCTTTTATTCCCAATAGCTGCCCTCTCACTTTTAAAATCCAATTTGAGGGCAGAGTCCATCAATTTACATTTCTCCTCACCTCAAACAATCTTATTTTTTGTCTCCATTAATTCATGGATATTATTCTTTTATTTTAAAAAAAGTAAGTTTTTTCCAAAAAAATAATAAAGAAAATGGTCAGAAGAACGTAGGGGCAAGACGGGACTAAAGATGCAGACCTATTAGAGAATGGACTTGAGGATACGGGGAGGGGGAAGGGTAAGCTGGGACAAAGTGAGAGAGTGGCATGGACATATATACACTACCAAACGTAAAATAGATAGCTAGTGGGAAGCAGCCACATAGCACAGGGAGATCAGCTCGGTGCTTTGTGACCACCTAGAGGGGTGGGATAGGGAGGGTGGGAGGGAGGGAGATGCAAGAGGGAGGGGATATGGGGATATATGTATATGTATAACTGATTCACTTTGTTATAAAGCAGAAACTGACACACCATTGTAAAGCAATTATACTCCAATAAAGATGTTTAAAAAAAAGTAAGTTTTTTACAACATAAAAATACAAATAGAATGAACCAACTTGTATAAACTGAATTTTGTTCCCCTCCCCCAAGTTCATATGTTGAAGCTCTAACATTTAATTCATCAGAACGTGAATGTATATGGACACAGAGTTAAAACTGTGATGAGATTAAGGTGAGCCCTTTAGGGTGGGTCCCTAATCCAATCAGACCTGTGCTCAAGAAGCAAAGTGAGAGACTGCAGAACTGTGTACCTCAAGGGCAAAGAGCAGCTGGTTGAAGGCACGATGTGTATCTATTGATCAGTGGACCTGTGAGGGCCTGAGATGCTATATTTTTAATAAGCCTTAGGTTCCCCCCAAGCTCCTCTTTCTTCTCAGTTACATAAGCTTTGATCAGTAAAAATAAACGTTAAGATGATCTTCAAGGCTTAGAGATAAAAACCACGTACAGCATGTCTTATACGGTAGAACTTTATTAAAATTGAAAGAAAATTTGAAAACAAAGCTTTATACTAACGTTTAATGAAACATAAGAAGCAGAGCCGTGGGAGTGTCCCCACCGTGATTTACAGTGAACGACCCCACAGAGTCCACGATCTCATCTCAGGACAGGGCACTGCTGACCTTCTGCAAAGCACAGCGTTGGGCCCTTTAGCCATGTTCCAAAAGTTCAGACATTTGCACCCAATGCAGATTACTACCATAGCTTCCTATTTACACAATAGTTAAAAGTTACTCCTGGAATTTGCCTCAGGTACTTAAAATAGATTCAGACTGACAAACAACTTGTCATTCCAGCGTGATAAGCACCATTTGACAGATGGCTCTAGTTCCATCAGGAGAAGGTGCAGTTGCGTGCACGTGTGTGTCGCTGGGGCTTGTCTGGGTTTCCAGCACCGTTCGCCCACGGGGGTGCGGAATCGCTGCTTCTCCAGGAACAGCTGCTCTTTGTGACTCCCCGTCGTCAGGTGCACAGTCACCTCCAGGGCACCTGGGGAGTCCTACATGGAGGAAATGAAAAGTGATTGCGGCAGCCAGATAAGACCAGAAGAATCTGTCAGCTGAGCTCAGCCCACTTGCCAATCATAGCATCATGAGCTAAGCAGGTGGTAGTTGTATTAAACCATTAAGTTTTGGGGATGGGGTCTTACAGAGTCAACTGATAAACTTTTAAATGACCCAGAAAATGGCTCAGCATATATGGAAAACAGAACAAGGTAAATTCCTAATTAAATATCCTGGCTTTCTCCCCTGCACACACGTCTGCCTGGTATAAGCACACCACAGGCCACATAAAACTACCTTCCCCAGCATTATGTTTATAGAAACCTCTCCTGTAGCACATAACGGAAACCCTGCCATTTCGACGTAAAAGCATCCCGCATTTCAGGTGCACCAGGCCCACGCCCGACACACACGCCCCGCTGTGCACACATCATTCTGTCTCAGCTTCAACACGCACGTCTCTCCCAAATATTCTTATGCACAGTAATTACCATTTGTAAATACAGCACCAGGTCATTTCTTTATTTTCAGGAAATTATACATTCTTTATTTTCAGGAAATTATACAATAGAACTCACAGAGTTTAAGTAGTTGCTCTATTTCATTCTCCGGGTTCCTGTCCTCCGGGCCCTCATCGGCCCTTGCAGCATTTCTTTCTTCCACCGAAACAGGAACTGGCGGGTGTCCGGTGTATCGCGCAATAACGTGGGCCCCATTCTGGGAGCATTAAGAGATTTTCTGTCTGGCCTGGACATAGGCTGTGGAGAGGAAAATATACGTCAACTGCTCAGTAGGGAAGAATGTTCCCTGTGAAAGCTGGGCCACGTATGTGCCCTGAGCGGCCGGCCAGGTGGCCCCTTCTGCAGGTGGCTCTCTCGGAACCCGTGTTCCCTTCTGCCTCTGCTGCCCGTGCCTCCTGGCTGGCAGGACAGGCTTGACTCCAAAAAGGCCAGATACTGAAGTGTCTGCCCCGAACGTGGATGCTGAGCGCCCCGGCCTGGGTCCACCTTGCTCGAGAGGCACAGGGGGATCTGCAACCTCGGGCCGTCTGATGAGAAGCTCAGCGCGCTGTGCACTGCACGCCCCCGGACACGAAAGCGCGGGGACGTGTGGCCCGAGGCGCTGGGCAGAAGAAGCAGCGGGGTCAGGGGCCCTCGCCCCTGCGTCCTGGGGCTCAGGAAGGGCTGCCGTGGTGGGGAGTCAGAGGACACAAGGGATGAAAAAGGGCAGAAATAAGAGGCAGCAACCACCCCCTAAATGTCTGGGCTGCTGCACCTCACTGGTCCTCAGCAGAGCCTCTGGGCCCCTCCGGGCTCTGCAGGGGACACGACTGAGTGTTAGGACGCCCGCCTGGAGGCACATTGCCAGGAGGCGTGGGGCCGGGGAGGACGCTGGTGTCTGCTCCGTCCAGCTTCCTCCCACGCCCGGCCTCGCTCCGGGCGCGGCAGACAGCCCAGGAGCCCCAGGGACGCCCTCCGACCTGGGGCTTCTCCCCAAGGCCCGCTCCAGCTCCAACCACGTCTGCTGTCCCGAGAGCGCGGCAGGGACATTCAGTTCACTCTCTCCCTGCCGCCCGTCGTTCCCGGGAAACGACCCTCCCTCTCAGTCTACGGAGATGCTGAGGGGCGGTGTGCCAGGCAGTTAAGAAAGCGATGAGCCTTTCCCCCGAGACATTCTGTTTGGCTGACGCCCAGATTTATTTCTTGTTTCTAGACCCTGACCCACTCCCCAGTACAGCTTGGTCCCCATTCCCTGGGCATGAGACCCCCATGGCCCCCGTAAGCCTGGCTCCAGGGCTTACCTGAGGCAGACTGAGCGAAGAGGGTGCAGGAGGCCAGCAGCAGAAAGCAGAGGCGCCTTGTGGAGGGTCCTGGGTGGTGAGGAAGAAAGAGGGGGAGCCGGCGGCCGAGGCCCACGAGCTACCGGGGCTGGAGCAGCCTCTGTTTGCAGGTCTCCAGGCGCTTGCACAAGAGGCACGTGGTCCAGAAACGTGATGATCCTAATTATAACAGAAAGACCCCTGTCTGTCCATGAGACGCATGCCAACGGAGCTGCCCCACTCCTGTGCCATGTCCCACACTGGGTGGGACAGGTGGGCAGAGTCTCCCTCCCTGCTCCAAGGCTGGATGCTCGACACACCCACCTGACTGCAGGGGTGTTCCAGACTGGACCCCTAACCTAGGTCTCAGCAAACTGGATAGCACATTCCCTGGGTCACAGTGATTACTGGGCATGGGCTGCGGTGGAGACTTCCATTACCGTGAAGTCCGTTGTGTTTGTTCAGTTGGTGGAGAAGGAGAAGCTCTTTTTCTCTGCAAGGGTACAAATAAAACCAATGTCGCCCAGGATTTTAGCTGCCATCTCACTACTGTAAGGAAGTGGGTCTGAGAATAAATCAGACCCTGGTGAAAATACACTAGGTTCCTGGTGACACTGGGTCTGCACTGGATCCAGAGACCCTGGAGCCTGGCCTTCCTACTCTGGATCTTTCAGACAGCAGCCCTTGTTTGGTTAATCCAATCTGAGCCGAGTTTCCGGTTGTTTGCAACTGCAGGCGTGTTGGCTGGCACAGTGCGTGATCTGGGGCTCCAAGCCAGGGCGCCGTCTCCGTGCCCCGGTGCGGCCTGGCCACGATGGGGGCACTGGGAGGGTTGTTGAGGCCCCTGGGAAGAGCTTGCTTTTGTACTGATAGCTGTAGTAACACTTTCAGCGTTTGCAACGGGGCTGGTGTGTGTGTTCTAGATTCCCTTTGGAAATTGGGGGGACCCGGGAAATGCTTGGGGAAGGTACCCCAGCTGCATATTCTCTTACACATTTATGTGAGGTGCCTCTGTCTTTCCAGTCTGGAGTATAAGCAGGTTTGTCATGTAATGGTGGTCTCTAGAAGAGTGGATGCATGCCTTCCTTGTTACCAGTCGCTCTGATAAGCCAGTCGGGACAAGATGGGATCCTTCTCAACCAGGATGTGAAGTCACTTCTTTCTGGGTTTGGAGGCTGTCTTCATCTCCTGATGGTGAGGTAAATAACTCACCTCAAACTTGGTGGTTTAAAACCACAGGAATTTATTCTCTCAGAGTTCAGGAGGCCAGAAATCTGCCATCAGCTTGGGGCTGAAATCAAGTTGTTGGCGGGGCCACGCTGCCCCCAGAGGCTCTAAGGAAGGATCTTTCTTCACTGCTTCCAGCTTCTGGAGGCCGTTGGCATCCGTCACGTGTGGCCGCGTCGCTCCCATCCTAGCCTCCGTGGTCCCATCGCCCCTCCTCTCGCGTGGGTCTTACCTGCTATGCCACGTTCTTATGCCAAATGCGCTGGCATTCAGGGCACAACCAGAGAGAATCCAGGATCATCTCCCCATCTCAAGATCCTTACTTGAATCACATCTGCGAAGATGCTTTTTCCAAATAAGGTCACACTTGCAGGACCCAGAGGTTAGGACCTGGCACTGTGGGTGGCTCTTAGCCTGCTCCACAGACTTTCAGATAATTGCCATTCTGTGGGCAAAGGAGTCCGGGAAGCAAGGCTTGGTGGTCACAGCGGTGCATCTGCCCCAGGCGGTAGCAGCAAAGTGTCACCCATCAGAGCGGCAGCTACACCCAGAGAAGCCTCTGGAGCTGCCTCTTGCCCCAGGCCGGCAAGGTGGGAGCTCTGGAGAATACAAACCCCCGGCCGGGACACGATGGCCTCTTGCTTGGTGACTCCAGGGAAAGCATCATGAAGCGGAGGGTCCGCTTCGATTTTGAAGCTCAAACTGGGAGACTGGGCCCTGCTTTGAATGATCTGGCTCTCACTGGACTCTCCTTCCCAGGAGAACACACTTCCCAAGGCTGCACAAGCGATGGCTGGCAGACGAGAATGTGACTGACGTTTATCGTGGTATTCGAGCCAGCAGTCGGCTGTTCCCACAGTCCGACAGCCAGATAGATCTGTTAGTTCCGGAGAGATGGAGGAAGGCGAGCTTTCTATTACTTTCATTGTTAAGAAGCCCCCAGGAACGCCAGGAGCTCTATTTCTTCCCCCTTTTACCATGTGTGAATGAGAGGTCTGTTTCTTGGATGGGTGATTATGGTCGCATGAGTTTTAAAGTGAAGTGAAAAGCGTTCTCAGTCCAGGCACACAGAGGAGGATTATTTCATCAAGGGCAGAGCAAGGTCACCAAAGGCAAGGGCTGTGCTTTACATTCTTTACAATCTCACGTTTCCTACGGTAAAGCCGTGCCGCAGGTTTGCTGAGTGGAATGACAGTCATCCTCACTCCTGGGGTTTCTGCTCCAAAGTCTTCCACCACGGCAAGAATGGGCCCGCTTTTCCCCTCTAAGAGAGAAGCTCAAATCTGCTGCAGCAGGCAAGGTGCCGGAGACACTTCCTTGCGGCGTGTCTGTGCGTCCTCACCTGGCTCAGGTGATGTATCTCGACGTGTGGGGGAAGCAGGTGCTCCTAGACCCGGAGAGGAACGAGTTGCCTGTATGAGGGTGAAGTGTCACTGCAGGAGGGAGAAGTCTGGGCAGGTCTGGAATCTTCTAGAAAGTCCCGTGGTGAGCCTGTAGATTTGTAGATAATTTTCCTCTAAGCAGCACAGCGTGTCTCTGATCGGGTGCTAATGTCAGCCCGAGGAGAGGCACACAGCAGGGCGTGGCTGCAGGTGGGCTGGGACGGCCCCCAGGCCTGTCCCAAAGCTCCGAGCTCCGAGGCCTCCGCTCCCACGTCTGGCCAAAGCAGCTGGACACGAGGTTTATATCAGAGCGTGGTTTGGAAATTAAACCAGCAAATGCGAGGGGTGAAAAATCCTTATAAAGTGCTTCTATAAGAAGAAAGGGACTCAGGAAAATGGGATTCTGCGGCGGGAGGCCCTCGGGTCCAGTTTAGCAGGCTTTTCAACCTGCTTTAGAGACCGCCGCAGGCAGCAGCATCCAGAAAATGGGCAGAAGTGTCTGTCAACCTCCCGCTCTGAGAGTCTGCAGGTGGCCTTGACCAAGGCCACACGCAGAGCCAGCCTGCAGGCCCACGCAGAGGTCAGCGCTGAGCGTCCCCTGGGCCGCAGAGCTCAGAGTCTAGCTGCTGACACAAGCCTGGTATTGGGAGGGGAAAATCACACGCGCGCGCGTGCACGCACACTCACATACACGTGCACACGCCCCGAGCTTAGATTTTTCTGTTTACAGTAGCAGGGCCGAGGCGTCGCTCACGGGCGTCTGTTTCAACCCAGCTGGATTAGAGTCGGTCCAGTTCCTTGCCCACCTCTCCACCTGGGGAGCTTTCAGGACACAACCTTTAGGGCCAACTGGAAACTCTCTCCTTCGGGCTTGCCCGTCTCAGTACCAGCAGAAGACCCAGGCAAGGGGGTTCCTCCCCAGGGCTCGGCTTTAAGGGGGTCTCCTCTCCTCTCCTCTCCTCTCATGTCCCTTCTCCCCTGTAAATCATCCTCTGGGTTCTGGTGACCTCAGACTTACTGACTGCCAGCAGGAGAGCACGCTGCCTCCTTGTGGGAGCGCAGGAGACCCCCGGGGTGAGGGGTGGTCTGGAGTGTAGGAAGAAAGGGAGGGGCTGCCGGCCAAGGCCCCCGGCTCATCCTGAGGGCTTTCAGGAGTCCAAGAATCCCGGTTTCACCTGGCCGTCCAGGTTGCTCTGGATGTGTATCTGTTCCGTGGGAGGGGTGGGGGGTAGGAGCTTATTCAGCAGTCTGATTTATAAACGTTAACTGTTAGTCACTTGTCATATGACCCTCTGTGTGGGCTCTTCCCAGAGCCCAGGAATATTTGGGCGGCACTGGGTTGCCTCCAGGGAAAGTGACGCACCTCCAGCTGGGTCAGGACTAGGCTTCCGGCCCGCATCGATGCTGGGATGCAGCTCTCGTAAAATCATGGGCGTTTCGTGAGGCTTTGAACCTCAGGGCCCTCGTTGTTTCTCCTACAGCATCTCTCTGCTTCTCCCTGCGGCCAGCTGCCAAGGGCCGGAGAAGGACGTGTTTCTGACTGTCCCCATGCAGTGCCACTGCGTTTCTCATGGTTTATCTAATCTCTGGACTCGACCCAGATAGCCAGAGAGGCAGGGCACCTGCGCCCAAAGCAGCTCCAGCCCTGAGCTCTTGTTCCAAGGCAGCGGCCCCTGGGGGGAGACCACGAGGGGAGCCCACGGAACTCCGTCCATTCATCGGCAAACGAGCCGCACGGCCAGCCCCATCGAGGCACTGGAGCTGGAGGGAGCCGGCAAGACCTTCCTGGCTGCAGAACTACTGTGTGTTCTTCAGACAAAGCTATACCGACTTGACTGCTGGGAATCCATCAGGTCCCTCAGTGGTCTGAAATATGTCTTCCTCAAGGTCCTGAACTGGAAGCAGCAGGGAGTTGGTTTTAGAAAATTAGAAGCTGGAGACTTGATCGTTCAGAGCTTTGCCTTTCAGCTTACTGAGAAAGCCAAAGGATGCTGTTGGCAGGTGGCACTCAGGTTACACTTATTTGTCTCTAGATGGCGCCAGAGAAGGGAAAGCCTGAACCACTTGCCCTTGGGACCAGGTGGAAATGGATTCTGAGCCTCTGCAAAGAGACTGGACAGACGGACCCGTGAGCCAGTGAAACGCAGGTACTCGCTCGAAACTGCAGAGTTAGTAACAGGCAGAATTTCAGACCTGTGGCTCCTCCTTTAAACACGTGCCTTAAAAAGAATTGCGAGCGGGCCGTTACTGTCAACACTGACATAGGAAGGGCCTGGTGGGCGTTGTGGGCGCAGAGCCATGGAGAGGGACAGCCACCGAGGGCAGTTCAGAAACCCCCGGCTCCTTGCAGAGTGTTCAGCTTCTGCTTCTTTCCTTGGTCCAGTGGTAGCTACCAGGGCTGTTCACTGGCAAGTGTAGAGAGCGGGAGAGGACCCTGAGAGGTTCATACCAAAACACAGGAGGACAGTTTGATCCTGTGGGGCAGGATCAAGTGCAAATATTGTAAGAGCCCAAGTCAAAGCGGCCATTCCGATGACAGCAGGAGAGGCCAGTGCCGCCTCGTGCAGACGTGCACTCGCTCGCGTGAAATGCCAGCGCGCCCGGACCTGGACCTGGACCCGGATCTGGACCTGGGAGGGTGAAGCAGGACGGCTCCTGAGGGAGAGGGCTTGTAGGAGTGTAAGTGACCCTGTAGATTAAAGGACTTGGAAAGTCCTCTGTGACTGTGTCCTTTGTTACGGCAAATGGCCAGCCAGGACGTTGCTTATAAAAAAAAGAGAAAAGAATAATCATTGCAACAAGACTAAAGCTCATGCCTTTTCTCTCTCTCCCCCCGCTTTTCCTTTATTTCTCTCTTTCTCTTTCTCCCTTTCTCTTTCTTGCTTCCTTCCTTTCTTTCTTTCTGTTCCTTCCTTCCCTCCCTCCCTCCCTCTCTCCTTTCTTTCTTTCCTTCCTCCCTCCCCTCCTTCCTTCTTTCTTTCCAAGGAGGCACGGCTGGGAGGTGGTGGACAAGGGGTTTAGCCCAGGTGCCCTCCCCGTCCTGCACCGTGAATGGTTTCTGAGGTTTTTCTCAGCGTGAACTGTACAATGGCTTTCTGTAGCTCTGAGATCTTCTGAGTCTCTGATTGCACACGCATTCTGATTCAGCCCTGAGTCAGACTGTGCCACGGAGGGAAGCTCTTCAACCCACAGAAGCGGAAGAACCGGCTTGTTAGTGACAGGAGGAGCCGTGTGAAGCTGGGCTGGCCGGGCTCCTTAGCACTGACCTGCTGGACAAGAGGATGACACATCTCGCTCCAACGGCTACACCTCCAAGAATAAGGCCTCGCACAGGGCAAAGAGCTGCACCAGGGAGTCCCTGTAGTCCCTGTGTCTCAGGGATTGGGCTACACCAGCCTACACGTGAGTTAGCCCACCGAGTCCTCACATCAACCCTGTGGGTAAATCTATCCTGGCCCTTTTTATATTCTCAAGAAAGCCAAGCATCAGGGATGTTGCTTGTCCAGAGACCCAGGTCTCTGCGACTTGGAAATCAGCGTGTGGTTCTAACACCACCTGGATTTCTGTGTGAACTACTTTGGTGGTGGGTCCTGGATGCTGGGGCCAGGCGTTCCCCAGTGCATCTAAGGGAGATGGATTCACCAACCGCAAAGTGTAAGGAGATGGTGAAAGAAACCGACCTGGGCACAGAGGACAAATGGAACCCAAACTCCGGGTAAGGCAGAGGCAGGAATAGTTCGGGGGTGAATGGTGGATGTGGTGGTGCGGCGGCCACTGCATGATTGCTGTCCCGGGATGGATCACCAATGTCCTGGGTGACAGGGAGCCTCTAACCACACTGTACCCCGGTTTGCATAGGCAGAGTCACTGGGCCGGTACTCAAGCCCCAAAGTCCACATTCTGCTCTGCACCAACTTTGGTGATGCAGGCGTGGGACCGGGCAGCCTGCCCCTCTCACCACCCGCGGGGCCACCAGGCGAGCCCGCAGGGCTGGAGGGGAGGCGCTCGCTCTGCTTCCAGGGCTCACATGTCTGACCCGACGGCTCTTTCTCTGACAAGGGACAAAAACACGACATCTCGAGTGGACTGCACGGGTAGCTCCTGCCGCCCCCACAGCCATCCTGTCGTGGTCTGTTCGGCTGCCCGCAGGACCAGGGAGTGATGGGCGAACCCGGGAGGGAGGCTGACAGTGAGGGGGCAACTTGCCAGCCCTGTGGTGGGTCTGTGGTCCCATCTGGTCCCATCCGCAGCTGGTGAGCTCTGGACGGAACCACAGTGCTCTGCCTCTCGAGGAGAGCCTGTCTCCTGTCCTGTCCTGGAATCTCCTTCTCTTCTTTGAGTTCCTGTACACAGTGACCACTGCAGGGGCCCCCAAGTCTGTTTGCTTGTCGATAAGGGAATTCACACCAATGAATCAGGTCCCTGGGATGTTGAAAGAGGGAAGATTCGGAGGTCTAATATGTCCAGAGGCAGGTGTGAGCTCGCAGAGACTCTGCTAATGAGTGATTGAGGTCTGCACTCTGGACCGGCGCCATGAGGCTGTCAGTCTGCACTCGGTTGGTTGAAACAAGCCACAGTGTTCATCGGTCAGAAGAGTCTGAATTTAGGTGTGTGAGGTGCTGTCACACTGGGTCACTCCCGGTTCTTAGTCATTGACCAGTTCTGGTTGGTTAGAAATAGCTGGATTGCAATCAGCCTTCAGGCTGGGTGTGCTCCAGGCAAGGGCTGCTCTAGATGAAAACACTTCCCTTTACATCCCTCAAGCAGCTGCAGAACTCAGCAGCCTTTCCTTAGGTCACCTCTGAGCCCAGCATCTCCTAAAGTCACTCCAAGAAACCCCCTCTCTGGATCTTAAAGGACCCCTCCCTTCTCTCCCTTAGGAGGGGGGATATGTTGCTCCTTAATCTAAGGAGAGGGAGAGGATGTAAATCTGCCCCCAGGATGACTGGGGGGCACACAGTGTTCTGTACTCGCTGAGGAGGGGCAGGATGGTGGTTCTGATGAGGCCACAGGGGTAGGGCAGGTGGGCTGTGGACCTGAACTGCACTCAGGAGTCAGAATGGCACATCTGCCGTGAGTGCGATTCTGAAATGAAGTACACGGGCCATCCAGGACTGGAGAAGTATGAGGGAAAGGTAGGCCAACAGCAGATTTGATTGGAAGAGTGGTATTTTAAGCAAGTTTTTGTCTCATTACTATTTTGTAATTTGTTTGATTGTGACAGGAAAATATTTTTCTACTTGTGTTTGTGAATCTTCAGGGTTTGGTTGGGGTAAGACAGCCTTGATCAAAATAGTAATGGTACAAGAACTTCGTCAGTGGAGAGCGCGCTTTCTCAGACCTGCCCAAGCAGGACGGTCGTGCACCCCACTGAAAGGGGACCTAATTCCCATCAAGACCTGTTGTTGTCCAAGCTTTGGGACTTACAATAATAAAGACCTTAGGTGGCTTTTGTCTGTAAGTTGTGTTTAGCTTGTGATCTATCAGAGGAAATAAAAGCTGGGGAGTTAGGTATTTCTCCTAAGCCTTCATAATACTATGATTTTACAAATTATTATTTTTCAATATTTTTGGATACTTCTGTATTTTGGGAAGTACTTCTAAAGTATTCATTGAAAAAGCATATATATATATGTAAATTTATATACATATGTAATAATATATATATATTTGTTAGAAACACCCATTTCCATAGTAGTTCTCAGTCTAAACATTGGACAGAATCAGTATAGTCTCCTACACCAGAGGTTGGAAAACTATGGCCCTTGGACCGAATCTGCCATGCTGTCTGTTTTTGTAAATAAAGTTTTATTGAAACACAGCCACTCCCATTTGTTTATGTATTATCCATGGCTTTCTCTTTACAGTGGCAGAGTTCTGTGGTGACAGTTACCACATGACTGGCAAAATTGAAGATATTTATTATCTGTCCCTTTAGAGAAAATGTTTGCAGACCCATGTGCTAAACCACTGACATCATGATCTAATCCTACATGGTGACAACCGGCGAGTCATTGAATAGAAATGTCACCAGGGTCCACTGATGCAGAAGGTCTGGGACTTATGTTTGTGGAAACATTCTTTAACAGAGCTGCAGTGGGAGGGCTGTGCCCACGGACAGTCCAGTTCACCAGAGTTCTAATTCCCTGCAAGTTCCAGCAAAAGAAATTCTTACTAAGACAAAGCGTACTTTCCCCCCATCATATTACATTATACCTCCACTCTCATCCTTTCTTTTCACTTAACAAACTAAATTTAAAAACCAACAATAACCATTTTGATGACTTTCAAACCAAGGCTTCAAGAGAGAAAAACGGTGCTGGCCAAAATGGGAGAGGGGCAGTTATAATGATAAGCCCTGACATTTCCTTTCTCCCTGCTCTTTCTTCCCTGCCTCCCTCCCTCCCTTCCCCTTCCTTCCTTCCTTCCTTCCTTCCTTCCTTCCTTCCTTCCTTCCTTTTCTTTCTTTCTTTCTCCCTCTCTCTCTCCCTCCTTCCCTCCCTCCCTCCCTCCCTTCCTTCCTTTCTTTCTTTCTTTCTTTCTTTCTTTCTTTCTTTCTTTCTTTCTTTCTTTCTTTCTTTCTTTCTCCCTCTCTCCCTCCCTTTCTTTCTTTCTTTTTCTTTCTTTCTTTCTTTTTCTTTCTTTCTTTCTTTCTCTTTCTTTCTCTCTCTCTCTCCCTCCCTCCCTCCCTTTCTTTCTTTCTTTCTTTCTTTCTTTCTCCCTCTCTCTCTCCCTCCCTCCCTCCCTTTCTTTTTCTTTTTTCTTTCTTTCTTTCTTTCTTTCTTTCTTTCTTTCTTTCTTTCTTTCTTTCTTTCTCTCTCTCTCTCTCTCTCCCTCCCTCCCTCCCTCCCTCCCTCCCTTCCTTCCTTTCTTTCTTTCTCTTTCTTCTTCCTTTCTTTCTTTTTTAAATTCTCACTTATGACATATCAAATATATAATGAATCCCAATATTCTTATTTCCTAGCTTCAGTATTTCTCAACATTTTCCAGATCCTTTTTCAGGTCCATACTTTTCATGTCTTCATTTCTTTATTTCATTTCTTTTTGCTGGAGTGTTTTAAAGCAAATCCAAGATATCATGTCATTTCGCCTATCAGTACTTCAGTCAGCATCTTTAACTGATGATGCCCTTTCTCTTCCGACATAACTGTCACCCCTAATTAAATCAATAAGAAGCCTTTGATATTACCCAGGCCATATTCAAATTTACCTGACCAGCTCAGAAATGCTTTCTTGCGATTGGTCTGTTCAATACAGAATCCAAACAAGGCCCACCCATTGGTTGCTTCTTTCCTCTCTTTTTCTGTAATGGTAATTCTTATTTTTCCTCATGCCTTTGAGTTTGTTGGAGAAACCAGGTCGCTTTTCCCGTATAACGTCTCATGCTCTGGGTTTGACTGATTGTTCCCTCGAGCTGTCGTTTTACTTGTTTCTCTAACCTTTGTATTTCCTGTGAATTATTGGTTATATGTGGCAAGTCGATTAGTTGCAGGTTCAGCTGCTTGAGAAATAAAATATTGCCTGCAGTCATCAGTGACTGCAGCCACCCCTGACGGTGAGCCCTGAGAAAACTCAGGATGAGAAAACATAGGGTACTGGCCCCAGACAGCTGAGGTGCAAAGCAAAGGAACGATTTCAGAAGGGAGCCCAGGCTCTTGCGTCTTCCCATACATAGAAAAGCACTAAATTCCTTAACTTCAGATGTCTAGTTTCTTTTTATTATCAGTAGCTTTTTGTTCTGATTACCTGGTATTAAAAACTCCTATATATCCTGGCATATATCCTGGGTTCCCCATTTCCTCTTTGGAACAGTTTTCTCAGCGTTTATCTGAGAGGCTGCCTCCCGGGCTTGAAGTCCTGAATAAAACATAACACTCAACTTTTAGGTTGTGCCTTGTTGCTTTTGGCCAGAATATTTCATAGGTGATGGTGTGTGCTTCCTTTACATCACAACAGGAGATCCATGAACCTCTGGTCCTGCCACTTTTAGTGAGGGGACCAGGTGAGTCATTGAGTTTAGTTGGTGTTAGCCTTAGCCCTCTGTTATCAAATTCCCCACCAAGCTTTCCAACAAATGGTTTTAAAGCCATACATTGACAATTGTTTTAGATCTATGATTTCATTCAGGGGTGCAAAACAGTGATTTTCCAATTCTACCATCCTGTCGACTCAAAAAAAATACGCACAACCTAAAAATTGAGAGCTGTGTTTTATTTGGCAGAAATTTTTAGGACTTCAAGCCCGGGAGGGAGCATCTCAAGTAACCCTGAGAGAACTGCTCAGAGGAGGCCAGGGCGGGGAGCCAGGTTATATAGGAGTTTTGCAACGAAAGGCATGTAGTCTGAATGTCAAAGAATTATTGTTAATTAAGGAAAACCAGATATCTCAAGTTAAGGAATTTAGCGCTTTTCTATGTATGGGAAAATACAGGAATCTGGGCCCCCTGAAATCATTCCTTTGATATGCACCTCAGCTATCTGGGGCCAGTATCCTGTGTTTTTACATCCTGAGTTTCCTCAGGGCTCATGGTAGGGAGTGGCTGCAGTCTGATGGCTGCTAGATGGCAGGCATTCTTTCCTTCCTGAGTTTCCTCCGGGCTCACGTTGGAGGCCTGCAATAGCTCATGACTGTGATGTCCTTTGTTTACTGATACGGCAGGAAATATTCCATTGCTCAATCCCTTCTTCATTTATTAGCTGGAAATTTTCTATAAATAAGATATTTCCTTCATATAATTCTTGCTTATCCTAAAATGCAGTTTGTACTGGAAGGGCAGAATAAATGCTTGATCTTTTCTCCTATGTACCAATTTCCAGAGTGATAAGTTGGCACCTTAACAAACTCCAATTATAAATAATATTGTTTCTTAAGTATCATCCTGACCTTATGTATTTGATGTGTTTAAAATATAATTTAATATTATACTTTTATATATTTAATGTGTTTATATATTTTAAATACTTAATCAATTGTAGTCATGATTCTCTGCTGTGATGAAAAATGTTCCATCCTTTTGCCCAGTGAGTCCCCGTCAATTTGCAGCCAGTGTTCTACGGCCGTGACCCATCAGCCTTTGTAGCTTCCCTACTTTCGAGCACAACAACACACCCCTGGCTCATCTTGTACATCTTATGCTCCAGACCTGGACTCTTCTGTTTCTGTAAGACATCCTGGTTCTTTCTCGTGGGAAAGAGTAGTGACCCATGGCCTGTGTGCTAAGGGTACTCATTGTTACTGCACTTTTAGGTGCAGGGGCTGAGAAATACACACTTCTTTTAAGAGGGAAAAAAGCCAGGGTTTTAGAGTCATAATCCCAATTCAAATTTAAGACTACGGGATTTTAATATAACCTTTTAACTTTATATGAATCTTCTCTTACATCAAAAATCTTGGTTCTGATTTTTTTCGTCCCCCCCCCCCAGCTTTCGTTTTGAAAAGCTTCAGACGGACACACACAGGCAAGCGCAGTGCAGAGCGTACCGGTACACCCTCCCTCTGGATCCGCCAGTTGTAATCGCTTTGCAACTTGTATGGGCTTTGAGCTATTACAGAGGAAGTTACCAGCATTGTGACATTTCAGCCCTAAATACTTCAGCACACACCTCCTAGGAGCAGGCCATTCTTCCACAGAATGGCAATGTGGGAAACCAACACTGATGCAGTTCTTGTAGAAGTTGCTCTGAGGCGGGGCGCGGGTTCACACGGCTTTGGTTTTTCCATTGGACAGCAATAATGTCTTAACATCTTCAAAATAGGCATTTGACACTCTGCATACATTTTACAAAAATTGTACATGTATTTTATGAAAACTAAATTCTTAAAAAGTATAACAGGAAGTAACTACCTTTCACCGTTTTTCACGTTCAGCTCTGCTCCTTTTCTGAATGACATGCTTGCACCTCTTGTTTTCACTTATTAACTTTAAACACCGTCTGTTATCCCATAAACCATGAGGATTTAGTTGATACTACCCAACCCCCTCCCCCTCTTATGTCCAAATAAGAGGGCATGTTATTATTTCTAGTTATTTTATTGGTTTAGTTTATGCCTTTATATAATATACTCATTGTCATAGTCTGGGTTGCTATAGCAAGATACCATAGGCTGGGTGACTTAGACAAGAAACATTTATTTCTCACAGTTCCGGAAGCTGGAAGTTGGAGATCAGGGTGCCAGCATGGTTAGGTTCTGGCGAGAGCTGCTTCCTGGCTTGTGGGCAGCTGCCTTCTCCTTGTTCCCTTCGAGGGCAGAGAGAAAGAGACCATCTCTCCTGTCCCTTCTTATGAGGATTCCATTCATGAGGCTCCACCTCGTGATCTAATCACTTCTTAAAGCCCTCACCTCCAAGTTCTACTACACTGGGGATTAGGCTTCCACGTGTAAATTTTGGGAGGACATAGCACTTCTATATCTATTTCTCATGCAACAACTTTAGACAACGTCCCTGATTACCCACCATGTACAACAAGACGCCTCTCCCTGTCTCTCCTTCCCCATCTACCTTCCAACTGCTCTCAGTTATCCATTGGTGCAGCCACGTCGTTAGCAACTGTATTCTAATCTGTAACCTTAAAAGAAATCTTCAGTGCATCGTCCGTAGTTGATTCTAAGGGTTGAAAAGGAAGAAATAATTGTATATTTGGACCACAGTTATGTCACGGAGATGTTTTCCAGAAGCTATTGTGTGTGTGTGCGCGCGTGTGTGTGTGTATTACATTATTATCTTGTGAAATTTACTCAGCTGTTTAGCCTACAATCCAATACATGGCGTCCCTTCCACCCACAGAAACCCATCCTAGAACTCAAATCTCCTTTTTCAGGTTGTCCTGCTTGGCCCTTAGGTCCGTGGAGTTATCACCTGGGGATTTCACTTTTCATCAGTCTTGGGTTAGAGGCTGTGTATGGACCCATGTCTAATAGTCAGGGCCACTTTGGCTCCAATAACACATAAACTTTCAAATTTTAGTGACTTAACACCCTAGAAGTGCTTTTCTAGCACATGTGAGAACATACCGTGGCTGTTCCTGCTTCGGAGGGGACTTTCTCCACGTCACCATTTAGGACTTTTTGTCCCTCTGGTGGCTCCACCAGCTCCTGTGGTCTCTGGGAACTTGGGGAACTTAGGGGACCTTCATCTACATGTCAATTTTTCTTTTTTGTTGTTAACCATTTGGGATGGAAATGTTTCTTAAAGGCATCACGGCATTTTTCCGCTTTATTAAATATTGCACTGAACTAAACAATTTTATTTTGTCAACAATCCATAAGTGGCTGTCTTCTTTGCATTCTCTGAGGTTTCCCCAGGGCATTTTATTAGCACTGTATGACTACAATATCCCCTTTCATCCATTTGATGATACTAATAACAATTTTTACAAGTTCTCTTTTGTTCCAGGACTAACAGTACTTTCTCAGAGGCAATTTGCATTTGTTTAAGGTGGCTTTCTCCATCGTGCCTGTGGTTGGCCTCACATGTCTTCTTTTTTCTTGGTTGTGTGTTCCCAGTTAAGGATAAAGATCTGAGTTGTGTTCTAGGTAGGAAGAGTGTGTTTCCTAAGGTATTCTGTTGGAAGACCTGTTTCCTCATAAACTTTTTCTTTGACAGACAAAACCAAGTGGGAACCTTGACATGGGTAGGTCATGCTGATAAGAGATCTTTGTTTTCAGGCACAGATATGGGATGTCTGCCCAGCAGAATGAGAACTCCTCTAAGGTGCCATTAAAGATGCCTTGGGCTTCCCTGGTGGCGTAGTGGTTGAGAGTCCGCCTGCCGATGCAGGGGACACGGGTTCGTGCCGCGGTCCAGGAAGATCCCACGTGCCGCGGAGAGGCTGGGCCCGTGAGCCATGGCCGCTGAGCCTGCGCGTCCGGAGCCTGTGCTCCGCAACAGGAGAGGCCCGCATATCGCAAAAAAAAATTTAAAAAAAAGTTTAAAAAAAAAAGATGCCTTGACGGTTGATTTTAGGAGAGCACACTCCACAGGGCCACATGGGGAAACAGTAGTGTGGGCAGGAGACAGAGCCCAGAACCTTTATTAGGGTTTCCATGGGAAAACAAGGCAGGAGAGGGAATTAGTTGAGGATCGGCTAGTGTGAATAATTTTGGTGAGCTTTAAGTCACAGGCAGCTAGCTTTCTCTAGTTGCCCTGGCATGATGCAGGCAGAAGAATATCATCTCCTGTAAAGTGGGAGCCACATAGAGGGGGCCTGGCTCTGGACTGCGTAGCTGGCATAGCAAACGCATGCTCCCAGCTGGGCCCTTTGCTCTAAGCATCGATTAGCACCAGGAAATCCAGTTTCTTCCCAGCCAGAAAAGGTGTTTTTTGTTTTGGGTTTTTTGTTTGTTTGTTGCTTTTTTAAAAAGATACCAAACCATCATAATATACAGAAAATAAAATACAGACAACACAACACTGAAATCAGGGGACTCTGGGTGCAGCAGACTGCCCTCCACAATGTGGGTGGGCCTCATCTGATTAGCTGAAGCCCTTGACAGAAGAAAGACGGACCTCCCCCAAGAAGAAAGGAATTCTTCAGCAGACTGCCTTTGGACTCAAACTGCAACTGTTTTCTGTATCTCTAGCCTGTAGGCCTCCCCATTAGATTCTGGGCTCGCTATGTCTCCACAATCCTGTGAGTCAATTCCTTAAAATGAATCTCCCTCCGTATATACACACACATCCTGTTGGTTCTGCTTCTGCAGAGGACCCTGACTAACACAGATGCCTTTACTCTGAAGACTAACATGTATATGAGTAGCTCCAGTTCTCCCCTTGTTCATTCTTCTTTATTGGAGAAAGTTCCCCCTTTTGGGGAAACTTGTGACGAAACCTTGAATGGCTGAGACTTGCTAGTGCCCATGAAAACAAGAACGCGTGGAATGCCATGGCAGGTCTCTCTACTTGATTGGGTGACGTGCCTCATAGGCCCACGGGCCATGGAAGCCAGGATGCCACATTGTTCCCGATGTGGAGCCATACGAATTCACTATCAAACGCTGGTTTGAAGCAAAGCGAGGGTGCGTTTTGCCTTGTGCATGACGCCGCCTTCCTGGGAAGTACCTCGGTGACTGAGGTGGGGATTGGCAGGATGACTCTGCAGCTCCCATGCCTGTCTGTGCAGGTAGATAGTGTGCCTTAGTGGTGATTATGCGTTGCATCCTTTCCCAGAGATCTGGGCGGCCATGTCCAGCTTTGCTGACACAACTGCAGTGATGGTAGAGGTCCTCACTAATCAATTTATGTTGGCATTCACGTAATTCTTGACCGGAGTAGCCAGCGTATCGCTCATGATAGGAAAAGTGCAGACACACTCACTAATGTGAACTAGGCTTCCATCCACCATAGCACCCTAAAAGGCAACAGTAATTAAGAGGGGAGGGCGTCCTTCAAACAGCGTTCAGGCAACACCGATCTCCTCCAGTGGACACTTTTCCCACTCAGAGTTGTCAGCGTGTTTAATGACTATGAAGGTATGTGATTCAGCAATTCCTTAATGACAGCCACGGTAATAAAGGGTTGGATCTGGGTCTGTATGTACAGCTTACTCAAATCCATACTTTCTCTTCATCTAGACAGATGCTATAATAGGAACCATGAAATTGGGCCTTTCAGTCATTCGGGAGTGAAGTGCCTTGTAGACAGCCCCATGTACCGGCCCCCCTTAACTTCAAAGCCATCTTCCCTCTAGGCTGGTTCAGGCAATATCTTTTGCGTTCCAGTTTCACCAAAGGAGGGTGACACTGGGCACACAGGTGTAGGTGAATGCAAAAGCTCCCAGGAGATTTGGGTGGAGGAGAGAAGGGGAGAGGAGATGGGACATCTCCTTTAAAACTTGCTACCCCCGAGGAATGTAAGTCCTGGGGCCAAATGCTGTTGGGCTGGGAAGGGCTGTAAGAACCCTGCTAGTCATTCTGGTCTGAGCCTGTAGTCTCTGGTGACAGGGCAATTGATGTGATGCTACCACCTTCCCGAGATGGTCAGTGACCTCTTTGTGTCTGGGGATAAGTGGAATATTGCCTACCATGTCAGTAAACAAAGGATGTCACAGTCATCAGCGATTGGGGAGCTGGTGAGCCCTGAGGGAACTCAGGAAGGAAAGAATGCCTGCCATCTAGCCGCCATCAGACTGCTGCCACTCCCTACCATGAGCCCTAAGGAAACTCAGGGTGGGAACACACAGGATACTGACCCCAGATGGCTGAGGTGCATATCAAAGGAATGATTTCCGGGAGCCCAGACTCTTGCATCTTCCCATACACAGAAAAGAGCTAAGTTAAATTCCTTCACTTGGGATATCTGGTTTTCTTTAATTAACAATAATCTTTTGACATTCCTGACTACCTGCCCTTTGTTGCAAAACTTCTGTATAACCTGGCTCCCCCCTCGCTTCCTGGGAAAAGTTCTCTCAGGGTTACTTGAGATGCTGCCTCCCGGGCTTGAAGTCCTAAACTTTCCCGCCAAATAAAATATAACTCTCAACTTTTAGGTTGTGAATATTTTTTTAAGTCAACAGATTATTTCTTAGCCTTTCAGGAGTAGGGGGAGGCCTGGACGCAGTGTAATGAACACTTGCCGTGTTCCTGTTACAGAGAACGCCCGAGTAGCGGTTGGTGTGCACAGCATAATGGCATCTCCTCTGCCTTTCCCTCACAAAAGAGGGGTGTGGTGTCTAAATCCATCACTGGGGGATGGGGGCAAATTTTTTTGGTGGGGGCGCTGTGCCACGTGGCTTGCAGGATCTTAGTTCCTTAACCAGGGATTGAACCTGGGCCCGGGGTAGTGAAAACGAGGAGTCCTAACCACTGGACCGCCAGGGAATTCCCCCAAAGTTTTTATAATGTTTGATTTTTATTTGTGCTTGCAATTTATCGAAGTGGAATGTGGAATTGCTGTTGCCTGATGAAGGAGAGGACAGAAGCACACGTATCATCAGGAGTTGTAAGAAATTTATTGGAAAAAAGGGAAGGCAGCTCCCTCTTCCCCATCAGTGGGTGTCTACAGGCCTAAAGGTGCAGAAATGATGAAAGGCGGGGCAGTGGTCGTAGAGGATGCTTTTCTAAGTGACATGTAAATAGACCACGTGATTGTGCTGGAGTGAAGAATGGACACCCGGGAGCCCTACTATTAGGCCTACAGAGTGAAATAGGAATAGCTTTATGGTCCCAGCGAAGGTTCTCAAACGCTGAGGTTAACCAACCCACAACCCACTGCCCCCGGCCCAGGGAGGAGAAAGGGCAGTGGTTCTGGCCTATGCAGATGGGCAGGCAGCTGAGACCGCTGAATCAGGGGTGAACTTCTGCTGGGACAGAGGGAGGCCTGAAGCTGTGTCATCTCGTCATCAGGTGTCCTTAGTCTCACGTGGACCCCCTGCATCCCTCCTGTGTAGATCTGGTGATGAAACAAAGTGGCAGTGAAACAGGTCACACCCTAGTCAGCATCCCCCAGTCCCATCCTGGACAGGCTTTGTGGCCCAGCCTGTCTGCCCTTCTGACCTTCATACTTTCTGAACCTCTTCGAAAAGGAGACACAAGACTCATTTTGGTCTGAAGGACGTATGCCTCGAAAAAACCTTCTTTTATTCAAACAACAGTTACAAGTACTTCACTTGGCTTCTGGGTCCCCTCTGCCCATGCTCCAGCCCAAAGTCAACGGATGCAGCACTTGGCTTTTCTGCCGTAACAGGTGCCTTCAATCCTTTGGAAGAGCGGGCAGGAGGAGAAGTTGCAGGTCCCCCCTTTCTTGACACATATGTAGTGGTCGGACCTCTGGCCGAAACCCGTAAGCAGGTTAACACCTATGAGAAGGGAAAGAGAGCACTTCAGACTCCGGGCTTGCAGCCACAGGGACTTCAGAACACTCGGTGAAAGCAGAACAGACAACCCTTTGCAGAGCACGTCACAGGGGTTTCCCTTCCAAGAGCTTTGCACTCAGTTGATCTGTGAGGCTGCTCATGAAATAAGGCATCTAAAGAGACCCCTCCGTCCGAGGTCTGTGCCCGCTGTGGCCAAACAGTGGGCAGCCAGAGATGAACAGCAGGGTGCCGAGTGGGCTTTCTCCTGCCCAGGGAGCTTTGGTGTACAGGGAATTCACATTAGTCCCCAGATAGGTATTCGACCACTTTGTACTGTTGCCATCCCCTGTTTCAGAAATGCAGAAGCACCTTTCGAATTCCAGGAGCATTCCTGAACTTTCCTTTTACTCCTGTATTGTTTAGTTACATCATTCCCTCCAGCTTGAATCCCTGCCCAGCCCCCACCCCCACCCCCACCCCCATCACCGTGTCTGCTGCAATCTATGATCCTTTAATGTCAGGCTAAAATTATAGCTACTCTATAAAGCTTTCATCATTTTCCCAGTTGGAATTTATTTTGTCTTCCTCCCCGTCACAGAATCTCATAATTTGAAGACCTCTAGACTCGTCTTCCACCATATCCAGCAGAAAAAGCTGACCTCTGATACCCCTGGCAAGCAGCTATCTAGCCATTGTTTTGTGTCTCTCTGTCGCCAGGTGTTATGGCCTGAAACCCCCCCCCACAATGTCCCCACCCCCCTCACTCATAGTTGAAGCCCTAAGCCCCCGAGGACCTCAGAATGTGACTGTATTTGGAGATGGGGCCTTCAAAGAGCTGATTGTGGTTAAAGGAGGTATATGGGTGATCACTAATCAATAGTGTCCTTATAAGAAGAGGAAATTTGGACACACAAAGGGACACGAGTGATGTGTCAGCACAAAGAGGAAAGGCCATGTGAGGACAGAAGGCGGCCCTCTGTCAGCCGAGGAGGGAGGCGTCAGGAGAAACCAAACCAACACCTTGATCTTGAACTTTTACCGCCCAGAACTATGAGAAACGAGCGTCTGTTGTTTACGCCGCCCACCCTGGAGCAGACACCCTGGGAGACAGGCTTCTAATCTCTGCCTGCTGGACACTTGGTTTTCATACTGATGGAAACTGTCCTCTCAGTAACTTCCAGCTAGTGGTGCTTTTCCTGCTTTATACAGAAAAGTCTAATCACTCTTTCAGAAGGCTGTCCCATTTTCAGTCATTCTGCTGCCTTAAAAGTCTTCTTTTTCTCATTTTTCTCAGTGTCTAGTTTCCAGACACTTCACAACCCTGTTCATTCTCCTCTGGATGTGTTCAGTTCATGGATAGACTTCCTTAAGTTTGAGGCCTGGAATAAACACAAAATACTTTAGACGTGTCCCGTCTACCAAGAGCAAAAAGAGGCTTCATCTCATTTTGTTCACTACAGAGCTGTGCTGTGCAATGTGGTGGCCACCAGCTACGTGTGGTGACATATTTTAATTAATCGAAACTACATCACCCACATTGCAAGTGCTTGATGGCCACGTGTGGCTAGTGGTTACTGCACTGGACCATGCAGCGGTAGAATATTTCCATCATCACAGAACATCTCATTGGACTGTGTTGCCATGGAGATGGAAGGGCATTGAGAGACACGCTGGTCCCACCGTCTGAGGGAAGCATCTTAGGCCAAGGCCACACAGTTGCTCACACAAAACACAGTCTCCTGATCTCCAGCCTGTATTCTTTCTATACATTGTACTGGTTCCTGCCAAGGCTGTTCAAGATTGTTCCAGGTTTTAAAAGCCTCACCACAATATCGACCTCCAGTAAGATCATAGTCAACTAGACTCTCTAAATCTCCAGTTCCAGCTTTTGTTGCTCTTCATTGGAAGATGTCAGAGCTGGAAAGATACTCAGTCCAACCCCTGCTGCAAGATTGAATCCTTCCTTCAGTACGTCCTCCAAGTGATCGTTATTAGGAAGATGGATCAAGCTAATGAATGTGAAAGCCCTTTGAAATCAGAAGGTCTACACTTTCTTTTTCTTGTTGTTGGTATGTGTGTGTGTGTGTGTGTGTGTGTGTGTATTTATACCAACATTTAAATATATGTATATTTAATGTTATATTTACCCTTCCTTTTGTTGGGTAAACAGAGGAGACCCAAATACAGCCAACTGTGGCTTTTTAGAGCCCAGATGGACCTCAGAGCTCAACTACTTCCACCTCTCTGTGATTCTCTCCCTAGATGAAGACGCTGAGGTCTGGCGATGCCCCCCAGGGCATGCAGTTGGCCACAGGCAGAGCCAGGACCAGAGGTAGATCCCATGACCCTCACCAGTTCTCACTCCACCTCTCTGCTAGTGAATTATGGTGTCACCACACTCAGCGGGAACTCATTTCTGGCGTTATCTTTGAGGATCTAGTACATTATAGGACCCCAAAGAAATAGCAACATATTTAACGTCAGGGTACTTTGGTTACATTCCTTGTTCTAGAATGAATTTGTGTGATTTTTAGCAAAGCACTCAAACTTTCTGAGCCCCAGCTTCTCAAATTTAAAATTGGAGAGACTAGATTATGTGATCTCATCCATTTCTAAGATTCTGAAGCTGGTCATCTTTCCTTTGGTGGGGAACTAACACGTTTATGGTTGCATTTAATCCTCCAAGGAATGTATCACTTTTTCCTAACTTACAGACAGGGAAACTGAGGCCCAGGGAGATTCAATGTTCCCATAATCTAATCAGCCAATGATTATATTATCTTAATAGATGCAGAAAGATATTGGAAAAAAATCAACATTGATTCGTGATAAAAAAAAAAAAAAGCTCCTAGCAAATAAGAAACTGGAGGAAACTTCCCTAATCTGATAAAGAGTACCTACAGAAGCCTACAACATACAGTACACTTAATGGTCAAGTATTGAAAACATTCCATGAGATTGGCAATCAGACCAGCATAACTGCTATTGTCATTACCATTCCTCATTATACTTGAAGTACTGGCCAGGGGGATAAGAGAACAAAAAAAAAAAAAAAAAGGTACAAGGGTTGGAAAGGAAGAAATAAAATTGTCTCTATTTGCAGACATTATGATTATATGTAGGCAATCCAAAAGGAATGAACAGGCAAATTTAGCAAATTTGCTGAGATCAACATACAAAAAAGAAAAAATGAATTTTACTTCTGTATATTAGCAACCAACAGAAAAAAGGAGATAAAATAAAAACACCATATAGAAGAGCATAAAATATGCCTAGTTATAAATCTAAGAAATTATGTGCAATACCTCAATCTATAAAGAATACAGTATTTTTTTGAATTTAAAGAGGCCCTAAATAAGTAGAAATACTATGTTTAAGCATTGGAGGATTAATTATTTTTAAAATGTTAATTTTCCCCAAAGTAAGCTGCAGATTTAACCCAATACCATAAAATCCCAAGAGATTTCTTTCAGTGAAACTTGATGAGCTGATTCTAAAACATATATGGAAATTCCAAGGACCAAGAATAGCCAAGACACTCATAGAAAAGAAGGCGGGAGAATTTGCTTTACTGGATTTTGAGACTAATTACAGAGCCACTGTAATTAGCGTGGTGAGGATACAAGGGCAGACAAATACAGAAGCAGGACAGCAGAAAGAGATACATGCGTATATGGAGAGTTGAAGTAGAACAACTGTGGCCCCGCAGAACAGTGGAGAAAAATGGTCTTCTCAGTGGTTGGTTCTGGGACAATTGGATATTCATAGTGGAAAAAAAAACCCTTTACTCTTAGCTCGGACCATACGTGCACACTAAAAGCCACTGCCAGATGGTTATAAGCCTAAATGTAAAAGGAAAAACAGTAAAAGCCCCCAGCAAACAGCACTGAACACTTTCTTCGTGCCTTTGGGGTAAAAAAAGATTTCTTAAGGTACAAAAGCGCTAACCCTAAAGGAAAAGATATGACACGTTTAACCACATTAAAATAATGTGGAAAACCTCTGCTTAAGGAAAGTTTCCATTCAGAGAGTGAAAAATTAAGGCACAAGGTAGGAGAAGATATTTCTAATACTTACAACCAACAAAGAGCTTCTATGCAGAATATATAAAGAGCTACGACAAATCATTAAGAAAAGACAGATAATCTGATAGAACATATGGGCAGAAGACACACAGGTACTTCACAAAAGATATCCAGGTGGTCAGTAATTATACACAGAAGTACTCAACTTATTATTTATCAGGGAAATGCAAATTAAATCGCCAATGCCATGCCACTCCCCTCACCAGATGGCTAAAATTTTAAAATGATTGACATTATCAAGTGTTGACATAGATATGGAAGAACAGGCATTTTCATTCATTGGTCGTAGGAGCGTAAGTTGATATATACGCTTTTGGAGAACAGTTTGGCATTATTCATTAAAATTCAGTAGTATAAGCACATGCTACGACCCAGCAGTGCCACCACCTCTTGACACGTAGTCAGTTGAAACGTATGCACAAACCAAGCTATATTATTCAGCATGAATGTTAACATGGTAAAACTATAAGAAATATGGGAGGTTATGACCATAAAAGTCAAGGGATGATTGCTTTTGGGGGAAGGAGGGATTTGTGACTGAGAAGCCTGGAGGAGAGCCTCTTAGGTGCTGGCCAAGTTCTAGTTCTTGGCTCACACTGTGGTTACAGGAGTGCTTGTTTTATAATAATTCATTAAATTATACATTCGAGTTTTATGTGCTTTTCTGGATACATGTTATATTTTACAATTAAAAATTAAAACAATAAGAGTTGCTTTTGAAAAGGTCTTCCGTGTATTCCTGGCACTGTGGGCCTCCTGTGCTACGTGCTGTGTACACCCTCTCCCATCATGCCTTGGTCCGTTTCCGTCCACTCCCGGGCATGCAAGCTCCTTGGATAACTCACAGCCCCGCTCTTCTCCCCCCCTTTCCCAAGAATGATAGTACGTCTCTAGACTTGTGCTCATTCTTATCTTGGTCCTTATTCAGCTGGTCTGAGAAATACAGTCCAACACATCATGTGGCGGCCTCTGGAGCGCCATGAACCAGAGGAACATGGAAAAGAGGGAGCGCGCTTATAGGTAAGAATGAAGGATGAGGAGGGGTGAAGGGAGCAGGCCTGTTAGGAAAGCAGGCTTGTACCAGCTTCTATGCTTGCAGCGAAAAGAGAGACTCTCAAATACTACACAGTTACTAGGCCAATTATAGCTGGACTCTCAATAATCCCACCCAAGTGCAACTACAACACCAGCTGTTTTTTAAGTCAACTGTAATAATAGGTGTTGGCTGAATGAAGGGCTGTTGTGATTAAGTAGCAGGAAATTAACTAGAAAATAAGTGCCAATGGGTCAGTCCCAGAAGAAAATGAGAGGAAGAACGTTCATGGCAGTGAACACAGGAGAGGCTTGACTGTTACAGAGTCATCAGGAAATAAATCTGCCTGAGGGGCATGGACAGCTGTCAGTGCTGCCGAGACGGGACACAGCCTGTGCAGGTCAGATGGTGGAGGTTCAAGGAAAAGGGCAGGTGAAAAAGTCTACAGAGAAGAAGATACATTGGAAACATGGGGAGGATCTTTGGACTTTATATAAAAGAGCCACGAAAATAAAATTTCTTAAAGAGCCTTTCAGAGAGACAGGAGCGGGGAGCTCTGAGATTGGGAGTGTGGTCCTCAGGCCACGGGCAGTGGACCCTGTTCCCCGGCCCTCTCCTCTGAAATTGGGTTGACAGTATACAGTTGGAGGTGCAAGTGAAGTTTTGGAACAATGTCAGAAGGGAAAATTGGGGAGCTTTTGACTGAAATATAAATTTCTTGTCCTAAAAGACCACCAGGCTAAAGTGGAGTGAAGTGCCGAAATGACAAGGGTTTTGGAGAAGAAGAGGCCTGAGCTCTACCCCTGCCGGGACCCCTACCCCCTGCCCTGGAGGACTGCACCACATAAGCAGCAGAAAAGCACAGGCGTGGAGAAAGTCAGGAGCCAGAACAGGGTTGACGGCACCCATGGATCTGAGATGTGACAGGAGCAGACACAGACACAGGTCTGAGGATCCATAGGGTGCAATCCAGATTTGCCAGCGCTGGCCGTGGAGTCCCACACCTGTGGTGATGCATACAGGGACTTGTCCGTGGGAAGCGACGTGAGACTGGTCGTCTCGGAATGTGGGCCTGGGCCAGTCAGCTGGGCTCTTTCCCCAGTCAGAACAAGGTGGCTGGTTGGCAGTGTGCCAGGGGAAGGGTTGCCCACGAGTGAGTGGGTTCCCTCCCATTGCGGACATTACAATAGAGGTCGCTTGTCCACTTAGGAGACGTGCTGGTGGCTCAGGCGGTCAGTGGAGGCCAGAGAGGGTCGGACTTCACCTCTGTGGATCTTTTCAAGATATCTGGGGAAGAAATCAAATATATACAAGCCACTCCTGCAAAACAAATAACAGAACTGCAAACCAAGTGAAAACTCAGGGCCCCTCTTCCACAGACGGGTCACCCATGACGTCCCTGTTCCTAGAAACGCTTGCCGGCCACTGATAACCAGCAGTGCCTCCTATGAAGGTCATGAAAGCTTTAAGTCACTTCCATCTAGATTATCCTTAGGATAAATTGATTTGCTGGTGACATATCCAGAGGTCTTTGGGAGGTGTGGGAAAAGAATATAGGAGTTCGAGTCAGAGCTGAATTCGAGTCCTTGGTATTCGCGGGCTGAGTATTTGAAAAGTCAGCCTCTCTGAGATTCCCTGCAAAACCCACCTCTAACGTGGGGATAAGAGTCGTCCCTGCATGACGGATGCAGGTGCTGGGGACACTTAGTGAGATGTTTTCGGAGTTGCTCGTGGCACTACGAAGTACCACAGCCGGTGCCGTGTGACCGGCGTTTCTGAGGATGACTCTGTTTCCCCCGCATTGCTAATCGGGTGCTCCTGTCGGGTCTGCTTCGTAGGAATCAGGGGCTTGTGTCTGAGGCACCGGGGAGCGTGTTTTTCCGGACGGGATCCGAGGCCGTAGCAGGCACATTCCTGGTGCTGTTGCCAGAGTTCTGCGAGGTGGAAGGAATTCGGGCCAGCAGGTCTGAGTGACACACTTTGCGACACTCGGGTGTGAGCAGGGCCAGGTGGAGATCCAGGGTCACAGGACGTCGGGCTGGGACTTGTTTTGCCTCATCCGTCACTTTAAAGGTGAGGAAACAGAGGCCCAGACTCCCGGGAATGCACGTGGTATCCGTGTCCGGAGGGAAAGGAAAGAAGAGGACTGAGGATTGGGCCATGACTCTATCAGCGGCATTAATTTTGGTTAACTTGCTGATCACCTGGCAAAAGCACAGCTGTGGGCCCTGTTTACAGGAAGACCGTCCTCACTGTCCCCCTGTATCTACTGTCCTCTCCTCTGATCAACCTCCACGCGGCAGCAAACCAGTCTCTTTTTTAAAAAAATTAATTTATTTATTTACTTTCGGCTGCGTTGGGTCTTCGTTGCTGTGCGCGGGCTTTCTGTAGTTGCGGCGAGCGGGGCTACTCTTCATTGCGGTGCGTGGGCTTCTTACTGTGGTGGCTTCTCTTCTTGCGGAGCACGGGCTGTAGGTGCACAGGCTCAGTAGCTGTGGCATGCAGGCTCAGAAGCTGTGGCTTGTGGGCTCTAGAGTTCAGGCTCAGTAGTTGTGGCTCACAGGCTCTGGAGCACAGGCTCAGTAGTTGTGGCGCACAGGCTTAGTTGCTCTGTGACATGTGGGATCTTCCCGGACCAGAGCTCAAACCCATATCCCCTGCATGGGCAGGCGGATTCTTAACCACCAGGGAAGCCCAACAAACCGGTCTCTTAAAGAAGCCGTTTCTGATTCTGTCACTCTTGGGTTTAAAACCCCCTGGGGCTCACTCATACCCAGATGCGTTTCCTGCTGCCTCAGCCCTCACTGGATCTGCCCCCGCATCACCATCCTGGCTCCTCTCTGCTCCCTGGCACGCTTTGTGCCTTGAGCGGCCTGCAGTGTTGCAGCTGAGGGCCTGGGAGTCCCTGCTCTGCTACCAGTCATGTGACTTCATTATTGTTATTTACCCAGAAAATGGGAATAATGATTCTTCCTCCCCCACGGGGCCACTGGGAGGACTAACTAAAAGCGAGAGCTATGGTTTTCTATTTCTCTTCATCTCTAGGCTTTCACACCAGCTATCCTTTCCGTCTGCTTTGTCCTTGACTTCTCCCCTTTCACTGGTTTAGTTAATTCAGGGCTGCAAATCCAGCTGCCCACTGCAGCCAGGCGGGTAACACAAATCTGTGAAGTGGGCTGAGGTGAGGCATTAGGGACCGGTGGGGTCTGCAGTGACATGGGGGAGGGAGGCCCATCTGGAGGCACAGCCGCTGTTTAGTTGCAGCTCACTGTTGCCATGTAGGAATGTTGCCACATCTTTTGTGTTTTTAAGACAAGATAACACTTACACACTGCTGTATTTAAACTGGATAACCAACAAGGACCTACTCTGTAGTACAGGGAACTCTGCTCAATATTAGGTAACAACCTAAATGGGAAAAGAATTTGAAAAAGAATAGATACATGAATATGTATAACTGAATCACCTTGCTGTACACCTGAAACTAACACAACATTGTTAATCAACTATATTCCAATATAAAATTAAAAGTTTTAAAACTTTTTTAAATTTTAAAAAAGAGAAGATAAAAATCAGATTTTCTTTTCTTTTCTTTTTTTTTTTTTTTTGGTGGCATATCCTGACTTTTAAATGTTGGGAGGAAATTAAAAGAAATATTTTTTTGAAAGTATCATGAACACCAAAATGACTTACAATTTTCCGTCCCTGAGCTTCCTCAAGAACAGGTCAGCTCTCACTGTCATGTCTTCTCCTAGCGTCCTGCACTTAACAGCATTTCACAACACGGTTGCCATTAGTTAAGTAATTATGTAATCGGTTTTCTCGTCCCGCTCTGTTTCTGGAATGTGTAGAGATGAGACCCAGGGCTGTGTTTCCTGGCGCATCCCCTGTTCCTGGGCAACACCTGCCCACAGCAGCTCTTAACCAAACACTCCTTGAATCAGTGAGGGAACAACGTCAACCTGTCTTGATTTCTCAACACCTCGGCTGGGGTCCCATCCAGCTGATGCAGGGACCTGGGTCGCCTTGTCATTGTGACATCATTCTGCATTCACAGAAAGACCATTTGAATAAGATACAAGTGGGCAACCCGTATTTTTTTTTTTTTTCTGACCGAGATGAAAACTGCTAAAGAGAACGTCAAGTCTTAGGATCTCCTGTAGTGACCACAGAACACTGGTTCCCCCGGGTCACGTGGGCCTCGATTTCCTCACCTGTGAAATGACCAGGTCTAAGGGCTCTTCCAGAAAAGGAGTGAACTGACCCACGCGGGGTCTCAGCGTTGCTGAGCAGCCCCCGCTCCCTCCCTGCAATGACCCCGCAACTGTGCGGCCCACGGGCAGGGTGGGTATGGCAGGGGCAGCTGCAGCAGCTGTGACAACCCCTGCACAGCAGTGAGGATGCAATGACCAGAAGCACAACCGGTGCCTGAGGGTAAAGCAGAGACTAGGTGAGAGCTGCCTGCGCTGTGGCCCCGGGGCACTCAGGCTGGGGGCACCTGTGTGTTCCAACGCGGAAGACACTTGGGGCTCTTTCCACCCAGATAACAGCATCCAGACAGCACGACATCCCCCAGAAAACACTCGTGTCGAGTTTGCCCTTGCCTGTGGCCCTCTTTTAAGATGCAAACGTCTTGGGACAGTAGAGGCACTGCAGAGGTGGTGCTTGCCGTGCAAGGACCTCGGCCGCTCGCAGCCTCCCAGCTCGAGCTGGGAGGTGGAGGGTGGGTGCTAATCTTGCCTTTCTAGAAGGTGAGCTGGGGTCAGCAACTGGTCCTGAGGGCCCCGGTCCCTATCCTGGGAATCCATTCACTGATAGTTCTGTCCAGACAGGGCCTGCCTGTCGTCGGAGGACAGCGTCTTAGCTGATCCCGCGTGCACTAAGGGCTGCACGATGTTAGCTGATAATTCACGAGTGATTAGTAAGTTTATCTGCTCCTGCACATACCCTTGGAGACACGTTCATTTTCTGAACTCTGCATGAGATGTTCGTAATCATATTTACATGTCATAGACTGAAAAGAGCTCTTCACGTTAACAGAGTGACTTTCAAACATTTTGAGTGTACCTGAGCTGCAGTAAGAGATTTTGCACGGCTACTCAGTACGAACACACATGCAATGAGATGAGTGTGATAAAACAGAGGAGACGCTGACTGCGTGGCATGCACTGGTATTTTCTATTCTTTTGAGAAAACAAGGTTGCAACTCAGTAAATTAATTTCTCCACCTCTCTTATGCATTCCACCTGGAAACCTTAAAACTCTGCATTGGAATACCTCTGAACCCAGTTGTCCGAGGGGAACACTGAGGCACCCCTGGAGCAAATTAGGCACATCTGCACACTAAAATGATGGCCTGGAGAAAAGCACAAGTGGGTCTTTCAGAGAATTCCAGAGCTCTAACACTTTTAGAGCCACCTGCCACAGCACGCTCAACTCGCAGATGCGGAAACTAAAACCCAGAATGTGAGACTCGCTCAAGATCACTTAGTGAGTGAGCGACGGGTCTGGGGTAAAATGCATCCCGATTCTGCCAGAAGAGTCTCACCTTCTCTTACGTCAGGGGCACTGCTGCCTTGACCCAGGGGAGCTGGGCCTGACACAGAGCTCCCCTGCTCTGCACTGGGGAATGGCCCACCCTGGAGGATGTGAACCGATTTCTCAAGGAAGGTGGATCTCTGACTGCCTGCACACGGGTGAGTCAAGGATTCCAGCTGAGCTGGTCTTGTGGGCGGGGCGGGAAGCATCTGCTCGCAGCAGGGCACCTGGGAGAGCCCACCCCGGGACCTGGAGAGAGATGGCGTGGCAGCCTGCACCTCTCGGCTGCCTCGGACCCTGACCTCTCAGGGTGAGGAGACGTTCTGCAGATGGAATAGGTGATCCCCTTCCCCATAGGATACTTGCAGGATGCCCGAGACAAAGACAGGGCTGGGAGGTGCTGGGAGCTGCCTGGCGCGGGCCTCCCATCCCTGCCAAGTGCAGAGGGAAGGGAGCCCTAAGGGACAGACAGAGAGATGGGAGTCTGGCCCTCCTGCAGCTCAGCTGCCCTCAGGCACCTGGGAGAATCGGCCTGGGGATGCTCCAGGCAGGCGCGCTTGCCCCTAGCGGCCGGGATGGCCCAGACCCTGCAGGCTCGGTAGGCTTCTGCCCACGGCCTTCTGCCCGCAGCAGGCCGCTCAGCCTCGAGGGTGCCTTCCTGCTGATCTGTCCTGGGGACACAGAGGCCGTTGCTCTTAGACTCAGCCCCAAGTCCCAGCCCCGGGGCGGGCGCTGCAGCAGGTCCCCAGCTCACCTGTGGCCAGCTGCGAAAAGAGGCCGAGAGCCAGCAGCAGCAGGTAGAGGACCCTCATGGTGGTGGCAGGTGGCCCGGATCCCCGGGGAGGGCAGAGGCTTCTTGGAGGCTGAGCTCTCAGAGGCTTCCAGCGGCTGCAGTGTCACTGTATTTATAGGGCTAGAGGATTGCACAATCGCACAGACTGATGTGAAGGGTGGTGTCGCAATCCTTAGAGTGAAATGCTAAGAAATAACCCTTCGCGGCAAGCCCTGAGTCAGCCGGGAGTCACGTGGACACACTTTTCTCTGTCTGGCTGCAGCTGGACCCAGCTCTCGGCCTGCAGGCGTGGAGGCAGTCCTCCGGTTCTGCTTTGAGTCTCAGCTGGGCAGTTCAGCTGCCGTTCCCAGCACAGGAGCTCCTGCTAGAACCCCTGTCGCTGGGATGGCTCAGGGAGCCCCGACAGGCGGCCCCGGGGAGGCACTGAGCCTGGTGGCTGCCCGGCTGCCATCCGGTGTCAGGCCCTTTAGCTGATGAGACCCCAGACTTCACCCTCTTCCCTTATAAAAGCCGAGCCCGTTCTTTTAACCTTTATGGATGGAATTTTCATCAGGCCCAAGGTTGACTAATACTAGCCTTTTGAGCTTCTGGTTTTTTTTAAATTAAGATATCTCTGAAATCCTTTTTAATCTATGGGCCTCTTTTATCACTGAAATTTATTTTTTTTTATCAAGACAATTTTTTTAGAGCAGTTTTAAGTGCACAGCAAAATTGAGGGGAAGGTACAGAGAGGTCCCATATACCCCCAGCCCTGCCCATGCACAGACTCCCCCGCTATCTACAGCCCTCACCAGATGGTATGTGTGTTACAGTAATGAACCTCTGCTGACACGTCATTGTCACCCAAAGTCTGGAGTTGACATTCGGGTTCACTCTTGGTGTTATACATCCTATGGGTTTGGACAAATGGATAGTGACATGTAGCCATCATTATAGCGTCCTACAGAATAGCTTCGCTGGCCTAAAAATCCTCCGTGCTGTCTCTTCATTCCTCCCGTGTGTGCTCAACTGCTGACAACCACTGATCCTTTTACTGTCTCTACTGTTTTGCCTTTTCCAGAGCGTCATATAGTTGGAATCACACAGTATGTAGCCTTTTCAGATTGGCTTCCTTCACATAAACATATGCATTTACATTTCCTCGAGGTCTTTTCATGGCTCGATAACTCATTTCTTTTACTATTCCATTGTAGATGTAATATAGTTTATTTATCAAGTCACCTACTTAGGGACATCTTGGTGGCTTCCAAGTTTGGGCAGTTATGAATCCAGCTGCTATAAACATTTGTGTGCAAGTTTTTGTCTGGGCATAAGTTTTCGGTTCCTTTGGATAAATACCAAGGAGTGCGATGGCTAGATCATATGGTAAGGGTATGTTTAGTTTTGTAAGAAACTGTCTGTCTTTCGAAGTGGCTGCACCATTTTGCATTCTCAGCAGCAGTGACGAGAGTTCCTGTTGTTCGACATCCTCACTGGCATTTTTTTTTTTTTTTTTTTTTTTTTTTGCGGTACGCCGGCCTCTCACTGTTGTGGCCTCTCCCGTTGCGGAGCACAGGCTCCGGACGCGCAGGCTCAGCGGCCATGGCTCACGGGCCCAGCCGCTCCGCGGCATGTGGGATCTTCCCGGACCGGGGCACGAACCCGCGTCCCCTGCATCGGCATGCGGACTCTCAACCGCTGCGCCACCGGGGGAGCCCCTCACTGGCATTTGGTGTTGGCTGTGGTCTGTACCTTGGCCATTCAAAAACATGTGTAGTGGTATCTCATTGTTCTAACCTGCATTTCCCTGATGACGTATGAAATGGAGCATCTTTTCGTATCCAGCCTTTCTTTCTCCCAAGAAATGTGTTTCCAGGAAGCTTCCAACTGTGGCTTCTCCCAGAAGGCGAATCCCTAATGTGGCCCCTTGGAGTCAGGAGGCCCGGGGTCCAGACTGGGCTGAGTCTTCCTGAGCTGCCTGGATTGAAACTTATTCTTTCAACTGTCAAACTGGGATGTTGTGTTAGCTAATCTCTAAGCAGCTCTCAAGTTCTCATCAATTCTAAAGATTTAAAAAACATTTTCTTTATCGTTAATTTTCCTTGTAATTCTGTCGGCAACTTTCCTGATGTCTCTGTCAGGGTTCTTATTTGCAGGCACGAGAAGCAGCTCTGGCTGACTGAGCAAGAGAGGAGTTTGTTAAGAGGATGTGGGGTAGGGCTTCCCTGGTGGCAGTGGTTGAGAGTCCGCCTGCTGATGCAGGGGACGCATGTTCGTGCCCCCGTCCGGGAAGATCCCACATGCCGCGGAGCGGCTGGGCCCGTGAGCCATGGCCGCTGAGCCTGCGCGTCCGGAGCCTGTGCTCCGCAACGGGAGAGGCCACAGCAGTGAGAGACCCGCGTACCACACACACACAAAAAAAACAGGATATGGGGTAGCTCACAGAATCACTGGGTGCCTGAAGAGCCTGGCTTATAAGCTCTGCTTCCAGAAACAGTGTCCAACCTCCTGCAAGGGACTGGTCCGAGGAGGACACTGTAATGCAGCCACTGCGCGTGAGACAGAGGAGCTTGACTTTGCAGCTACTGCTGCCGCGAGCAGAGCGCCTGTACCGCGATGCCACGCGCCTTGCGGACACTTCCACTGCACCCCTACCAGTGAGAGACAGAGACGGAGGGAGGGAGGGAGGCTGGGGGGAGAGAAACAGAGAGAGACAGAGACAGAAAGAAAAGGAAAGAGAAAAAGAGAGATCAAGGCAGAGAGAAATGGAGAAAGTTAGAGGGAACTAAAAAGAGAGAGAAATAACAAGAGATAACAAAGACAGAGGCAGAGAAATAAAATGAGAGAAACAAAGAAATAGAGAAGCACACGTACAGAGACAGAGAGAAGGAAGCGCAGGATCAGGTCTCCTCTTCCCCACCCTTTTCACCTTGAGCCCCACCTTTGACGCCACTGTACCACCTGCCTGGGTCTGAGTCCCACTTGCCGGGTCTGCTTGGCAGAACCTTGGGCATAGGACCAGCCGCAGGAGAGCCTGGGAAAGCAAGAATGTGGCATATTCAGCATGTTTGGAGGGTCTTTTCAGCCTCCCGTAAGCTCCGGCAGTGAAGAATTCCCCAGACACTCAAAGGGGTGAAGCAGCCACGTGGACAAAAGAAATGCAAGCGTTCATCACGCTCAAACTCATTCATTCTTTCATTCACTGATTCAAGTGTATGTATTCGGTTCCCATTACGTACCAGGCGATCTTTAGGGGCTTGGGGTGCAGTGAGGAACAAGCTTTCTAGTGGTTTCCTGCAAAAGTCTAGTTGGGGAGACAGATGAGGGAACAGACGGTTGCCATGACGCTTGCTAGGTGCTCTGATGGGTGGCATGTGGGGACCACGGGCCAAGGCCAGTATCTGAGGCAGTGTATGTGAGTTGAGGCTTTTAGTGTCATCTGAACAGTTTTGGTTTTCTCCTTAAGCAGTAGGGAGGCCGCGGACGACCTGAATCAGAGGAAACACATGAACCAGTTGCTGCTTTAGAAAGCGTCTCAGGGAAGTGTGGAAGTGGATGGAGAGGGGCAGGATTGGACTCGGCAAGACAAGGGAGGAGCTGGTGCAGGGTCTTAGCTAAGGTCGTGAAGGGGAGATGAAAGGACACGTGGATTCAGGGGACGTTAAGAAGCAAAAGTCCAGCAGACACGGAAGGAGACAGAATGAGCGAGACTTCTGGCTCGGTGTAGGTAAAAGGTGATGTCACGGACCGAGGCAGGATAAACAGGAAGAGGAAGTGATTCAGGGAAATGATGGTGAGTTGCATATACGTTTGCACGGAAAGAGTGCCTTACATTGGGCTCCCCTAGAAGAGTGTGAACCGAGAATTTGAGTGAACATGGGGACTTGGGAGACGTAAAGAATAAGGTGAGGGGAGAGTTGGTGTGAAGAAGAGGAAGCAGATAGAAGTGTGTTATTAAGGCCACTGTTGACTACAGGAGCTGAATTCCACGGGGACTTTTGCAAACAGGGCAAAAGACAATCCCCAGAATCATCCAGGCCAGGGGGCGAGAGAGCTGGAGTATTTGTACCCCCAATGCCTCTTACTCATTGGTTAAAACTGCTTTTAGCGGGATGCTAATTCCTAGGCGTCGTGACCCCGACATTCAGAAGCATAAGGGGCGAGCTGCCTGGGGCCGAGAGGCAGGGGCTGGCTTTTGGAAGGCAGTGATTTGCGTGGAGTCTGGGGGAACGGGAGCCCCAGAAGGGTCTGCTGCTGTGAGATGCGCGGGATCCGCATGGGGGTCTTGCTGGCATCACACCTATGGGCTTGGCTCTCTGCGGACAGAGTCGGAAGGTACACCTGGCTTCCGAACTTATCAGCTTCTGTGGGTCACTTGAAGCCCTGGTAGTGAATGAAATCCTTAGGAAAATAAAGTTTTTTAAAAATCCCAGAGAACACTGACTTTCGAGGAAGGAGGGGAGAAAACCATGGACCGGGGGGTAGCAGTCAGGGGAGGGAACATCTTTAGAGGAGGGAGGGGCAACCTCTGTCAGATGCAGAAAACTTCTCATGCAAAAAAGCGCCTGCTTCTCTGTTTCCACTCCGGCTCTGGGTTTGTCCTTTACTGCTGACACCGGAGGACTTCATCTCCACCCTTTCACTCTTGGTCCTGTCGTAACATTTGCTTTCGGTATTTTCCGCAGTCCTTCTATGCGGTTAGGACGGCGTGTCTGAGTGGCAGGTCTGCGTGGCCGCGTCCCCGCGTCCAGCAGCGGCCGGAAGCTCCGGCGGCCGGGTCCAAAGTGGATGTGATGAGGGGACGCCGCTCCAGGGAGCCTGAGGTCAGGGGAGGGGCCGCCCGGCGCCGGCCCTCCGCCTAGGCTGCAAAGGAGCCACAAGAAAAGTGAACGTTCCGTGTATTTGAAGGGGATGAGACGTCTCAGCCGCAGAATAAGGCGGAAACCTGGGCCCTTGGCTGTGTATTTGGGGGTGTGCTGGGGGCGGGGCGTGTGGTCGAATGGGGGTGTAGGAGGCTGGATTAAAGGGATTACGGCACAGAGTCTGTGTTTGCACGCGAGCCTCTAACCTTCGGCCTCCCTTTCTCATCAGCATCAGGAAGCTCCAGGCTTCCACGTTCGAGGTCACGGTTCCTGGGGAGGCCCGGCCCTCCTCGTCTCCCTCCCTGCTGTTCTCCGTTCAGAGCCGGCTGGGCCTGGCCCCCACAGGCCGGGACAACCTCTTGGCTCGAGCTGCCCCATTTGTGAAGTAGGGAGATGCAGACAGCGCCCCTCAGGTCAGAGCAGCTGGCGTTTGTGGTGTTTGCACAGATCGGTGGAGGGATTGGCAGCGACCTTGCGTGGCGTTGAGCTCATGAGAATAAAAACAGGTACATTCTGACGGCTCACGGGAGCCAGGCCAGCCCACATGCCCTGCGTGAATATTCAACCTGGATCACTCCTTATCAGAGTCACACCCAATTGCATTTCAACAATATTTATGACATCACAGCAACAACTCCTGAGCACAGCAGGAGTGAAGAACGTGCTTTGCTCTTGGGGGGCTGGTCGCTCCTGTGGGTGAGCCATGCCTTTGTCCCCTGCCACCTCCTCTGAGAAGCCCTCCCTGACCTCCGCCCCTTGTCCTAAAAGCGCCTGGTACTTCCAAGCTGCCCCATCGCACCTTCCTTCCCTGTCACAGTGACTGTCATGTCCTCTGCATGCTTGCTGTGAGGTTTGAGGGAGGGGCTGAGTGGGGATCCCCATCATCTCCGCCCCCCAGGCTCTGGTGTCCAGCATAGATAACCAGTCGCCAGAGGAAATGAATGAAACGAGTGCTGCTGTGGACTGAAAGGTGCCCCCCAGAATTCCTGTGCTGAGGCCCTGTATTTGGAGACGGGGCCTTTAAGGGGGAAATTACGGTTAAATGAAGTCACAAGGCCTGATCCCGTCGGACAGGTGGTCTTGCAAGAAGGGAAGAGCACCACGTCTCTCTGCCACATGAGAACACTGGGAGAAGGCAGCCTCCAGAACTGTGAGGCATAAGCTTCTGTTGTTCGAGCACCCAGCCTGTGTGTTTTGTTACACGGCCATAGCTGACTGATACAAGTGTCCACACTTTGGTTAACCCTTCGTTTCCTAGGACCTCACTCCTGGCAGCACCCCAGCGTCCCGGCACCCAGATGATGTTCCCTCTCTAAACGTCACAGCCCGCATTTGTTTGCATCCTAATAGCGTGCCAGGATTTCAATCTAAGATGGAACCAGAGGATATAAAACGGAAACGCTCACGCATGTGCCCTCAGAAAAAGAAAACTGAAGGACTGAGAAACAGAGCTCCCGTAAATGCCCCGTTTACAGAAAAGTGACAATATTGGAGCAGGGACTTGGTCAAGGGCTGCCTCATATCAGCCTTGGAAAGTTTGCTTATGATTTCTGGAGGTCTGAAAAAGAAATGACCTGGGTTGGGCTGAATTGAGCTTTGCCTGCCTGGACTGGTTTTCTCTGCTCAGGGGACTTTCAGGACTGGTCTCTTTTTTTTTTTTTTTTTGCGGTACACGGGCCTCTCACTGCTGTGGCCTCTCCCGTTGCGGAGCACAGGCTCCGGACGCGCAGGCTCAGCGGCCATGGCTCACGGGCCCAGCCGCTCCGCGGCATGTGGGATCTTCCCGGACTGGGGCACGAACCTGTGTCCCCTGCATCGGCAGGCGGACTCCCAACCACTGCGCCACCAGGGAAGCCCAGGACTGGTCCCTTTTTTTTAAATTGTTTTTATTTTAATAGACGCTAACTGGACTCTCCCCTGTCTACGTTTCCTGCCCGTAAATACAGCCTGCTCCACAGCTTTAATGGACTCGCTTATGACTCGCTACAGTTCACATGTCCTGAATTGCAATTCCCCTGCTATTCCCGAATAAACTCATCTTTTTGACAATTTTGAGCTTGCCTTGGTTTGCCTCTTTGTGTGGGTCCATGATAGCTATTTTCATACTGTTCTACTGCATCTGAAAACAGACTCAAGTTCTCTGTTTCCAGTTTGAGGCCACCTCTGAAGGGCCTGCATTCCTTACTGCTTCTGGGGCAAGGCGATCATCAACACACTTTACCATAAAAGGCACGTGTCAGGTTCTTTTCAGGGAGAAACTTGAGATTTAAGCACATTTGTGTGGGGTTAAAGAAAAAGAAAATCTATGTGTGTGTGTGTGCGCACATTCACATTTGTAAATGCAGGGAGAAAAGTCCAGAGCCTAAGAAGAAAAATCACCAAACGTTACCAGTATTTGCTTCTGGGAAAGGAAAGGGGGCCCCTACCTGTATTCCCGCTGTACGTTTTCATTCTGATTACTCCACTGATGGACGTCACGTTTTGCTTTGAGGCTGCATGTGGCCCAGAATTTCCAGCACTTCCCCCTGTTCTCTAGCTGGCACCTGACCTTGATTACAGCTGGCGGGGCCGTCCTTGGCTGGCTGGTCTCTAGGACACGTCTCCTCGCAGGCTGCGTGGCCCGCCGCTTCCCAGAGGCAGGAGCTGCCTGTGTCAGGTGTTGATCACACCTTCGGAGCATGAGACCTGGTGGGGCGGCGGTGGGACAGGGGCATGATGGCAGCACCTGCCTTGGGCCCTACCTGCTGAAGATCGAACCCGACTCCGTGGGGCTGAGCTCGTTTCAGGCCCACCTTGGGGACCCTTCTGGAGTCGGTCTCAGCTGTGGTTGCTAGAGCTGGCTAGCCTGACGGGCAGAGCCGGACGGAGCACACCCCCCCAGGCCAGGTTCGCCGCGGGGCCTCCCACCCTTGTGCCTGCAGTGAACCACGAGGGGTCTCGAGGGGAGCTGGATCAGACCCCGAGTCAGACGGACTGGATTTCAGTTCTGTGCCTCCACCTAGAGGCCGGGCCAACCGGACATGGCATTTAGCTGCCCTTCTGCTCCGCAGGAAAGATAGACCAGAGGGTTGTGTGGCTTTAATACGTTTGTGCCTAGAAAGTAATTGACAGGCGGGAGGGTTCAGTAAGTGCTGTTCTTACAGCTCCTGTTTCTATTCTTTCTAACATTATGAAGCATTGTTATCCCCACTTGCCTGGATGACACACCTGGACGGGCAGAGAATAAGAAACAGCTCATGGGCAGTAGGTCCTGGATCGAACGCAGAGCATCGGTGTAGCACAGCCGTCCTGGCTGAACTCAGACCCCAGGCAGAAGCTGACTGTGCTGGAGATCATCCCCGGTGTTGGTTTTATTTACAAAAACAATACACACGTGGCAAAAAGCTAAAACAACACTGACGTGTATCAACAGAAAATGAAAGTGGCCTGGAATTCTACCTCCCTCAGAAGGAAGGATGGCTAACAATTTGGTTTCTCTCAGTCTGTGCCATTGTCCTGTGTACACACGGAGGTATCTCTCCACCAGGCCTCTATGCATACGTATATATCTTAAAGGGAACATACTGTAATACAGGTCTGCAGCTTGCTTGATTCCCACTTTTCATTTGGACCTCCTTCTATATCATTGGATCAACTTCAGTTTTGTAACACATGTACAATATGTGTGAATTCCACGGACAGGGGAATACTTCTGGAAAATTGACTTATTTTTGAAAGTTCTGGTAAGACATACATAGCATAAAGTTGACCGATGTAGCCGGTTTTAAATGTCCAGCTCAGGGCCCTTAAGTACATCCACACTGTGGTGCAAACGTCCCCACAATCCATCTCCAGAATGGCTCAGCCCTCCAAAGGGAAACTCTGTGCCCAGGAAACAGGAACTCCGCCTTCTCCTTGCCCTTCGCCTCAGGTCACCACCCTTCTACTTTCTGTCTCTGTGAATCTGGTTACTCTGTGAGTACTCTAAGTGCTTCATAGGAGTGACTTCATATAGGTGGATTCGTACAGCAGTTGTCCTTTTGCAACTGGCTTATTTCACTTAACGTAATTCTTCAAGGTTCACTCACGTTGCAGCTTGTGTCATAATTTCCCTCCTTTTGAAGGCTGAATAATATTTCGGAGCACTTTGAAGAAACACAAGATGGGTAGTAATTCTTTTTTGTTTAAGGCATTTTTAGAAATTGCAGTAGAGTTGACTTACAGTGTTGCGTTGATTACCGCTGTGCAGCAAGGTGACTCAGTTGTACATATATACGTTCTTTTTTTAAACAGTCTTTTCCTTTATGGTTTATCATAGGATATTGAGTATAGTTCCCTGGGAGTGATTCTGCAATCCAGAAAAATCTCTAGTAAACGACCTCCTGTCTCTTCTCCACTCACACCCTCTTCCTCTACTTAGTAGGGCAAACCTCAGAGATGGCGGTGTCGTGAATGGATGCTCTTAACTCCCACCCCACCTGCCTAGTTATCCTCCTGGGATGTGCTACAATGCCTCTGGCTTCTTTTCCAGAATTGAGTGTCGGACAGTGTCCCTCACTGGATATAAACACGATAAAGGTACCATTTAAGGTCATAACCCTGGTGCTCCCCTCAGGCAGGGGCAGACGTGCTCTGACACGTGGGACTGAGGGCAGAGCCTGCTGGTCAGTCACAGGTATCACCTTTTCACGAGGAAGCCCAGAACGGCCGCTTGCTACCAGTTACAACTGTAGCCTCCCGATATCTGAGCTGGAAGGGACTCCAGCGCTGACTCTGGAGAATTTCTGCATCCCGTGGAAATGGGTTTTTTTTTTGGAGTAGGAGGGTTTTGCTGACCATGTTTGTGTCCGCCTGGCACTCGGGTCTGGCTCTCCGGTCTAGCTAGGGAGGGCCGTGCCGCCCAGGGAGGCCATACAGTCTTTACACCCTTGAAGGTGAGCCCACAGGGCTCGCCAAGGTCCTTGATTTATGGGGACCTGCTTTTGTTTCACACGACAGCGAACAATACCTGCCGGTTGCCAAATACCTGCCAGGTTGATTTTTAGTGTTACCATTGTTGAGAACAAAGGCTGTTGGAAGCATCCCAGAAACTGCCGGGGATGATTGGTTCATCCAGTTTATTCTGGGTGTGGAGCAGAAGAGCTGCCAGACCGTAAAGGGAGTAGAACCAGTTTTGTGTGTGCAACTATCCATTCCCATCAGAAGTTCCCCCCAAACCATTTCCTGCTGTAACCAGCTCTTCCCATGGGTAATTGGTGCGCTGACCTTCCAGACATAAGAATGCTTAATGACGTCAGAAATCTGGAGCTGCCAAAGTCATCAGGATCTGGGAAAGCCTGTGCTGGAGCCGTAAGGAGGCAGGATGTTCTGGGGGGAGGCCCCCCTGGATGAAGAGGCAGGGACCCTCCTAAATCAGGGCTCAGGTACATCTGGGCGTGTAGGATCTCATATGTTACAGGCCATCCGCCATCCTCGGTTTCCCATCTGGTAAAAGAAGAGGGTGAATTATATGGAGATTTTTTTTGGGACCAGTTTCCAAACTAGGCAGCCCATCAGAATCACCTGGGACACCTTCACAAAATAGCTCCTGAATGAGAATTGCCAACAGTGAAACTCTAGAATCTATCTTTTTAACACGCTCCCCAGATAACCAAGGCTCAGGCAATACCATGTGCTCTGTGCTCTCACACACCTGACATAGTTCTTAGACTCACCAATGCAGTTTTCCATTTAACATTTTGAAGTTGGGGTGAATCTTACAATTGATAATAACAACATAAATATAATAAATTATAACATAATAATGGTAGTAATGAATGTAATGACTCTTCCCTCCCCCCACCAAAAAAAAGTGGTTAAAGAATTGTGAATCTTGCATTCAGTGGTATTTCTAAATTAAGGCAACACCACCTCATCTCATTTCTATGTTTACAGCAACCTTACAAAATAGGTGTTGGGGAAGTATTTATCCCCTCTTCCCAGTAGAAGCAGACTCAAGTAGGTTGGGCAGGATATTGATTTATTTATTCAGTCAGTATTAATAATAAGCATCTTCCCCATGAGAGGTGCTGGGTTAGGTTTGGGGGTGCAGAGATGAACAAGGAACTGGTTTCCATCTCAAGGAGCTCAGAGGCTCGTGGGGACATAGCTGTACCCATGGCTGGTTCAAATAGTGGCGGCAGAAGGGCCCATGGGAGCCGTGGGGAAAGAGTGATTAGCTCTGACCTGGGGGTTAGCAGTGGACCCACTTCCCCTCTTTCCCACTTTCGCTCTGTGGCCCTCACGCATCCAAGGGACTTATCAGAGTCAACGCCATGTGGAGGAAAGAGCTTGGACTCTGGTTACAATCTGCGTGTCACCACTTTATTCATCCAACAAATGCTTGGAAGGCTTTTTTATGAATGCGGAGCCCAGCACCAAAAAAGAAAAAAAGATGGACAAGACAGACACGAGCCTTCATTCTTAGCCTGACACACAAATATTAAATAATTTTGCACGTATTAAATTCTCTGCAAGAGGAACATATTGTAGCATCCATGGGAGACCAGGGTCTCGGGCCTCATTTGGGTGTGAGGTTAGTCCCTTTAGAGCTTGGGATTTTGAGGCTGAGATTGAAAAGATGAGCAGAGGTTGTCCAGGCAGAAGGAGTGGTACAGGGAGGGAGAGGGGAAGAGCGGGAATAGGGAACGGGACAGACCAGCATTATTGCATTTAGGAGGCGACAGAGGTGCCTTACAGCAAGAGCTGGGAGGTGACAGGGTGACGGGAAGGGATGAGGGCGGCAGGGGGAAGGGCTTAGAGGCCTGCTGAGAGTTTGGGACCTCCCTCCAGGACAATGGGAAACCAGCGAAAGGTTTGTGTCTTTTAAAAGTACTTACTGTGGTAAAATATACATCGCATAAATGTCAGCATTTTAACCATGTTTAAGTGCACAGTTCGGTGGCTTTAAGTACATCCATACCGTTGTGCCACCATCACCGCCATCCATCTCCAGAACGTCATCTTCCCGAAGTGAAATTAAACAATGACGCCCCATTCTCCCCCTTCCCGACCCTGTGACCTGCCTCCATGAATTTGACTGCCTCAGGTCCTTCCTGTAAGAGGAATCACACAGCATTCGCCCTATCGTGTCTGGCTTATTTCACATAGCACAGCGTTGTCAGGTTCATCCGTATCGTAGCGTCATCAGAGTTTCCTTCCTCTTTAAGCCTCCATAGTATTCCATCACACGTATAGACCACACTTTGCTTATCCAGTCATTTGTTGGTGGACACCTATTACAAGGTTTTAAGGCAGAAAGTAACAGTCCCATTTAGGTCTCCCAGCTAGGAGGGGGAATCAAAAGATTCATCAAAAGGTTTATTTGGGTGTGGGGAGCGAGGGAGAGTCAAGCAAGTATTATCCCTAGGGGATGGGGCTGCCATTTTCAAGGAGGAGGTGCAGGTGAGGGGTTGAGCTTTGGGTACGTGGCGTTTCAGAAGCACGGGGCCATCCAAGCGCGGATTTATAAGTCTGGAGTTCAGTCTAAGCTGGAGGCTCAGATGGGAAAGTCATCAGCAATCGAGGTCGCAATCGAAGTAGCCATCGAAGCCGAGGGGTGCATGTCATTCCCCAGGGCGAGGGTACAGAATGAAAGCAGAGAGGCCCAGGGGGATATCCCTGGGCGACTGTGATGTTTAAGGTCTAGTTGAGTTGGACCATCTGACCAAGAATGGTGAGCTAGAACATTCAGAGGGCACAGAACCAGAGAAGTGTGCTGTCATGAAAGCCGGGGAAGAAGAAGGGCTTCCAGGAAGAAGGACTTTAGTTAAGGGAGGACCAAAAATGTCCATTGATTTCAGCAGCACAGAAGTAATTGGTTACGTGGGTGAAGGCAACATACGTGTGTGCAACACACACCAGACAGGGGTGGATGGAGAAACCAAGGACACTGATACAAGGGAGGTTACCAGCTGTGTGTCCTTGGTCTAGTTGTTCAACCTCTCTGAGCCTTTATTTCTGAATCTGCAAAATGGTGAGTAGTGGATGCTCAAAGGACTCTCAACAACTCATACAGCCGTGCACTCCGGGGTGGTAGGGACCCTACCTACCGGAGGTTGGTTGAGGGGATGTCGCTACCTCCCAAGCTGAGGCAGGGTCCCAGGAGCAGCAGGTGACCTTGACCTGGTGGCTGACTCCCCCCTTTCCCCGATCCATAGCAAGACAACAAAAGAGGCATCTTGAGGAGTTGGCGAGTGTCGTTCTCAACACCCGTACTCGGGTCTTTAAAGGGATGGGGGATTGGGAGTGAACATAGAGGGCCAGCCTCTTCTGCTGCAGAGAAATATCTCTGGTGTTTGGTTTCTGGGAAGCCAGTGGAGGAGAAAGGAGACCAGGCTTTGGTCTGAGCTCTGGGGGTTACTGGCCATGAGACCTTGGCATGCCACTGCTCTCCACCTGCAGAGTTCTTACCTGTGAGATGGAGGCTTCACCAGCTAGAAAATTCTGGAATGCATTCCTCACTGCTGGTGTGTTTGTATTCCAAAGAAGTCCCTACCAGAGAAGGTTGTTGTGCTCCCTTGGACAAAAAGATGCTTCTGCAAAAAGCCAAGTACGTGCCTAGCTATAGTCACAGTTAACTTCCAAAACAACTCTGTGATCTGGGTACCGTTAGTCCCATTGAAGAGAGGATGATACCTAAGTCTCAGTGGCCAATGACTTGCCCAAGCAGGAGAGACAACGTTTGTTCCAGGCGGCAGTAAGGTATGTTTGGGCAGGAATCATGACTTTAAGCCATAATGGACCACTTGCTTCTCCTGCAAAAGGAATCAGTGGAGTAGGCCGATGCCTGCAGGAACCCCCAATATTCTCTCCTGTCTTGGAAGTAAATCTAACACTCACCTGATATTCAGAGACACCCATTCCTTGATGTAATCAAATTTCCTGGTTTATATTCCATTTCTCCCCCGAATCCCATTATTTCTCTGCTCTAGTCTCACTGACCCCCTCTGGATCCTGCTTTTCCTGCTTTTTAGACCTTTGGGCTACTTACTTGGGCCTGGGAGACCCTTTCCTCGAGACACACACAGTTGAGATTCTGTCCATCCGTCAAGGCCCATGACCCTTTCTTGACCTCCTAACAGCTGTGACATTTTCCTCCTTCGGGGTCTTTATTGTATTTCGTACTACTCTCAGGGTTTTTCTGTCGCCTGCTTTGGACGAGCGTCATCTGTCTGTTTGTCACCTTCATATTATAACAGTGAGTCTTTGAATGTCCTACACGCTGAGCCCATGACAATAGCTGGCACGTGATGAACGCTCAGTGGTGCTTGAAACGCATCCATCCTTAACTGGTCTCGGGCTCGTGCATGCACTCATCCATCCAGTACCCGATTGTTAGGGTCTGTGCAAGGCCTCGTGCTAGGGGTAATGTTACAACAATGAATAAGATATTTCACTGACTCTGGCTTGGAAGAAATGTCCCATTAAGTAGCCACTTGTTTCTTCTGGGCGCCGCTTAACGGCTGGCACGTTTGCATGGTGTGTAATGCTTCCGATGAGCTGTCAGACCTCACGGTTCCTCGGTCGGATGGGTGCTGACGTCTTCTGGTGTTTGCTCCAGGTATAGTCCCACGAGGGCAGGAAGGATAGGAGGACAAGGTGAAGGCCTAAGTAGGGCAGGGCCAGGACATGGCAGTCTGAAAGAGGTGTCCGGGAACACCAGGGGAGAGAAGAAAGAATCCAAGATCTCCCCGCAGGCCACGTGGCTTCTGGAGTTCCCTCCAGGCTGGCAAGGTGAAGGCGGCGTTTGCTCTCAAGCCGTGGAGCTCAGAGCGCCGCAGGTTGGCTACTGGGCAGGCGAGCCCCCCTGTGCTGGGCATCAGGACCAGGCAGGAGACAGGTCGTCCTGGCCCCGGGTCAGGTCTCACCCCGCCGCCACCTGTGGACTTGAAAATCCAACTTCCTTGCAAAGTGTCCAGCACTAAAGCAGGTTTTATTTTTTAACAGTGTTGAGAGCGGAGTGTGTCCGAACAGTACTGGAGCAGCTGTCTTAGCAGGACAAAAGGGGATGCGCTGCCTACCCAGCACCCCTGCCTTCCCCTCCTCCCCCCAGAGCTGCGTCCCCTTGGCGAAGCCCATGGAAGGCCGGGGTCAGTGCTGAATGCTGGGTGCTGGGTCCCCAGTAAATTATTACATGCTTGCAGTAAGCACACTGGCTCTGAGCCAGACTTTACGTTGTTTTGTTTTTTCTTGTTATTTAACAAATATTTATCGCAGACAAATATTTGTGCCAGACATTATGTCTGAGAATAAGGAACACCTTTCTGGGAACACTCCTAACAGCGATTATATTACATGTTGGTCATTTGAAGGCAGAGCTGGAAAAACTACAGAATTCTCGCCATTTGGATCTATTTTTCCAAACCCCTTGCACACCACCTGCTTGTTATCCATGAGCCAGGCTTTCTCATCGTGGGAAACTGCTTGTACTGTCTCCAGACAGGTGCTGCTGGGCGCTTACCCACCTTCTAGAAAACCAAGGCAGATTCTCCAACAAGGGCGCAACCAGAATCCTCAGCAAGTCCCTCCCTGGGCCCTGGTTTCCTGCTTATTAAGGATGAGTTTATAGGGCTTCCCTGGTGGCGCAGTGGTTAACAATCCGCCTGCCGATGCAGGGGACACGGGTTCGAGCCCTGTTCCGGGAAGATCCCACATGCCGCGGAGCAACTAAGCCCGTGCGCCACAACTACTGAGCCTGCGCTCTAGAGCCCGTGAGACACAACTACTGAGCCCGCGTGCCACAACTTCTGAAGGCTGCGTGCCTAGAGCCCGTGCTCCGCAACAGGAGAAGCCACCTCAGTGAGAAGCCCGCGCACCGCAACGAAGAGTAGCCCCCGCTCGCCGTAACTAGAGAAAGCCCATGCGCAGCAACGAAGACCCAATGCAGCCAAAAATGAATGAATAAATAAATAAATTTATTAAAAAATAAGGAATGAGTTTACAAAACAGAAAACAAACTTATGGTTACCAAAGGGGAGTGGGGGAGGAATAAAGTAGGATTTTGGGAGTAATGTATACAAACTACTATATATAAAACAGATAACCAACGAGGACCTACTGTATAGCACAGGGAACTATTCAATATCTTGTAATAACCTATAATGGAAAAGAATCTGAAAAAGAATACATATACATACATATATAACTGAATCACTTTGCTGTACTCCTGAAACTAACACAACATGTTAAATCAACTATACTTCAATAAAAAAAATTTTTTTTTAAAGAATGAGCTTGGCCCATACAATCTCTAAGGTCCTTTATCTTTTTGCGTCTTCGTCTGTAACGTGGGATGAAGCCTCTCCTTCGCGGGGAGTTTATGCACCGAGGAAGCCTTCGTTGCATCCAGGCTGGGTTATGGGACCAGGCAGTCCGGTATAGCATGGTGGACCTGCTGTCCTGGTTATCCTCCCAGAGGAACCAGGTGGCCTCGGGCAAGTAACTTTCCATGCCTCAGTTTCCCCATTTGTAAAATGGTGGTAATAAGAGTCTCTATGGCCCCTGACCCAGCCCACGGTGGCACAGAAAGGACCCCAGTGTCTGGAGGGAATTGGCTCGGGCAGGGTTTGGGAGGGGCTGGAAAGGCAGGTGTGCTCATTGGCTTACAGAGCTCGTCGCAATGTTCCAAGGGCCTTCTAGATCGACTGCCGTACCTGTGCCGCAGAAAGGACGCAGTCCCGTACAAAATCCACTTTCTGAACGAGAGTGTGGAGGGCTGGAGGGACAGCCATGCACGTGGAGAGCCACTATTCAGCCTTCCCCTGGGAGAAGCCTCGGCGTTTTCCCCCAGATTAAGGCAGGCTGAGTGTGCTGTGGCTTTTCTCCAGGCAGCCCTCGTGTTTCTTCTTTGCCCTCAGGGGTTCTGCTTCCAGAAAAAGCTAGATGGACTGCGTAGTTCTTTGCTGTGGGAGATGCCCTGTGCCTTGTAGCAGGAGGTGTTCAGGGCATGTCTGGCCCCGACCCCCTGGATGCCGGTCGCACCCTCCATCGTGAGAGTCGAAAATGTCTCCAGACGTTGTTCGATGTTTTCAGAGGCAGGGGGCATGAAAGACAGAATCTCTCCTGGTTGAGACCGCAGCTCGAAGGAGGATCTGAAGTTCCTGGGTTGGGGGGGTGCTTGTCCCAGGGGAGCAGCTGCTCAGGAGGTGCACACAGACATCTGTCCAGTGCTGGGAGGGTTTGCTGAGCGAAGGAGGCTGCATGGTGTCCTCAGTAAAGTCTAGGACTGGATTTAAGTCATTGCCTGACCGCCCACCAGCTGTGAGACCCTGGACAAGGCGGTCATTCAAACGTTCTGAGCCTCAGTTTCCCACCGTCCAAGGCTGTGGAGAGTGATAAAGTCCAGCTCACAGGATAATGGAGGATAAATGAGATGCTATGGTACTGCTTCACGCATGTAAGTCATCATTATTATCCGAAGGTAAATGGAACCTGTTCTTTGCTATTGTGGGTGGCCAGACTTGAAGCAAGGGGCAGATTTTAGTGAGACATAAGCTCTAGTAAGTAAAATGTTTGAACACTTGGGTGGCCATTCAGAGGGTAGTGAGACCTCCTTTCGAGGAGGCATTCAAGCCAAACCTTGAAGGCTATCTGTCCCCTTATCTAAAATGGGCTTCGTTTTGTTCACTTGTTTCCCCTTGGTCCAGATCTTTCTTGCTCCTTTGTTCTGAAGGAAAGGACTTTGTCAGCCTCTAAGAAACCCAAGAGTTTACTAGCAGTTAGGGAGGGAGGGTGTTTTCTGAGAAGTGACGTCTCAGAGATGACAGTATACATTGGTTCTGGGCCATCTGTGTGGCACTCAGGCTCTGGAAAAGAAAGCGTTCCTCAAGGGCCCTGGGCTAGAAGGAGCTTCAAGACACAGGCTGTCCGGGTAACCGAGGCAAGAGGCCCCTAGCGCTCACAACCACCGTTGTGCATCGTGAAGTGGGTGCAGCACGTGTTGGCAGAAGAAGCAACGGGTCCTGTTTCGGGTCAAGGTGTCCACACCTGTTGGATACCTAGTCAGAACACGGACCTCGGTTTTTCTGGATGTGCGCACCCTCCCCTGTGGCCAGTGGAGCAGTCGAAAGACGGGCCGAATGGCGGCACACTAGTTTGTTTTTGACGGAACTTTTCCTCTTGATGACACTGTGATTCACGCGCAGTGACAGTTGTTTACGATCTCCGAGGTTCTCGGATGGTAAAAATAATCATCTCAAATGTACCGCATTAGTCTTTGTAGAGCTGCACCTCTAGTGAAATAATGCAAATTTCCCATTTTGAATACATTAACCCTTACTTCTAAGACTGAGTTAGAAGAGGAGTTTTCAACGCGGGTTGACTTTGCCTCCCAGGGGACGTTTGGAAAGCTCTGGAGACGTTTTTGTCATAACGCAGGGGGAGGTGTTAGTGGTATCTGGCACACGAGGCCAAGGATACTGTTAAGCGTCTAAGCGTCGAACGGCACAGGGAACAGCCCTCGGGACCAGGACCGTCTGCCCAGAAACAGCCCTCGGGACCAGGACCGTCTGCCCAGAGTGACAGCAATGCTGAGGCTGAGAAGCCCCAGGTGAGAGACAGGCCACGTCTTTCAGCTCTGCCGCTTATTATCCTGTTCCGATTCACGCTGTGACCATGTCGCCTGCCACGGTGCCACGGCGTGCCTGGGTTCCAGGAGCGAGGATTCATTGTGAGGTCAGTGGAAACAACCTGGATGTTGTGGGCTTGATCTTATCCAAGATAATTAGCAGGAGAGCCAGCCACGCACGGATCTGTTTCCCTTTACTCACTGGCAAACAGTTGCGGAGCTCCTAGCCCACGGCGGCCGTGCTGCGGCCCAGGCCTGCCCTCTCACCAGCCGGGACCCGCGGGCAGCGGGCACAGGAAACAGGGGCTGGGCAGGAGCGTGTGACATAAGGGCCGGGGAGGTGAGGTGGGAGATGTCCCCGCCCTGCTCTGAGGTTCTGAGCCATCACCGGGCTTTACAAACAATCCTGGGGGTGGGTCACAGCTATGGAAACAGGGCGGGGGGCACAAACAGCGTTAACAAGGAGCCTTTCTGATTGAATAAATGTGCGTGAATTACTCTTAAACAGCCAACACAGTTTTTCGTTCTTGGACGTCAACCATTTCCTAGTGTATTTGAATCGAAGTATCACTGGTTGGTCCATTCAACCCACGACGTCCGTTGACCATCTGCTGTGTGTCTGGGACCCTGTTCACCCCAGGGTCGGTCACGAGCAGGGGTGCGGGGCTGCCCCCTGGCACCATCACGCCGTCCGCTTCACGTGTGGGCCTGGGTCCATTTGCCAACATGGGGAACTGCTGTGAGATTTGGGGTCCTCGGTCTGGAGGCCGTGACTCTGGCGAGACTGGAGAGGTTTCTCAGACGCCCACGAGCGAGGCCTCTCACTGCTCCCCCAGGTTCCAGGCTGCAGGGGGCACGAGGCTGTGGTCAAGGGCTGCAGCCCAGCCGGCGATACTCCTGCAGGGCCCCCCTGTTTGGACAAGTGGTGGCTCTGTCTCTGATCCGACTCAGACAATTCGAGGACAACCAGGGCCCCTTGATACTGGAACATTTACTGTAGTGGATGAGATTAACCTAGAGGGAGAGATGGACAGCAGACACAAATGGTGCACACGTGTGTGTGTGTGTGTGTGTGTGTAGGAAAGAATCAGTGTGTGAGAAAATCGAGGCAGCAGAAAGCATGACGGAGGTAGTTTAGAGGGCGGGTCAGGTCAAGCATCTCTGAGGAGGGAGCCTGTGAGCCGAGTTGTGGACAGGACGAGGGCGCAAGCTCTGTGCAGGCTTCGGAGCGAGAGTCGTCTCATTGCTGCTTCCCAAACCTGCTCCTGTGTGCACACAGCTACATGCATGCCTGCATGTGCATACGTGTACACGCCACACAGACATATACCACACATACATACGATTTCATGACAGGTAGAAATAAAATAGTCAAGACTGTTACTATGTGAATATTTCTGGTAGACTTTGTTTTTTTGTTTTTTAATTAATTAATTAATTTATTTTTGGCTGTGTTGGGTCTTCGTTGCTGCGTGCAGGCTTTCTCTAGTTGCGACGAGCGGGGCTACTCTTCGTTGTGGTGCACGGGCTTCTCATTGCAATGGCTTCTCTTGTAGCAGAGCACGGGCTCTAGGTGCACAGGCTTCAGTAGGTATGGCACGAGGGCTCAGTAGTTGTGGCACATGGGCTCAGTAGTTGTGGCTTGCGGGCTCTAGAGCGTAGGCTCAGTAGTTGTGGCGCACAGGCTTAGTTGCTCTGCGGCATGTGGGATCTTCCCGGACCGGGGCTCGAACCCGTGTCCCCGGCATCGGCAGGCGGATTCTTAACCACTGAGCCACCAGGGAAGCCCTGTGGTAGACGTTGAATGGTGTTTTCTAAACTCCCATGACACGCCTGAGAGTTGGTCACAGAGCGTAGGTGTCTCAGGGGGCAGGGACACGGTTTCAGAAGCAGCTCTGCCACCTTCTTCACCTTCAACGTGTGAAGGACTTTCCAGCAGACTTCAGACTCGCCGATGGCTTAAAGGCCACATCAAGGTCAAATAAACTCAGTGATTGAGAAAACTTTGCTTAGCAAACAAACAAAAAACTCGTCTTATGGATCTTATGCAGGCTGGTGCAAAAGCAAAATGATGATATAGTTTAAAATTTTCTTGTTAAAGAACGAAAAAAGACAGAGCCTAGAAACTTCCAAGAAAGGTTATTTAGTGAAGAAATCTGCCTCGTGCTCTGGAATCGTGTGTGTTTGTTTTTGTGTATCGTTCTCATATCAGTCCAATCAGAGAAGCAAGTCAACCTGACGTCACTTTCCAAAGTTAATAATGTCATTTTTCTTGCATTAAATTAACGGTTCTTGGGCTTCCCTGGTGACGCGGTGGTTGAGAGTCTGCCTGCCGATGCAGGGGACACGTGTTCGTGCCCCGGTCCGGGAAGATCCCACATGCCGCGGAGCGGCTGGGCCCGTGAGCCATGGCCGCTGAGCCTGCGCGTCCGGAGCCTGTGCTCCGCAACGGGAGAGGCCACAACAGTGAGAGGCCCCCGTACCGCAAAAAAAAAAAAAAAAATTAACGGTTCTTTTTTTTCTCAATGGACCTGAGTCACAGTCTCCCTTTCCATTCCCTGGGACGTGACGCTGTCCCATCTGAAGCGGCAGAAGGACCTGTTCGTTCTGCCTCTCTGAAGGGAAGTGGAATCCCCTCTCCCTTCAGGAAAATTTACATTATTTCACTAGAGATGCAGCTATGTCAAGACTAATGAGGTAAATTTGAGATGGTTATTTTTACAATGTGAGAATCTCAAAGATCATAAACAACTGTCACTGCATGTGAACCACAGGAAAAGTTCTGTCAAAAATGTTGAACCAACAAAACGCTTCACTTTTCTGTAAGTTAAAAAACAAGTTTAGTCACAGTATTCTAAAACTGCCACTGACCAGCCAGAACTGCTCATTCCTGCTACAGGCCATGTTCTTAATGATCTTCATACTTTCAGGCGATACAGTCATGAGAACAAAGGGCAAAAAGGGAAGTTAAACACTTGGAAGACAGAGTTCTGCAGACCCTGACAGCAAGTTTCCTAAATTAACTGCACAGCAGCAAAAAGTGATCACTGAACAGCTTCTGTCGTGGGTAGAGTGTTCGAATTTTAAATTCCTTCAAATACAATCCGTGCATAGGAAATGCAGATCCAGAGTCTGTTTCTTTCATGGAAGGATAATTCCCATGAAACCACTGCTTGATGGAACTAAGGAAGTGGTGAAGACAAAATCTAAAAATATAGAGTTACTTTCTTCATTTTGTATAAAAGCTAAAGAAGAAGATTCTGAGTTTGTTGACGAGTTTGTTTGTAACCTTTCTTCTTTCATTTCTGTGGATATCCTGGTGAGACTGTTTTGCCTTATAAGTGTTCTCGAAGCAAAGCACAGACATAGTTTAAATACCTAGTATTCCCTGCAGGTAGCACAGTCCTCACCCTGACTTGGATATACTAACAAGCACAAAGCAGACTTTAACCCTGGAGCGAGACGGTGTTCTTTCAGAATGTTCATAGGCCTTCACTATGGGTAATCAGCATTTCACACATAATTTTTGTTGAATCTCAATTAAGGAAGGACAGAACACACAAACAGAACAGTGACTGTCTGTGTTCAGTGCCTGTAGGCACACTTCCAATGGACGATGCGTGCGGAGATCCTTTTCTTTTTTTTCTGGGTGATGTTTGTTCTGTTTATACTTATTGGAACGCAATTTTATGTTTGTTGAATCGAACAATAAAAATAAGACTAATTATTTGTACGTCTTTTAAAAAATGACAGTCGGCATACACAAACAATAAAAGTTTTCTCCAGGGAGCGTTTGGGAAGCACTGCTCTCAAGGATGTGCTCATCCGGAGGGGAGGTGATGGGCAGAACCCGGGTTCTGATGGCTAGGCAGATGGAGCGGGGCTGCCAGCTCCGTGGGCACATTTTGGCCAACTTAGCTTTCTTTCTGGGATTTGGATTTCTTTGTTTTCTCTGATATTGCCTTCTCTTTAAAAAGGTTGTGGTGGTAGAAACCTGGAATCCCTGGCGGGGTGCCTAGAAGGACCATTTCCAGGAGCAAACAAGCTGCGCTGGCTGACGGTCCTGGCGCAGGATGGGGCATGCTGTCGCCCTCTAGTGGTCGGACGGAGACCTGCACACACTCCACCTCCTGGGGATCGCCTTCCTCTCTCTTGTTACTCTGGAGCCTTAAAAAAACTCCCGTCCCTTTTTTTTTTTTTTTTTTAACATCTTTATTGGAGTATAATTGCTTTACAATGGTGTATTAGTTTCTGCTGTATAACAAAGTGAATCACCTATACATATACATATATCCCCATATCCCCTCCCTTTTGCGTCTCCCTCCCACCCCTCTAGGTGGTCACAAAGCACCGAGCTGATCTCCCTGTGCTATGCGGCTGCTTCCCACTAGCTATCTATTTTACATTTGGTAGTGTATGTATGTCCATGCCACTCTCTCACTTCGTCCCAGCTTACCCTTTCCCCTCCCCGTGTCCTCAAGTCCATTCTCTATGTCTGCGTCTTTATTCCTGTCCTGCCCCTAGGTTCTTCAGAACCAATTCTTCTTTTCTTTTTTTTTTTTAGATTCCATATATATGTGTTAGCATATGGTATTTGTTTTTCTCTTTCTGACTTACTTCACTCTGTATGACACACTCTAGGTCCATCCACCTCACTACAAATAACTCAATTTCATTTCTTTTTATGGCTGAGTAATATTCCATTGTATGGACAGATCATCCAAAATGAAAATAAATAAGGAAACACAAGCTTTAAATGATACATTAAACAAGATGGACTTAATTGATATTTATAGGACATTCCATCCAAAAACAACAGAATACACATTCTTCTCAAGTGCTCATGGAACATTCTCCAGGATAGATCATATCTTGAGTCACAAATCAAGCCTTGGTAAATTTAAGAAAATTGAAATCGTATCAAGTATCTTTTCTGACCACAACGCTATGAGACTAGATATCAATTACAGGAAAAAAAATCGGTAAAAAAAACCAAACACATGGAAGCTAAACAACACACTACTGAATAACCAAGAGATCACTGAAGAAATCAAAGAGGATAAACTCCCGTCTCTTTTGATTAACATGAAAACCCTACACTTACATCCTCCCTTCTTGTCCCAGAGATTCTTAGGGATGCCTGCCTGGAATTTACTCAACTTGCTGCATGTTTTCATCAGCTAAGATTTGATCCCATCTTTCTTGAAGCTTGTAAAAAAAACTAAAGGTTCCCCCCCATATATCAATTAAAGGTAATACTGTAACCTTGAATATACTTACGTAAACAGCCTCACCTTGGCAAGATTCTCATCTCTTACAGGGCCACACATTCCTGGATGACGAGCCATGCTTCAGGTCGTGCTGAAGGTCCCCATTCCTTCAAGTTTTCCTATTATTTTAAATTGCATGTTTTAGGGACAGCGATGGAGGTTCTGTGAAACAGGTTTCCATCGCTCTGGCTCCTTTGGCTTCCCTCCCTCCCCCTTCTCACCTCTCTTCCTATATCCTTAGCCTGTCTTGTCTTGCGGAGGGAAAACCGCTAATAGGAGTGGAAACCCGGCCCGCAGTATGCGTGGACGCTGCTTCCCGGCGAGTTAGCTGTGTTAAGTCGTTTATTTCACCCGTACAGCCTCGGGTCTGCGGTAAGAACTTAGCGATGGGCGGTGTGTCCACTCTGCTCAGGTGGGCTCAGGAGGTGGGGTTTCTTCCCATGGACCCTGAGAGGGAGGGAAGTAATGGAGACCACGCGTCCCGTGGTGTGGCTTCAGAGGGACCCTGACACCCATCACCCACGGGCTCCGCAGAAGCTCTTCCCGAGTCCCAGCCGTTCCCAGGAGTGGCTGCTCCCCGAGCTTCCCCAGCTCCTCTGCTCACTCCCTAGGCACCCCAGCTTTCCCGGCCTCGACTTTTGGGTCACCCTTCTCGCTGTGTGCTTTCCTAGCTTCTGTACGTTTCTCTGAGCGGCTTGTCTCTGTGGTTTAGTCAGTTTCGTGTGGGGTTGCAGGCCCCTGTGGTCCACTTCACGCTCACCCAACCTCAGCTGCAGCCTGGGGCCACATTTCGGGGAGGAGGCTTAGAAATTTTCCAGGACGGTCTCATGTGTGTGGGGGGCGGGAAGGTTCCAGAAGGTTCTGGAACCCAGGTAAAGTTACTCCAGGGCCTTGACAACCACAGCCCCTCCCTGTGGGGCTCTCTGGGGGTGCCTCCCAGCTTCTTCCCCATCACTCGTTTGGACTTGGATGTGCCTCAGTCAGGTTCTCCAGAGAAACAGCCCATTTCTTTAGTTTAAAGAATTGGCTCGCGCCATCATGGAGGCTTGGCAAGTCCCTCGCCATCACAAAAGACATCCAGTGGGGTAGACCAGCAGGACCCAGGGAAGAGCTGACGCTGGAGTTCAAGGCTAAAGGCCGGCCGCTGGCAGAATTCCTTCTTTCTGGGGGGAGGTCCGTCTCTGTTCTGTCCGGGACTTCAACTGATTGGATGAGGCCCACCCACGTCATGAAGGGGTAATAATAACCTGCTTTATCAAAGTCCACCCATTTAAATGTAAATCTCATCCCCAAATACCCTCATAGGTACATCCAGAATAACGTTTGGCCAAACGCCTGGGCCAGCAAGGCCCAGCCAAGTCAACACATAAAACGAACCTTTGCAGGGAGTTTCTCAGGTGTGCCGTTCTCTGTCATCGGTCTCCCTCTTCCTTACAGTGTGGGTTTCCAGCCGTCAGAAGCTTTGAGTTGGACGGCATTTGAGGCCCCTTAGAAATGTTGGCCATACCCTGGGGCAGTCCTGGAGGCTCTGGTCTTGAGTCTGGACACCTATTTCATACTCGGAGGCTTTGTCACATCAGGAAAGCATTTCAGTTTCACGAGCCTCATCTGTGGAACAGGAATCGTTATGTTCCTCTCGCGGGTTTGTGTAGAGAAGGAAATGAGGGAGTACGTAGGTGAGCGCTTTTAAATGGTGAAGCACAGTGGCCATATTTTAGATTGCGACCTATAATATTGCAATCACCTCACCCTTTCTTGGAGATGGTCTCCTCTTTTGCTCACTGCCCGGTCCGGTCACACGAAAGCATCGGCCGACAAGAGGCTGAGTCTCTGGCGAGAAGGCACCCTGGGGAGAGTGCAGGGCTCTGTTTATCAGGTGCGTCTGGCTCAGGAGAAGACTGGGAAACCTTCCTGCTGGGGCTCCTGCACCTGCTTCCTGCTCCATCCGGGCTGTCATCACCTCTGGCTACGTCTGCCCGTCGGGTGGAGACAGGGTACCACCTTCTCTTCCCCGCCAGGCCGGCAACCAGGCCGGAGGGGATGCCGAGGCCCCGCGTCAGGATCAATGTCCTGAGGCTGCTCGGAGCAGAGCGGGGAAGGCCCGGGGAGCACCATCGAGGTCTTCAGAGGCGAGAAGGGGCAGCAGAGACAAGGGAGAGGAATTCCACCTTCCTCTGGTTCTGTCAAAGCGCTTCCTGTTTCTAGGCTTGAGTTATTCTCTATCTGGTTTGTATCTCAGGGCTTCTAAGGGCCTGAGGAGACAGAGAGTAAACAGACCCAGTCTTGGGTTTTCAAGACCTCGTGGGTGAAATCTGGGTCAACAGGTAAGCAGACATCCAGCTGGTCCGGAACGGCAAGGACATAATTCTGTTTTTCTACTGAGAGAACGAGAGTTCAGTTGGGCAGACCTGTCCTGTCAGAATGGAGTTAGTAAACTCATCAGATCAGAGCCAGTGAGAACGGAGCTGCCAGCATCTGGTTTTCTCATCAAAGAGAATAGATGTGCCATCCAAGGGCCATCGGCTTCGTGGCCTGCCCTACGTTAGGGTGCCCTGCAGGGGAGCAGACTGGGGGCTTTTATGGCTCCAAAGCTGGAGGAGGATTTTACAAGAGATTCTTGGGACCTCTCCATCTGCCTCTTTGTCTCCTTTTCTTCCCCTGCTTCCCTCCCTCCTTTCATTTCTATTTTCTCTCCTTAAAAATATTAACTATCCTTGCCTTGGACGATTTTCCTCACTTCCCCTACATCCTCCAGAGATTTCTCTCAGGACTCATAAACAGTGGTGGTAGCCCACATTCCTAGACCCGAAGTGGGTTTTCTCTTGCTCTAACTTGTCAAAGAGAAATCTTGACATGAACTAAATCATCTCAGTTTTGCATCCCACAAGAGTGGAGGACTCAATCCCAGCATCACAGAAGCACTGGGTGTTGGTGTTGTCATTAAAATTCCCTCAGTTCCTTCACTGAACACAGACTCGTTTCTGACCCCCAAGGACATCTGGGCTGAAACTACAACTTGTGCCTGATGCATGAGATGAAATTCCTAATCAAGTCCTGGGAGAAAAAGCAAAGGTTTTTACGGAAGAAATCACATGGAAAGAAAAAAGATGGAAGCATCTATTTAAAAAAACAAACAAAACAGAAAAAACTTTCTATAAAAACTATTTTTGAAAAACCTTGTTTCATTTTTGGATATTGAGGAAGTTGATCTGTGACATGAGAAAGGAGGAATAAGAGAAATGAGAATGGAGAAAACAGGGGAAATGAGTAGAAATAAGCTAATTTTTGCATTGTGGTAACTGAGAAAGAGTTTGCAAAATAAAAGTCATCCACCACAGGATTACCCCATGACATTATTTTGTTTTGTTTTGTTTTTTGCGGTACGCGGGCCTCTCACTGCTGTGGCCTCTCCCGTTGCGGAGCACAGGCTCCGGACGCGCGGGCTCAGCGGCCATGGCTCACGGGCCCAGCCGCTCCGCGGCATGGGGGATCTTCCCGGACCGGGGCACGAACCCGCGTCCCCTGCATCGGCAGACGGACTCTCAACCACTGCGCCACCAGGGAGGCCCCCCATGACATTATTGTGACCTTGTCTGGCCACAGCTTCTTCCTCTGTGAAGTGAGGAAGTTGGCTTAGATGATGTCTGAAGGTTCTAGTGGTTGTGAGTCAATGCCATTCATTGAGAGAAGAAAATAGCAAGTCTGTACATCAGAATCGAGGAGGGTAACGATCATTGGTACAGATTTATGATTTTAAGATTGAGAAACCATTGAGAAGTAACCACAAAAAAATCAAAATGGGTAAGAGTTCAACTTGTGGGCTAGTGACAAAATTATTACACAAAATCCACAGCTTTCCCTATGCAAACAGTAGTCAATTGTTAAATATAACGAAAGAAGAATTGGCTCAGATAGAAAGAAAAGCCATAAAATATCTAGGAATCAAGTTACAAAAAACATTCTGCATCTATACAAAGAAACTTATTGAAGGACACAGAAAGGCTGTATTGAGAGAAGACAAAAACGTGTAAAGGAAAAATCTTGTTCTTAGAAAGACTCGATCACCCACGTCATTATTTTTTCTTTAATAAGACCAGTAATTTCAATGCAGCATCAGTCAACAAAACAATAACATTATGTTTAACTTAAAAGTTATTTTGTAAGAGAGAATCATTGAGAGTAGCCATGTGTTCTGAAAAAGACTGATGAGGGAGATTTAGTTAACTTGAACTCTAGGAGCTGTGTTAGTTTAGATCACATAGTGCTGCCACAGGAGGGGACAAAGAGAAGAGTGGATGGGAATAGAACTGTCTCTGACCAGGACTAAGTAGGCACTTGATACCAGACGGGCTGGGATTTAGGTGCTCTGATGAATGTGCAAAATGTCCCATCCGGCCTCCCCAGGATGGCCTGCTGTACTCGGAACATCGGGCTGGCCCTGATCATCTTCAGTTCCTTCCAGTCACGTATGATTTTGTTTCTCTTCTGTGCAAGACTCAGTTTCCTAAGAGGATGAGACGTGAACTCAGACATGTGCCTTCTATATGAGACAGCATAGGAGTGAGAGCATGTCTGTAGGCTCAGGAAGTTCATATTTCTGGGTGGGGCAAGAAACAGTTTTCATGTCACTGCTGGGGATTCAAGTCTGTCACAGCTTTTCAGAACAGCCTCCATTCCAGGACTGAAAGAATTAAGTGCAAAACTGACCAGGGTTACAGACAGAATTAGGTAAACACACTAACAAAGCAAATATCTTTAAGGAAAAGCAAACACGACCAAGTAAAAAGTAATCATTGAGAGTAGCCATAAATTTTGGCTATTAGATAAGCAAGCACAAAGCAAGAAGCAAGCCAGAAACAATTTTTGCAACACATACGATAAAGGATTAAGGACTTTAAATATGCACAGGATTTTTAGAAGTCAGCAAGAAAACATGAATAGAAAAATTAGAAAAATGGATAAAGTGCAAGAGACAAAAATGACCAATGAACATTAAAAAGATGTTCAACCTCAGAAACAATTTTAAAAGGATGTATTAAAACAAACAGGAAATATTATTATTCACTCATACAATTTAGAAAAATTGAAGCAATCGATAATAACCAATACTAATGAGAATATCGACCATCAAATATATTTTTATGCATTGTAAGTAAGGGGATAAAGTGGTTCAACAGTTTCTAGAGTGGGCAATTGGGCAAAACCCATTAAAACTTGAAATGTGCACATAAGCTAAGATTCCACTTGTAGGAATTTATACAAAAGTAAGCATTACGTAAATTTCTAAAGATATATGTATAGTCATACAAATATATGAGGGACATTCATTTGAACGGATATTAAAGAATTTGCAAGATCATATTTAAGTGGAAAAAACATACAGTGGCACTGGTGGTGAAGTATGATTCTATATTTTAAATTAAAAATAAATATTTACACAATTTTATTTGCCAAGGAAAAGAACTGAAATACTCTGAACTGTAAGTGGAGTTTATAACAGAAGGGGCTATAGGGTTTTTTTAAATCTTCCATCATTTACACTTCTTTATTACTTGAAATTTTCTGATGTGTATTATTTTTATATCAGAAAAATTATAATAGATTTAAATGAAGGTAAATGTTAACATTCAAATCCTAGGGACAATTTGGTGTATTTTTCCACTAATTTTTAGCCAATATGAACTCTTTCTGCCTTTAACGTGGATTCCCTAGGAAGGTTATAACTAACCCACCGCCATTCTGGTTTTTTTTTTGTTTTTTTGTTTTTTCCGGTACGCGGGCCTCTCACTGCCGTGGCCTCTCCCGTTGCGGAGCACAGGCTCCGGACGCGCAGGCTCAGCGGCCATGGCTCACGGGCCCAGCTGCTCCGCGGCATGTCGGAACCTCCCGGACCAGGGCACGAACCCGTGTCCCCTATATCGGCAGGCGGACTCTCAACCACTGCGCCACCAGGGCATCCCCGAGAACTTGTTTTTTATTCAGGCTTTGGCTAAGGAGAAAAGCCTCTCGGTTTTCACTTACCTTGGAACGATGCTATGTTCGATAGTACAAGCGTCAAGAACATGCGGTTTTATCAGTCATGAGATATCACTGTGGCCTGGGCAAGGACCTGAATCAGCAGGGTCCTCCCTAGAACATAGATAAAGTTCACTGGTCAGACTCAGCGGGACCCATGCCCACTACAAACCCGGCCTAGGGACAGACACAGCAGTGGCTGCGACCAGAATAGATCTCAGATGTCTCTCGAGATCTGAAGGGACGACAGAGCCTTGGGAGGTGATTCCTAAAGTGTAGGTGATGCTTTTCCTTCTACTAAGTTCCATTCTACTGAGTGCTAGACTGATTATTGGAAAAATAAAAAGAATTGTCCTGTGACTGTACTTGTACCCGGAGTTGAAGTAGCTATTATACTAATTCTATGAGAGTAAACGGGAAAAAAAGTTATCTAAACTATTCACAGGTTTCCATAGAGGACTCTTGGATACTCTCTTCCACGTGTAGTCACCCTGTTCAGACCTATAAAGGAAGCAGCTTTGAGCTATTTTTTTATTCAGCCCACTCTAGTGCTATTTGTTTTCTCCTTTCTAGGAAGTGCAGAGGAGGCGAGGTCTCTTCCAAATCAGCCATGAAGTCGTTTCACCTTCTCAGCTTTGCTGTCTGCTTCAGCTCTCAAGTAATACCAGGTAAACGCTCTTTGACATCTCCCTGTCATATCTGAGTCTTATTTCCTTTCTCCAACCTGCTCCACTTGCAGAAGGATACCCCTGATGACCCCAAACCAGCTTAGGGATACTAATCTGGAAACAGTGACAAAAGGGAAATTTCTCAATTGCTTCACTGGCTTTGCAGAAGGCTGTCTGCACTTGAGGCACCGAGAAGAAACCCCAAAATCAATGGGGAAGAATGGGAACAAACTATGACCCGCTTTCTTGTCTAATATGATGACACCCCTATACGTGTGTTCTCCTTTCTTAAACCTTCCAGCTACTGATGTGTATCTATTCTAGAGGCATCGTGTTACTGGCCATAGATCAAGAAAAGAGGCAGCTGGGCTTCCCTGGTGGCGCAGTGGTTGAGAGTCTGCCTGCCGATGCAGGGGACACGGGTTCGTGCCCCGGTCTGGGAAGATCCCACATGCCGCGGAGCAGCTGGGCCCGTGAGCCATGGCCGCTGGGCCTGCGCGTCCGGAGCCTGTGCTTCATATATGTAGAATCGTGACATTTTAGAAAAAATATAGAGGTATATTCTGCCACAATCTTGAGCAAGGTGGGGCCTGGATGAGAAAAGAGGGGGAGGCTGGGGTCTGACCCCCGGCCTGATCACTCCTTGCTCACAGATGTGCTGAATGTCACGGGACAGCTTAAAGGGCGCTTCTCTTTTGCTGCCGTGTTGTGCTTTGTACTCACCCACCTTAGTCCTCTGTCTCTCCCTCACTCTTTCCTTCCTCCAGTGTTCTATCTTAATATAAATACACTCATCTAATCAAATATTCCGTTCCTGTGTCTCACGGCTCAGAGCTCCTTGTGCCTTCCAGGGTGTCAGCTCGCGAAACCGACAGATAATGAGCTAAGACAACAGCGGGTGGATGGAGCGTGGTACCTACCCCCCAGACGCTGCCCTTCTTTCTGCTTCGGGTTAATAAGAGCCTGTTTGCTGTGGACCCACTGGGCATAATGAGTGATTTTGCTGCATCACTCAGATGAGTGACCCCAAATCAATTTCCTCTCTGGGATAATTTTTGATCAAAGACAAGGGAAGAGTAGACTCCCTTCCCTCACTGGGCTATGAGCGAATGTCTTGGGGAAGAATGAAGGGAGAACTGCAGGGCTCCTCACATGAGATTCTTGGTGCAGCCCTAGGATAGAGATGTTTGTGGTTCCCAGGGATGGGCGGCCTAGGGGTCAGCGCTCCGAGGTCACAGCTGCTGTGATGAAGCACAGGGTGACATGGGTGGCCGTCATGACAGCCTCAACAATGTGGCATGAAGCTGGGGATACAGGGACCCATGATAAGCAAGCTCTCTGCTAGAAGCCAAGTTCAAGCCCCTTCCCTCCCAGCCTGTGGGTAAAATGGGCAGGTTCAAGAAAGTGGAAACAAGGTTGAGGTCCACGAGTGGGAGGGACGGGGGGAGTGTGAGCCCACCCCCAGCCCTGGCGTTGACACCACAAGGGGTGGCCATGGCCCCATGGCCATGCTGAGGCCGATGAGAGCCAGGCCCCTGACCACTGCGGTCTGGGTTCCAAAGTTGGTGACCTCTACTAATGACCTGGAGTGGACAGGCAGGACGAGGGGGTCCGTGGAGGCCCTTCCTTCCCCCTCCCACCTCCTAAGAGTCAGGAAAAGCAACCTTCTTCAGGCCTGGTTTGGAGCCAGGTGGGACATTTCTTTTTCTCTTTTAGAAACCTCTCTCCCCTCAGCTGGTGCCCTGATTTTTCTAGGTCCTTGGCTTTAGGGACTTGAATTTTAGGTCTTTAATCTTAATTTTAAGACCTATCTGATAAACCCTGAAGGCAGGTTTAGGTTCTAAGCCTGGGAATGGTGAGTGAACTTCAGAATATTGCTGACACTCTCAAGTGTTTGGGACATACTGTGTGAGTATGTTTACATATTTTAGTAAATACGTAAGGGCTGCAGTAACATCTTATTTTCAGTGGGATCCTGTCCCAGGAAGATAAAAACACAAAATTACAAAATTTTAATGTGTTTTTCCAAAAGACATTATCTGACAACTCCACAATGGCACATCTTGGAGGGCACAACTGCAGGCTGTGTGTGTCAACCCAAGAGAAGTGTTTAAAGTCTCTGATCCCAGCTTCCAAATTACAGCATAAAATTTCTGTTCATGACAAGCTCTTGAAGACTGGCCTTGTCCTGTTAACAAGCAAGTAGGAGGGACGACGTGAGGAAAAGGAGGTGCGTAAGACAGAATACTTTCCCGAGCAGTACCTTTTGGAGGTTCCTGGTTGGACTGAATTATTCCTTCCCCTGTAGAGCGATCTCAAGACTTTCTTCCAAAACCAGATATTTTTGTTCTTTCTACAGGTTGGGGACACAGTAAAATGCTTAATTTATGTGACTCACGTACAAGTGTATGCCTGAAGAGGAAAAGAAATCGTATTCTTCCCATGCCAGGGATGTGCCCTGGTAGGAGCTTCTGTTGTAAGGATGAAGTGAACTGAAGAATTCATGTTTGATGGCACTCCCCTGAATTAAGTAAATTGAAGAATTCACGTTTAAGGGGTCAGCCCTGAATTAAATTGGAAAGCTGAGACCTCATATCATTTTCTTTATTCACTCACTCATTTATTTTGTCAACACCTATTGAACACCTACTGTGTGCTAGGAACTGTACTGGTAGCTAAGGATATGGATTCAATACTTCTTCTCTTATCCAAGTTGGGTGAATCAAGGATGTCTTCCCAGTGAAGGCCATATATGAGTTGAGTCCTTAAAAAATGAGTAAGAATTAGGCAGAGAAAGTTGAAGGAAAGTGGCCTAAGTGTGTTCCAATATGAGGAGAACAAAATATGCCAGAAACATGACTGCCATTATATTAGGGGTTAGTTTGAGAATCAGGATGTGATAAGAGATGAAACTAGAGGAAGTATGGCCAAAGGACGGAGGACTTGAGACACTAGAGAAATTTTGCTTCATCCCTTTAAGCTACAGGGAAACACTGAAGAATTTTACATGGAGGTGAGGAGGGATTGGAAGCTGGAGAGATGGAAACCCAGAGGCCATTTAGGGTATGATGCAGTGACTGAAGTGTAAATGTTTGAGGTTAAAGGGTGTGAATTAAGACATTTCCACAAAGACTGGAATTGAAGGTTGGTTATTTAAAAGATACCTGGGGAGTAGAAGCATGAGGATTTGGTCATTGAGGGTGGGAAGTGAGAAAGACGATTTCTGTTAAGTCTGGCTCACTGGGGGATGGAGTTTCCAGGAGTTGAGTCCCTAGCCTAGCGTTTAAAGGAGGGATCAAGAATGGAGATAATGGGGACTTCCCTGGTGGTCCAGTGGTTAAGAATCTGCCTTCCAATCCAGGGGAGTCGGGTTCAATCCCTGGTTGGGGAACTAAGATCCCACACGCCACAGGGCAACTTAATAAGCCTGCGCGCCATAACTACTGAGCCCATGCACTCTGGAGCCACAACTAGAGAGAAGCCCGCATGCCGCAATAACTAACTAACTAACTAACTAAATAAGAAGAAGAACAGAGATAATGATTTCTGAGACATGAGGTTTCTTACGGGTGATAAATGAAGCCTCACAGGCCAGGCGTCCAGCAGAGACTGAGAGTAATAGAGCTGAGAAGCAGAAGCTGGAGGTACCGAAGGAGCAGGCAGGTTGAGATGTGACCTGTGGCAGCTTCAACTGCAGCCATTCCGGTAAATGGCCCTTCTGTTTCCCATCTGGCATCACGGTGAGCAATTCAAAATTGCCAACGATCTCTGGGGTAAAAACCATTCTGATTACAGCTCCGACCCTAATTGCCTATTTCAACAGTCATGTGTAACTTGAATCTTTATTTCTGTTCCAACATCCCATCCAGGATACCACATTTAGTTACCATCTTTCCATAGTTTCTGGGCTTTGACAATTTCTCAGACAATTTTTTGGATGACTTTGACAGTTTTGAGGAGTACCATTGGGATACTTTGTAGAATACCCCTCAATTTGTGTTTGATATTTTTCTCACGATTAGACCAGGGTTATAAGTTTATGTTCGTCACGGCCTGCATTCTGTTTTTCTGTCCACATCGAGTTGATTCTTTTTTTTTTTTTTTATTTACATATAGTCAAATTCAAATTTTGTGGTGTAGAGTTCTAAGGTATTTGCAAATGCAGAGAGCTGTGTATGCGCTACCATACTTCTATACAGGTTACTCTTCACAGACCACCCCTCCTGGGACCCCCTAACCCTGAGCAGCCACTGGTCTGGCTTCTAACTCTACAGATTTGCTCTTCAAGGGGGTCATGTAAAAGGAATCAAACAATCTGTAGCCTTTCCATCTGGCTTCTTTAGCTCAGCAGAAGGCCTTTAAGATCCCTCTGTGATATTAATGAATCAATCATTTCTTTATGGCTACATAATATTCTATGGTCTGATGTATCAAAATTAATTCACTAGTTGAAGGACATCTGTGTTTACCATTTTGGGCAATTATAAATTAAGCTGCTATAAACGTGTGCATACAGGTTTTTGACATGAACATACATTTTTCTTCTCTCAAGTCATATGGTAAGCATACGCTTAACTTTACAAGAGACAGCCAAACGATTTTCCAAAGTAGCCTTAGCATTTTGCATCCCCAGCGGCAGTGTATGAGAGTTGGATTTGTCTCCAAAAAAAAAAAAAGGTTGATAAGAAAAAAGATGACCAAGAAGTTGTATCCTGACTGTTTCGGAACAGGAGGTACTAAATGATTGCTGAAGATCGAATTTCCCAGCCTGATCAGCGGGCTTCTGCTGTACAACTCAAGTCTTATCCGCTCTGAAGACAGTCCCTTGTGTTCTAAGAAAATGGTTCTAAAGGAATCGCACTATTTGGAAAGGCACCTTTGGAGAGAAGAAAATAGCCGTTACCTCACTAAATCTTGGTTTTCTGAAAAAACAGTGGGTTGGTCTCTGTTGTCTGAGTTGCAGTTCTACGGGTTGATGCCTAAGTACCAGCTTAAATCTTTCTGCACCTTCAAGCCCTTCAGATCAACTTATGTCCTGGCTCTTCAATAATCAACTGGGAGCCATTGCTTGATACCCAAGAGTCATTAAGGGTATGAAAATGAGAACAAAGTGAGAACAAAGCCTCAGTGACTTTTCATACTATAATACACACACACACACACACACACACACACTCAAAGCTCCTATCCCCAATCCATACATTTATAGACATATATTAACAGGTTATAGGTGGCTTGGAGAACATCCATTTCAGTAGTTACAGGTGCAGAGACGGAGACCTAGAAAAGGAAAGGCCTGTCTAATGTTAACCAGCTAATGAGTGCTGTGACCAGACTTAGAACTTAAATCTCTCCCATCCAATTCATGACCTCCCGTGCCCACAGAAACACCCACGCAGGGTCCATGTGAGTGGTGATGCTTTTATTAAGCAGAAATCAGTGGCGGTGAGTGTCTCGTGCTGCTCTGGGGATGCTTGGGTGCTGAAACTAGGCCCTGCAGCAGTGTTTCTTCCGACTTTTGCATCCTGCAGGCAGGATGGTGCACCCATGGGTTGTCTGATGTTTGCAGGCACCACCCATTTTTTCACATTCAGGATTTTTCATCTTTTTTTCATTCCCTGAAAAGGAAGTGGAGGTGAAAAAACAAAACAAAACACAACAAAGAAATCAAGGCATGTTTAACCAAAGCTACCAAAATTCATCTTATATAGCAAGGAACTCCAAACTGCAGTCCACAGGGACACAGCTGGCCCTCTCCTTGTTTTGGTGTGACTTAGAAGCTTACAATGTTTTTTACTTTTTCTTTAATTGTGGGAAAAAACTCAGAAGGGGCCATAAGACCGTTCTGAGGTCTTATGTGTCTGTGGTCACTTTCACTCTGCAACAGAGATGAATCCTCATGACAGAGATCTCATAGTCCACCGAGCCTAAGATATGTATTACCTGCCCTGCCCTTTACAGAAAAAACGTATTGACCTCTGTGGTATAGTGTCTTTCCTCTTTAGATGAAGAAACTTTAGGTCAGAGAAAGCAAGTAACTTAATTGGGCCACAAATTAGGGACACACTTCATTTCACATGTCCTTCATAAAAGTTTCCTCAAGGGCCTTCCTCTTTCCCCAAAGGGCAAAATCTTACAAGCGCACAGCACAAATTAGACAATAAGTGTTGTGGTGAGAATTCTCACTCCTAAATACTGTGCCTCCTATGTCGCTGCAATGAGGGCTGCATGGATGTTGTAAATGTCGCAGCCGTGGCATGTAGTGAGCAGAAAGCAGGGCGAGAGGAGAGAGAACCTAAATAATGTCTTAAGTCAAGAGAGCGAACGACAGAGAGTCATGAGGAAACAATGAATAAGAGGAGTTTCCGTCCGAGGTTATAGCTTTTAGGGGAACTATGTTGTGATGGGAAAAGCATACGCAACCAGGAACTGGGAGACCTGGCCTCTGAGTCCTGCTTCACCACAAATAACGAGAGCTTTCTTTCAGGAGCTGCAGATTCTCCTAATTTTTCATAAGAAGGCAAGGTAAAAATAATGATATAAATGCTATTATAAATGTAATTCATATAGATTTATATTCATATGGTAAATATGAATGAATGTATATGAATATGTTATATCCATATATTTAACCTTATTATTCATATTATATAAATATGAATATATCATGTATGTCAATACCGACATCTCCATCTTCATCTATATCTATATTTATATCCATATGCACACGCACATCCACATCTATATCTGTCTGTCTGTTGTTTAACTTCGTTACGCTATTCACCAAATAGGTCTGAGTCTCTATTTTCTTGGCACAAAGTGGGATTTACCTTTTATGTGATTAAGGGGGTCTAGGACTTGCTTGGTTAATGAATTTTGAACAGAACTGATGTTTCCCTACAGGGCTGGAGCCCTTAATTGCCATCATGAGAGTCCTCAGAGCTCTTTCCTTTGACACAGAGACCAGCAGCCTTCATGATGGTAGCTGCTCCGTCAGGAGGCTCGGAGCGGCTACGGTGAGTAGAGCACCCCGTGGCCGTCATGGGTTGGTATCACCTGAGCGAGAATTAAACTTCTGCTCTTTTAAGATGCTAAGATTTAGAGGCTGCTGTCACCACAGCATAGCCTGGCACGTGCTGACACATGCGTAGGTTTGCCAGGTAAAACGCAGGACACTCAGTTTAATTTGAATTTCAGATGAACAACAATTAATCTTTTAGTCTGAGTATGACCCAAGTGCTGCATGGATCATACTCAAGCTAAAAACAGTTGTTGTTTATATATAATCCAGTAAGTAAATCTGTTTTCTGGGATTGTTGAATATTTAATAAAAACATGGGCTTTGGAATCAAACCCACTTGGGCTTGAGTTAAAGTCTTCCTTACATACAACCTGCACGACTTTGAACAAGTTACTTCATTTAATCTCATCGGTAGAATGGGGCTAAAAATACCTACCCCATAAATATTGTTATGAGGAATACATTTGGGACAACACATGAAAAGTTTTCTGTTGGTAAAGAGGAAGTGGTCAATAGTATTTGCTATTAGTTATTCACGTGGAAATGATTTGTAAGCTGTAAAGTCCCCTGAGACTGTTGTCTATCACCACGACTACTTATAGGTTTGCTACCAACTAATTAAGGGCAATCACGGGAGAATATTTTGCATTTCTTTAAGCTTCTCTTTCCTTATTTGTAAAGTGGAGCATGTTGTATATGCTATGCTTCTTTCAGATACGATATTGTTCAGTTGTTACATAGATCAGCGCATCCCTGGATGATGAATCAACTTGACCTTCCCTACTCCAGGCTCCGAGGTCATCCACCATATATCATCCCACCAGTTGGATCCACAGCTTACCTGATGTTGTCTGGATAAGACATACAAGTAAGAGAAAGAGAAGGTATAGTAGCCTCATGATGGGAAAGGAATTTTCAGGATTCCAGGTAGAACTGGCAGTGTCTGATGGCACACATCAATGGGGGCAGGTGATCTGGGAAAGAATTTGAAAAATTCAGCTAGAGAGAAAAGGCTTATATTCCTAATAAAGATGTTTGGTTAGGGCCTGAGCGTAACTTGAGGACGTTCAGTGTTTCTGCATTGATTCTCACTTCTGCTTATGGCTCTGAAGTTTGGTGGGGTTTTTTGAGAAAAATCAATAAAAACTGAACTCTTTTAGCAAATCATTCATTCATTCACCTTTACTGCATGTCTCTGCGCCTGTCCGTTTCTCCTTTCAGAATAAACACCTCCCCCTCACACGTTTTAGAATTTAAAAAGGAAAGGAATTTTGGAAATTGAAATGATCTCTCCATTTTTACTCTCAAAAATGTTCTGCTACCATTTTAAGGGGAGAATTGATCCATCATGAGCAAGCTTGCCATGCCAAGGTCTTGTACAGACCACCACCAGGTGAGGCTTTAAGGGCTGGAGGCATTACGTCAATGTATTCTTGAGTTAAAAGCACAGAAGTAGACAAGGTAAACCATTGAAATTTCTCTCCATCTCTTCCTTCTCGTCATCTCAGTTTTGCTTTATAGTGTTTATAGCTCTCTTTTTCACTGTATGTAAATTTCTAAAGTAACAAGTCCTGTTTTATTATCTCATATTCTCAGCACCTTGAACAGTGCCTGGCATAGAGCAGGTGGTCAAATATTTGTTTATATGAATAGGTCCTAGTATGGAAGAATCAATTTATGGGTGAATGAATAAATGGATGGAGGGAGGAAATAAGGGAGGGAAGGAGGGAGGGAGAAAAGAAAGAAAGGCTCAGACATAATCTTTGGGTTTTGAGGGTCTGGTGAGAGCCCATTAACTTGCTTTATCCAAAAGTGTTTCTGAGCACAGACACCCACCCACTCACCCATTCCCAATATAATATGTCAAAGTACGTCATAAAATGTCATAGTATCTGGTCTTCACTCATCTCCCTCTCTTCTATCTTAAATGAACTGACTATGTTCTGACATTTTCTCTCTGTCCAGAAGCAACTTAGCAATAAAAGGTTTTCGCTTGTTATCTTTTGATCAGCATTTGAATCTTTCACTAAGTGGAGATCTATTTTAATTTCGTGATGTTGACTTAAAAATAGAATAAGTGTTTGTAGTAATCTGCTTAAGTAAGTCACACTTAATTCTACAGACTAGCTGTGAGGGTTTTACTTCCTTAGCCCCAGCATCAGTACTACTTTTATAATAATAATAATAATAATAATAAATAAATAATAGAAAAGAAAGTATAGACTAAAAGCTTGTGTCCACATTTCCATCTCCTATACTTTTATACCGAAAGCTATCCTTTTTATTGACTCCCTAAATATGCATGTATTCCCACCCCTTCTTCAACCACGGATGTTTCTCTCCTGAAAACCTACCTTGCAATTGGCTTCTTCACCCTCTTCAGGCTGTCTACTGCCTGCCCATTCAGGCAGGGACACCTGTGAGCACCTGTCCGTGGCCACATAATTAGGGGTCAGATCAACAGTGGGCAGAGGAAGGGCTGAGTGAGGTCATAAAGGATGTATTATGATCCCCTGTTGACTGGAGTCATCTTGGTGGAGTGGTGGAGTGTTCTGAAACCCCCTGAGAGGGTCTGAGAGGAAGTGGGGTCTGCAGACACGCCTCCCAAAGGGTTTGCTGAAAAACTAAGCACAAGCAAGATCGAGCGGCTGAATGTTGTAGTGTCAAGGAAGAGGTGTTTGGTTGCTTTTTTTTTTTCTTTCGGTACGCGGGCCTCTCACTGTTGCGGCCTCTCCCGTTGCGGAGCACAGCCTCCGGACGCGCAGGCTCAGCGGCCATGGCTCACGGGCCCAGCCGCTCCGCGGCATGTGGGATCCTCCCGGACCGGGGCACGAACCCGGGTCCCCTGCATCGGCAGGCGGACTCTCAACCGCTGCGCCACCAGGGAAACCCGCTGTTCGGTTGCTTTTAGATTTTATAGATTCAGTAGAAGGGGACAAGGGGTAGAGCTGGTTTGGGTCTCACCCACGAGTAAGCAAGGGAAACGAGATGCAGGACCCAGGTGGAAAGGTTTGCCTTGGACCAGAGCGTAAGCCCATTAATTCATGATTCACATGGAAAAGCCACCCTCTTCCTGCTACTGAAATCAGAAGAGTGTTCCTCCCTTGCAAGAGTCATAATAAGACACTTAGAAATGTTATGGCAATAAAACACTGACAGACATTTTAGGATAACACTTAAAAGTTAAGAAAAAATTAAAAATTGAGATTCCACTAAAGAATATGATAAAAGTCTAATAAACAGTACAACCAAATCACTCTTAAAACCAGATAAAGGTTGTATGATAATAAATTAAGCTAAAGAATAAATGTTAAGAATAAAAGGGATGTCAGATACAGGAGGCATGAAACTGAGTTACAACTACAGCCATGGGATTAAAAGGAGGAAAATGAACAAGAACTCAGAACTGGGAACAAAAATGAAACGTTCAAACTAGAAGAAGTAGAATAAGAACTTGGAAAGTCAAGGAAAAGCTTGAATGTTGGGAAACAGATAAAATAAAGTTTTGGTTGAATTCCTGGGCAAAGGAAAACTGTCGAAGGGTTTTAAGAACGTTAATGTTTGAAAATATGATTTATAGGATCTCTTTCAAGCTATCACATAAATTTTGTGTGTGTGGCTAAGGAAGAGATTAAGAAAACTTAATGTAACCCTACAGACAATGAAGACTTGGGTGATAGGAATAAAATTCCAATGGAATGATTTTACTCCTTCCTGCATTTTGGGGCAGGAATCTTTGTGGAACCCGTGAAACCACAGGGCACAGACGGCATGCTCTGCCCCTCAGCCTGAGATTTGATCTCCACCCAATAAATCCCAAAGTGCAGCCTTGAAAGGAGAGCCTTTCACATGACACTGAGCCCAGGGACCCTCTGAGGGAGGGGAAGTTGGCAGGTACACCCTGGGCTTTTGTGTTAAGAAATAAATATAAAAATGTGTCCAATATTCAACAGTACTGGCTATTGCCCATTAAAAGTCTGGCCTCACTGAACCAATCTGGGATCTTTGGTGCTATACCCTTTATGCTCTCAGCATATAATTTTTAAGTAGTAACATAAGGCTGACGAGTTTAAGAAATAAATATCTTAACCAAAACAACACCAAAAAGCCATGAGGAAACATCAGAGTGATTTAGCACCAAGAATCAAAACATTTATTCTGGGGCTTCCCTGGTGGCGCAGTGGTTGAGAGTCCGCCTGCCGATGCAGGGGACACGGGTTCGTGCCCCGGTCCGGGAAGATCCCACATGCCGCGGAGTGGCTGGGCCCGTGAGCCGTGGCCGCTGAGCCTCCGCACCCGGAGCCTGTGCTCCAGAACGGGAGAGGCCACAGCAGTGAGAGGCCCGCGTACCGCCAAAAAAAAAAACAAAAACACGTTTATTCTAGGAAGCTCCTCTCCAATTGGCGAAAGTAAGATAATTTATAAAATGCTGCGTAAGCATAAACCTTGAAGGCAGCTATGCAGGCACTAAACTAGCACTTAGTTTCCATTTTCTTTACCTTGTGTAACTCAGCCTCACTGTTTTGTCTCATTGGGAGAGAACTGCTGAGACCCATGGGCAATGCTGTCCCATAGGACTTTCTGTGATGATGGACATGTTCTACATCTGTGATGACCAGTATGGCAGCCATTGGCCACATGTGGTTATCAAGCACTCAAGATGTGGCGGGTGTGACTGAGGAGCTGAATTTTAAATTCTATTTACTTTTAATTAATTAAAATGAAAAGTTAAATAACCACTCATGGCTAGTGTCTACTGTATATAAGACAGCACAGGCTTAGGCATCAGAGCAATATAGTACTCAGCTCAAGGTTAGACCTTTCCTGGTCCACAGCCATCTCTTTTCCATTCTTGCTGCCTATCTGAGTGCCTGGCCCATTGTAGACACTTAGTATCTGAAATGAATGTGTTTCTATTTGTCATTGTTAACACTATTGGTTTCTTTTTCCTCATGGTTTGTGAATTCCTTTCTGCTTGGGAGATACCAATTTACTAGAATGTCAGAGCTGGAAGATACACTACAGCCCTTCCAGTTCAGGAAGTCTAGTCTAGTTTGGCCGTGATGACTGAATGTTTCGGGAGTGCTGTGTTGAGAAAGATTCTGAGGCTGCATGGAGCCATCTCGCCAAGAGCGAATGCGCATCCGGAGCCTGTGCTCCGCAACGGGAGAGGCCACAACGGTGAGAGGCCCGCGTACCGCAAAAAAAAACAAAAACAAAAACAAAAAACCCGTGAACCGAGGGTAGCGCTTTCAGGGGCATGTCCTGGAGGACCTTCCCGCTGAGAAGACAAAGCATGGAGTGCTCCAAACGGCAGTTCTCCAAGTCCAGGCTGAGCCTTACTACCCTCTGGGATTCTCTGGTTACCCAGAGACTCTACCCTTTAAATATAAAGATTTATTTATTATTTTTTTTAACAGAAATATTTTTTCTTTTTTTTTTGATGTGGACCATTTTCAAAGTCTTTATTGAATTTGTTACAACGTTGCTCCCGTTTTATGTTTTGGCTTTTTGCCCCCGAGTCATGTGGGATCTTAGCTCCCTGACCAGGGATTGAACCCGTACCCCCAGCATTGGAAGGCGAAGTCTTTACCACTGGACTGCCAGGGAAGTCCCAATTATAAAGATTTATAAAGCAACATTCTGCACTTCTGTCCTTGGACGAAATCAAATTTTTTGCCTTTATTGAAAAAGAAGAGTCGCCTAACAGAGGCTTCCTCTGTTTCCTCCACATGAAAAACAGTGAGGAGGTGGACTTAGGAGCTGGTGACTCACACATAATGGCTCAGAAGCATCTGGGAATTGTGCAGGAAGGTTCTCAGACTCCTTCCACACCAAAGGACACGGTGCTGGGTTCTCGTGAGCAATCCATACAGTTTATTTAGTCTGATCGTGTGGAGACAGGGATGAGGGACAGAGAGAGGGAGAGACAGAAGAGAGTGACTATCCTATCCTTTCCACCTGCTCATCCCTCCGGCTTCCGGGGCCCAGCTTACCTGACACAGGCAACAGGAACACGAAGGAGGTAATGGAGCCTCATGCTGGCATCTGGGGAGCTTTACAGCAGTTGACACTGGAGAGGAGGCTGGGCTTTGCCCTTTTTCAAGGTTCCAGGTTACCCAGAGAATTCAGTATTGCTACAGATTTGGTAATTACAGAGCCTCTGCCCTGTGTCTCATGGGAAGGGCCTTTAGAACACAAAGCAGAGTCAGTCACCCTTATGCTAATCAGGCCATGGGAAACCCCAGGAAAACCTTTCCTGCTGCCCTTGGGACCAGAAACTTCTTCCTGCACTGAGTTCAGCTGAAGAGTGGGGGGTGGGATGAGGGGCGTGGCCTGTCTCCCCTGGGGAACAGACTTCTTGCCGCTCACTTGCTTGCCCCTGGGATCTTTGAATCTGCCCACTTTGTTTTTTCCTAAGAGTCTGGGATTGTTTCAGGCCAAACCAGGAACTAGTCCATCCCAAGGCAATTTCAGTCCGTGGGCATGAAACAGGGCTTGCTGAAACCCAGCATCCCTAGAAATAGCCACATTTTTCCAGGCCCAAGGAGAGCTTTGGGACACTGAGGGAAGAGAGGCCCCCACCTAGGCAACATTCATGTGAAAGTCTCCCAAAATGTGTCATCATCTCAATGGGACAGGTGGTGGCGCAGATGCGCGCTCCGTTTCCGTTCAACAGGGAAAGATTGGAAGGATGATGCTGTCACTGGACGCATCTCCTCGGTCTAATATCACGAAGCAGGGACAGCCGTGGAGATCCCTCAACTGGGTTACTCAGGGCGACATCTGTCACTAAGTGACTTTAGTATTTGAGAGCCTGTGGCCTGTCTGCTTTTCAGAAATGCCAAAGCTCGTGATCAAACTTGCCACTTGGATCTTGTGGTGAAGCTCGGAGTGGAACTGCAAGTCCTTTATGCCCCCTGGGGGACCCAGTCCTGAAGGAGCCCCTGGAGCTTCAGGCCTGTTTGAGGTCTCCCGCTGTGGCTCAGAGCCTCTGAGGCTCAGCAAAGCCAATGGAGGCCGCCGGGAGTGGACAGAGCCCCGTGCCTGGCCCCCGGGGGGTAGGGTTTTTCTGAGGGAAGATAGGTTGTATTAATCGTGAGTCCTTCTGCTTTAACTCTAAATGATGTTTGAGAGAGATGGACATCTACTTATGCAGAATTATCTATAAATAATATATGTATCTATTTATAGATTTTGCAAGCAAAATCTCTACTACAGGGTCAATTGGATGAGTGCTATAATACAGCACTGGAAAAAGAAGTAAAACTGAATCGTGGTCTACCTTCTTCTTTTAAAATGCTGTGTTTTAAAGATCTATGGTTTGCAGCACAGCAGAGATTTTTTTTTTTTTTAAAGGAAGCTAATGATGTTGTCTTATATGCAAAACCGGGCATGGCTTCCCACAGCAGGAAGTCTCTGAAGGGGAGTGAGACTGGACAGGGTGCCGTAGGGAGTTTCAGAGGCGTTCCCCTCCAAGCTTCTGGTGTAGTCACTAGTCAGACACAGGGACACGGCCCTTGTCAGGGATTTTGATGACTGCAGCTGCTTCTTTTCTTTGGCAAGTTCTAAGGATGACTCCTTTGCAGCTATGTTTATCCTGGAGATAAAGCCAAGGGGCATTTTTGTCCATCAAGGTAGGATCCTGTTGCTTCAGGAAGGAGGTCACACACTAGTGAAAATATGGGGTGTCTCACCAGAAACCAGAGCTGTAGTTATAGGATTGGGGGAAGGGTTGATTTTAGGTAAAATCTAAATGAATTGTTAGTTTTCACAGGCTCAAAGCAAAACAAGGCTGTGTGGAAAATGGTTACCATCATGCCTGGGCTGAGAGGTAACTCATGGTCCCATTCTTTAAAGGGAAGATAAAGGCTATGTCCTCAACCCTTTTCACCTGTGACTAGGAAATTGATGCAGTGTCTCTCTGGCAAAGTGGCTCAGTTCTCCAAGCAAGAAGGGGTGTCCCGGGCTTCCCTGGTGGCGCAGTGGTTGGGAGTCCACCTGCCAATGCAGGGGACGCAGGTTCGTGCCCCGGTCCGGGAAGATCCCACATGCCGCGGAGCAGTTAAGCTACAATTAATACACCTTCTTCTCACCTAGTAAACATGTTTTTTGTTTCTTTTTGTGTTTGATTTATTTCGCTTAGCATAATGTCCTCCAGGTTCGTCTGTGTTGTCACAAATGGCAGGATTTTCTTCTTTTTATGGCTGAATAATATTCCATTATATTATATTAGAATATAATATACTCCACATTTATTGGAATATATCATATTGGAATAAAATATATTCCACATTTATTGGAATATATTATATATTATTATTACATCCAATATATGTATTCACATTTTCCTTATCCATTCATCTATTAATGGGCATTTAGGTTGTTTCCATGTCTTGGCTATTGTGAATAATGCTGCAATGAAGATGAGGGTACAGATATCTCTTTGAGATTCTGATTTTATTTCCTTTGGGTATATACGCAGAAGTGGGATTTTGCTGGATCATATGGTAGCTCAATTTTTAGTTTTTTTAGGAAACCTCCATACTGTTTTCCATAATGGCTGGATCAATTTACATTCCTATCAAAAGTATACAAGGGTTCCCTTTTCTCCACATTCTTGCCAATATCTTTCGTCTTTTATTTTTTTTTTTGCTAGTAGCCAACCTTACAGATGTGAGGTGATATTGTGGTTTTGACTTGCATTTCCCTGATGATTAGTGACATTGAGCATCTTTTTCTAAACCTGTTGGCTATGAGCAGCAAAAGAAACAATCGACAAAATGAAACAATTAACAAAATGAAAAGGCAACCTACAGAATGGGAGAAAATACTTGCAAATCATATGTCTAACAAGGTGTTAATATACAAAATGTATAAGAAACTCATACAACTCAATAGCAAAACAACAACCTGATTAAAAAATGGGCAAAGGAAATGAATAGACCTTTTTCTAAAAAAGACCTACAAATGATCATTGGAATCTGGATAGAGATTGCATTGTATCTGTAGTTGCTTTTGGTAGTACGCCTTAAATTAAAAAAAAAAAAAATAAGAGCTTGACCTTGTAGGAGGTAATGAATGTGGGTGTAGATTACTGCCACCTGTGGCAATTCCTTGTTTACATAATGCTGAGATGCAGAACTGTTCTCATTTTCCTACTTGCCTGGAGGGTGGGCATACACCTGAGGCATCTTGTAATTTCCCTTTTCCCCCCTTAATGAGCCTAGTGAGAGCTCTAACAATTGTGTTGATCCTCTCAAAGTATCAGCTTTTAAAAAAACTTTTTCTACTGTTGTTCAACTCTTTGTCTGCTTTATCTTTTCATGACAAGCAGAAAAGTGCTGAAATACCCAACTGTAATTGTTAATTTGTCTGTTTCTCCTCTTATTTCTATAAGTTTTTCTTTAAGAACTTTAAAATTCTGTTGCTAGATACATTCTGATTCAGTATTAATATGTGTTCCTTTTTTTAAATATTTTTTTGATGTGGACCATTTTTAAAGTCTTCATTGAATTTTTTACAATATTGCTTCTGTTTTATGTTTTGGTTTCTTGGCCCCGAGGCATGTGGGATCTTAGCTCCCTGACCAGGGATCGAACCCACACCCCCTGCATTGGAAGACAAAGTCTTAACCACTGGACTGCCAGGGAAGTCCCTTAAAATGTCTTCTTGATGAATTAAACACTTTATCATTAGGAAAAATACCCCTCTTTACCTCTGGTCATACTCCTTGTCCTAAAAGCTACTTGATTTATAGTCAATTAACCGAATAGCCTACTCTGTTTTCTTTAGATTAATGTTTCTGTAGCATATCTGTTTCCATCCTTTCACTTCTAATCTATCTTTGCCTTTATATTTGGTTTCTCAAGTGGGTTTTTAATAGATAGCATATATCTGGGTCTTATATTTTTACTGAAGTTGTTGCAGGAAAGGGGACCCCTTCCAGGGCCCGAGAGTGGGCTCTTGTCTAACACTTGGAAATGAATTGTCTGAGAAGACACACATGCTGACAAAGCAAGAGACTTTACTCGGAAGGGACTCCCTGGCGGAGAGCAGCAGGGTAAGGGAACCCAGGAGAACTGCTCCACCACGTGGTTTGCAGTCTCAGGTTTCATGGTAATGGAGTTAGTTTCTAGGTTGCCTCTGGCCAATCACTGACTTAGGGTCCTTCCTGGTGGCATGGCATACACATTGCTCAGCCAAGATGGATTCTAATGAGAAAGATTCTGGAAGGTTGGTAGGACATAAGTTCTGGCATCTCCTCTCTTCTTTTGACCTTTCCTGAATTCTTGCAGATGGTGGTAGCTTGTTAGTTCTGCGTTCCTTACCAGGACCTCCTGTTGTAGGATATCTCATGCAAGTGGTTACTATCTTGCCTGGCCAGGGCAGGCGGTTTCAACTGTTAGGGTGGTTCCCCTAACAATTTCCCCCTGAGAGGCTTCATACTCAAGATACTTCTTGGAAATTGAGGCAGACGTCTTTCTTCTGTAACTATTTCCTGCTAAGATTGGGTGTAGTCCTGCCTAGTAGAGTTGAAGTCTCTCTCCACCTGATCTAAATCGACATATTCTGCGCCCCAAACCGGCATTTACCCTTGTGGTAGCAACAATTTAGCCTTGAACTGTTGGACTCTGGCAGAGATTAACCTGGTAAACGGTTGAAACAGACAGGGGCCAAACAGGAAGCCTAACAGGGTGGTCATCGCCAGGCCCAGAAAAGGAAGAGGCAAAATCCGGGGTGAGGGCTGCAGGGTGTGACTGTCTTCTGACAGCTGCTGGCGAGGTAACAGGGTGGAGCTCCAGGAATGTTGGGCTCAGCCTGACGTTACCATCCTCCACCTGGGCGGGGGTCCCTTTTCTGCAGAAGAACTCAAAAATGGTGTTATGTATACTCCTTGAAAGGGAACCAGGACCGTGCCCTACAAGACTCACCAGGATGTGAGTCTTGTATGATTAAAATCTCAATCCCTTGGTCTGCCATTTTGGTGTAACAGACCCAATTAGAAGTAGTTGGAGGAGTGACAACTGGAATTTTAATAGACAAAATAAATCTTATTCCCTGAGGAAATCAGAAGAATAAGCCTGAAACCCAGTGTGTACCTTGCACCTTAGGGAGACTTGTAGCCGGGTAGCCAGTTGTTTACTTTTATCTAAGTAGGTTTGAACTTCTGATGTGGTGGTAACTTATACATAACGGGAGGTATTGGCCACCAAACATCTTCTTTTATTTATTTTTTTATTAATATCTGATCTAAAACAATTTCATTGTCTAAAAATTTAATAGTTACAAGAGGATACCTTGAAACCATAAGGCTGCAGCTACCAGCTGCCAGCAGGCATTGTTTTGAGAATGGCTGGTGGCATCCCAAGTCTGACACAGCTCAGAAAACTCAAGTTCTTAGTAGTATTTGCTAAGCATTCTTCTTAGTTCTTAGCAAGAACTTGTCTGAAATCACGTCCATAATGCCTGAACCGCATTGGATGTCTGAACCACAGCTACTCCATTTTGACTTTCAGTTGCATTTCTCTCCTTAATGGCCAAAGTGGATGTCAACGTTAATCATTTTAGTGCTTTTCTAGATATGAGAAGATGCAAGAATTTGGGCTCATAAAAATCTTCTTCTGACAGTATCTAACTATCTGAAGGCCTGTTCTACTAGTTTTTCCAGAGAGAGCCTCATTTCTGATCTCCACCCTGAACTCCTTTCAGGAGGTGTTGAAGGTCAGCAGTTGCAGCAGGTCATGGTTTAATCCTTGTAGAGGTAGATGGCAAGTGCCAATTTGTAGGTGACAGGACATCCTCACGGTCATAACTTTGACCGTGCTTTGGGAGGCATTTCATGACCGTTTCATCCCATGGTGCTAGGAATGCTCATTCCCAGGTCTGGTGAAGATTTTGCTGATAGGCTACTCAGTGTGCTCTTACTGGACTAGGCCTTACTAGTAGACAAAAGTCTTTGGACCACCTCTCTTAGTAGTCTATTTTGGTCCAGGAGAGTATTCCCTCTTGCTGCTTCTTCCCATATCTAGAGTTACACTATCACAATCACTGATATGAGATTTTGCTTGTTGCTCTGATGGAGCTGGAGTAATAGAGAAAAATTTATATTTATGGCCAGGGTCAGAGCAGGTATTATTAATTGGCTACGTGAGGGGATCCCACCTAGTAATATCAACAGTGGCTTGAACAGGACTATAATTTTTTCTTTAAAATAAATTTCCTAAGGGCTAACCAATGACAGCCTTGGAATGAAGAAATCCACCAAGGTAACCCAGAAGTACTAGACACAGGCAATTGGCCACAAAACCAACAATTGGAATGATTTTTAAAACTAGCATAGGATCATGCCTATCATAGAAAAACATTTGATTCATATGCAAGCATCCAAGAAGTCAAGAAGACATTATAAATGATCATACGAGTCAGGTCCAGGATCTTGTGCGAGCTGTCTACTTCTGATATCGTCTTCTTCTCATCCTGTTGTCAGTGTAGTTTCGCCTCGGTTTGAGCGTGGTTTTAAGGTGATTTTGAGGTCAGCCGTCCCCTCTATAGGCCTGTTCAGTGCAGGGGCCCTTTGTGAGTGGAAATTAATCCAACAGTCAATTCCCTTCAGTTTCACTGTGCATGGGCTATGTAAGAGTACCTGATAAGGGTCCTTCCATCTAGGTTGGAGATAGTTCTTTAAATTATGTCTTTTCCAGTATGCATAATTCCCTGGTTGCAGGTCGTGGGGCATCTGATCTTCATCCAAAGACAGATTGCTGAGATAAGCTTCAGAAACAGACTTAGAGTGTCCTTTTAATAATTCAATTAGACTTTACACTAATATAACATAACAGCAAGGAACTACATGAGAGGTGAGTCTTTGTAAATTCAGACCTCCATTAACAAAACTGGAATTTAATATTCACTGAAACATAATCTTTTTCTCTCTAAAATTACCCGCATTTTTTACCAAATATAAAGAAATTAAGACTAATTTGTTTGCAGAATAGGTCTGATCTCAATAAACTTGGCCTGATGATTTATATAACTGTAATTGATCATACAGACTCTTTTTTTTTTTTTTGCTGAATCTTTTATAAGAAGTCTCAGGCTGAACTTTTAAAAGACCTCTCCAGGCTAGGAAAGTCAAGCCAAGGGCTTATCACAGATTTTGCTTAACAGATTTAGGTGAATTCATCCCTTTTCAAGATCACCAAAATACCTTGAGATTTCTGTACCTGTTAGTGAGTGGCCTTCCTAATTTATCTGATAAAGCTGATGGGAACCTAAGAGTTTCCAATGTCTGGAGGAAGCAGATAGAGAGAAAAGATAAATGTTTCATTTCTGCTTACAAATGTATAATTTACCAAATTACCGTAAGTCATAATTAGTTTGAGGGGAAGGTTTTCCTTCCACCTAGAAAACACAGATTTAAACCAGTAATTTTTCAGATAGAGACCATAAAATTTATAACCATATTCACCAGTTCACTCAGTCCTATGTAACTAATCCTTTTTATTAACAACTTTATGAAATCATCAGGTTTCCCATTAGAATTTTTCAATTTCTTACCCAGTTCAGCTTTCTGGTCTGAAAGTCAAAAACTTATATTTATCCAAAAGTCCTTTCCTCTTGAAGAGGAAGCATTTTTGCAAAGGCATCAGAATAAAACCATAACTAAAGACAATGACAAAAGAATTACAAGAAGGTACGTTTAAAATCTGATTACAATGCAACTGACAAAGAAACTTGATTACTGTCGTGACATATAACACTTTAAGATAATAACTAGAATTATGACTGATAACATTTTATCAGGATATATCACATTTTTAGGAATCATATATAATTTCTAGAATATCTATATTAGTAACATTTAGCATACAATACAACCTAAAAAGACGTATTACTCATTTGACAACACCTCCTATCTAATTTAACATACCAAATGAACCTAATTAGTTTAATATCTCTCTTTGGGATGTTTCAGGGGCCCTTTGAAGCATCCCAAAGTTAGCTAGAGGTCAAAGAAACTTCATTACAATTTGATTTGGGAAGTTTTGTCAAAAAAATATCAAAGAGGTTTAGAACACTCAGTCACATAGGATCAGGGGGACCCCTTCCAGGGCCCGAGAGTGGGCTCTTGTCTAACACTCAGAAGTGCATTGTCCGAGGAGACACACCTGCTGACAAAGCAGGAGACTTTATTGGGAAGGGGCGCCCCGGTGGAGAGCAGCAGGGTAATGGAACCCAGGAAAATGCTGTACCACAGGGCTCGCAGTCTTGGGTTTTATGTAATGAGGTTTGTTTCCAGGTTGTCTCTGGCCCATCACTCTGACTCAGGGTCCGTCCTCGTGGTGCACGCATCACTCAGCCAAGATGGATTCCAACGAGAAAGATTCTGGGGGTTGGTAGGACGTATGGACTGGTGTCTCCTCTCTCCTTCTGACCTTTCCCGAATTCCTCCTGTTGGTGGTAGCTTGTTAGTTCTGTGTTCCTTATCAGGACCTCCTGTTGTAAGATAACTCATGCAGGTGGTTACTATCCTACCTGGTCAAGGCGGACAGTTTCAGTCAGTGGTTCCCCTAACAAAATGACCATCTCTCTCCTGAAGATAGTGTCTAGAATCTTAGCATCACACTTTATTCCATCACGTAGAGCCAAATTTCCATCTGGTATCATTTTCCTTCTGCCTGAATATTTTTTTTTTAATATAGAACAAGTTTGCTGCTCAGGAATTTTCTTAGCATTTTGTTGTTGTTATTATGTTTAAAGTTTTTACCTTATTTGAAAATAATAGACTTCATTTTTGAGAGCAGTTTTAGAACTGAATGAAAGGTACAGAGATTTCCCATATACCCTCAGGAGCCCCACCCCCATCCTGATGCCCCTTGCTGGTTTTCTGTCCTGGAAATGAGGATGTCCTGTGCTGTTTGAACTTTGATCCCAGTCTCTTCGACTCAGAAGAATTGCTGGTCTGTTTGGGTTCTTCCTCTCTATGCTTTAGCCTGGAAATCTGTCTCCTGTAGAGGCTGGAGACTTCCTAAGTTTCACCTCACTTGTTTTCATCTCTCCTCAATCATTGTCCTGCACTGCTTGTGTCCAGTGTCTGAAACAGTGGTTTGACACATTTTGCTGGTTCCTTAGCTGTATACTGTAAGAGGGCGGTTCCTGCAGCAGTTTTTTTTTTTTTTTTTATAATGAATCGTGGGGTCCAAGCTCTTGTCCTTGAGTGTCCGCTCCCCTCTTCCTACGAGCCCAGTGCCTTGACTGAGGGCTAGAATCGGAGGCAATGAGCCTCCCATTCCATTGTCTGGAATCATTCCGTATCAGCCTCGAGAGACCACTAAATACTTAGTTGGAGCAATGGCTCCAATGCCTTGGAATGCACTTCAACTCACTAAACACTTGTTGAGCAGCTTTTGTGTCAAGACACTTAGACCAGAAGTGATTAAGACAAGGTCCTTGCCCTTCAAAATCCTTCGACCAAATATGGAGATTGGGAATATGCAAATGTATACAATGCAAAAATTAAGCAAGACTCAGATGGAATACTTAAGTCAGAGCCCTGTGGTGAGTCAGGGGAAAGGTTGTATTTGTTTGGGAAATAAGCTGTGTTTTCCAGAAGGAGGTAGAATTTGAGATGGCCCCTGAGAGGTGGCTTAAAGTTTGGAGACAAAGCTAGGGGAGAGATTATATGCCAGACATGAGGTCAGCCAGAACAGAGGCAAGGATGAGAGGAAAACCAGTGGAATGGTTGAGGAAGAGTCAGGCTTCCCACTTCTCTGAGGCGTAAAGTGTTCAGAGGGACCTGGGAAAAACCCTGAGGGATGCACTGAAGTTTCAGAGGTAGATTTTTTTTACATCTTTATTGGAGTATAATTGCTTTACAATGTTGTGTTAGTTTGTGCTGTATAACAAAGTGAATCAGCTATACGTATACATATGTTCCCATATCTCTCCCCTCTTGCGTCTGCCTCCCACCCTATCCCACCCCTCTAGGTGGTCGCAAAGCACCGAGCTGATCTCCCTGTGCTATGCGGCTGCTTCCCACTAGCTATCTATTTCATGTTTGGTAGTGTATATATGTCCATGCCACTCTCTCACTTCGCCCCAGCTTACCCTTCCCCTTCCCCTTCCCCGTGTCCTCAAGTCCATTCTCTACTCTGCGTCATTATTCCTGTCCTGCTCCTAGGTTCGTCAGAACCATTTTTTTTAGATTCCACATATATGTGTTAGCATATGGTATTTGTTTTTCTCTTTCTGACTTACTTCACTCTGTATGACAGACTCTAGGTCCATCCACCTCACTACAAATAACTCAGTTTCGTTTCTTTTTACGGTTGAGTAATATTCCATTGTATATATGTGCCACATCTTCTTTATCCATTCATCTGTCAATGGACACTTAGGCTGCTTCCATGTCCTGGCTATTGTAAATAGAGCTGCAATGAACATTGTGGTACATGACTCTTTGAATTATAGTTTTCTCAGGGTATATGCCCAGTAGTGGGATTGCTGGGTCGTATGGTAGTTCTATTTTTAGTTTTTTAAGGAACCTCCATACTGTTATTCATAGTGGCTGTACCAATTCACATTCCCACCAGCAGTGCAAGAGGGTTCCCTTTTCTCCACACTCTCTTATCTTTGATAAAGGAGACAAGAATATACAGTGGAGAAAATACAGCCTCTTCAATAAGTGGTGCTGGGAAAACTGGACAGCTACATGTAAAAGAATGAAATTAGAACACTCCCTAACACCATACACAAAAATAAACTCAAAATGGATTAAAGACCTAAATGTAAGGCCAGATACTATAAAACTCTTAGAGGAAAACATAGGCAGAACACTCTATGACATAAATCACAGCAAGATCCTTTTTGACCCACCTCCTAGAGAAATGGAAGTAAAAACAAAAATAAACAAATGGGACCTAATGAAACTTAAAAGCTTTTGCACAGCAAAGGAAATCATAAGCAAGATGAAAAGACAACCCTCAGAATGGGAGAAAATATTTGCAAATAAAGCAACTGACAAAGGATTAATCTCCAAAATATATAAGCAGCTCATGCAGCTCAATATCAAAAAAACAAACGACCCAATCCAGAAATGGGCGGAAGACCTAAATAGACATTTCTCCAAAGAAGATACACAGATTGCCAACAAACACATGAAAGGATGCTCAACATCACTAATCATTAGAGAAATGCAAATCAAAAGCACAATGAGGTATCACCTCACACCAGTCAGAATGGCCATCATCAAAAAATTAGACATAGATCTGATGGGGAGAGGCTATGGCATATAGATGAACTGGAAACTCAAAATGGGTGACAAGAAAGTGAAGAAAATATTTCAGGAAGAACGAGGAGTCCTGTGTCACTGGGGTGCAAAATTTGCAAAAGAGGAATAAAATCTGATAACCCTTGGAACATCAGTTTAGATCCTCTTGTGGATTGCTCTAGAGATAATACTTTATTTGAATTAAAGGTGAGTCACCAACACTTCCTAAGTTGCCTGTTTGGTAACAACTAGCACAATAACCAGAATTAAAAGAAAGAAAAATAATCCACCTTCTATTCTTTTTGTGAAAAATCTTTAATTTGATTTGGCTTCTATAGACTTCGAGGGAGCATTTTCACACTTGGCAACATTCTCATCGCGCTTCTGGATTTTTCATCTCTCCCTTCGGCAGCATTTTCGACCACTTTGGGAACAAGGGCCTATGGGTATCTCCCTTGGAAGACAGCCAAACAGAGCACACCGGCCGCCTCTCATTTTGCAATAATACCTTTGTAATATATTTATGGTTCTTCCACTGCCTGCAATGAAGAAACGGAAAGCACGGGAAGGTTTTAGGAAGTGCAAGACCTAGGCTTTTGGAATTCCTCACGTAACTGATCTGTGGCCTTTTATTTCTTTTTCCTTTTTCTATACCATCAGGAGTAAAGTACAAGGTGGGACTAAGCAACTAACAATGTGTCCATGGGTTCAGCTCAGCCATAAACCGCCGGAGTGCTGAGAAAGTGGCATGACCACGGGCAGCCCCCCTCGTGAACTGACACCTGGGAGGCCGGGGCCACGGTGGTCCCCCGGGACTCTCTAGAGGCCAAAAGACTCTACCACCAACCACTAAGCTAATAAAAGGGGAGTCTGTGCTTCTGTTCTCAGATTGTCAATTTTTCCTCTTGGTATTAAAGTTTTACATCACTTTCCTCCTGTCTCATTAACAGGTATAACGGCCTTCCCGGGAAGGGGTGGCTTTTGTGATCTGGTTTTTCTCTTACGAGTGAATCAGAAGAGATCGAGACCCTTACTTTAAGGTTCTTAATGGTCTTTGTCAGAAAGAAAAAAATTGGTTATGTCTAGTTCCCAGACAATAAATCTATTTGGTCTAAAATTCCCAGAAGAATGGAGAGGGCTGACTCTGAATTATATATTCTCAATCCTTTCAGCCCTCTCATTTCCCAGCCCCTCTTACCTGAAACAGGCAGCAAGAACAAGAAGAACAACGCAAAGAGAAGGTAGTAGACCCTCATGGCTGGCCGGCTTCGCAGCTGCGACTAGACCAGAGGGTGCACTGGCTCACTTTATAAAGGCTCCAGGTCCACAGCCACAGGGAGAAGCATTCAAAAGCTGCAATTCCTGTAATATTACAGCTATGACAATATGATGTATTTCCTGATGCTTCATGCCAACGTATCTTACAAAGCAGACCACGCCCATTCCTCCCAGGAGTTAATTACAAACCTAAGGGGGACACAGAGCTTGATGCGAGCGCAGGGCTATCCTGATGCCTCTGAGCTCTGGGTGCTCGTGTAGGTCTGGCTCAGGTCTGGCTGCCAGCACAGGTGGGAAAGACCTGCCTGCTCCTGCGTATGGAGTCCTAGGACATGCAGCTGGGAGCTCACCTGTCTCCACTGTGGTCCTTCTAAGCGTTTGCCTCTTCCTAAAGTCCTGGGAGAGCCCGAGGGCCACTGGGAACCACATCAGTCCAGTCCAAGACTGGTATATTCAGAATCTAGGCGTAAACTGGGGCTAGGCCACACCCTGAGCCTGCACGGATATGCCTGAAATTGCTCTGAAACAGGATCAGTCTTCTAAGCAGTGTGGGAAGGGAGGAAAAGTGGGCTACATTCCAGAGACCCTGCCCTTATGCCCCTTGGCCTGTGACGGGGTGTTGCCCCTTGGGTGAAGCACAGCTTATGTACTTCATTGTTGTCTGAAAACCACCAAGTCATGAGTCAAGAAGGTGTGTCATTTTCCTTTATGAGAGGAAGCGGATGTTGGGGTGATACATTTGATGGACTGACATCTCCTCCTCATTGGCGACACTCCCTATACAAATGAGGAGCTTCGGAAGATACACTTACAACCTCTGGTTACTCCTGTGTCGTGAGCATTCAAGGAAGTCCAGGGGTCAGGTGATTTCCACTGGATATAGATTCAATATTTAGGGGGCCAGCTGCTTTTTAAAAAACTTATTAGGCTTAACTGTTAAGAAATGCAATCAGTGGGTTATACTCGATAGATTATTTCCTTGGAAGCTGAAATCATCATGGTGTTGGCTGGCTGTTGCTTTGTGTGAAAGCAATTGTAATGGGCCCACCAGGGTTCTGGGGTGTCTTAGATCTAGGACTGTGGGTTCAGGATCCTCTTGTACCTATCGGATTCTGTAAGCAAATTCTGAACTCCTGCTATAGATAAAGTACCATGTGCTTGGGGTAGGTGAGGGGATAGAAGGGATAAAATACAAAGAGGGGCCAGTTCTGGCTCTTTCTCTCAGGGAACTCCCATGTAGACGGGCATAGAATCGAATAGACCATAGAGAATGGACTTTAATAAGGGCCATAATAAGGGTTCAAGCACAAGGCTGTAGAAATGTAAAAGAAAGGTAATTCATGCTGAAAGGCAAGTTTGGAGAGCAGATTTAAGAAGAATTTCGAGTGGTAGACACTTCATACTTTTAAAATCTAACTTCCCTCATCAGTTCAGGATTTGAGACAAAGTGGACATTTTTATTTTAATTAGTTAATTAGTTGAAATATAGTTGATGTACAATATTATATGTTACAGGTATACAATATAGTGAGTCACACTTTTAAAAACATAAAATACTGGCTATATTCCTTGTATTATAATGTTGTTAATATAAAATATTGGCTATATTCCCCATATTGTACACTATATCCTTGTAGCTTATTTTATACATAATAGTTTGTACCCCTTACTCCCCTCTCCCTATCTGCCCCTCCCCCCTCCCCTCCCCCCACTGGTAACTGCTAGTTTGTTCTTTATATCTGTGAGTCTGCTTTTTTGTGATGTTTACTAGTTTGTTGTATTTTTTAGATTCCACAAATAAGCAATATTGTACAGTATTTGTCTTTCTCTGTCTGACTTATTTCACTTAGCATGATATCCTCCAAGTCCATCCATGTTGCTGCAAATGGCATTATTTTGTTCCTTTTATGGTTGAGTAGTATTCCATTATATACATATACCACATCTTCCTTGTCTGTTCACCTGTTGATGGACACTTAGGTTGCTTCCATGTCTTGGCTATTGTAAATAATGCTGCTATGAACACTGGGGTGTATGTATCTTCTCAAATTAGTGGGTTTAGCTTTTTTTGAATATATACCCAGGAATGGAATTGCTGGGTCATATGGTAGTTCTGTTTTTAGTTTTTTTGAGAAAGCTCCATACCGTTTTCCACAGAGGCTGCGCTAATTTGATTCCCCAATGCAGACATGTTTAACCGGGGAAGGAGATTAATTCCGGGTGGGCAGGTGCTGACTGGGTAAAGAGTCTCACTCGGCCTCACAGGGGGTAAAAGAGATAGCTGCAGGGGTGTCACAGAGAATTAGGACCAGCTCTCCGCCCAGGCACGGGGCTGGAGTCCTCAGAGCTCTGGTTACCGGTGAGGACTTACTTTCCCACTTGGAGAGCAGACCTCCACGGTGAACCCAGGGTCTAACCTGTCCCTTCAAAGCAGGGAGGGCTTTCCAAGGCGACATCACTATTTCATAAGAGGTTCTTTGGGAGAGAAAGCCACTTTTTCTTGTCAGCTGATTTGGAAACTGGGGACTGCGGAGCGGGCCATGGCAGTGGTAGTCACCCCACTCGCAAAATGAAGTTTGAGGAACATTTCTGTATTTTAAGATGTTTATAAAAGTTACTCTTATTTGTGGTAAAAATTCAAACAATAGGAGAGTGAGACTGTTCACTTCTCTGCCCTGGGGAGACACTGGTAACTCTGATTTGCCTTCTTTTTGACTTATTATAGCTTTTTTTATGTCACCAATACTTTTGGCCTCTCGAGCAATAGCAGTTACACGTTTACCATTGAATAATTCACACATGCCTGTGAGTCTGACATTGACAAGAACGGGAGCGACTCCCCAGGCGGAGAGGGCCTAGACTCACAGGGCTTGGAGATGCAGACCCTGCTGACTGGATGTGCTGGGTTTTCTCCCTGCTGTGAGTCAGCATTTTTCTATGTTGATTAGGTGGAGAGAGGAGAGACTTGAGTAATTCAACTATTTTCGCTCATGTCAGACTTTCCTCTCATCTCCTCTAATCCTTTATTTATTTTTTAAACTCTGGTTTTAAAATATGGAGCAGAGATTTGGTAGATCAAAGTTTTTGGTCCAGGGGCAGTACTATGTGGAGTGCAGAGGTCCAGGTTGGAGTGAGACGTTCCCATTTACCTCTCAGCTCTATCATTTATTATTTGGGTTTACCTGAATAAATTCCTTAAGCCCTTTGAGCATCTGTACCTCAGCAGTAAAGCACAGAGAGTAATCAATGTCCTGTTTAGTCCACAGTGAAAGCCCTATGAGTTAATGATATAAAATTGACTTGTAAACTGCAAATTACCACGGATCACCCATGTGGTCTGGGGAAGAATAACCAATGAGGTCTGGTTACCAATAACAAAGTAGGGCAAAGGTTGTGGCATGGGTTCCCTTGCAGGATTTCCACTCTTCTTTATCTTCACAGAGTCTAAGTGTGACTCAGCCGCTCTCCTTTGCAGCCATTTTAATCTTGTCATGACCACTGTTATTTAAGTTATATAGGCAAGGATACGCATTATCCCATTTTACAGATGAGGAAACTGAGGCTCAGAGAGGTTGAGTGACTTTCCTTAGGCCAGCCAGCTAGTAAATGGCAGTGCCCTGAGCTGTAGGGAACTGTGTACATTTCCCAGCCACTCCTGACCTCCAGGTACCATGTAGATTTGCCAAAGGGATGCACTGGTAGAAGATGAGAAGGCAGGACTTGGTGAGAAGCCAGGATATTTATCTTCCTGAACTTCAGAAGGCATCTCCTCCGTGCTTTCAATTTTGGCCAGAAAGCTACTTCATCCATGGGCCTGGCTTCCACAGGCAGGTCCACCACGACCCCAGCTTCTGCTGCGCGGTCCATATCCCAGGCTTTGGGAAGGTTACCTCCTTCCTGTCTTTGTCCCTCTAGCCCCAGGGATAGTAGTACCTTTCTGCTGTTGCAAATGCTGAAGTGACTCACCATAGGCTTGATTTCTCAGCCTAGCACCTCTATAACCAGTTGTCCATATTAAACTCCTCCCATTTGAGATTCTTATATTTACCTCAATTTCCCTTGTTGCATTTTGACCGTCTTCCAAGTCCATGCTGTAAATCGTAACACTATGAAAGTTCTGTTCATTCTTCCCCTTCTGGTGCCAATACTACGTTGTCACCAGCTAGAATACTTTGCCGCACACTGCCCTCCTGTCTACTTTATCAACATCTTAAGATTTAGCATAAAATGGGAGCTTTGAGATGATGGTATAGAGTTGCTGGTTGCTACCAACTAATTGTGGCCCTTTGTTTACACATTCTCACAGTTGTGTGCTTCCCACTGTAGGTGAGGCAGCTTCTAGAATTCCAAGATATCACTGTTATCTTAGCTTAATTATTTTTCTCCAGAAGGATGTAAGCAAGAAAACAGGAGAGGGCTTCCCTGGTGGTGCAGTGGTTGAGAGCCTGCCTGCCGATGCAGGGGACACGGGTTCGTGCCCCGGTCTGGGAAGATCCCACATGCCGCGGAGCGGCTGGGCCCGTGAGCCATGGCCGCTGAGCCTGCACGTCCGGAGCCTGTGCTCCGCAACGGGAGAGGCCACAACAGTGAGAGGCCCGCGTACCGCAAAAAAAAAAGAAAAGAAAACAGGAGAGACAAAACCTTGCCTTAACTATGTAACCACAGACTGCCTTTTCTTCTGGAAGGGTGGCAAACTGTAGGCTTTTAGTTTGGGGCCATCTATGGAGGTATTTTGTTTTGTCTCCGTGGAGGTTTAGAAATTAGCTTACCACTTACTCTTATTCCCATGCTTCATACATTAATATATTTGCATACTTCCTGTAGGCATCTGAGCCGTTACTCCTGCTTTAAAAGATACGGTCTTCCCTTCAAACCCAAGTCAGAAAAAGCTACATTTCAACATGGGGACATGGACCAGGAAGGCAAAGGCTGTATTTCACACTAGGTGACTGAGCTGTCTCCACCAAGCCCCCTGGATGTGGACTAATACTTTACCTCATCTTCAGGCAGCAAGTATTCTTGGCATTTTTGCATCTCCCAGGCATGAGCAAACATGGTTGACCCTTTAGCTTCCTGAAAATACTCTTGAATTGTGAACATCTTATTTGACATTTTGCTCCATCCACTGTACAAAAAAAAATAGAGGAAATATCAATAGAAAGGTGAAGGGAGGAAGTGCAAAGAACAGACAAATGTGAGCGTGAGGGATGCCTGGCTCACCATGAGTCATGGGCTCCTATCTGCTTGACCAAGTGGAGCAGAGTCAGAGACACAACTGTTCACCCCAGGAGCCAGAGCACATGGTGGGGAGATGGGGCAAGTAAGGGAACAGTGAACCGTCTGGTCTAGCCAAGTGGACAAGCGTGGGGACAAGTCTGCATTGATTTGGTAGTGGGGGTGATGACAAGAATTCATGAAAAATTAGATCTAAGATTTTTTCACATCTTTATTGGAGTATAATTGCTTTACAATGGTGTGTTAGTTTCTGCTGTATAACAAAGTGAATCAGCTATACATATACATATGTCCCCATATACATATACATATGTCCCCATATCCCCTCCCTCTTGCGTCTCCCTATCCCATCCTTCTAGGTCACAAAGCACCGAGCTGTAGATCTAAGATTTAAATGATCTAAAATGCTGAACTTGGATTTCCCTGGTGGTGCAGTGGTTAAGAATCCACCTGCCAATGCAGGGGACACGGGTTTGAGCCCTGGTCTGGGAAGACCCCACATTCTGCAGAGCAACAAATCCCGTGTGCCACAACTACCGAGCCTGTGCTCTAGAGCCCATGAGTCACAACTACTAAAGCCCACATGCCACAGCTACTAAAGCCCATGTGCCACAACTACTGAAGTCCACGCGCCACAACTACTGAAGCCCACATGCCACAACTACTGAAGCCCATGCACCTAGAGCCCGTGCTCTGCAAGGAAGAGTAGCCCCCACTCACCGCAACTAGAGAAAGCCCGCTTGCAGCAACAAAGACCCAATGCAGCCAGAAATAAATAAATCTTTTAAAATAAATAAATAAATAAATAAATAAATAAATAAATAAATAAATAAAATGCTGACCTCGCCAACATCTCCAATAAAGACTGAGGAGAAGGGCTGAGAAAGCCGTGCTTACAATTGGGCCAATGGGCCTGGTGGTAACTCTTCCAAAAATCTTTGTGTGTTAAAGACCATTTACATAATCTACCTCCAAGTGGTGTCTATCAATGGCTCTGGGAGTGTGGCCATTGTGAGACAGGCCACTGATGCCAGGGACCTTTGCTGGATCTCGGCCACTCTGTCCTATTCCTCCACACCTCAGCGGCAAAGTGGCTCTCAGCGCAGCTAGACATAGTCCGGAGGGAAGAGCTCTCAGTAGAGGCAGTGTGCCTGTTTTCTCCTCCCAGGAGCTTTTTTTGTGTGTGTGGTACGCGGGTCTCTCACTGTTATGGCCTTTCCCGTTGCAGAGCACAGGCTCCGGACGCGCAGGCTCAGTGGCCATGGCTCGCGGGCCCAGCCGCTCCGCGGCATGTGGGATCTTCCCGGACCGGGGCACGAACCCGTGTCCCCTGCATCGGCAGGTGGACTCTCAACCACTGCGCCACCAGGGAAGCCCCACCCAGGAGCTTTGAATTAAGATTCAAAGACTGTTGAGGAAGGCCATGGGCGTATCTTCTCAGTGGTCTCTCACTGAGAGTCACTAAGACTCTGTATTGTCCAAATACTAAAATCACCGTACATTGCCATTTCTAGTCCTCATTTCTTTATATGAAAAATAAATTAATTTGAAGAGGTGGTGCTTAAGATCCTCTTTGGCTACATCACTAAGGCTTCTTTTCAAGGTTCTCTGCACCCACCACGTCTTACCTTCATACAGCCATTTCCCACTCCTCTGAACGTGGACCACTCTAAGCCAGCCAGACCCATTGATGCCTCACCATTGCCTTGATGACGGACTATCGCTCAGGATTTTACTCATGGGTCCAGCAGACACAGAGATACTTCTTAGCTTTGGTAAAGGACGAATAAACTGGCAAAGTGATTCTGTGTCCATATTCTGCACCAACTCTGCATAGAGCACTCCTCTCAGGTGCTACTTGGGTCACAAGTCCAAATCCTCTCAAATTACCCTCCCTGACTTTGCTTCAAGTGAGGACCACACTTACTTGATGTTGCTTAAGAATATTACAAGAACAGGGGAAAAAATGAGAGCCACTGCATGGGGAACAGAACCTCTCAGGAGGGAAGAGGAAGGAGCTTGTGTTGTCTTCAGTGGTGAACACTTGGGCAGTGCCTACTTTGTGTCTGCTGGAAGGGAAGAGTTCACTTCAGGAGAGACCTTGGGTTCGCTGAATGAACGTTCATATTATACTCAGGCTGGAGCTTAAAGGGTAGACTCTTCATTTCTGGACACACCCTGGTTGACTCCTGCCAGGGGGAGAAATGTCTCCTGAATTAATACAGCTTAAAAAAATTTGGGGCTATTCCCTGTATTTCTCTTTGTAGCTTAGATACCTGATGATATCTTTTTTTTGTGGAAGAAGATACCCTGATGGTTTAGAGTACACAAATTAAGCAAAGATGTAAAAGACATACGCAGGGCTCTAAAAATTAATTCTTTCTCTCACCAAGTATTTTTAACTTATGGGAATGGAGGGTACAGGAGCCAGCTCTCCTCAGTGAATCTTCATGTTCCAGGTTCTCCCTCAAATTTGTATATTTTTACTATTCTTGCTTCTTTCTTTCTGTCTTAGAGGGAGTATTTCTCTTTTCCGAGGCTCTTCTTTCTATACCTTTAGAATCCACCTCTTTTAACCATATACCATTATTTATCCTCTTTCTCTCTCAAGCCACTTTCTTACCCTCTCTTTCTCTACCAGCTCCTTTGTTATGGCCCATAATCGCACTTAATTCTCTACTTAAAAATAATCTCTCCTTGACCCTTTTTTCCCCTCAAACCATTACTTCACTGTCTTTGCTCATTTATCATCAAATTTCTCAAGAGTGGTCTATACCAGTATATATTCCCTCAACCAATTGGTCCTCAATTTATTGCTTCCCGGCATCTGTCTCAAGAAATACATCAGAAGCACTCTCTCCAAGTTCAACAATGACTTTGGCATCTCCAATCCAATGGCTTCTTTGCCAGTAATCATTTGATTTGATCTCTTTGCGACATGTGACTTGTGGGGCTACTTTCAATCTTGAAACCTGTCCCTCTACTTTGACTCAACATCCAAAAAACTTTGCGGATAGCTGCTCTATATTAGGACCTTGGGACCTGGTGCCTTGACAGATACATCAATAAACGATATTTAGTCTCTGGGCTCTGTGCCCTTCACTAATGGTGGAAAGACACAGGCATTTGACATGGTAACACATAATATAAAAGACATACACTTTCCAATTTCCTCCTATCATTTGACTGCTATCTTTGGTTTATTATGGAATTTTTCCTCTTTCTGTTCTCAAGGCCATAAAAGCGAACATCTTCAAGAATTTAATATTATCACAGCAATGATAATAATGATCATCATTATCATGATAATTGACATTTATTGAGCACAGACTACATGCAGACACCATGCCGAGCAATCTGTATGCATTTATTTTATTTGAATTGTGCAATAATTCAATAAGGTTAATATAATTATCTGCATTTCACAGTTGAGGAAGCCAAGACTTAGAGAAGCTAGATAAGGTATCCCATCATCTTTATATATTTAATTCTTTCTGATCCTTCTCTTTTCCTAATTACTCAAATTCAATCAGTGTGTCCAGTCAATTCATTCCACACAGCTGTTTGCACAGTCTACAGAGCCCTGCTCATGTACCAATTCCTCACGATGCTGACCACCCTGGCTGAAAGTGACTGCTGTCTACTCTGCATTTGAGCAGGGCATATTTTGTACTACACTTGGAGCTATTGCCAAACTCCTTAGTAAATGTCATATGCTATCACTATTTGTGAACATTTCTTATCACCTTTAATAGATGGTGTCTTTTTACTTGCGTCCTTGTGTTAATGAGAAAGTAGATATTCATGACCTACATTGCTTTCATCCTTTGAATAATCCGAGGTATTTTCAAACTAGGAAACTTAGAAAAAAATCTATCATAAAGGAGAAATAATACCAGAAGAGTTAGGAAGTAGAGAACCTCAGCAGGCAATGCAAAGTCAACAAAGGACTTACAAAGGACAACAATCTGAATGAATTTATATTTTAGCAAAAAATTTACAGCAAATATAATATGGAGGTTGGGTTAGAGGATTATGAGGCTAAAGGTCAGGAGATCAAGAGCTGAACTGAGGGCTCTTTAGTTCCCAAAAACAATGGGATAAAGAGACAGACTTGAGAGTGAGAACCAGCCAGAAGGTAGAATCCAAAGTTGGTACGATTGAGCGTGAGAGAAGGAATTAAGAGTGAGAGGAAGCAGGCTAGGAAGACCGCCAGTGTTCTGTTCAAGGGACAGGTAGATGGTGGTATCATCAATAGGGAGAGACAATCAAGGTGGTGACCCCCGGCAGGCATGAAGGGAGACATGCTCTGGAGAGAGAGCCAGGCTGAAGATGTGACACCTTCTAACAAGCTCAAGCTGTTTGAGGAATTTGAAGCCTTAGCGGTAATGTGATGCTGTGTGCATTTTCCCAGAGTCTAAAATCACACCCAACAAGGTGGGGCTGATCTCTTGACTCCTGAGGGCAAAAATCAAGGCTATTACATCAAAAATTCATATAAGGTCACCCTAAAGACCTCTTACCTATCTGACAGCAATGTTTTCATCCCAAGAAGAATGAAGTGTGCATGACGCTTTACTTTCTGTTTATACTTCTACACTTTAATCAGATTCTTTGACTGCATTTCACGCTCAACCCCAGTGAAAGCTCACCAGACAGCAGCTCTTGGTGCTAGCCTACACGGTCTGCTGGCTGCTTCTCTGAGCAGGAATTTTAGGGCATAGGTGGCTCTTAGAAAACAGCTATGTAGTAAACTCGTCAATGGGCCAGGGGCTGGGGTGGAGGAAGTAATGTATCCAAAGGCAAGAGGACCCCAGAGAAAATTTTTGAAAATGTAGGACTTCCGGCACTGTTATATAATCAGAACTGATAACTTGAAATGAACCTATTGGCTGTTGCTGAAATAAGCAATGGGAAACCATCAAATGCTTTACACATAATGACTGGCATCTCCTGAACTGTTATGTACCTAGCACTGTAACTGGTGCTATAAAGCTTTTTTTTTTTTTTTTTGCGGTACGCGGGCCTCTCACTGCTGTGGCCTCTCCCGTTGCGGAGCACAGGCTCCGGACGCGCAGGCTCAGCGGCCATGGCTCACGGGCCCAGCCGCTCTGCGGCATGTGGGATGTACCCGGACCGGAGCGCGAAGCTGCGTCCCCTGCATCGGCAGGCGGACTCTCAACCACTGCGCCACCAGGGAAGCCCCCCTGCTTCTATTAATAAACCTTGCCGCCAAGCCCGGGAATGACTCGTCCTTTGAAGGTTCATGCGGAATGAGCTAACAGAGATAAGAATCAACCCGCATTTTCTGTGGGGAGAAGAGCTCAAGGGGGGAGGGCTTCAAATCTTATCGAGGACTAAGCTTTCTCAAATCCCCATGAGGTAGGCATAGGGCGGTGAGTGCGCCTTCCCTCCATAGGAGGAAATAGAACCGAGCTGAAATGGTCAAGCCCATGCTTCTAGGGGAGTTTATCCACTATTTAAAAGTGACTGTTTTCTTGCTTTGTTATCATCAGCAACAAGATCTCAAGAGTTAAAGGGATCTGCAAGGTCATGTAACAAAATGCCTCACGTGACGGTTGAATCCTGCCTCTTCTGCAGCACTTCTAACGCTGGTGAACTCAGTGTTCCCAAAAGGATCCCACTTTACTGTCAGCTGCTATGCCTATCATTTTACTTTTCTCCTTATTGAGCCAAACGACACTTCCCTAAAACTTGTCTCATTGTTCGTGTCTGGGTTCCTGGTTCTCAGAAACCTCCCTCCCCTCTTTCTTCCTTTCTTCCCTTCCTGTTTTCTTTCTCTTTTAAATTAATTAGACCATGTCCTTTTTATTTTATTTTTGACTTTCTGATTTTTAAATTTGAGTTATAATCGACAAATAAAATTGTAAGGTCATGATGTGTACGTTGTAATGATTCAAAGCATGGGCGCGGGCTTCCCTGGCGGCGCAGTGGTTGAGAGTCCGCCTGCCGATGCAGGGGAGGCGGGTTCGTGCTCCGCTCCGGGAGGATCCCACATGCCGCAGAGCGGCTGGGCCCGTGAGCCATGGCCGCTGAGCCTGCGCGTCCGGAGCCTGTGCTCCGTAACGGGAGAGGCCACAACAGTGAGAGAGGCCCGCGTACCGCAAAAAAACAAAAAAAACTCAGAGCTTATACCCTTTTCTCAAATGGTGCTTCGGTAGTTGTTTGGATAGAGCACTGAAGAGCTGCTCCCAGAGCAGGGGTTGGGGGCCTGTGGAGGCACGCATCACTATGCCACCAGGAAGCGGGCAGCAAAAGGAAGGGGGGACCACATACCCACGAGACCCTTACCCTCCATGGCGTGGTCAGGGTGGGCGCTGGCACCTGGAGAGGAAAATTGCTGGAGTGGAAGATCCTGGAACAAAGCTTTCTGTCATCATGGTGCTTCTTCATCCTTCTTTTTATGAAGAGCTGTCTCTCCAGCAAATTCCTTTCCCAAGACTCATGGTGTCTTCCCTCCACATGAGCGGATGCCAGAATGATGGGGAGCAAATGGGAAGGGCGAGCCAGGCACCAGGGGTGTGAAGTCTCACAGTGAGCCAGCCTGGGGCTCCCTGGCTTCACCTCTGCCCGACCAGCTGGTGGCGGAGCCGTGGTGACTCAAGGAACAGGATGTTCAGGTGTGATGCTTGATGCCAGGTGTGGTGCAGTTCCAGGCGAGCACCACGAAAAACTGGAAAAGCTGCACATTTCACTTTACTGTTGTCACTGTGTTGTTCCAGGCAGGAAGCTGGGGGAGCAGAGACGGGGCAGCTACCAGCCCAAGTTTGTGTCTCAAAGCCAGATGAGTGTCTTCACCCTTCAGAAACTGTCTCCTTTAGCCCTGTGGTTCTCAGTACCATCTTGGCAGCATTTAAGAATTACATATGGCGTCCAAGGCACCACCTGTAGGGATGACTGATTGAGTAGCGTGGATCCTTAGCTAATTCTGTAAAGGGACCTGAGTGAAACTATTGTGCATCCAGAGCTGAGAACCATGGCCTCAGGTAGAGAATCGTGGTTCCCTTACATCCTCTCCAGCAGCTTCACTATCGTTTCCCTGCAGTAACATGACTCTGGCCATCACCACATCCCCCCACTAAGTAAGGCTCCAAAGGAGTGGCAGACAGAGAGGAGCTGCAGTGGACACTGGTCATTTCACACGATCCACAGACCCGCTAACGATCTGTGAGAGGGAAGGCTAGCCTTCCTCCTCAGAGACAGGGACAGCGCTCTCGGAGGAGACATGTCATATGATGCACTTCACGTCAGAGGGGGAGGTGTATTCTAGAGGGCAAACCTCACTCGGGGGCCTGCGTTTGTACCCAGAAAGATAGTGCTGTACGAGGAGAGGTGCCAGGTGGGAGACACCCCATTTCAGACAGAGAGAGCATTCCCTGAGGAGAAACGTGGGATCCTGGGCTTTGACCTCAGAGAGGTCAGCAGCTCTCTTTGAAGACAAGGCCTGGTGGCCTGCTCTTGTTCTGAGACAGACAGAGATCACAATAAAAAGAAATGCCAGGGCTTCCCTGGTGGCGCGGTGGTTAAGAATCCTCCTGCCAATGCAGGGGACACGGGTTCGAGCCCTGGTCCCGGAAGATCCCACATGCCGCGGAGCCACTAAGCCTGTGCACCACAACTACTCAGCCTGCGCTCTAGAGCCCACGAGCCACAACTACTGAGCCCACGAGCTACAACTACTGATCCCACGTGCCACAACTACTGAAGCCTGCGCACCTAGAGCCCATGCTCCGCAACAAGAGAAGCCACTGCAATGAGAAGCCCGCACACCAAAACAAAGAGTAGCCCCGCTCGCTGCAACTAGAGAACGCCAGTGTGCAGCAATGAAGACCCAAAGCAGCCAAAAATAAATTAATTAATTAATAAATTAAAAAAAAAAAAAGAAACGCCAGAGGATCGGCCATTTTCCTTCGACAGCCCTCTAGGAGGAGAGGTGCCCAATGGACAGGGAAGAGAGCTCCCTGAGGAGAGAGGCGGGGGGCGGGGGGCGGGCTCCCCTCAGTCAGAGAGGGCGCTCCTCGAGGAGAAACTCAGCGGGGATGGCAGCTGAGTGTTTCAGAAGGAGGGGCAGATCTCTCCGAGGAGAAGTGCGCTGGCTGGCTCTCCACCTCAGAGAGAGACCGTGCCCTGAGGAGAAAGGCCAGGTTGGCGGTGCTCTACCTCAGAAGAGGAGAGGGCCCCTTGTGAGGAGAAATCCCGAATGGCCAGCCTTGTTTCTCAGACGGAGAGAAAGCGCTCTGAGGAGGAAAGACAGCTCCCCTTTTCAGACAGACAGACAGACAGAACCTCTATGAGGCGAAAGGCTGCATGCTTCCCTTCTGCCCTGTGAGAGATTCACTGCTTCCTCTGGTGAAGGGTTGTACGCCCTGCCTCTCTTCAGGGAGAGAGCACACACTGCTGGGGACTGTGAATGTTCAGCGGCTTCTAGGCCCTGTTTGTCAGGGAGGGAAACAGGGGGCGGCAGGAGGAGTCCTTGATAGCCCCCACATTTGGGGGGCCGTCTTGCCAGACGCCATCTGCTGAGGAGAGACGCCAGGTGGGCGACACCCCATTTCAGACAGAGAGAGCATTCCCTGAGGAGAAACGTGGGATCCTGGGCCTTGACCTCAGAGAGGTCAGCAGCTCTCTTTGCAGACAAGGCCTGGTGGCTTGTCTTAACTTGTCTTAAAGTTAAGAGCTTTCTCTTAACTTCCTGTCTTTCTTTTTGTCTTTTCTCCTTCTTCTTCTGCCTCTGAAATGTACTGGACTTGAGCTACAAGCTCGAGACAGATGGTGGACAGGCCTCAGGCCCTGGGCTTCCAAGGGCGCATCGGGCAAGCAGAGGAGCGTGGCTGCCGGCAGGGGATGGTGTTCGCCCCACGTGTCCTCGGGCAGCGCAGCAGGGGTCCCAGGTCACTTGGGGGGCGCTGTGCCGTGTCCCAGCAAGTGCTGTGTCAGCCAAGGCCTGAAGGGCAAAGACTGGACGTGGGTGAGCATTGCCAGGGCCTCGGAAACAGAATGTACAAAATCCAGGAGGTAAAAGATCAAAGGAAGTCCCAAAGCTTAAGGCCACTTGGGCGGGTTGGAGCTTAGCAAGGGGACAGCTGAAGCTGGGGTCACCCGGGTTTTGGTGTGAGGGGTCTCGTAGTCCGTGTTGGAGCGGCTCAGGGCCCCACATGAGGACAGGCAACAGCCCTTGGAGACTTTGGGGCAGAAGTGAGGGTCGGGGCCTCGGAAGGTCTGGTCTGGCTGCAGACTCCCGAGTTTGGAGGATCCTTATTTCACCCCCAAGAGAGGGATGTAGCCCGGGACCATGGGTGGATTTCTGAGCTTCCGGGGCCTTGGTTTCCCTGACTCCTCCACACGTGATCGGGCTCTACTAGGTTCTTTCGGAGGCGATGGCATCATTTGCGTTTCGTGGAGGCGGGTTCTGTCCCAGAAGAGGACGTTGACAGGCTGTGCTAGTGCAACATGATCGTCAACGTGTACGGCCTGTGGCCCACTTTGGAGGGTTTTCGTGTTGCTTTGTTAAAATTCCATCGCGGCCTTTTCCTAATGCATCGCCTCCGAGGCCGGCGTGGGTTTCAGAAGGCAGAGGATTGCTCTGGAAGCGTGAGCGGGCGGGGCTTGGCCCGAGCGATGGTCCGTGGTATTAGCACAGTCACCTCCACAGCACGCGGTTGTCGCAGGGTAGGACCTGGTGGCGACGATCTCCTTCAGAGGCAGGTGAGGGAGCAAGCTTGTCACCTCTCTCTGCAGTTTACCTGTGTTCAAAGACCCCAAGACATGGGGAGGGCAAACACGTTCGTCTGAAGAGTCCAGATGAACCTGACAAAGATTATCGACATTGAACTCGGCTGAGGGACTGTTTCACCCTTGAGGGGTTTAAAAATCCACTCAGGCTATAATTGTACAGGGAAAGACCTTGTGTAAATGGGTCCGTGTGTATGCATGTCTGTATTCTGATCACTAAATTACTCCACCCACTGGTATTCAAATGTGATGTGTACTATTTCCACGTTGAAAAGCAATCTCAAATCATTCTATGTCTTACTTGAATCGAGAAGTTTCCACCATTAACTAACAAAATTAGTCACCAGTAGAGGCCCAATGCTCTATCATTCACAAGGAATTTGAACTCAGCGGATACAAATATATGCCCACATTTCAAATGAGGAGCCTGACAGGCATGACGGTTGCAGGACTGGAATTGGGGGTTTTGACTCCTCAGTCAAGAGTCTTTCCATGACAGTGTGCTCCTTATCGGGAGATGGTTTTGTTGGCCCCTTTTCCGTCTACGATTCTGTGTCTGAGGGGCAGGGCCAGGCAGGTGAATACTTGTCGTGGAGACTCAGGGTCCAGGAGGGCTCTTCAGGGCTTCTCCCAGCCTTGTTTCTCTAGTTCTGCTGCCTACGGTGGGGGAGCAGGGAGCCCCCGAAAATGAATGGGTCACGTGCTCGGCTTTGAGGCTATGTAATAGGGCAGAGCTAGTAAGGTCTTTGTCCCACTTTCTGACCAGTTGTGAGAGAAAAGAGGGGGATGCAGGCTTTAGGCTGTGATAGGGATGCAGCAATCGTCACAGTGTGGTGTCCCCAGTCCCCTGGTGGCTCCCACGTCCTGTCCTTGGGGCAGAAAGGACAGCAGTGGTAGATTGAAGATTGGTGTTTGAGGCTTGGATTAATTTATTCATTTCTTCACCTCTTTCACACTGACTGTGCTTGGCTGGTCACTAAAGTTCCATAGAGGAGTAAGACCCAGACCTGTCCTGAGGCTTTCACAGGCCAGCAAGGAAGTAGCCATGTAAATAAGTAACAGCAGCACAGTGACAGATCCTAACATGGGGGGCACCGAAGAGCCTGTGGGGGCACAGAGCTCCAGCAATAGATTCCTCTGTGCAGTGTGCAGGGGGTGGGGCCGGGAGGGTCCTGAGTGGAGGGACACTGGAGCCCGCTGGAGTGGAGGGAAGGACTGCTCTGTCCTTCCTAGCTGCTACTGGCCATCTCAGAAGAGGAAGCTGAGTCTTTGAGAGGCACAGTGGGAGATAATTATACTTAGCTCAGAAAAGGGAGCCATGGGGGATGTATAAAGACTTTCCAGGTATGAACACTGGACCCCTGTGGGACCCAGTTGGGCCCCTCTGTCTCTCACCGGCTGCCTGGGGCCCAGGATCTCGCCACCAGGAACAGTCCAGGCCCTCCTGGGGCCAGTAGAGGGTCCCGGCTCCCAGCTCCACTTCCACCCAGAGAAGAGACTAGCCAGAATCCCAGGCATGCCCCTGCCCCACTGCCCCGGCCCCAGCTATCCCTGATCACCGATGAGGCACTGATTCTACACCCACATGCTAAGCTGTCATGGCTCTCAGAGGTCTAGACCAGCTACCTCATTTTATTTTTGAGGAAACTAAGGTCAAGTGAAGGGACTAGAGGCAGAACCAGACACAGGTTCCCCAGTATTCTGGGCCCTGGCCCATTCCTTTGTGTGTGTGTTTGTTTTTTTAGTCGTTAGTGGACAGAGAGATGGCCCATGGAATGACAGGACTCTTGGCTGAGTATGTGTCTGCCTGTCCTGAAGCACGAAGACCTGTCGTGTTTCACTTGGGAGCAAAAGCTAAGCCTGTTTCAAATCCCTTCCCAGGCAGGCATTCCCTCCAAGGCCGGCACTGCTCCTCCGTCCTTTGAAGGGACGACAAAGGGCTCCACAGAGATGCCTGTGATTAAGAGAGACTCCACTCCATGCAGCCCCACGCGTCTGTCTGATTCCATTTAGAAAACAGCCATGAGTAAGTTTAGGAGAGCCTGGGGAGAGGCCGAGGCATTATACCAAATGTTCATTGAAACCTGAGCTGGGAATCAAGACGGGAACCAGAAGGAGATTTTCTTGGTGACTCTTAAAGTAAGTTCAGCTTATCTGTGAGCAAACTGGACTCGGGCAGTGAACAGAAATACAGAAAGAAGGTATCTTACCACGCTCTGTAATTAGCCTAGAAAGAGCTTGGCTCCTGGTCTCCGACATCAGGACATTTGCTTTTATTATTCTTTTACATTTCTTACTTGTAATGAATGTTCATTGCTCTTTGCATGACTGGTTCGACGATATGGTATGAGTGACAACTTCCAGCAGGATTTGGAGAAACGCAAAGGACCACGGGCTGAAGCGGCAAGGAATCTTCACAAATGAGAGCCCTGCCTTGCTTTGTTCACTCAGATATATGTTCTTCAGAGGTAACATAGAACAATGGGCACTTGATTGGTCAGATATGCCAGGAACCCACTTACGAACTGCTCACCTGGGGAAGTTCACTTAGCCTTCTGATTTTCATTTCCTTTCCATCCCTAAAATGGAACTGCTTCAACCTGACTATATTCTCCATTAGATTGTGTTAATTAGCTGAGATAACCTAAGACTAAATGTTTGAAAATTTAAAAAAATCCTATTTACATGTGACTTATTGTTATTATTTCTTGAGGAGTCTATGGAAAGGGGACAAGGTACATTATAGTCTGGGAATAAGTAGGATGAAGCTGGGATTGGGTTTGATGAGAGGAAAGATGTCATTTGGTGGAAAAGAGACCAGTAGATTGGCTGCATTTCTGTCTCTCTGAAGATGAGATCAGCTTGGTTTCTGGTCTACCCTATTTGTGGGTAGGTAAGAGACAGTCCCTGGACCAGGGAAAGGAGGTGGATATTATAAAATTCTGAGACTCTTTTTTTTTTTTTTTTTTTTATGCGGTACGTGGGCCTCTCACCACTGTGGCCCCTCCTGTTGCGGAGCACAGACTCCGGATGCGCAGGCTCAGCGGCCATGGCTCACGGGCCCAGCCGCTCCGCGGCAAGTGGGATCCTCCCAGACCGGGGCACGAACCCGTGTCCCCTATATCGGCAGGCGGACTCTCAACCACTGCACCACCAGGGAAGCCCCTCTGAGACTCTTTAAAAAAAAAAAAACAGAAAAAGACAAAGTAGGTAAGCTTTTAGGGAAAATCTTTTATAAGACCTTCACCACTGGTGCTGGAGTCATTCAACAAATATTTATTGAGCACCTACTACAAGCCACACATTCTTCTAAGACCTTAGGATACCTCAAGATCCCATCTGCCTTCTGGAAGCTTACATTTTAGGTGCTAGATCCACCATCCATCTCTGGTTTATTTTATTTATTTTTTTCTTCCTCTGTATGTGGTATGCAGCACCTATTCCAGGGATCGGAGCAGATTTCAGCTTTTTTCTCACCAGAATAGCAGAAAAAAAGTCTGCAGGTTCCATGTTGCATAAGACAGATAACATTTCTAATTGCAGGTGGAATGTCCCCTATTGATACACTAAATTAGAGCTGATGTTTAGTTCATATAGCAAAAGAATAAAGCATGACCCCAGCCCACAGGCCAGCTCCACACGGTTATTATACGCTTAAAAAAATGAAGTGTCTGGACAGGTTCCAGTTTAACTGGGCTTCAGTTTCTTAGCTTTAAAACAGGGACAATAATCCATATCTCAAAATTTTGTCAGGAAGATATATATAATACATATATTTTTATATGTTATTGTACTGTATCAGGCTTCTCAAGCTTCCTGGTGATGGATGTGAGCTAATGCAACAGGGAGAAGCAGAGAGAGTTTTGGAGAACAGAGTCGAATGATTGGATGGGTGGGTCTTGGTCTCTAGGGAAATAGGAAATCGTTCTGATTCTCAGCTTGTGGCCTAATTTTCAGCTTTACAGCCTACAGTGAAAAAAGAAAAGAAAACCGAGCTCTCCTCACCATAACTTGTGGACTTGTAGGTCAAGCACAACTACCCAACGTTCCCATAAGGAAAGCATTTTCTATTTGTCACAAGAAAAAAAAAATGGAGCTACATGTGGTGATGGCTGTTGGCTAGACTTCTTATGGTAATTATTTTGCAATATCTACAAATATTGAATCATTATGTTGTACACCTGAAACTAATGTAATATCATATGTTGATTATATCTCAATTTTAAAAAAGAAAGCATTTTCTATTTGGGAATGAGATGGTTGAAAGAAAGGTCTCATGTCAGGTCTGCAAATGCCAATCTATCGTGACTCAGAAAACCAAAACACCCACCGTGTTGGTCTTACATGATTTAAAAAACAACCTTGCGCGATATCTCAGCTCCAAATGGGGTGTACTCTCTGAAGCCATGTCATCTCAGCTCTGTCATGGCTTTTTGGGGAGGACAGCCGAGTGAAGAGATGGGCTGCGCATCTAATGAAGATCAAAGAAGCACAGACTAGGGATCTGGAGACCTGGATTGGCTTTCCTTCTACCGGTAACTAATGATTTCTCCTTGAACAACTCATTTCCCTGGCTATGGCTCAGTTTTCCTCTGTAAAATCGGCTCTCTGTGAAAGCTGGAGGAATGCTAGTGTCAGGCTGAATAACTGCTATGACTGTGATTGTCAATTGCACCGCAGGACAGTGGCGTTTCTTGGGAGCGTGGTTTCCTCTCTCTGTAAAGTGTGGGGTTTCCATAGAAGAGCATTCATTCCCTTCCAGCTCTGACATCTGTATGACTGTCATTTCTTTCCGCAAACTTTTCTCAGACTGTGATGAATGCTTTCTATTTGTATCGGAACAAAGATGACCCTTTGACTTGGGTTATGACCCTGAAAACTCATACTTAGCTTTTAAAAACCTCTTTATAGGGAAGATCAAAATGGTCCAGAGCTGAGCCCCAAAGGGGTCCACCTGCACCCACCAACAACACACAGATACACATCCAATCCCCCCTCCACGGACACACAAATCAATGAAATTCCTGTACTGCCTTCCCTAGGCTCTCCCAGCTCATCCCTCCTGGCTGGGAGCAGCTTCCTACCTTAACCAGGAGATATTTACCTGAGTTCATCTGGACCAAACAGAAGAGAACAGCGAACAGAAAGAGGACCTTCATGTTTTAAGGTTCCCTCAGGTCTCCCCGCCCTCCTGTGCAGAAAAGCAAATCTGATGAGAGAGCCAAGTGGAGTGGAGAGGAGAGGGACAAAAATAGGACATTTATAGGTTTTGGGGAACACTACTCAGGAATGAGCACATTTATCTGGTCTACTGACTAAGGCTGTGGGCAGAAGTTACTCAGATACCTGGATTCCTTGACCCCAAATCCTATACAGTCCTAGCTCCTTAATCTGTGTCCAGTTCCCACAGATTTGACAGGAGTGAGCTGAGCTCAGGTTACATGATCGCAACCCTGGAGAGCTGGAGGACCAATGGGCGGGGCTTCCCACCTCTTCCCCCATATGAGCCCCAAGGTGTTCACTGTTCCCCTGCCTAAGAGAATGTTAGCTTCTAGAAGTTAAATCCACTTGAGTCCATATATCTAATATTAAAAACAAACAAACTTAAAAGTTGAAGAAACTTGTATTAGTCACAGGAGAACCAGATGGGTTTTTCTATGGAAATAATCTTTTGAGAAATTGCTGCAGCATGAATAGCTGGAATTCAGTCTTGCCAAATTCCCTCCAGCGTGAACTTCAGAATTTTCAAAGAAAATAGAAGAGATTTTAACTCACATATTTCACATTAAAAATATTAAGGGTATAAATGAGGCAACTGAAATTTGAAAATACAGTTTTACTATGCTTTCTGATGTTCACATGAGAGAACAGATATTCCAGTCAAAGGTATCTGGGAGTAATAAAAATTGATTTTTCACTAGTTAAAAGCAAAATCCACATATCTCCTAAAAAGCACACTTTTTACAAGCCTCATTATCCATACTTGACACAAAGCATTCAGAAATAGAAAATTAAGGGACTTCCCTGGTGGCACAGTGGTAAAGACTCTGTCTTCCAATGCAGGGGATGCCACAACTACTGAGCTCGCGTGCCTCAACTAGAGAGCCCACGCCGCAATGAATGGTCCCGCATGCTGCAACTAAGACCCAACGCAGCCAAAAATAACAATAAATAAATAAATATTTAAAATAAAATATCTCATTTTTCAAATTAAAAATACTTTCAAAACAATAAATAAAAAATACTTTCAGGTAACTGCGGTAATAAAGAAAACTCTGAAATTACAATATATTAAGACAATAACGACTTAAGCAATGTGTAGGATGTCATTCACGTCTCAAAGGTATCACAGGACTCACAGGACACGCTCCCAAAAGGGATTTTTGACTTAAATCATTTTCTATTTTTTGAGAAGGAAAGGTCTCCGCATTCAGCACAAGTGGCCTCCCAACTCTAAGCTTTTACCTTGAAGCACCGTCAACATCTAACTTGAAGGAAGGCGTGCGCACCGCCCCTCGCCAGACGCGGGACGCCCTCCCGCCCACGCGGAGAGTCAGCTTTCGTGAGCGTCTGTACCCACTGATCACTGACCGGAAACTCCCTGGGGGCGGGGCGGAGGGCGCAGGTCACGGCCCCACGCAAGCCCCTCCTCCCTGGCCCCGACCCCCGATCTCGCAATTTCCGGCCGAGCCGGAAGCAGCTCTTCTGGCCCGAAGGCCCGTTACCTGGCGTGTGTTTCACTATTTCTCGTTCAAACTCTCTCGTGGATGCCCTCAGCGCCGCGTCCTCCACACCCGGAGTCCCGGGCCCCTCGACCGCTACCGTCCCCGCCCGCGGGGAGCCCCGCCTAGTCGGGGGGAGCTCTGCTGCCGGGGCCGGACCTGAATCTGTTCCGGTAAAATCGCTGCGCGGCTGGTCCTCGCCCAACCTTTCTGCCCCGGTTCTTTTCACCGTCTCCGCTCCCCACCCCGCGCCTTGTCAGGTCCCTCTCGGTGTGTATTCTCCGGCCTTCGAGGGCGGCGTCGGGCCGTCCCGCCTCCTCCCGACCCTGCGTCCTGCAGCCCCCTGTCCTCTCCTGAATCTGCGTCCCCATCCTGGCTCCATTCTGGGGCCCAGCCCTGCCGCTCTCCAGGCGTTCCCGTCACAGTCACCTCTTCAGAGAGGCCCCTGAGTCCAGCGCTGGGGGCGTTCACCCGTCCCCGCCCCGTGACACCCCGCGGTCTCGAATCCCATCCCACCCGGCCGTGCCTGCAGGGTGTGTTTACATTCCCGGGGCCGCCCTGGAAAGCGTGCTCTTGCTGTGCAGGGGCTGCTGCATTCAATTCCTGCGACTGCAGAGGTGCGGCAGGGGGATGACGAGAAAGGAGCGAGATCAAGGGAGAACCAGGGAGACAGAGTGAGATAGTAAAAGCAGGGGTGAATTGAGGTTGGGGGAGTGGGTCTCATGGGCTTGAAAAGACCCGCTAAGAGTGAAGGAGAATGACCTGGGCAGCAGGGGAATAAATGAAAATAGACCAAAAGAGGATCAGCAGAGATGGAAGAGGGCAGAGACGGGGAGGGAGTTACGAGCACCAGTAGCGGCGGGGGCAAGAGAAAGGTAGATCCCGGATTCATTAGTTGTGTTTTTAAATTTCCAGCTTACAGTCCCGTTTACAGGTATTGTGTCAGATTCCGATGATGAGGTCTCAGTGGTTTTCCAGTCTTCATCACATGTTGAAAATATTCTTCAGTGCTTAGCAAGTAATTTTACACTATTTCAGTGTGTTCTTACTAAGGATATCGGTAATTTTCTATGTCAACAGTCAAAACCAAATTAACCACTTAGTCTGATATTCAACATCTTTATCCCCTTTTATGAGCTTTTAACTTAGTGGGCTGTGAACTGAAGTTTCCAGCCAAGTATATATTCCCTTTGTCGTGTCTCTGAAAGTGATCAAGGGTGAGCTGGATTGTCCTCAGAAGTAGTTGGAAGAGAGCCCTTCTGTTCCTGGTGAATAAATCGCTGAGCTGTTTCCATTGCTGACCTCCTTTCATGTTTTCCAGTGCTACCAATTAGGTCTTCTTAAGATCATAAATTTCTTTTTATATTTTATTTTTGGCTGCGTTGGGTCTTCATTGCTGCACGTGGGCTTTCTCTAGTTGCGGCGAGCGGGGGCTGCTCTTCGTTGCCACGCGCAGGCTTCTCATTGCGGTGGTTTCTCGTTGCAGAGCACGGGCTCTAGGCACACGGGCTTCAGTAGTTGTGGCACACGGGCTCAGTAGTTGCGGCACATGGGCCCTAGAATGTGCGGGCTTCAGTAGTTGTGGCTCGCCGGCTCTAGAGTGCAGGCTCAGTAGCTGTGGCTCACGGGCTTAGTTGCTCCGTGGCATGTGGGATCTTCCCGGACCAGGGCTTGAACCCGTGTCCCCTGCATTGGCAGGCAGACTCTCAACCGCTGCGCCACCAGGGAAGCCCCGTGTCATTTTTTGATGGTTTTAATATGATGTTCTTCTGGAAAAGAGGAGTCAAATACTTGAGATTATTGTGATTAAAATCGTGAAAGGAAGTGGCTCTTGCTGAGGGATAGGAAATGTGATTTTTAGAGGCAGGCAGGGGTGAGAGGGCAAACCCTGCACAGTCTCATCCAGGCCGTGTCATTCCCGTGAGGACAGACCTGGTTCCTCTCCGCCGGCCTTTCCTGCTGACCCCCTTGCCTGCTCCAACCCAGCAGGGGGTCACGAGGCCACTCGACAAGGGAGGGCCCGGACTTCACAAACTAAGCGAAGATCAAAAGTCTCTCTCCAGGGGCTTCCCTGGTGGCGCAGTGGTTGAGAGTCCGCCTGCCGATGCAGGGGACACGGGTTCGTGCCCTGGTCTGGGAAGATCCCACGTGCCGCGGAGCGGCTGGGCCCGTGAGCCATGGCCACTGAGCCTGCGCTTCCGGAGCCTGTGCTCTGCAACGGGAGAGGCCACAGCAGTAAGAGGCCCGCGTACAGCAAAAAAACAAAAAAAACAAAAAAAAAAAGTCTCTCTCCAGTGAGGCGGGAGAAGAGGGCACTTGATTCTGAAGGGAGCCGGAAGAAAGAGCAAGAATGCTGTCGAGGGCCAAGGAGCCGGGGATGGGAGGGAGACTGAGAAGCTCGGGAACAAGAGGAAGGGGAACGTCTTCCCGTCCTCACCCGAGGTGACCCTGTGCTCAGCAGGTACGGAGGAGACCGTGGGGGCGCTCACAGTCACTGCTGGCACGGAGTGCGTGGGCTTCCGTAGGATGGGAGGGCGTTCTGAGGAAATGGGCAGAAAAACCCGTCTGCCCGTCTCCTGTTTAACGCTTCTGAGTCCCTGTGGTTTCACTGGCCGCAGGGGACGGTGTTTGCCACTTAGTGAGTCCCTTCCTGTGTGTGGCTGAGGCGTAGGGAGCGGGTATGAGAGGCACACCCTCCACACCGAGGGAGGATCTCAAGGCTGATGTTGGCTGGGAAAGAAGCTTTCCGCGTGTCTTTATTAATTCCTTGATTTGACCGTCAGAACTTTCATTGATTTCTGTCAAATAATCTGTTTCTCCGTTTTCGTCTTTAATATTTTATTTAAGCTTTTGTTTCTTTTAACTTTATCTTCTTAATTTGTAACAATTTGAAATGTCAACTCACTCTTGTTTCCTTTTACTTTCTCTTGGTTTATAAAGTTGAACAAGCCCTCTCTGCTTCTATTAAGTGTATTTAAAGTTAAACACTTTTTCCAGGTAACAACTGTGGCCCTATTCTATGGAGTTGATGTGTTCATTCTTCATGGTGATGATGACTCGAATTGGCAATGGTCATTCGATTGTATTGTAACCCTGTTGTTTAAACTGTCATTGTCTTTCAGATTGTTAGTTTTGTTTGTACTACCTGATTATTGTTTATTTTCATTTTCATTTTACTGTGGTAAGCATATGTGGCCTATTTGATCTATTCTCTTTTGCATTTAGCTAAAACTTTCTCTGTGGCTAATTACAAAGTCAAATTTGATGCGTGCACTGGAGGTACTGAAGTCTCTACGTTGGAATAAGTGGGGATAAAAAGTCTCTACATTTTGGATGTACACGCATGTTCACACACGTTCATTAAAGTATGTGTGTATGTGTCTTCCAGGGAATCTGGCCTCCTGGGAAGAAGGCCAGACTCAGGGACCATGCCCTGCCCACTAGCCCTCCAAAGCTCCACCTACTCTGAACAATAAGACTAGAGCACTTTCTCAGCCCCCTCTCGCTGCACCTTCTGCCACTGCCCCACCCTACAGCCTAGAGGTATGTATCGTTACTTTGGGATCTTGCCTCTGAGCCTGGGACAGTAGGTGGACAACTGGATGGTCCCTCCCTGCCCTCCTGTGCTTACAGGACTGTAGCGCAGCGTGAGCAGTTGCCTGGTTCTGGGCACACTCACAAAATACCGCACAGCCTCCAGGCAGCAAGGACCTCCTCTTTAGCTTTCCACGCGTGTTCTCTTGCACCTGTTCCAGGGCTTCCGAGGGGTCTTAGGAAGTTGTTCATTGAGCCTGGCCAGCCATGGACTCCCTCCCCAGGCCTTGCAGGCAGGCTCAAATGGTTGCTGGTCCCCAAGATGACTTAGAATGTTTTCTAGAGGCTCAGGCAGGCCAGAATGTCGTCGTCTAGTCTCTCCTGTCAAAGTGGCCACTCCAGGCCTCCTGAGACAAACTTGGGAAATTTGTGGACACTCGTTTCTGGAAAGGGCATTGGGAATGACTTGAAAGCATCTGTGTGTTTGTATTTTGTGGAACCCTCTGTAGTCCGCTTCAGTAAACTCGATACCCTGCGTGGATAGAGAAAGCTGATTCAGTGTTTTTTAACAAGAGTGATAAATCATAATTGTTGTAATAAGTACAATCACGGTGATTAACATCAATAATGATAATGGTCTTTATGACAAGAGCAATAATAAGAAGAAACTGAAGGAGATGGGAGAATAGACTACAGACCTCAGTGAATGAGTGATCAGATACCCAGTAGGACTTGGGGTGGTTCGAATCAGAGTCCTAGGTCTGCTCCTTGAAACGTGTTCTCTGAAGGTGAAGGACAAGCAGCAAAAGAGAAAAAGAAACACCGGAAGTGGGGCATAGGTGAAAGCAAGGGCCCCTAGGAGATCATCTGCAGGTGAGACTTTCCAGGAAGAGAGGAGCCCAGGTCCAGGGCCTCCCTGCCGCCCCATCCCATCCCCTGGACGTCTGGCAGGAGTGGGGGTCTCCCTGGAAGGCAGGGATCCCTGCTTCCCTACGAGGAACGTTAAGGCCCAGCACTCTCAGCCCTGAGTTCTGGCTGCCTGTCTGCCATCTGCTCTTCCTGGGTCCTTCAGTATCTGTGCACCTCTGTTCCAGTATCTCTGCCTGGGGCTGCTGGAAGGTGTCATCTCCCTTCCTCTGGCTGGCAGGAAGCCTGGGAATAAAACACCAGATGAAAAAGGGGGCAATAATTATGAACAAATCAGAGGATGGGAAAGATTTTTAATCATATGAGTACTTATAAACTATAGACACTCAAAAACATCCATTCAGAGCCAGAGCTAGATCCCATTCTACCTGGAATAGACTTTATGAAGAACTCCGTGAGATCCTCCATGGTAGAAGGATGGTTTAAGGGAAGATGCAGTAACATGTGGCACTCTGTGGACAAGAAGATAAAGTTGAGCCAGAGACTCTTCTTAAAAATGCCATGAAAAAAAAAAAATGCCATGAAATTTGGTGTAACTACAGAAAGCAGGAAATTCATATTAACTTGCTGTAAAAACTCCTCCAAAACAGGCATAACATATGAACACTCATCGCCCAGAAGTGCTCAAAGAAATGGATGTACCTCTGTAAACATACGAAGGTGCACAGACATATAGATATGGACACAGGGGAATAGCTGTCTATATGACAGTGGGAGGGCAAAGTATTGAAACAATGATACAGTTATGTAAACATGCCTTGCTTAATCTTCTCTGACTGGTAACATTAACAAAGTGAAAAATCCTACTTCATATGATGAAAGAAAACTGGATTCTCATACGTTGCAGATAGAACAAAAGTGTGCTACATTTGGGGGTTAGCAACCAGGCAATATCTGTTCACTTTTAAAATACACATGAGCCCACAACTAGAATGCATCTTCTGCCAATCTCCCTCAAAGTAATAAACTCATTATTAATTAAGAATGCCAAGTATTCATTCATGTTGACATCACTAAGAGGCAGGAGAAGCCAACTTAAAATCAAGCAGTGAGCAAATGGTTGATTAATTTGAGGTTCATTCCTGTATTGGAACAATAGAGAAATTTAAGGAATAAATTCTGTCTCTGGCAGAACACTCAGAGACCATTCCAGCCTAATTTTTTTTTCAGTTTTTTTTAAATTATGATAAAATATACATAGCATTTACCATCTTAACCATTTTACGTGTACAGTTCAGTGGTGTTAGGTGGTATTATGTTTATTCATACTGTTGTCCAAACTATCACCACCATCCATATCTAGAACTCTTTTCATTTTGCAAAACTGAAACTAAATCCATTAAACAATAAATAGCTTCCTGTTCCCTGCTTCCCCGTCTCCTGTCAACCATCATTCTGCATTCTGTCTCTGTTATACTGTATTGTTCTATGTATTCCTTTTTTTGTATGTTTTAATACTTCTTTATTGAATTAAATCATAACATTATTTTTGTCATATCATTTCCTTTGTTATCTTTACCATTAGCATGGATTTTATAGGTTAACATGTCTTTCACATCTTTCAGTTTCTCTCTAAGCCTTTCAGTAGTTCTTACTTAATCCTTACTTACTTAATTCTTTTTTCTTTTGCTGATTTTAAAGCCTGTCATCCATGTAAATTAATGACTTTTTAGCATTGTCATTTTCCTTTCTCTTATCTCCCACTGTGGTCTTTTCTCTTAAATTATTAATCTTAATTTATTTTACTTTGGCAGTTTTGGAGCTCTGTCAAGTCATTTTTCTTTCTTCTGTTGTCTTATAATCTCTTTCATTTTTGTAATTACGCTTTGAAGTTCTGTTAAGGTTTTTAATAGTTTGTAGTCTCTCCATTACTAAACTTATTGGATAGTTTTTTTTTAATTAATTAATTTATTTTTGGCTGCATTGGGCCTTCGTTGCTGCGTGCAGGCTTTCTCTAGTTGTGGCGAGCACGGGCTACTCTTCGATGCGGTGCGCCGGCTTCTCATTGCAGTGGCTTCTCTTGTTGCGGAGCACGGGCTCTAGGCGTGCAGGCTTCAGTAGTTGTGGCTCGTGGGCTCAGTAGTTGTGGCTTGTGGGCTCTAGAGCGCAGGCTCAGTAGTTGTGGTGCACGGGCTTCTCATCGCAGTGGCTTCTCTCGTTGCGGACACGGGCTCTAGGCGTGTGGGCTTCAGCATTTGTGGCTCGTAGGCTCAGTAGTTGTGGCTTGCGGGCTCTAGAGCGCAGGCTCAGTAATTGTGGTGCACGGGCTTAGTTGCCCCGCGGCATGTGGGATCTTCCCCGACCAGGGCTCGAACCCGTGTCCCCTGCATTGGCAGGTGGATTCTTTCTCTCTCTTTTTTTTTTTTTTTGCGTTACGCGGGCCTCTCACCGCTGTGGCCTCTCCCGTTGTGGAGCACAGGCTCCGGACGTGCAGGCTCAGCGGCCATGGCTCACGGGCCCAGCCGCTCCGTGGCATGTGGGATCTTCCCGGACCGGGGCACGAACCCGTGTCCCCTGCATCGGCAGGCGGACTCCCAGCCACTGCGCCACCAGGGAAGCCCTGGCAGGTGGATTCTTAACCACTGCACCACCAGGGAAGCCCCTGGATAATTTTTAAATAATGTTTTGCTCCAAGGCATAGGGTTCCTTGAATATTAATATTCAATTTTTTTTTACCCCAACCTCTCTTATGCTTTAGTCTTTTAATAGTTACTGCTTTGGTTATTTTTTCCAAGTTATTTTCATTGAGTTGAGTTCTCCTTAAGCCACATCAGTTCATGGTAATAGTTTGGAGAGAATAGCAGGAACTCCTCCTGGCTCAAAGAAGTGACTTTAACACAGGACATTTGGAAAGTTTGTGGGACCTGGTATTTGTATTTTTATAGTGAGGGGCTGCTTTTATTTACAGTTCTCATCCACTCATGACCTTCTTTGATGCCTTCTATTTGGAAGTGTGGGCAAAGCACAGTGATACCTAGGTACATTCCTTCCCACTCACAGGGCTGTTCTGTTTCATGTGCATCGTGGTTCCCTGGATGTCCCTGTATGTCCTTAGAAGAAAAATCCTCAAGGTAAAAAGAAATATTTTATGTTTCAATTTAAATCTGCCCTGAAGTCAAAACCTAACGTAATCCCATGGACAGTGCCTTATTAGTCTTCCTAGGTTTTCCTTCCTTGTCCTTGGATTCTCCCATATGCTCTCGATAACTCAGTAGGTAAACCGTATTTATGGAGTATCTTCTGGAGATTGTGAACTGTCCTAGATATTGACTACCTTTCCCCAGTTATCAGATCCTTGCATTAATCTGGGGTTTTCCTTTCAGATCTGATTGAAAGTACTCTCCTCCCTGCTGGGTGACTCACAGAGGAAAATAAGAAGAAACAGTGCCCAGAATCCAGCTATCACGCCACCCACCCACCCACAGACATTTAAATAACCCTCTAGATCCTCAGTCCCCTCAACTCACCCTAGAAGGTTCCAGTTCCTCATCAGAGTGCATGCATACAACGGGCAGAGAGCAAAGCTCGAGAACCACCCTGGCACTACTTGTCTCTGTGATGCTGAAGACATTCTCCTTCCTGTGTGTTACAGAGAAGATTCAAATTTCCAGGTATGGACCAATGTCTGGGGGAGGGGTGTCCTCACTATTGTGAAGATCAGGTACCTCAAAGCTTGGGGTAGAGGCAGGTGTTTGAGGGGTGTAGAACATAGGACCCAGTCCAAGTGCACTAAAACGGAAACACTGGGATAAGAGCTTAGGGCACAACTGGAGCAGGGCTTCCAACCACTCTCTGGCCTTGTGGTCACGGAGGAGGACAGCAGGGGCCTCGGAGGGGAAACCATGGGCTCGCGTCAGTTTCCGAGATCAATGTCAGTTTTCTCTCTCTGCAGAGTTTGTAAGCTTTGGAAGATGCTAGTTGAACATTCTGCACTATGGAGATGTGTACCTGACACCTTACAAGGTACGTATGGCCTCTATTTGGGAAAATGCTTGAGGGTCTCTGCTGTAAACCGGGCATGGCAGTTCTTACACAAAACCCATGCTGGGCTCCTTGGAGCAGGTATATATGACGGCTCAGTGAGCTTTGATATTGTCCAGGGGCCCTGAATATCTGTCATTCCACTCCCTGATTCAGGTTGAACGCAGTTGATTTTTGTCCTTTGATCATCGGAATGCTTGGGTGTTGCAGGGAGAGGCCCCGGTTGTCAGGCATCTCTTCTAGAGACATGTGAGAGCAGGGTTCCAGTCACTGAGTGTGGGGCTCTACATGATCTGAAGCATAAAGCCTTCTGAAATCATTCCAGCTTTAATTAAGGAAGCTGGGAAGAGGTACCCTCACCAAGCTGAAGTCTAGTTGCATGTTCTATACTTGAGGAAATTCCCGATCACCAAACTTGCCCAATCCTCACGAGTGTGGAACTACACAACTGTGAAATTTCAGAGTCACGGATCTTCAAGGACAGGGACTTCTCTCCACTGCCTTTCTAACACAACCTCGTCCTGGACCCTCTCCTTACCTTCCAAGGCAGGGAGATGATGAACCTGCCCAAGCTGCAGGCTCTGTGTTTCCTGCAGTTGGTGGACATTCCCCTCGTGCCTGACTAGGGGCTCATGATGGCTGTCTCTGAAGTTGATTGACTCCACAGCCTAAAACTGGTGAACTCCTTCTCGTCAGGTGGATTCCTGCAGGCAGTAGCCCAGCATCTTCAGAAGCTCAGTATGAGAGTGGGCTCAACAACCAAAGTATTGTCTCAGCTAGAAAGGATGGATTCCCTGCTATAACTGGAACTAAAATATTCCTCCCAGCACTGAAGACTTCCTCTCTGCTTCTAACATCCTCTCTGTTGGCCTCAGAATGCCAGATTCCAAGTCCTGCAGCTCCTGGAAGTCCACACCTCAGGCCAGGGGAGGGAGGATGCCGGGGCTCTTCTGCAGGAGGCGCTGCTACGCTGTGCGGTCACTTTTAATTCCAGGCCACACTCGCCCGCCAGGTGGTGGAAGCGACGCCCCCGTGTAACTCAGGCCTATCCTCACCGCCCTCACCTGCACACTGAACCATGAGAGGACATAACTCACATTAAACTGTGGTCAGGGAACAGACTTTTGAGCCAGATACACGTGAGCGTGAAATGTAGTTCAACCAATTATATGCTGCATAGTTTTCGTTAAGTCACATGAATCTTTCCAGGTCGGTTTCATGAAAGGAAAAGTGACAATAATAATGGCAAATGAGGGAATTCCCTGGCGGTCCAGTGGTTAGGACTCTGCACTGTCACTGCCAAGGGCCCAAGTTTGGTCCCTGGTCGGGGAACTGAGATCCCACAAGCCGCACGTGCCGTGGCCAGAAGAAAAGAAAAAATAATAATGGCAAATGAATAAATGGCAAGATTATAAGAATACTCCTGTTACCTAATATGTGATCAATATTGATGACATGTTTGGGTAGAGGGCTTCTTAGATCTTCCATAAGAGTTATCCATAGACTTTGTTGTCTGTACTTTCTGCTCAGTTTGCTTGGAACCTAAAACAACTCTAAAAAAATAAAGCATTTTTAGAAAAAGAATGAAAGGATATCATCTGTTTTCCTTAATTCCATATATGTGATTTACTTAATTAGTGAGACAATATTTGATTAAAAAAGGCATGCCTTGGGCTTCCCTGGTGGCGCAGTGGTTGAGAGTCCGCATGCCGATGCAGGGGACACGGGTTCGTGCCCCGGTCCGGGAAGATCCCACATGCCGCGGAGCAGCTGGGCCCGTGATCCATGGCTGCTGAGCCTGCGCGTCTGGAGCCTGTGCTCCGCAACGGGAGAGGCCACAGCGGTGAGGGGCCCGTGTCGCAAAAAAAAAAAAAAAAAAAAAAGGCATGCCTTGATTAGATCTACATTGACTTGGCGTGCAAATTAATCAGGGTGTGTCTTTCGATTTACATGATTGATGAGATTATCAGCTGTTTACAAAGGGGGCTTGCCATGAGAAGCTGTTTATCTAGAGAGAGAAAGAAACTCTGAGTTCCTTTGGGTGGGTGGTGACCGCATCCTCAATAAAGAGTTGGCTTCTTTGGTTTTTCCATGGGTTTGGGTAAGTAGTAGAGAGAATTTTTGTCAGGAAAGACAGACTCCGTTATTTCAGAAGAGTTTATAATCAGGAAATGATGGATCACATGAGTGCAGCCACTTGGGGGCAAGTTTCCTTACTGTGGACATAGAGTTTCTCTGTATTTATAATTCATATGTAATGGTCAGAGGTGAACTTGCCTAATCTTACCATGTATAGGTAGATTTAGACCACTGGGAGGGCAGAGCATAAATAAATATCTAATGACTAATTAGGTGAATGGCCTCAAGGAGTGGTAGAGTTCGGTGTAAGTTAGGGCAGAGGGGAAGGGAAAGGTTTAACTTGGAGTTTAGTGAAAGTCTCCTGCTAGTTGAGATTTAAACTGATGCTGACATAAATTGTGTATGGGTGGGAAGTTTGTGTGTGTGTATTGGGTGGAAATGAAGGTTGATAACAGTCCCCAGTGTAGAGATAACAGCAGTATGTGTGTGGGCTCAGCCAGGTCATGCACACATCAATGCCAGGATGTCTGGTGGAGCCGTTAACTAAGACTGAAGACTAGAGGAGGAGTGCTTTTTGTATTTGGAGGGGCAGAGGTGTTGTCCTGAGAAATATTTCGTTTTAGGTGTATGTAAGTTTCCAAGGAGAGATGATAGCACAGAAGTGGAATCCAGACAAGAAGCTGGTCATTTTTAACAGAGATAGCAGTAGAAGAAATGAGAGCAATTGAATAAATGTGTGAGAGGAGAACAGGAGCTCCCATTAAGTCTTGAGACACTCCAGTAGGACCGAGGAATTCTTTGCAGAGGACTGATAACAGAGTAGATCGAAGACAGGAGAATGAGGTTTCAGTTTCGGCTAGGAAAAAGTTCTGGAAAGGCGGTCAAGTTTCAACTTTTGTTTTCAAGGAAGACTCTGTCTGTGGGGAGATACTTGGTGATATTAACAATATGTATGCGTGAGATAATCATTGAGGGTCTTTGCAAGTCAAGGGAGAGGAGGACATGAGGGGCTGACGGCTGTACTTCCAGCTTGATGGCGAAGGGAGGATAGATGGGCAGGGACTTGAGAAAAAATAGGTTCAGAGGAGATTTTTGCTTCAAGTAAAAAGAGACATAATGAGCTTAACTGATGAGGGGACTGATGGACAGGTGTCCAGTAAAGGAGAACAAGAAAACAGGAGAGAAAGGAGTTCAGCTGGAGACGCTAAACTAGAGGCAGCATGACCCGTCAATTTGAAGGGAGAAAAGGAGTAACCCAGGGGTAGGAATGTAGGAATATCTGTAGCTATCATGATGGTGAACGGAGTTACTTTGTCACATCATGTAATCCGTCTGTGTTATGAACTGAATTGTGTGCCCCCAAAAGTCAAATATTGAAGCCATCCTCAGACCTCAGAGTGTGATGGTATTTGGAGATTAGGTCTTAAAAGCGGTGATTAAGTTAAAATGAGGTTCTTAGGATGGGCCCTAATCCAATTTGGCTGGTGTCTTTGCAAGAAGAGGAGATTATGGCACAGACATGTCCAGTGGGAAGACACAGGAAGAAGACAGCCATCTGGAAGCTAAGAAGGGCGGCCTCGGAAGAGACCAGCCCTGGCTTCACTTTGATTTCGGACTTAGAGCCTCCAGAATTGTGAGAAAATAAATTTGCTTAAGCTACCCAGTCTGTGATACTTTGTTACAGCAGCCTTAGCAAACTAATACAATATGTGTAGTAGGAAATAACCTCATCTTTTGAAATGTGAAGAGTATGTAGATTCAAAAGGCATGGTGACAATTTGAAATATTTATGGAGCAAATACTTGAAATATTTCTGTTTTACTTTGCCAAACATAGTAGAGTTGCCAGATATATTTGAAAACAACTAGGAGTAGGTGATTCTGTGTTTAGACAGGGGTCGACTTACTAGTAGTGTGTGTTGGATGCAGTCATGGAAAAGGCAGGTACAAGGAGTCACCTGCTATTGGGATTTTGATGGGGAAATCCGGTTAATAGTCCAAGGGACATAGAAAATGTTCTGGTCTTGGTAAGTGCCTGTTGAAATGAGCAAGTGTGGATTAAACTGAGCAGGAAAAATGTAGAGAGATGTAGCTTGATGTTTGAGAAGTGAAACAAGTACATTGGGGGTCCCCATGTGGCAGAGGACCTGAGTTTGGGGTATCAGAAGGCAGAGGGGTTGTAGTTACAGGTTGGGGCTCCTGATTAATGTCAGAGCAAGTATTCCAGGTAAAACCTGGATATGATGTGTATTGCATAAGGAATATGAGCATAGGAGACAGGCAGAACAAAATTAAAATTATAGATGCGTCATTTCTAGCTGTGACTTTGTTATATGATTAACTTTTTGGACCTCTTCTGTGTATGTCATTTGTTATATTGGTAAACAAACTAAAATCGCCAGGTTTATTTTAAGGCCTAAATGAGTGAATATACGTAAATATCCAAGCACTAAGTCATGTTTGATACAAACTTTTTTGTTTTTCTTTTTCTGGACCTCAGGTACAAATGGGTGAGTTAATCCTACTTTTGTTTATGATGCATTATCATCATTTTCCCATGAAATATATTTAGTTATTGGTATTTCAGGGGAGAATTTACACTTTATAAATGCTTTCTCTGTGTGTCTCTTGCACACATTTGTGTGCACGTATATATACATATGCATGTACACATACGTGTGTTTGTGTATAATGAAATGCAGGGATATTGCAGCTAATGAAGATTAATGCAGAACATGATTTCAAGGATTTCAGCTACCCCTTTACTAAGATAATCAGCTGGAGTTAGCCCAGCCATCCTTGACACAGAGGGCTCAAGACAGTCCACGACCGGAACACTATGACTCGTGTACCCCTGCTTCCTTCTGGAGCAGCGGATGTTAAGGACGAGACCGGAAGGGTGGGTGCCGCGGTTCCTCCAAGTGGAATAAGTCCTTAAGTTAACTCCCTCATAAAACAGACTTTTAGTTGATTGACTTCCAGGTCCGTGGGGGTCAGATCCAACAGACTTAAGGGAGCACTGCCATGAATGCTGGGGAACCCCTGCCAGTGTGTTAAGTCAGAATAATGAAATCTGAGAATTCCCAGTGTTTACCTGCAGGTGGGAACCAAAATCTACATGCAGCGTGGGTCAGGGGTCACTGGTTTGGAGTCAGGGAGAGAACTGAATAACTCTGGGTACCACAGGCTAATTAACATATGAAGCTCAATACTTTCCATGTTCTTGTCTGTAAGTTATTTGTATTTCTACTTTTTAAATTAACAACCACAGTTAAAGTCTTCTTACTTTTGAGCCTGGGAGAGGAGTAGAGGCCTCTGTGTGTTTCCAGTAGGGTGTGCACTGCATGTTTGTCGGTTAGACTGGGCGTCACACCCAGGTGAAGGTTTGGGGCTTCATGAAGGTGTGCACAGGACTGGAGTCTCACGGCTTCTTCTCCATCCGCAGCTCTGCCTGCTTAGTGCTTGGACTGTCTGTGAGTGAAAACCCAGAGAAAGACTGCTCGCAGCTGAGTTACTGACAATGCAGCCATTGGTGAGTAAGCAGTGCCCCTTTCTGCTGGAATTGCACACACTGCTGCTGACAGCAGATGGGCAGGTTTCTCTTACTTGCATGGATGTTCTAAGTGCAGTCAAGAAACATTCAGGGATCTGAGCTCCAATGAAATTTCCCCAGGACTCTGGGATGGTTGTCATGGGTCAAGAACTCCTTAATAACTAGTATCCTTCCTAACATCACACTCTTTTATTCCAGCCTCTGCTAAGCTTGTGTATTTACAGAAGAGGTGAGAGAAGTTTTCTTTCTCTAATCTGTCCATGGTCTCATTGGGGAATAATTCACTCGTTAATCACGTTAGTGGCTATCGTGGTCTAAGGTTGTGGTGAATAGAGAGGAGGGAGGAGGAGAACATTACAGTCCAATGGGGAGGCCGAGGTCTCATCAGGTGGGTTCAGTCAGTCCTGTCTTCACAGGTCCTGGGTGCGGACTGTGAGCTGTGAAGGGAGCACGAGAGAAGCTGAGGCCAAAGGAGGCATGAGGGATCATTCATTTATTTTTTTCCAGTTTTAAAGTTTTGATAGAATATATTTGCTCTTTTAGGAACTTCTTAAAAAGAAGATTAACCCTTTTTTTCATTTTTGGTAACTGGAATTAATGTATAGGGAGTATTATTTCCTTAATTGTGGCTCCATATTGAGGAGGAATAGAGTAAAATTTAAGACCCTGTGGAAAGTTTTAAAGAACTAGATAGACCAAAACGAGTCAAGAGGCTTCTGTTATCCTTCAGTAGAGAGACAAGCTAAAGAAAGGCGACAGTAAGGACTGGTGTTTGAGGTCCCAGAAAACATTGAGAGTGGGGGTCCTCCCACCAGAGGGACGGGTCAGGCTGGGTCTGTCCTTCAGCACAGCCACCCCAGAGTCCCCCCGGCTTGTGCTGCTGGACCATCTGACCTCATACCTTCTTATGAACGCCCAAGTTCTGTAGAGTTCAGCGAGACCACGCCTGTTGATACCAAGTCCTGTATGAAACTTGTTCATTTCTGAATAATGCTGGAGACGGTTTCAAGGTTCTCGGACATTTTAATAAGTAATAGACTAAGGCTTGTATTTAATACATGTTTACTTAGATAGGGAGAACTTCATTAGTTCATTGGATCTTTCAATACTCATAACAGGTTATTAAACCATTTAATAGATGAGTCTGAAGTTCATTTAGGGGAATGATACAACTACAGTTATGGTTTAAAAGTGGCAAATCAGGGCTTCCCTGGTGGCACAGTGGTTGAGAGTCCGCCTGCCAATGCGGGGGACGCGGGTTCGTGCCCCGGTCCGGGAGGGTCCCACGTGCCGCTGGGCCCATGGGCCATGACCGCTGGGCCTGCGCATACGGAGCCTGTGCCACAGCAGTGAGAGGCCCGCGTACCGCAAAAAAAAAAAAAAAAAAAAAAGGTGGCAAATCATAGTTATCGTTTGCCTTGGATGTGTCAATAAGTTATTGGAAATTAATCAGGAAGAGTTTCATGAATTTTCAAATGCAGCTTTTAATCACATGTCTGAACTCACAATTACCAGTTTTTTGGGAAGATTTCCAGGTTTTTTTTTATTACACCACACTTCGTGTGATATTCCTTTATAATAAAGTTTTATTAATTCAGACTGTGTATATCTCTGTGATATATTGAAAAGCAGTTGCCAGCTCAGCACTGAGAATGAACTGATGGGAACCCCAAACTCCGTTTGATCTTTCTGTACACCCAGCTTCTCCGCCCCTTTCCTCAGTGCTGCCACATCAACCCTCCTGCTCTGGACATTAGTAGGGGCTGCTCTGTCTGAACCACAATATCCATGTTTAGGAATCAGTGACATTTGAAGATGTAGCAATCAGCTTCACCCAGGAAGAGTGGGCCCTGCTGGACACATCCCAGAGAAAGCTGTTCAGAGATGTGATGCTGGAGAACATCAGTCATCTGGTCTCCGTGGGTGAGTCTGTCAACATTTATGTATGTATGCAGGTAGGTAGGTATTCATTGATTCAGTCAATAAGTATCTAGAACAGCTTCTGCATACTCACTCCACTCCCTGTCCTGATTCTTTCATAGACCTTATAACTACATGAGAGAAAGTTGTTTAATATATTACTTACATCTAGTTTGTCACCCCACTAAAATGTAGTCTTGACCACAATTTAATGTCTTTCTTGCTACTCAGTCTCTAACACTCAGAACAGACCCAGGAACTCAATGAATGTTTTTGAATGCATAAATAAATTGAGTAAATATTTTCTAAATATTCTGCTCTAGTCACTATGCTGAGGCTTGACAGCAGACTAGAGAAAATAGCAAAACCTTGATTATTCTTGTGGAACTCATGTTTACTGGCGTCTGTTTGAAGATAATATTCAACCGACTGTGGAGACATTTAATTTCTCCATTTTTTAAAAGACTGAGGATTCTGTGTTCTGTCTTCGAACTTGGCCATGGACATCAGCATCCAGAGGTCTTCACTATTTTGGTCACATGATCTGTACTTCAGTGTTTCCTCTGCTCATGGTGTTGTTGCCTGGGCTGAACTTCAGTGGTCTCCTTGTTCTTCCTCAGTAGCGTGTCCTGAACTTGATGATAATGCCCTTTTATTAGCACAGAACTCAAAATCCACCTTTTTTCCATGAACAGGGTATCAGCATTGCAAATCAGATGTGATTTTCCAGCTGGACCGAGGTGAAGAGCTGTGGATTGAAGGAAGAGGATTTTTCCAAAGCCACAGTCCAGGTATGCAGCAGCAGCCTGTGCTTCGGTATGAGGAGATGCCTAGTCAGTGAGTGAGTATGTACTTAGAAACATCAACTGAAGATTTCGTTACGTGAGTGAGGTTCTCTAAAACGTAGGTGAACGACATTGGGGCAGAATTCTTTAGATGTTATTATTCCTTACATATTTCAGTCACATTCATGTGTACTCCTGCCATTATCTTTTTTGGGCTTTAGGGAAAGTTAAACTTTCACATAATAACTCTTGTTCTCATCCTCCCCTTTGAAGCTTTTCCCTCTCTCTACCCAACATCTCATCTCCATTTTAATATTTTCATATTTCAGTCCTGAAAATCTTTACTAATTGTCAATGCCCTATAATGTGTTTCTGTTTCCTAGAGTATTCCCTATTGAAGTACCAATTTTTGAAACGTACTCATAAAGGTCTTGGAGCTTTTCAACATTTTCATTCCCCTAATGGCATTCTAATTTTTTTTTTTTTCAATTATTTTAGGCAGGGAAAGTGCCCTTAAAGAAATGTTAGCCACACAGCATATCAGCAGGAAAGACACATCTACAATCATCCCACTGGTAAGTTTCCTGAGTGTTAACCCTGGTCATCCAAATTAAAGACCTGGCAATGGAATGTTAGTAATTGAGCACAATAGCCTGATTTACATTAAGTTGGGATTAAGCTATTTCTGAGCAAAAAGTTATGGGTGGTTTGAATTTAGTGCAGAGATTAACCTGAGCTCAAAACCATAACCTCAGATCTTAAAAAAAAGGGGCAACTGCATAAACATTGCTCATATGCCTAGTCTTTGAAACATATTGCAGTCTTCAAAATTAGCCTATAACCTCTGCAGCTGGGAAGCTATAAAGAGAAAGCCTTTGTGTGTGCAGGGAGTAACACATCAGGCATATGCAGGTCATATCGGAAGGATTTTAAATGGAGACTCTCACTGAATGCTTTGTTTTAGATTCGCGTGTAGAGAAAAGAATGTATGTATGTGGACAAACCGTTAATAGCCTTTTATCTCCTTCCCAAAAGCAAGTATCTCACACTCCAGAGGATCACTTCGAATGTAATGATTTGGGAGCAGATTTCACTCATAGCTCCACACTGAGTCAACATTTGTTAACTCACACGGAAAAGACACCCTGTATCAACAAACAGTGTAAAAAATCCCTTAGTGACCAATCATACCTTAATCAACATAAGCAGATCCACACTAGAGGTAAATCGTGTGAGTGCCATCTGTGCGGGAAAGCCTTCAGTAATTGCTCTAGCCTTAGAAGACACGAGATGACTCACACTGGAGAGAAACCGTATGAATGCCATATCTGTGGGAATGCCTTTATTCAAAGCTCTGACCTTAGAAAACACAATCTAACTCACACCGGAGAGAAACCATATGAATGTCATCTCTGTGGGAAAGCCTTTAGTCAGTCCTCTAACCTCAGACAGCATGAGAGAACACACACTGGAGAGCAGCCGTATGAATGTCAACTCTGTGGGAAAGCGTTCAGTAAATGTTCTGCTCTTAGACGACACGAGAGAACTCACACTGGAGAGAAACCATATGAGTGTCATCTTTGTGGCAAATCCTTCAGCCAGTGTTCTGCCCTTAGACGACATGAGGGAACCCACAATGGAGAGAAAATTATGAATGCCTTCAGTAAGTATTCTGACCTCAGATGACATGGTATTATAAATGTAACAAACGTGGACAAGACTTCAACCGTAGCTTTAACATTTAAACACACCAGAGGACTCACATCGAAGAAAACGCTGTAATCAATGGGGAAGATCCTTCGGTTATCCTTATTCAACTTGACATATGCAAATTTATATGGAAGAGAGTCCATTATGTGTGATATTTATGTGGCAAAACCTTCAGTCAGTGGTCTGACCATAGATGACATGAGAGAACTCATACTGTCAATAATAACAACAGCTCTAAACTTTAAACACACTAGGGGACTTGCATCAGGGAGGATCCAGGTCTGCCATCAATGTGAAAATGCTTTCATTTATAATTCATGGTTAAACAACATGGGCAAACTCCATTTGGGAGAGCCCCTAGGTCTAATCACTGCGAACAAACATTCAGCCAAGCACAGTCTTGATGTGCACGAGAAAACTCAGTGAAGGAATGAATAACCATTACAACAGGAAGTAAGAGGATGAAGGCTCTTAAGGAATACCAAGTCATTCATCCAGGAGAAGTGATTCAGTGCAAAATCATGAGAAATCCTTTATTCATAGAGCCACACTTGTGGTACCTGTGTGGATTCAGACTGTACAAAACACACTCAGTGTCATGAATAAGGATGACACTTCAGTGATCTCTGATTTCATAATCAACGTTAAGGTTCTCACACTGAGGAGACAGCAGTCCTAAAATCAGTGTGGCGAAAACTTCATCTAGACTTCACATTCAGAAAAGCTAAGTTGAGGGGGTGAAAAACCCTTTAAAAGAGGCTTTAACATACAATTCAGCAAATAATTCAGAACTTTGAGAGAACTATTTATGGGGAAAAACCTGACATATAAATGCAAACAGTAAGGTGGTCTGGGAATACTGAATGCAGAATTTTGTAAGAAATTAAACTTTTTCCAACAGATTATTTGTAAATATTTAAACAATAAAGTTGGTTGCTTAAAAGTCTAGTCTGTTGGTGAAGTTGTAGTTTTCTCCATGCAGCTGCAAACACACAGATCTGGGTCTGCACTCCATGGCGTGTCGGGGAGACTCGGCCCGATTCTCTGTCTTCCCTTTCTCCACAGCCCCTTCCACACAGCTCACCTCCACTCATTCCAGCTTCCCACCAACATCAGCTGTCTCATCTATGCACTGATGGTGACACAACAGGGGCCTTCACCCCACTGGCTGGTTTCTCAATGTGCCATGACCCTGGCCTACCAGGTGGACAGTATCATGGACGTCTAGTGTAAACCACGGGGTAGTCCGCAGCCTGTCTCTGCCCCTGGGCAGCTCCGCGGGGCCAGAGAGACGGGCAGCTCTGCTGTTCCAGGCCAAGAACACTCCTTGGATTTTTCCGTGAAGCCCCTGAGTTGAGCTAGCTGGGGCAGGAGCTCATCGTGTGACGCCATCCCACATCTTATTCAGGTGAGTCCTGAGTTACGCACCTACTTGCTTCCCAAACAGAGCCACTATTGTGCCCTCCCCGCCAACACACACACACAGAGCAGCCCTGAAAAGAAGACCCCAGCAATATAATATCCCCTAACCTGTCAGACACCACACAAGCCTGTCTTATTAACGTTCTTTTCCCCAAGCAAAATGAAAGTTCTCTCAAAGCAGGTCTCTCCTGCTTTGCGCCTAGGGCTTGGAAATGTGTTGCCCTTCAACAAACTTCCATACTGAACCTAAACCTCAAGGGAAGTGTTCTCAAGAGATAACTCAGCTGATTTGTGCTCTTCCCAAACTAGCACAATCCCCAAATCATAGCTTGACAGGCTGATTAAATAAGCACATCTCGGGGTGAAACCAGTACATCATCATTTAAAAAAAAAAAAAAAAATGATTCTACTGTGCAGCTAGGGTGGAAACAGTCGTGTGCGAGGATGATGACCAACCAAAATCGAACATCTTGGTGCTGTGGCTGGAGGGGTATTGGCTGTGAGCAGGCAGGGACACATGGAAGTGTGAACAAGGGTCAAGTGGAACAAACTAGTCAGAAGTTCAGATCTGGAAGACAGACCCCCCCATGGGTTATTTCCACTGTCACAGCCCATGAGACCTTGTTACTGACCCTTTCTGTGGTTCAGTTTCCTCCATTCTAAGGTAGAAGTAAGCTTCGTGCCTCTATCTTAGAGTTGCAGTGGGTACTACTGAGTTGGTACTGTACACACCAAGCTGTTACTGCAGGTAGTAGGCACTTTGTGTTTGCAAATAGAGAATATTTTTTATAAATTGAGATCTGGAAACACCACTCTTCCTTACCTCATTTTTATATTGAAATATTTCACATCACTTAAAAATAGAATAGATTTGTATTACTATTACATTTAATCTGCTTAGGACATACATAATTTACCCTAAAGCTGTAGTTGACTTTAGCTGTGATCCTGGGCCACAACTGAATTTGAGACTTATTTGGTGGCTTAGTCAGAAATCACCTCCTCTGCCTGTGTCTCCAGGCGGGAAGGGCCTGGTGCTGCTGGGGGCAGGGCCTGTGTAGGTGCTGGGACCCCCAGGAATGATGTGCACACTCCCTTCTCAGAGGAGCTCATGTCCCACTGGAATCTATCTACACTGACCTATGCATGTAAGTGTGCTGGGCATTTTCAGTGAGATCAAGGGATTTCAGGACTGATCACATAAAGTCATGACCACAGAGGGGTGGCATCACAAAATGAGATGTATTGGGTGGCACAAAGGTGCAGCTTCCCTATCAAGGATAACTCCTTCCAGCGGCTAGAGTGCGGGACCACCACCAGGAAGGGGAAGATAACAAGGGAACACCTGGGGGAGAAGGTGTTTGGAAAGCGGTGGTGGTTTCATTGTCCAGTTGAAGTCTCTCAGCCCAAAGATGGGGAGTCTCTTGGTCAGAGAACTATAAAAGGCCAGCAGCAGCTTAGAGGCTTGTATAGCCCATGGTTTAGCTTATCTATGGTCAGCTGGTCAAATGTTGGGTGCATTTTCACAGGGTATGCACAGCAGGCAGGCTCTAAATGGTTAAAAATCTCATTTGAGCTATGTTATGTTTAAGACAATTCAGTGTATAAAAATTTAAATTTGGCACTGGTGGGCTTTTGAGCTAATGGGCCTAGTCTCTTGTGAAGACGTAAACAAGAGGCCCAATATACAAGGACCACCTTTGACTCATTTATAAAACGCTACTTGATAATCTCAGCGGATTTTTTTCTTCATATTCACTGGTTATTTATTTTGCCTGCTCAAATCTGATGTTGTAACCCTCTATTAGTATTTTATATAATATAAAACATAGAGGTGAAAACCCATAGCAATTTTCCACTCCAGAATTCCTATTTGACTCCATTTTACAATTTCTGTCTCTTTACCGAAACTCTTGATTCGGTGAAGCGTCATTTGCCTGCTCTCCTTTCGTTCTTTGAGCATCATTGAGACAGTTGTGTAAAGCCTTTGTCTCGTCTCTAAGTCCAATGTCTGTACTCCCTCAGGTACAGTATCTGTTAATTTTTCTTCTCCCTGAGGATGGGTTGTACTTTCTTGTTTCTTTGCATGACAATTTTTGTCGAATACTAGTTATTTTGAACATTATAATGTGCCTAGAAATCAGATTCTCCTGCCTTCCTGGGGTTTGTTGACACTCTATGTGGTCTGGGCTTAGTTGTTTATTTACTGATTTTCTGAACTCTTCCTGTAAAAGGTTTTGTCATGAATGCCACTGAGGTCTCTGTTCTATTAGCTTAATGGTCACCTTGTGATTTGAGAGGTATCTCCTTAAACACTGGAGCCAGAAAAACCAAAACCAAAACCAAACAAATAAAAAACCCACACACACGGAATACTCTGCCAGTCTTAGCAAACCTTCTCTGTGTTGGTGCTTTTCTGAAAGCTTCGCAAGGCACTTTACAACTGTCTCACCCTTCAGTAAGCTGCTTGTGCCACTTACTCTCTTACCATCGTGCACCACTGTGCCATATTTGACGCGACTTGTGAGTATTGATACATTATTAACCAACGCCCACGTGTTATTCGGATTTCCCTAGGTTCACCCTTACCGTTTCAGAACCCCATCCAGTACACACACCACATCACGTTTATTCAGAATGGTTCCTTAAGCTTCTCTCGGCTGTGACGTTTGCTCAGACTTTTTTATTTGTGATGACTTTTGACAGTCTTCAGAAGAACCAGCCAGGCTGATCTGACATGAAAATGTTTGAAACACAGGCCTACTCGATTTACTGGATTTCACTTTATTCGCTTCACAGATGCTGAGTTTGTCACAAATTGAAGGTTTGTGGCAACCCTGTGCATTGATCAAGTCTATTGGTGCCATTTTTTCAAGCGTCTTCTCACTTAATGTCTCTGGGTCACATTTTGGCAATTCTTGCAATATTTCAAACTTTTTCATTATTATTATATTGGTATGGTGCTCTGTGATCAGTGACCTTGATGTTACTGCAAGACTCACTGGAGTCTCAGGTGACGTTTGGCATTCTTCAGCAGTAAAGCATCTTTAACTGAGGTCTGTACACTTTTTAGACGTAACGCTGTTGCACACTTACGAGGCCGCAGCATAGTGTAAACGTCACTTTTATGTGCACTGGGAAACCAAACTTTCATGTGACTTGCTTTATTGCAATGTTCACTTTTTGCTCTTGTCTGGAGCTGATCGCACAGTGTCTCCAAGGCAAGCCTGTATCATCATCTTAAAACATTTTTGAGAGGCAGTAGTTCATGTAACAGCAGTAAAACAAATGTCTATCACGATGAACTTGTATGCACCTTATTTCTAGGTTTCAGTTCATGTTATTGGGGAGGCCTCTCACTGCTGTTTTCCATACAGGACATGAAAACCACTCTCTCTGTCACCTACCTCTGTGTCCTCAGATGGTGCACGGGAACCAGGTTTTTCTACCCCTGGAGTATTCCATCACCTCACACTACAGTTATACACGGACAATACCTCCCAGATCCTCAAATCCTTTGAGAAGTTCCTCCATAAGACATGCGTTAAGACCTGGAGATTCCTAAGTTTAAATATATAAGATATTGAATGACATGCAGAACTGTCTCTACAAGTGGTTCTAGTGTTGCCAAATCATTCGCGTACGTGGGTCTCCGCTCATCCACTGCTCTGTGACCCTCCTCTCCACAGTGCCCAGAGCCCAGCCACGGTCCTCTGAGTAAATCAGCCGTAACTGCAGCAAGGAGAACAATCAGCCGGTTTCTAGTCTTCTCCATATGGGAAGGCAACCTCTGGGTGATAACTGCGCTGTATTTAGAAGATTAATATCCCCACTACATTTAATATTCAAAGGTATCCCTCACTCAGTTTATTAGTTCCTGAAGACAAACTGTACAGCTGCCCTTTGGGGAAAACTAGCCCCGAGAAAGGTTATCCAAACGGTGATTCACGATCACATGCATGTGGAAGCGCTCTGAAAAGCATCTTTGAATTGAATGAGAAGAGCTATAGCTAAATTCAAGTTCCACTGCATTTAATAAAGAGACTATTCTTAGGGGTTTTCACATTTTAAAAGTTGTTTTAATTAAAATGTTAGAAATCAAATATGACTGAGGTGAAAACAAAGTTAACATTTCTTCCTGCAGCGCCCAGGCAGTGAGAGCCCTCAGATTTTAGAACAGCAGGATTCTATGATAGGTGGACTGCGGTCATATCTGGAATTCCAAAGAAAAACCAATGAGATTTTGAGTAGAAGGGTGAATTAAAATAATAATCATTGCAGTATTGATGATACAGTAATTAGTGAAAATATTAAGTCATAGCGGAATATTTTAATGGTAAACATATAAATTTCAATTTCATTAACATTATTTATATAACCTGTGCTTATACTATTAATACTGAATTAGGCAGTAATTAAAAGTAATGATACTTTAATATCAAATTATGAATACTGTTAATCTAGTTTACATTACTAATGTTAGAATTTGAAAGATATGTGATGTTAATAAAATTTTTAAAGGCAGTTTTTTAGAGCAGTTTTAGGTTTACAACAAAATTGAGAAGGTACAGAGATCTCCCATTTCCCTCTGTCCCCACCCACGCACGGCCTCCTGCATTATCGACGCTACTACCAGATGGTACATTTTTCAGTAAGGATGAACCTACACTGACGCATCATAATCACCCACTGTGCATAGTTTACAGTTCACTCTGGGAATTGTACATTCTGTGGGTTTGGACAAATGTATAATGACATTTATCATCATTATAATGTCATACAGAGTATTTTCACTGCCCTAAAAATCCTCTGTGCTGATTTAACTTTTTAAAAAGTGTATATTTGCAAAAGAATGGGTTATCTGAAGTTATAGTTTAATGTCTTTTAATTTTCCACATAATGAAATTATTATTACCCCCTTATATTTGTGAAGGATTCCCAGTATTGGTTAATGTTCTCATCTGAAATGTTAAGTGATTCACACTCTGGCATACTTTAAATATATCATTTCCTGGTAAAGAGCACTTTATTTGAACGTTCACATTACTATCAACTAGACTACCTTAATCTACAATATTTGACATGTGCTATAAAAAATATTTGTTAATACTATTGATTTTAAATTTCATAGCAGTTGGTTATATTTCAATGTACATTTTTCATTTTACATAATTTTTTAATTTCAGTTATTTTGGAAGAGTTTCTTCTGTACATCGACAGTGCTGTAGTGTGTGAATGAGCCTAGCATGAAATACTGCTAGATGACAGACCCTAAGATAGAATGTAAAATAGACATTATTTTAGTCTTTATATGCCTGGAACATATTATCACATGAATCAGCAATGTACATCATGCATAACTAAAAAGGCACTTTAATTTTTCCACTCTGCTGATTCTCTAAAAAACAAGCTGTAGTAGATTTCTAAAATCAACTTCTGGGTATTCCCTGGTGGTCCAGTGGCTTTCACTGCCTTGGCCGGGGTTCAATCCCTGGTCGGGGAACTAAGGTCCCACAAGCCACGCAGCATGGAGAAAATAAATAAATCAATTAACTTTTAATATATATTCTAAATATGATAATCCAGATTTAATAGTGACAATAACAAAACAGCATCAAACTCCTGTACTATGTTAGAGGGATCATTCAGAAGCACTTTGTAATTACCCATATGGTTCCTTGTTATTCTTCTCCTTAATCAAATTAAAAAACTAGAGAAGTTTGGGCAATAGAAAGTTCGCCTTCCTGGAGAAGAAAATGACCATTGGTCCCCCAAGAGCAGGAGTAAAAGTAGTTCCTGAGATAAACTGTAAACGCTTGAGGCCATTTTCCTCTAGGAGACTCAGCCCACTGGGCCCAGGTGGCAGTGACACAGCGCCCAGAGCGTGTGGCGTGAACATGCCCGCTGGCGCACTCCTGCTGGATCCAATGTGCCGTGTCATTTCATTGTTACATCACATACAGTTTACACATTAATTTTCGGGGTAAAAGCCAAAGGGTTTTTCTGTTTGTTTTCTTTTAGTTCAACTAGTTTTTCACTGTCATGAATGCTCCATACGAAATGATTTTTGTGGTAGACATTTCTATCTTGTATCAGTTCACTTACTATTTGGAATGTTCTCAAATGAGGCATAGGGAAGCCACTGTGGCACGTGAATTAGGTCACTGATCAGCCTTTGTACATCTCTCCGCTCCGAGCTGGCATCTGGAGTGAGAGAGGCTCAGCCCCGGATCCTATGGGGCTGGCATTGAAGCAGCTTCCAGGACTGAGCTGAGTGCAATGGGTATGGGAGTGGGTGGAGCAGAGCTGGGGGCATGGGTAGGGAGAAAACCGACATCTGTTCCCGATGCAAGGGAAGGCGGGGGACCAACATCCGGAGAGACTGGGGAGGCACTGGTCCTAAGGGGAATGAACCAGGGCTCACTGGCTGCCTGGACCCTGCCTCACCCCTTTGCTGAGGGTCGTTCTCACCACCAGCCCAGTTCCCTTCCTCCTCCAGTCAGGCTCACTGTGGCTCCAATATTTTCCATCAGGCTTTTACTCCACTTCTGTCCTTTCCTGGGCCTAGAGTCCAGAGCAGATGCCCTGAATGCTCCAGCTCACCTTCTGCCCTCATCTTCTTTGAATTGTATGAGAGGAAAGCAGACATTGTCAGCCGCAAGCTGGTCTGGTACCCTCAGCTGGGTCACGGTTGTCTGGTGAACATAACAATTCCACGGAACATCAGCGTCACTCAAGGCCATTATACGACAATGATGAATCAAGACGAAAACAATTCCACCCTGGACACAGACAAAATATGGACGTCGTCCAAGCCAAAAAATAACCACCGTCCCCCTGTCTCAGCATATACAAGTGACTGCTGCTTCTTTACAAATTATAGCCGTAGTGTTGCTTTCTTCAGACCTCCACAGAGAGATTTCATAAGACATCAGTCATAGAATTACCCCTCATGTGGGTTGTCTTTCAACTTTTATTTTCATTTTGATGAAGTCCAATTTATCAATTTTTCTTTGGTTGCATGTGCTTTTGACGTCATTTATCTAAGAAATCATTGCCTAATCCAAGGGCACAAATATTTGCATCTTTGTTTTCTCCTGAGAGTTTTGTGATGTTAGCTCTTATATTTAGGTATTTTATCCATTTTAGGTTTTTAAAAATATGTTAGATATGGGTACAATTTCTTCCTTTGCATGTAGTTGCCCACATAAAAAAGACTCACATCTCCCACTGAATGTTCTTGGTACCCTTGTCAAAAATAAATTGACCATAAATATGAGGATTTATTTCTGAACTCTCAATTCTATTCCATCGATCTATAAATCTGTTCTTTTGCCAGTATCACAGAGTCTTAATTAATGTACCTCCGTGGTAAGATCTGAAACCGAGAAGTATGAGGACTCAACTTATTTTTCCTTTCAAGGTTGTTTTGTCTATTCTGTGTCCTTGAATTTCCATGTGAATTTTATGGTCAGCTTGCTGATCTCAAAAATGCCAACTGGGGATTTTGATAAAGATTACATTTCATCTGTAGATCAGTTTAGGAGTATTGTCATCTAATATATAGTCACCCAATCCATAATCACTTTCATTTAGGGCATTTAGGTATTTCCTTTTTTCGTATATCTTTAATTTCTTTCAAAACATTTTGTAGTTTTCAGTGTACAAATATATTCTTAAGTATTTTATTATTTTTGGTGCTAATGTAAATGCTATTTGTTAATTTTCCACTCTCCAGGATCCAGTCCTGGATCACACACTGCTTTCTGCTTCTGCCAGCCCCTAAGTTCACTGAACACTCCCTTCACTCTATCCCTGCTCCAGTGACGCCTTGTGCCTCAGATGCCAGCCGCACACCTTAGGAACCGCTGCCCCCTCACCCACCTGTGCTTTCTCCTGATCGCTTTTGTTTTTCTCCTACCCCACCTTGGCCCTGGTCTCTTGGCCTCCCATCCCCTCTCTCTTCTCCTCTGACCTGTTCAAGATAGGAATGATTGTGGCAGGACAGGTAGGAAAATGCAGAAAGGTTTGACATTTCCAAAAGAGAAGTATTACTTTAACATCAAGCTTTAGTCACAAACTATATGTTTATTCTTCCATGTTTGTATTAATTTTTACCATATACATTTTTAAACACTGATATGACAGATTACATTATTTTGTATTATATTTTTCAGTTTAGATTATGACTGAACCAAGTCTCTGTAATTATGTTGAAAGCTGCATAAAAATATAAACTGAGCAACATAATAGATTTTTTTTTTTTTTTTGCGGTACGCGGGCCTCTCACTGTTGTGGCCTCTCCCGTTGCGGAGCACAGGCTCCGGACGCGCAGGCTCAGCGGCCATGGCTCACGGGCCCAGCCGCTCCGCGGCATGTGGGATCCTCCCGGACCGGGGCACGAACCCGTGTCCCCTGCATCGGCAGGCGGACTCTCAACCACTGCACCACCAGGGAAGCCCCATGACTTCTACTTTGACCACGATGTGAGTGTCTCCTGCTGAAATCTTCCCCATGTTATTTACATATGCATTGCGTGTTATCTTCCACAACACAAAGAGATTTCCTGTTTCATAACATTTCAACTGCAGGGCTATCAAACTTGTTAAAGATTTCACTAGTTTCAAAGACTTCAAGTATGAGCCACGTTTAGGCAATTGTTCTTTTATAAGAACTCAGGTTATGGTTTTGAGCACTCATTAATTTTTCCCTAAATTGAAACTACCCACAGCCTTCTGCTGGGGCAGCATTTACATCCAACTCAAATAACCATCGTGTCCTGCATTCTAAAGCCTTTCAGTTCCCATGTCTTTAATATGGAGGAAAGGGTTTACCCCCTTGAAACTCACCACTGACATGCAATTAGATGGGTCCTTTCTGCAGATATCTTGTACGAATATTATTTCTTCTCCCATAAGGCCACTTTTCCTGTCTAAAATACTGTTAAAAAATGCTAGTGTGGCATTGGAGAAAGAAACCTGCTGAAAGCATGCAAGGCCTGTGTGAGTATGTTTCAAATACTGACCCTGACACAGAGCAGGAATGTGAAAAGAAAGCAAAGTGAGTTGAAACACATTTCAGAAAACTGAAAATTAGGAAGTATTTTCAGGATTGAAATAAGAGAAAAAATAAAATCAAGATTGGTAAAGAGAAGGAAAATTGTCAAAGGGAAGGGAACAAGACAAAGGACACTATGTGAAACTTTAACTCTAAAAGAACATGAACAGTCCCTTTCTGAGGCCAAAAGAAAGTGCAAAAGAGAGTATAGGCCCCAGTGGCCTCTACTGCTTTCCTAAAAGCATAACTCACTCAAGAAAATCTGCAGTGAAGACTTCCCTGGTGGTGCAGTGGTTAAGAATCCACCTGCCAATGCAGGAGACATGGGTTCGAGCCCTGGTCTGGGAAGATCCCACATGCCATGGAGCAATGAAGCCCGTGCACCACAACTACTGAGCCTGTGCTCTAGAGCCCGTGAGCCACAACTACTGAGCCCATGTGCCACAACTACTGAAGCCTGTGCGCCTAGAGCCCGTGCTCTGCAACAAGAGAAGCCACCGCTCGCCTCAACTAGAGAAAGCCCCCGCGCAGCAACGAATACCCAACGCAGCCAAAAAAATGAATGAATGAATAAATAAATAAATATTAAAAAAAGAAACAAAATCTGCAGCGGCCATTTCCCAGCTTCTGCTCTCCCAATATTAGGATCTTCCTCGTGCTGAGCACACGTAAGCCTGGAGCTCACCTGGACTCAGGCACTGGTGAACTCCTTTTCCTTCCCTCCACAGCTCCACTCGCTGCTCCAACTGGGAAGTCACATATGATTTGCGGAGTTGATACCCTGTTTGTGGGGGGCAAAAAAGATACATTGGTTTTGCATTTTCTGCTGAGAACCATGCATGTCCTTTAATCTGAGGGCAGGACACCAAGGAGGGACAAGGTGAATACTGGAGGACAGCCCAGGGAAGAGCACCCCCAACGCTGAAACACTGTCACTGTGACAAAACAGGGAGCTCTTCCTGTTGCTGGTGTGCAGGTCCAAGGTCAAAGCCAGAGTGAAGAATCCTCAGCGTTTTCAACGGAGAAATTAAATGTTCCCACAGTAGGATGAACTTTACATTTTAAAAAAGAATCCGAAACACAGAAGCTCCACCAGAACAATCTAATTTCTCTTTGGAAATAGATCACTGGTATCATTTTCAAGAATGAATTTTTAACCATCAGGTGAGTATACAGAGCAGGACAGTTATTTAGTAAATATTTATTACTTTTATTCATTTAAAAATATTCATTGAATTCCTGATTGTTAAAGATAAAGAAGAGAGAAAGGGAAGAGTGGTCAGGAAAACTATATTCTTTTGGGCTGACAAAACAGGTGTAAGTAAATAAATAAACAAATGAATTAACTTCAAGTAGTTTTAAGAACCATGAAAGAATGTGAATGAGGGCTGAGAAGGGAGGGCGATACGTGGAAGCTGTTCTGGATACTTGTTAAACATATATCAGTGTTGACAGACTCACCCACAGACACCAGATGACTGATGCTCTCCAGCATCACATCTCTGAACAGCTTTCTCTGGGATGTGTCCAGCAGGGCCCACTCTTCCTGGGTGAAGTCTACAGCTATATCCTTGAAGGTCACTAATTCCTAAAACATCATGGACATTTTGTGAAGCCAGGGCCTTCCCTACAAAGGGCCACGGGAAGATACTGGACACGGCAGTGCTGCGGTTGGGCTGCTGTATAAGAGAAAAAGCTCAACCCTGTTTGGGGTTCCAGTCAAATGTTTATGGTGACATGTCGTGTGTCTTTCACGCAGACAGAAATATCCACCCACTTTGAAAACATAACACCATTATGAACATGAGTGAGATAACTGTGGTGGAAATAACCTGGGCACAGATGATGGCCAAGTTCGGCAGGACTGAACATCCTCCTAGAGAATGTGGATAATCAGGGGTGGCCTCCCTCATCTCTACACAACTCACATGTTCACGACAGAGAATAAGTCGTACAGTTCAGAAGCAAACCCCAAGGGGCCTGAGACTGCTGTGCAGAAGGAGTGTCCTGGCCTGACCCTCCTGTGGTGAGGCTCTGCGTTTCCATTTTCTCTGGGACCTTCAAGCACGGGTTATCATTATTCTTCCCGTTATCACAACCCTGTCTATATGCTAACGGGAAATAGAGGCCCCTCAGTTGAACCTGATCTCTCCAGTCCTTCAAAAATTGCTACAAGACCCTAGGTTTACTCCGTTACAATCCTTTTTCCGCAATGCACAGCCCGAATTAAGAAAAGGATTCCAGACATTTCTTTCTTTCTTTTTTTTTTTTTTTTGCGGTATGCGGGCCTCTCACTGTTGTGGCCTCTCCCGTTGCGGAGCACAGGCTCCGGATGCGCAGGCTCAGCGGCCATGGCTCACGGGCCCAGCCGCTCCGCGGCGTGTGGGATCTTCCCAGACCGGGGCACGAACCCATGTCCCCTGCATCGGCAGGCGGACTCTCAACCACTGCGCCACCAGGGAAGCCCCAGACATTTCTTTCTGTCTTCAAATTTGAACACAGTTTAATTACAAAGAAGGAAACTGGGGTTTGGGGAGCAAGAGGGGTAAGGAGAATTGTTTTCTTTTTTCAAGTTATTTAAGTGTTCAAGTGTGTTCTATAAACACTTGAATAAATTTAAAATTGGGAAAAATAAATTATTCCTCATTGCTCTCCGCCCCGCTACCCCAATCTCAATGCTGCACAGCCCTCCTCTGCAGCACCTGAATCACTGGATGGACTGAACTCACCTGAAGAAACATCTGCCTCCCTGCAGGACTATAAGCGTTTGCTCTTACTCATTTCCATCACCTGTGTCCACCACACGCCTAAGCCCAAAGCGGACACTAACATGGGATACATTAGAAGAAACAACTTTTCACCTTTTCTTCAAGGACATGATTAAGGGGGTGGGGAACGGAATAAAGTAGTGTAAATATTGGGTAGGGGATTATTTCTTGATCAGTCCCCGACCTGCCATAAGCCTCCCAGAGTCCTGAGGAAATACGACAGGCAGTAATTTAACTTCACGGGGGCACACAGGAGATCCAGGCCAAGACGGGAAACGCACTCCTCCCCTGGAAAAACAGGTATCAATTCACAAGAAAGAGCAAGTCCTACTCACCTGGGGTTGCATTGTCTGGAACTCAGTCGCCCTGTCTTCCTGTGTATTCTCACCAAAGGGCAGTTCAAAAGCTAAGCAAAGCTGAGGAAAGAGAAAGAAGCCAAGAGACTCCAGTCTTTTCTAACATTCCCAGACATGCCCACCGTCTTGAATCTGCAAACCTTCACATGGTAGTGACTCCTCAACCCACACGTGTCTGCAGCGGGGACAAGGACAAATGGGGAGAGGGCTCTCCTCTCCAAGGGTCGACTTTGATGCTCATAATGCAGACATTAACATCCTCACTTCATAGATAAGAAAACACAAGTATGGGGCTTTACAGTTTAATTAGACGCGGTGTCCCGATGTATTATTTAATTCCATCCCTGGCACCAAATCCTAAGAGAACCCGACTCCTGCCATATGGAGATTCTCGTATCCATAACCCAGGACGCCATTCTGGAGTCGCTGATTCTATAAATCTTGGTGAGGTCCACTAGCATTGTTTTGCAACACCCGTCTCAGCTCAGTAGTGTCCCGTACTTTCCCTCAAGATAACTTGCCTTTAGTCATCTGGATCCTCCACATGTGGAATTCAGGCAATGTCAGTGTCTCAACCCTAGCTGTATACTTCAGGGCCTTGGATACGTGACCAAGCAACTCTGGAATCTCTTTCATGCTGAGTGGAAACAATTCAGAGACCAATCCCTTGCTCGAGTGCTCAGTGATTCTCATCATGCGAGTCTAGCACATACAACCCCTCGCACAGAAACAAGCAGGAGTACAAATGTCGTAATGCTACAGTTATGCTGCACAACCCCCGTAAGGCAGACAGGCTCATAAAATATAGTGAAGGGGTTTCATTCTGGAGGAAATTTATTGACTGGGATATCTCAATGAAATGGTGTCTGGAATGCTAGTTATTTTTATGAACAACATTATCCCTTCATTTTATAATTTAAGGATATGAAAGAATCTGTCAACTCTCAAGTACTACCTAAAACAAAGTTTACAATTAAATATATTACATCACCAAATACTGACACTGTGTCAACAGAATATGATTAAAACCCTTTGATGCTGAGGGCCTGGAAACAGAAAAAAAAAAAAATCTGCTAGTGTTAAGTGAGACCCTGAGTGGAATTCACATGTATTTGCTTACATACATATGTTGTTGCATTGAATACTCACAACAACCCTGCCTTTATGGATTATCACACATTTTTCTTTTTTTAAATAAATTTATTTATTTATTTATTTATTTATTTATTTATTTATGTCTGAGTTGGGTCTTTGTTGCTGTGCACGGGCTTTCTCTAGTTGCGGTGAGCAGGGGCTACGCTTCCTTGCTCCGCAGCATGTGGGATCTTCCCGGACCAGGGCTCGAACCCGTGTCCCCGGCGTTGGCAGGCAGATTCTTAACCACTGCGCCACCAGGGAAGCCCTAGTCACACATTTAACAACTGATGTGCTTTAGGTTCAGGAAGCTTTATTTATATGACAAAATTGTGCGGCTAGAAATCGACAGAATAAGAATTTAAAATGAGCTCTGCCCATCTCTGAATATCAAATAACTAAATATTCTAATCTTGTGGGTAGACACCAAAACCAGGTTTTACCTGTATATGTCACCAGTCAGATCCATGACCAGAGACCTCTCCCTCACAAACCTCCTCCTTTCAGCCTATTCCTACAAATACTGCCCATGCTCCTACTACATGGGAACCTCCAGTTCACTGACCTCAATTTCCAAAATCAGCCCTCACCTCTCCTCATTTTTACGGGTCAGTGTAACACACAATTACTCATTTCAGCATATACACACCAAGACCAACAATTCTAATGCCCCAACTTAGTCCTTCCCCATATCCGCTGAGACGCCAGTCCCAGATGACCCCAAATATCTCCTCTTCCCATGGCTGCATCTGTCACAGTTCAGGTTTAGGTATTGATCTGGTCTAATTACAGTGTCATATACCTCCCAAAGGCTTTGTCTAAATATCTGGCATCTTACTGTGGCTTCCTAATCACTCTGCCATGCTTCATTAATATGTCAATATTCTCTGTACCTTTCAAATCTCACAAATTCTCTTTTCCTCTTTTCAAAAATGGCTTCACTTCCTACTGCAGAGATGAATTAGATAATGTGAAGAAACAGTTCTGCTCACTGGCGTGAAATCTATACTTATTCCTGAACTCCAACTCATCAGTGTGTCTTCTCATGTAAAAACTGAAAAGTCGTCTCTATTCCTAACTAAATCCAACTTCTCCGGTTGTACCCCTTTTTCACCTACTCCCTCAAATATTTCATATTATAGATTAGAAACTGAATTTATTGTACCAGCAACCTCTTCATCACTTCCCCATCCATCTCCTTAAACTCATTTAGTCTCTACACTCTTGAAATAAAAACCAGCTCTAAGCCAGTTTACATCTCATCCCTGCCACGTGACCTTTCCCCTTCAAAATAAAACTGAAAAACAGTACATACTTGGTCACAGTATGGTGACAGTACATACTTGGTCACACTCCCTCACTTGTAAAAATCACTAATGATCTCGTTAATAAATTTTGATAAGATCACAGTTATTCCCCCGTAATTAAGTGCAATGAGTGTATCTCAACCTTTTACTTGGAACCAAAGCATGATCTCCTTTTGGGAACTTTCTCTCTCCTAGGATTATCTGACAGCTCAAATTCCTGTCTTTAAAATATTCTAGGGCTTCCCTGGTGGCACAGTGGTTAAGAACCCACCTGCCAATGCAGGGGACACGGGTTCGAGCCCTGGTCTGGGAAGATCCCACATGCCGTGGAGAGACTAGGCCTGTGTGCCACAACTACTGAGCCTAAGCTCTAGAGCCCGAGAGCCACAACTACTGAGCCCACGTGCCTAGAGCCCGTGCTCCGGAACAAGAGAAGCCAGCGCAATGAGAAGCCCGCGCACCACAACCAAGAGTAGCCCCCCTTTGACGCTACTAGAGAAAGCCCGCGCACAGCAACGAAGACCCAACGCAGCCAAAAATAAATAAATAAAATAAATATATTTTTTAAAAATATAAAATATTCTAGTCACTCCTTCTAGGAGTCCTTTTCAAGGTCCTCCTCCAACAGTAGTGTTAAAATAGCTCAAGGTTCAATCCTACCCCTTTTTTCTCTCCCCTTACAATATACTATCTCAGAACTCTCACAACAATCCTTTAGTTGCTTCAATTTTCCCTTTGTTAAATCTAAACTCATATCTAGAAACTCGTATCTAGATTCCACTTCTGAGCTATAATCTCCATGTGAATGTATTACAGGTGTGCAAAACGAAATATATTTCAAAATGAAGCCATTAACTCTTCCGCAAATAAAAATTTCTTCTCTTCTAGTCTTTTTTTTTTTTTTTTTTTTTTTTTGCGGTACGCGGGCCTCTCACTGTTGCGGCCTCTCCCATTGCAGAGCACCGGCTCCGGATGCGCAGGCTCAGTGGCCATGGCTCACGGGCCCAGCTGCTCCGCGGCATGTGGGATTTTCCCGGACCGGGGCACGAACCCGTGTCCCCTGCATCGGCAGGTGGACTCTCAACCACTGCGCCACCAGGGAAGCCCTCTTCTAGTCTTTTGAAGACTAGATAGATAGTTAGATAATGGTCCCACTAACTATCCAAGGATTAATCTTCGACACTACTTTTCAGAACCACACAAGGGAGTACTGCTGTTATCCCTACACTTAGAGCTATTGTCATCTTTCATTTTCACTCCTTTATCTACGCACATAGGACCGCTCCATATTCATTAGGTGTCAGCCTGAGATGAAATGCCATTTGTTCTGAGATCCCGTCTTTAAACTATAAGCCTTTCCTTCTCAACTAGTTGGCTTGAGGACTCTACATTTCCTTTGGTCTATTCATCTAATTTCTCACTATGCATTTATTTGTTTGCTCCTTTCTTCACTGCCAAGACCACCTGCAGAAAAATCACCTGCAGAATCTTAACGCAATTTTCTCTTTGTGATTTATGAATTATGAATAAACAGAAATTCCATGTACACAATCACCTAACCTGCCCTCAGAAGATTATGATAAACGGTCCCGCACGAGATTGAACATAGTAAGATGCACCCTTAAAAGTAAAACAAAAAATGATTATCTTTATATAGCCCCTCGGAGCTTTTAGCTTGCCTCCTGTTGCCTGATTCGAACTTGTTAAAAAATATTTCAGATAAAAACACACTGGCGACACTGCCAAGAAGCAAACATACTGGTGGTTATGGAGAGTTCATGTGTTAATATACAAATTAAGAAAAGCCGAGTCCTCGCGGAGAGTCGCCGCGGTTTCTTGCTTCAACAGTGCTTGGACGGAACCCGGCGCTCGTCCCCCGCTCCGGCCGGCCGCTCAGAGCCAGCCCTCGCCACCACCTCACGGCGCCCTCCCGACCGCCCCAAGGTCCCCGCCGCCGTTACAGCGCCGCGCAGCCACCGCCACCGTTTCACCTCAGCCGCCCGCCATGACGACCGCGTCCCCCTCGCAGGTGCGCCAGAACTACCACCAGGGCTCGGAGGCCGCCATCAACCGTCAGATCAACCCGGAGCTCTATGCCGCCTACGTCTACCTGTCCATGTCGTACTATTTTGACCACGATGATGTGGCTTTGAAGAACTTTGCCAAATACTTTCTTCCCCAATCTTGTGAGGAGAGGGAACATGCTGAGAATCTGATGAAGCTGCAGAACCAACGGGGTGGCCGAATCTTCCTTCGGGATATCAAGAAACCAGACCGTGATGACTGGGAGAATGGGCTGAATGCAATGGAATGTGCGCTACACTTGGAAAAGTGTGATTCAGTCACTACTGGAACTGCACCAACTGGCCACTGAGAAAAATGGCCCCCATTTGTGCGACTTCATTGAGACTCATCTGAATGAGCAGGTGAAATCCATTAAAGAATTGGGTGACCACGTAACCAACTTGCGCACGATGGGGGCCCCCGAATCTGGCATGGCACGGTATCTTTTTGACAAGCACACCCTGGGAAATAGTGATAATGAGAGCTAAGCCTTAGGCTGGCTTCCCGTAGCCACAGGGGTGACTTCCCTGGTCACCAAGGCAGTGCATGCATGTTTGGGTTACCTTACGTTTTCTGTAAGTTGTACCAAAATATCTGCAAGTCCTTTCCTTAGTACCATTCCTTCAAATAAAGTAATTTGGTACCCCCCCCCCAAAAAGAAAAGCCAACCAGTTTGCATCTCTCCAAGGATATTTAGCTATATCCTAAGTATGTAAATCACTACTACAAAGTTTCAGAATAACTGAGCCACAACTTATAAGTGATTTGAGTATAAATAAAATGTGTTTTAACTAATTTTTTAATGCAGAGGACACGGGTTCGAGCCCTGGTCTGGGAAGATCCCACATGCCACAGAGCAACGAAGCCTGTGCACCACAACTACTGAGTCTGAGCTCTAGAGCCCGTGAGCCACAACTACTGAGCCCGCGTGCCACAACTACTGAAGCCCGTGTGCCTAGAGCCCATGCTCCACAACAAGAGAAGCCACCGCGATGAGAAGACCGTGCACAGTAATGAAGAGTAGCCCCCACTCGCCACAACTAGAGAAAAGCCCACGCGCAGCAACGAAAGACCCAATGCAGCCAGAAACAATAAATAAGTAAAATAAAATTTATAAATAAATAAAACTTAGAACTGAGATGTCTCAGGCTACTGGTGCAGGAACGAAGAATACAAGATTCTGAAAAACCGTTTAAAAACAATCTACTGTCATTTTGAGTATAAGCTTTTGTTTCAAAATCAATATTTTCCCTCCATGTCTTTTTTTTTGACAATTTTATAAATTTGGGAGTGTCATCGGTTTATTTCAACAATTCCTGTCACACTGAGGTCCTGCAGAAGACCTGTCATAAGATGAAATTCAAAAGTATCTAGGGCTGTCATTGGGTCACACTAAAAAAGTTAATCATGGTAATAATTCAATTTGAAAACGAGTTACGCTGAGAAGCATTATTTTAAATATATGAGAGAGAAGGCAACTTCCTTTACAGCCTGCAAAGTGAAATCATAATAAATTCTGATTTGGATGTGAATAAAATATCAACATTTAAACATGGTTGGGAGTTTTAATACACCTACTCTTCAATTTTTCAATGTTTTTTCAACTACTTTCACTTTATAGAAAAACTACCCTGTAGAAAGTAATAAACACGTGTAGCGCTACAAACACTACTTCCCTTTCACCTGGGAACCGGGTGCGTGTTGACCAGGCCCTTCCTGTGTCCCCAAGTCACTCGACCAAACACCCCGGCTCGTCGTGGTGCTTCCACCAGCGTCCACACAGGTCCCTTCCTCCGAATCTGTAGCGGGATTTCCCCTCAGAAATGATCTTGAACCCGTAAAAAATACGACAGCGTGCTGTGATTTTCACCCCAAACCCCTCACTGAACGCATACTTCTGTAAAAGAAGTCTTGCTAAATCAGTGCACGAGAAAGTGAAGAATAAAACACTTGGAAAAGTTCACAAAACGGAAAGCACTTTCCCGCTCTTTGAGAAAAATACGTACCTTCAGGTCGGGTCTCTCCTGAGGAAACAAACCGCTTGCTCTCGGGGGCAGGCGGCGTCCTCGAGGTCCGCGGGCAGAGAGCGCATGCGCCCTATGTGCGTCACGTCACGTGGCGCTCTTGCGCCCTCTGCCGGCGGCCCGGCGCGGTACAGGATGCTGAGAGCTCGCTGTTTGCTGGGGAAGTGAGCCCTTCACAGGCTCTTGCGCAGTTAGCCTGGGGGTAACAGACACGTGAAGGGAGACGGCTAGAATAGCCCATGTGCTAATGGATGACGGAGCTTAACGTATTAAGCTATGTTGATAGCTTAATATTATAAATATTAATATTTATATTACTATGTTAATATAAACGATTATTCCTTATAGACATGCATCTATGTCTATATGTATATATGGATCAATGGATCCGTAGATGCAACTTAGGTGGACATACATAGGTCAGAACATACAAAAACTTCCTCACACTGTCAGCTGAGAAGCCAAGAAACAAGCACTCCCCTGTAGCAATGGACGCATTCAGATCTACGTTGTTGTTGTTTTTGAACATATTTGCTAATGAAAAGAAACCATGTTCCTTGGAGAAATAGGTCATTTTAGGTCTGGAGCAGGAAATGTACAAGATGAACCTGGAGACTCTTGTAGTTCCAGACAGTGAGGAAGTGTTAATTCAACAAAACAATAAATGCACACATACACACACAGGCACAGATGGGATTGTGTCAAAGGAAAACAGAAATCAACTAAAAGAATTCCCAAGGGCCAAAACTGGAAGATTCTGAGCAACAAAATAATTAAGTAGTATTCACTATAACCCAGGGTACAAAGTAAATATCCAAGAGTTCATACTGATTTAAATAAAAGACTAACTATATAAATAAATTGGAGGAGGGTACAAGTCTCCCATGGAGAGGAATTCCTGATAATTCAGGTGGATATCAGCAATCCAGGAGGTAGAGTAGAACTCTCCACTTCTTAAGGGCTGCGCATAGTGAAATCCTTCCAAAACAATGCATTTTTTGACATGACGAAAGCATAACTTTACACTGGAGAAATCTGGTAAATAGCTGGACAGACAACATTAACATCCTAGTGATAAATCATTTCATACTTGTAGCCTTGAAATGAAATGATGAGAATGGTAGTTTACCTCTGTCATCTTTCTCAAAAAACAAATGAACAAAATAAAAATTCAACAAATAAAGAAACACATAAGCCAAACTAATTATAAGAAAAATCATCAGCTATATCCCAATTGGAGTAAATTCCATAAAATTCCAAGGTTCCCCGGAGTACTTAGAAAGTTCCGTGGTTGCTTGAGTGAGCCGGTCACTTCCTCTACGGCTTCCAGGTCAGTATCAACATTTCCTGGCTACCAGAGGCGACCTGGAAAGTTTTCATCAGCTCAGGGGGAACAAGGTAGCTGACTGAGCAGCCATTTTGACCAATGGTGGTCTCCTGGCTTTCGAGCTTAAGTAAGTTTCTGAAGAGGGAGAAGTGTTCTCCCTGCAGCCTTTCCGGACTGGTTCTTGTGTCCTTGGGGGCATCTGAGAGAAACAGCAGGAGTCTCATGCCCACCGTTCACTCGCTGGCCTTCTGTGTCATTAAGAGCTGTTTCTGGATCCCTGAGTTGAAGGAGAAAATTCAGTGTTTTCTCAAGATGTCCAGAGATGCCCTCGGGTGGCGATTCCAGCTGGCTACAAACAATTGCTGGGCTTCGCAGGGACTTGTGACTTTTTGCAGAGTCTCAGGAGGGCCCAGTACATCATCCTTGGTTCTCACATTCCAGTCTGGGAGAGCCCCTGCCTCAGGAGTATCTCAGGAGCATCTTCAAGCCGAAGGTTCAGTCGGGAATATCACGAGCTGGGAGCTGCAGTATATGAGTATTTGTGTTGGGGACCCCTCACAGGCATCTTCAGAAAATCAGACACCCTTGGTGAGTAGAGAGACTCTATTCATTGTTGTATAAATACAACCAAAACACAATACATAAGGGCAACAGATATATGAATAAAAATAATCATGAATGTCAACAGTAACAAAGGTCATTATCATCCTAGTGATACTAACAATTATAATACTGAAAATAGTACTCAGCCTACAAAGAGGGTAGATAAGAGTACACATTCCCTCAAGTGAACGACAGATACAGATCCTGGACTTCGTGGAGGCAGTCTGAGTCAGAGTGCCGGTTACACAATGAAAAAGTGTTCCCTGAAAGCAAGGCCTAGCAGCAGGTGGGATCAGAAACACAAGGCCAAGGGGCTTCCCTGGTGGCGCAGTGGTTGAGAGTCCGCCTGCCGATGCAGGGGACGCGGGTTCGTGCCCCGGTCCAGGAAGATCCCACATGCCGCAGAGCGGCTGGGCCCGTGAGCCATGGCCGCTGAGCCTGCGCGTCCGGAGCCTGTGCTCCACAACGGGAGAGGCCACAGCGGTGAGAGGCCCGTGTACCGCAAAAAAAAAAAAAAAAAAATTATAACATAAAATTCATGATGTGACAGGAGATAATAGGAACTGAATACAAATGTAGAAATAAATTACCAAGTTGAGATTAAAGGCAATTCCTTTCCTGTTATGAGGGAGATGGCATAAATAATGAATGACAGTACAGGAATACTCTAACTAAATCTAGTGGTAGAATGTATATACATCCAAAATTATCTATTTCCCTAGACTAAAATGTTAACAGTTATCATTGCTGGGTAGTAGGATTATGGGTGATTTTTAAATATAAAATTTCATTCTTTATAGGTTTCTACAGATTTCTACTATGAATAAATTACTTTTATATTGAGAAAATAATACAAAAATATCTATTTCCTTTGTGAAAGAGTTTATATACAACCTGACAAATGTGGGGAAAAAATGCGAGTCCATGGAGAATGAATAGCAATGGGGAAGGTTTGAAATACTCTTTAATGTGAATGGGAGACAGAATTGACAAGCAATTCAATCATAGGATTGCCAGGCATTTTTCTGAGACATAACTGAAATGTCTTCAGATACAATGAAATACTTATTGTGCCCCCCAGTTTAATTATTTCCTCTTGGGAACCAGGAATTTTAAGCTTAAGGAGCCATCTGCACAACCATAAGGTCTCCACTCAAATAGTTACCGAGTCCAAGCTCGCTCTGCTTGCCGCATGACAGGCCAATACATCGGAGACGAGGTGCTGAGGCAAAGAATAGCAACTTTATCAGGAAAGCCAGGCATCTGGGAAGATGGCGGACTAGTGTCCTAGAGTACCATCTTATCGGGGTCTGGAAGGGGAGGAGGTGAGGAAGTAAAGTAAGAAGGCCATAAGTCTTGCAAAACATCTGGTTTGGCCAGCCTTGGGGAGGGGGTGTGTTAATTTCCTCTTTCTTGCAGCCGTTCACAGGTGGGCAGGGTCAGAATGTGTGAGTTGAACAAAGGCAGTTTAGTTTAATATTCAGGCAGAGGGGCAGGTTTCCCCGATGCAGGTCAATATGTATGCTTATAGCTATAGAAAGATGTAGATTGACCCACCCTTCTCCAGCTGTAAGGAAATCGCCATCCCCAGTTAAGGAATTTAGGGCTTTTCTATGTGTGGGAAGATGCAAGGGTCTGGGCTCGCTGAAATCATTCCTTTGATATGCACCTCACCTATCTGGGGCCAGTATTCTATGTTTTCACATCCTGAGTTTCCTCAAGGCTCACCACGGGGGAGTGGCTGCAGTCTGATGGCGGCCAGATGGCAGGTATTCTTTGTTTCCTTCCGGAGTTCCCTCGGGGCTTTTACCAGCTCAGGCTGGAGGGCTGCACTTGCTGTCTGTGACATCCTTTCTTCACTGATACGGCAGGAAATATTCCATTTCTCAGATCCTCCCCTTGGTCCAGAATTAGACCAATATTTGGGAGACATTTCACGACCAGATATTGTCCCACAGAGCTGGGAGGCTCATCCCAGATCAGGCGAAAATTCTTGTTGATATGCCTCTCCAGGTGCTAATTTCCAGATTAGGCCCTGTCGATAATTAAAGATTTTTCTGGATTCTCTGTCTCACTAGCCTGTTATGAACCAGGAAATGTTTTCCCTCTTGCTTCTTCCCATACCTAGAATCACACTATTACAATTATTCTATGAGAGTCATAAATGTGATCTATTTCCTTAAGATGTTTAGCCATCATCAATTTTGTTGGAGGCCTGGTTACACACTGGGTACTGTAAGAGACAATTTTATAAAAATAGACAGGATAGGGCTTCCCTGGTGGCGCAGTGGTTGAGAGTCCACCTGCCGATGCAGCGGACACGGGTTCGTGCCCCGGTCCGGGAAGATCCCACATGCCGCGGAGCGACTGGGCCCGTGAGCCATGGCCACTGAGCCTGCGCGTCCGGAGCCTGTGCTCCGCAAAGGGAGAGGCCACAACAGTGAGAGGCCCGCGTACCGCAAAAAAAAAAAAAAAAAAAAGGGGGGCGGTGGCCCAATTCCTGGGAATCCCCGCCCCTTCCCCAAAATAGTTGGAATAATCCTCCCGCTCATTAGCCTATGAAATGACCAGCCCATAAAAACTAACCGCACGATGTTTCGAAGTCTCTTGCCTTCCGAGATGGCCTACCGTCTGTCTGGATGTGGAATGTGTTTCTCTCTAAATAAATCTGATTCTTACCTATCATTTCGTCTCCGAGCTCTTCCGCGGCGAAGAGAGAACCTTAACTTCACCACGACTCTCCCGCTCTCCTCTTTTGTTTCTTACTCTCTGTTGCCTTTTTAGACTTAGCCTCTGGCCTCTCTTGGGCCTGAGAAGCGCGCCCTCACTTGCAGCCATCTCCATCTCTCCCTCCCTCTCTTACTTACAGTCTGTCTCATTTTCAGAGCTATTGCAGCAGAAATGTGGGCTCAGTACAAGCATAACATCGCCCCCTCCCCGAGGCTACCCTCATAGGCTTATTGGTCCACCTATGCCTAACTTTCCTTGTCTCAACTCTGCATCCCTACCTCGCTCTTACTTGCCACTCTTATCTCGTGACTTTGCTGGAAACGGGGGCAAAAATCTGCCAGGCATTATCCAACCTTGCCGCTGTTACATGTGCGTAGGGCATGCCGGGGAAGGCTTCCAGCTATCCTCGCAGACAGGTAAGGACCCTAACCATAGGCTCTTTGCCCTCTGGGTTGGCCTTATGCACCATTTAATTCACTAGTAACAGGTCCAGTTGTGTAAAAAGATGGACTACAGCCTTACTTAGAGTTCGTGCCCCTGGTTACTGCAGCTGCGATCCCTTTGGGGCGCTCCCTCCACGGTGGGCGGTTCCCGGGGTTTCAGGAGGGGGAGGGTCCCGCGCCGCCTGGTTGGGACTTAGGGCAGTGGGTCCGTCCCTTCTCCGCCAGCCTCCTGGTGTTTGGCCCGCCCCCTCCAGGATCCACCCTGACGTCACCCCGCCCTGTTAGGGCGGGGCAGGCGGCTCAAGCCGGGTGGGCCTTGCACCCGGCGCCGCCCCGGGGATACGTGCCCGGGCCCTGACCCGCCTTTACCCTGCTTGCCTCCCCGGGTCGAGTGATTGGGAGTGTCCTTTCAGGGTCGCGGGGCCTCCGTCCCCCCCAACGACAGTCACGAGGCCTCCGCCTCAGCTTCAGACCCGCCCCCGCGCCCAGCCCCACTGCCCGCTGGCCAGAGCACATGTGCGAAGGTGGGGGGAGCGTGGCACCGAGGCCCCAGGGGTGCCGCCCACAAAAGGGGAGGGAAAAGACAGGGTTTTTTCCTTTTTCAGAAACCGTCTCCCTTACTGGCCAGTGCCTGCTCTCTGAAACTTACCACCTTTTTAGAGAAAAAGCCTGGGTCTTGATTAAATAGGTCTTAGAACCACGAGGATGTCCGGGGGAACATATCCCAGAACACAGGGATTAATCTATAGAATCTATAGAGAAACCTCAGGAAGGGCACTCATCCTGGGTACTACGGATGCCAGGATAGGACACGGGCCCCAGGACGCTGCGGCCAGCAGAACTGCCACATGCGAGAGTAGCTGGCCCCCACTGTGGATAAAGTCATTAGGACTAGAGAGCCCCCATGGGACCTCCTAGCGCTAGCGCTCCTCTCTGGTACAGGAGCATTCTCTCCCCGAGGGAACGACGGGGAACACCTCCACCATCCCCGAGGACTCACCCCTCGGGTGCAGTTAGAGTCACTGGGACAAGTTTTCTCTAGATTCTTTAAAATGAAAAAGCTCGGGCTTCCCTGGTGGCGCAGTGGTTGAGAATCTGCCTGCCAATTCAGGGGACACGGGTTCGAGCCCTGGTCTGGGAAGTTCCCACATGCCGCCGAGCAACTAGCCCCGTGAGCCACAATTACTGAGCCTGCGCGTCTGGAGCGTGCGCTCCGCAACAAGAGAGGCCGCGATAGTGAGAGGCCCGCGCACTGCGATGAAGAGTGGCCCCCGCTTGCCACCACTAGAGAAAGCCCTCGCACAGAAACGAGGAGCCAACACAGCCATAAATAAATAAACAAATAAATAAATAAAATTTGAAAAAAAAGAAAAAAGGCAAAATCCCTTAAAAAAAAAAAAAAGCTCATTTTCTTTGGTAATATATAAACTTAAGGACGGTGAGGCCTGGCCAGAAAACGGAAGCCTCAACTATAATGCCATCCTAGTTAGACATCTTTTGCAAAAGACACGGGAAATGGACAGAATTCCTTATGTACAGGCTTTTATGGCCCTAAGAGAAAACCCAGAGCTATGCAAGTCCTAGGTTAGGGAACCTTGCTGGTTGGGACCCATTCGGGCTACACAAAAGCCCTCTCTAGTGGCACCCCTGGAAGAAAAGGAGCCCCAGACAGAAGACCCAAATACTTTCGAGGGACACATTGTATGTGCAACCCACTTCATCAACCAATCAGCCCCCGACATCCGTCGGAATCTTCTGAAGCTTGCCATGGACCCCCAAACCCCCTTAACCTTATCGACAAGCTTTCAGTGTCTTTAACAACAGAGACCAGGCTGAGGAGGGAAAGAAGGAACAGTGTGACTTAAGGAAGGAACGACAGCAAGCCAGGCTTTGGGCAGCTGTGATGACAAGACCTATCCCACCTCCTGGTCACCCCAAAAGTACTCCCAGAAGACTTCCGCCAGGGAAGGGAGCCTGTTCAGCTGTGGGAGTCCCAAACACTGGAACAAGGAATGCTCAGGAAACAGGCCCCAGCCTAAACCCCAAACGCCATGCCCACTCTGCAAGAAGATGGGCCCCTGGAAGAGGGACTGCCCCCAGCTCCGAAGGGAACAAGGAAATTCCTCCATGTCAGTCACGGCGGTGGCTGATTGACAGGACCTGGGACCCCCCCAAGGCCCCCGAGAAGACAGTCATTGTAAGGTCGGATCTTAACAAACGGCACCACGAAACAGAGGAAAGCTTCAAGTGAGCTTTATTAGGGAGCGCTCCCGGGCGAGGTTCACTGGCCCGAGAGAAAGGGGCCAGAGAAGTTGCACCCGGGCGAGGGTTGGGCAAGATTTTATAGGGGAAGAAGGGAAAGGGGTGTGGTGAATCTGGGAGGGCGCAGGGTATTCCTTATTTGGTGGTCTTTTCGGGTATCCTGGGGAACAGTTAGTCCCGCCCCTCGAAAGGCGGGAAGGCTGGGCCGGGTGCAAAGTCCCCTGGTCAGTTACTGGAACTGGGTGGTCCGGAGAGTTTCGGCCTGATGCAACCTGTGAATCTGATTGTGTTCCCCTGCCTCGGGCCAGTTGGCCTTACATCCCGACATCTTTGGTGTAATGGGGCGGCGTTCTGATCTCTGACTACTTCATGCTGAGTGGGGGCGTCGAAAGGGGAGACGGGCGACCAGAGGTCCGAGGCTTAGGGGAGACCAGTGGGGGGTTCTGTAGGAAGCAAGGTGTAAGGACCGAGGAGCATTTGGTTTGTGGCCACCCGAGAGACTTCCTCCATGCGCCTGCGAAGGAACCTCCTTTGTCGGCCGTCAGGAGATCCAGGGCTCGTCGATTTTGGAGGGCAACTCGGGTTACTGAGGTGATCTGGTGCTGGAGGGAGGTGATGGAGGCGGCAGAAGCCTCGATGGCTAGCTGGAGTTTCTGTTCTAGGTCACGGGATGTTGAGACACTGTGTGTTAGGGCTCCTCCCCCATGCCCGCAGCAACGAGAGAGGAAGCGAGGGAAATGCCTGCGACCATAGGGAGAAAGATGGCCCTTTGGCCCTTAGAGAGGTCGAGGGCCCGCGTGAGTGCTATCAGTTCAGCCCTTTGAGAGGTTGTCCCTTCTGGGAGGCTGTTAGCCTGGATAATAGTTGAGATAGTTACCACCGCATAGGCTGCCCGTCGGCGTCCGTCAGGCCCGAGTTTTGAGCTGCCATCTATGAAGAGGGTGCGGTCCGGGTTTGAAAGAGGGGTGTCAAAAGTCCCTCTCTCGGCGGGCTGAGGGCCTCTAGGACTTGGGGGCAGGAGTGGGAAGGGGAGGCCCCGGTATCGGAGATAGGCAAGAGGGAGGCCGGGTTTAGGCCGGGGGAGAGGTCGAGGGAGATAGCAGGGTTTTCAATGAACAGTAGGTGGAACTCCTGGATGCGGGAGGGGCCCAGGAGGGAGAGAGACTTGTGGCCTAGGAGGTCGACCAGCCGGTGGGAGGAAAACACGCTTAGTGGGTGGGCCAGAGTCAGTTTGAGTGTTTGGTCAGTTCGGCTGCCGCTGCTAGGGCCCGAAGGCATGGCTGCCATCCCCGAATGGTTGGGTCTAGCTGTTTGGAGAGGTAAGCCACGGGGCGGTAGGAAGGCCCTACAGGCTGGGCAAGGAGTCCAGTGGCTATTCCGGCCCGTTCATCCACAAAAAGGTGAAAAGGTCGGTTTGGGTTGGGCAGAGAAAGGGGAGGAGAAGATATCAGAGCGTTATGGAGGGTGAGAAAGGCCTGTCGAACGGCGGAAGGAGAGGTGAGGGGTCCTTGAGGGGTTTCTTTAGCGGCTAGATATAAGGGTTTAGCGAGGAGAGCAAAGTTAGGGATCCAGTGTCGGAAAAACCCTATAAGGCCCCAAAAGGAGAGAATTTGTTCCGCTATTTCCGGAGGCTGGAGTTCACGGATAATCCAGGTGCGATCGGCTGTTAGACCTTTTGTGGTAGGGGTAAGGTGGAGCCCCAGGTAGGTTACAGAAGATACAGATAACTGAGCCTTGGCTGCGGAGACCCGATAACCGCGAGAGCCAAGGTAATTGAGGAGATCTGCAGTGTGTTGTCTTGAGAGGCTGAGAGATGGGCTACGAAGGAGGAGGTCACCTACAAATTGAAGGAGTGTGCTGGGGGTAAGGGAGCAGGAAGTGAGGTCCTGTGCCAGCGCCTGACCGAAGAGGTGAGGACTGTCGCGGAAGCCCTGGGGAAGAACTGTCCAGGTGAGCTGACTGGAAGTATGAGTATCCGGATCCGTCCAGGTAAAGGCGAAGAGGAAATAGGAGTCGGGATGTAGGGGGATAGTGAAAAAGGCATCTTTGAGATCCAGAACCGTAAAGTGGGTTGTGGATGGGGGGATATGGGAGAGCAAGGTGTATGGCTTTGGTACTACTGGGTGGAGAGGAATTATGGCCTCATTGATTAGTCGGAGGTCCTGGACCAGGCGATAATCCCCAGAGGCCTTGCAGACAGGCAGGATGGGGGTGTTGCAGGGAGAGTCAGTGGGGATAAGGAGTCCCTGGTTTAGGAGGTTGTAGGCCCCTAAGGTGAGTCTCAGAGATGGGAAATTGGGGCCTTGATGGAAATTTGGAGGGGTCCTTTAGATGGATGAGGGCGGTGGAATGGTGTGTTGCTATTGTGGGCTTAGAAGTATCCCAGACTTGGGGATTGATTGGGTTCGGTGTGATTGGAAGAGGGGGATAGGAGGGGGAGGGTTCTAGAGACAGGCTGAGAAGAGGAAGTAGGAGTTGGGAGGAGGGGACCTTAGGGTCAAGTTTAACCAGCTGGAGGGAGGCCCCTAAGTGGAAAAGGACATCTCGGCCTATCAAGGGAACTGGGCAGGATGGTATGACTAAGAAGGAATGAGTAAAAGGGAGTCCTTCGATATGACATGGGAGTGGACCGGTCTGGAGTGGGAAGGATGGTTTGCCATCAATACCCATGACCGAGATCTGGGAAGGAGAAACTGGCCCGGAATAAGTAGGCAGGACCGAATAGGTAGCCCCCGTGTCCACCAGAAATGAGATGGACTTACCCGCTACCTGTAGCGTTACCCTGGGCTCGGCGAGGGTGATGGGGGTCTTCGAGTCTGGGCGCCGTCAGTCGTCAGCCAATCCCAGCAGTTCGAGTGGTAATGCCGTTGGGTCGGCCTGCCCCCCGTGTGGAGACGCTGAGGGAGGGCCAGTCGTAGGGCAGTCACTCTTCCAGTGGCCCGTTAGCCCGCAGCTGGGACAGGGCTTAGAAGGAGGTCGGGGATTGGGACATTGGCGAGCCCAGTGGCCTTCTTTTCCGCATTTGAAGCAGGCCCCCGGCGGGGTCGTCTTTTGCGGACCCCGTGGATGCTGTGATCCATGGGAGATGGCCGGCCTTAGGGCGGCTACAAGAGCTTGGGTTTGGAGGGCCACCTTCTGGTGCATCCGAGCCTGTCGGCTGGATTCTGCCAAATCCTCACGGCCATTATAGACTTTAAAGGCCATCTTTACCAGATCTCGAATAGGGGTCTGAGGGCCGTCTTCTGCCCGTCTTAATTTCTTTCGGATGTCCGGGGCTGATTGGGTGATAAAATGGGTGGCTAGGACCGCTGCCCCTGCCGGGGTGTCGGGATCCAGCTGGGTGTAGAGAGTTAAGGCCTCTGTAAGGCGATTGAGAAAGATAGCTGGATTTTCGTTAGGTTCTTGGGTTATCTCTTTTAGTTTTTCAAAATTGACCACCTTATGAGCAGCAGCCTGCATGCCAGCCAGAAGGCATTGGATCATGAGGTCGCGTCTACGACGGCCATCTTGGCCATCCTGAGAAGTCCAGCCTGGATCGGTGCCAGGTACGGCAGTGGCTCCGACAGGCATGGAGTTGTCTGTAAGGTGAACCTGATCTGCATGGTTTCGGGCAGCAGTGTGAATTCTTTCCCTCTCGTCAGGGGTTAAGGTAGAGGACAGAACCACAAAGATATCGTGCCAGGTTAGATCGTAAGCTTGAGATAGGTAGTGAAATTCTTTGATGTAGTGGGAGGAGTCGGCAGAGAAGGAGCCTAATCGTTTTTCAATTTGAGAGAGGTCCTGGAGAGAGAAAGGGACATGGACTCTGACCAGTCCTTCCGCTCCTGCTACCTCCTTCAGAGGGCAGAGGACATGTTTGTTTGGCAAGGAGGATTTGAGAGGTAGAACAATTGACGCAAAGGGAGGGGCGGGAGCGCAAATACCAAAAAACCTGGACATAGGGGACCTCAGACCATTTGCCCGTCCTGCGGCAGTAATTATCTAGATCACGGAGGATGTTAAAATCGAAAGTCCCTTCAGAAAAATAGCGAGGGCTGTAAAATTGGCTAGGAGGCACCCCAGGGGCGTCTTAGAATCTGGTTTCGATTGTGAGGTTCCCATGACCCCCAGTCTGTCCCTGAGTGAATGGAGAGGGAGAGAGGCGTCCCTGGTCTCAGTCTCCAATTCACGGCAGGTCGGAGGGCGGTCAGGCGGTTGGGACGTCTCCACAGTTGCCCGAGGCCCGGAGAGAGGACGGAGGAGTCCCTGACGCGGCCGCGATTAAGGACAGGGAGTCCGGTGGGCAGGGACTCTGAGGGTCGGAGGGAACAAGGGAGGGGGACTTACCCCGTTTTCTGCCGGATCGGGTGGATGAGTAGAGGTTCCCTGGTTGTCTCCTGGGGGAGGGGAAGAGCGGCCCGCGCGGTAACCCGCTGGGCTTGGTACCCCTCCCGGGTTTCGGCACCAAATGTAAGGTCGGATCTTAGCAAACGGCACCACGAAACAGAGGAAAGCTTCAAGTGAGCTTTATTAGGGAGCGCTCCCGGGCGAGGTTCACTGGTCCGAGAGAAAGGGGCCAGAGAAGGTGCACCCGGGCGAGGGTTGGGCAAGATTTTATAGGGGAAGAAGGGAAAGGGGTGTGGTGAATCCGGGAGGGCGCAGGGTATTCCTTATTTGGTGGTCTTTTCGGGTATCCTGGCAATATCCGGTGCCGGTTGCATCAGTCTTAGGACCGTTAGTCCCGCCCCTCGAAAGGCGGGAAGGCTGGGCCGGGTGGAAAGTCCCCAGGTCAGTTCCTGGAACTGGGTGGTCCGGAGAGTTTCGGTCTGATGCAACCTGTGAATCTGATTGTGTTCCCCTGCCTCGGGCCAGTTGGCCTTACCGTCGTCATCACACGGGAGGAACGGCGGGTGACCATTGACATGGCAGGTAAGCTTGTCCAATTTCTAGTGGACACAGGAGCTACTTACTCTGTCCTGACTTCTCACGCTGGGCCCCTTGCCCCTGTAATCTGCTCTATTGTTGGGGTCGACGGAAAGCCAAAACTAAAACCCCTCTAACTTGCACCTGGGGAAAAATTCTTGTAACTCCCAAGTTTCTTGTCATGCCTGAATGCCCCAGCTCATTATTGGGAAGGGATTTTCTCTCAGCCTGTGGTCAACACTTAGTCTCTGAAAACCAAAGCCAAGGAATGTTTTTGGCTGGAGTATGTATTACACAAGACATGGACAGCCCAACCCAAAATATTCCCCCCCAAATTAAAAAACTTACAGCTCCGCAGGTCTGGGATCAGGGAATCCCAGAGAAGGCAAAGTTTGTCACTCCTATAAAAATCACCTTAAAGGAAACTAGTAACTTCCCTTCCAGGTGCCAATACCCTACAAAACCAGAGGCTCAACAAAGGCCTCCAACCCCTAATCTCAAAATTCATTAAATACCCGCTTTTGGTGCCATGCCAATCTCCCTGTAATACTCCAGCCCTACCTGCTCGTCTCCAGGAACCCTTATCTCCATCATCCTTTTAAAATGCAATTTCAGACTTTCCTGGTAGCACAGTGGTTAAGAATCTGCCTGCCAATGCAGGGGACACGGGTTCGATCCCTGTTCCAGGAAGATCCCACATGCCGCAGAGCAACTAAGCCCATGGGCCACAACTACCGAGACTGCAACTACTGAAGCCCACGTGCCTAGAGCCCGTGCTCCGCAACAAGAGAAGCCACCGCAATGAGAAGCTCGTGCACCACAACGAAGAGTAGCCCCCGCTCGCCGTAACTAGAGAAAGCCCTCGAACAGCAACAAAGACCCAACGCAGACAAAAAAAATTTTTTAATAAAATAAAATAAAACGCAAACTTCAAAGAGGGTAAAGCAATTTAGAACTTGACTTGTGAAGGATAAAGGACACTTAGAAATCCTAAGTGTCTTCTGTAAACATTAGTAAGAAGGGTTTAGCCATCTAGACAGGTGACGTTGATTTGTTCCATCTGCCAGAAGTCCAGTTTGAATCCAACCCCTTGTAACTGATGGGTTTTACGTTGTACCTGACAGAGCTGAAATTTTGAAATGGGATCTATGAAGTCTCTGTGTGTTCGTATACATCTATGTGTGTTGTAGGTGCATGGTACTGCCAGAATTAATTCATAAAAGAGCTCTATTTAATTGGCTTAAAGGAAATTAAGTGCTTGTAGGTTATATAAATACTCAGAAATATGATCTGGCCAGAATGAATTTCAGGTTTATGTCATCTGGAAAATATTCAATACTAAATTAATATCTGGCATTGAAGATGGCTTAAGCTTGTTGGTGTAATTAATATAGACATGTCTTTCGAGTCATCAATGTTAAGTATAATATTTCTGTTGTACCTAGGTTTTCTAGAGGTGAAATAAGACCTCATTCTATCTGTTAAAATTTGTCAACGAGGAGAGTAACTCGATGTGAAAAAAACTTTTAAGGAAAGTAAGGTGTGTGTTTTTAGTAAAGAAGGTATGAGGAATGGAACTGCATTTTATTAAGGGAAAAGAAAGTAAGTCTGGATGGTTTTGGAAGGAAAAAAATAAAGGGGTAGATACAGAAAGTGATGGAAGTTTTGTGGAAAGTGAACCCTGAGAAAAGAGTTTTGTGCATGGTCAGGATTGACTAGGTTTAGAATAAATTTAATTGAGTAAATGAATTTTAAATGTAAGCTGGTGCAAAACCTGAATTTGGCCTTTCTCTGTTAAAAGGACAAGTTTTCTTAAAATGTTAAACTGCCTTTGGTAACAGGTTTTAAGTTCTTTACCTTTTAAGTGATCTGCTATGTATTTGCCTTGAAAATCTTTTATTGTGGGGCTTCCCTGGTGGTGCTGTGGTTAAGAATCCGCCTGCCATTGCAGGGAACATGGGTTCGAGCCCTGGTCCGGGAGGATCCCAATGCAGCCAAAAATAAAATAAATTAAACAAAACAAAACAAAACCAAAAAAATCCCAACAACAAAAAAACTAACCATGCCCTATTTCGAAGTCTCTTGCCTTCGGTGGCCCACTCTCTGTCTGTGGAGCGTGTTTCTCTCTAAATAAATCTGATTCTTACCTATCGCTTCATCTCCAAATTCTTTCATGACAAAGAAAGAACCTGAAATTCACCAGGAACACTAGGTGCAGTGAAAGTATTATACTCAATAATGATGACTCTAAAGACAGGTCTATATTAATTAGATCAACAAGCTTAAGCCACCTTCAATACCAGATATCAGTTTGATGCTGAATATTTTCTAGGTTACATGAGCCCAAAATTCATCCTGGCCAGTTTTGTATTCCTGAGCATATAAGTACTTAGTTTTGTTTTTCTTTTTTAGTCAATTAAGTAGAGTTCTTTTACGAATTAATTTTGGTGATACCATACATCTACAACACACATAGACACATACAAACACACAAACAGACCTCATAGCTCTCACTTCAAAATTTCAGCCCTGAGTGAGGTACAGCAACGTAAAACCCATCAGTTTACAAAAGAGATTGGATTAAAATTGGGTTTCTGGCAGATGGAACAAATCAAGCTCGCTTGTCTAGACGGCTAAATCTTTTTACTAATATTTACAGAAAAGACACTTAGGATTTCTATTTATACCTTGCCCTCTTTTAAAAGGATGGCAGAGATAAGGGCTCCTGACAAGACCAGATAGGACATTTGCATCTCAAAGATACAGGCAAGTTTCTCCTAGGATGACTTTCTAAGATAAGTAAGGAAGGTTTGGGGAGTGGTAAAAGGATTGGTGGGTTTTGGATTATTTTTGGAGCCACACCTCTGGTCCTGTAAAGACTAGATTTGTAAAGCAAGGACAGTATTTTTTCTTTTTTTCAAAGAATTGGGTGGCTACCTCAACGATATGGAAGGGCTGACGTACCCATTTACCTATGTTGGAATGTTTTACTTCTAGCTGCTGTGATTCTTCCGCAATAACAATGCAGAAAAAAGCATCTCTTAAGTCTAGGACTGAGAACCAGCCGTATTCTCCCGGAATAGTTGTGAGCAGAGTGTATGGATTAGGTACCACAGGGTGTGTCTTGGACTATTTCATTAATAGCCCTCAAATCTTGGACAAAGCGATACTCTGCTGAGTTTGGCCTTTTTTTTTTTTTTTTTTTTTGCGGTACGCGGGCCTCTCACTGTTGTGGCCTCTCCCGTTGTGGAGCACAGGCTCCGGACGTGCAACAGGCTCCGGACGTGCAGGCTCAGCGACCATGGCTCACGGGCCCAGCCACTCCGCGGCATGTGGGATCCTCCCGGACCGGGGCACAAACCCGTGTCCCCTGCATCGGCAGGTGGACTCTCAACCAGTGCGCCACAAGGGAAGCCCGAGTTTGGCCTTTTGACTGGGAGGATAGGGGTGTTATATGGGGACCTGCCAGGTTTAATCAGCCCTGCTTTCGAAAACTTTTCCAGAATTGGCTAAATTCCCTTTTGGGCCTCTTGTCTCGGTATATTATTTTAGATTAGGTGTCCCAGCATCCCTTTTGCAAAGGAGATCTCATCCCCAAAGGGGGATTGGACATCTGGCATATATAAGAAGCTATGTTTCAGGGTGAGGTCCCCTAGTTGGCATTCTAGAGGTTGTAAGAACAAACAGGTTTGTACTTCTCCAGAAACTCCCATGACCACGATAGACTGAGATGTTTTCTGTGCAACCTTAGTATTTACCACAGAGTATGTGGCACCCGTATCTACTAGAAAGTCAATCAACTTGTTCCCCACTTGTCAAAGTTACCCGGGCCTCCAGTGGGGAAATTAGAATCGGATGCCTCAAGTCCAAGGGAGTCCCCCGGCCTCTTCATTCATTATCAGAGTGTTCCTCTCTTTCCACCATGTGAGAGGCTCCTGTCTCCTTTTTATTATTCTCCTTCTTATTCTTTAGTCTCGGGCCATCTTTTCTCCAATGCCCTTCCTCCTTGAAGTAAGCACACTTTACCTTCCCCAATGGTTGCTTACCGTCCTTTATGTTACTCGCCTTCCAGGAATTCAATGCTGCTGCCAGAAAGCTGCCGTTCAGTTTGCATCTTCTTGCTTCTGTCGTCATTCCCTGTTGTTGAACACTTTAAAAGCAACATGTACTAATTGAGAAGGGTTCATTCCACATACACCATCTAACTTCTGTAATTTTCTTATATATGGGGCGCTTTGTCCAATGAAGGCCCCTTACGTGCTCAGGGTCTGTATCTGTGTAGTGCCTATAACCTTGATAAATCTTTTCTAGAAACTCCGATGGATCCTCATTTGGTTTTTGTTTTATCTCCTGAATTTTGTTAAAGCTCTTTTGTCTAGGTCTGCCCTTGGGTTTCCTTTCTACCGCTGCACTATAAGGGTGCAGCCCTCTGACTCCTTTCCTCCTGATGCAATAGCATAAATGCTTCTACATATGGAATCTCGTCTCTTTCCCCTGGTCTTTTGCAAAACACTTCTAATTGCGAGATCGTACAGTAATTGAGTGGGCCATTCAGGAGCCATCTGTCCTCTGATCCTAACATATGTTGGGTCCACACCCCATTACAATAGTATATCACCTCTTTCTTAGTCATAGGCTCATGGCTATGTTTTGCCCATTTATCTAATATACGCCCCAAAGGGCTCTCCTTTGGGATAGATGGAATATTTCCCATTTTTTTATAAGTTTGATAACACCAAAACACGCAAACAAATTCCAACATCGATGCAGGCAAACGAACAGGTTCCCAAATCAGGTAGAGTCCAAGAACAATTCCCCTCTCCAACAGGGTAGCCCAACCAAATGCAAAACAAATTGAGGGGGGAATTTGTTCACAGTAGTACGAGAGCTACATACCCTGCAAAGAGCGAGTCTCGCAGAAGTTTGTTGATTCCTTTCTCCAACTGCCAAGTGCTGGGGTAGCCGGTGCCACTTCAGGGAATTTTGAAGGGAAGATCCTCAGGAGTAATAGTCCCAGAAGCTGCTAGGGCCTTGTCTCAAAATTCCTAACCGGGGCCGGCTAGCCATGATCAGCAAGGCTCTTGGCTGGCTAAGCCAAATTTGTTACCGAGTCCAAGCTCACTCTGCTCGCCACATGACAGGCCAATAAATTGGAGATGAGGTGTTGAGGAAAGGAATAGTGACTTTAGCCGGCATCTAAGAAGATAGCAGACTAGGGTCCTAGAGTACCATCTTATCAGGGTCTGGATGCTAGTTTCTTTTATAGAACACAGAGGGGGAGAAGGTGAGGAAGTAAAGTAAGAAAGGCCATAAGTCTTGCAAAACACCTGGTTTGGCCAGCCTGGGGAGGGGGTGTGTTAATTTCTTCTTTCTTGCAGCCATTCACAGGTGGACAGGGTCAGAATTTCTCCCTGTGAGCTGAACAAAGGCACTTTAGTTTATCATTCAGGCAGAGGGACAGGGTTCCCAGAGGCAGGCTATTATGTCTGCTTATAGCTACAGACAGATAGTAACAAAAGCAATAGAGAGCAAAGGTTAAAGTAAAAGAAACAGATCCAACATGGAGTCAGATTTTGTTCTTCCCTGTTACAAAATGTATAAATCAACTGTGAATGGCCTGGAAGTAAAATTATTTACTATATTTTACTATGTAGGGACATTTTTTATTGATTTCTCCATTAACCAAGAAATAAAGTATAAAATTATCTTCCCATTTTCTTTGGACAATTAATAAATTATTAACATGTTCTTGAAAGTTCTACATAGCCAGTGCTTTAAGAGTCAAGTTCTCCATCCCAGTAATATAACTTATATTGTCACCTCATTATTTACATTTCAGCTTTTCATATTTTCTCATCTTTCATTTTATTTGTAAGTACATGTTTCCTCCAGGGAACTTCAGCTTCATGTACATAGAATTCCGTTATGTCTGATGTCCTGCTTTATTTCCAAGACACAGAATGTTTCCCCATACATAGAATGCACTCAAAAGTATTTATGGATGAAAAAGGATAAATGGATTTTCCTAATATCCTTTTACAATGTCGTTTCATCTTTGCTCTCCAACTGTGTGTGAGGGTTATCATTTTATATCAGTCTGGAAAATCCAATCCAATTGAACAGGGTGTGTGGCTCACAGACTGAAGCCCTATTAGAGTCTAGTTAGGGTGTGTCCCTGGAATGTAGCCAGATTAGGATTCCAGTAAAAGGAAAGTCAAACAGAGGAGACATTTGTCCCCAGAAGAAAAACAGAACAGGAGCAGTTTGGGATGGTGGAGGAAGAAGAATTGGCTGCTTGCAGTGGAACTTGCCTCTGAATCTGTTTTAGCTTCACTAGCTCCTCTGATTTGGGGTTCTGGTAAATTCTCCAAACAGTGAGTTGTGAGATGGCTTCATTCCCTTAAAATTGTCTAAGTCGTATCTGTCTTTAGACTTTTGTCCTATCAAAGCAGCTTCTTATGGCCTTTAAATTTTATTGTGCCAAGATTTATTTTATCACTCTCATAATTCTAGATTTGACTATTTGTGTCTTTTTTGGTCCCAACAATACGGTCACTACCAGCCACATGTGGCTATAAAATTTAAATTAATAAAATTAAATAGCTATATTTCACTACCTCTGTAGTGTTACTTAAATTTCAAGTATTCCATAACCACACGTGTGTGGCAGTTACTGTATTGTACAATGCAAATACAGAGCACTTCCTTCACCTTGCAAAGTTCTATTGGCACATTGATCTGTATCTTATGTGTTATTTTTTGTTGTAAATACTTCATTTCCTGCCTTTCTGGATTAATTTCCTTTTATGGGTTTCATCAAGCGATTTTCTTCATTTATTTATTACATGTCTTGAGATAGATATTTTAAAATAAGTATCTCAAGATAAAATAAATCTCTTGAGGTATTTATTTTAATTATTAAAAAAATTAATAAATATTAACCTTTGATTCTTATTACTTGAGAGATGGAGTTGCACAGGGATTCCTAGGTATATTGGTTCTTTCTGCTTAGAGGGATGCCCTGTTGCACATGCCTGGGGATTTCTTGCATAACAGATAGGGACTTACATATTCCTATCTATCTATAGAGTAAATAACCTGAGAGTAAAAAATAACAGTCCATTTCACTCTGAATGTGCCTTGATGTCAAAACCAAACATAATCCATGGCCAAGTCTGAATTAGTTTTCCTAGATCTTCCTTCCCTCCTTGGACACTCCCATGTTCTCTGGCTAATCCAAATCCTACACAGTATCTCCTGGGGGTCCCTAAGGCATAGTGAATTGTCCTGGGTAAATGAGTTACTTGGTCATAATATGTAGTTTATCTGTGGGTGCATGAGGCAAGAGAATGATCTGAGGAGTTGCAGAGTGTTTCCCTACAGGAGGAGACCACAGTCTACATGTGGCATGAGTCACGATTCCCGAGGGTTTGAATCAAGGAGGACATTGAATCATTCTGGATGCCCTAGCTTGCTGAACACACAAAACTCAAGGCTTATCATGGCTTATTTGTAAGAGGTCTGTAGTTTGACCTTCTTTATTAGCATCCACGTCTGTAGCCTTCTAACATGTTACCCTGCAACGAAGATTCTTAGAGCGCATCAGTTATTTTGGTTTGAGGGGCTGGGGTCACGCCCAGGTGACAGTTTGGGGCTCCATTTCAGGTGGGTCTGGAAGTTCTGCACAGGACTGGAGTCTCATGGCTTCTTCTCTATCCTCAGATTTACCTGCTCAGTGCTTAGACTGCCTGTGAGTGAAATCCCGAGAAAGACTCCTGGCGGCTAAGTTGTTGACAATGGAGCCTCTGGTGAGTAGCGACGCCTCCTTCTCCTGAAGCTACACCCCGAGTGCCATTAGATGGATGAGTTTTTCAAACTGGCTTGTATGTTCTAAGTGTAGTCAGGCAGTGTTCAGTCATCTGAGCTCAAATTACTTTGCTCTAGGACTCTGGGATAGTTATCACGGGTCAGGATTAATCAGAAACTAATCTCGTTCTTTAATTAAACTTATGAGAGCCGGCGCTAATCATATGTATTTACAGAAGAGATAAGAAAGCTTCTTTTAACTTGTTCAACCCTTGTCCTGATTGGCAAACAAAGATTAACTTGTTGACCGTTTTTGGATGTGCTAGGCTTAGGAGTTGGTGATGGCAGGTAGCAGAGCTGAGGAAGGAGCAGACCTTCCAGTCCCTGGAGAGTCAGAGGTTACAGCCTGTGATGTAACGAATCCAGTGTTACACCACCTGGTGTGAGGCTGTTCAGTGTTGACAAGAGCAGAACACAGGTTTAGAACTAAAGGGGAATCGTTTTGCTTTTTCTCTATTTGAAACCTTTCACAATTATTCAGTATATACGCACTACTGAAGATTTCTGAAAAAGTCACCAAACTATCATTAGCATTCTTCCCCCAAATCAAACATTTTATATACCTGTTAGTAATTAACCGTTTATTCATATTTGGTAACTGGAAGGAATATGTAGGGAGGAGGATTTTCTTAATTGCTCTAAAAAGAAAGGAGAAAGACTAGAGTAGGTAGAATAAAATTAGGTTCTTTTATAGATTTTTTTAAAACTGGAGAAAACAAAACCAATAACTAGGCTTCTTTCATCCGTCAGCATGGAGACAAGATTAGATTACAAGAGAAACCGTGATAACTAAGGTCTAAGTCCCTGAGAATGTAGAGAGTGGGAGTCCTCCCATCACAGCGATGGTCAGGCTAGGTCTGTCCTTCACTCCAGCTACCTGAGTCCCCGGCTTATGCTTCTGAACCATCTGACCTCAGAGTTTGTTATGAACACCTGTGTCCTGTAGCATTAAGAGGAAACACCTCCTGGTACCTAGTTCTGTATGAATCTTGTTCACTTCTGAGGAATGCTAGGCATTCCTTCATAGGTCTTGATTGATAGAATAATGTATTTCTTGTAGGTTTGCTAGACAGAAACCACTTAATAGAAAAATACTTTGGATGTTTTAAAGCTCATAACAAGTTATTAAAGCAGTTCATATTTGGGGAATGAAAGGTTCCCCTAGGGAAATAACTTAAGACAAAAGTCATGTTTTCAAAGTAGCCCATCATGGTTATTGTTTGTCTTGTCATGAATCTGTAGAGTTCCTTGAAATTATTAGGGAACAGAAATTGAGTTATAAATTTGCAAGTGAATATTTTATAATCACCTGTCTGGAAGTCCTAATTCCCAGGTTATTAAAAAAAATGTCCATGTCGTATTATAACACACTTCAAGTGATATTTCTGTGAAATAAAGCTTCGTGACGTCAGAGTGTGTAGGTGTCCGTGAATGTACCTGAAAGGCAGACACCAGCTCAGCACTGGCAGAGAACCGAGGGGAACCCCACACAGAGCATGATCCTTTATCCACCCAGATCCCATCACCTCCTCATCTCAACCCTCCCACCCTGGACAGTGGTAGGGACTGCTCTGTCTAAACCAGAATATCCTGATGTTTTAGAAATCAGTGACGTTTGAAGATGTAGCGATCAACTTCACCCAGGAAGAGTGGGCCCTGCTGGACACATCCCAGAAAACCCTGTTCAGAAACGTGATGCTGGAAAATATCACCCACCTGGTCTCCGTAGGTGAGTCTGTCAACACGGATGTACGTGCACGTGTGTTCACTGCATTCATTCACTCACTGAACAGGCATTTAGATCAGCTTCCCCGTGTCCCACTCCAAGTCCTTCCTGCTTCTTTGATAGTCCTCATAACTACTTAAAACGAAGATGTTTCTTTTCACGGTACTTTGCATTACTACACTGGAAAGTAATCTTGGCCACATTTCATACCTCTGTGGCTACTCAGTGTTTACACTCAGAACACAACTGGGGACTCAATGGATATTTTAATGCATAAGTAAATGGATCAAATATTTTTAAAATGATTCTTCTGTTCTAGTCATTCCATGAAGGCTTGAGACCAGAGTCGTGTATATGACATAATTTTGATGATTCCTGTAAGGCGTATCCTTACTGGCTCCTGTTTGAAAGTAATATTCAGCCCACTGTAGAGTCTTTTAATCTTTCCCATTTGGAAAACACTGAGGATTCTGTAATCTTTGAACTTGTGCACAGGCATCAGCCGCTAGAGGGCCTCACTGTGTTTGCTGCTGCTCTGGATTTCCTCCTGGTCTGCTGAAGGACCTTCACTGTTCTGTCTGTTGAAGATGTTGTTGCCGGCACTGACCTTCAATTATCTCTGTATTTTCCTCTTTCCCTTACCCTGGACTTGAGCACAGCAAAGGGTAATTAGCCCAGACTCAAAATCCAACACTTTTTTTTCTTTTTCAAATCAAACAGGGTATCAGATCAGCAAATCAGATGTGATTTCCCAGCTCGAACAAGGAAAAGAGCTGTGGAGTGAAGCAACAGGATGCCTCCAAAGCCAGAGTCCAGGTAAGAATCAGGGGCCTGTGCTTCACTGAAAAAGAGTTTCAGTCAGTGTGTTAAGTCCTTGGAAACACCAAATGAAAGTTTTATGAAGTGAGCGATATGTTCTAAACTGGAAGTGAGGACATTGGGCTGAAATTCTTCATGTTGTTATCATTCTTTGCATCTACCAATCACAATTCATATTACTTCCTGCCATTTTCTATTCTTTAGGGAAAAGGGTGCTCGTGAACTCACTGCAGTTGAACTTTCACATAGTGATTTTGTCCTGATCGCCCCATTTAATGTGTTTTCCATCATTTGCTGACCCAATGTCTCTCCACCACGTTACATTTTTATATTTTAATCCTCTTTTTATCTAATAGACAATGACTTTTAAAGTATTTCTACTACCTTGAGTATTTCTTTATTATACATTATTTCTCCAACTAAGTGCCAACTTTTGAAAGATACTCACATGGACGTTGGTGTTTGTTTACATTTCTGTTTCCCTAATGCCATTCTAAAATCTATATTTTTTCCATTTCTTTAGATGGTGAAAGTCTGCTTAGACAAGAAATGATATTCACGCAAAGTGTCTACAGGAAGCACATATCTGCCACCATGCCAATGGTAAGTTTCATGGGTAGAACAACAGTCATCTAAATGAAGGACCTGGCAGTGAGATAAGTTGGCAATTGAGCACAATTGCTGGTATGTAATTAAGTGGAGATTGAACTCTTTCTGGGAATATTTTTGGATAGGCTGAAATCAGTTAAGAAATTAATATGAGCTCAAAACGACAACATGAGACCTAAGAAAAAAAGGCTGTTGCACAAACGTTGCTCATCTCATAGTCTTTACAACAGACTGAAGTCTTCAAAATTAATCTGATATCTGGGTTGGGAAACTATAAAAGAGAACGTTTGTGCCTGTAGAGGAGTAACACAACATGTGTATGCAACTGACACTGGAAACATTTTAACAGGAGACTACAACTGACTGATGCTATAGGGTGTAAATGTAGAGGAATGAGTGTCTGCATAGATGTGGCAAACCAGTAACAGCCTCCTATCTCTTTCCCAAAGCAGGTTTCTCACACACAAGGGGATCCTGTTGGATGGACTGATTTGAGTGATGAATTTACTCCTAGATCTTCACCTCAACATTCACCAATTCCCTTAAGAAGGAAAAGTAATGTCAGCAAACAGCATGGAAAATCACTTAGTCAAGGGTCATTCCTTGACGGACAGGATCACATTCACACCAGAGCTAAATCGTTTGAATGTCCTCTATGTGGGAAAGCCTTTAGTACTTGCTTTAGGCTCAGCCAACACAAGATGATTCACACTGAAGAGAAACCATATAAATGTCGTGTGTGTGGGAAAGTCTTCAATCAAAGTCCCCACGTGAAACGACATGAGAAAACTCACACAGGAGAGAAGCCATATAAATGCTGTCTATGTAAGAAAACTTTCAGTCAAATCTCTTACCTTAGAAAACATGAGAAAATCCATCCCAGAGAGAAGCCCTATGAATGTCATCTGTGTGGGAAAACCTTTAGTCAACGTTCTGGACTTCGCACACACAACAAAATCCACACTGGAGAGAAACCACATGCATGTCTTCTGTGTGGGAAGGCCTTCACTCAAACTTCTGAACTGACTCGGCACAAAAGGACCCACACAGGAGAGAAACCCTATGAATGTCAGCGGTGTGGGAATGCCTTCAGTCAGCATGCAAACCTGAGAAGACATGAGAGAACCCACACTGGAGAGAGGCCCTATGAATGTCAGTGGTGTGGGAAATGCTTCAGTCGTGGCTCTTCCCTGAGACGACATGAGGGAAGCCAGCACTGGAGAGAAAGTCAGGAGGGCCCTCAGTAGACGTTCTGACCTGAGATGACATGGTGTCATACATGTGAGGAATGTGGATGGAACACCAGCATAGCTTTAACATTTAACCACACCAAGGTTCACACCCACTAAAGACACTCTGTCTGTAATCAATATGGACACTCGTTCAGGCATCACACTCCTCAGTCCAGACAGGCATCACCTGTGGATGTGGATCCATACATGCGTGCCCTCTCTCTGTGGCAAAGCCTTTAATCATTGGCCTAATTTTAGGTAACTTAGTAGAACTCACTCTATAAATACAATATGGGTGTTTTCAGCAACAGTTCCCCACTCTAAAGACCCTAGAGCAGTGGTCCCCAACATTTTTGGCACCAGGGACTGGTTTTGTAGAAGACAATTTTTCCACAGGCCGGGGGGGTGTGGGGTGGCATGGGGAATGGTCCAGGCAGTAATGAGAGTGATGGGGGGCAGCAGATGAAGCTTGGCTCTCTCTCCTGCCACTCACCTCCTGCTGTGCGGCCGCGTACCTGACAGGCTGTGGACCAGGTGTTGGGGACCCCTGCCCTAGAGACTTGAGCAGAGGATAACCAACCCCTAGTTCTTCTTTGATAATTATTCTTCAACACGAGCCAACTCCAGGTGGAGAACAACTAAGACTGTAATGACTTAACAAACATTCAGCTGATCACCAGGCTTGATGTGCACAAGAAACTCCTCCAAGAAATAAACACTAAAACAAGAACGAAGATGTAAACTCTTGAGAAATACCCAAGTATGTTGAGCAACACCAAAGCATACTTATAAATAATTCATCCTGAAGAAGTGAATCAATGTAAAGTCATGAGAAATTCTTTCTTCATAGAGCAACCTCTCTGGAACACGTGTGCTCAGACTGTACAACACACCCTCAGTGTCGTGAAGGAAGGGAAGTCTTCAGTGATCACTTAATTCTTAGTCAACATTAAATTCTCACACTGAGGATGTAGCAATCCTAAATATCAAAGTGGAACTACAGCTAGATTTTGTATCAGAAAAAACTGACCCTCTGAGTGGGAGGGGGAGCCTCTTAAAGAATCCTTTAACACACATTCAGGCAAATTGTGATTTGTGGAAATACCTCTTCATGAAAATGTAGCATAAAATGGAGAGTGAAGTGATCTAGCAATACAGAATGTAGAGTTTGGAAGAAATTAAAATTTGTGTATAGAATAATAGTTGCAAATATTCAAACAATAAAGTCTGTGGCTAAAGGAGCCAAGTGTTGGTGTCTGGTTTTCTTTGTGCCCCTGTAAACACAGGGATTCAGATCTGCACTCCTGGAAAGTGGGCAGAGACTCAGCCCCACTCTCTGAGTGTCCCCTTTCTCCACAGCTCTTTCCACACAAATCACCTCCACTCATTTCAACATCCCTCAACCCCATCTACCCTTTGAGGCCCTGGTAGTGACACAGCTCTGATCTTCAGCTCCACTGGCCAGGTTTCCCAGAATGTCACCAACCTGGTCAGGCAAGGTCATGAGGAAGTCTCAAAGACATCTATCTAGTCCTACACTTTTTGAGGCCCCTCAACATATTTCTGCAGATGGAAACCACCGGAGGCTAAAGAGACAGGCATCTCTGCCCTCCCAGACCTCAGAAATCTCTTTTGTTATTTTCTCCCAAAACCTCTGAATTGAGCTAAGTGGATGAAGAGTTCCTTCCACGATCGTACTCTCTATCTTATTCAGCTGATTCCTGAATTATGCACACAGCAGTCTCACTAAAGAGGAACCCAGCCTCGTTACCCCCACATAAGCTCATGGAATAAGCCTCCAGGAATATAAAATGCCTAAAACTATCAGCCATCATGTAAGCCAGTTTTTAAAATAATTAGTGCAATGTACTTTTCCCCAAGAAAAAAATGAATGTTCTCACAAAGCAGATCTCCCCACTCTGTCTGCAGGACTTGGAATTTATCCTTCAACACAAACCAATATTGAACATAAATCTCAAGGGAAATTCTTCCAGGATATCCACTGGGATGACTTGTGTTCTTGTAGCACAAAGTAGCACAATTCCCAAACCACAGGCCTGAGTCCCTTTACAGGAACACATACAAGGATGATACTGACCCATCATTACTTTTCAAATCTCCACAAGGGATTCTGGGGAACAGTCAGGGTGAAAAACAGTCTTGTGTGAGGAGGATGAGCAACAAATTCTATTGTCTATCGATTGTGACAGATTTCCTTCCCTGGGTACGAAAGGCTTCATAAGGTCCTGTGAGCTTGGAGCAGCATAAAAGTCAGCTCGGAAAGAAAACTTGCCCCATGGACCCTTCCTCAGCCACCTTGGAAACTGCATCTCGACCAGTGGGGTTTGTCCAGCACCCACTTTTCTGAGATTCTACTGACAGATAGGAGGAGCACGGCTGGATTTCAGGTTGGTTTGAAGTAAATTTGGTGTTCAGTTAATCACCCAGAGAAATAGGACAGTGGTCAACATACGTAGTGATATGGCTTTAGGCAATGGGGTAAAGATTCTTTAAAATTTACATTTCTATTCTTTTTTTTTTTTTACTGAGGTATCATTCAGTTATAATATTAGATAAATTTTATGTTTACAACAATATATTTCAACTCCTGTATACCATGCACCTGCTCAGGACAAAAAACTTAGTTTCTGTCTTTTACCATCTTGTGGCATTTTACAAATTGGGCCTTCCACCTGCCACTTCCCTTCTGGTTTCCAGTATTCTGTCTTGTGCATCTATGTGTTTGTTTTGGTGCCCTTTGGTTTCATCATTAATTTTTTTCTTTATTTTTTCTTGTAATTTTTTAATATTCCACATATGGGTAAAGTCATAAGGTGTTTGTCTTTTCTGCCTGTCTTATGTTGTTAGCATGATATCCTCCAGGTCCCACCATGTTGTGGAAAATGGCAAATGTCAAGTGTTTTATGACTGAATAGTGTTCCATTAAATACCTACTACCTCTTCTTTATCTGTTTTTCCATTGATGACCACCTATCTCAAGGAGTGTACTGTCGCTGTTTTCTTCTAGCATCTTTACAGTTTCAGGTCTTATATGCAAGTATTTCATGTGTTTTGAGTTCAGGTTTGTGTATGGTGTGAGTTCGTGACCTTGATTCTTTATTTTTAAGGGTAATTCTGAAAACAGAAACTGATACAATACATCGTTCTTCACACTATTTATTACAAGAAGATGAAAATTCAGAAGACATGTAAATCAGCATTCTGATTTATGTGGGGAACTGAAACAGCAGTTATCAAAACAAGGTGCGATTTTCTATAGGCATTGAAAGCCTAAATAATGGATTTGTTCATTCTTAGCTGAAACCTCTTTGTCTTCCATTAACAGAAACTAGATAAAAAAGAAACACTGAAGAGAAAAGATTTAAAGCTCAGCTGTGAAGCTTCTAGTTTAATAGAGGAGGAAATGTTTTTTCTGAGTGAATTTGTACTTGAAAATGGCCTGCTCTGATGTCCGATGGGAAAGTCGAATTTTCAAGAAGTAAGCATAGTTTCCTTTGACTTTTCAGTTGCATGTACCACAATATTAAATGCAGCTTTCTCATCGCATAATTATTTGTTCCATGTGGGGAAATGTTGTCTTTCTTTTTCCTGTCTATTTTTTATCAGGACATGGATGGTGCTGGTGGCTGCAAGATAACATGAGTGCACTTGATGCCATAGGACTTGACACCTCACTGTGATTAAACAGTAAATTTTATGCCATGCATGTTTTACCACAGTAAAAATTGTGATTCTCAGAAAAAATAAGCATATGCAAAAATGTTTAATTTTCTTTCACATCATGACTATTCTTAAAAGTTTGTACAGGTGTCCCTCTAGTTTTAAAATGCATGATAACAATAAATCACAATGTATAAACCTTCCTTAGAGACAAGGTAAGAAAAAAAAGGGATAGATATCTTTCCTTGGCTACAAATGTCTTAACAGGGTCACGTGACCTGGAGTAGTATAACAGTAAGCAAGAAAAAGACCCTTCTCGCATGGACCCTTCCTTAGGCACCTTGGAACCCACACTGTATCCAGTGGGGTTTGTCCAGCACACATATTTCTGATGATCTACCAACAGGAAGTACCCAGCTTGATTTCAGGTTGATTTGCTCTATATTTGGTGTTCATCTTGTTCCTCAGGTAACAGGGCAGTGGTAAAAATAATGATGTGGCTATGCGCAAAGGATACGGATTCTTTAATTTCTTTTCAATTTATTGTGCAGTAGACTTTTTTAATGAGGTATTTTTTGGTTATAATGTTAGATAAGTTTTTTGTGTATGAAAATATATTTCAACTCCTGTACCAGGCTGGATTTCAGCTTGTTTGATTTTATTTGGTGTTCAGCGTATCCCCTAGAGATACAGGACTCTAGACAAAATATGTATAGATGTGGCTTTATGCAATGAGTCATGGATAATTTAATTTTTAATGTAATTATTTATTTTTCTATGGTATAATTGGGTTATGATATTACATGTTTTATATGTATAAAAATATATTTCAACTCCAGTATGCCATAAAAGTGATCAGCACCAAAAACTTAGTTTTTTTCTTTTGCCATCCTGTGGACCCATCTTACTCATTGACCATCCCCCTGCTGCTACCCTCTGATATCCTCTACTCTGTTGTGTGAATATATGTGTTTGTTTTTGTGTCCTTTGCTTTCTTCTTTAATTTTTTTTACTCATTTGTTTTTCGTTGTATACAGTGTTCCACATATGAGTCAAGTCGTAAGGTATATGTCTTTTCTAAATGTGTCTTCAAGACATTATTAGAGTAAAGGTGATATGTAACCTTGATTGGTTAAGAAAAACCTCATCAAGGTCATGTGACCTGGGAGCAGACTCAAAGGCAGCTTGAAAGTGAAATTCCCCCACTGACCTGTCCTCAGCCCCCTTCAAAGGTGCACAGAGTATCCAGCACCCACCATTCTGAGCACCTACTGACAGATAAGAGGTACACAGCTGAGATTCAGGTTGTTTGATTTAAATGTGGCGTTCAGCTTTTCTGTCAGAGAAATCCGACAGTAGACAAAATATGTACTGATGTGGTTTAAGCAATGGGGCACAGATGCTTTAATCTTTTAATTTAATTATTTTTGTAGGGTATCATTCGGTCAAAATGTTAGCTAAGTTTTATGTGCACAAAAATATATTTCAACCCCAGTATACCATTAAATTGCTTACACCAAAAACTTAAGTTTTTTTGTTGCCATCCTGTGGACCCATTTTACTCATTGGCCACCCCCCTGATCCTACCCTCTGATATCCACTGCTCTGTTCTGTGAATATATGTGTTTGTTTTTGTGTCATTTCTTTTCCTCTTTAACCGTTTTTTACTTATTTGCTTTTTGTATTTGTGTTTAGTGTTCCACATATAAGTGAATTCATAAGATATTTCTCTTTTCTAAATGTGTCATTGATAACTACAAGGTGACATATAATGTTAATTGGTTAATTGGTTAATTGGTTAAAAATAAGCCTCATCAAGGTCTTGTGACCTTAGAGTAGTATAAAGTCAGCATGAAAGGGAAATTCCTTCCTCAGCCACCCACAAAGCTGCATCTCCTCAGGTGGAGAGTGTCCAGCACCCACCATTCTGAGCATCTACTGACAGAGAAGAGGTGTCCAGCTGAGTTTCATGTTGTGTGATTTAAATTTGGTGTTCAGCTAGTCCCTCAAGGAAACAGGACAAGAATAAAATTACGTAGTGATGTGGCTTTAGGCAGTTGAGTATTGATTCTTTAATTTCTTTTTAATTTAATTAAACTTTTTTTAAACTTAGGTATCATTCCATTATAATTTTAGTAAGTTTTATGTGCACAGCAATACATTTCAGTTTCTGTGTACCATACACCTTCTCAGCACCAAAAATGCAGTTTTCCTCTGTCACCATCTAGCTGCCTCATTTTGTCCATTTTGCCTCTGCCCGTGGCTTCTCTTCTGATTTCCACTACTCGGGTCTGTGTATCTTTGTATTTGTTATCGTGTCAATTTTTTTCTTCCTTAAAGTTGTTTTTACTTATTTCCTTTGTTTTTGTTAGTTTTTTGTGTTCCACACATGAGTGAAATCACGAATTATTTCTTTCTCTTAACATGTCTTCAGACGTGGTCAGAGCAAAGGTGACCGATGATGTTGATTGGTTAAGCAACCCTTAACAAGGTCATGAGACCTTGGAGAAATATCAGGTCAGCTAGGAAAGGAAACTCCCCCTTGACCGTCCTCAGCCCCCTTCAAAGCTGCATTCCTCCACCCACCTCCCTGATACTCTCCTGACAGAGAGGAGGAGCACAGCTGGACTTTAGGATAGTTTGCTTTAAATTTGTGTTCGGCATATCCCTCAGAACAAGAAGTCCATACTGAAGATATGTAGTGATTTGGCCTGGCAATAGGGTAACGTGTCTTTTTTTTTTTTAATTTATTTATTTATTTTTGGCTGTGTTGGATCTTCGTTGCTGCACGCGGGCTTTTCTCTAGCTGCGGTGAGCGGGGGCTAGTCTTCGTTGCGGTGCGAGGGCTTCTCATTGTGGTGGCTTCTCTTGTTGCGGAACACCGGCTCTAGGCATGCAGGTTTCAGTAGTTGTGGCACATGGGCTTCAGTAGTTGTGGCTCGTGGGCTCTAGAGCGCAGGCTCAGTAGTTGTGGCTCATGGGCTTACTTGCTCTGCAGCATGTGGGATCTTCCCAGGCCAGGGCTCAAACCCATGTCCCCTGCACTGGCAGGTGGATTCTTAACCACTACGCCACCAGGGAAGCCCCAAGGTGTCTTTATTTTTATAATTTCATTTTTTAAATTGCATTAACAGTGGGTGTTAATATTAGATGTTTCATTTGTACAGCATTACATTTCAAATTTTGTAAACCTTAACACAGGCTCACCACCAAAATTTTCCTGTCCCACTGTCACTACACATTTGCCCACCTTTACCATTGTGCCTTGGCCCCTGATGTTTCCTCCCTGGTATCCACTACTCTGTTCTGTGAATCGATATGTTTGTTTTTGTCATTTGGTTTGTTCACCAATTTGTTGGTTTATTTCCTTTTTGTTTGTTCTTACTATCGTACGCATGAGTGAAGTCCTTTGGTTTTCACCTTCAGCCTCTGACTTTCTTCTTTAGCATCATAACAATAAGTTCTATCCATGTTCTAGAAAATAACAAGATTTCAGCTTTTTTTATGGCTGAATAGATTTCCACAGAATATACATACTATTGTTTCCTTATCCCTTTTTCCGTTGATTGGGAACTATGTCAAGGAGCATATATCTTTTGTTTTCTTCTAGGAGTTTTACAATTTCAGGTCTTATCTTCAAATCTTTCATAGATTTTGAGTTGAGTTTTAAGTATGGTGTCACATAATGATCTAGATCATTTAACATCAGTAGCAGTTTTGAGAACAGAGGCTGAAAAAATATATCCTTCTGAATGCTCTTATTACGTGAAGATTCAAATTCTAAGGAATTTAGCACCCTAGCATTCTGATTGATGTGGGGCACTGGATGAGCAGTTATGAAAACTTGTTGGGATTGTCTGTAGGCATTGAAAGCCTAAAAAATTATCATTCATCCTCAGTTGAAACATGTATTTCACATTTTATTAACTAGGTAAAAGTGAGACACTGAGGGTGAAGGATTCAGAAAACAGTTCAGACGCTGCGTTGTGCCCCGTCTAAGCTAGCAGAGGAGAAAATAATTGTGTTACGTGAGTTTGTATTTGAGAACTGCCTTCTCTGATGTCAGATGGGAGAGCCCAATTCTCAAGGAGTTATCAAACTTATGTTTGGTTTTCAAATGCCTGGGCGTCAATATTAAATGTGGCCTTTCCATAGCATAAGTATTTCTGTACGTGTGGGGAAATCTTTTCTCACTCTTATCTATTAGACTGTGATACATGTAACCAAAGTCTCTAACTTTAGTCTTTCAAGGATGCAAATCCAAATTCACAGTTCTGCCTAAAACTTCTAACAAGTCAGGGTCCTCATCTGTGGGTAGGTATCTGGAGAGAATGGAGAAATGTCTGGGCAGAGAAGTCAAAGTATCAGGAACCTGGATTTCCTTAGTGGTCGTGAGCTTTCATGACCCCATTTGTGTGGAGGGGGCAGGGGTGACTTGTATGAATGTGACAGTTTTCTCTTTCTTTATACAGAGGAAATTCAAAAAGTAAGATTGGGAAGAAGCACCGAGGAGCGGGGAACATGGCCGGTCGTTGCAGACAGCTGGGTCCCTGCAAACTCTCTCAAGTCCAGCAAGTGAAGAAGCAAAACCTGGGCACAGGGAGGCAGGTGGCTCCCCCGCCAAAGGACGAAGACCCCAGGGTAAGTGGAGGCATGGACTTCGGAAACAGGGTTTGGGCCTGGAATACCTGGGTCCATAACTCCCTTGCCCAGGCCCAACCAAAGACAGCTGCCTTGGGACCTCATCCCCAGGGAGACCGGGCCGTTCAGAGATGGGGGCCACCTGACCCCTCCTTAGTGTGATGTCTGGCCTGCTTTTATCCAAGTCCTTCAATCGGGGTCTTGCTTTGCACACTTAGAGTACCAGCCCTTCCTCCTCTGATGCTCCCTGGCAAAGGCTTTGGGAAGCAGCACAGTATCATAAATATCCTGGCAGCTAAGGGGCCACGTGCTTCTGTCCTTTCTCCAGAACCAGTGTTCATCCCTCTCCATCTGTCCTTGTGTTCGCTTTGCACATATGCACCTGTGGGTTCCGCTGACTCACTGACCTTGTTCCCCTCCACCCACAGGTGAAGTGTAGGGACTGCGGAGCCTTTGGACACAAAGCGAGGAGCCTCAGGTGCCCCATGAAGCGCTGTCATGGGGCCCTGGCCCCCCAGCCCTTGGGCTCCAAACTTGGCAAGGAGAACCTGGAACCACAGAAGCTGCAGGACCTGCAGACCCCCGGGACCCCTAACACGGCTGAGAGAGAGAAGGGTGAAAGGCAAAGGTGAGCAGTGGGGTGGGTGGTACCCAAGCTTCGGGCTGAAATCGCTGGAGACGGTTCGTCTCCTTCTCTACACTGGGTGCCGAGCCATCTCTAGAAATGACAGGGAAATTGGGGGAACAGGAGCCATGTCCCGAGGGGCCACACTCAGGGGCTCAGAATATGCCTTGAAGTCACTGAGGGGTGTGGAGAACACATGCAATTTTGCACCTGACAGGCCCCAAGGCCATAGGGACAAACAGACAGGAACTCCTGGGAAGCCCAGGAGGGAATCCTGGAGTCGGGGGAAGGATATGAGCGGGGGAGGAGTCTTCACAGAGCACAGGGATTCAGGTCCGGTGTCACCCCCAGACTTGGAAAGGGGCTGGGCCACAGCACCGTTGGTCCCAATTGTGACAAGGAAATTGGGCTTCTGCCCCTTAACGTGGTTTGTTTTGCAGGAAAGAAGAGCAGCAGAGGAAGCTACTCCAGAGATTTCCCAGGAAACCCCAAGGGTGGCGGCAGCAGTACTGGAAGGAGGGGACAGAATCCTGCCACTACCTGAGGGTCAGTCTCCTGGTTCGCGCTCTTTCTTCTTCTGGGGTAACACAATTGGCCTCAATCCCCTTCTGTGGGAGGGAGCGGGTCCCCTTCTTTTCCAACCAATGTGATCACTTAGAGTACTTTTCAGATGCCATTTTCCTCGGTTTCTTTGATTTTGCATTCTTACTTGCGGGCTGGCAAGAATATGCTGTTTGGTAAATGGAAGTGACTTTATCAGCAGCATTCCGTAAGCAGAATCCTTTAAGTTAGAACACGAATCTGTAAATTGTGATTCATCCTCCCAAACTGGCCATCAAAACTTATTATGCCATCAAAGTGCCCGCAAAACACCAAGCTGTGCGCAGCCCTCGGAAGGGGGTACACAAGAAGCTTGTTCCCACTTACTTAACAAGAGACATTGTTAAACTCCTTCTATTTGCCTATCTGATGTAGAAATGTCTCAAGGTGATATTGTAACTTTCTTTTTCATGAGCACCACTGAGGTTGAGTATCTCATCACATACAATTAATTCCTATGAGATGGTTTTTGGTTAATTTTCATTTTTCCTGGATGGAGAGAAGATGCTCATGTCTGGCCTTTCTGTTTGGTCTTCTCCTACAGCATCCAAACATGCCCACGCTCACCCAGGCATCCACGAGGAAACCCCTCTGGGATCCAGATCTCCCCAGTAGGTCCCCTGTCAGGAAAGATGACAGGAAATGCACCCACCCTGCAGTGTCTCTCATCAGCAGAAGTTTGGTCCAGGACTCCAAAAGCAGCATCAAGGCCCCAGGCAAGAGGTCTGCCCAGATCCCCATCCAGACATGTCTGAACCCCCCAAAGAAACCTAGACTCAGCCCCATCCAGACTCCCCAGAAGAGCACTCTGACAGCAGATCTGGGGGCTTCCCAGAATCTCCCTCCTCCACCCAGTACAACCGGACCCACAGGGACCCCCCAAGTCAGCAGGAAGACACCTGCCCAGGGGCAAAGCCTTGCCCTCAAACCTCCACTGGACAGATCTCGCCCCAATAGTGTCCAAGCCTGCACCAGACACCATCCTCCAACCATCAGCCATGTTCCAGGCCAGCCTCTCAGGATGCTCTTCGTGGAAGTAGACGAAGGCCGGTGGAGCTGCAGGTACGTGGCGCCTCCCTCCTTGCCTCGTCCTGAGCAGTCAGCCCCTCCTCCCACTGGCAGGAAGCCTGAAGGACACTGGGCCCCTGGCCCCCGGAGTGTCCTCTACGATGACCTTCAGGTGTCTTCTTCCTCTGAAGACAGCGACTGGGAGGGACATGCCAATGGCAGCTAAGGCTTGTCCTCCAGCCCCAGGTGCCCTGGAGGTGACTGTGCACCTGATGAGGGGGAGTCACGAAGAGCAGCTGCTCCTGGAGAAGCAGCGATTCCGCACCCCTGCTGGGCGAACGGTGCTGGAAACCCAGACAAGCCCCAGCGACACACACGTGCACGCACTGCACCTTCTCCTGATGGAACTACAGCCATCTGTCAAATGGTGCTTATCACGCTGGAATGACAAGTTGTTTGTCAGTCTGAATCTATTTTAAGTAACTGAGGCAAATTCTAGGAGTAACTTCTATTGTGTAAATAGGAAGCTATGGAAGTAATCTGCATTGGGTGCAAATGTCTGAACTTTTGGAACCTGGCTAAAGGGCCCAACGCTGTGCTTTGCAGAAGGTCAGCAGTGCCCTGTCCTGAGATGAGACTCGTGGATTCTGTGGAGTCTTTCACTGTAAATCATGGTGGGGACAGTCCCCCGGCTCTGCTTCTTATGTTTCATTAAATGTTACTATCAATATTTGTTTTCAAATTTTCTTTCAATTTTAATAAAGTTCTACCGTATAAGACATGCTGTACGTGGTTTTTATCTCTAAGCCTTGAAGATCATCTTAACATCTATTTTTACTCAAGATAGATTTTGTGGAGACTTTCCTGGTAGGCCAGTGGTTAAGACTCCCTGCTTCCAATGCAGGGGGCGCGGGTTCGAGCCCTGGTCAGGGAAGTAAGTTTCCACATGCCATGCGGCCAAAAAACAACAACAAAAAAGAAAAAGTAAGATGGATTTTGTAACTGAGGGAAAAGGGGAGCTTGGGAAGACCTAAGGCTTATTAAAAATATAGAATCTCTGGCCTTCCCAGATCCATGGGTCAACATTTGCACATTAACAATGCACCGTGTCAATCCCCTGCATGCACGATGTGATAACGTGTAGGCTGCCTTATTCTCACACTGGGCCACACTGGACTCGGTGAATCTTAATAGGTGTATAAGCCTGAATCCTACTTCAAAAGGTATGAGTTCATGTTGTCTGTTTTGAGGCCCAGGCATTGGGATTACAGCTGCTCTGGAGGTGATTATATCATCTGGTTTGAGAACCACTGGAGGTGGTGGCAGTGATATCACCTATGTCACATGCTGCCTCTGTTCTCTAACAGGAAGAGACCTGAGCAGGTCCAAGAAAATTCACCGAGCTGTGTAGAGAGGGCTTCCCGGGAAGAGCAAACCATGTTCCACACAGAACAACTGTTTGGGGAGAGCATCTTCACTCCGCAGAAGCCTGTACGTCAAGGGCAGCTGCTGGCTGAAGGCACAAGCTTGTTAAAATATCGGGAAAGCAGAGCCGGCACACTCGGGGCCGTGCCCACACCTACGGGAACTTCTGGAATGACCTTTATCTTTGTGACCCAGGTCTGAGCGTGTTCCTTACACTCCCTTATCTCATGACCTCAGTCCTGTCCCAGCACTTCCTTACAGATTCTCACAAAAAAAACCCACCACTGATCCTTACTTCTGGCATTTCAAAGGGTCTGAATAGGCCCTGACACATGTTCTATTTTATGGAATCACAGGATTAAAGAAGAGGAGTCTGTCATCGTAGCCATCTGGGATTGGAATTGTTAGGGATGGGCTCGGTTTTCTTGGACCTGCAAATACAGGGGACAGGGTTTCAGGACACAGGATGGGTTTAGTGAGACAGCATTGATCTGGGGCTCAATAGAAACACGTGCTGTCACTTTTGAGATGGTGGCGTACCTTCCATCTACCCAGGTGATGGCACACAGCTCATTATCCATACTCGACCCAAAATATTCAGACAGAGTAAGCAAAAAGAGGTTCAACAATCTCCTACTTTCAAAATAAAAATAATCTTTCAAATAGTCCAGGGAAGAAAGATAATGAAAAATGTGAAATGACAATATATCTAGAAAAAGTGAAAAAGTATGAGATACATCCAGATTTTTAAAAAGGTATTTGAATTTATAACTTATCTCAAGATCTGTGAAATAGAACACGTGACAAATAAAGAATGATAAAGAATGTATACAGGTGATATTGTATAGATATTTGATATGCACAGTAGCACATGTTCTTTTCAAGGAATTCCTAAGCCCTCCAGCCTCACTGACCATGTCCTGGCCCCGTGAGGTCCCCGGAGCTGAGCCCTGTGTGGAGTCTCTGCCTCCTGACGGAATGGACAAAAGACATGGAAAATACGTTCTGAAGTCTTTAGTGTGAAACAGTGCATTCCTTCCAGGCCGAGAAGGAGTTTCCCATTAGTTTCCATCTAAAAAAAGGTCTCTAATTGCTGGAAGCAACACAGTCCTGGAACCAGAATTTCCCAGATCCAGGTATAGATGGGTTTGTTTCTTCCCAAGGCCTCCATCCATGTCGAGCCGAGGGGAGCTGACTTGCTGTCCTCACATGGCCTTTCCTCTTGCTCAGACCCCTGGTCTCTTCTCCTGCTTCTAAGAAGTCCACGCACTGCAACGAAGAGTAGTCCCCACAACTAGTAGCTCATCACAACTAGAGGAAGCCCGTACACAGCAACAAAGACCCAATGCAGCCAAAAATAAATAAATTTAAAAGAAAAGAGGTATTGATACAAACTGCCATGTATAAAATAAGTAAATAAGCTACAAGGATATATGGTACAACACAGGGAATCCAAATTATATTTTATAATAACTTTAAGTGGAGTATAATCTATAAAAAATACTGTATCACTATGTTGTATATCTGAAACGAATATAATATCGTACATTAACTATACTTTAAAAGTTAAATGAAAATAAAATGTATTTGATTTAAATTATAACATACATTCTGACGTGGCAGGAAAGAGCAAAAATCTAGAAATAAATTCCTGAGCTGAGAGGAAAGGCAATTCCTTTCCTTTTTTTTTTTTTAAATGTATTTACTATTATTTTATTTTATTTTTTTAACATCTTTATTTCTTTCCTTTTATACAGGAGATGGCATGAGTAATGAATGACAGTAGAGAGTTCTTTAAATCTTATGGTGGAAAGTACCTACATCCAAAAATATCTATTTCATTTGGGAAATAGGTTATATATAATCTGAGGGATGTAGGAGAAAAGGATGAGTCCTTGGAGATTGAGGGGTAATGGAGAAGGTTTGAAATACTCTTTTTTTTTTTTTTTTTTTTTGCGGTACGCGGGCCTCTCACTGTTGCGGCCTCTCCCATTGTGGAGCACAGGCTCCGGACGCGCAGGCTCAGCGGCCATGGCTCATGGGCCCAGCCGCTCCGCGGCATGGGGGATCCCCCCGGACCGGGGCACGAACCCGTGTCCCCTGCATCGGCAGGCGGACTCTCAACCACCGCACCACCAGGGAAGCCCTGAAATACCCTTTTTTAAAAAAAAAAAAAAAAAGAAAAATTGAAGTATAGTTGATTTACCTTAATATACTAGCTTCAGGTGAAATATTCTTTAATGTGTACGGGAGACGGAATTGAAATGCACGAGATAATAGGATTGCCAGGCATTGTATGAGATACAAGCAAAATGTCCTCAGATACAATGAAATACTCACCATGTCCCCTGGTTTAATTTTTTCCATTTGGGAACCAGGAATTTTAAACTTAAACAGCCATCTCCACACCCGTAAGATTGCCACTCAAATGTATAAATCAATTGTGAATGACATGGAAGAAAAATTATCTACAATAGTTTACTGTGTAGGAACTTTTGTATGGATTTCCCCACTAACCAAGAACTAAAGTATAAAATTGTCTTCCCATTTTCTTTGCATAGTTAATAGATTCTTAACATGTTCTTGAAAATACTACGTGGCCAGTGCTTTAAGAGTCATGTTCTGCATCCCAGCAATATATCTTATTTTGTCACCTCATTATTTATATTTCACATTTTCATAGTTCCTCACCTTGCATTTTATTTTTAATTCCAGATTTCTCCCAGGGAATCCCAGCTTCATTTCCACAGAATCCCCATGTGTCTGATATCCTGTTATTCTGAAGACACATAATGGTTCCCAGTATAGAGAATGCACTCGACAGTGTTTACGGTTGAAGAAGGGAATGAAAGGATCTTCTCACTATCCCTGGACATGACCTTACATCTTTGCTCTCCAGCACTGTGTGAGGATTACAATTTCCTATTAGTCTGGAAAATCCAATCAAATTGAACAGGGTGTGGCTCACAGACTGAAACCCTATTAGGGTCGGTAACCTTCTGAGAGGGTGGATCCTGGAATGTAGCCCAGATTGGGTTATAAACTGTTATCCAGGTTTAAAGGAAAGTCAGACAGGCAAAGGGATGCATTTGTCCAGAGAAGAAGAAGTTGGACAGTTTGGGGCTTTGGAGGAAGAGAAATTGGTTGCTTGCTCTGGTACTTGCCTCAGAATCCATTTGGCTTCACCAGCTCCTCCAATTTGGGGTTTTGGTGAGTCCTCCAGACTGTGAGATGTGCCTTGACTTCATTCCATGAAAATGTTGTAAGTCCTATCTGTCTTTACACTTTTGCCCTATCAAAGCAGCCTCTTATGGTCTCTGAATCATATTGTGTCAACATGTATTTTGCCACCATCATTTCCTACTCTTGACTGTACATGTCCCTTTTTTCAACTCTAACACTGTTGTCTTGAATGTATTTAGTTAACTGCCTAACCTAAGATTGTAGCCTTGTGCTCTCCCAGTACAGTGACGACCAGCTGCATGTGGCTAGAACATTCAAATTAATGAAATTAAATAGCTAAACTTCACATCCTTGGTAGTGCCAGCCAGATTTCAAGTGTTCTGTTACCACGTGTGTGTGGCAGCTTCTGTATCATACATTACATATGTAGAGCATGTTCTTCGTCTTGGAAAGTTCTACTGACTGTTGATCTACATCTGATGTTTTTGGTTTTTTTTTTTTGCGGTACGTGGGCCTCTCACTGTCGTGGCCTCTCCCGTTGCGGAGCACAGGCTCCGGACGCGCAGGCTCAGCGGCCATGGCTCACGGGCCCAGCCGCTCCGCGGCATGTGCGATCTTCCCGGACCGGGGCACGAACCCGTGTCCCCTGCATTGGCAGGCGGACTCTCAACCACTGCGTCACCAGGGAAGCCCCACATCTGCTGTTTTTATTAATTTGTTTCTAAATACTTCATTTTCTGCCTCTCTGAATTATTTTTTTATGGGTTTCATCAAGTGATTTTCTTCATTTCTTACGTGTCTTGAGATAGATTTTTATGTTGAAATAATTATCTCAAGGTAAAATAAATCTCTTGAGATATTTATTTTAATCCTTCCCCCAAATTAATACATATTAACCCACTTTGAGTCCTCTGACTTGTAATCTGGATATAGACATGGTTGCCTAGGTTCCGTCTTCTTTCTACTTGTAAGGCGGCTCTCTTGCATATGCCTGGGGTTTCCCTGGATATAGGGATTTACATATTCCTATTATCAAGAGAAGAAAAATTTTAACTGTAAAAAAAGACATTTCATTTCACCTTCAAATTTGCCTTGAAGGCAAAACCAAAGGTAATCCATGGCCAACTCTTGATTGGTTTTCCTAGGAAGTCCCTCCCACCTTGGATTTCCCAGGTGCTCTGGAGAATCCAAACACTAAACTTTTCCTTGAGTGTGTTTTGGGCATTGAGAATTGTCCTGGATACTTGATTCCAATCCACAATAAACAGATGCTGGCATTAACCCAAGGCTTCTCTTTATTTCTGATAGAAAATGATCACTGCACTTTCACTTTGATTGTGGCGGGAGTTCAGGAGAGAAGGAACTTGAGAGCAAATACCTTTAGAAGATATTTCTGTTTCAAGATAGACAGGATGTAATGAGGGGATTGATTGTGCATCATACGGGGAGGTTTCCCCCAAAACTGGGCGATAAAAATGAAGACATAAATAACAGGGAGTTTCTTCTGATTGTTAATGTTAGCGGTCATATTACAGGTAAAACCTAGGTGATCTTTGTTACCCTAAAGGAATTTGAACACAGGACACAGACTGAACAAAATTAAATGACAGCTGATCCTTCTTCTGGATGTGTAACTCTGTCATATACTCAAGTTTTTGGAACCTCTGTGTGTCATTTGTAAATTGGTAAATAAACCAATTTCCTCCAAAACCTCAGTCATTTTATATTTCTGAGCAACATTGACACAGAGGGTTGAGACAGTCCACGACCGGAACACTATGACTCGTGTACCCCTGCTTCCTTCTGGAGCAGTGGATGTTAAGGACGAGACCGGAAGGGTGGGTGCCACGGCTCCTCCAAGTGGCATAAGTCCTTGGTTTAACTGCATCCTGAAATAGGTCCTTGGCTGATTAATATCCACGTAGATGGGGGACAGAACTAAAAGTCAGGGTTGAGGGAGAACTGGAAGGCAGTGAGGTTCCAGCGGGCTGCCAGGGGTGTTGGAGGACCACTGTGGGTGCATAAGGGAAGAGAATGATCTGGGGATTTCCAGTGTTTCCTACAGGAGGAAACCAAACTCTACTCCGGCATGAGTCAGGGTTCCCGAGGGTTAGAATCAAGGAGGACGTTGAATGCTTCTGGATGCCCTAGCCTGCTGAACACACACAGTCAATGCTTAGCACATTCTTATTTGCAAGCTCTCTGAACTTTGACTTTCTGTCTTAGCAACCACAGCTCTAGCTTCTTCCATGGGATCTGGGATAGGAGAGACTGCACCTGTTCTTAGGATGCACCACTGGTTTCCGTTTGCTGGGCTGGGGTCACAGCCAGGTGGAGGTGGGGGGCTCCATTTCAGGTGGGTCTGGAAGTTGTGCACAGGACTGGAGTCTCATGGCTTCTTCTCCATCCTCAGATTTGCGTGCTCAGTTCTTGGATTGGCTGTGAGTGAACTCCCGAGAAAGACTCCTGGCGACTGAATTGTTGACAATGGAGCCTCTGGTGAGCAGCGACGCCTCCTTCTCCTGAAGCTACACCCCGAGGGCCATTAGCAATCGTTCCCTCATTCACACCTTCCACCTCTTAGTAATTAAACTTTTATTCATATTCGATAACTGGGAGGAATGTGTAGGGAGGAGTATTTTCTTAACTGTGCTGCACAGAGAGGAGAAACAGTACAGTAGGTAGAATAAAATTAGGTTCTCTCAAAGATTTTTGAAAAATTGGAGAAAACAAAACCAATCACTAGGCTTCTTTCATCCCTCAGCATGGAGATGAGATTAAATTACAAGAGAAACAGTGATAACTAAGGTCAAGGTCCCTGAAAATCTTGAGTGGGAGTCCTCACGCCACAGCGATGGTCAGGCTAGGTCTGTCCTTCACTCCAGCCACCCGAGTCCCCGGCTTATTCTGCTGAACCATCTGACCTCAAAGTTTGTTATGAACACCTGAGTCCTGTAGTGTTAAGAGAGAGAACACCTCCTGGTACCAAGTTCTGTATGAACCTTGCTCAGTTCTGAGGAATGTTAGGCATTTCTTCATGATCCTCTGACAATTGCATGATTAGTAGAATAGCGTTTTGTATTTAGCGTAGGTTTGCTAGAACGTAAACACTTCATACAATTATATATTTGATGATTTCAACACTCATAACAAGTAATGAAAGCAGTTTCTATCTGGAGAATCAAAGATTCCTCTAGGGACATAACTTAAACCAATAGTCATGTTTTCAAAGTAGCCCATCATGGTTATTGCTTGTCTTGTCATGAATCTGTAGAATTCCTTGAAGTTAATAAGGAAGAGAGATTGAGTTATGAATATACAAGTAAATCTTTTATTATCAACTGTCTGGAAGTCCTAATTTCCAGGTTATTGAAAAACTTCTACAATGTATTATAACACACTTCAAGTGATATTTCTGTGAAATAAAGCTTCATGACGTCAGAGTGTGTAGGTTTCTGTGAATGTACCTGAAAGGCAGACACCAGCTCAGCGCTGGCAGAGAACCGAGGGGAACCCCACACAGAGCGTGATCCTTTATCCACCCAGATCCCATCACCTCCTCATCTCAACCCTCCCACCCTGGACAGTGGTAGGGACTGCTCTGTCTAAACCAGAACATCCCTGATGTTTTAGGAATCAGTGACGTTTGAAGATGTAGCGATCAACTTCACCCAGGAAGAGTGGGCCCTGCTGGACACATCCCAGAAAACCCTGTTCAGAAACGTGATGCTGGAAAATGTCACCCACCTGGTCTCCGTAGGTGAGTCTGTCAACACGGATGTACGTGCACGTGTGTTCACTGCATTCATTCACTCACCGAACAAGCATTTAGATCAGCTTCCCCGTGTCCCACTCCAAGTCCTTCCTGATTCTTTGATAGTCCTCATAACTAATTAAAACGAAGACGTTTATTTTCATGGCACTTTTCATTACCACACCAGAAGGTAATCTTGGCCACATTTCATACCTTTGTTGCTACTCAGTGTTTACACTCAGAACAGAACTGGGGATTCAATGGATATTTTAATGCATAAGTAAATGGATCAAATATTTTTAAAATGATTCTTCTGTTCTAGTCATTCCATGAAGGCTTGAGACCAGAGTCGTGTATATGACATAATTTTGATGATTCCTGTAAGGCGTATCCTTACTGGCTCCTGTTTGAAAGTAATATTCAGCCCACTGTAGAGTCTTTCAATCTTTCCCATTTGGAAAACACTGAGGATTCTGTAATCTCTCTTTGAACTTGTGCATAGGCATCAGCCGCTAGAGGGCCTCACTGTGTTTGCTGCTGCTCTGGATTTCCTCCTGTTCTGCTGAAGGACCTTCACTGTTCTGTCTGTTGAAGATGTTGTTGCCGGCACTGACCTTCAATTATCTCTGTATTTTCCTCTTTCCCTTACCCTGGACTTGAGCACAGCAAAGGGTAATTAGCCCAGACTCAAAATCCAACACTTTTTTTTCTTTTTCAAATCAAACAGGGTATCAGATCAGCAAATCAGATGTGATTTCCCAGCTCGAACAAGGAAAAGAGCTGTGGAGTGAAGCAACAGGTTGCCTCCAAGGCCAGAGTCCAGGTAAGAATCAGGGGCCTGTGCTTCACTGCAAGAAAGTTTCAGTCAGTGTGTTAAGTCCTTGGAAACACCAAATGAAAGTTTTATGAAGTGAGCGATATGTTCTAAACTGGAAGTGAGGACATTGGGCTGAAATTCTTCATGTTGTTATCACCCTTTGCATCTAGCAATGAAAATTCATATTACTTCCTGCCATTTTCTATTCTTTAGGGAAAAGGGTGCTCGTGAACTCACTGCAGTTAAACTTTCACATAGTGATTTTGTCCTGATCGCCCCATTTAATGTGTTTTCCATCATTTGCTGACCCAATGTCTCTCCACCACATTACATTTTTATATTTTAATCCTCTTTTTATCTAATAGACAATGACTTTTAAAGTATTTCTATTACCTTGAGTATTTCTTTATTATACACACTCTCTCCATCAGAGTGCCAATTTTTGAAAGATACTCACATGGACCTTGGTGTTTGTTTACATTTTTATTTCCCTAATTTCATTTTAAAACTTATATTTTTTCCATTTCTTTAGGCAGTGAAAGTCCGCTTATACAACAAGAAATGATATTCATGCAACAAGTGTACAGGAAGCACATATCTCACACCATGCCAATGGTAAGTTTCATGGGTGGAACACCAGTCATCCAAATGAAAGACCTGGCAGTGAGATAAGTTGGTAATTGAGCAAAATTTGCCTGTATGTAATTAAGTGGAGATTGAGCTCCTTCTGGGAATATTTTTGGATAGGCTGAAGTCAGTTGAAAAATTAATATGAGCACAAAACCACAACATGAGACCTAAGAAAAAGTCAGTTGCACAAACATTGCTCATCTCCTAGTCTTTAGAACAAACTGAAGTCTTCAAAATTAATCTGCTATCTGGGTTGGGAAACTGTAAAAGAGAATGTTTGTGCCTGTAGAGGAGTAACACAACATGTGTATGCAACTGACACAGGAAACATTTTAACAAGAGACTATAACTGGCTGATCCTATAGGGTGTAAATGTAGAGGAATGAGTGTCTGTGTAAACGTGGGCAACCAGAAACAGCCTCCTATCTTTTTCCCAAAGCAGGTTTCTCACACACAAGGGGATCCTGTTGGATGGACTGATTTGAGTGATGAATTTACTCCTAGATCTTCACCTCAACATTCACCAATTCCCTTAGGAAGGAAATGTAATGTCAGCAAACAGCATGGAAAATCACTTAGTCAAGGGTCATTCCTTGACAAACAGGATCACATTCACATTAGAGCTAAATCATATGAATGTCCTCTATGTGGGAAAGTCTTTAGTAGATGCTCTACACTCATAAGACACAAGATGATTCACACTGGAGAGAAACCATTCAAATGCAATCTGTGTGGGAAAGTCTTCAATCAAAGTTCCTCCTTGAAACAACATGAGAAAACTCACACAGGAGAGAAGTGCTATGAATGTCATCAGTGTGGTAAAGCCTTTCTTCAAAGCTCTGGCCTTAGTTCGCACAAGAAAATCCACACTGGAGAGAAACCACACGTATGTCTTGAGTGTGGGAAGGCCTTCAGTCACAGTTCAGGGCTTAGTTCGCACAAGAGAATCCACACTGGAGAGAAACCACATGTATGCCTTCTGTGTGGGAAGGCCTTCAGTGAACATGCTAAACTGAGAGAACATGAAAGAACCCACACTGGAGAGAGGCCCTATGAATGTCAGTGGTGTGGGAAATGCTTCAGTCGAGGCTCTTCCCTGAGACGACATGAGGGAACTCAGCACTGGAGAGAAAGTCAGGAGGGCCCTCAGTATACATCCTGACCCGAGATGACATGGCACCATACATGTGAGGAATGTGGACGGAACACCAGCATAGCTTTAGCATTTAACCACACCAAGGTTCACACCCAGTAAAGACACTCTGTCTGTAATCAATATGGACACTTGTTCAGGCATCACACTCCTCAGTCCAGAAAGGCATCACCTGTGGACGTGGATCCATATGTGCCCTGTCTCTGTGGCAAAGCCTTTAGTCATTGGCCTGACCTCAGGTAACTTAGCAGAACTCACTCTGTAAATACAATATGGGTATTTTTAGCAACAGCTCCCAACTCTAAAGACCCTAGAGGACTTGAGCAGAGGATAACCAACCCCTAGTTCTTCTTTGATAATTATTCTTCAACACGAGCCATCTTCAGGTAGAGAACCACTAAGACTGTAATGACTGTTAACAAACACTCAGCTGATCACCAGGCTTGATGTGCACGAGAAACTCAGCGAAAAAAATAAACACTAAAACAAGAACAAAGATGTGAACTCTTGAGAAATACCCAAGTATGTTGAGCAACACCAAAGCATACTTATAAATAATTCATCCTGAAGAAGTGAATCAATGTAAAGTCATGAGAAATTCTTTCTTCATAGAGCAACCTCTCTGGAACACGTGTGCTCAGGCTGTACAACACACCCTCAGTGTCGTGAAGGTAGGGAAGTCTTCAGTGATCACTTATTTCTTAGTCAACATTAAATTCTCACACTGAGGATGTAGCAATCCTAAAAATCAAATTGGAGCTACAGCTAGATTTTGTATCAGAAAAAACTGACCCTCTGAGTGGGAGGGGGAGCCTCTAAAAGAATCCTTTAACACACATTCAGGCAAATTGTGATTTGTGGAAATACCTCTTCATGAAAATGTGGCATAAAATGGAGAGTGAAGTGATCTAGCAATATAGAATGTAGAGTTTGGAAGAAATTAAAATTTGTGTATAGAATAATAGTTGCAAATATTCAAACAATAAAGTCTGTGGCTAAAGGAGCTAAGTATTGGTGTCTGGTTCTCTTTGTGCCCCTGTAAGCACAGGGATTCAGGTCTGCACCCTCGGAAAGTGGGCGGAGACTCAGCCCCACTCTCTGAGTGTCCGCTTTCTCCATAGCTCTTTCCACACAACTCAGCTCCACTCATTCCAACATCCCTCAACCCCATCTACCCTTTCAGGCCCTGGTGGTGACACAGCTCTGATCATCAGCTCCACTGGTCATGTTTCCCAGAATGTCACGACCCTGGTCAGGCAAGGTTATGGGAAAGTCTCAAAGACACCTAGTCCTACACTTTTTGAGTTCCCTCAACATATTTCTGCAGATGGAAACCACCGGGGGCTAAAGAGACAGGCAACTCTGCCTTCCCAGACCTCAGAAATCTCTTGTTATTTTGTCCCAAAACCTCTGAATTGAGCTAAGTGGATGAAGAGTTCCTTCCAGGATTGTACTCTCTATCTTATTCAGCTGATTCCTGAATTATGCACCCAGCAGTCTCACTAAAGAGGAACACATACCCCTGCATAAGCTCATGGAATAAATCTCCAGGAATGAAACTATCATCGATAACACATTCCAGTTTTTAAAATACTTAGTGCAATATACTTTCCGCTAAGAAAAAATGAATGTTCTCACAAAGCGGATCTCCCTACTTTGTCTGCAGGACTTGGAGTGTTATCCTTTGACACACATCAATATTGAACCTAAATCTCGAGGGAAATTCTTCCAGGATATCCACTGGGATGACTTGTGTTCTCGTAGCACAAAGTAGCACAATTCCCAAACCACAGGCCTTAGTCCCCTTACAGGAACACATACAAGGATGATATTGATCCATCATTACTTTTGAAATTCCCCACAAGGGATGCTGGGGGGCAGTCAGGGTGGAAAAACACGTCCTGTGTGAAGAGGATACGCAACCAATTCTATTGTCGGCCTAAGAAAAAACGTGGTTTACCCACAAGCTGTATTCGAATTTAGCCGTAATTATGGGCAACCACCTTACCTGAGACCTATGTGGTAGCTTAGCCAGGAATGCCCTCTTCTGCCCAATGTGTCTCCAGGAGGGAAGGGCCCAGTGCTGCTGGGGGTGAGGCCTGTGCAGGTGCTGGGACCCCCAGGAATGGTGATGTGCACACTCCCTTCCCAGAGGAGTGCACGTCCCACTGGGATTTATCTACGCTGACCTATACATGTGCCTGTGCTCCGCATTCCTAGCTAGACAAGGGATTTCAGAGCTGTTCCCCTACAATGGTGACCACAGGGGGGCAGCATCTCACAAGGAGGTGTGTTTGGGGGCACATTGGCAGCTTGTCTGAGTGGCGGAGGGGCCTGGAGTCGGGAAGAAACCTCTCTGAAGCTTAGTCACTGGGGGGAACTCAGGGCTCTCTTGGTCGGGCTGACCCAGGCTTCTTCACAGGCTCGGGTGCTAAGAGTGACAGGCCCACAGAGACAAAGTGAGAGGCAGAGGCAGAGAAACTCCCAGAGAGAGAGAGACAGAGACAGAGACAGAGAAGCAGTTGCAGGGCCACTGGGCTCGGCTTAGAACTCCTACCACATAACTTCTCCCACATTCTGTTGCTCAGAGCAAATGGCAGGCTGGCCAAATTCTGGGGGTGAAGAGAAAGGTCCAGCCCTTAATGAGAGAAGTGGCAAAGTCACACGGCAGAGCCGTGGGCCCGAGAAGGTGGAAGGAATCTGTGGGGATTTGTTTCAATCGAACTCAAAAGGCTTAGATATGGGGTCAGGTGTTTACACTTTAGTGATACATGATTCTCTAGTTTCCAAGATTTCTGCAGATTCCTCCCCCTCACACCACATCATGATATCTTTCATCCCATGGCTCTGATGCAGAGTGGGAACCACTATTTTCTGAGCTGAGGCTATTCTCCTGGGACAGTATAAACCCCTTTCTCCATGAAGTTTTCTATTTTCTACCTTTCCTTCCAAAAACCCTCCCATAGGTTCGAGGCAGAAGACATCGACTGTAGCTCCTATTCAAACTGCTGCTGTCCCAGGAGAAAGACCCTCCTCCTAACCTTTAAATCACTGGGTTCTTTTTTAACATATGAAAATGGGATACATGTTTATTCTTCAAAGATACCTAGGGGGCTTCCCTGGTGGCGCAGTGGTTGAGAGTCCGCCTGCTGACGCAGGGGACACGGGTTCGTGCCCCGGTCCGGGAAGATCCCACACACCGCAGAGCGGCTGGGCCCGTGAGCCATGGCCGCTGAGCCTGCGCGTCTGGAGCCTGTGCTCTGCAACGAGAGAGGCCACAACAGTGAGAGGCCTGCGTACCAAAAAAAAAAAAAAACCCCAAAAACCTAGGAATTCAGGAAACATTTTTTTCTAAAACTTGAAACTTTGAGCAAAGTGTGGAATACCACAACGATTCCCCCTTTACTCTCAATCGCAATTTCTGTATGTGACTTCAATTTTCTATTCCTTTACTAGTGGAGGAGGGTCCTTCTCCCAGTGGGTCCACATTACGATGTACTCTCTTTGCAGGACAACCAGGAGAAGAGGGTCTGGGGACTGGAAGTCAGTAAAAATGGAGGCTGTAGTACACCAGAGGGAGTCGGCCTCTTAACAATGAGGTATGAACCTGAAGGTATGGAAACCCAGACCTTAAACCTGCTTCCTGGTATTGATATAGAGGGAAGAGACTCAAAAGGTTTACAGAGGGTTTGATCATCTGTATCACAGAACTGGGACTCTGAAATGGGGAGAGACGTAGAAGATCAGAATTCAAAGTTCTGACCAGAAAACCAGAAATGCATTGAAAAGTGAGTGGAAAATTGGTCGTGGGGAAGGGAGGGAAGGAAGCCTCTTAGGATAAATCAACATTACCTTCAATGAAATAAAGCATTTTGTAAGAATCACATCGAAAATGCAGGGAAGAGCCAAAGATGTCTGACTTTGAGGTTTTACTTTGGTAAATGAAAAATAATCATGAGTTTTGTAGCTTCACTTGATTTATAGGGTCACCCAACTCTATATATTTTCCTTCAAGATGTAAGTTCTTCAACTGTGGCTCTTTCTCCTGCAGGGCTTTTGTAGGGAAGGAGGGGGTACTCCATCTCATTAAACTAGTGGGATCAGCGCAGCAAGGTGGTTTGGACGTGGCAAATCCTTGATGGAGGTGGAAAACTCCCCCCAAATCAAAAGGAGGAATAGTTTGGATAATTGTCTGCTTTAAAAGTTAAAGATCTCAACTTCATCTCAGCATCACCATGACTAAATACCACTTCTCCTTTACACCATAGTTAGATAGGTGGATGGATAGATAGATAGATAGATAGATAGATAGATAGATAGATAGATAGATGTATGTTCTGGAAGAAGGTTTTCCAGTGGGCAGGTTTACTTCTTGTGCATGGGAATCTTGATTAACCCTGAAGCCCAGGTGGAAAAAAACCTTTTGTGAGGACAGAGATTGGGATGGAGTTGAGAGTGAGATACAGAAGATATCAGTTTACATGCTCTCTAAGATTTTGAAAAGACTAATGAACGGTTCTAACTCAACTCCTTCCATAGACCTACATGTGCTCTCTGCCTAGTGGTTGACCAGACTGCCTTTCAGCGGCTCCGGAGGCGGTGGCCAATTTAACTTCCTGCTGACCACCGACCTGCGGTCCTAAGGTTCACGTAGTACTTTTCCAGGGCCCGTTATAAGGTTGGGGGACGGCAGAGGAACTGCTTTTGCACACATCTAGAGGCCGGGTGTAATCTGTACTTTCCCTGCTTAGGAAGCAGACAACTCTGCCCCCCTCCCTGCCTCCCTCCGACCCGTCTAGCTACTCGGGAAAACCCAGGACGAGACACTGCGCCTAAAGGCTCAGCCGAAATGCATCCTGCAGTCGGGTCTCCGGCCGGAACCCTCCCCGATTCGGGGCGGCCGGAGGGGAAGGGGCGGGGGCCCGGCAGGCAGGCCAGCGGCGCGGCGGGCGCAGAGGATGCACGCGGGGGTCCTGGGCCTCTCCGCCCTGCTGCTGGCGGCCGAGCAGAGCGCGCGTGAGTGCCGGGCAGGCCACGCTCACCCCTCCCACCCATCCTGACGCCCGGGGACCCACACGCCACCCCGGCCACGGCGACGGCCTCTCCCCGCCTGCGCCCAGCACTGAGCGCCAGTGCACGCACGGTGGCACCCCACCCGCCCAGTCCCTGGTAGATCCCCGCGAATGCACGACCCTCCCGGGGATGCGTGATTGCCCCCGAGGATGAATGCCGCACCCCCTCCGCCCCCTCCCCCTTGCATGCGTGGTCCCCGTGTATCTGAGGCCACTCCGCGGCGGGTGCACGATCCTTCCCCCTCCCCCTTGCATGCATGGTCCCCTTGTATCTGAGGCCCCTCCGCGGCGGGTGCACGATCCTCCCCCCTCCCCCTTGCATGCATGGTCCCCTTGTATCTGAGGCCCCTCCGCGGCGGGTGCACGATCCTCCCCCCTCCCCCTCCAGCGGGTGCATGATCCTCTGCAGGAGTCGCGGCACACGTGGCCCCCCCCCTTCCCTCCAGAGAGGCCTCCAGGCAAAGTGCCGCAGGTGCCCGAGGCGCTGCACGCGGGCCTGGGGGCGCCCTGCTCTCCCCACTATCCGGCCGGCCTGGGGGTCTGGGCGGCGGGGGAAGCCGCTTGGGGCCAGGTTGTGGTGGGACTGGGCTCGGCTTCCGCGGAGCTCTGGAGGGAGGGCCGTCTACAGCTGGACCGGAGGCGGCGGGCGCGGGACGCGGTGGTCGCGTAGGGAGCGCGGTCCGCCGGCAGAGGCGGGGCCAGAGGGCGGGGCGGTTCAGCGCCTTTCCAGTTTGAACTTGTAACTCCTTCGGTGCCGGAGCGGAGGCCTCCGCCCGCTGCCGCCCGGCTCCCTGCAGCCGCTTCTTCCTCGCGGGGCCCCCGCAGATGGGGGGAGGGGTGGGGGGAGTGGAATTCACGGGGCTTCAGCATCCAGACCCCCCAGCGTTCCTCGCCACTCCCCAGCTCGCAGGCACTTGGGGACCCCGGCGGGCTCTGGCTCTGCACTTTTTCCTGGGAGGGAGTTGCCCCCGCGCCGCGTCGGCGGGTCCCTTGTTTGAACCGCGGTCCACGAAGGCCCCCCGGGGTCGTCCCCGCCATGAGGTTTCAGAGGCGCCCAGAGGAGGTCCCACGTTGAGATCGGCTCCAGAGCTCCGGGATCCAGCGCCGCCACTGAGCAGGGCTAAGATGAGACAGGACTCCGGGTCTCAGCACCCACCCCAGGTGGCCCCGCGGACGTGGGGTCCTCCTTCCCTCCCAGCTAGGAACGCCTGGGCCTCAGCGTTCCTCAGACTGGGCAGGGCGGTGACTCCCCCAGAGGCTTCTGGTGCCTGGGGCTCCTGGTTTGCCTTGTGTGCCGGGTGATTAGAGCAAGAGACAGAGCCTGGGCACCAAGGAATGGCTGCCCAAGCCCTGGCTTCTCGGGGAAACTGCAGGGTTCCTGTCTGTACCTGGGGCAGCGCTCTCTTACCGCTGCAGTTCACAGCTTTACGTGCCCATAAATCCATGTTAAACTCTAACAGTGGGAAACCCAAGCGATAGTCCTGTAAAACAATTACTGTGAGTCCCGAGCACCTGCTAGTACTGGACAGAGGTAAGCACCCACGTCTATTGTCATTCATCAGGGAGGGCAGATCCTAACCTAGATTTATCAAGCTCTTTCCATTCTCTGACCCTATCCTACAACCCTCAAAAATAAAATAAATGAAGCCGCCCCCAGAGAGGAGATTTTACATTTTTGAGCCCATACTAAGTGCCAGGTGTTTGTGGGTTTTTTTGCACGCTGTCCTATGCGATCCAACAGCCCCTTTGTACAGCCATGGTGTCTGGGCCTTTGGGATCCTTTGGGAAGCTCTGGCCCTTTCATTCGACCTCATTCCGGTCTAGACTGCCCGCGGGCTCTGCCCACTCCAGGCTAGGTGTAGCAGGCAGCACTGCTGGCTGTAGGGACACAGCGTTTGCTGGTCCCTCCCTCCTGCCTTCCACTAACCCTCTGGTTCTTCCTCTGGTCCCCAGGCCTCTGCACCGTGGTTTACTACTTCACCACAGGCCGGCTCCTCTGGGGGTGGCTGGCTCTTTCTGTGCTACTACCTGGCTTCTTGGTCCAGGGCCTGAGCTACCTTTGGTTCCGAGAAGATGGACATCAAAGTCACTGCTCGTTGGTGGTGCTACACCTCCTCCAGCTTGGCGTGTGGAAGCGGTAAGGCAGCCCCTTTCAACCCTGAAACGTGATTTCACACGTGCGATAGGAGGGTTCTTCTGCGCATACGTATTCCATCCTTAGGGTCACAAAAGTGCAGGCTTGGGAGAACGTTGGAAGCCACCTCTTTGAACATTTGCTCTGATATTGGTCACCTCACTTCCTTGAGCATCCTCAAGGGGCTCCTACCGGAAGGAGCCGTGACCCTTCAAAAGTTTTTCTTGACTTGGGCCAAATCCTATGTGCTCGTGTTTAATTCAGTTGGTCTCGCCTTTAGAGCCATGGAAAGTGACTCAGTTAGGGCTGGTCCATGTAAACACCTACTCCCTCACTCCAGGAGGGTGACACAGATTTAAGCAGAAGCAGCAGTGGGGTCGGCCTGGTAACATTTGCATTAAGCTTTTATTGCAAGAAGAAGCCATTTGGGTGCCAGGGCCACATTTTTCCATAAAAAGGCATCCTGGGCAGGCCTAGTGTTCAGCAGGCTCGGCTTTGGCCCACCAGTGCAGCAGGTAAGGTGTTGTTTTCCCTGGGATACCTGGATTCCCGGAGGGTCAGGAGAGATGCGGCAGTGAGCTTACACTGGGGCAAATTTCAGCTCTCAGCTGCCTCATAATCCCATAGAGTTGCCAGGAATTTTAAAAGGGAGAAAATTGGGAGATCAGATCGGTGACGGCCTCCGGCTCAAGAGCACATGAACTTGTAGACGCTGAAGATAGAAAGACTCTCAGGAGTCACGGCCAAGTCTCAGATCTCGGGCTGCGCTGCTGGCTGTCCTGGTTTATGCCTTCAAGCCATGCCCAAGGCTTTCTTTGGAGGCGCTGAAGCGAGTTTTCTGATTTCCCAGCTGCGTCTGAGACAGAGGGCTTGGAGACAGAGGGTACTTCTGATAAAGACATCACCCAACCACCCGAATTTCTCCTGGCCCCTCGGAGCTGGGACCCTACATCTCTAAAGGCACCAGAAGCGTTTTCAGCTACAGCAGTTTTGCCTAAAGCTGAGCCTTTGTGTTCAAGCCATGTGGTTCCTCTGAAACGATAGGACTCCGACCAGTGGGAGGAGAGCAGAGCTGGCTTTCCTGTTGGACTCGGAGGATCGGAGCCTGTACTGGGCGCTACCCACATGCGCTGACCCTTCTGTCTGCCCAACTTGGTATGAAAACCATTAAGGGCTCCGGTCCTTCCAGGGACCACGTGGTACGTTATAGTCATCAAGTTTGCGACCTCAGGGACAGAGCACCTATTGAAAAAAAATGAATCAACTCTCCCCTAAGGGAACATGTCATAGCTCAAAAGAAGATTGAAGTCAGGGCCGGTCACTTGAGAGAAGCCTCCTGTATAACTGTCAGATAGATCTGTCTTCTGGGGCTCCGGGGGGACCCTTGGTCCCATTTGATCCAGTGCCTTCTTCAGGGATGGGGCAGCGTCAGGCTCACATGTATCCACTTCCATGCTGGTGTCCAACACTGACCCCCGCTCATCTTCCCCAAGTTTCTCAGATGATGCCATGAATACTAAATATATTTTTTTTAAAAACTAAAATGGGTAAATGAAGAGAGACAGGAAAATTAGAAATTAGGAAAAACAACTAGTCATCTATATCTCTTCTTATTTAAAAACAGAAGTTAGTGGGACTTCCCTGGCAGTCCAGTGTTTAAGACTGCGCTCCCACTGCAGGAGACACAGGTTCGATCCCTGGTCAGGGAACTAAGATTCCATATGCTGCTCTGTGCGGCCAAAAAAAAAAAAAAAAAAAAAGTTAAGGTGACTAAAAATATATATGTATGATTTAAAAGGACAAAAAAAAAAAAAGGCACGAAAAAAGAAAAGAAGTGAAAAAAGTCAGGAAACGGAAGGGAATGTCGGAAAAGAAGGTAACGCCAGAATGCACTCTTGCTTACGGTGAACCACAGATTTGTCTCTCAGTTTTGTAACAAGCATAAGAAGCTACATGGTTTTGCAATGCTTCTGCGATAGAAAATAAACCAAACAAATGGAAATCTACTTCCTTAGAAGAAAACTTTGAAAGTTAAAGTAGAAAACAAGAAATCTATTCCTTATCCTGCAACCAGCTTATTGGGCTTTCACAAAGAAGACACTGGGTAATGGAGTGTCTTTCAGCACATCCACACGGAACTTCGCAAGACTGATTCCCAGTCAGGGCCAGCAAAGAAGCCGCTCAGAAAACTGCAGTTCAGCGAAAGCACCTGTAGGAGGAGCCAAAACAGTTCTGTTTGCACAGCCCTATACAAACAGCATTTAGAGAGGGGTCGTAACGCGATGCAGAAGAATCTACTGACAACAAAAAACCAATTAAACGCAAACCTCATGAAGTGGCTTGTTAAAAAGGCAAGGACTAAAAACATAAACGTAGGGCTTCCCTGGTGGCGCAGTGGTTGAGAATCCGCCTGCCAATGCAGGGGACAGGGGTTCGATCCCTGGTCCGGGAAGATCCCACATACTGTGGTGCAACTAAGCCCGTGCGCCACTACTACTGAGCCTGCGCTCTCGAGCCCGCGAGCCACAACTACTGAGCCCACGAGCCACAACTACTGAGCCCACGAGCCACAACTACTGAGCCCACACGCCTAGAGCCCGTGCTCCGCAACAAGAGAAGCCACTGTAATGAGAAGCCCGTGCACCACAAGGAAGAGCAGCCCCCGCTCGCAGCAACTAGAGAAAGCCCCTGGGCAGCAACGAAGACCCAACACAGCCAAAAATAAATAAATTTTTTAAAAAAACCAAAAAAAATAAACCACAGGGCTTCCCTGGTGGCGCACTGGTTGAGAATCTGCCTGCTAATGTAGGAGACACGGGTTCGAGCCCTGGTCTGGGAGGATCCCACGTGCCGCGGAGCAACTAGGCCCGTGAGCCACAACTGCTGAGCCTGCGCGTCTGGAGCCTGTGCTCCGCAACGGGAGAGGCCGCAATGGTGAGAGGCCCGCGCACCGCGATGAGGAGTGGCCCCCCGCTTGCCACAACTGGAGAAAGACCTCGCGCAGAAACGAAGACCCAACACAGCAAAAATAAATAAATTAATTAAATAGGTACTGGAATGATTGCATAATCTAAGTTCCAGATAACAACAACAACAACAAAAGTTCTATTCAACATCAATCTGTTTAAAAAAAAAAACCCCAGGAAACAAGTGTTGGCAAGGATGTGGAGAAATTGGAACCCTTGCACACTGACGGTGGAAATGTAAAATGGTGCAGCCACTGTGGAAAACAGAATAGTAGTTCCTCACAAAATTAAACATAGAAGTACCATATAATCCAGCAATTCCACTTCTGGGTATATATCCAAACAAGTTGAAAGCAGGGTCTGGAAGAGGTCTTTGTACACCCATGTTCCTGGCAGCATTACTCACAGTAGCCAAAACATGAAACAAACCACATGTCTATTAACAGATGATGGGTAAGCAAAATGTGGTCTGTACATACAACGGAAAAAAGGAATGAAATTCTGTAATATGCTACAACGTGGATGACTCTGGAGGACATGATGCAGTAAGCCATGCAATAAGACAAATACATAATTCCACTTACATGCGGCACCTAGAGTAGTCAAGTTCATAGAGTCAAGTTCATAGAGACAGAAAGTAGGATGGGGGTGCCAGGGGCCGGGGGAGGAGGGAACGGGGACTTATTGTTTAATGGGGACAGAGTTTCAGTTTTACAAGATGAAAAGAGTCACAGAGGACGATGGTGGTGATGGTTGCACACCGTTATGAATTATTGCAAATTGTCAATAATCTATTCAATTATGAAATTTAAATTATTAACGTCACTGAACTGTACTCATAAAACGGTAAAGATGGTACGCTTTATGTTATGTGCATTTTACCGCAATTTTTAAAAGTTGAAAAAAATGTACAGTCCTAGCGGAAACCTCCACCGTTCACTGTCTCAGCTTTCACGTCACCATAAAGTGTTAAGATGGAGAGGAGCATCACTAATTCTTCACCTTGTGGGGCTACGATAGACTATTCCGGGGGAAGCGGATACGTTTGGTTTTTTATTTAAGCTGTTCAGTGGAGCTTGCTGAGAGACATCATTCCAAAGACCAAGTTAGTATAATTAAACGTGTTAACAGACATCAATTTTTAGTGCATGTTGTCCTTAGTGCAACGAGAAATCTTAGACCATCATCAACACAGCTCAATACGCTCGGTATTTATTCGTTCATGTTTACTAACCTTGTGTGACCAAAGGGACTGGAGACACGTGATTAAGGCACAGTCTGAGGCCAAATTGTGAACAAAGCTGGAACAGTGAATTAGAAGAAGAGAGAGATGTTCACAGGATGCTGGGAGCCCCAGGGTTTGCCACGGTGCATCTCTGGACCAGAGACGTCTTCATCACCCGAAACTCGTTAAAAATGCAAATTCTCGAGCTTCACCGGGACCCACATGGCATCACGGCAAACTCCTCATAATTCTCCAAACGCGTCTGTTTAATCAGAAATTCTAGGCCTGGGGCCGGGCAACCTGTCTTTCAACAGCCCACCTGGTGACTCTGATGGTGCTCACGTCTGGAACCGCCATCCGGACACAGGAGCCGTCGTGGGAGGGCTGAAGAATGAGGTGGACTTGGAAGCACGTGGGAAGGGGAGGCACTTCGGACCCAGGCAACAGCAAATCTGCTGCAGAAGGAACTGCTGGAAGTGGTGGTTTTGGAAAACTAGAAGTCTGTTTTGCTGTGAGTGCGGGGTAAGGATTTTCTGGACGAGAGCAATGTGGACGGAGACAGACTGGGCTGGACCATGAAGGAGCTTGTCCACCAGGTAAGGGGTTTGAGAGCCACTGGAAAGGTTTAAGTAAAGGAGTAAGCTGGTCAGATAAGGCCCTTAGAGACGGCACAGGAAAGGAACTGAGAAGGGAGAGTCCAAGGGCCAGGCAGGCGGCCAGAAATCCGGGCGGGAGCTGGTGAGTACCTGGAAGGAGAGCATCCATTCCCACCTCCGCCCTCCTCCTCCCACTCACCGCCCCGTACCTCCGCTTTCACCTGGGCCCCCCGAAGCCCCCTAACCAATGATCTCAGCCTGAGTCCCCCCCCCCGCAGCAGGTTCCAGAAACGCGATTCCGAAAACCAGGTGGATCGCATTCCCACTGGTTCTCCATTTCCCACTGGTCCAGGAGGGACACCCAACTCCTCAGCTGGGCTAGAAGAGGCTTCTGCTGCCCCAGGATGGACCGCCGTTTCAGTGGCCCTTCTCCTGCCCCGCTGGTGCCACCGTGCTCCCTCAGGCTTTGTCCCTGTCCTGAGTATGCCCGTCCCTCCTTTCCCTGAATATGTTTTCCTCTCTCCCCGGGACCCCTTCCGCCCCTCTCGTTTTCACACGTCTTTCTTCCTGCTTAAAACTTTTCGCGTGTGTATGGCTTGCTTTCCACAACTGAATCTTGGGCTTCCGGAGAAGGTCTTCAATTTCGTTTGCACCCTCTGCAGTCTCCAGCAGGTGGGAGCAGCCCAATAAGGATGCACATGGAATGAATGGAGGCGGCTGGGAGGGTAGGAAGGGAGATTGGCACGTCCCCAGAATGGAGGATTCAGGACTGAAAGGGAAGCTACCGTATTCAGCTTCATATGCTTTTTTTTAAAAAATAAATTTATTTATTTTTGGCTGCGTTTGGTCTTCGTTGCTGCACGCAGGCTTTCTCTAGTTGCGGCGAGCGGGGGCTACTCTTCGTTGCGGTGCGCGGTCTTCTCATTGCGGTGGCTTCTCTTGTTGCAGAGCACGGGCTCTAGGTGCGCAGGCTTCAGTAGTTGTGGCTCACAGGCTCTAGAGCTCAGGCTCAGTAGTTGTGGCGCACGGGCTCAGTAGTTGTGGCTCGTGGGCTCTAGAGCTCAGGCTCAGTAGTTGTGACACACGGGCTTAGCTGCTCCGCGGCATATGGGATCCTCTGGGACCAGGGCTCGAACCCGTGTCCCCTGCCTTGGCAGGTGGATTCTTAACCACTGCGCCACCAGGGAAGCCCCATGTGCTTTTTCTTAACATTATATTTGGGTCAGAGATAACGGCTTCAAAGACTCAGTAAGAAATCAGTTCACTCCAGTATCCAAATCATGAAAGAGGAAAGCTGTCTTTCTTAAGTGTCTTTCCTGGGCCCTGTGTACCCTGAACAAAGCCATTTCAAAGAGGACCCCCTTCTGCTCTGGCCGTAGAAATGTTGGCCGGAGATCAGAGGTGGGGGCGTTCGGGGTAACTTGAAAGGCGCACTCAGCTCTCTTTCAGGAGTCGGTAAATTAAAACGATTCCTAGTTTTTCTGAACTTGGACAGGACAGAAGTTCGCAATTGCACGTGGACTTGGCAGGCATGCCAGCCCCTGCTGCAGGCAGGTGTAGGGATCACTGTGTTCCTGCTTCTGGGCGCGTGAGTGGGAAACTGCTGTGAAAACCCGAAGTCCCCAGAGCCCACACGTGCCTGGGGAACATTGTCCTTTTTATACGTGCACGACCCTCCTGGGGGCGCAGGACAGCGACCCATGGCACCTCCAGATGGCTTTCGTAAGATGGAAGCATCAGAAAGGTTTCTAGGGTGGGTTTTGGGGGAAGTGGAATGAAACAGGCGCATTTCCTCCTTTTTCTTCTCTTGCACTGACTCCCGTTCCTGGATGTGTGTCCCTGCAGCCAGGGCAGCCCGTCCTGCACACCCCACGATGGCGCCCCGCCCTTCCCGCTGTCCAGCAGGTGTGGATTAATTCCCCTCCCGAGAGGCCCTGGGGCCAGGGAGGTAGTTCAGGGTTAGCTCTAAACTGTGAAGGGCGCAGAGAGAGCCCACAGCCAACCTGTGTGGTCCAGGCTCCCGGCCTAGCACCCCTTCCACATGTGGCCAGAGTGTGTTCCGCTGGCCGGGCCTTGCTGGGCAAGGTCACCTGCTGCAGCACTTGGGTCAGACGTGCCACCTTCACTCTGGAGTCAGAGCTCAGGGACTTGGGGTGTAGATGCGATCAGTTAACCCCTGGAAAGCTATCGGTCTCTACGCGATAAGCCAGAGAAGGGGGTTCCTGTTTAAGCTATCACGGTGTGGTTCTGAGTCCTGGGCTCTCCTCTTCCTCAGGCACTGGGACGCCGTGGCCCCTGTTCTCCGGAAGGAAGGGGAGGCCTCCACCTGGGGCCAGCTGCGGATGCAGGAGGCCGACCTGTCGGCCCTGCGCCTCCTGGAAGCCCTGCTGCAGGTCGGGCCCCACCTGCTGCTTCAAACATACGTCTTTCTCGCCTCGGACTTCACTGGTATCGTGCCGGGTGAGTGTCTCCTACCACTGACCTCAGACCGTCCGACTTCTCAAGGCGGACAGAAGGAAACCCCTTATTTAGCAAAACCCGGCAACCTAAGATTTCCTGTTTGGGAGAATTAGGGCAGCCCAAGGGAATGGTTAATACTGGCTTTTGTTTGGGGCGATGAGTTCCCGGGGGTCGGCTTCCTTCATGGGGCTCAGTCCATGGGACAGAAATAGTCAGATGACCCTGAAAGCACCTTGGGAAGGTACTGCGTGCTGCCTCTTGCGAAATCAGTGTGTCTGTTTCTCCCGGGATTAACTCAGTGCAGTCTGAGCCTCACACCTCGAGAGCCATGGAAACAGAGCAACTCGGGCCCCAGCAAATGTGCGTCTTCTGCTGGCTCTCCCTCCAGGGTGCAGGCTCTCTCCTATGGGCTGGAACCATTGCATGTCCTGGTCTCATTTCTCTGATTGAACCTCCTTTATGTGGATTGAATGGCAAAGTGCGTTTGGGATGAAATAGCACGTTCAGAGCCGTTAGGAGCTGCTTCGTCATAAACCAGAGGTGCTGGAGGAGCAGTGGCTGGGATGCTTTTCTTAAAGGGGGAACACGGAGAGCCCAGCCCACCTGAGGGGGCAAGCGCCCATGTGTTAAGCAGAGGAAAGCTCTCCTGCACGCCCTCATTTCTTCAGAGCGGAGAAAGACGTGCGTTTGCACGGGGGTGACGATGCCCTCTGAGAAGTCAGATTTTGTTAAGGGTTAACGTCCTGTAAATACTAGGTTGTCCTGTGCGCTTCGCTTCCAGGGATGAGTGCGCTGTGCTCCTGGCCTGTGCTGTCCTGGGCCCTGGTGTGCTATGCTCGTGCCATGGGCGCCATGAAGCCGGGTCACCTCTCCATGCCGTGGACGGCCCTCGGCTGCCAGCTGCTCTGGAGGATGGGCATGGTGGGAGCCCGCGTTCTGAGTCTGGTTCTGTTCTTCCAAGTTTACCGCGTCTGGGTTCTGGTTGTTGCAGGTGAGCTGAGCGTACGTTCCGACTATCTATTGGGGCCTGACAAACCACCCCGAACTTAATGCCTTACAAGAACCATTCATGGGGCTTCCCTGGTGGCGCAGTGGTTGAGAGTCCGCCTGCCGATGCAGGGGACGCGGGTTCGTGCCCCGGTCTGGGAAGATCCCACATGCCGCGGAGCGGCTGGGCCCGTGAGCCATGGCCGCTGAGCCTGCGCGTCCGGAGCCTGTGCTCCAGAACGGGAGAGGCCACAACAGTGAGAGGCCCGCGAACCGCAAAAAAAAAAAAAAAAAAAAAAAAAAAATATATATATATATATATATATATATATAAAACCATCACGTTTGTTTTAGAAATTGTTGTGCATTTTTTGTTACCAGAGTCTAAAGACGGGTTTTTGGGTTTTCTAACATAAGAATGTGATAGTTCCTTCTATTTATCGAGCACTTATATTGAGCACAATATAACTCATTTATTATAATTATTGAATGTTTTTAAATTATAAAATATTTGCTAAAATTACAGATGATAATGTAGCAGACCACCATGTAGTTTTCACCTAAACCCGAAGTAGACTTGACTTTCTTATTCAATCTTTTACTTAATCGTACTTTGCATGTGTCTATAAAAACAAATCAATAGGGCTTCCCTGGTGGCGCAGTGGGTGAGAGTCCGCCTGCCGATGCAGGGGACACGGGTTCGTGCCCTGGTCCGGGAGGATCCCACATGCCGCGGAGCGGCTGGGCCCGTGAGCCATGGCCGCTGAGCCTGCGCGTCCGGAGCCTGTGCTCCGCAACGGGAGAGGCCACAACAGTGAGAGGCCCACATACCACAAAAAAAAAAGAACCATTCATGATCAATAGCCCCGGTTCTGAGGGCTGACTGGACTCCGCTGGGGGTTTCTTGCCTGGGGCAGGGCGTCCTCGCACCATCGCAGTAGGTTAGCAGGTGTCTGGATTCATAGGGAGGCTCCACTGGGCTGGCTGTACAGACGTCTGGCACCCAGGGCTCCTCCACCCTTTCTCTTCGGCAAAGTCATCTGGATTCGGACATGTCAGCTGAGCATTCCAAGAGAAAGGGGGTGGAATGGCCCGGAACTGGATCAGCATGGCTTCTGCTGCATTCTGCCTGGCAAAGCGGTCTCGGCCAGCCCAAGTTCAAGAATGTGGAGGAACAGATTCAGCCCACGAGTGTCCAGGGAGAGGAGGAATGCATGCAGGGTCTCTTTGGAGAAATGCGCCCGCAGCTCAGAGAGCCCAGCGCTCACAGGACCAGCCAGCCCCAGAGCGCAGCTTTAGCTGCTGTGAGGGCTCCACATTCTGTATCATGGGCTGAAAATCCTTAGTAAAACTGACACTTAAACAGGAGGGAGGCACAGGGTCCCACGTGCCCTGTCGCAATACAGAAACGTGCAGTACATACTGTGCTGTTACTCATAGCCTCCCAAAGCCCTCCATGTTATTCAAATGCTGAGTTTTAGCCGTCTTCTCTGTTTCAAACAGGACATCTCCACTGAATCCAAAGCCCCCCTCAGCCCTCAGTCTAGCCGCACCTGGTTTGACCAGTGATGACAGGGAGTCTGCCTGATGATGCAGGATGCCTGCAGGGGGCCTGTGTGGCTCTGCCCAGAGAGGAATCTCTTCCGGTCATCAGGGAACATCCTCTACAAGAAGGAACAAGAAGCACTGAGAGATATTTAGACTTGAGCCTAGAACAAGCACGGGTACATTTATTGGCAGAAAGCAGACATCTATGAAAGAAATTGTGTTCCTAAAGAGACATTAGCTTTTTTTTAATTCGTTTTCTTAAAAAATTTCTGTTCAAACGCCAGTATGACATTATTCCTCCTAAACTATAGGAACAAATATCACAGCTGGACTGCATACAGATCTTTCCTTTGGATGTGGAGGGTTTTAGCCCTTCGAGCAGGGATTAAAAAACAGTGAGCAATCAGTTTTGTCACTGCCTCTTTAAACACTTTCTGGAACTAAAAAGGCCTAAGTACGCAATATTTAGTGAGTGTTACTGAAGCTAGTTTTTGTTTGCTCATCCCCAAATTAGGTCAGCTACCCTTTATGAGGATCAAGTGAGATAATACTTGCAAAAATAAAAAGTGTGGGTTTTCTGTGACCCTTGAATCTCTTCTGGGTTTTCATTTGTTTTCTTGGGTGCCGAGTCAGATGCAGTCAGAACAGAGAGGAGGGCTACAAGCCCTGGTTTCCGAGTTCCTGCCCTACCCCCTCCCCGTCTCCTCCCTCAGCCCCCCCCCCACCCCGAGGACCCTGACTTCCAAGGCCACTCTCTGCAGGTGCCCACTGGCTGGTGATGACGTTCTGGCTCGTGGCTCAGCAGAGTGACATCGTGGACAGCACCTGCCGCTGGAGGCTGTTCAACCTGCTCATGGGTGCCGTGTACATCCTCTGCTACCTCAACTTCTGGGACAGCCCTTCCCGAAGCCGGATGGCCATGTTCTACACGGCAAGTGGCGATGACGGTTTTGTTTAATCCCAGCTTTTCCTGTATACGTAGAATGTGTGCGTGCATGCGTGTGTGTGTGTGTGTGTGTGTGCACTTGTGCACACATATCTATTAAGAAGGAATAGCTTAATTTTAGGAAAAAATCTAAAGGGCATTATAGTCTTGAACAGAGATGATGGGCTCTGAAAATAGCAACCTGACGTCCAGTCGTTTCCACGTAGTTACTGTGGCAAGGATTGTGGCGCCTTTGGCAATGTTTTTCAGCCACTCTCTACGTCAGCCCGTCTGATAAATACGATCACAGTTCTATTCTGGGTCATATATGCGATGCCCTTGTTAGTCAGCTCAGTCACTGAGTTACAGCTGTGGTCCTAGATAGTGTGAAAAACACAAAGATGACGTAATGCCTGTCTGCAGGCCGCTTCTGGTCCCATGGAGGAGATAAGCTTCTACCCAAACAAGTTTTAAAAAGAGGCAGAATGTGGACAAATGCTGGCAGAGAAAGCAGCGTCTGAATTCCACAGGAGTGTCACTTCCCACTGGGATGACCGGGGACACTTTTGATGAGAAGGGGGAAGTTGAACTGCATTGCAAACGGCAAAGGAGAGAGGACCAGCCAGGGCTTCGAAGCACAGGCTCTGGAATCAGACGGGCTTACGTGGGACCCTGGCTGTGCCATTAACTGTCACCAAATGATGTGGCCAAGAATTTAAACTCTCTGGACCTATTTTTTCATCAGCACATCAGGACATAGCCACCCACCTCTCGGTGTCCCTGTGACAGTGATGTAAGACCTACCTGCTTTTCAGGGTCCCTGGGAAGATTAAATAATAAACACCTTGGGCTGAAATAACCAGCAAATAGTGGCTGTTACTGATACAAAAAGTTGAAGAGACTTTCAGGGGTGCAGGCGCTCTAGGATGGAGGGGGGAACAAAGAGAAGAGCCCGGAGGTGCAGCTCCTGTCTAGCAGCAGGTGGGCGGCGTTGGTCATCTCCTGGTTTTAGGAGAGCACCGTAGAGCTTGGTGACCCCATAGACCACAGGGCCCACAGACCAAAGAGGACCTGTGATGTTGAACGAGTCACAGAGCCCCACCAAGCCTCAGTTTCCACATCTGGAAACCGGGAGTAACAAGGCCCATCTCACTGCGGGGGGTGAGGGCTGAGTGTGTGGCAGGGCCCCGCCCCCATGCGCCGTGAATAAACTTGAGGGTCACTTCTCCATCGTCCGTTCGCCGGAGCAGGGTGTTCACGTGCCGATGCCCATGGGCGCCCTGAGAAGCAGTACTACGTAAGGAGATGTTTCACAGTTGCTGCTTTTCTTTCTTTGTTTTTGTCACGTTCACACCCCTTGTGCCAGGAGTTCTGGGGACTGTTACATAAGGAAGGGAAACAAATGCTTAATTCTTTGCAGCTGTCCTAGTCACCGGACCACTGAGTTCAGAGTGATTGAATAGGAAAAGACAGAACTTAGACGCTACGGAAGTTTCAAGTGTGGAGTGGCAAAGATGCAGAAGCACAATGAAGGCCACAGGGTGCGGGGAGGCCATAGGAAAGCCAGTGTGGACGGTACTGAGTTAAACACACCCGGACGCCAGTTGACGGCGATGAAAACAGATTCTATTAAGTCAGTCGCAACAAGGAAAGGGGTCCAGCGTGGACTGACCCCGACCTCATTTTGTGCAGAGGTGACTGCATATTTTAAAGGGAGAATGGCGTGGGACAGCGTGTGCTCCAGCGGAGTCAGGGAGTGAAGGGGTGTGGTCAGTGCGACCTCACCATCTGGGGTGTTAGTTGGTGCTTTCGGGATGAGAAACACACTTCCCGTCTCTGTCGTGAAGAGTGTTCACACACCTTAGAGCAAGGAGCTCACAGGCTGGGAGAGTCGTCTCCTGGGATGTGTGGGTTTCAGAGAGATGGTCCTCAGGTCCTGGAGAAGACAGCTCTGGGTGGTAAAAGATGTACATTTCAAAGGGACAGAGAAAGGATTTATAATCGCAGACTTTCTGAGGTAACGCCCCCTAAGAGGAGGTTCAGGGCCTATCTGCCTGTGACCAGATGTTGGCTGGAATGAACGGTAAGTTCTCCTGGCAGCCCTGAGCTTTCTTAAGCAGGGACTTAACTGCTGCTGGGGTCATCGTGCTAGGGGTGCAGCCTTGAGCTGTTAGAAACTATGGTAGTGTTGCTTCGGGTCTCTTAATGTGCAGAGGTGGGCAAAATCGTTTCCGCTACGAGTCTGCAGTTTTTATAGGCCAAGGCTGAGGCCTCGTCCAGAAGAGGGCTTAGGGGAGCCTGTCTGAGTCGTTTGGTCAAGAAGAGGGTCTTTGTCAGTGGAAAGTCATTGCATTTGTTAGCGTCCTCCAGACAAACAGAACCAATGGGATGTGTATGGATGCGTAAGAGCAGATTTGTTATAGGAATTCGCTCATGCAATTATGGAAGCTGAGAAGTCCCACGGTCTGCCATCCACAAGCTGGAGAACCAGGGAAGCCCGTGGTAATTTAGTCCAAGTCCAGAAGACCAAGAACCAGGAGGTCGGTGTCCAAGGACAGGAGAAGATGGATGTCTTAGCTCAAGAAGAGAAGGAGAATTCCCTCTTCCTCTCTTTTGTTCTATTGGGACCCTCAACAGATTGGATGGAGCCCACCTGCATGGGTGAAGGTGATGTTTACTCAGACTACTGATTCAAATGCTAATCTCTTCCCATCCTCACGGACACACCCAGCAGTAATGTGTTACCAGCATCTGAGCATTCCTTGATCCCGTCAAGTAGACACATAACATCAACAGTCACAGTCCTTTAGGGGGCAGCCTGTAGGAAGGTGACCCTGGACCAGAGAGTCAGGACACACTGCCAAGAGGACCGCTGCGTTGTCAAGGAGTGGACACTCGACACTGGGTGGAGGTGGGGCTGTTTCCAGGTGTGTTAGGGAGGATGACAAGGCCTGATGTGCAGGTGAAATGGGTCACCCCGACAATGGTGGGGAAGAGAGACTGCAGTAGAACTCTGACAGGAAGTAGCAAGTTAAGAACTGTGAAATGACAGTAAGGACGGGAAAAAGGAGATGGATTTTTTTTTTTCCACAGTCTGCACTACCAGTTTTTTTGTTTTGTTTTGTTTTGACATATACAAACTTAAGAGGGCCAGACAGCTGATGAGATGTGGTTGATTTGAGGAGAGAGAGTACCTCCAAGTTCTGCAGGCTGGGCTGCTGGGCAGTGCCGTTTAGAACCGAAATAACACCTGCTGGACCCTTGAAACACAGCTGCCCAGAGCCTAAGGATGGGGAGGTGGGTATTCTTAGGATTTTTAAGCAGCCCCTAATATCATTTTTTATTCTCTCCTTATTTGACCTTTCTAGAGTTAAAATGATGCCAGTGAATGGCTATGGCAAACCTTGGAAGACTTTTAGCATAATAGTATGACAATTCAGGGTTTTTAAAAAATGTCTCCTACACAGTGTTTAAATACATCATCTTTGAATTACGTCCCGTTTATTTACTTATTTTAAGAAATATATTTTGTATTATATTGATATATTTTATATTAAAATATTTTTATATTAATTTATATTTAAAATTATTAGCTTTGGAAACCTTAGCTAATAAGCCCGCCTGGACGGGAGATACGGAGAGCCTTCTGTAAGAGCTGTCCTTATTTCAGGCCCGGGAGGAAGGCTCCCTGTTCGGCCAGCAAGAGTACCTCCCCTGCTGCCACCTGGTGGCCAGGGGCCAGATTTACCTTTAAAGAGGTAAATATTCAAAAAAGAAATTCTGAAGTTGTTACGAAAGTGTGTTGAGTATGGCTTACTGGAATTCAGTGTCACTGTGAGCTCTGCAGATACTTTTAATTATTGCGTGGTAAAGCCAACAGGTGCGCACAGTTAATTTAACATGAGAATGCGGAGCATATAAAGTAGGAAATAAAAGTCGCTATCAGCCCCACCTGACTCACCGAAGGGAATCCCCCAAGCCTCGGGAGCTGTGCCCTTACATTTCCTGTGCGTTTATGATTCTGCAGACATTTTAATGAGCTGCACTGAGAACAGGGAGAACACCCCGCTGCTAGAGAGGCTCACTCGACCCTGACCCTGCTTCCAGGAGGGCCCCGTGGGCACGAGGACAGAGCCCCCAACCCTGAAGGGAGCTGCGGCAGATCGCAGGATGGGAGCGTCCCGAGGCCGCCTGCACCAGACCAAGCGTGCTGACTCTCCTTCTGGTGCCCTAGGTCATGCTGCTTGAGAACACCATCCTCGTGCTGCTGGCCACGGATTTTCTCCAGGGAGCGTCGCGGACCAGCCTGTGGACGGTAGCCGGAGTCTTGTCTGGATTTCTGATCGGTAAGACCCCACATCTCCTTCCTAGCCCCTCCCTCCCTACCCCAACTTGCTTCTTTACAATAAGCGCCCTCCAAGGGTAGGAAACGGTGCTCAGAAGCAGCTGGATGGAGACCAGGGAAGCTCCCTGCCCTGCGGGCGGCAAGGCCACTCCCATAGGGGCACAAGAAACCGGATCAGCCTCCGTCTGCCTTGCTTGGCTGTGCTCAGAGGAACTGCTGGTGAGGCAGGGGCTGCCTCGGGGGTGGGACCCTCTCTGGTGCGCTGGCAGGGGTCAAGGACGTAAGCTCCCGCTCTTTTCCCAGCATCGAGGCACTGGGTGCGGAGAGGGCAGAGCAGGGGCCTTCCTGGCTCTACACACGTGCGGTGTCTCGACGAGAACCCTAGGAGAGGGGCTGAGCTCCCCCCAGCCTGGGGTGAGGCAAAGGCGAGGTTAAGCGATGCCGCGAGGTCAGGCGGTCTGGGAGTGGCAGAGCCACAGGGCCTGGCGGTTTAAGATGATCGGTTACGTCTCGTGATGAGGGAACGGCTCCAAGGTCCACGCTGTGCCCACTACGCTGACCCGGATTAGCAGATCGGGTGTGAGCTCCTCTCCTGCACTTGGAAAATAACAGAAGACGCACCCCTGCTGTCGGCCTCCTCCCCGCACTCCTGCCCCAGCACGCGCTGGCCCGGCGATGGCGGCGCCCTCATTCTGCAGCCTTTGCCAGAGCTTCCAGGACAACACCCGAATGTCCCACGCGGGTCCTTGCGCTTCTGAAACACGGTCCAGGGCAGAGGCTTCTCCTGCTGTTTGCAACAACTCGGGGCCCGAGCTCCCGCGCGCCCCAAGGCCTTGCCTCTGGCCACCCACGTCCCGGGGGGAGCGCGTGGGGGTCGGGGCACCACCGGGCAGCCCTGACCCCTGACGCAGGAGGATGGGTGGCGGGGAGTAGGGTCCTTTTACTGGCCAGCAGCCGGGGCTTGGACTGGCCCGACGGGGTAGAACTGACCAGGGAGAGGAAACGCCCCGGAGCTTCCAGCGTTTGGAGACATGAAGATGACTCTTCCAGGGACGGAGCAGATTCATAAACGTGGCCATAAAACAAGTATTTGAGGGCCACGAACCAGAGGTGGCCTTTAAACTCGACCCCCTCCGTTGTCAGGAACCAAGGCTCGTTAGAGATGCCGGTGGCCAAGTCAGCCCTTCTTTTTCAAATTAAACTTTTACCTTTGAGATGACTGAAGTTTTCAGAAATAATACAGAGATCTCCACATCGATAACTGTTTTTTAAAAAACATTTTAAAGAGTGTAAAGTGAGAAATGATGCAAGGATGGCTAATGTGGCTGGAGATGCATGAAAATAATTCACCGAGAAGATAACTTGAGAGTCGGATCTAGGAGGATGGATGGAAGGTATTATAGTAAAGAACAGGGAAAATTTTCAAAATTGTGCATGAAAGAGAGAGTAAAGAATAGAAGGAAGGAAGGAAAGAAGGAAGAAAGGAAGGGTAGCAGGGAGGGAGGGAGGGGAAAGAAAGAACGCAGAGAGATCCCTGCATCCCTCCCCAGTCCCCCCAGTGGTGGCTTCCCGCAAAACTACAAGCAGAACATCAGAACCAGGATGTTGACGTGACACATTCAACATGCAGAGAGAACCCTTCCGTGGCCATAAGGACCCTTCTGTTACTCTTTTAAAACCATATCCACTTCCTCTTATCTCCACCTCCTCTGTAAGCCCCGGTGACCGCTAACCTGTCCTCCATTTCTATGATTTGGTCACTGCAACGATGTTATGCAACTGGAATTGTACAATGTGTGGCTTTGGGCATTGGTTTGGTTCACTGAGCGCCATTCCCCGGCAGTTCTTCTGAGCCCTCGTGTGTATCAATATCCCTTCCTTTGTTGCTGAGGACTGGTCCGTGGTGTGGATGAAGCTCCTTGTGCCAACCATTTGCCTATCGTAGGACAGCTGGTTGGTCCTTTTTAAAATAATAATATCTATGCCAGGCGCCAGGGTGCAGGGAAGTGCCCGGGGTGCCCAGGCATGAAGCGGCCGGGCTCTCTCACATGGCAGCTCCCAGCACTGCTCGAGCCATCCTTCCTGGGGGCGTGGGCACCGTGACACTTGGGATGAAGGGACGGTGAAGCTGGGCAACCCAACCACTCATTCGGATTTTCCAGTTCTCACTGAGTCCTGTGAGCACAGCGGGGGTGGACGTAAAAAGGTCCCCCCCGGCCAATCTGCTTCACGCTCCAGTTGGAAAAGAGATGTCGGACACCATTCCTAAAATGTGTGGGGCTCCTGGGGCAGCCTGAACTGATTCCCCTGTGGTGCTGGAGGGAGTCCTCAGTGGGAACATGGGGCGTGAATTATAGTCAGCGGAGCACAGGCTATACAGCAGCAACTCTCGCTGCCGTCTTGAGCTCCCTTGATAAGCATTTATTGAGTACCTACTGCATGCCAGCCTGGGGCTGCAAGCAGGAACCCGGTGAAACACGCTGCCTCAAGGAAAGTCTACCTTCGCTGAACATATGTACCTGGGACTTGCAGGATGGGGGGGAAGGGGGTCAGCTCCCATTTCTTGGCCTCGGGTGGCTCACTGTAGAAGGAGAGTGACAATACCTCCCTCACGCTGGCTGTGAGAACTTGGAACAACGTATAGAAACGGCCGGAGCCGTGCCCCCTGCAGAAACAACACTCGGTCACATCCCATAGGAATTCTGTCTCCATTCCCCCAAAGGTACCCTGAGAGGATGCAAGGGGACGTCTGTTAGGCTCCTTCTAGCTCCATCCTTGCTGCGATTTCCTGGCCCCTCTGATGCTCTCCCCCCTCCTTCCCCGCCTATGTCAAGTTTCATGCTGTTTATACCCAGCGCCCTGAAACCAGGCGCTTGGTCCAGTACAACAGGAAGCTGGAAATAACGTGGGAGGATTACTGGAAAGCTCTGTTAAATGAATTATTGCCGTAGCCAACACTTCTGATCAAAATAAATGAACCTGACAACAATGTGATTAAGATGTTTATGCACAAAGGAAGTATTGTTGCTGTTCGTGGAAATTCCTTGATACGAGGTTTTTGATGCGTATGTTTAACCTCTGCTTGGGTCTTGTTTTTGAAATGATTCCTTACCTCCCCCTCCCCTCGCTTTGGAATCCATCAACCGGTGAGTAGATGGTTGAGTTCTGAGTATCTGACCCAGTTTTCTGAGAGTAAAATGATCATTTCTACCAAACCTCTCTGTCTCTCTCTCTCTCACACACACATCTAGAGGACTCAGTTGGAGCATCCCTCAAGGAAGAAGCCATAGACTCCACAGGACTTAGACTTTGTTCTTAGATTTTCAAGTGTAGACACAGTTGCAGCTTATGGGAGCTGGAGAAGACTTAAATTCCCCCCAAATATCCAGTTCTGATGCTCCAACGAGTCCTGTTTTGGATCCCAAGTTGTATGACTCCACTCAGAATTCCAGAACCTGGAATTCTGCAAACCACAGCGAGGACGCAGGACTTCAAAGAAGATAACCTTGTACTCTTTTTCTTCTTTTTCAGGCAGCGTCTCGCTGGTCATTTATTACAGCCTGCTACATCCTAAATCCACAGACATCTGGCAGGGCTTTGTAAGGAAGTTCTGTGGCGTTGCAGGGGGTGATAAAGCAGAGGGAGACTCTCCTCCCCGGGCCTCGGGGCCTGCTGGGGAGGGGCCGGAGAGCCTGGGGACCTGCCAAGAGGAAAGTGATGTGCTAACAAGCCTGGGGAAGCCCCCCAGCCCACAGTGGGGTCCCCCACAGTCTGGGATGGAAAGCCGGATGGCTGGGGAGGCCTCTTTCCTCAACCATCACCACTGGCTATTGGTGAAACTTGCCCTGAAAACGGGAAATGTGTCAAAGATCAACGCAGTCTTTGGAGAAGACAATCCTGGCTTCTTTTGTTCCCCTCCATGGGGGTTGAGCCAACACTGCAACCAGGAGAGGAAGCCCCCATCCTCCCAGCAAGAGCCCCCATCGTCACCCCGCAAACCCCTAACCTCAGAGGAAGGCTCTGAGCTTCGAGTTGTCCCCAGAGCAGAGGCTGACGAAACTTCAAATTACGTCTCTTTTGCCAGCGATAATCATGACAAAACTCCTGCCCAGAAGCCGTCAGCTATGCAGCAGGAGGGCAGCCCGAAGGAGGGAGACGGCGCTGCTTCTGGGGTGCAGGGGAGGGGTGCAGGTTGGTGGCTGGGTGGAGGGGAAGGACAGGAGAGCTCCACACTCTACTTCAGTGCCACCACTGAAGGGGCCATGTCCTCACACCAAGACGGTGGGAGGGCAACTCTGACGATGTCCCTCTCTGGGAGGAGATTGGGGGAGGGCAGCCTTGCCCGGCCTGCCTCACCTCTGCCGGCCACCAAGCCCTTTCCCGCCACCATGGCCAACATCAGCCCGATCTTAGGCACCGGCCCAGGTAGAAGCTTCCATCCTAGTGGCAGAGCCCTGGGTGGCTCAGGGCATGGGGCTCAGCAGGAATCCACGAGGGACCAGAACCATTCTGCCACTGATGGCACACAGATGCCATGGCCGAAGGTGAGCCCGAGGCCCGCTGTGGAGCCCTGCCTCACGTCCACCCCCAAGTCTGAGTCCACCCACAGGGACAGCAGCTGGAGGGAAAGGCTGAAGACCGAGACAAGTTTCTTCATCTGACCACAGTCACTGCGAGATAAAGCAACAGACCAGCTAATCAAGCTGGTCATTGGCGTCGGGATAGGAGGAATCCCACTTCTGACACCTACACCCTTGCGTACATCACATCCCCTCTGGACTTCTGTCCACACAGCTAGAGAATGAGAGAACCAGATTAGATTAGATAAGATCCCCTGCAAACACCACATGCCACACATATACACAGGAGTCATTCTCTAACACAGTGTAGAAGGTGGTAGAGATAAAACTTCCAATCAAAATTGACTGCTGGGCTTCCCTGGTGGCACAGTGGTTGAGAGTCCGCCTGCCGATGCAGGGGACACGGGTTCGTGCCCCGGTCCGGGAAGATCCCACATGCCGCGGAGCAGCTGGGCCCGTGAGCCATGGCCGCTGGGCCTGCGTGTCTGGAGCCTGTTGCTCCGCAGCGGGAGAGGCCACAGCAGTGAGAGGCCCGCGTACCGCAAAAAAAAAAAAAAAACGGAAAAAAAAAATGTGACTGCTTCCATTTACAAACTCTATGATCCTTTTGTGTCTCCCACTGTGGTTCCTAGGAAGCTCAAAGGTAAAACCCAGAGTCCTATTTTGTTCTGGGTTTTCATGATACACCAAGCTCCTGACACTGGTTATTAATCCAGTTTTTTAAAATGTATTTTAACTGCATTATTTTATGAAATTCCTTGGTAAACTTCAGGACATCTCAGGCCTCTGCCCAGTGGAAGGAGAGCCAGAGAAAAACCAGAGCTGGACAGAGTTAAAGTGGTGAAAACAGATTTTATTCAGGAGCTATTGCAATAGAGAAAGAGACCTCAGTATAAAACCAGCACAACTCTGAACTCATCGTGGACAAGTGGGGGTTTATAGCCAAGGAGCAGGTGGAGCTTAGTGGATGGAAATTACTAAGAAGAAGCACCGGGGTAAAGGGGGATTCCGGCTAAACTGACCTAACAGATTCTCTCTGAAGGCAGGCCAGGAAGGTCAGACATCACCTGCGGGCTGGAAAAGGGTGAGGAACCTGATCAGATATGGAAGGTAATCAGATACGGAGGGTGAGGGTTTCTGGTTAAAACTGACTTAACAGAATTCCTGCTAAAGTTGGACAATGCAGGGAGGAACATGGAAGTAGACTTGGTTGAAAAGTTCAAGGGAGCCTGAGCAGGGTTTGGTCAAGGAGAGACTCTGTCAGGAGGACGTGGAGAACGGCATCGGTGGCTCTGACCAGGGCAGGAGAAGAGCCTTGTCTGACCAGGACGTCTGGCCTTTCCCCTCCACGCCAAAGGCTCACCAGGAACTGCATGCTCACTGCAACCTTGAGAAAATGGTTATGGGATGAAGCATCTACATTACTCCTTGTCTGAATCTCCATGGCCGGGACCCTCGGAGCACAAGGGTGACATTTGGAGATGACAGTGCCAGTGACCACTGGGAACCCACTGAACTTGAACCAGTTGGGTTTATGACATCACAGCGAGGGAGAATGCACCCACGGGGCGTCTCAGGACGAGGCTGTGAGGAAGGACCGAGGATGGGGACAGTGGGGGGTGAAATTGGAGAGGACCTCGGGCAGCCGGGGCTCGCTCTGGATTGGGTGCAATTCTGTGACTGAGCCTCACAGTCATTCTCACCTGCAGAGGGCGGACCAGAGTGAGAAGGAAGCCCTATTTGGTAACAGCAGCCATTGCCCCCTTGGGTAGAAGGGGGTGTGGGATGCGAGGTGACCTTGCTTTTGTCTCTATCACCATTTCCACGTGGCCTCTTCTGAGGATATTCTGCGAGAGCCTCTGCGTCCAACAGAACACATGGCCTGGCTGGGAGCATCAGATGAGTTCCCAGATGTCAGGGGCTGCTCTTTTCTCCCTCAATATTAGTAGTAGCTGAATAGCTGTCTGTTAGGCTAAGTGTCATTATGTCAGATCTATCCTATTGATGTTACTGCTTCAGTAAGTGGCCTTCACCCAGAACTTCAAAAGTGTCTGCTACCCCCATGGTACTTACTCTAAGGGCGTTTATCTTATATTTGCTGTCACACCTGCTTTTCTTAATTTTTTTTTTTACGGCTACCTCACTCCCTTCTTCTCCCATGAAGCTACATAGGAGGCAACAAAAGGACTCCTAGTATCCTTCAGTGCTACAGACTGTCTGCACATTGCCTCCAGGCCATTGACACAAAAGAGGGAAAGCCGGCTGGCCAGCACCTGCAGGACATTAGGGTCGGTTTCCATGAACGTTTCTATAATGATTTTTCGCCCCTTGCGGCAGCCCATTTTCTTCAGCAGTTTGCCTGGTGAGGCCTGGATGACGGACAGCTCACAGCAAACTCTCAGTGAAGACGCGTAAGTGGAATTGCAATTCTAGATTTTTCTGAATGACTAGGGATTTTACCTCTCATAAGCAGAGCATCTTAATAACCATTTGGGGAGTGGGTCTTTGTAAGACAATTGCACATGCCTGCCTTTTTAGCAGAGGTCTCTGAGATCTCAGCACCTGAGCGCCTCTGTGTCCCGCTCACAGGGTGATTGACAGTGACAAGGAGACTGTTGGCAGCATTGTGGGTGGAGTTCCAGGAACCAAGGAGGGGTTGCAGGGCGCCCCAGCTTGCTGTTGCTGCCCCTCAGGGCAAGAGAGGGGAGCTGCCACCAGATCCAGGGGGGACCTGTAGCCGCAGTGGGGTCCTGGGTCTGCTGTGCTGTGGGTGAGGACCGATGCCAACCCGCAGTGACCGGGCAGGAGGAGGCCAAAGGGACGAAGGCCTCGTCCCCACTCTCCACTGGCACTGCCAGAGCCGGACCCACCGGGCAGGCAGCGGACTCGGACTCTCCGTGCAGTCTCTAAAAGTGGGCGCCCCTAGCCCGGCAGCGAGGGAGGCCAGCCTTGGGGGGGACCGACCATAACCGCCTGGTTGCCCACAGCAATGCCCTCAGCTTCTTTCACAAGCTGTAGAGCACCTGCCTCTAAACCCAGCACCCCCGAGCTGTGACGTGGCCATTTTAAATGTGCGCCTGCTTTTCGCTGTTTTCCTCACTCCTCATGCAAAAGAAAATAAAACAATTTATTTTTATATGTCTAGTTTACTTAGACTCTGGATCACTGGTTAATATCTTTCTATGGCCTTTGCAGGCACAGTGACAAAGCTCATTGCAAGTTCTTCTGTTAATAAGTAGGAAAAGCAAGAGAAAAATGTGGAACTGTGTGTGGTGATGGGGGGTATCACTGTGGTGGTCAGCTTGCAATATGTACAAGTAGCGAATTGTGATGTTGTACACCTGAAACTAATATAACGTTATTGTCAGTTATACCTCAATAAAAAAAACAGAAGCAGATAAATAAGAATGGAAGCTTTACATCTCCTGCCACCTCTGACATTAGAAGAGACCCTAGAATGAAGACAGCTTTGAAGACCTGACACACACGGACTGGTCCGAGGGGAAGAGAATCAGACGTGACGTAATGAGGCAACACCTTCTTTAAAAGCAGGTGTATTCGTCAGCTTTGGATGCAAAGCAAACAGCATAACATCTCAGTGGCATAAAACAACAAGCACTTATCTGTCACTCAGGTCTGTGGGTCATCTATGGGTCCCCCCTTCAGGCTGCAGGTCAAGGTCACGTGTGCTCCACATCCTGGGGTTGAGGGGCATTGGGCACACCAGCCAGGAACTCCCAGAGGGGCAGGGCCTCAACAGGCCACACGGCCAAACCCAAGTTCTGTGGGGCGAGGGTTGAGTAGCCATCTCCCCAGTAGGTCAAAATCCTCCCTACACTCCTGTCCCGTTTCTCCATCTCACGATCCTGGACCTCATAGCTACAGAATCTGTAACAGCAGAAAGAGTTAACACACACCTACCAAAGGCTCTGAAATTATAAATCCAGAAACAGCTTCTATTCATAGAAGTCTCGGCATTTATAACTCCAAAGATGGATTTAATATTCGTGCCCTGAGACACCTGTTTTTACAAGTCCAAAAAGAGCTTTGACGCACGTTTCCCCTCACCCCCGTGCAGAAGTGTCTAAAGTTTGGGGGTTTTGTGTTGGCCATTTTTGCCTTAGTTTTGATTCCATACTCGTTCCTTTCTTCCTACCGCAGTCAGCCTACCAGTTCCTGAAAGTCGGAGGTTTCCACTCTGATGGCCATCAGAGTGACCAAAGAGAAGACCTAGAAAGCCACCCTCTGGGGCAGGGCACTGTCACCCCAGCTCACATCTTGGCCCCTGTGCTCCTCTCCTGCATCCTTTTTGTCTTCCAGCAGAGAGAAGGGTGTTTGCCAAGCAGTCGAGGGCCTGCAGGACAGGCTTGGAGGAGAGGGGCCCCGGCAGCAGCTCCTGGGAAAGCCTGCACACCAAGAACTGCCTTGTTCTGTTCACGCCTCAAGAGACCTGAGGATAGACTAGCGTAAGAAATTGCTAGACAGAGCAGCAGTGTCTTTGGTTTTTCATATTATATTCCGCTATGCCAAGCGTGAGATTTCTACATTCCTTCTGAGACTGCCCTGAATCAGTTCTCAAGCTAAAGGCTGATGACGCTGAAGTTTTTTCTTTTTTTTATGGTTTATACTTTTGTTTTTTAAAACATCTTTATTGGAGTATAATTGCTTTGCAATGGTGTGTTCGTTTCTGCTGTATAACAAAGTGAATCAGCTATACGTATACATATATCCCCACATCCCCTCCCTCTTGCATCTCTCTCCCACCCTCCCAATCCCACCCCTCTAGGTGGTTAAGTTCTTTTAAGCACCAAGAAAGGACTTTACTTTAAAACTCAGTCTGGTTGTTCTCTTTAAAATAGACTATAGGGACTTCCCTGGCTGTCCAGTGGTTAAAACTCCACCCTTCCGCTGCAGGGGGTGCGGGCTTGTTCCTTGGTTGGAGGACGAAGGTCCCACATGCTGCGCGGCGCGGCTAAAGAATAAAAAAGTTAAAAAATAAAATAGACTGTTAACTTTTCTGTCCTCCAGAGTTTGATTCAATTTTCCATACTTTTTAAGATGACCAACCATCCTTGTTTCCCCAAGACAGGGAGTTTCCTGGGATCTGAGATTTTAGGGCTAAAACCCGATAGTCCCAGGCTGATCAGGATGGCTGGTCACCCTGATACCTGTTCACCTTAGTCACTTTTTCTATTTTATGTAGCCACTCAGAGAGCAGAGAAAACAGTCCCTGCTTAAAAATCTGGGCGACAATGCAAGTTTGCCGAAATAAGGTCCTCCAGCACCAAACCCCTAACCCACACCCCCATCAATCTTGCAAAAATCAATTTGACTACTGTCCCCCTTGCTCATCATGACTACCAAAGCCAACATAATGGTCAACTTTAATCTCTACCAATGCCAGGAGACGTCCTGCTCTGAAGTCAAAGCTCTAATCCAGATTTTAATTTAACATCTCTCAGGAAGGAAATCTCCAGTGGAAAAATACTATGGAAAAATCCATGACTTTGACCACTTCATTATGGCAAGACTATACTTACAGCACTGCCCATCGGGGTTTCCATTATAAATGGGGTCTAAATCTTGGTGGAACGCAATGCATTCTAGCTAGAGCAAACCGTGGACAGGTTTCCAGCCCATCGGGGATTTTTCTGATTTGTTTACAAATTGGCTGGGGATGGGGGAAGGGAGAGAGAGGAAGAGAATAAGCAACATGGATTTGTGTTTTTAGTGTGTCCTTTCAGCTGGAACTAGGAGAACAGAGACCAACAAGGAAATAACCACCCAGTGTCAACTGAGGAGGTCATCCAGATCTGAAAATTCTGGATTTCAAGGTGACATTTTGTCTTTAGTTCACCTTAAAAGATGGAGCATTCGATAGGAGAATAGAGATTTGCTTTTTTTTTTCTTATACCTGAAGTTTGGTCAGTCGCTGAAGAGACGAGCTTTGGCCGACTGTGCCTTTGAGGGAAGCATTGAGCTGGGGAGATGGTGGTGGGGGCATGAGACCTGGCTCTCTTTCCAGCTAACTCTCTGACTTTATGGAAATCAATTCATCATTCTGAGGCTTAGGTTCCGCTTCTGTAAATCGGGGATACTGTCTGTTGGTCTGGCTAACTTACAGAGTTCTTGTGTATGGCCTCAAAGCCAATGGGAGATGAACTCTCTTACCCAAGGGACAGGGTCCTTCTGTTTGCTTGTCCCATTTCCCAAGCCGAGTGTCCCAGCCACCCTCCAGAGAGAGTGGAGCCTGAGTCACCCTGTGTGGGTGGAGGTCCTCTGTCCCTCAGACCGTGGAAGGAGGGAGACACCACCACCCCTGGGATACTGTGTTACCCCAGAACCAATGCATCCTGGATCCTGAAGGAGGCTTAAGCTTGTTTTTACGAAAACGTTTTGCAGTACTTGCTCCAAAGCCACAAACTCATCTCGGGGCATCTTGCCACAGTTTTGTGACCTTGCAAGGCACAAGGGGTAAAAATTTCCTCCACAGAGTCCTGCTGGGTGGGGGCCGAGACCCTTCTCAGGCCTTGTAGGCTCATAGGGTTATCGTCAGGACCAAGATAAAATGGCCCTTAGGAAACGACTAACAAACAAAACAGGAATTCCCAAAATGTTAGGTCCCAGCCTTCCCCTCTTATAACCCCAGAACTTCTAGGAATACTGGAGGGAAAGAGATTGATTCTGGCTTCCAATCCTGTGTTTGCTTTAAATCACAGCCATTGCAAAGTGAATGATAAAGTTTTCCTTAGATATTCAGACCCTACCTTCCTTTCTCAAACGTCTGAAGAATTTGGAGGTCAATATTTTTTTTCCCAGCAGTCAGGAAGCAATGTGATTAATCTGAGTAACAGAGTGAGGTGGACAGAGGTCCCAGTTGCATTTTGTAAGGTTATAAAAACTTTCAGGATTTGGGTCATTTATTTTAAATAGCTATCAGCTAAAAGGCTTAATTTGGCTTAGTTTTGACTTGGGTTTGAAATAAATGGCCAACTGCCTTCTTCTCTCACTTAATTCATGACAAAGCTTAGCCATAATTCTAAGTTGCAAGAAGCCCGTTCTATGCAGAGATCAACATCCCATGACATGTTAATGCATTAAGCGGCCATAGATCTTACTGACTTTTGCAATGAACACGTGCTGTGCCGGGCTGTTTCAATAGGTGTATGTTATGAATTTAAGCATACTGTACATCCATGTTCTGTTTTAAGAGTGAACGCTCTTGTAATCTCACATGATCCTCAACGCTGGGTAGAAGGGGCAGCGGACAGAGGACTTGTTAACTGCTGCTGCAGGCTGGCTCCCCGCACCTGCAGGGCAGCGTGGGCTCAGTAGGTGGCGCCCTTGCCCCTCCATCAGCCCGCATCCTGGCCTGGAGACCCTGTTCTGTTTAATGCTCCATCTTTCATCCCTTAAGTATAAGTTTAGTTGGTTGATTTTTTAATCCATTGCTTTCAGTCAGGCACACAAACGCCCCGCCTGGATGGTACCAGCAGCTCTGAAAGGCTATGCCTGACCTTTGCATTTCCCAGCTGGCTGAGGCCCTGCCCTTGTAAGTTGTAGGCTTGAGGGTTTATTGAGATAATTAAGTGTTAAGGGCAGAGCCATTTCCCATAGAAGGAGTACAATAAATGTCCATTGTCAATAGCAAATGGCCTTAACTTAGAAGTCAGCACTTACGAAATGACTTATTCATGGAGTTCATTCATGGGACAGACGTACACAATTCCTCACCCGCATTTCATATAACAGGGCCAAATCATGGGGACCCATGAGTCAGGCTCCCATTGCTACGGTCATTAAGGAAAAAAAAGTCATTTCTGTGTCTCTTCAGGGACAGTGAGTTCTGTGATGTGCCATCGGTTCTGTGGTGTCCCCAGCTCCCAGGTTCAGGCTAAATCCCATGGACCTAGAAAGGACATTTCATTTCTATGCAGTGAAAAGTATGCTTTTCTCAGGCAATGGAATACTATTCAGTACTAAAAAGAAATGAGCCAGCAGGCCATGCAAAGACATGGAGGAACCTTAAATGCGTATGACTAAGTGAAAGAAGCCAACCTGAAAAGGGTACATACTGTGTGATTCCAACTACGTGACATTCTCGAAAAGGCAAAACTATGGAGACAGTAAAACTATGGAGATCAGTGGTTGCCAAGGGATGGGGGCAGAGGGAGGGATGGATAGGTGGAGCACAGAGGATTTTTAGGGCAGTGAAACTATTCTGCATGATATCATAATGATGGATACACGTCACTATACATTTGTCCAAACCCATAGAATGTACAAGACCAAGAGTGAACCCTAATGGAAACTATAGACTTTGACTGATTATAATGTGCCCGCGTAGGTCCATCAGTTGTAACAAACGCACCGTCTGGTGGGGATGTTGATAACACGGGGGGCTGTACATGGGTGGGGGCCGGAGTTAAATAGGAACTCTCTATACCTTCTTCTCAATTTTGTTGTGAATCTAAAACTGCTCTTTAAAAGAAGTCTATCTTTTTCAGTTTTAATACTTTTTAATCTACAAAAGTTGATTTACAATGTTGCATTAGTTTCTACTGTACAGCAAAGTGATTCAGTTATACATACATAGACATTCTTTCTTTACATTCTTTTCCATGATGGTTTATCATAGGATATTGAATATAGTGCCCTGTGCTCTACAGTAGGACCTTGTCGTTTTTCCATTCCATATATAAAAGCTCACATCTACTGACCCCAAACTCCCAGTCCATCTCTCCAAGTCTATATTTTAAAAATTCTTAATTATTCTCTCTTCTCAGCCATGAAGCAGAACCTATTTTTATCTCTCCAAACGTTTCCTCAAGTACCTGTATGTGCCAGGCTCTCCACCAAGTGCTCGAGTACTGGAGTCAGGCAAAGAGGGTCACCAAAAAGGCGGAGGGCTTGTCTCCTTTGTAGGCTGTGAGCGTCGGACGCGGCCCACCCGTGGATAGGTCAGTAAAATTTTTAACCGATTACAGATGCTTTGCAAATGTTAGATCTGAAAACCTGCCAGTTTGTTTAAAGAGGACTTTGGGGCAAGTAGGATAAAACCTGGAAAGTGTCCCAGGAGTCATGCCATCTCCTTGGTGGGCATCCCCTCCAAGTCCAGTCTGGTGGTTAGCGGTCAGCGTTGCAGTCAGCCTAGCTGGGTTCTAGTCTCTGCTCCATCCCAGAGAGCGTGTGATCCCTGCAACTTAACCTTTCTGTGTGACGTTCCCTCACTCTGAAACAAGGGTGATAGTAACAGCCCGTGTTAAAGGATCGTGTGTAGAATCGAGTGGCGTTAAGACCCGTCAAGCTTCTGGCCAGGTATTTGGCACAGATGAAAAACACAAGGTTATTAAAGATTACTTTCCCAGGTGGTAGGCATGTGGGGAGAGCTGAGTAAGCCACGAACTCATTATTTTCTTGCCTACATTTAAAACTACACCTTTTCTCTGAGACGTTTGAAATCCCTAGAAATGTGCAATACCCACTTGGCAGACTTTGTCTGCCATGTGCTCCCAGGAGGGGTGCCCTGGAGGGATGCCCCAAGAGGGGTGGCCCAAGAGGGATGCCCCATGGTAGGGAAAGGACACCAAGACTCCACCCTGTGCCTTGCGGGCTCGCTGTCAACCATTCAGACTCCCATAAGGCCAAGGTGAAACTCCTACAAGGTCTTTTGGGCCAAAGATAAAGGCCAGGAGTAGCTCACATAGAACTTTCTTTAGGGGGAAAAGAAAGATTACAATTTTTTCATGGTTCAGAGTTTTTGACGTGCTTCTTCTTGTTTTTCTTCATACTTGGGGACAGCAGAAATGACACACGGCCACCCCATAACCGTGGTGTGCTCTCCAGTGGACCATGATATATTTACTGAGAAATTTTTAATAAATAAACCACAGGCTTGAACCCATGTGCCCTTATAAACCAGCCGGTTCTCATGGGGAGAGTTCAGGAGTTTTTATGGAGCAATACTATGTTCTCATGAGAATTTTATTAGAAATCAGAGACTTGAAATGCATCAAGTGGGAAATTTATGAGGTTACATGGGAACCATCCTTTCATTTTGTCATTCTGGGTTAATTTACTTCTTTACAGCGTGTTGATTTACTTTGTAAATTTCAGTCATGAATTCTGAACTTTTCAGCAACTTTAAGCCAGCTCGTTGATTTCTTGAACTTTTCAATTCCCATTTTTATCCTTAAAATATGATAGGTAATTATTGATAGCCTATATAAGAAAGTCCCAGCATCTATGGGAAACACATACTCCTGGTCAGAAATATGTCCAAGCAGGTCTTTCCAGATGCCAAGGAATAAACAGAGCTTAGAGAAAAACATTTTTATAACTGCATGCAATTCTTTACGTCTCGAACTGTTCCACTTAATAGTTTCTCCAAATAATTTTTTAAATTGTGTTTTGCAAAGTACCCAGTTAAAGTTTCACTCACCAAAAAAAAAAAAAAAACTTGTTTATTATCATGTAACCTAACTTGGAAAATAGCCCAAACCCAGAATAGATGTTTGTACTGGTGAAGTGGGGAGGAAGTGTTCTAAACAAGTTTTTGTCTGGGCCTGTTCCAGCATTTCATTAATTGTGTGTTGATGGTGTGAGGAAAGACGCCAGGCCAGGACTGGCCTTGGCTGGAGTCGAGAAAGTGAGCGAGGGATGCGGGAACTAGTCTTCTATTAACCCCTTCTATTAGCCCCTTTACTGATATCTGAGCTTGACTCCTGGGTGAAGTCCCCAATAGGTATTTTCTCTTAACCTCTAGATTTCATTCTCAAGTCATAACTGTGTTTTTCCATCCAAATATGTGCTTCAGGAGTTGGAGTTTACTGAGCTGTGGCCATGGCATAATTATGCTTTGTCTTAACCTTTTCTATCTACTCATCACCCCCAAACTCCTAGGCACCCATTTTAGAACAAAATATTCATAATGAAACAACACAAGAAGGAGCCCTGGTTGCCGGCTTCAGATTTCCTGGAAAATGATTTCGGCTCCCTTATCGCAGCTCAGCTATTATTTGGACTAATGGAATCCGGTCATTCCTCCAAAATGCAAACTGAATAATCCTCATCACCATCCACTAATCTTTCCTAGGGTCGCCCATGTGCCAGGCTCCGAGCTACGCTATATACATCAGCAGGTTTACCACTGGAAACAACCCTCTTAAAGAAGGTCCTAGGGGCTTCCCTGGTGGCGCAATGGTTAAGAATCTGCCTGCCAATGCAGGGGGCACAGGTTCGAGCCCTGGTCTGGGAATATCCCACATGCCGCGGAGCAACTAAGCCCGTGCGCCACAACTACTGAGCTTGCGCTCTAGAGCGCGCGAGCCACAACTACTGAAGCCCGTGTGCCACAACTACTGAAGTCCGTGTGCTTAGAGCCCATGCTCTGCAACAAGAGAAGCCGCCGCAATGAGAAGCCCGCGCACCTCAACGAAGAGTAGCCCCTGCTCACCGCAACTAGAGAAAGCCCACGCACAGCAAAAAAAAGGAAAAAAAAGAAGGTCCTAGGCTTCTCGCAGGCTCAGGTGGGTGAAGTAGCTTCTCCGTGATCACACAAGCAGACATGCTCTTACTTGCCCTGAGGTGCCCAGACTCTTTGGGACCAAGCTCCGACCTAGGAGACGTAGACTCTGCCCTCAGTAAGCTCTCTTCCTAATTTCAGGAATAAGGAACGTGAGACCAAGGCCAGTGCTCAATCCCAATGACTGCCCAGTACGATGCTGTCATTGTGTGGGAGAAACGAATCTCTGATTGCAAATAAGCACATGAAAGAAGATGCTCTGCACATCATATGGGAAGTGCAAGTTAAAACAGCAGTGAGAAAAAAAAAAAACAAAACAAAACAGCAGTGAGATACCCCACACACCTATGAAAATGGCCGGATCCAGACACTGACATCACCACATGCTGATGGGGATGCGAAACGGCAGGAACTCTCATTCATTGCTGGTGGGAATGCAAAATTTCTTTCTTACAAATTAAACACACTCTTACCTCGTGATCCAGCAATCACACTCCTTGGTATCTACCCAAAGGAGTTGAAAACTTACATCCACCCAAAAATCTGCACGTAGATGTTTATATCAGCTTATTCATAGTTGCCAAAACTTGGAAGCAGCCAAGATGTCTCTCAGTATGTGAATGGATAAATAAACCGTGGTCCATCCAGACAATGGGATATTATTTAGTGATAAAAAGAAATGAGCCGTCAAGCCAAGAAAAGGCATGGGGAACCTTAAATGCATAGGACAAAGTGAAAGAAGCCAATCTGAAAAGGGTTCATACTGTCTGATTCCACCTGTATGACATTCTGGAAAAGGCCAAACTATAGAGATGGTAAAGATCCTCACAGGTTGGGGGTTGGAAAGGATGAAGGGGTGAAACATAGAGGGTTTTTAGGGTGATGAAAATACTCTGTAGGATGCTATAGTGGTGGATACGCAGCGTTATCTATTTGTCCGAACCTATAGAATGTACAACCCCAAGAGTGAAGCCTAATGTAAACTACGGACTCTGGGTCATGGTGATCTATCTGTCAGTGGAGGCTCATTGATTGAAACAAGTGTAGCACATGGTTCAGGGTGTAGCTGGTGAGAAAGGCTGTGTATGGATGGGGCAGGGGATCTGTGGGGAATCTCTGCACCTTCCACTCAATTTTGCTGTGAACTTAAAACTGCTCTCAAAAAATAAAGACTATTAAGAAAAAGAAAACAAATGATCAAAGATGCCCTGGACTCAGGGAACGGTGACCCCAGTGGCCTGAGAGCAGGCACCCTGAAGCAGGGTTTCACCATCTTAACAAGCATAAAAGTAAATCAAAATGAGCAATCCAGCTCATTGCTGTGGAGGATGCATCCTGCAGGGCAAAGAGTGTTGGTCACAAGATGGAGACAGGCAGGAAGCCTTCCTGGTGGAGGAGGCCTTGCAGGGCGTGAGGGCCCATGGCTGGATAGGAGGCAAAAGCCGGGCCTGGACCAGGGCCTCTCACTCATCTGGCTGTGGTCTTTGCCCTGGGATTTTGCCTCTAGATTCCTCTGCTATCTGCCCTGGCCTCTTTTTTTCTGAGAATTGTTAACAAATTGGTTTCTTCCACCTCCAGGCAAGCTGTGTTTTGGAGACGAGCCAAGGAAAATACCCACTGAATACAAACCAGTCTCACAGAACATGCCCAGCAAAGTGCACAGGAAACGCTTTGTTCTCAGCCAGCACTGCAGATGGTCTCTCCTCCCTCCTTCCTCAGAGGCCTGAGGGCCTGGGTGGCAGGTATCGAGGGACCACACTCTCCACGGGTCTGCAAGGAAGGACAAACGGGCCCTGGGCGGGGGGACTCCTCCCGCCTCAGTTGGGATGGTTCCAGCATCACACACAGAGGAAAGACTTCCAGCCCTGGGAGAAAGCTCGGTCTCCTGGGAGCTGCTCCAGAGAGCACAGCCTCCAGATTAGAGGCTTCCGGGGGTGGGGACCACAGCGGGGTTAGAGGAAAACATGATAAGTCCAAGTGGCCCCGGCTGGGGCTGCAGCCTACCCCGTGTCCCCGCTCCCAGCTTGGATGGCACTGCTGCTGCCCAGACAAAGGGGTCTCGGGCATCACAGTTGAGATTCCAAACCGGCTTCCACTGGGGCTCTCTCTGCGGCCCGTCCCCAAGGCCCTGCTCCAGTCTGGGCGGGAAGGTGACCCCCTGTCCACTGTCTCCTGCTTTTAACCAATTGCCCTGTCAGGGGTTATGGTGATGAGCGTGCCTGGTGTCTTCCTTTCTTTCCTCCTCCAGAGAGTTCCCCAACATTTGGAGAGGTTCTGTGCCCAAAGCAAAGGCACTGAGGCTGGGCAATGGTCCCCTTTCTTCAAGGGAAGGCGTGGACACCCTCGGTGGCATGTCTGTTCCAACAGCTGTGACCCACCACCTGCCTGTCGTCCTCACCTACAAGGCTGAGCTGAAAGCAGGACGCAGGGCAAAGCCGCCGCACCTGCACGTTCGGGAGCCTCACCCGCCGGAAAACAGCTTCGCCTGGGGTGAGAGCAGAGCCTGGCCGGAGCCCAGCTGCTGAGCGAGGGAGGACCCGCTGGCCTCCTGGAATCTGTTCCTCCTGCACACAGAACGGTAACCAGCTCTCAGTGCAGGGCCGGGGGGCGCGGCGGGTGAAGGAGATCCGCTGGAGGTTCTCCTTCCTGTGAGCTGTTTCCCTGCACAGGTGGTGACCGTGGCCTCTGTTCGCTCCCATCAGACGTGGGCCCGGGGTGGCTTCGCCCCGCACTGCACCCCGGGGCTTAGGACCCTGCCTGGTTCTAATACCTTAAGTACTCAATATGCATTTATTGAATAAATGACTTTTCGATGTCTTTGTCTGTGCAGTGAAATAGCAAGGAGACCCTAGCTGGTCCTCTTTGGCGTGGTGAGTCTGGAGTGAGGGGCATCTCCAGAGCCTGAGGAGACAAGGCCCTCACCAGCAGCTGTTGAGGGGTCCCTGTGCTCCCCTCCCCACCTCCCCTTGGTCCCCACAGGCCAGACTGTCACCCAGAAGTTCGAGAGATTTGATGGCAACTTTAACTCACCCTCCAACACTGATAGCCGTTATCCAGGCTCTGGGAGAAAACCCGCAAAGCAGGAAACCAGCTTCACTGTAAATCCCCCCTCTTCACTCTGAGGGGGGCTCTTTGTGCTTCTTCTTTGGAAATGCGTGACCCACCTCCCCTTCTCCCCTGCGATGTCACCCGCAGCACTGACACTGACACCCTCCCCTGTGCCTCAATCTAACCGAGCTGGGAAGATGGAACCCATCAGGGGAGCCTCTTAACTTCCCATATTTTCCCCTGGAAAACGGTTGGGAGTTTCATGCACCCTCTCTTCTATCTCCTGTCCTCTTCCTTATAGGATCCCGTCTCCCACCCTGGCACCTCCATCCCTTCCTGCTTCCCCCGACCTCCCTCCATGAGTTATCCTCACCACCTCTCTCTCTAGATGCTTCTGCTAAGACTCAAAACACACCTGAGTGTCCACACAAAGAAATATTGCTTCTAACCCTTCCCCGGCCGTGCCACGTCCTCAGGCCAACTTCTCTCCCTTCCCTGCTGCGTCTCCAAGTCCAGCCCAGCCCCTGAGGCTGCCCCCATCCTCGGGACCTCCCTTAGGCTAACCCTAAACCTAACCCTAACCCTAACCCTAACCCTAACCCTAAACCTAACCCTAACCCTAAACCTAACCCTAAACCTAAACCTAACCCTAAACCTAACCCTAACCCTAACCCTAAACCTAACCCTAGCTCCCATCCTCAGGATCTCCCTGAGGCTAACCCTAACCCTAACCTGATGCATGGCCTCCAGCTGACACAGAGAATGTATTTGGTCTCGAAGAAGCCTCAGGGGCCATCGAACCTGACCCTCTCCTTTCAAGGCTGAAAGACAACAGAGGTGACGTTACTGGCCCAGAGTCGCAGGAGTTAAGGTGGACTCAGGATCTGGACCCTGACCCCCCCTTTTCCGTTCAGAGCGCTCTCCACTCTCAGTCAGCTCCGCATCCCGGGACCACACACATTTTAGCACAGCAGACTTCCCACTCCACAGCTCACCGGCTTCTCTTCCTGCCTCTCCGAAGGCTCCTGCTTGGGCTGGTTCCCTCCCCCGCCCGCCCCTTCCCCACTGGCCCACAGATGCTGCCATCTGGACACTAACTCTTCCCTAACCCCCAAGCTCCCCCTTAGCCAGCCCTTCCAACCCTACACTTCATCCTGATGCCAGCACTCCTCTCCTCCTGTGATTTAACACAGGGAACCAATTTTCTGCATTCTCCAGGCTGTGCTCTTGAGGTGGGGAGTCTCTCCCATCTCATTGCGTTTCTGCAATAATGATGAAGACAGTGTAAACAGACAGAGCCCGTGTTCCTTGGACAGTGGGGAAAAGGGTTGAGGCAAAAGACATTTTAAAATAATTTACTATCCAATGATCAGTTTGTTAAGCGTGAATATTTTCATAATTTCCTTTAAGCAGAATATAGTTCCCTTTCCAGAGGGCAGATTTACATCCTCAACAAATTCTTTTCGCATCTGTCTCAAGTCCTGAGTTAAAGCACCACCGTACGTTTGTCCGGTAGAAGATATGCTGGATGCAGTACCACTGTACCTGCTGCATAAGACTTAGACATCCTCTGTTTAGAGAGCTAATCAGGGAAATGTTTGGTTTTTTTTTTCTTTCCCTCCCCACATATCCCCAAGACAGTCCTGCTGAAAAAAAAGAATTCTAGGACTTGTCCACTGCACCCTAATAATAGAAACAATAACACTTTGTGCAGAAATGTATAATGAGGTTGTTTAAAATACCTTCTTTGTAACACTTGGCAATTTTCAAGATACTTTCTCATCATGCTTTGGCCATCTCCCAGAAAGATTCTATTTTTATCTGAAAATGTACACAACATCTATAAACTCAGGGTGGAAAATAAATGCATCATTGAGCAGCAAGACCTGGACCTCCAGGAGGGGCAGGCAAATGCAAAGGGCAGTGCTCGGCTCTATGTCAAGCGGGCCTGCCGTGACCTCAGCCGGGGTCCCTGCCTCCTGCCTCAGTCTGCTCCTCCAGGAAGTGGGCTGAACGCTAGTGCCTGTTTTGCAGGGAGGTTGTAAGCCGTTTTGAGGTCACACAAGGAACGGGTCTACCATGGTGTTTGGCATGTGAGGCTCGCAATACATACTAATTACCAAAAAAAGGAAGCAAGAGAGAACCTAAATTGAAATACTGTAGCAGTAAACCTCCGCGATGTTAGTTTCTTCCTCTCTCTGGATTGTCAGCCCTTAACTTGGTTCCATGTCCCCCGCCCTCACCGCCACCAGCTCCCGTCGCCCCGTCCTACACGGCAGGAAAGTCTGCCCTGTCTGGTTGGGTTTTAGCTTGTCCTTCACCCCAGCCAGACGCTTGCTGCAAAACACAGCTTCCACAGTGATGCCCACCCACCCCAGCGGCCCTGACTGCTGCAGCCCCACCTGGTCAGCATCAAGACCAGGTGTAAATGGATTTGTGTGCTCGGTTCTCTGATCAACTGGTCTAGCTCTCCCAGTAGGTAATCGCTTTCAGTGCTGCATTTCCCGCCAGGTCCCCAGTTTAAAAGGCCTCCCTGGGGCCTGGGATCTTTGCCAGAGAGCCACACAGACAGGCCTTTGAATTCGCCTCACAAAACCTAACCAAAAATTCCTGCTGGTGGGGGTCTGGGTGTCTGCTGGAGCACAGCCCTGCACGAGCTGGGAACATGACAGCTTCTAGAAAGAATGACATCAGCTGGAGGGGCCGTCGCGTTGCCTGCATTAAAACCTTGCTGCACTTTTTATCATAAATGGGTGTTGAATTTTGTCAAAAGCTTTTTCTGCATCTACTGAGATTATCATATGGTTTTTTATCCTTCAATTTGTTAATATGGTGTATCACATTGATTGATCCAGGTATACTGCAGAATCCTAAAGTAGGCATAGAGGGAAACTACCTCAACATAATAAAGGCCATATATAACAAACCCACAGCCAACATCGTCCTCAATGGTGAAAAACCGAAACCATTTCCTCTAAGATCAGGAACAAGACAAGGTTGCTCACTCTCACCACTATTATTTAACATAGTTTTGGAAGTTTTTGCTATGGCAATCAGAGAAGAAAAAGAAATAAAAGGAATCCAAATCGGAAAAGAAGTAAAACGGTCACTGTTTGCAGATGACATGATACTATACATAGAGAATCCTAAAGATGCTATCAGAAAACTACTAGAGCTAATCAGTGAATTTGGTAGAGTAGCAGGATACAAAATTAATGCACAGAAATCTCTTGCATTCCTATACACTTATGATAAAAAATCTGAAAGGGAAATTAAGGAAACACTCCCATTTACCATTGCAACAAAAAGAATACAATACCTAGGAATAAACCTACCTAAGGAGGCAAAAGACCTGTATGCAGAAAACTATAAGACACTGATGAAAGAAATTAAAGATCATACAGAGAGATATACCATGTTCTTGGATTGGAAGAATCAATATTGTGAAAATGACTATAGTACCCAAAGCAATCTACAGATTCAATGCAACCCCTATGAAACTACCAATGGCATTTTTCACAGAACTAGAACAAAAAAATTCACAATTTGTATGGAAACACAAAAGACCCCAAATAGTCAAAGCAGTCTTGAGAAAGAAAAACAGAGCTGGAGGAATCAGGCTCCCTGACTTCAGAGTACACAACAAAGCTACAGTAATCAAGACAGTATGGTACTGGCACAAAAACAGAAATATAGATCAATGGAACAGGATAAAAATCCCAGAGATAAACCCATGCACATATGGTCGCCCTATCTTTGATAAAGGAGGTAAGAGTATACAATGGTGAAAAGACAGCCTCTTCAATAAGTGGTGCTGGGAAAACTGGACCGCTATATGTAAAAGAATGAAATTAGAACATTTCCTAACACCATACACAAAAATAAACTCAAAATGGATTAAAGACCTAAATGTAAGGCCAGACACTATAAAACTCTTAGAGGAAAACATAGGCAGATCACTCCATGACATAAATCACAGCAAGATCTTTTTTGACCACCTCCTAGAGAAAGGGAAATAAAAACAAAAATAAACAAATGGGACCTAATGAAACTTAAAAGCTTTTGCATAGCAAAGGAAACCATAAACAAAATGAAAAACAACCCTCAGAATGGGAGAAAATATTTGCAAATGAAGCAACTGACAAAGGATTAATCTCCAAAATATATAAGCAGCTCATGCAGCTCAATATCAAAAAAAAAAAAAACAGGCTTCCCTGGTGGCACAGTGGTTGAGAGTCCGCCTGCCAATGCAGGGGACGCAGGTTCGTGCCCCGGTCCGGGAAGATCCCACATGCCGAGGAGCGGCTGGACCCATGAGCCATGGCCGCTGAGCCTGCGCGTCCGGAGCCTGTGCTCTGCAACGGGAGAGGCCACAACAGTGAGAGGCCCGCGTACCTCAAAAACAAAAACAAAAAAAAACCAAAAACAAACAAACAAACAACCCAATCCAAAGACGGGAAGAAGACCTAAATAGACATTTCTCCAAAGAAGATATACAGATTGCCAACAAACACATGAAAGGATGCTCAACATCACTAATCATTAGAGAAATGCAAATCAAAACTACAATGAGGTATCACTTCACACCAGTCAGAATGGCCATCACCAAAAAATCTACAAACAAGAAATGCTGGAGAGGGTGTGGAGAAATGGGAACCCTCTTGCACTGCTGGTGGGAATGTAAATTGATACAGCCACTATGGAGAAGTGTATAGAGGTCCCTTAAAAAACTAAAAATAGAACTACCACGAGACCCAGCAATCCCACTACTGGGCATATATGCTGAGAAAACCATCATTCAAAAAGAGTCATGTACCACAATGTTCATTGCAGCTCTATTTACAATAGCCAGGACACGGAAGCAACCTAGGTGTCCATCGACAGATGAATGGATAAAGAAGATATGGCACATATATACAATGGAATATTACTCAGCCATAAAAAGGAATGAAATTGAGTTATTTGTAGTGAGGTGGATGCACCTAGAGTCTGTCATACTGAGTGAAGTAAGTCAGAAAGAGAAAGACAAATACTGTATGCTAACACATATATATGGAATCTAAAAAAAAAAATGGCTCTGATGAACCCAGGGACAGGACAGGAATAAAGACACAGACGTAGAGAATGGACTTGAGGACACGGGGTGGGGGAAGGGTAAGCTGGGACAAAGTTAGAGAGTGGCATGGACATATATACACTACCAAATGTAAAATAGATGGCTAGTGGGAAGCAGCTACATAGCACAGGGAGATCGGCTCCGTGCTTTGTGTCCACCTAGAGGGGTGGGATGGGGGGGTTGGAGGGAGACGCAAGAAGGAGGGGATATAAGGATATATGTATACGTATAGCTGATTCACTTTGTTATATAGCAGAAACTAACACACCGTTGTAAAGCAATTATACTCCAATAAAGATGTTTAAAAAAAGAAACCTTACGGCAGGAGAAGTGAGGAAGCAGCCACTCGGAACTCGCTGAGTCCAGGGGCAGGGGGTGTATGGAAACCCTCCGCACCTTCCCCTCAATTTCGCTGTGAATCTAAAACTGCTCTAAAATATAAAGTCTATTTAAAAGGGGAAGAAAGGCTGGAGATGGATAGTGATAATTGAAGTAGAACAACGTGAATGTATTTAATGCCACTGAGCTGTACCCTTAAAATGTTTGAGAGGGAACTCATACAACTCAATAGCAAAAAAACCAGACAATCTGATTTTTAAAATGGGCAGAGGACCTGAATAGACATTTTTCCAATGAAGACATACAGATATCCAACAGGTGTAAAAAAGGTGCTCAATATCACGAATCATCAGGGAAATGCAAATCAAATTCACAATGATATCACCTCACACCTGTCAGAATGGGGATCATCAAAGAGACAAGGGATAACAAGCATTGGTGAGGATGTGTAGAAAAGCGAACCTTGTACGCTGTTGCTGGGAATGTAAATTGGTGCATCCACTATGGAGAACGGTATGGAGTTCCCTCAAAAAACTAAATACAGCACCATATGTACCAGCAATCCCACTTATGGGTATTTATCCCAAGGAAAGGAAAACACGACCTTGAAAAGATACACGCACCCCCATGTTCATTGCAACATTCAAGACGTGGAAACAAACTAAGAGTCCGTCAGTGGATGAATGGAGGAAGAAACTTATCTATCTTTCTATCTATAGATATGTACAGAGATGGTACCCAACTCTACTTAAAAGGTTTTGACTTTACGATGATGCAATAGCCATAGGTATTGAGCACAAACCGCACCTCGTATTTTGAACTGTAGTCTTTTCCCAGGCTAATGATAAGCTGTCCGATAACCTCTTATGACCCCTGGCATCACCTATTAGTCACTAAGAATAACTATTTCGTCCTAATGATGACAGCATCTGTGAGAATAAAGGAGTTAAGGCATCAGACTGAATTGTGGTTTTAAAAATCTGTTTGACGAGAAGAGTTCTAGCGGGATTGGCAAATCAGTTTTCTCGGCTGGTGAGGGACCTGTGTTGACTCTGAAACAGGGAGAGAAGAGTGTGAAGAAGTGAGATAATGGATAGTGCATGCCCCATGGGGTGTGAGAGTGACTGGGAGTGTGTCTGTGTGTGTACATGTTAGTGTGTGCATGAGAGTGTGTGTGTGTGTGTGTGTGAGTGTGCATGGCGGAGATAGTCCAAAGCACAGCCCAACGATGAGTGAACAGGAGGGACTGAGTTTTTTTAAAGCTTTTATTTTATATTGGGATAGAGGTGATTAACAATGTTGTGTTAGTTTCAGGTGTACAGCAAAGTGACTCAGTTATACATATACATGTATCTATTCTTTTTCAGATTCGTTTGCCATTTAGGTTATTACAGAATATTGAGCAGAGTCCCCTGTGCTACATAACCAACAAGGAGGGACTGATTTTTTTTTAATTTTTATTTTTAAAAATTTATTGGAATAGAGTTGATTTACAATGTTGTGTTAGTTTCAGGTATACGGCAAAATGAATGAGTTATACATAAACATATCTCCGCTCTTTTTTAGGTTCTTTTCCCATGTAGGTCATTACAGAGTACTGAGTAGAGTCCCCTGTGCTCTACAGCAGGTCCTTATTAGTGATCTATTTTGTGTATAGTAGTGTGTATGTGTCAATCCCAATCTAAGGAGGGACTGGTTTTTGAAGGAAGACGGAGTGACTAGATCTGCAGAATTTCACTACACTGGGACCGAGGGGGCAGGGCATGTGCTAACAGCCCACAGATATGGGAAAGGTGTAGCAAGCAGGAGGCATCGCTGTACAAGGAGCTGGAAGCAGGAGTAAGGGGTGTCCTCAAGGAGAAAACTTCCTGCCACCATCACACCTGCCCACTGGCCGGCACGTGGGCTGCAGAGGAAGACAGGGCTGGAGACCATGTGCTCATCCCAGCACTACCCAGGGCTGTGGCGGTCCCGCTTCTCTCCTGAGGCCAAGAACACAGGGTGAGAGGGATGGGACTGAGGGATGCCGGGGCCGTGCGGGCGCTCATGAGGTGGGCGCTGGTGACCCCAGAGGCCACCCTCCGGAGCCAACAGAGACTGGAGCTGACCTTCCGGAGGACCCCAGCCTGCGACTGAACCTGAACCTGGCCACACGGGTCCTGGAGGCTCAACGGTCCCCAGGGGAGAGACAGCTCGGAGGGAAGAGACCCCACAGACCTCCCTGCTCCACCGACCTGCCACTGAACTCGGGGTGGTCCCTTCCCGAAGCAAAACTAGGTGAACTTCAGCCAAGTCCGCCAGTCATTTTTACCATTTACATCTCACCTCAGAGCCAATGTGGAAAATTACTAGCCTGGAGAAAAATTTCCTATATTACTGCTTTTGTGTTTGATAGAGAAAACAAGGGTGTGTACATAATAGTGATCGTGGTGAGGCCACTGCTTCACCCGAGAACTAGGTCATCGCTACCCACTAACACCCATCCCACTGCCCCCCACCCAGACAGGACTCCACTCACAGATGCTGGGTTTATCATTCTCTTGCTTTGCACCTGTTTCTAGTTTCACGAGCTAAAGTCATTTCTAAGGAAAAAGCATTGTTTATAAATATGGCAAGTTGACTAGTAACTATACGTGATGATTTGTGAAAAGGATGACGTACCCTAGAGCACTTGGTCCTGGGGTGAGTGAGGTCTTTAAGGAAGATACACAACAGCCAAGAGGTGGAAACAACTCAAGTGTCCACCAAACGATGGGCAGATGAACGAATATGGTCTATCCATACACTGCAATATTAGTGAGGCTTAAAAAGGAAGAAGATTCTCACCCACGCTACAACACGGATGAACCTCGAGGGCGTTAAGCTAAATGAAATAAGCCAGACAGAAAAGGACAAATACTGTATGATGCTACTTACGAGAGGTCCTGAGAGGAATCAGATGCTCAGGGACAGGAAGCAGAGTGGTGGGGGCCAGGGGCTGGGGGAGGGGGAGGGCAGTTCGTGTTTCATGGGGACAGAGATTCTGTTTGGGAAGATGAAAAAGTTCTGGAGAGGGATGGTGGTGGTGATGGTCGTACAACAATGTGAATCTAACTGATGCCACTGAGCTGTACACTTAGAAATGGTTAAAAGAGTGAATCTTATGTTGTGTATGTCTTACCATAATTTCTTTCAAGTTAAGTAAGGAAAGAAAGGTACATGGTTACTGGTCTTTGGGGAAGGCCTCCTCCCATTCCCAGAGCAGGTACCACAGGCGGAAGGCTGTGCAAAGTTCAAAGTGGTACCAGCCCCAGCTCACCGCACACCACCCTCTACCTGGCCCTGGGTACCATGCCTCCTCCGGGCGTGTGTATGCCCTGTGGTCCCTCCCCTCCCAACCCCCTTCCTCCCTACTGAGCCATTCCTCCCCGCCCCGGGAAACAGAGCAAAGAGGGGGACACTGGAAGCTTTATTCAGGGTATACACTAGATGCCAGCCGGCTCTGCACACCGCTGCCTGAGGTCTGTGCAGCAATGGTTTCTGAGTCCTTTCTACCACCCTCTCCGGACAAATGCTTTTAGGTATATGGTTGGATGTGAGTTGGGGTAAAAACTGGGAAATTGTTTCACCTGTTACCCTCCCTTTACACTAAAATGCAAAGGGCTTTGGCATCTCCAAGAGTTAGCAACATTGTGATTCTGTGCAAGGTCTTTAATCTCTCACAGCTTCTCTGATGTCATTTACTTAAAACAATGGGGAGAGGGGGAAATGAGGTGCTGGCCAAGGGGTACAAAGTTTCAGTTATGCAGGGGGAAGGAGTTCTTGAGATCCTCCAGCATGGTGACAATGGTTAGGATGGATCTTACATCATCTCACCTCACGCGCACACACACACGGTAACTATGCAGAGGTGATGGATAAATTATTTAGCCAATTTCGAACGTTTTCAAAATTCATACATATGTCAAAACATCAAGTTGTACACCTTAAATATTCACAATTTTTATATGTAAATGACATGTCAATAAAGTTATTTAACAATAAAGTAATAAAATAAAAACGATGGGGGAAAGAGTAACAAATACTAAGATAATTGAATGAGATAACCTATACCACTTGTGGGGAACGCTAAAGAAATGAGTTTTTAAAAAAGTTTCTGCTGTTGTGTGAAGTCCAGTCTATCCTCTGTACACTGGCTTATATCATAAGAAAATATGATCTCCTTTGGGTCAAAACAGCAGCATCAAAAGGCACATCAAGATGCTCCTGGAAGCAACATGGCAGGGTCTCTATAGCACTCAAGACACCAGGAGACCTGCTTCCAAGAGAGCTGGACCCCAGCCTTGTCTCAGCTTCCATCAGCTTCTCTCTGAGAAAGTTTCCTGCACGGAGCAACATTCCTGTCACCCTCCAGGATGGCACTATCTCTCTGATCTTCCTCTAGACCATCTTTCCATAACAGTTGCATCTCCTCCTGAGCTGCCTCATAAAAAATGTTGTGGCCTTTGGTGCCTTCCTTGGGAGACAAGTAGTCTGGAAGCAGTTTGACAAGTCTCTTCCGACACTTAGAGAACCTTGCCAGACACCTTTGGGGGACCCCGTAAGGGGTTCCATTTTTCTTCATCCAGACAGAATTATTTAAGGTGGTGAGTGGAGAACTTGAGGAAAAAACATCTCTGCTGAAGCTGGCTGGTCCAGAGTGGGCAGGCAACTCAGTGGCCAAAAGACAGTTTACTCTTTTCCACAGGTGCCCAGCAAGGACTTCCTCCGTGCTGACGAAGAGAAAGAAATTATCTGATGGTAAGAAAGTATCAGGCACAATAGAGAAATTGCTTAAGAAATGCCAACTGGATGGATGAATGGATGGATGGATGATTGGATGGCCAGATGGATGGATGGATGGATGGATGGATGGATAAATTGATGGATGGATGGATGGATGAATGGATGGATGGATGGATGGATGGATGGATGGATGGATGGATGATTGGATGGCCAGATGGATGGATGGATGGATGGATGGATGGATGGATAAATTGATGGATGGATGGATGGATGGATGGATGGATGGATGGATGAATGGATGGATGGATGGATGGATGGATGGATGATTGGATGGCCAGATGGATGGATGGATGGATGGATGGATAAATTGATGGATGGATGGATGGATGATTGGATGGTCAGATGGATGGATGGATGGATGGATGGATGGATGGATGGATGAGTGAATAGATAGATGGATAGATGAATGATTGGATGAGTGGATGAATGTCAGGTGAACATATCAATAGACTGACATCATTAGCAACTTCCCAAAGCAGAGACAGTATGGCTTTCCACCGCAAATCCTCTCCTAGTGTTTGCTCAGTTATCAGCACATGACGCAGGTGGAAAGAGCAGACATCTGGCTTCATAATCTTCTATTTCAACTTTTCTCTCCACATGGACACAGATAAGAACAGGCAAGGCTGAGTCTCCTCAGTTTGCTTTAGACGACTAACAAGAAATTGATGCATCGTGACCACTTTTGTCTCCAGGTATGGAGCTACTTCACAGCCTGTACAAAGCACGCTTGCGATCTGGGGGCAGGGGGGCTATTTCCACGGGGTTTCCTGCTACACGTTGGCAAATTCTGATCTAGCACAAGGATCCTGTTTTCACAGAAAAAGTCATAACTGAGTGATAAAGCGTTCTGTTCTCTGCGATTTATAGGAAAGGATTCAACATGCCAGCTGGAAGTTCAAGCAGTTCTACTGCCTGTCCTAATGTAATTTCTTCTCAGTCTGTATCAAATGCTTTTAAAAATGAAGTTTTATGATTATTGGTACTCGTAATAGCTGGCACAATTACATGTTTCCTGAGATAAACACTTAATAGATACAGAAAAATTTAGAGTTACCATATTGAATGAATTCTGCTTTTTTCTCTAGATGAGAGCAGGTGAAAGAGTCACCAGACACATTTGAGGGCTACAACAGATCCCTGCTGAACTGAACCACTGATATTCAGCACTTAATATACTAGACATGTACCACAATGTTCATTGCAGCTCTATTTACAATAGCCAGGACACGGAAGCAACCTAAGTGTCCATCTACAGCTGAATGGATAAAGAAGATGTGGCACATATATACAGTGGAATATTACTCAGCCATAAAAAGAAACAAAATTGTGTTATTTTTAGTGAGGTGGTTGGACCTAGAAGACTGTCATACAGAATGAAGTCAAGTTAGAAAGAGAAAAACAAATACCGTATGCTAACACATATATATGGAATCTAAAAAAAAAAAAAAAAGGTTCTGAAGAACCTAGGGGCAGGACAGGAATAAAGACGCAGACGTAGAGAATGGACTTGAGGACATGGGGAAGGGGAAGGGGAAGCTGGGACGAAGTGAGAGAGAGGCATGGACATATATACACTACCAAACGTAAAATCGATAGCTAGTGGGAAGCAGCTGCATAGCACAGGGAGATCAGCTCGGTGCTTTGTGACCACCTAGAGGGGTGGGATAGGGAGGGTGGGAGGGAGACGCAAGAGGGAGGGGATATGGAGATATATGTATATGCATAGCTGATTCACTTTGTTATACAGCAGAAACTAACACACCACTGTAAAGCAATTATACTCCAATAAAGATGTTAAAAAAATATACTAGACATGCAACCCAAATATTGTATATAGATAAAATACTATTTGTAACAAGGTAATCTTGATTCTTTAGCAAACTTATGTTTAAAGGCATCCTTTATATCTTTTAAGTGGGCTGGCTAGTATTTTGAAAGCAAACAATAATTTTCTAATTTATCAGTTTTACTTCATCTAGAAAACTATGTATGTTCGAATCCTGTTCCCTTCTTCAGTCCAACAACTTTGCTACGTGTAAGAATGGTTGATCAGACCCAAGGGAACCTCAACTTCTCCACCTAATTTTATTCTGAGTTAGAATTCCTCATTAAATCAGTTAAACCTCCCACCCCAAACCTGTATGCATTTCCTAGGGCTCCCATAACCGAGAACCACAGACTGGGGGCTTAAACAGGAGAAATGTAGGGTCTCTCAGCTCTGGAGGCTGGACATCCAAACTCAAGGTGTCAGCAGGGCCACGCCCCCTCTGAGACCCCTCTTGATGGTTTGCTGGTGAGCTCTGGCATCCCTTGGCTTGTGGGCGCCAGTCTCCAACCCTCTGGCTTCACGTGGAGGATTGTGTGTGTCTCCTGTGTGTCTTCACTTCACCCTCCTGCTGCACGCGCGTTTATCATTATGTACGTGAAATACAATCAGGACTTACACATTTTTCATATATAACATGCATCTAATGTTGCAGAGACTTTTCTGGAAGCCTCCAGGAAACAGACTTCCTCCTCCTGGACCCATACGGACTGTGTTGCCTGGTGCTGACCTGTCTTACTGGATAAATGACTATATGCCTTTGACCTCTAGTTACGAACGTTCTACAAGCTTTTGCTCTTACGGTTTCCACAACCCTCTTAACCTGAGCCTCACCGACACGTCAACCCTTCCCCTCCCACATACTCATATTCAACTAATATCTATGCATCGAGCATTGTATAACAAAATGCCACTTCCCTCGGTTTTATTCTGTTAGATGGTTTAATCACCTCCTTTACCGATGTATACGCAGGAGCTGAAAAAGAAGAATTTCTCAAGATCATACAGTTTGTAAGTAACCGTTAGGATTTAAGACTGGATTCGCTGGATCCAGCCCTCTTTCAACGAGCGGCCTGTGCGAAGGCCATTCCTGTTCATACCCTGGGCAGCAGCCCCCGTAGGAATAACGTTAAGGACGCTTCCCAACTTGAGGCAGATGGCTGTGGCTTGGGGAAAACTCTCGTTATATCAGGTGGACTTTCGTGTCTGCAACGGGGTCAATGCCTTCTGGCGGTCGGACTCCAGGGAAATGAGCTAGGAAGTGCTTCTGTCCATTGTGAGATGCAAAGGATTCCACGACCGTGATGTGATCTCTCCCATTAAATGCGGTTTTTCCATGCAGAAAGAAAGCCATCACCTAGTCACAGGCCTCAGACTGGTCAGTGGCCAGTGGGAACTGTCCTCACAGCACTGCAGATGGAAAATTAGCCTGCATCATTTTGTCCAGTCCCGGGAAGGGCATTCTTGAATGAATCCATGAGCTGGAGCAATGGAGCAATGGCTTCTCCCCGGCCCCCAGGGAGGCCTTGAAATTTAATGGCTCATGCAGTTGTAAATTTCCTTCAGTTCATTGGCTCATTTAAGTTTGGGGAGAGCTTTTTTTACTTTTTTTTCATGAAAAACCAAACCAAAAAAGAAAAATAACACGGTTCTTTTTTTTAGCCTAAAGATGATAGCTTCCCAGTCACCGAAAAACACACCAGCTTAAAATTTACCATGATTTCCATGGACTTCTTTGAATGTTAAACTGTCTTCAGGTCATAATTGCAAACATTTATCAAGCACTTATATGCCAGCCCCGATGCACCGTTTCATCTGATTCTCCCAACTAATCCAACGGGGAAGGAACTGTTACCTTCTGCAGTTGCAAATGAGGAAACCAGGCCTCAGAGAGACCCTTCCCCAGAGCCACTCAGTAATGGCAGGGGGCCCAGGCTTATATGACCACCAGACACCAGACATGGGAGCAAAAGCCCGCACTCCATGACCCTCCTGTCTACGCCAGCTTCGTTCAATCTGGAAAGGAACGCATTTCAATAGTAACCCCAAGAATTAGGATCTGTTGCAGATTAGACATGGGGCCCTAAGCATTTTAATAACATTCCACAATGCATTTCTTCCCAAGACCTTCTTCAGACCTTGCCATGTGCATTTAGGGGCACGATTTTCCACTAGTCTGTGGAAGGGGAATTACCGAGGGGTGTTTCCTCTGTGTCTCCTGGCCTCTGAAATCCCCACGCACCGCAGGCCTCTGAGGCCAGGCTCCCTGTGATTCCCCTCTCTGCAGCTCTTGGAATCTGTCCCCTTGCTCTATGTTTGCAGTCAATATATTCCCTCTGGTGTCCAAAGAGAAAGCAGACATCTCTACTTACAGGTATTCTGCACAGAGGGAAAATCAGTCTCCCCAGCACGTGTTAGCTGGGCCTTCACCACTTACCAGCAACAGCAGCTCTCCTCCTGGGAGAAGGAAGCCCCCAGCCACCCAAAGGCGGGGTTGTATCCTAACTGAAAAGTGGGCTCCGCGTTACTGGTGTGCGAGACTGTGAAAGTGGGAGGTTCCGACCCAAGGTATGAGGTCCACAGTACACAGGGGAACTTCTGTCCTCCGCGTTTATCATATGAGCCATTTCCCCTCCTCCATGGGCCGCATTCCTACATCCAAAGGCCACCTGTGTCAGAATCGCCCGACAGGTGGTGAACAGAGTGAATTCTGGGCTTATCTCAGACCTGCTGACCCCGTCTCTGGAGGATGGGCCTGGGAGCTTAAGGACCAGACCTCCCGGGACCCACCCCACCTCTCCCCACACTGCGAGGCAGGGGTGACTGCTAAGGGCTGGGGAGCTGTCCTGCCAGAAGGTCAGTTCTGTCCTCCCAGCAACTGGGAGGCAGGAGGGAGACGCCGAAAGGACCAGGTCACCCTTGGGGCAAGCGAGGGCCCAGGAGAGAACCCAAGACCTGAGGCAGCTACAGGGTCGCTCCGTGTTAACAGGATGGCCTCTTGTTGTCACTGCTGTTGTTTTGTCCTCTGCACCTTCGTATTTACCTAACGACTTGGGTTCAGGCACACCTTCCGCCTCGAGGGGCCGAACAGTCGTCTCTCCGCTCGCCACTAGATGGCGCCCCACCCCGGTCTCTGCCCCTCGCCCGCCGGGAGCTGCGGGCCAGCGCCCACCCTGGCTGGGAAGGCAGGTTAGAGGAGAGAAAAGGGCAGGGGAGTCAAATCCAGGAGAGAATTTCGACAGCATCCAGGAAAAAAAAGAGCCAAAGGCAAATGTGCTGCATCTGGAAGCCCGTCTGGGAAAGAGTATGGAGCCAAAATAAATCCTGGGTCACAGAGGCCGGGATGCTCTCCATGGGAAGCATCGTCTCAGGCCCCCAAAGGTGAAAATCTTACATGAAACGGGGCCCCCCCACCGCCAGGAAGCCGTGGGGCGGCCCACGGGCCTCCCTGACTCCCTGTCTCCACCGCAGTTGCGTTCTCCCGGGCTCCGCTCGGAAGCAGGCGGTTGGTTTTGTTTTCCCATCAGCCTGGTCCTTCTAGTCGCTCCATCCCCCGCAGGAAACCCGAGCTGTCTGTGCCTCTGCGTCCACAGGACAGGCTCCGGCCTCCTGTGCTCACCAGGCTGGTTGTGAATCCCTTAGCACCTCGGGCAGGCTCATCCCCTGATGAGCAGAAAGCTACCACCTTTGTGGCCCGTCCTGTGGAAATTGCCTTTCCGGGCCGTGACTTTTGAGTAGGGCCCTTGGGAGCGGCAGGCAGCAGGGGAACTGGCTCAGGCAGCTGTGACTCCTGCATCCGGTGCCGTCAGCGCCCGCAGGATGCTGCCCTCCCAGGAGAAACGGGAAGGCCTGGGCAGAGGTCTGAAGAAGCAACATTCCCAGCTTCCCTGAACTTCACCTTGATCACCTTTGAGAGTGGTCTTCTTATCATGGAGGGGATAGAGGCTTTTCCTCACCTCCTAAAACATCACCAGTTTGTTTGCTTCTGCCTCTGAAGTAAAATGAACAGAAACAATGAGGCCCTAAGTTTATATAACATCACCTCCTAAGTTGCTCCAGGCTCGCGGGCGGGATCCCTAGTCCTGGCGACTCATTATTTCACTTCATGTTAATGGAAATCCTTCCAAGCCCTGTGCCCCATGCAGAGAGGAAAACTGCTTCCCCCCAGGGGTCCCCGTAGACCATCTCAGTCAGCCTGGGCTGCTGTAACAAAATGCAACAACGCACGTTTGTTTCTCCAGGTTCTGGAGGACGGAAGTCTGAGATCAGGCGTCTGGTGAAGGCCTGCTTCCTGGTTCACAGACGGCCACCTTCTCGCTGTATCCTCACATGGTAGAGAGCACGCCTGCTCTGGTCTCTTCCTTTAAAGGCACTAATTCCATTTTGAAAGCCCACCCTCTTGACCTCATCTAACCTAATGACCTCCCAAAGGCTCCACCTCCAAATACCATCACATTTCGGGGGGTAGGGGTTTAACATATGAATTTGGGGGGGACACAAACATTCAGTCCAGAGCAACCTGGACCTGGTTTAACAAGGAGGGATAGTTTTAAGAGGTTTAACAAGGAGGGATAGTTTTAAGAAGGTACTAGTCAGCTCAACTTGGGGGAGACAAACCCCTGAGTTGGGTTTTGAGAGATGTGTAGGAGTTTGCCAAGGACATTACAGGCCAGGGGACAGGGGATCCCATCCAAGGGTGTAAGTAGTATCAATGTCTCTCAATTGTTCAAAGAGTGAAGCAATGAAAAAATCCATCCAATAAGTCACTCCTCCAAAAAGCATTTGCCTCAGCTCCTATGGGTGTCCCTCAGAGACCAGCACAGAAGTCAGTCCTTGGAGAACCTCCAGAGTGACTGTTCCCCTATAATGGACCTTAAGAGATCTCAAGACTGAGAGTTGCTGAGTTGCTTTTAGAATGTCAACAATAAGATGTTTATAGATCTCAGCAATTTTAGGATGGAAGGGAGACGGAAAAGCCTCAAGGGCATCTCAGTTCACTTCTGTCTAGACAGTTTCTGTGTATTCTTGACCCACCTGAGAGAGTATTCCGTCCCCAGCAGCAGTGGAGCTGGGAGTGGAGCGGCAGAGGGGAGCCCATTGCATTTCTGATGGACCAGGTGTTTCTTAGGTGTCAGTGTCTTCTGCTGGACAGGGAGTCTCTGAGCCCAGCGATGATGTATTGTTGATCTCTGTGTTCGTTTGCTCGGCTGCCATAACAAAGTACCACAGTCTGGATGACTTAAACAACAGAAATGTACTTCCTCACAGCTCTGGAGGCTGCATGTCCAAGATCAAGGTGTTGGCAGGGATGGTTTCTCCTGAGTCCTTGGCTTGCAGACGTCCGTCTCCTTGCTGTGTCTTCACCTGGCCTGTCCTCTGTGCACACACATCCCTCTTCTTATACGAACGCCAGTCCTCTGGGATTAGGGCTCCACCCTAATGACCTCACGCTACCCTAATCACCGCTTTTAAGACCTTATCTCCAACTACAGTCACATTCTGAGGTCCTGGGGGTTGGGCTTAAACACACAAATCCGGGGGGACACAGTTCAGCCCATAACAATCCCCATGATCCACAATCAAGCACAGACACACGGACAGCCGGCACACCTGTGATGGCGGAGGGGACGGACACATATTCGTTCATTCACCCTGCAGGTCGCTTTGCTTCCACTGGACGCCGATAGGCCCCAGAAAAGAGGGCTGACAGATCAACAGTGGATTTGCACAGACTGGACACCCCAGGCGTTTTGAGAGCTGGGCTGGGCTGGGAATTTGGGCAGGGTCGAGTGCACGGGAGGGGAGAGTCAGGAGCGCCTCTGGGCCTCTGCAGACGCTCCTTCTTGGGGAAATGCCTAACTGGTGTCCAAAGAGCCGCTTCTCCCCAGGTTTCACCTCGAGCATCCACACGGAATGGCACCACCCGGCAGACAGATGCCCAGCGAGAGTGCATGTGGATCTACTCACCGCCCCACCCCCCCACCCAAGTCTATTCTTCAGCCCTGGTGTCACCTTACTGTCCTCACTTGCTTTCCTCTCTGTACATGCAAACCTCCCCCCGCCCTGCCCCCCAACACACACCCCCACGCACAGCAGGAGCTTGTCCGAAGAAAGCAAACCAAAGCACAGAAAAGCTGAGAAACCCTGAAGGAGAATGTGCACATCGCAGCCTGTCCTCTCTGGGTTTCTGGATGAGTTGGTACAATGAGGTCATGGTGGTCCAAGCCATAGCTCCCCTGAAGGGAGACACTTTGTGAACAGGAAGGACAATGAGAAAGCAGGATGTCTGACATTGGGAAGAATCAGACCCTCGTCAAGGCTGATTTCAGTCCTGCTGGGCAGGTCCATCCTGAAGAAAGGGGAAGAACGCAATCAGAACTGCTCCACTGGGCTTCCCTGGTGGCTCAGGGATTAAGAGTCTGCCTGCCGATGCAGGGGACACAGGTTCGAGCCCTGGTCCGGGAAGATCCCACATGCCGCGGCGCAGCTAAGCCCGTGCGCCACAACTACTAAGCCTGCGCTCTAGAGCCTGCGAGCCACAGCTACTGAGCCCACGGGCCACAGCTACTGAGCCCACGGGCCACAACTACTGAAGCCCACGCACCTAGAACCCGTGCTCCGCAACAAGAGAAGCCACCGCAATGAGAAGCCCGCGCACCACAACAAAGAGCAGCCCCCACTCGCCGCAACTAGAGAAAGCCCGCGCGCAGCAACCAAGACCCAATGCAGCCAAAAATAAATAAAAAAACCAAAAAAACAAAACTGCTCCACAATAGCACGCGGGCTATGACCCAGGTCACCTGCCCAGGCTCTCGCTCTATGGGCAGAGTGCAGTCCACAGCCAAGAGCTTCTCAATTAGGCATTGGTTGGGATGACTTTTCTAGAAAACTGACCTTTTCTAGAGTCTAAAGTGAAAGTGACCTTGTGGATGATCTCAAGCCACCAACTTTCCCATGGACGAGGGAAACAGCCCAGAGCCACGGGTGCCGGACCAAGCAGAGCAAAGGCCAGGGCCACACCAGAGCTGCTTCTCCTCATTTCCAGCCAGTGATGGTTCTGGAGGCCTCACAACGGAGCTTCATCAGAGGGTGGGGGGGGAAGCCCTGGTGTTGGGGTCAGACACACCGATTTGGACCTGGCTCAGCCCCTGACTCTTTCAGGAACTTTGCATAAGTTATTTAATCTGTGTGAGCTTCACTTGCCTCAGCTGTTAAAACAGGACAAACTTCTGTGTCACTGGGGTTTTGTAAGGAATGAGTGGGACAGTGCACAATTAAGTCCCCAGCACGGCACCGCTGTGTCCCAGATGTGAGCCGTACATCCTCTCCGTCCCCGCAGCCCCACGTGGTGTCACCGCTACACATGCTGTCCCCACCGGCAGGCCCGGGCCCGACCTCACGTGCTCTCCTTGCCGGAAACGACCTTCCCTCTCCATCTCTCTGCCTCCTAGGGCTTTTCATCTATGACCAGTTCTACAGCCTCGGGCGTGTCCCTTCCCAGCTCTGAGACTTAGTTTTCTCATCTGTAAAGTGGGAACAGTGATGCCTGCTTTATAAAACGGTGAGGATGAAACATGTCAAACAACAGACGTGCGGCTGGCACTCGAGATACGACAGACGCGAGTCGCTTTTGCTGTAATTCCTCGAGTTTAGCTCAAGACCCGGCTGCTCTGCCAGGCCTAAGTGCCCCCTGGAAATGAGAAACAGTTGACACCTCACAGGTCTCGGGTCATTTCCAGGGCTGGTCATGTGTCACCTCCGGGCTGTGTGGTGACGGCACCCGTGGGCCAGAGGTGGCCCAGCGGGACCCGGGAGGACCGAGTGTGACCCTCACTGCTGAGCTGTCGTGGCCGCCGGCCGCCAGCCCGCTCTCCAGCAGTGTCACCAGAGGCGTCACTGTCCCTTCCAGTGAGACTGAAGTCTCGCGAGGGGCCACCACCCTGTCCCTCCTGTTATTCAGGAACGTGCCTAGCACCTGCTCAGCTGCAAATTGGCAGGAGTCTTGCCTGAGGTCCTCCCTCGGGGGGCCGGGGGGACGTGGGCAAGGTCCAGGCTGAGGGCCGCAGAGAATTAGGCAGAACGCACCGTCTCCCCCCTTGCTCTCTCCCCATGGAGACGGAGGCGGGGCCACAGCCTCGGGCCAGGGGCCCGGGGTCCTGCCGCGGAGCGAGGCGCCCCGGGGGGTTCCACGCCTCTGGTCGCTCGGTGCAAAGCGGGGACCGAGGCGCGAGTGCGGGAAGGGCCGGGCTTTGGGCTCAGCGCACGAACGTTCCCCATCGCTCCGGGGGTGGCCTCGGGCCACACCGCGCCTGGGGGCCGAGCCCTCCCGCCGGGAACACAGGACCTCACCCGCCGCCCGCCGGGGCCGCCGAGGAGAGCGGGCCGGCCCTGCTGCCACCCTGGCGTCCAGGACCCTCGGGCTGAGCGGCTGCCGGCCAGGGCGGCCCCACGCCGAGGGGCCCGGAGCCGGCAGACGGAGCCCGAGGGTCCCCCCGGCCCAGGCCCGAGCAGGGCCACAGGTGGGGGTCGTGCTGGGACGCCCTCGTTGTGCCCCTCACCCTGCCACCTGGGTCCAGGGGGACCACTGCCCCGGGATGGCTGTCCCTCGGCCGCTGCGGCATCCGGGGAGACCCGATCGCGGCCCCCCTGCCGGCCAGGCTGAGGCCTCTGTGCCCTCGTCACCGTCCCCGTGGCACACGTGGCGCAGGACTGTCAGGGACGCGGGGTCCAGGGCCCCCGGAGGAGGTGAGCCGGGGAAGGTTCTCACCCACGTGGCCTCCGGCTCTCACCTGAGAGGCACCTCCACTCCGTCTGCCCGGCTCGGAGGCGGCCCCGCGGGGTCCCCGAAGCCTTGGCGGCCGAGTCTATCCACTGGCCGCAGGAGATCACCCCTATCCTGACAGGACCCCAGGTGCTGTCCAAGGCACCCCGACCAAGGCACGGGGCCGCCGCCATTCCTGCCCCGAAGTCAGCGTGAATGAGGATGAGGCAAATGCCTCCCCCGAGGCTCCTGCCGGCAAGTGGCCACCAAGGTGGGGGACGAACAATCATGGAGAAGGGGCTGGAATACAAAGGCCCGAGGGCCGGGTTCCCGCTCGCCCTGTCTACACTTGACGCCCGCCTTTTACCCCAAAGTCCGTGAACCTAGAGGAACCCACCACTACCCACAGGGTATCTGGAAGTAGGCTTCAAAGTAACTTGTATCGTGAAAATCTAAGGTATTGTGCAATACTGTCTATGAACTAGGCCATTTCTTTTCTTACATGTTTACGGTTCCAAAAGAAATTATTGGTGACTTCTTTTACCCTGTAAACCCCTGCCCTCCCAGAGGCAGGGGAGGTGTTTTTCCAGCTGGCCTTGTCTCTGCAGACCTGTTTCATCCACTATGGACATAAGAGCAAATGTCAGGCGTCTCTTAGGACCCAGCTCTGCTTTTGGATGAGATTTTTCAAAGGTAATAAATATTCATTCTTACAACTAGGACATTTTAGGGACCCCTATCTACTTCCCAAGGTTACCATGAGAATTTAAGTAGAATGTATGAAAAGCACTTAGCACGTTGTCTATCAGATAGTAAATACTCAATAACGGAGCTATTCTAATTATTATGAATGGGGCTTTTATTTGAATATGGGTATGGCTGATAATTTCAGAATTTTGTCAGCTGTGAAACCCTTTATTGATTAAATATTTTTGCCCTAGTTTAGTGAAGACAGATACACATGGCATGACTATGCATATAAATGTAGTATGTTTTAGGAAAGAAAGATTTCTACGAGGTAAGAGAGACAGTAACAGGGCATGGATGGATATTAGAGAACACAAGAAGTCATGTAGCAAAGTCAGCCGTCTCTGGGACGAAGTGAGAGAGTGGCAGGGACATATATACACTACCATGTGTAAAATAGCTAGCTAGTGGGAAGCAGCCGCACAGCACAGGGAGATCAGCTCGGTGCTTTGTGACCACCTAGAGGGGTGGGATAGGGAGGGTGGGAGGGAGACGCAAGAGGGAGGGGATATGGGGACGTGTATGCATATGGATGATTTGCTTTGTTGTACAGAAGAAACTAACACACCATTGTAAAGCAATTATACTCCAATAAAGATATATATATTAAAAAAAAACAAAGTCAGCTGTCTCCTAATTAACTAGGAGGCTTCAGGGTAGACGTTGGTTAAAGAGTTTATTATGCCATTGAATAGGAGGTCACCAGCTCAAAAAGTGCGAAAGGACTCTTCAGAGAAGGTCCCCAAGATTCTGTATTCAACATTAAAGAGGTGAAAAGAGGTAATTCAGCATTGCCTGAGAATTCTGATCGATTGTAAATCATATTTTTTATACATGTGCACGTATATACACACATACATCTCATTAATATGAACTCAGGTTTCTGCATCCTATACATTCTTTTGAACATATTATACTCCTAACAAAGTCCCACCAACATTGACGATTACAGTTCAAACTGGCTCTGGTTGGCATCACCACTCGCCCCTCTGCCTGTGAGATCTGAATCCAGTCCCCATGCTTCCTTGGTCGTCACAGTCATTTCTGTAAAGTGAGCCAGAGTGCTTGACTCTCTCCCTCTCCTTGGCTTTTCCAACTCAAGCTTCCCTATTGTATCACTGCATTGAGCTATTTAGAAACTGATCTGATATTGGAACTATTAGTCTTAACCTACAGTGGGACATTATTCACGAGATTACAAGATTGTTCTTGTAACAACTCAGGGGGAATTATCTTGTTTCCTATACACTGCTGGAAATTAACTGCAACCTTCTTAAAAAGTCTCATTCTTTTGCTGTCAGCATTTTTAATGTGTCTTCTGAGGCCATTATAAACACACTGCCTTTCAACACAATTCATCCCAAGTAATTCCCTCTGGGAAGAATGAAAGGAGCAGACAGAAGTGACAAGATTTTAGCTCTTCATTAGAAGCCGACGCAACAGCACACACCTATTTCCAATAACTATTTGGAAACATTGTACCACATAACATTAACCGATTACATTCATTTAGATACACCAGAGAGAGGATTTTTCAATTCCTGCAGATTTTAAGACTTTACTGATTACTAATGATGAAAAAGTGTTGACATTTAACTAGTCATCATGATACCATATGGAATCATGTTCAGATAATATTGCTAAACAAAATAACCTATGTGCCTAGTATTGATAAAATTTAACATTTTTTAATTTGGAAAAACTTACAGATTAAAAAAAAAATCCCCCTCTCCCTGCACAGAAAATGGTTTGATGTAGCATCCACTCTAAGCCCATCCCACAATGAACACATTTCAATATTGTCCTATTTGCCTCAGATTGTTGTTCCTTGGTTGTGCTTTACTGTCTTGAACATCAATTCCTGGATGGTCCTTCCAAATAGTAACTTCCCTATCACTTATTTTTTATTATTATTATTATTATTTTTTTTTTTTTTGCGGTACGCGGGCCTCTCACTGCTGTGGCCTCTCCCGTTGCGGAGCACAGGCTCCGGACGCGCAGGCTCAGCGGCCATGGCTCACGGGCCCAGCCGCTCCGCGGCATGTGGGATCTTCCCGGACCGGGGCACGAACCCGTGTCCCCTGCATCGGCAGGCGGACACTCAACCACTGCGCCACCAGGGAAGCCCGCAGCAACTGCTTTTAATCTTCCTGGTTCCAGGTGAGTTGCCTCTCGGAAGAACATGCCAGCAATGCATGGCGTCACCAACAGCTGTCATCCGTGTAGGTCCTCGGAGCATCATCGTGCTCTGCGAAAACCTGAACGAGGGACGTGGCAGGGTGGCCGTGTCCAGTAGTATCACCTACTTCCTAAGATGTCTTTGGCTTTGCTGGATTCTTCACCATCTCTCCTTGCACCCTAAGTAGGCTCCTTTGGAAATAGCTGTGTCAGCTCAGCCCTCGCAGGTGCTCCGTGATATTTTGTGAGGTGAATGTGCAATGCTGGCTGCAGCTGTAGAAAATCTGGGGAACAACAATCACACCCCCGAAATCTTCAAGGGACAGTAACTGTGCTGCTAGCTCTTGAGATCGCCTTTCAGCTAGAAGGTCAAACTGTAACCACCACCACCAAGAATAAAATCAAATCAGCCAAAGCAGGCACAGGACAAAGCCCCGTAGATATTCTTCAGACACCTTCCAGGGTTCCAGAATGTTCTCCGTCAGCTCCCCACGCCCCATACACAGCAGCTCGACAGGGAAATGCTCCTTTACTTCTAGTTCTCTTCAGCAGGTCCTGAATTTGAAACTGCTCTTCCTTCTAAGTTGGGTTCTTTCTTTCTTTCTTCATCCTGGTTTCCATTATACAGCAAGAAGTGACCTCCAAATGCGCTTACTGGTATGTCCCGTTCTGAGCGGTGATTAAGACACTGGGGTGGGGTGGGGAGTGGGAAAAACACAACTTTCTTTGGCACCTTCCCCGAAACGAACTTCCAAAGACCTCGTAAAAGATGGAGACAGTCGTGAACAAATGAAAACTGGCTAATTGTCCTGTGATGCAGGTGGAAAGTAACTCCAGGATGCATGGACAGAACACAACATAAACATGATCCTGAATGACTCAAAAATGTTTAATGATAAATATTCCTGTGTGCATCAGAAAATAATTATTCAGTCACACATGATACAGCAAGTAAAGCTGAAATAATTTAGGAAGAATTATAATAATCTCACTCATGAACTTTATGTAAGAACGTATTTTTTTTTGGCTGTGCTGTGCAGCATGCGGGATCTTAGCTCCGTGACCAGGGATTGAACCCGGGCCCCCTGTAGTGGAAGCACAGAGTCTTAACCACTGAACCGCCAGGGAAGTCCCTGTAAGAATGCATTTTTACAACTATTATCCCATTTGACTCTTACTAAACTCTGTGAGGTAAGTAAGTATTCTCTTCATTTTATAGATAAAGGAGGGCTCGAACAGGGAAGGTAATTTTTCTAAATTATAAACATGTAGTGATAAAGCACAGATTATTGTACAGTTGTGATTTCCCTTAGTAAGGGGACTTAGGTGGGATAATTTCAAACATTACGCTCCTCTGTGCCACTGTAAGGAAAGCCCTCTGAACCTGCTGTTACACCTCACCTTTACCAACGTGGGAAGGATGCTGTGCTACCAACCTGAAGGACAGGCACCTCCTTGGCTCTCAGGACCAACGTGGAGTCAGTTTGGAGAGACCCTGAGACTTTCCTATGAAAATATGGAGAATCTCTCCTTTTGTGATCTCTGGATTATTTGATCTAGATTTAAAACAAAACCTGCTATCTTTAAATAACTATGATCATAGTTACGATCATCCACCTTTAAAGGCACTTAAGTAGCTTGAAGTACTGTGTTACATCGTCACTAAGCAGAAAAGAATGGGAGCACTTTTTTCTGCCCGAATTATTAGTTATGTGACTTTGTATTATTTTAATCAAACTCTGAGCTTCAGTTTCCTCATCTGTAAAACTGGGGGCAGGAGGAACCTTCCAAGAACAAGACTTATTTAGCACCGGCTACATTCCATGCACTACATATCGTGCTTCAGACGCACTGACTTACTGAGTCCTCCGCAACTCTTTGAGGTAAACACGATTAGTATCGCTGTTTTACAGATGAAAAAATTGGGTCACAGAAACTTTAACTTGCCCAAGGTCAGATATCAAGTGGTAAAACCAGGACCCCAAACCTGGCAGTCCGCCTACAGACTTGTTACTCTCAAAGGCCAACAGATCCCCACTGCACGGGATCTATTATGAGGATTGGAGGAGATCATGCCTGCGGGTAAGCACAGTGCCCAACGCATAGTAAGCACTCAACAAGTCTTGGCAAGTATAAAAGCAAAATGAGCTTTTAAAGCAATATACAGTATTCTATCGCTACAGTTGTCAATAAAACATACCTACGTATCACATATGTATGAAGTAACTGTAACCAAATAGACCCTTTACCATCCCATATGTCACCGAATAACTTTTGAGATTTATATTTTCCTTTTTGTTGAAATAAGGAAACACCAGTAAGCCCAAGAATATGTCAGAATTTATTCTGAACATACCGTAAGAAGACTGTTAGTAAATATTCTCTCCTGCTGGGCACACGGAGAACATCCATAGCAACTTCTTCCACTTTTTTTTCAGATGTAAAGATTCATATAACTAAAATTGTAGAACATGTCTTTCTTACATATTCACATATAAGATCATGAATTGTCACTAATTTGGATGAATGACTGACCTGTCTCGTCCCCATCAGTAAACATTTATTGAGAGTTTGCCGCCCACATCACATTTTCTCCCACACAGTAGAAGGTACTGAGCTTTCTATTTAGAGTGGCCTTCTGAAAAAGTTTTTTTTTTTTTTCCTTTCTGCTCAGGATAAAAACCAGGAATCTGTCTCTTTGACCTCAGGCATGAATGAGGTCAAAAATGACCCCCCAGTTGGTAGAAGTAATGGATTTACTTTATCATCCACAAATTGGAAAAGGTGTCAATGAAATCTTAGGGATAATGTCAAATCATAACTACTCTAAACTGACATAAATTAGTGACTGCAAACATGGCACTCCAAAACATCTGAATGAAAAGTTTTAGATTCCGTCAATGCAGATGTTACCTATAGAACATCAAATATCTGAATATTTCCAATGATCAGTTTGCCAAGTACCGATTTTCAGTCTAATGCTTAGGTGTTAGGATAAGTCAGTGTGTTTATAATGCCAGTTATACCAAATGGTAACATAATATTCCAAGTTAGCCAATCTTTAATCTAAAAATACGTGTAATTCATGATAAAAACACGTCCCTACCCAAAAAAGAAAACCTACTTATAAGCAGAGGTGACATCTGGAATAGGGGCCAAGGAAACCTCTTCCCCATCTGACACTTCAAGAACAAATATGATTAAGGTTACAGTTTAATTTTACTTGATGGGCAAATTTTTTACATTATTTCTTTGTTTTAATGGTCAATTTATTCAGATCATTTTATTGACATGGACCTATTCAGTGAACATTAAGTATAAACCACATAATATTACTAAGGAAACGATAAAGTTTACATAATCTGGCTATAAAGGAGAACTGTACCATTCTAAATGAAAAAAAAATCACACGGAAATGATACATATGAAAGAAATCACTGGTACGTGTGATGTAAGGATTAGTCAGATTCACACTTGACTCACCAACCTGGCTAATTTTAGGCATCTGACATGTTTCTGTGAGGTCCTAATTATTACAGAATTGTTAAGTAATTAATATTTGCCATACATCTTATAAAGTATATGGATGAGTTAACCAAATATACTGCTTCACAATTTTGAAGATTTTAATGTATTAAAAGAAAACTTGCCCAATACTTAAGAAAAATTACTATAGTTTTATATATTCAGAACACAAGGCCAGCCATGAAGCCTATTTTATGGAATAAGAGACTGCTGGTGAATTTTTGGGTCACAAAATAGCACAGACATTAGAGACAGTGAAAGATTTTATTTTTTCTTTTACTTTCATCCCAACACACCCTTCTGCGAAAAACATAAAAGCATGCACATTGATTGCATTCTTTTAGAGATAAACCAAGCACCAACTAAGCTGTAAATCAACAGTAGCACAAACAAAAGCTTAAATGATATTATGTGAAAAGATTTACAGGTATACAGGGCTCTTAATTTCATAAAATAATTCAAGTCATATCAATACATGTTAAAAAGAAGCTTCTAATTTTCCAAATATTTTGATACAAAAAAATTTTAAACAAATATTTTATAGACCTTTTGCGAGAATATAAGGATAGTTACAAGAAACATGCTGTTCAAGTGATCTTATGCAGGTCACCTGGCCTTCTTCAAATCAGTTATAATCAGCATGATTCCAATGGTATTGCTTCTTAAAATTTAAATTGAGAACATATCCATGACATTCAAAGTAAGTTACACAACTTACATTTATTGTGATCTAATTAGAAATAGTTTCTAAGTTTAGGACTGTTAAAAAGAGTATTTAATGAAGACATGGGATTGATCTAAATTGCACTTTACAGGGTAAGAGAAAATTGCAGTTTGGCATGAGAACAAGTTTTACCTGCACCCCCATTCATAATGAAGCCAACTGTGTCCTGTGGGAATGTGTGTATCAATACATACACACATACTAACATACACAAACCAATTCACACCACCCAACTCTTCAGAGGGGTTACTTGAAATGGTTTACTCTGGTTCTGGAAAATCAGACCAAATTTCCCTTAATTTGTGTTTCCATTTGTTTATCATGATTTAAATGGTGATAAAAATCCATTACTCGGAAGCAGAATTGGTATCTTAAATGACCAGCAGGCAATCAAGCTTGAATTGTAACATTAAAAATAGAGCAGATCACACTTTAAAAAAGGTCCTCTTCTAGGGGATTTATTGTTCCATGACTGAGAATTGTGTGATTTGGTTCCTGAAACAAAGCTCTTCTTTTCAGGTGATACAGATGAATTGTGTGGCCCCATTAATACCAATGGGAATGAAACAAATTCACTCCGTCCTGATGGATTAAGTCTGTACTTCACTGGCTTGAGGAAGGTGATTTCTTGACATAAGACGAACGCAAAATGCCTTTGCTGTGGATGGTGGGCTGCTCACGAGAGCTTACAAGGCTCAACTCCGCATCAGGACCAACGCTGGCTGGCGACACAGCGCTTTCCCGTGAGCCCCTGTGTCAGCCCCGAGCAGCACCCCTGCCGGTGATCCAAAGAAAAAGAACTCGAATACAGTGGAAACTGACCACGACGACATAAACAAAATGATTTGGGGATTAAATAGTTTGCTAAACCCAAGAGTAATAGGCAAAAGGCACATGCTAATAAACCTAGTCAGGTGTTTGAGAGCTCCCACCATCTCAAATATCTATGGACTCAGGTCCAACAAAGGTTCACACTGATTATTTCGATATAAAAAATAACAGGAAATCTTAAGGTTTTCAAGTACTTATGGCACAAATGTCATGAAGTGCTAGGAGCTTAGCTTAAATCTTCAAAAAGCTGAGCAATTTAAAGTTCTGCTACAATGAATCAGGATCACAATTTTAACTTAAACTTAATTCTTGTATTTTTATACATTATTCTTTTGTATAGAGTACAGGGTGTGCAAATGAAGCTGTTTCAGTAAATACCAGAGATGCTAATCACTTTGCCAACATAAAGTGAACTCAGCTAACAACACAATACAAGTCCTCGCTAACCAGAGCTCCCCTCACCAGCATTCCTCAGCCTCTCCTCGTGTCCTTCTCCATACTTAACTACAATTTCTTTCATCGACTTGGAGAAATTAAACACAAGGCAGAATATTACACAGCTGCAAGACACTAAATATTTCAGTGATAAGAGTTTGGACCAGTCAAGTTGTAAAAAACTGAAGAAAACAAATACAGTGAAATATACTGCCAATTGATGTTCACGAATGCAGCTATCGGAATTACAAAACAGTAACAAAATATATAATCCTAACAGTCTTCTGGAGTTGACATTAGTTCATAGGAAATGCCAACTATAACATAAACTCTGTTTATCTTTTCCCTTTCCAGCAGCTTCTGGACTAAAGTTGTAAAACCATGTATGTTTGCCCAAGACCAACTGCATATCGGCTTTAGTCAGAAATTCTATTTCATCCAATGTTCAATCAACAAGGCTTTATTTACACTTCTTATTAAATTCAGGAACAATCGGATGTAATGTGCAGCCGCCAGTAATAAACAACGTAGCACATCCCACTGCCTGGAGACAGCTACGCGTTTACGCTTTAATACTAACCCACAAGCAGCCAATTAAGGTTCCATAAATCCACGTTTTTACATATAGTTTCCTTCCAGCCTCGGTCATAAGCATACCAGCAGTCAAACCACTTAAGATCAAGAATGATGGTAAGGTCTTCTTGAGACTTAGTTTAGAATTAACACTTTCTCCGGGAAATTTGTTTCTTCTTTCTGGATCCAGTGAATCATAGAATTCTATAAGCAATCTATGGCCAGAATGAAAAAAAAAAAGTGTTAACTTTCAGGTTTAGCCATTTCAATATTGTAATTCAACAAATATTTATTGGCTGCCTATTATATGCTGGAGAAGTTATAGGTCCTTATAGGAAACACCCAGAGAGTTGGTTTAATTGGAGTTTCTAGGCATTAAAAATATCTTTAATATGCTCTATGATTAATGTATAGGAATTATATGTAATATGTACAGACAGATGGTTTCAAGTAACTTTATGGGGATGTTTTTTAAACTTTAGATCTTTAAAACTTCACAGGGACCTGACACGCACGCGGGCTTTTTCTCTGCCTCCCCCCGTCTTTACCCCTCCAGACACTCCTCCGCGCAGCTCCTATTCTACCACAAGTCAGAGAAAAGACCAGCAGCTCTTATAGATGGAGAGTTACCCCCCAGCACCCCTATTCGCATGGAATTACAACAGCAGGTAAAAGAAGGAAAAGTAGCATAGCTAATGCAGTTTCCTTATTTTAAAAATGTAAAGTTATAATAGCAGAATACACTCAACATAAAAATCTGAAACACAAAGTACAAAAAGGGAAAGTCTTTCTGTTGCCTTTCAACTCACACTCCCTAGAGAAAATCACTGTTTTAAAACGTCCAGACTCATTCTAAATATACATATAAACACCTATAACACAAAATACATAGGATATTAATCATATTGTTCAGGGTTTTTTTTCTGATAACAGATTTTCATGTCAAAACACATAAATTGTACTTCTAAAATTTCTTCCATATCCAAAGTGGGTAGCGCTGATTAATTGGTTTAACACATTGTCATGCACAATTGAGAGTCAATGAAATACAGAAATTTGTTTATAAACTTCATATAGTTTCATTTTCAACACAGTACATTTTTAATAGCTTTCACTTGTTAAAGTTAATCTAGGAGGGTTAATTAGGAAATATTTTACTGCCATACAACAAGGAGAGGAGAAACAATGGCAGTTTCCTGAGAAGAAGCATTTTAGGAGACTAAAACACAGGTAAAATTTCTGAACATAAACAGAATTTTGGAAGTATTTTTTTCTTGCGGCTGCATTGGGTCTTTGTAGCTGCACGCGGGCTTTCTCTAGTTGCAGCGAGTGGGGGCTACTCTTCGTTGTGATGCATGGGCTTCTCATTGCGGTGGCTTCTCTTGGGGAGCATGGGCTCTAGGTGCGTGGGCTTCAGTAGCTGTGGCTCGTGGGCTCAGTAGTTGTGGCTTGCAGGATCTAGAGCGCAGGCTCAGTAGTTGTGGCGCACGGGCTTAGTTGCTCCGCGGCATGTGGGATCTTCTCAGAACAGGGCTCAAACCCGAGTCCCCTGCATTAGCAGGCGGATTCTTAACCACTGCGCCACCAGGGAAGCCCTGGAAGTATTTTCTAAAGCCTTTAAAAACCATTCTTTTCAATGTGGTCTTAATAAATTTAAATGGTGCATCCTATAACTCACAGATCCATTTTTTTCAGAAAGAGGAAAAAAAGTATAGATGTTTAAAACACATCTTTCAAAAAACAAAATGGATAAAATTTCCACTGAAAACAAAACGAATAGTAAATAAATAATATATGCTGAAGTTTTCATCCACGGAAATTCAATTTCTAAGTATTATATCTAAACCTAAGAACCCAGTTTTTATCTTCCTGAAAAGAGAAGAAAATTCTAAAATTTCTACCTTTAGAAATCTGTGTAAATCACAGGGAGACTAACAGGCTCACCCTCATCTGACCTCGAGCTCCGCCTTTGCCAGAGGCATCCAGAGGCCCCGCCTGGAACTTAACTCACAGCAACTCTCAGCCAGGGGCCAACACTGCACCAGCTCCCAAGTCATGTTACTGGTGGGAGAAACACAAGGCCAACCCCAGAAACGGTTTAGGCCCCAAAATACTAAAAGCAAAAGGACACTTTTTTCGTGACAATGTCAACTGCCCCTTCTTCTTCCAACAAATACACTGGAGTCAGTTCCACATACACGTGAGACACCATCCTCCACCCCACAGCCCGATTCTCTACACACCGCTGGCCTGCCGGCCTGCCCTCAGCACGCACACACTCCCCTGGACCCGGGAGGGCGGGCCTGGGGCATCTCAACAGTACAAAGCTTTCTGTGTGTCTCTCTCTTCTTTAAAAAATTTTATATCTTTATACACAAATTATCGAAATGCAATAAATAACAAAGGACAGCCCCCATAACAAGATCTTTCACAGTGACTTGTAACAGTCAAGTTTAAAACATGGACAGAGGAGGCATGGAATGAGATCTGACTTGAGTTCATAAAAGGCTTTCTTAAGATAATAAAACTGTTTACATTCGTCTCACGCTGTTTACTATAGTGACTGTGTTGAGCCACTGTTTCTGAAGGGCTAGAACTGTCGTTACTCACTTATCTTTTATTTCAAAACGTTCATGAAGCCATCTTTTCATGTATACTTGTTCTTCCGGGACATCTTTTTTGTCTATACGATCGATGTGAATATGAATTTTTGGACATTCTTTGCAGAGAAATTCTAACAAGAAACAAAAATATTTCATTTTTATTATTTTAGAATTCACAGTTACATAAAACGATAAAAATGAGCTTTAAAAAAGTTTAAAAACAATGAAGAACAGATTTTTTCTTTAGCCAAAAAAAAAAAAAGAAGAAGAAAACAAAGATCATAAACTGGTGGTTTTGGGTTTCAAGCTGAAGTAGTAATAACTTCCAAGTCTTCCACAGTTAACTAGGTCATGAGTTAAATCAACCAAATGTGACTTTCCATACAACAACCTTTAGTAGATTCGACAGGCAGCCCAGGGTCAGGAGGCTGGCCTCTACTAGAAGCACGGACCCACCCTCCGAAGGGATCCCCAGATGCCAACCACCATCAGACCCACCAATCCCCTTCACGGGGCCACCAGCCTCCGGTCCCAAGCCTAGGGCTTGTCGCGCGTCCCCGCTGCTCCCACTGGGCGGTGAGCCCCACAGGGCAGGGATGGGTGTCGCTGGCAGCACTGGGCACACAGGGGCACTTAACCCCTCGGTCCTAGTGCTGGGCCGGCCCGGGCCCTGCCTCCACAGCTCCACAGTCCTCCCCGCTCCTCTGTGACTTGCCAGTGGTTTCTACTCACTGGTACTCCTTGCTTTCCTGATCCTTGCTGTATTTTAACATATTCTACGTGGTTCGGGAACCAAATTTCTTTCTGTGGAATAGCTATGAGCCCTTCAATAATTACAGCTCCCAAAACATGCTAATCTGAAAAAAGCAGATGGTCCTTTTTGCAGCCCACATGGCACAAGGGATAAGGTCAGGATTTATTCCAAGATAAGACAGAACTTTGAGTCCGGAAATACCCTTTTCTGCAGGTGGCTTTCTGTGGAGACATGAGCATATTAACACACTTAAATTCCTGGAGTACAAGGAAATATTGCTACGAGATTTAAGAGAAGACTATGTTCCCTGGGTGGGTATGCAAGTAGGAGGCCGAGACCTTTTATCTCAAGCCGATATGTGTCCAAAGACGTGTTCTGAGAAGCGGTGACTAGTGTGCTGCAGAGTTTGCAGAAGACTTTAAGCTAACCCTTAAAGAAGGTTCCGCCTCTGGACCACACACACCTCTTTCTGCTAAGTGCTCGCTACAGCTGCTCTGAGTAACATGCTGCACTTAGGTCATCAAAAATTCGCTCATTTTTTCTACACTTTTAGGAGTGAATTGGCTTTGATGATAAATGTGCAAAAACACTGCCACAGGGAAGATTTTACTTTTTCAATATTTTTCTCTTAATTTTCCTCAAGTTCCATTTCCCTTTAAATCAAAGACTGGCTTAAGAAGTGCTTTCAGGAGCAGAACTGGGCATGGGCCAAGAGCACAGCCAGTGAGCCAGCGGCCTGGGTTCTGAGCCCTCACCAGCCCTGCGCATACCTGTCAGCCTCTCTGTGCCTGTTTCCACGTCCGTACGAGGGAGGTGACAGCAGCAGCCCCTGCCTGAGAGGTTGTCATGAGCTACGTTATTATGAAGGGAAACAAGACGTAGCCGACCACGGAAAGCCACCTCCTCTGATTCCTCTTTGCAACGTGAGGGTGTTGGGAGCACGTGGGACAGGACCCCACACACGTGTGCGCTGCAGGTGACTGACCAGAATCTGTTGGCCGCACGTGACTTCTCACCTCACCCTCCTATTTCTATTTCTGATACATAAAAACGCAGATGCCGACACCAACTTTCCTACCTTCACTTAATTACCTACGCCTGCCCCTCAACACTTCTGTTAATTAAGTGGTCATCCAACTGACACTGCGTTTATCCTTGATATTCCAAGTCCCATGCACAGACGTACAGAGTCCGCAAGGAAACGAAACCGACTGCACTTCCAGCGTCAGGAACGAATGCTTGTGAACTCAAGTGTTTGGGACGTGTCAGCAAGGCCTCTAGTAAGATGCTGGTGTGAGGAAAGGGCCCTGAAGTTCGCATGGGTGCTTTTAGGTTTTCCCACCTAAAATGTACACGGTACTGTGGTATTTACACCACGCTTTCGTGCACGTCACTTCACTGGACCTTCGTGCACCTCTCTAGGCAAGGACTGCTGTCTCCCCGTGGGGATGAACGAACCAAGGCCCAGTGTCGTCAGCAGTGGAGACAGCCTGGCCCAGGCCCTGTGGTCAGGCGTCCAGATACAGACCATACAAGCACCAGATCACCTCTCAGCGCACCCAGGAGGTTCTCCCACCAAAGATAAGAAATGAGTAGCGAATACTTTCCTCGATAGTCAATAAAGCTTTTGTGTCTATATTAGTAAAAACGCTTTTAGTTGGGGCACATTTCATAGGGCATGAGCAACAATTATCCATAATATTTAGGGAATGTAGGAAAGTACTCAAATTAAGGTGTAATTGTTTTCTAACTATAGCTTTTCCAGCAGGTCCCTAGAGTATATTGATACGCTAGGGCCAAACAGAAAGTCTTCCAAGTATCCACACACGTCACAAGGTCTAGTCTCTGCAGAGACCGAGTCCCAAGTGCTCTGTGCCTGGGGAGCCTAGCGAGAAAGGCAGAGCACAGACAGCGGGGCCCAGGATGTGTGCGGGCTGAGCTGTGCGCCTCTGCACGCCGGGCCCGTGGGTGGTGCCCATACTGCTTACCGTCCGCCTTACAACCTGCCCCCTTCCCTCTGAAAACAAAAACAAAAAACCAATATGACCTAAATCCAACAAAAACTGGATAGATACATTGTTGTATATTCACACCAATGAATAATACTACGTAGCCTTATACAAATATTACATAAGTGTATATACTGACATGTAAAGATGTGCATGACACACTATTAAGGGGAAAAAAAGCAGGATATGAAGATATATATACATAAATAAAATCTCATTTAAAAAAATACATAAAGGCACATCACGCCAACATACAGACATTACAGAAAAGAAGACTTTGAGGGAAACATCTGAACTGTTGTCTGGGGCTGCTTCTGGACAGGTGAGTTTGTAGAGTTTTTTCCCTTCTTTCCCTCTGAATATGTTTTCTTTTCGTATAAGAAAATATTAAGACAAAAAAGTTACCTAGAACCATATAAAACGCTTAAACAGAATATCAATTGTTGTCCTTTAGCTCACAATTTCTTCTGGTACACCACCCATTTTAAAAACAGGATTTACAAATCAATTACAATCAAACTGCCCTGTCTCACCTCTGCCCAATGGACGCTGTCCACGAAAGCGCTCAGACTTTGCTGAAAAGACCAGATGAACCACAAGAGGACGCCCAGATGGCTCTGAGCCATACCCACATTCTAATGAAACAGACCACGAAACGGGAAGGACACGGTTCACTACCTGCCGTCGCCCTCTCTGACACGAGGCCTCATGAGACCCACGCTACTAGACGCTGGCCACCGCAAGGACCCCTGCAGAGTCACCAGCACGCAGCTTCAGCCCCGCTGCAGCGAGCCCGTTAGCCGTCTGCAGTGCAGCTGAGGCCACCCAGGTAACTCTGATGGAACCTCGATCCTCCTACAGGGCTTTGAGAAACACCGGTCTACGGCATATCTATGAACAATCTAGCAACTTTATGGAAAAAAATTTTTAATTGGGCTATCAAATATGAATATTAAATAACAGCCCACTGTGTATGGAGATAACATTTAATACTTATTCAACTCAGCCACAAGGTACCTACAATACTCCAAGTTATGGAATTTTATACTTAACCCTACTTACATCTAAATTTAAAGTGAATCTTAATTTATACTAGACTAAGTAGAGCAGCATATCAATCAGTTTATGTAATAATGAGAGTTTTTCAAGCTACAGGTCTCAACTCACAATCAAAATCAACACACAACGGATGTCATCTCTTACGTGCACAGGTATATTTGTAGAAAAATGTCTCAGCAGTGGGAATGTAAATGCTTTTGTAACTTTGATAGACATTGTCTGGACAACTTCTACAGAGGCTGTACTGTATTGCACTCCTATCAGCAAAGTATGAAAGTCTCTGAGATACTTTAATCTCACCCACAGGGCCTGTTATCTAACCTGTTAATGGGGATTTTTGCCAGTCTGATAGTAAAAAAATGGTATCTCATTATACGTTTTAATTTGAATTTTTCTTATTGTGAATGAGGTTGAACAATTTTTTTCTGTGAACTGTCTGTTCTTGCCCTTTACCCATTTTTCTACTGAGTTACTACTGATCATATCAATTTATAGGAACACTTTGTACATTAAGGAAATCAGCCTTTTTCTCTGCAACCCTCCGCTTGCCTTTTGGTTTTACTCTGCTGTAGTCTTCCTTGCGGAAATATTTACTCTTAATTGACGAAATGACACATTTTGTTTTCCACATGGCTTCTGAGTGTGACAGCTAGGAAAGCCAGCCTTTTCAAAAACAGAGACCTCCGTCATGAATACACAAAGCCCCGTTGGCTACGGTGCAGAGCAAGTGGAGCAACGAGATGGGGCGCTGGGCCTGGAGCCCGGGAGACACAGCTGAAAATGGTTTGCCTCCAAAGGCACTTCTGATCTACCTGGGCGGGGGCACATTAGCCACGTGCCAAGTGCTAACCTTACGTGCACTTTGTGCCACGGGAGTGGAGAGCAAGAGGAAGCTTCGTGAGCTAGCAAGCAGAGGAGTGAGGGAAGCCTTCATGGGGACAAGGTTGCAGACTTGGATGAGAGCAACAGAGGGGAAGGTGGCCTGGCCTACACACGGCCCTCGGTCAGAGCCCGCGTAGAGGTGCAGGAGGGTTTCAGTGACAGCGAGGAAAGCGGTCCCACCCAGCGAGCAGCACAGAGTAGGAGGAAACGATGTGAAGGAGGGGCTTAGGGACCAGGATGCTGAGTCCCAGGACGCCAGCGCTGATCCCGTGGGCGCGGCCCAGCCCACGAGTTCCTAGGACTGGATGGTGACATGATAAAGCAGCATTTTTAAAAGGTTATTATGGGAATTAGATCTGGTTTTCATAAACAATAAAAATGTGTTTAATCTTACTTTTTGAACAACGTTTGATAAACGGATGGCAATACTGCTGAATAACTAAATGCACTGTCCTCAAATGCAGAACTGGGTGAATGACTCCTTCCATGGTTAAAAAAGAAAAAAAAGTATTATATGTTGCCTTTTCTGTAAGAGGGATGGACAGTAAATTTGTACACACGATACACAAGAAAGGAAGAAAAGTGGTTACCGCTGCGGAGGGGAAGGGGGAGACCAGGTGGATGGGGACAGGGTAGAAACAGGCCGTTTCACTGTACACTTTATATACTTTTGATTTTTAAACTGTATGATGTATAATATATGCCAAAGAATTACACTTAAAATAAAATTTAGAAAGCGTGAGCTTCCGGCTTTACTCGGAGTTGAAGGCGGTCGCGAGAGCGGTCGGTCGGTCTTGCTTTAGGTGCAGCTGCCCCAGGTCTGACCTCCTCCCGCCACCATCAAATTTGCCACCTTTTAGTCCCTTCCTGCCTCAGCCCTCTGTCCGCTCTCCCAACGTCTGGGAGCTACCCTCTGTGCCCCTGAACACGTTCTGAACAGCTGCCTTCAAGAGCTGCTATGGAGAGAAGCACCCTGACAGGCAAGCTAGTCCCACGGCCGGCAGCTGCCGAGGCGAAGCATGAGGCCCCCAGCAACTGACACCCTGAGGAGGGGACGGCAGCTCCACACGCTTCCTGTGCCCACCCCACGTTCAAACGTCGACAGCAATCACGAGTGTCTGTGGGTATGTCTAACTAAAACATTCTGCTTGCTTACAATTCTAGTTTTTTCTGGTTATTCTGACATAAACAGTAGCTCAAAGGTCCCTAATACCTAGCACATGGCTGAAAAAAAGAAAAAGTCACGGAACTGTCAGTGACACTAGATGTCACCAATGTTATATGAAAAACACATACAAAGATAGACACTGAGCATCAGTGCACACCTCAGCGCTGCTAGGTTGCACTCTCCTGCCTCGCTCCTTCCTTAGATTCACCTTGGCGCTGCTAGGTTGCACTCTCCTGCCTCACTCCTTCCTTAGATTCACCTCGGCGCTGCTAGGTTCCACTCTCCTGCCTCACTCCTTCCTTAGATTTATGTAACTTTTCCATTTCTTGGTGTAAACCTTGGGAGGAAAGAGGCTGAGTTAATGATATTGGGCAAGTTCAAGGACTAACAGGACAGCCAAGAAGTACCAAACTTAGCAGGACTAATGAAATTTCAACTGTTACAGATTAATAAAAAATATGTGAGAAATACAAGTATATATACTTGGAAACCATATCAATGTAATGTAATAGAATACACCTACCTTTTTTAAAAAATAAACTTTACCTGGGTAAACATATATGACTCACTCAAAACCAACTTACCAGCCATGGACGGCGCTTCTTTCCGCTGCCCTTTATCATCCACAGTCCCCTCAAAAGCCACTGTAACATCATAAATTGCATCTAAGTAATTCTTCATAGAATCAAAAGCAACATGAGTTGCCTTTATTCTTGGTGTCAGCACATGTTTTAATACTGGAAGGCCTAGAAAAGAAGTATTCAGTGTGGCCATAAATTAGTTACAGAACACCTTGGAAATAGAACATAACATCTAAATTGTTTTTAAGTTTCCACTAATAGACCAGTATATACTTTCGGTTAAATCTCATACCTATAGGACGTTAAGAAAGTTTAGACGGCACTCTCACATGACTTTCTCAATTTAAATCAACATTCATTTAATACACATTTATTAAACATCTACATGTATAAGACCTGGTGGGAAGCTGTTGGAAAACCTGCCCTCAAGAAGCTTATGGCCTCTCAGAAACCCTTTGATTTGGAAAACTCTGACAAGAGTAAACATATGATCCTCATTTCTGGCAACAGAATAAAGGTGGTAGCACCTTGCCCATGGTCACTCAAGATTCAGGAACAATTCCCTAATTTCTGACTCCAAGTCCCTGATTCTTTCAGTTCTATTTCTACTCAAATCGAGATGCGGTGGGAACCTAAATGACCCCCACTGTGTACAATATTTGAACTAAGAGCTGATGTGGTCTATATAACATGAAATACTGGCCTGACTTTTAGGGTAACCAAAGAATCTAATTCCTCGGTAAACTTTTTAAAAAATCTGAACTCTAATTCACATACCATAAAATTCACCATTGTAAAGTATACAATTCAATGGTTTTTAGTTTATTCAAAGAGCTATACAACCCTCACCACTAACAAATCCCAGACCATTTTCACCACTCCAAAGACACCTTTCAGCCACGGCAGACACTGCACACTATCCTCCCTGGCACACACCCACCCCACTACCACAAATCAACTTTCGGTCTCTATGGATTTCCCGATTATGAACATTTCACGTAAATGAAATCACAGCATGTGGACGTTTGTGTCCGGCACATACATCAGTACTTCATTACTTTTCTGGCTGAATAATGTTCCATTGTATGGATATGCCACATTTTGTAAATCCATTGACTAGCTGACAGACATGTGGGCTGTTTTCACCCTCTGGCTATTGTGAACAATGCAGCTATGAACATTCATATAAACTGCATATGAATGCTGCACATGAACAAGTCTTGGTATGAACATACGATTTCAATTCTCTTGAGTATATTATTTATATATATACACACACATATACTTTTTTCTTTAAGCTTTTATTGGACTATAGTTGATTCACAATGTTGTGTTAGTTTCAGGGGTACCGCAAACTGAATCAGTTATATCCCACACCTATACTTTCAAAAGCTTCTTTAAGTGAGACAATATTGCAATTTATATAGGATAATTAATCACACATTCATTAGTGTGCCTGCTAATGCTAAGAATTTGTTCCTTTCCCCTTCCTATTTCCTACTGTCCCCCTTTTCCTGGATTAGAATATTTATTGACAATTTAACAGAAAAGTGTAGCTCTCTGAAGAAGTGACATGAAAATAGACTAGAAAAAACTTGATTTGGATTTTCTATGGCTTCTCTCCAGGGAAAATTAGCTGCATAAGAAAGAACAGCTATAGTATGTTGGGATCTTCCCGCAGAAGAATTTTTAAAATGCAGAGTGGTGTGGGAAAGACAAAGATTCCCACAACCACATGTCTGTCTTGAGTCCCTAGGGCAGAAACAGTTTAATTTATTCACAAACTTATAACAAAAATCTGAATAGTATACCAGGCTGGGAAACATTGGTTTGTCAATTAAATTAGTTAATACTTCCTTCTTTGCTATTGGAACTCACCCAGTTTTATTACGTCCATAGTTCTACAGAATCACACTGTGGTATTCAGTAAGAACAATTATTAGAATCTAAGTTAAGTCAGTAAGAAGATAAGAAGACAGAAAAGTAATACTTCCCTAAAAATGAGTTATAGTGAAGGTTTGGAAAAATCAACTTTGTGACAGATGAATAAGAAATACCTATCACTAGTATGTAGACAAAGTGAAGGCAAAGTCTTCTCACTGAGGAATGTACTAGGGGCCGCTCCAAACCTTGGGTCATTATTATAAAACCAATTTCATAGGGACTTCCCTGGTGGCGCAGTGGTTAAGAATCAGCCTGCCAATGCAGGGGACACGGGTTCCAGCCCTGGTCCGGGAAGATCCCACATGCCAAGGAGCAACTAAGCCCGTGCGTCACAACTACTGAGCCTGCGCTCTAGAGCATGTGAGCCACAACTACTGAGCCCACATGCCACAACTACTGAAGCCCACGTGCCTAGAGCCCATGCTCCGCAGCAAGAGAAGCCACCGCAGTGAGAAGCCCGCGCACCGCAACGAAGGGTAGCCCCCGCTCGCCACAGCTAGAGAAAATCCGCGCATAGCAATGAAGACCCAACGCGACCAAAAATAAATAAATATAAAATAAAAAATAAAACCAATTTCATAATAACACTATAGAGACCAATTAGAGTTTCAGTACAGAGAGAGCCAGATAACAGGCATTTATAATTAACTGCTTGAGCTCGAGCTCACCATACTGAGGACTGCCTCTGCCTCTACGGAAGAGAAAACCTCTGAGCCCTAAATAGGAAAATGGTAGCTAATTAAATTGTTTCTGGTCAATATCTGGCCTGTTTTAGTATCTGCTGTGCCTTGTTTCCATCTCTAGATCTCCTGAACTTCTAGTTGGTACTAACGATACTCTACCTTACCTTTTGACCAAGCTTCTCCCCGAGGGCCATTATAGTGATGCTTGGTATAACTGAAATTGTGTTGTTAGTATTATATATTGGAAACATAAATGAATGATACTCATTGGACAGAAAATCTTTATTGATCCATGCAGGGGATTCTACATTTTATATATATCTATATATACATAATATATATATACCTGCACATACACATATGTATTATCATCTCACTTTACTCCCACAAATTAAGTAACCAAGGTTCAGAGGGATAAAATCATTTGCTCAAAGTCACACAGCTCACAAGACTTTATAATGTCTTGTTCAGTACTTTCTTATTCAGTAATTATTAACAAGATACTACTCTAAAACTATAAACATGTAGGTTAGAGGTTAATGAGACAATAAAATAAATAGCTATAGTACCTGGTAGAATGTCTTAAGAGATTAAAAATATCCTCAGAATATAAAAATATTACTCACACTTAAAGATACTGTCACTCACTCATAACTTACTGGTAAAGGCTTCAGGAAAAACAGCACGTTGGAGCGAGGCCAGGATGGAGGCTAGTAGGGTAGAAAGTGGGGGAAAGCCTAGCGGATGAATGAAGGAAGAGAGGCAGGATGTGGAAGGTCTGTGGAGCACATGTCCAGAGCCAGTAAGGAGTTAAGACTGCTAAGTGCACCGGGCGACACTGCTGAAGGCTTTAGAACGATGGGCGGATGTACTTATGTTGGTCTGTGGGACTCCATGGATTTTAGGCCAAAGGAGAAATAATATCTAGGTGCTAAGAAGAACGGTTTAGGTTTCAGAAATAGTTTAGGACATCAGGTCATAGGCAATGAGGTCCTGAATTAGGACTGAAGTAGTGCAACTGGAAAGAGAAAATGTAGTCAAGTGATGTTCAAAAAACCAAATATACATCGATTCAGCAAAAATTAAATGTGGCAGTTAAAAAAAAAAAACGGAGTAAAAAGTAACGAGGCTTCTGCCCTAGAAGACATGGACGAGGCTGTGTCCTCAATAGGAAGAGATGGGCATGAGGAAGCGCCGGGGGAGGGTGTGTGTGTGTCAGCGTGTGTGCGGATACCCATCGTGCAGAAAGAGCACAAGTGGCAGAGCAGGAGGCAGCTAACAAGGAAAAGGTGACTCAGGTTGGGGCGCTGAAGCTGAAGTTGGAGAGAACCCTCTACAAGTAGTTGAAAATATGGTCTTAAAATGGCAGAAGTAAACATCTGGGAATCATCTGACTAGACATGACAACTGAAGTAACGGCAGCGACTGAGAATACTAAAGGGAGAGAAGACAAGGCGAGCATAAGTAATGACTTTGTATATTATGTGCACATTAAAAAATACGACAAGTGACCAAAGTGACGTGACACTCCGTTGAGTCAGAGCTCACTGGGATTAGCTTCCGGAGGCTGGGTGGAGTAAATGTGAGCATGCATGGGGCCCACACTTCTCTAGCGCCAAAGAAAAGGACAGAGACAACAGCAAAGCCTTAGGTGGGGTATATGTGCACACTCTCACACACACACACACACGATCCATCCATGTGAGAAACAGGCTGTGCTTGTGAACCGGGGGAACAGTGTGGAGGTAATGCGAGCAAAAGACAACTGCTGAAGCAGCAACATTAAGATTTTGAAACAGAGATAAATATGATTGTATGATACGATCTTGTCAGAGAAACATAACTTCTTCAAGGCAGAGAAACCCTGAGATGTGAGGGGGAAAATCTGAAAAATAGAACAGATAGTCAAAAAGAGAAAAATAAAGAATCGCTAAACACAGCGTAATTGGCTCAGCTGAGATTTGATGGTGTGGATTGGCTGCAGACGGCAATCAGCATGGATTTTTATCACGTTCCCAGTTGCTGAGAAGGTAGAAAAAGCCGGGTTACTGACAGCTAAGGACTGTCAAAAGGCCAGGGGACGGGAAGTACAAGGTGAGGGGAGCAGAGCGCAGGGCCAGGAGACACAGGAGAGCTCCCGAAGGCCTTCAGAGTTACAGCAGGGCCAAGGAAAGACGGGTCAGAATTAAGCCAAAAAAGAAAAAGGTTCAGAGGAAGGAACAGCAAGGAGGAGGTAGAGGCAGAACCAGCTACATAATCTGCAGGACCCAGTGCAATTTCAAGACTATAAACGCAGAGCACTGAACCATCGCTGGATCCTGTGCAAGAAAACGGACTTTCACTGAGAGCCTACGAACAGAGCTACAGTTATGCCCACACTGATTTCAGCCCGTGAGACCCATTTCACACTCCCAGCTGCCGGCACTGTAAGAGGACACATCTGTGGCAATTTGTTACAGCACCGTGGGAAACAAGTATGTCGTCTTAGCGCCCAGCAGAGAGAAGTGTGTCTTTTCCACCAAACCTGGGCCAATACTGGGCAGTAACTTTCTTTTTTAATGTTTGCCAGGTTGGCCTTCAAAAGCTGGTTTCACAATGCTCATTTAATTTGTATTACTTTGATTATTAGAGAGGAAGGACATTTGTTCACTGGTGTGGATCATTCATATCTCTTAAATTTCCTATTCATGTCCTTTTCCCCATTATTTCATTTGTCTTTTTCTTACGAATTAGCAAGATCTCTTTCTATACTAAGTTTATTAATATGCCATATATTACAAATATTATTAGCTTGCCATTTGCCACTTAAATTTGTTTATATGATGTTCCAGATATAATAATAACTTCTACTGAGTGAAGTCTACCAAAAAAAATCCTTTTGCTTTTATGTTTTGAAAGGACCCTTAAACCTATACAATAGGCAGTGTTATTCAAAGGATGAAAGCTGAATTCCACAAATCCTAAAGAGTTTTAAAACTACAGAGATCTTGATCAATAATATAACTTGCTCAATAACATGAAAATTCTAGGTATCTGTTTTGCCATTATAGGTGTGTCACTAAAATTTCTGTCTTCCACTACTAGAGTTCTAAAAGTTTATGTCTATCATCCTGCTGGCTGCTGTGGTAAAAACGACTTCTGAGCTCACTTTAATAGCTGCAGGGGGAAGATTAAGATACATAAGATGCCAAATTTCCTAGCAACCACTGGAAGCCAATTTTCCTAGCAAAATATCTAAAACGCTTCTAAGGAAAATGAGTTCAAATGAAACACCTCACATAACTGAGAAAGACTTAAATTAGGAAAGCAGTACCTGAACGTTTACAGGACCCAGATGGAAAGCCCCTTCCCTATTCCCCATGTCTGTTCCCTACAATGGGTAAGTAACTGCTATTATTTTTTTCTTTTTCTTAATGAAACAAGAATAAAATGAAAGTTTACCAATAAATAATAGATCCACATGTTCTAGTTATAACACCAGAATCTGACCCAACTAGCCCGTTGAGCACACAACTAATCTTACTTGGACCAGTGGTTCTAAAACTTTGGGATGCCTCAGGGTCATCTGCAAGGCTGAGCCTCATCTCAAGGCTGAGCTTCTGAGGCAGTGGGTCTGGGATGGATCCTGAGAATCTGGATTTCACGCCAGTTTCTGGACAATGCTGATGTTGCTGGTTCCGGCACCAATCTGAGAACTGCTGACTGAGAGTTCAGACCAGGCTTGAGTGGATCAAGAATTCGCAAAAGGGCAGCTGAAAGGACTGTGAAAAGGCAGGAGGAGTAAACAGCAATATTTATTCTGGTAAAAATTTTTAAGTAGGGCTTCCCTGGTGGCGCAGTGGTTGAGAGTCCGCCTGCCGATGCAGGGGACACGGGTTTATGCCCTGGTCCGGGAGGATCCCACATGCCGTGGAGCGGCTGGGCCCGTGAGCCATGGCCATGGCCACTGAGCCTGCGCATCCGGAGCCTGTGCTCCGCAACGGGAGAGGCCACAACAGTGAGAGGCCCACATACCGCAAAAAAAAAAAAAAAAAAAAAAAAAAAAAGTACTTGTTTTAGCATTACAAAATTAGTGTGCATTTTTAAAAATAAGTAACTTTTAGTAGCTATATATAAGCTATTAAATTTATAAGGTAATAATATTTATATACATTGTTTTTAAAATGATAAATTAAGAAATATTAGTATTAAATGTAATTACATATAGAAAAATAATTTAAGGCCCTTTATGGACAGAAGTGTCTGTCCCTGTCCCCACGCCACCCCTGCCCCACTAATTCATTTTGAAGCCCTAACCCCAAAGGGTCTTTAGGGAGGTAATTCAAGTTAAATGAGGTTATAAAGGTGGGGCTCTAGTCCAACAGGACTGATGTCCTTATAAAAAGAGGAAGAGATGCCTGAGACCTCGCTCTGTGAGCGAGCCCACAGAGGAAAGGTCATGTGAGGACACAGCAAGAAGGTGGCTGCCTACAAGCCAGGAAGAGAGGCCTCAAGAGAAACCAACCCTGCTGGTACCTTGATCTTGGACATCCAGCCTCCAGAACTGGGAGAAAATAAATGTCTACTGTTTAAGCCACTCAGTCTGTGGTGGCTTGTTACGGCAGCCTGAGGTGACTAACACAGGCCCTAAAACCTGGACTGAAACGACAAATCTGCGTAAACATAACACAGTAAATAAATCTATTTGCAAATAACCATTTGTCTTACCCAACTGAAAAAAGTACACCAATATTTAAATAGGAATACACACACACACACACACACATACACACACGTAAACTGTACAAAAGAAATCATTAGTCCTTCAAAGCCAAAACACACAATAATTCTATGTTATTCTCCACACAGACAGTAATCTGGGATTATACTCATTCCATCATGCAAACTTATTATACCTCAACAACAACTAGTGATCTGACCCGTGACAAGATACAATAAAATGTCCAGGGCTAATTCTGACTTGCTTAATATATTTAATGAATTAGTCCATCACACATTATGAAAGGGTTGTAAGAGGCGAAGGTGTTGAAAACAGCGTACTAGTTTCTGGACATCTGGTTACTACTGTGAGGACCTCAACTGCCCCTGCGGAGCCGCGCTCAGGCCTTCCTGCCGGTAGCGGGAACCCCCCCAGGCTCTCACTCTGCCCCACGCCCCACACACTGACTGTGCTTTGAGACAGCAGAGAGCTCTCAGTGCTCCTGGGCTCGTGCCACCCTTTCCTACTGAAAGGCAGCCTCCCCACGACCAACGCCTCTTCCAGCGAGGCTCTTTACAGCTGCCCAGATGCCTCCTCTCCCAGGAAGCCTCACCGAACCCGCATCTGGAACTGAGTTAACCTCAAGTGCACTCTGCTCATCGGTGTCTCATCACAGTCTAGCGCGATGTCACTATTTACGCAAAACTCCTACTTGAGCACCACTGAGGTCGGCAGCCTCTAGCACGGCCCTCTTTGTAGTCACACCCCTGTACAGTCTCCCCTGGGGTGTGGGCTGGACCCAGTGAACTGTTTCTAATGAAGAGAATATGGCAAAAGCGACGGGGTGTCACTTCTGAGGTTAGGTTCTGAGAAGACCATGCTTGGCTCGCTCACCCTCCCCTATGCTCCCACTGTCACTACCTCTCCCTCTTCCTGTCCCCGCCCCTCCCTGATCCATCGCTCTAGAGGAGCAAGCTGTCCTGTTGTTAGGAGCTCTGTGAAGAGGCTCAAGTGTCAAGAAACGGACTCTGCAGCCAACAGCCACAGGGGACCCGAGGCCTGTTGACAGCCGTGTGATGAGCGCGGGGGCAGCTCCTCCCCAGGGAAGCCAGGATGTGACCACGGCCCCGGCGGACACCTTGACTGCAGCCTCAGACCGACCCTGAGCGCGAAGCCACCAGCTAAACACATCTGACCCACAGAGACCGTGAGATAATAAATGTTTGTCATTTTAAGCCATTAAGGTACGGAATAATATGTTACACCTCAATAGATAACAAATACAATCATGTTTATCTCTCCTATTAAATTATAAACTCCTAGAAGACATTATGGCTAGTTGTACCACCTTAGCAGAATGTGTTACATGTTAGAAATCAAAAATGAAATCAGCACAGTCTGTGAAGACTTAAAGCACTCTAGGTCAACTTCTCCAGAGTTCAGCTCTCTGTTCAACTCATGGAAAACACGTGTTCCAAGATGTAGTTGATTATTTAATGACAACAAAATGCATCAGATTTTACAAGACACATGAAAAGTAACAGGAAAAAAATTCCCAAATATTAAGTTTATTGTTTCCCTTTCATCTCATCTAACATAAAATTGTAATTCCTAAACAGAATTAAAGTGGATATAAGAGGTGACACACAAGTGTAACTGAAAATTTATATAGTTTATGGCCTTCATAACTCAAGTTTTTATGAAGAGTCTCAAACTAATTCATCTATAAACTATTTTAAGCTTCAAAGAGTAAAATATATATTTTGTTAAAGTCAGGGCTCAGCAATCTAGAATCATTGGAGAAGGAATAATTCAGGAGAGCCGCAATTTTCTGAAACCATAAAAATTTACTTCATGAAAACCCCAAATTTTGTGTAACCATTTTAGATCATTGTTTTCTTATACAAATCTAGAAAACGGTTCCTTAAACAAAATAAGACATTTTCACAACAGTACTTTTCTGAGACTAATACACAAACGTGAACTATAACTCCCTGAGGAAAGGATATAAAATGCAACATTTTCTAAACCCATTTGGACATGAAACCCTTTTTTTCCCCAAAATATCTTGTGGGCTCAGTTACAGAACATGCTTTTAGAAAAATGGAATTAAGACTGTGACTTCTTAAATAAAACATAATGAACTAATTACAAAGCATACTGTTCAATGACTTCCATTCAACTCTGCAGTGACGTCCAGACCACTAAGCCTAAAATTCGCCGCCTGCCGTGACTGATACTCACGCCAGCCTGACGCACTGAACTCACACAGCTCTCCTTCACTCATCTTTTGCTTGAAGACATCAAACTCTTTGCTCTTAACTCCATGTCTTTGCTATTGTTATTTCTTATACCTAGAATTCCCTCCCTTCCCCATACGTGTCGGCCCTAATTCTACATTTCCGACGTCACCTCCTCTTGGCAGTCATCCAGACACCCTGTGTGTCACTAGTTCTCTTTTCCTTCAACTCCCACGGAACGTTATCTGTACTTCTCACACCTTATCTCTTTGTACATCATATACGTGTGTTCTTATCTATCCTCGATTGGATAAGGACTCATATCTGCCTTGTAATAAGTATTTCTTAAAGGAATGTGGTTACAAGACATAGCCTTGCTTGCCTTTTACATAATAGCTCCAAATGGTAATGATTGGAGTTCTTACATCCAATTTTATTAGCCCTTCTGTTTTATCCCTCAGGATCGGCTATCAATTTTTGCCATTATTAATAGATTTACCTGTGGTGGTACCTCTCCTCCATTTTCTAAGTTAGCAGTAATGACTTAGTAAATATATATTACATACCAGGCTTTCTATAAACATTATGTCACTGAATCTCACAAAAGCCCTATGAAGGAGATATTATGATTCCTGATTTACAAATAAGGAAATAGACCAAAAAAAATAAAGTAACCTGCCTAAGGTTATATGAATTAATATGTGCTTGGGAATGCAGCCCAAAGCTAGTGGTAATGTTCATCTAAGACTAAATACTAGTACAAGAGGGATACGTGTATATTCTGTAAAGAAAAGCTGAAGGAACCTTGAAGAGAGAGGCCCAGCTGATAGAGCGTATGAGTGGAAAGGTAAATACTGTATTTGACACACCAAGTTTGGGACATCAGTCAGGTGAAGCTCTCCGCTGGGCCACTGTGAATACAGGTCTTGAGTCAGGCAGAGAGGTGCGGATGGGAGAAAGCTTTTTGTGAGTCATCTGCAGTGAAATAAATGGTGGCGACAGCTCTGGATTTTAGATGAAGGCCACCATGAAAAACACAGAAAGTGAAATAAATGAAAAAGACCAAAGTCAGACACCAGAAATAACATGAAACAGGAAAGAATGAAGCAGAAGAGGAGGCTAGAAAGGAGACTAAGCGCGAAGCACCAGAGGGTAGGAGGAAAATGGAGACGAGCCAGATGGAAGTCTAGGGGGAGAATTCCGTCTCAGATCATGATGAGTTGACTCAAACCAGCTAGAATTAAACATGCATTTCCTCTGATGCACCAGCCACATTTCGAATGATCACTACCACATGGGTCAGAGCAGACACAGAACAGTACCACCCTTGCAGCAGGCTCTCATAACCTCAGAGGCCCTGGCAGAGCGCTGCAACAAGGCATCTGTTCGGGTAGCGCTGCTGATCAAAGCAGGCAGACCACATGCTAATCCACGGTCAATCTTTAGAGACACCTTTGAGAACACAGCCAATTTGGTTAAATTGTATAGCTTATTGGTGTATCAGTTATCCAATTTTCTAAAATATGATGTTAAGAACATTCTCATTATTGGGGACATTAATAGCTTTTAAGAACTGTGAACTAACTGTGTGTAATATTCTCCAATAGGAACTTCACACATCTTCTACTTTAATTCTTACACAGACTTAGGCATACCCCTTGGTATCCACAGGGGATTGCTTCTAAGACTAGCCCCAATCCCAACTCCACCCCTTGGATACCAAAATCCACAGATGCTCAAGCCCCTTCTATAAAACGGCCTAGTACTTGCACACATCCTCCTGTATGCTTTAAATCAGCTCTGGATTTCTTCTAATAACCGATACAACACAAATGCTATGTAAATAGTTGTAAGTGCAACGTAAATGCTTTGTAAATAGTTGCCAGCATGGCAATTTCAAGTTTTGCTTTTTGGAACTTCCTGAAAAAAATGTATTTTAGATGTTTTCCATCTGTGGTTGATTGAATCCATGGATGCAGAATCCACAGATCTTTTTTAAGAGACGAGCAAACTCATGCTCAGTAACATCAGGCAGCTTGCAACCACACTGCTAATAAATGTCAGAATCTGGATTCCAATCTAGGTCTGTCAACCTACAAAATAGAAACTCTGTCCATCACACAGAACCCAGACTGCAGAAAAAGGTTCCATCTAAATAATCATGAGCCCAGATAGATTTTGCCTAAAGCCACGGTACCAAAATACGTACTGTAGGAAGCACCTGAATTTAATCTCTCAGACATATGTAATAACATGCATATGAATTAATGAGAAGAAACTTCATTTCCTAAGAAATAATACAGACATTCATTCAAGGAATAAAAACATTCATTCATTTCATCTGTCGTAAAACATAAATATCTTCTCTAGGAACAAAAATTTAAAAGGTCATTATCTTTAAAAATTTTATTTTCAAATACAGGTAATGTTTTACTTACCTTCTTGAGCAGCAAATGTCTGACTAGCTGAAATGACCTTTGTTAGTTCTGGATTATACCTTGTTCCCTCTGGAAAAATCACAAGATACATCTGTGAAGCCATAAAGAAAATTTGGTTTGTTTTATGTGAGTGTTTTTATTGTTGCTGTTAACTTATCAATGCTAACCCTATTACTCCTAAGAGTATTTCCCATGGTGGGGGAAAAAAGAGGTATATTCAATTACCTATGACCTTCATTTCAAGCAGAACAACCAAAATGCACAAATTCAATTAAGTCTTAATATTAACATAGACTATATGTGAAATACCGTCCTACATTCATTTGTAGGTCAGTCATTAAGAATCCAACATTTCTAATTACATGCAAATATTCACTAATTTAAAAACTGGCCATAAATGACTCATACAAAGCCTCAATTCAACAATGAAAGAGGTTTTTTTCCCCCTAAGATTCTGCAAAATGACTTTTGAAAAGGTGTACATTTTAGGGCTTCCCTGGTGGCACAGTGGTTAAGAATCTGCCTGCCAATGCACGGGACATGGGTTCAAGCCCTGGTCCAGGAAGATCCCACATGCCGCGGAGCAACTAAGCCCGTGCGCCACAACTACTAAGCCTGCGCTCTAGAGCCCACGAGCAACAACTACTGAGCCCGTGCGCCACAACTACTGAAGCCCATGCGCCTAGAGCCCGTGCTCTGCAACAAGAGAAGCCACTGCGATGAGAAGCTTGCACACCGCAACGAAGAGTAGCCCCTGCTCGCCGCAACTAGAGAAAAGCCCACACGTGGCAACGAAGACCCAGGGCAGCCAAAATAAATAAATAAAATGAATAAATAAATAAAAAGAAAACGTGTAAATTTTAGACATCAGGGTCCCTAAGTACATCTCATTTGAGGGATGAGATATATAGTTATATACATAACTATATAAATTTCCACAATATAAAAGGTAATAGATGTTCGTATTTCAAAAGATTCACACAGTATTCTTATTTTATAAGACTCCCTTAATGCATTTTAAATGACTCAATTTACAAGTGGCCTCATAAATTAAAACAATGCAATTATAAATGAGTTATAAATCAAGCTGGATGTTTACTAAGTAATCAATTAGTCTAAACTTAAGGAGCTCATGAGAGAAAAGTATGCTCATTTTATCCATCCTTACCAGATCCCAGGTAAGACCATCTACCTAGATGTCCAGCACAGAAATATTCTTTTATCTGAATGATCTATGATTTTCACATAGATATAAATGAACCTATGTGAAAATCTGAATTTTTTCATTAGATAAACATATGATCATTCTCTTCCAAAGTTTAACCTGAAAAGCTGGTATAATGGTGGCTCTGCAATTTTGTGTTTTCAACTTCCATGCAAATGCAGAAGCTTTTTATCCATCTGCATATATCATTTTTAGAAGCTACTATCTTTGCCTAACTTAGAAATTAATAGGTTGTGTTTGGTTATCTTTTCAGAGTGGTCAAAAAATGTAGAAAACTGGGTAAAAAAGTTTTTTTAATTAAGAATTCCTTATTATGTTCCAGGAGCCAGAAGGAAAAGCCGGAAGAAAAATACTAAAATTAGTTCCCAAAACCACAAATTCATTCTCATGAGAAAACATTTTAAATTAGTAAAGTTTGTATTCAAAGCCATGAAAGCAATTACTGAAGGTTATTAGCTTTTCACTCAAGCATTTATAAATAAAACAATTCATGATTGGAATGGTTAATAACTCGTGTGGTATTATTTTCTGTCTCTCAGATGTTTTACTTAAAAAACACTGACGGTTAGCAAGAAAGTAAGAAAGAACTATTCATGCAGGGTTCATTCAAGAAATATTTCTTGTACACCTATTATGTGCCAGGTGCTATATACAGAGTAACAAAACAATATGGTCTTTGGAGACAAGTGAGAAGAAAGTACACTAAACAAATACAAATATATAATTACACACTATGTGACTACGAAGAAAAAGAACAAGGTGATATGAAAGAAAATGACACGAGGGAAACTAGAATGGATGATGGGTCTAAGGCCTAAAGAATGATAAAAGAACAGGTGCTTTCCCCAGCAGACAAGGAACAAGGCAAGGACGCCCACCCTCACCGGTTCTATTCAAGGCTGCTCAGCAGCGGTAAAGAGAAACAAGCTATACTGATACATACAATGACTGGAGGAGTCTCAAAATGATGATGCTAAGTGGAAGAAGCCAAACTCACTCCCAAACAAAGAGTACAAACTGTATGATTCCATTTATATAAAATTCTAAAAAGTACAAACTAATCCATAGTGACAGAAAGCAGCTCAGTGACTGCCTTGAGACGGAACAGGCACAAAGAGGCACAAGGACACTTTTGGAGCTTGTGGATATGGGCAGTATCTCGATTGTGGCAATGGTTTGTATACAGACACCCAAACTCATCAAATTCTACACAGTAACCGTCTGCAGCCTACTGCACATCAATCACACCTCACCAACAGTACTTCAGTAGAAGAGAGAGAGGCAGCCACCAGACAGAAGACGCACTGCGTGCAGACTCGCAGGTGGGGAAGAGCCGGGGCGCTGCAGGACTAAGGAAAAGCCAATGTAACTCAGTGTGGAAGTGGAAGAACGGCATGAAGCAAAATTAGACCACACAAGTTGTACAGATTTTCTAGGCGCAGGATGGGAAGAGGAGCAAGCAGGGAGTGACTGCTAAGAGGCACAGGCTCCTTGGGGTGATGAAGACGTTCTAGAATTACATAGTGGTGACGGCTGCACAACTTGGCCAATACGTGGAAAACCACTGAATGACGTGCTTTAGGATGGTGAATTTCACAGTATGTGAATTACAGCTCAACAAACAAATAAACAGGCCAAAGCCCATTACTATCTTCCACAAGTCAGCGAATGGGTTCCAAACTGTAAAAGAAACTAATCATTACACAGAATAAAAGTTACATTAAAAAAGTAAAATATGACAGTCACACAATGAATTATTATTAAATTATTAAGGTCACTGGCTAAACAATAAATAAGGCTATTTTATGGCCATTACGCCACAGAGTAGGTGGTCTTCTATAGGAAATTGTATTTACAAAGACTGTCACTAGAGAAAGCACACAGCAGTATGAATAACTGACTTCAATCCCGACTCTCCCCTCACAGGCCCCGTGGCCCTGGATGACTCCTCCTCTCTGCACCTAAGTTTCCTCATCTATAAAATGAAGCGACAGTGGCACCTACGCCTCACTGGGATGTTACAACGACAGAAGGTGGTAAGTCGACGCGCCGCCGGGACCTGCCATGTCCAAGGCCTGGAGCTGCCGTGACCGTGGCGTCAGTCATTACCACTGCGGACGCGCCCCATGAGGACGTGATTCCCGCAGGCTTCCCGAGCAGCCCTCCCTCTGCAGCGAGATGCCCAGGCGGACCACCGCGGCACCCGCCGAGCAGCCTGCTCATCTGACGACAGGCCCGTCAAGACCTTCGACGTGCTCAGAGGAGGAAAGATCCTCGTCGCCGACCTCAGGCGTCATGAGGGTCCTGTGTGGCGACTGGCCTGGGCCCACCCCATGCATGGCAATGTCCTGGCATCCTGCTCCTACGACCGGAAAGAGGAAAATGGCACCTGGGAGAAGACGCGTGAGCTCACGGGACACGACTCCTCAGTAAACTCTGTGTGCTGGGCCCCCCCCGCCCATGACTACGGCCCGATCCTAGCCTGTGGGAGCTCGGATGGGGCCATTTCTCTGCTGACTTACACCAGGTTGGGCCGGTGGGAAGTGAAGAAGACCAACAGTGCTCACGCTATTGGCTGCAATGCCGTCAGCTGGGCCCCTGCTGTCGGACCTGGAAGCCTCACAGACCAGCCATCTGGGCAGAAGCCCAGCTACATCAAGACGCTTGCATTCGCTGTGGCTGTGGCTGTGACAACCTCACCAAACCGTGCACGGGGGAGGAGGGCGGCAGTGCAAGGAAGGGCAGAAGTTGGAAGCGCACAGTGACTGGGTTTGAGATGTGGCCTGGGCCCCCTCCATCGGCCTGCCCACCAGCACCATTGCCAGCTGCTCCCAGGATGGTCCAGTGTTCATCTGGGCCTGTGATGGTGCCTCGGGCAGTGCGTGGTCCCCCAAACTGCTGCACAAGTTCAGTGATGTTGTACGGCATGGGAGCCAGCCCATCACAGCCAACATCCTGGCCGCCTCAAGGGGAGACAATAGGGTGACCCTGTGGAAGGAGTCGGTCGACGGGCAGTGGGTGTGCATCAGTGATGTCAACAAGGGCCAGGGTGCTGTGTCCACTTCAGTCACAGAGGGTCAGCAGGACGAGCAGTGGCCAGACAGGCAGGGCCTGGTCTCCACCTGCTGCCTCCAGGGCTGCCCCGTCCTGGGCCGACTGACCACACAGCTGGGAGGAAGAACGCCCCGCTCCCGCAAGGTCACTTGCCCGGGAGTCATAACAAATGCAACCAGATTCATCATCAGCCTTGTTTAACATGGTTTGTAATTTACTGTCCAGCTGAACACACACTTGCTCTGAGGGAAAAACGACAATTAACCCTCAGCTCTATTATTTTAAGATATTTTTGGTCATTTTTATGTACCTTTCAGGTTCAGGCATCATTTGGGGGGTGATTGTTTCCAGAGTAATTAAACTCATATTGCTTCTTAAAAAAAAAAAAAAAAGGGTGGTAAGTCATATAATCTACTCAATACGGTGCCTGGTGCAAAATAACGTTGCAATTTGCTGTTACAGTGAAAACAGACCTGCTTTAGAAATCTGCGATGGTGCATCTGGTGGGAAGAAGAACAACGTGACATGAGTAGCTAATCACCCTGACCGAGGGGACCTGCCTTCCCTGCCACCAGCTTGGTGTGTTGCCTTCTCAATAACTCCCTCCAAAGGCCATGAGACAAAGCAGTTCTGCTTCTCTCAGGAATGAGAGCCCAGGACAACAGAGGTGCTCTCATCTGATAGCTTCCTTGCTACGGCTTTCAAACTGCTGACCAAAAGGCTGCTCCCTTCTTTAGTTCCCCTGGAAATAGAGAAGGTGGCAGCAGAGGAAGTGGAGGGATTAAAAGTAGAGCACTAGGGCAAGAGAAGAATGGCCACAGGGGCTGACATTTCTGGACCTGCTTCTCAATTAAGGAAAATATAAGTGAAATCCCTGCTCAAGGACAGAGAAGCAACGAGGAGGACAGGAAAAAACTGACAAACTGTCACAAACCAATCAAATTATGCACAAGATTTTTGCTACTGTTCATATAACTCTTTTATTCTGCTAATTCTCATTTGGAAGGAACCAGAGAGTCTGTTTTTCTTTAGTGATGACCTTCCACATCAGAAAAATCTATATTCAAGATGTGACATACCACTTTAAACACACGCACTTTGGCCCCTACCTGAAAATTAGCAGGTTATTTCACGTTAACAGTCTATTCGAAAAGAAAAGAGCTATTTAAGAGTTTAAAATACATTCAAATTGTAACCAACTATTGAACTGATGATTTTCTACTAAAAACAGCCTTTTCTCCATGCTTACAAAAAGTTAATTTACTTGTTAAGTGAACCTCAGTTTCTCACTCCCAAATGAAGACTCGGGGTTGCTGTGAGGATTAAAGGAAATATGTGAGAATATCAAGCCCTGTGTGGCAGCTCTTCAAACATATTGTTTCCTCCCCCGCTTGTTTTTAAAAATTCTCCTAGTTTACTGAAGAGTTCCAAAGCAGGCGCATTTATACAGAAATAATATCTCAGAACGTAATAAGTTTTGATTAGCTAGACATCTTTTAATTACTTGCTTTCTCTTTAAATAAAAAGCTATTTCATACTGAGATGCACAGAATATAAATAAGATGGTTCCTCTCTGCCTTCTGTCTCCCAAATTAAACCAATCTAGCACAGTATAACTTCTTTACAAAGTTTTCTACATTTATAATCAGAAACATTCAACCCATTAAAAATTCCATTGCACATTTACAGAGGAAAGAATACAAAAATGTGGAAGATACAAAGTATCTATCTCTTTCCTCAAAGAGTATATTATTTAATTATGCAAGTGCCCTATGTATGATCAGAAAACAGTGATAAAATCACACAGATGCACACGGGCGTGGCAGGCAGAATGACGGCCCCTCCCCCAAACGTCCAGCTCCTAATTCTCGGAACCTGTGAATAGGGCAGGTTACGGCAAAGGGGGATTTAAGACTACCAGCCACTGGACCTCAGGGTAAGGGCTGATCGTAGAATGCTGGGGGTGGGGGTGGGGGTGGCCCAATGCGATCACGTGATCACAAGGACAGGAAAGAGGGAGGCAGAAGAGTCAGAACCACAGACACGGCCAGCACGAAGGAGACAGACCGGCCACTGCTGGCCTTGCAGACAGAAAGAAGTCGTGAGCTAGGAGGGCAGGCAACCTCCAGAAACTATAAAAGGCAAGAGAATGGATTCTCCCTCGGAATCTCCCTAAGGACCTCAGTGCACTGCCACCTTGACTTTAGTCCAGTGAGACCCATTTTGAACTGCTGGCCTCCAGAATGATTTAGATAATAAATTAGTATTATTTTGTTTCCTGGCTTTATTGAGGTATGATTGACAAATAAAAACTGTATATATTTAAGGTACAACGCGATGCCTTACTATACGTGTACACCACAGAGTTACCGTATTTTTTTTATGGTAGAACACTTAAAATCTACTCTTTCAGCAAATTTCAAGTACGTAATATGTTATTATTAAGTATAGTCACCATACTGTACACTACATCTCCAGAATTTATTCATCTTGTAACTGAATCTCCCCATTTCCCCCAACTCCCAGCCCTGGGAACTACCACTCTACCCTCTGGTTCTATGAGTTCAGCCTTTTTAGATTCCACATATAAGTGAGACCATGCAGTGTTTGTCTTTCTGTGTCAAGCGTATTTCACTTAGCATAATGCCCTTGAGGTTCATCCATGTTGTTGCAAAGAACAGGATTTCCTTCTTTTTTAAGGCTGAAAAAATTCCATTTTGTGTGTGTGTGTCTGTGTACACCACATTTTCTTTATCTATTCATCTGTCAACGCATACTTAGGTTGTTTCCATATCTTGGCTGCTGTGAATGAACATGGGAATGCAGATGTCTCCTCAAGATAGTAATTTTATTTTTTTGGATATATACCCGGGAGTGGAATTGCTCGATCATACGGTAGTTCTTTTTTTAAATCTTTTGATGTACCTCCATTCTGTTTTCCATAATGGCTGTACCACTATGGAATTCTTATATTCCCACCAACATCGGCTAACTTTTCTATATCCTTACAAACACTTTCATCTTCTGACTTTGTGATAAGAGCCATCCTAACAGGTGTGAGGTGATCTCTCACTGTGGTTGTGACTGGCATTTTCCTGATGATAAGCAATGCTGAGCACCTTTCATGCACCTGTTGGCTATTTGTATGTCTTCTTTGGAGAAATGTCTTTTCAAGTCCCTTGCCCATTTTCAATTGAGTTATTTGTTTTTTTGCTAGTGAGTTGCATGAGTTCCTCAAATATTTTGGAAATTAACACCTTATTGGATAGGATATGTGGTTTGCAAGTATTCTCTCCCATTCCGTAGGCTGCTTTTTCATTTTGTTATTTCCTTTGCTGTGCAGAAACTTTTTAGCTTGATGTAGTCCCATTTGTTTATCTTTGTTTTTGTTACCTGTGCTTTTGCTGTTATATCCAATATTTGTGTTATTTTAAGCTGGTAAGTTTGTGGTACTTTGTTACAGCAGCAATAGGAAAATACAATAAGCATAATTTTCAAACATGTTATTTAATCCTATCTACCAAATCAAGTAATTATTAACAAATTTACCATATAAGGAAACTAAAGCTTAGAGAAGTTAAGTGATGCACAAAGTAACAAAGTTTAAATGGCAGATCTGGAATTTAAACTCAAATCTGATGTCAAAGCCAATACTCTTATGCACTAGGTTGCCTCACATTTGAAAAGGAACTTGAGTTAAATCTGGGAAGAAACAAAGCACAAGATTCCATACTTGTGCTGTAAACTGCATGGCTCCAATGCTGACTAAGTGACTTCTAGAGATGAAGTAGTTATTTTTAACATAAATGTTTCATTTGCACCCCCAACTGATAAGTACCTTATAAAAATATTGTCTCAGCAATATTTATTGAGAAGATGTATTTCTTAGTAATTGATAATTCAGACATATTTTTGGAAACAAAATTCTGCAGTCTCTCAAATAATACTAGTAGTGAATAATAAGAGCTGATTTAATGATTAACCATAGATTTCTGTGAGGAAAATTAAGCCATATGGAAGCTGACTTGATATATTCCACTCTGTCAATTATGTGATTAACTTTCAGAAACAAAAGAGCATAATGAAGAGTCTGAGATTATGTATCTGTTTCATAGCCTTTAATATTAAAAAATGAAGGGCTTCCCTGGTGGCGCAGTGGTTGAGAGTCCGCCTGCCGATGCAGGGGACACGGGTTCGTGCCCCGGTCCGGGAAGATCCCACATACCGCGGAGCGGCTGGGCCCGTGAGCCATGGCCGCTGAGCCTGCGCGTCCGGAGCCTGTGCTCTGCAACGGGAGAGGCCACAAGAGTGAGAGGCCCGCGTACCGCAAAAAAAAAAAAAAAAAAAAAAGACGATTCATCCAGGTTCTAAAAAACCGGCCTCAGACCTGTAGTGACCTGAAGTGACAGCGGCTCACAGCACTGCCTCACGAGCCTGCCACTCAGCATCACTGCATGAACATCAAAACACTAGACTCTTGCCCTTGAAAAACAGAAAAGTTCTCCGGTAGCCCAAGATTAGGTTATTTGAACTGACTTTCCTACTGAAAACAACTTAAAAAGCTGGATATAACATCATCTTAAAAGTATCCAAGAGCTGACAAGATGGTAAGACCAAGATTAAAGCAAACACAGTAAAGCAGAAGTAAGCCCAGGAAAGAACTTTCGTTCTAAGAGATTCAAAAGGTGAGGGGAACCGAAATCGAAGGCCACAGACCTCCTGTTGGAAACAGTGAGAGTGAACCAGAAGTGGAGGGAGCGCCACAGGCTTCACTCCTGGTACAAAAGTAAAGCAGGCAATCCAGGCCTCACGTGCACTTGCCACCTTGGTTGCGTCGCCTGGGTGGTCCAGTCAGCCTCAAGCTCAGCATTTGGTCTGGGCAGGCCCGGGCGAGAGGAGCCTCGAGGGGCCCAGCTAAAACAAATGCCACCGTTCTCTGGGGGAAGGCACTTTCATCTTACGCTTGCGCTGATTTCTGCAAATAATTTTCCAGGTACAATCATGAGCAGACAAAGATCACCAAGCACACAAGGAAAGAAGGCACCATGAGCAAGAAGAGAAGACGTGGAAGGTGGAGAGCGGGAAGGAAAGAAGAAAGAAGAAAAGAACTGGTAACTGGGAGCTAAGCCCCTGAGCACCAGGACAGACAAGCATGCCATGCACTGGGGAGTAAAGCTCAGGAGGTCACTGCAGTCACGGTGCTCTGTCCTCGGAGAGCGCCAGGGAAGAGCCATAGGGCAGCAATCGGCATTCTTCAAAGAGAATATTGAGATTCCTTCTGGGCGGAGCAAGGTTTTATAAGTAACATTTACACTCAATGATTCTTCATTTGTAGATATTCATACTTTTCCTGACTTTTCAAATAACTCAACAGATACAAGAAATCCAAATTTATACCGACAGAAAACAGCTGTTCTAAAACTCCATGTGACTGAAGAAGCGGAGTTGGAGGAGCTCTGAAGTGGCTGAAGCTAAGGTTACAAGCGCAGTTCTGTTTTCTATTTATAGACTGAAGACAGCAAATGTTCTTGTTACTCCTCTTTAAGGTCAATATTGACAACTACCAGCAAAGGATCCAATCGCCTGGCGCAATCTTTCTGGTGGCCAAAAATAACTGCTTACCTATATTTAGAGGGTTTTTGTTGCCTCGAAAACTCTGAATTATTTATTACACATGGGATACTATATTTTCAAAACAATTCTTAAATGCTAATTTAATGTTTAAATTAAAAAATGAGAGTTGATAAGAAAAATAATGAAAATGAGCATAATCTTACTGGAGTTCCTGCATTGATGTAGCTCTGCAGCTTTTTTCTCATTTCCTTTTCATTGAATTTGGCACTTCTCTTTACATAGATCCCTCCATGCTGCCACATAAAAAAAGAAAAAAAAGAAAAAAAAAGAGGGGAAAAAAGTATTTACTATTAAAATATCCAATGGCCAGTCATCAAAAGGGTTAACTTTATTCCCAAAGAGTGAAGAATAAAATTACATTTTAGGAATTAAATTATATTTAATACATTCATATGTTAGCATCTAGAGAACACTAGCTGAAAATTCTCCTACATTTTTAATACAATTCAAATAAAACTGTGTGCGACATTTTACTGGAAAACACATGAATATTTAGTTCTGTTGGCGGTTAAAAATGCTTTCTTTCTTAAAAATACATTTTTTTAAAATCAAAAATTCAATCAGATGGATCTTAGCTCTCAATTTCTCCAATGACTTATTATGGAATAACTAAAAATTCTCCTTTCAACAAATACTATCTTCGAAATTTTAGAAACTGACCCTGCTACATATTTATGTCGTACTGTCATTGACCGAATTCTGTTCTCCCCCGTGAAATTCTTATGTTGAAGCCCTAACCCCCAATGTGACTGTATTTGGAGATGGGGCTTTTAGGAAAATAAATGAGGTCATGAGAGTGGGCCCTGATCCAACAGGAATGGAGCCTTATAAGGAGAGATTAGGACACAGACAAGTGCATGCAAAGGAGAGACACAGGGAGAAGGCAGCTGTCTACAAGCCAAAGAAAGAGACCTCAAGAGAAACCAACCCCGCTGACACCAGGACTTGATCTTGGACTTCCAGCCTCCAGAACTGTGAGCAAATAAATTTCTGTTGTTTAAGCCACACAGTGTGATACTTTATTATGAGAGCCCTAGCAGGCTAATACAGGCACCTTCATAAAAATTAAGGTAGCCTTAATTAAACCTCATAAGTGCACTTCACTGAAACTTTGCATCAGGTCAGCTATTTTTTTGTACTCCTTTCTACTAATTTGAACGCATCTGTAAAATTAACTGACTGGATGAATTTGATTTTGTCTTAATCAAGAATATGAGTAAAAGGAAATAAAGAGAAGCAAGGAGGGGATAGGATAAAGAGGAGAGGAAGGGTGGTCTTAGATTCTGGTCATGGTTCCTTCCACGTATGAACTGGCTTGCCCGAGTACGGAGAAGGAACTCAAAATGCTCTACAGAATGTATGTCACTATTTACCCAAACTAAGAGGACTGATGAGAATAAATTCATTCTTCACTAACTCTTTAGAATTAAAGCCAAAGAATGCATATATTGCAGTGTGAAACTTTCCCAAGCTTTCAATGCCATGACGTCTATTCTTCACATACTATTTCTTCCCAGACATTTAATTTGCTTATTGAAGTTTTTTTTTTTTTTTTAGAGAACTAGGAGCATCTTTTGTTCTTTTTTTAATATATATATATATTTATTTATTTTTGGCTGTGTTGGGTCTTCATTGCTGCACGCAGGCTTTCTCTAGTTGCGGCGAGTGGGGGCTACTCTTCGCTGCGGTGCGCGGGCTTCTCATTGCAGTGCCTTCTCTTGTTGCGGAGCACAGGCTCTAGGCACACAGGCTTCAGTAGTTGTGGCTCGTGGGCTCAGTAGTTGTGGCGCACAGGCTTAGTTGCTCCGCGGCATGTGGGATCTTCCCAGACCAGAGATCAAACCCATGTCCCCTGCACTGGCAGGCGGATTCCCAACCACTGCGCCACCAGGGAAGTCCCTTAAAGTCTATTTTAATTAAAAAACATCTGAGTTCTTTCCCAGGTATATGGAAGCTACGGAAGTGAAGACCAGGTATCTTTCCTTAGGAACTCCCTGATTAGTGAGGAAGCAAAATATGTATACGTGTGTGATATAAAGAGAATTGATAAGTGTTATAATAAAGATAGCCAGAAACGAAAGCAGAGTGGAGGAAAGAGTGTGGAGGTCAATCACAGCTGTCATACATATCTCTAGTTCTACTCACAGGGCTTAAATGAGCAAAAGCTCGCTATTGCCCTTTTTATTTATTTATTTTTTAGTTTAACCCAACAGTAAGTTTCCCCAAACACCTGCTTTTGGTTGGGATGAGGGAGCAAAGAGATCTCTGTTCTGAATGCTACAGTTAATCTGCACCTTATAACGCTCACAAGCTGGCAGTTTGGAAATATTTAGTTTTCTGAATGTCTATATATTAATATGCATTTTTCTACACATATAAAATACTTAATATTTTATAAATACAATAATTATAAGAAATATAAAACTGGAGAGTCTGTTTCCTCATATTTTGCTTGTAAATAACTATTTCTGAATAGCATTATTTCTGTTTCATACAAACTGTAAAAAAAATCCTTTTAAAAGAAAATTTTACTTCGTGGCACAAAGTCCACTACTTATTAATCTATTCCTGTTTATACAGGCACCCAGTAGTTTAAAATACTTTTCGTCAAAATATATATGAATTTTATTTCCCTTTAAAAGACTCAGGAAACGAGGAAAGGAGACGGGCAGTAAGTACACTAACCTCCAACACCACAGGGTCACTGATCATGGGACTTGGGGCAGCACGAATCGGTGGTACCACTGTCTTGTGTCCAGCGGATGACTTTCAGATTTATATATTTTCAGAGATCACCATAACTTTAGCTTTTCTTCTTTAATCGATTATTAAAGTCTTATTAACAAGTTTGTCTTCCATAGCAATTTCATTCTTAATATTTAGAAAATTACATATCAAATAATATATTCAGAAAAGGCATAGAAAAATGCTAGTAATCCCCTTCTGAATATCAAAGAGCCTGTTATATAGTTCCATGACCTGATGGTTATTATGTAATTTTAAAGAATTTGCATAAAATAACATATATTGAATATTTATTATGTACCTGACACTCATGCTAGGCACTTTATATACATAGCTCACTATTTTTTTATATCCTACAGATAATTACTTTTTAGTTTCTTAAGGTAAGTGTCCATCAATTTCTAGGTCTTTAAATTTTTCTATTTATTTGGTTTTTGTACATTTGCATTTTTTCTATTTAACATTAAAAATGTCAGACAAAATCATGTTAATTTAGAATAAACTATTAAACCCATAAAAATAAACCAAAAAAACTCATACATTCATATTAAATGTATGTAAAATTTTAAAATCTAAAATTTTCATAAGCTACATATATATAAAGAAAGAAGCATGGGAAAGTTACCTGAGAAAAATAACACCCATACAGTGGAAGCCATTTGAGCCCATCTTTCAGCACATAGCGCACGTGTCCGAGAGCGTTCTGCCTGATGGCCAAAATATCAGCAACGATCCAGTCAACTGCAAAGACAGAATCAATTAGTGCATAAGCGGCCCCGGGTGAACTCCAGCATCCCCTTCACAGAAACACAAAATGCCTCTTCACAAGACTGTATGAGGATATGCTTTGAAAAATATTAGGGTTAGAATTGTTAAATTACTTTAAAACAACCTCAGACATTTGCAAAATATAAATTCTGTGGAGTTTTTTAGATTTGTTTTTTGTTGGTTTTTGTTTTTACGGTTCTTGAAAAGCTTCTCGTCTCACGGATAAAATGCAAAAGTCACAAACCATCAGAGTAATCCAAAAGCAGCATGAACAAAATAAAACAGGCTTCTCTCATTCTTGACGTCTAGAAAACATGAAATTATAAGCAAAAAAATGGCTAAATGAAGCTGTCACGTGGAAGTAAATATTCTGTATATACCAATATGTTCAACAAGAGGCAAGGACATTTTATCTTGACCAATGACTTTCAGGACACAATAATAGGTTATAATGGAATTCAAAACAAAGATCTCTCAAAGCTTACAACTATGCTGGGCACATATGTGTTCTTTACATAATCAAAGGACACGTAGCCAGGCTGCTAATAACTCTAATTCCATAGATATGTTATGACTAAAAGTTCAAAAAAACACAAAAATAAGAAGGCACGAGTGAGGTGCCAACAAAAAACTCAAAAAACCTATAAGAAGAAATAGGTTGTTAATTGATCTTTCGAGCAGAGCAAATTCTGAACAGAAGTAGCCCTTCCTTGGGACTAGCCTTCCTGCCAAAGCAAAGGACCGGAGACCAGCAAACTGTACAGAAGATGGCAAACAGAAGAGATGATTTAAAGAGATCAAGAGGAAATAAAATGAAGTTAAGCCAGCAAATGGTAAAGGGTCTGGAGGACCAGAGAGATCTGGATTTGAAAATAAATGGCTGCCAACTACCCTATTTCTTCATAAGAATGAAAATGATAAAAATGAAATGTGAGGGAGACTTTTCTCATATCTCAGATGAACTGGAAGATGGGATACTTGAAAAAAAAATTAATAAGAAGCTGTGAAAGGATTCAGTCATCGGATCACAAGTGTATTCAGGGCCATGGAAATGAAAACAAAAGGAGCAAATTCGAGAGGAAATTTTTTTTTTTTTAAATAAAAACCTGGTAGGAAATAAAAACCAAGAAAATAACGGAGTAACAATAAAATTTCAACCAAAAGGGACAGTTTTCCACAGGATTTCAGGAAGATTAACTCTTAGCTGTGTGATATTCTTTAGGCAATGCACCATACTGGACAGAATATCCTAAAGAAGTATATTAGCCAAGTTAAACATTAAAAATTATCCTTTTGCAAAAATGTTTTATCAATTATTATAAATCTTTCTTTTTAATCTTTATCATTCATAATTAACTTTCTTGATGATTTAAGAGGTACAATGATTACATCTATAATTGCTATTATGGCTGCTTTAAATAGAGTGATGCAAAGATTTTCCCCTGTAGTAAATGATCCCCAGCAGTGGTGTCTATCAGTTGGCGACGCCTACTCTATGGAACTATCAATTATCACTTTTCTTTAAAATATGTACCTCCCTATAGAAGCCCTCTCCCTATCCCCTTCCCTGTAATTCAGATCAATTAAACAGTCACTGATAAACACATTTCTTTCTAACCATGTCTTGGAAACTAAATAATCAAGCTAATGTTATAAATATACCTAATGTAAAAGTAAACAGACTCAGAATAAATTCTGAGAACTTAGCGTATGGTTTCCAGGCTACAGTATATTCTGGAACATATTTGGGATACAAGGCTAAAAACAAGATTTGGTATCTTTTCCTGAAACAATCATTTTTTAAAATGTGGAAGAATTTGAAAATTCATTTTTATATTAAAACACACATGGTTATATGGTAGGCTAGGATACATCTTCCAATAACTTTTAAGAGAAAGTGTAAAATTTACAAAGTATGTCATGTTGTAATGAACTGTCCTGGCTATACCCTTAGATTTCTGAAATATTTAGTGGAAAAATTTTAAGAACTAATTTAGTAGTCAAAAGACACAAGCTTTGTGCCATCAATTTTTGCTACTCAATTATCTTTTTTACTTTTTTAAATTCTCAACTAGGTTTCAGATAGGAGACACTAGACTACAGCTGAGTTACTGACAGCTGAGATGCTAATGTATTACCTTTATAATAACTATTCACACATTTTGTGTTCTGGCATGAGATCAAGAAATGCAGCTGTGTAAGAATTCTTCTATGGTGATCCAGCCCAAGCCGTTGTTCCCATTAACTGGGAAGAGAGGAGGGGAGGGCAGTGAGGAGAGGCAGCAAGAGAAGATGACAGCTTTTTCATCTGTGTTATCAGGTAACAACAGCTCCCAACTCATAAGGGCATAGCGCGGTCTGAAGGAGATCCTGCATGCGAGCACTCGCCTAACACGGATCCGGCGTGCCCTCGGGATTAGCTGTCAGCATCATCACCCCTACTGTTCGCTGCCCGTGTGAGCCGGGCTCTCTGTGAGATTACGAGCTAGCCTATGGAAACTGCCTAAAAGCCTTGACCAGTAGACATGACTCACACCTGACCAATAAGGCTCAGAGAGGCTAAGTCATTTGCCCACAGTCACACAGCCTATTGCAGAATAGCTTATGAATTGGGGTCTGACTCCACAGCCCAGACCTCACCATACATGTTGTTAGTCAAGACAAATGTCACCTAAACCAAGAAAACGGAACCTTTGTGAGATTAAAAAGTTACAGAGTGTCCAAAGCAGAGAGCTAAAGAAGGCCGAGAGGAAGGAATAGTGGTCACTGCAGCCTTGCTGACTCTGGAGATAAATAAGTTAACAGAGACTAAGAATGCAGAGAGAGCAAGGGCACATCAAGTGAAAACAGGGGACCAGAGGGACGAATTCAAATGCCAATTCTTTGGCTGCCCGGCCAAGGAAAGACTCTTGTATTCTGGCAGGCCTCGCAGAGGGAGAGCAAGGAAGCCTAAGCTGAACAGCAGTCCTTGACATGTTCTTTCTGCTACTGACATTTTCAGATTACTCGGCTGTGGTTTTTAATACCTCAAAAGGGTTTTAAAAGGGGTACCTAGACATAGCGGGCCAACGAGCCATGTCCCTGGATAAGCTTTAGGGGCCTCTGGAACCTCAAACTCTACGCAAAGTTTTATGTGCCCATTTTTCTGGGAAAAGGCTACGTATCCGCTATCACATTCTAACTGAAGCCTATAATTCTAAAGTAATTTAAAGTCACTATCTAGTTATGTTCCTAAATTATGGATTTTTTAAAGCATTCAAAAAGCAACCTTCTTAACCCCGAACGACGGACTGGTATGGGGCCGGTACTAAAAGTCCAGGCACTCAGAGGTCGGGTGAGAGGACGGGAATGCAGACTGGTTCTCTGTGATGAGACAGGTAACGTTTTCACGTCAGCCGTGGGCTGCCTAAGGAGCTCACACTTCCCATTTTACCCTTCCAGGTCCAAACACAGAATCGTGAAAACTCTGTGTCCTTCCAAATGTTTTCCCAGAAGTCCTCACTCTGAAGTAATGGATATAAAGGCCAACACACAGTAAGCAGACAAATGACAGCAGTGGCTATAATTTTTGTATTATTATTTTTATTGCTACTACTCCCACCTCCAGGAATGTTCAGGGAGTACTTATTCCACAGGTTCATGCTAGTACCAAAGCTCTGTTAGCAGAACACTATTTCCATTGAAACCTGGAAAAAGGAAAGTTGGCATGGAACCTGAACAAGAAATTTTAAGAGAGAATTCTTTAAACAGAAAGAAAACTCTAAATGAAATTAACCAGGGGCTCAATATAAAGGAAATTGGGCTATCATGAGCCACTCCCTGCCCTAGACCCACAAATCCTTTTTATTTGGATATTGGAACCCTGGTAGACGTATGCCATCAGCAGCAGAACAGGAATAGCAAGACTGTGTTAGCAGTAAAAAGCCCGATATGACTGGAGAAACAGTCAAAATAAAGAGGAAGTCAGGCTGCTTTATAGGTCAGAGTTAGAAGTAGACCCTGACCACAGGGCTGGTTGCTTTGCTAAAGTCAAATGTAATTAAATCAAAGTCTTAGCAGTCATGGCAATAAAGCCAGGGAAATACAGATACATCAAATTCCTATTCACCCTTCAGAGCATCAGCTCTTGACCTAGAAAACTGAGCGTAATCAGTAACAAGACAGGTTGAGAAAGATGCACTTCAACTTCTTTACCTTTCTTTACCTTCCAGAAGGTATACGTAGTAATAAAAGTAACCGTGAAGAAACACAGCTGACAGGAGGAAGATAAAGGACAGCCACAGGCACTAGTGATTTCTCAATCAGGTGTTATCATTCATCAGCTTGTTTTTAGCTTTGAACTTCCGGGTACTACATTTTTTAAAGTAATAAAAATAGAATTTAGGAAGTGTGTATCAAAAGCAGTTACAGCTTTGAAAAAATATGAAGTGGGATGTTTCTTGGACTGAATTATTTGCAGAACTGAAAAGTACCTTAACCACTGTTAATTTCTTAGTTTGGTTACTGTATAAGATGCCGTCATTGGGACAAACTTGGTGAAGTCAATGGACTCTACATAGTATTTTTGTAAATCCTTGTGAATCTACAATTATTTCAATATAAAAAGTGTTTTTTTTAAGTACCTTGAGCTAATTTAACGTATATACTGCGCCACACTGGAGAGCAGAGTCTTCTGTGATTCCTCTGATAGAAGAGCAAGATATAATTAAACCCAAACATTTGAAGAAGCAAAAGGAACTGCAGACATTAGTAATTAATACTGTGTTTAAGGAAATGAGTACTCACAAATCAGTACAACCTTTCTGCAGCTTAACAATCAAAAATATAAAATGTTTATACAGTATGATCCACAAATTCCACTTCCAAGAACAAAACTTAAAAAGGAAGAATATTCAAAGAAAGAGAAAAAAAAGAAAGAAAATAGCTTATATACACCCCGCAGAGGGAAAAGGAAAATTCATAGCTTTCACATTCCTGATTTTCCAAAAAACTAAAATCACAAAAATACGAGGTCACATATAATACCTGCATTGAAAATTCATGTTTTACCAACAACAACAAATCCATAAAAAATACTTTGAATTACTTTCCTACTGTGCGTAGAGAAACCTGTTTCATGCAAATGAAATACAAACCTGTGCTTTGATGATTTGCCAAATATATTATATTTTCTTTGTTTTTTGGCAAATCTCCATACAGCAATATCTAAAAGATAAAATAAAGAGAGACATTACTTTGATATTTTAAAACATGTACTACTGTAACATACAAAATATGACAATGTCAAAAAATTGACAAATACGTGATGTCATGAATAGTCCCATCCATGTTTAACAACTACTAGACTTCTCTTAGGAGTCTCAGAGACCATAAACAGCACATGTCTATAAAGCAGTTGAGCGCAGGGCAGGTTAATGGTCATAAAGTAAAGCAATGATCAGTATCCTCCTGAGTTTTTACTGACTGCTTACAACATCTGAAACACTGTTTATACGGTACAGCGTCCTTCAAAGAGTCTACAGTGCAGTGGAAGAGACAGGCGTGCATACAATAACTGTGATGAGACATAATGCAAATATTATGAAAATACAGTCTATTTTAAAGAACTGTCAACTGCAGGCAGTAGTAGCATTCATTAGGTGCGGTTTCAGCAGAGAAGGTGAAGGAAGGGGTGTTCATGAAGAGAGGAACAAAGGAATGGAAGCAGCAGCATCTGAGGCCAGTAAGGGTGCACCTGGCAGGGTGCCGGCACACCCAGGCTGCACCTAGAGACGGTGAGGGGTGCAGGCGGACCGGAGGAGATCTGAACCAGAACGTACAGTCTTCTGAATACCAAGCTAAAGATGAAAACTTTATTCTGTAAGTAATGGGGAAACTTGGTCCCATGATTGGGACTCTTTACATCTCTATACAGAGCACAGGGAGTTCAGGATCAGTGGCTTCTAGGAAGGGGAAGCTGCACAGCAGGGCGGGGTGTACACAGCAGGCTGCAACTCCAGCTGTCGTGCTTCCTTTCTTTAGCTGGGTGGTGGGTACACAGATGCTCCTTATATGAGTCTTTCTGTAGTTCTCTCTGTCTCAAATATTTCATAATAAATTATTTAAAGAAATTAGAAGTACATTTTTAAAGACTTCAAACGAAATGACTCCTAACAGTGGTATTTTTTTATTCAGGGCGTTTTTGTTTCTGTATCTTGTCATCACAGATTATTCAAGATTATGAATTAGCTACAGATCTATCTTTTTAGATAGCCACAGAGATTATCTTTTGATCACACCACTACTCATTTATATCTTAACAACAGAACAAAGAAAAAGACATTAAGCCAACCTCTGTAGATAAATGGAGTTAGATGACAAAGTTCTGGAGACCAGGGACTCATACTGAGATTTCTTATATCTTCCCCAGAAAACTATACAGTGCGATGCAGGTAATATGAGTTTAGATTTCTCCTCAATAGTTTTTCATTAAGAAAGCTTATCAGTGCCAAAACAAAAGGACGAAATCAATCACTTGATCCACGCAGGGTTAAAAGTGGAGTCCTGGTGTGTGAGCAATGCCCCTTCCTACCAACGAGCCAGAATTGCTTTGAGGCCACTGGGTGGCACACACTGGGTTTAAAGTACTGCAGCTACACGACAGAGTATTTCTGGCTTGACTTCGGTGGATGAGACATTCACAATGGAAGGCTGTGGTTTAACGGATTCAATCTGAATACCACTCTTTGGAGACCTGCCTGCCCCCAGACTGAAGACAGAACTTGAACCACTAGGAGACTCTCCTTCCCTTTTCTTGCTCTGAGCTTCATTTAGAGACTACAACCTTTGAAGGTAAATGGCATACATGCTATTAAAAGCCACTTTTTTTAGTTTCATTGTGGTAATCATTTCATAATGCATACGTATATCAAAACATCACATTGAACACCTTAAATATAATTTTATATTTTTGAAAAATAAACTAAAAATTTAAACAATGGGTGAGCTCCCAGGCCGATCCCCTGCCCTCCAAAGCCCCCTCCAGGCTGCGTAGGTCCTTGGGGGCATAGGATGGAGGCCGGGCAGATCAGGAGAGGCAGGTGGAAGGGGCCCTCCCAGACCGAAGGAGCAGGAGAGGAGAGGAGGGTGTTTGCCCCGCCCACTGGAGCCCAGGAAGCCTGCTGGGCTCCCAGGTGAGGTCCCCTGCCCTCTGAGACCAGGGATGGGGGGTGCGCCTGGGCCCCTTTGTTCCTTGAGCTCAAGCCCCACTGCCCACAGCCCCCAGGGCCTTTTCCAGCCCTGTGGGTCCTGAGCATTGACCCCACCCACCACCCAAAGCTCGCCCCTGCTTAGGCCCCGCCCTCCACAGCCAAGGCCTCCCCCCACCCCCTTTTTTTCTTTTCCCTCCTCCTCTTTTTTACTATTGTGGTACTAATGTACCTTCCGGTTGTTGATTCGGCTATATTTTTATTTTTATATTCTTCCTAACATACCTGTTAGTTTCCTAGTCTAATTTTATTTTTTACTTTGCTATTTTTTTATTGTTTTTTTGTTTTTTGGGTTTTTTTGCTGCCTCAGATGCCTTGCGGGATCTTGGTTCACGAGCCCCTTGTCGGACCAGAGCTCCTGCGGTGGGAGCTCCGAGTCTGAATCACCGGACTAACAGAGAACCTCAGACGCCAGGGAATATTCATCAGAGTGAGGTCTCATGGAGGTCCTCATCTCAGCACCAAGACCCAGCCCTACCCAACAGCCTACAAACCCCAGTGTAGGAAACCTCAGGCCAAACAACCAGTAAGACACGAACACAGCCCCACTCATTAAAAAAAAAAAAAAAGAGAGAGATGGCAAAAAAAATATGTCACAGATGAAGGAGCAGGGTAAAAACCTACAAGACCAAATAAATGAAGAGGAAATAGGCAACCTACATGAAAAAGAATTCAGAGTAATGATAGTAAAGATGATCCAGAATCTCTGAAACAGATTGGAGGCATGGATTGAGAAAATATAAGAAACATTTAACAAAGATCTAGAAGAACTAAAGAACAAAAAAACAGATATGAAGAACACAATAACTGAAATGAAAAATACACTAGAAAGAATCAATAACAGAATAACTGAAACAGAAGACAAATAAGTGAGCTGGAAGACAAAATGGTGGAAATAACTGCCGAGGAGCAGAATAAAGAAAAAAGAATGAAAAGAATTGAAGACTATCTCAGAGACCTCTGGGACAACATTAAATGTGCCAACATTCGAATTATAGGGGTCCCAGAAGAAGAAGAGCAAAAGAAAGGATCTGAGAAAATATTTGAAGACATTATAGTTGAAAACATCCCTAACGTGGGAAAGGAAATAGTCACCCAAGGCCAGGAAGCACAGAGTCCCATACAGGATAAACCCTAGGAAAAACACACCAAGACACATATTAATCAAAATAACAAAAATTAAATTCCAAGAAAAAATATTAAAAGCAGCAAGGGAAAGACAAAAAATACCATACAAAGGAATCCCCATAAGGTTATCAGCTGATTTTTCAGTGGAAACTCTGCAGGCCAGAAGGGAGTGGCAGGATACACTTAAGGTGATGAAAGAGAAAAACCTACAACCAAGATTACTCTACCCAGCAAGGATCTCATTCATATTCGATGAAGGAGTCAAAAAGCTTTTCAGACAAGCAAAAACTAAGAGAATTCAGCACCACCAAACCAGCTTTACAAGAAATGCTAAAGAAACTTCTCTAAGCCGGGAAACACAAGAGAAGAAAAAGACCCACAAAAACAAACCCAAAACAACTAAGAAAATGGTAATAGGAACACACATATCGATAATAACCTTGAATGTAAATGGACTAAATGCCCCAACCAAAAGACACAGACTGGCTGAATGGTTACAAAAACAAGACCCATCTATATGCTGTGTACAAGAGACCCACTTCAGACCTAGGGACACATACAGACTGAAATTGAGGGGATGGAAAAAGACATTCCATGCAAATGGAAATCAAAAGAAAGCTGGAGTAGCAATAGTCATATCAGATAAAACAGACTTTAAAATAAAGACTGTTACAAGAGGTAAGGAGGGACACTATATAATGATCAAAGGATCAACCCAAGAAGAAGATATAACAATTATAAATGTTTATGCACCCAACATAGGAGCACCTCAATACATAAGGCGAATGCTAACAACCATGAAAGAAGAAATTGACAGTAACACAATAATAGTAGGGGACTTTAACACCCCACTTTCACCAATGGACAGATCATCCAAAATGAAAATAAATAAACACAAGCTTTAAATGACGCAATAGACCAGATAGATCTAATTGATATTTATAGAACATTCCACCCAAAAGTGGCAGAATACACTTCCTTCTCAAGTGCACATGGAACATTCTCCAGGATAGATCACATCCTGGGTCATAAATCAAGCCTTAGAAAATTTAAGAAAATTGAAATCATATCAAGCATCTTTTCTGACCACAATGCTATGAGACTGGAAATCAGTTTACAGGAAAAAAAACTGTAAAAAACCACAAATACATGGAGGCTAAACAGTGCACTACTAAATAACCAAGAGATCACTGAAGATATCAAAGAAGAAATTAAAAAATACATAGAAACAAATGACAACGAAACCACGACAACCCAAAACTGATGGGACACAGCATAAGCAGTTCTAAGAGGGAAGCTTATAGCAATACAATCTCACCTCAAGAAACAAGAAAAGTCTCAAAGAAACAATCTAACCCTACATTTAAAACAACTAGAAAAAGAAGAACAAAGAAAACCCAAAGTCAATAGAAGGAAAGAAATCATAAAGATCAGAGCAGAAATAAATGAAATAGAAATGAAGAAAACAATAGCAAAGATCAATAAAAGCTGGTTCTTTGAGAAGATAAAGCCAGACTCATCAGGAAAAAAGGGAGACGACGCAAATCAATCAAATTAGAAATGAAAACGGAGAAATCACACTTGACACTGCAGAAATACAAAGGATTATACGAGACTGCTATAAACAACTATATACCAATAAAATGGACAACCATGAAGAAATGCACAAATTCTTGGAAAGGCACAACTTTCCAAGACTGAACCAGGAAGAATTAGAAAATATAAACAGACCTATCACAAGTAATGAAATTGAAACCATAATTAAAAATCTTCCAACAAACAGAAGTCCAGGACCAGATGGCTTCACAGGTGAATTCTATCAAACACTTAGAGAAGAGCTAACACCTATCCTTCTCAAACTCTCCCAAAAAATTGCAAAGGGAGAAACACTCCCAAATTCATTCTACGAAGCCACCATCACCCTGCTACCAAAACCAGAAAAAGATATCACAAAAAAAGAAAATTATAGACCAATATCACTGATGAACATAGATGCAAAAATCCTGAACAAAATACTAGCAAACAGAATCCAACAGCACACTAAGGATCATACACCATGATCAAGTGGGATTTATCCCAGGGATGCAAGGATTCTTCAATGTATGCAAATCAATCAATGTGATACACCATATTAACAAATCAAGGAATAAAAACCATATGATCATCTCAATAGATGCAGAAAAAACTTCTGACAAAATTCAACACCCATTTATGAAACAAACTCTCCAGAAAATGGGCATAGAGGGAACCTACCTCAACATAATAAAGGCCATATATGACAAACCCACAGGAAGCATCATGCTCAATGGTGAAAAACTGAAAGCATTTCCACTAAGATCAGGAAAAAGACAAGGATGTCCACTCTCACCACTCTTATTCAACATAGTTTTGGAAGTCCTAACCACAGCAATCAGAGAAGAAAAAGAAATACAAATTGGAAAAGAAGAAGTAAAACTGTACTGTTTGCCTATGACATGATACTATATAGAGAGAATCCTAAAGATACCACCAGAAAACTACTGGAACTAATCGATGAATTTGGTAAGGCTGCAGGATACAAAATTAATGCACAGAAATCTCTAGCATTCCTATACACCAACAACGAAAAATCAGAAGGAGAAATTAACACTCCCATTTACCACTGCAACAAAAAGAATAAAATACCTAGGAATAAACCTGCCTAAGGAGGCGAAAGACTTGTACTCAGAAAACTATAAAACACTGATGAAAGAAATCAAAGATGACATAAACAGATGGAAAAATTTATCATGCTCTTGGACTGGAAGAATCAATATCGTGAAAATGACTATACTACCCAAAGCAATATACAGGTTCAATGCAATCCCCATCAAACTATCAATGGCATTCTTCACAGAATTAGAACAAAAAATTTAACAATTCGTATGGAAACACAAAAGACCCCGAATAGCCAAAGCAATTTTGAGAAAGAAAAAGGGAGCTAGAGGAATCAGGTTCCCCAACTTCAAACTATACCAGAAAGCTACAGCAATCAAGACAGTACAGTACTAGCACAAAAACAGAAATACAGATCAGTGGTACAGGATAGAATGGCCAGAGATAAACCCACGCACATATGGGCACCTAATTTACGACAAAGGAGGCAAGAACATAGAGTGGAGAAAAGACAGCCTCTTCAATAAGTGGTGCTGGGAAAACTGGACAGCTACATGTCAAAGAATGAAATTAGAACACTACCTAACACCATACACAAACATAAACTCCAAATGGATTAAAGACTTAAATGTAAGACCAGACACTATAAAACTTTTAGAGGAAAACGCTCTGTGACATAAACCACAGCAAGATCTTCTTTGACCCACCTCCTAGAGTAGGAAATAAAAACAAAAATAAACAAATGGGACTTAATTAAACTTAAAAGCTCTTGTACAGCAAAGGAAACCATAAACAAGACAAAAAGACAACCTTCAGAATGGGAGAAAACATTTGCAAATGAAACAACAAAGGATTAATCTCCAAAATATACAAACAGCTCATGGAGCTCAATATCAAAAAAACAAACAATCCAGTTAAAAAAATGGGCGGAAGATCAACATCACTAATTATTAGAGAAATGCAAGTCAAAACTACAATGAGGTATCACCTCACATCAGTCAGAATGGCCATTGTCAAAAAATCTAGAAACAATAAATGATGGAAAGGGTGTGGAGAAAAGGGAACCCTCTTGCACTGTTGGTGGGAATGTAAACTGATACAGCCACTATGGAGAACAGTATGGAGGTTCCTTAAAAAACTAAAAATAGAACTACCATATGACCCAGCAATCCCACTACTGGGCATATACCCTGAGAAAACCGTAATTCAAAAAGAGTCATGTACCACAATGTTCACTGCAGCACTATTTACAATAGCCCGGACATGGTACCAACCTAAGTGTCCATCATCAGATGAATGGATAAAGAAGATGTGGCACATACATACAATGGAATATTACTCAGCCAAAAAAAGAAATGAAATTGAGTTATTTGTAGTGAGGTGGATGGACCCGGAGTCTGTCATACAGAGTGAAGTAAGTCAGAAAGAGAAAAACAAATACCCTATGCTAACACGTATATATGGAATCTAAAAAAAGATGGTACTGATGAACCTAGTTGCAGGGCAGGAATAAAGAGGTAGACATAGAGAATGGACTTGAGGACATGGGGTGAGAGGGCGAAGCTGGGGAGAAGTGAGAGTAGCATGGACATATATACACTACCGAATGTAAAATAGTTGGCTGGTGGGAAGCAGCAGCATAGCTCAGGGAGATCAGCTCGGTGCTTTGTGATGACCTACACGAGTGGGAAACGGAGAATGGGAGGGAGGCTCAAGAGGTAGGGGATATGGGGACATGTGTGTGCATATGGCTGATTCTCTTTGTTGTGCAACAGAAACCAACACAGTACTGTGAAGCAATTATACTCCAATAAAGATCTATTTTTTAAAACATTTAAATAATGGGCATGTCTCACAGGATTTACAGTGTCAATCATACAGAAAACATAGCGCTGCAATCTTTATCTCCTATAAAACCCAATATATCCCACTTTAAAATAAAACAAGCATGTTGAGGGTGAAAAGGAAACCACAAAAATAAGCACAGTCATCTAATGTCATGACAAACAATTCCCAACGGTGAATATAATCGGTACATGCATTGCCACCAGAACAACGTCTGGCCGCTATCTGGTCCAGCTCTCTGATTTCACGCTTTAGCAGGCTGAGGCACAGAACCACCAAGTTGCCTTGTTCAGTGACCCATGATCAGTTAATGGGCACCACCAGTTTAAGATGCCACACCTCCACTACTTGGGCTTAGTCCATATACTATATACCACGCTGGCCTTAAAATGCCACAGTTTTCCACTTTGTTTACAGACACAAACATGAACTGAAAAGCTTTGCAGGAAAGCCATCTCTGCAATCCCTGTAAAACTCACTAATTTTCCCCATCCCTAAATGGCTTCCAAACAATCGACATTTTCTATATTTAGCTTATCTCAGTAACAAAGTTAAACATGCCCAGTGTTTAAAAATAGATCTTCAGTGGTTATCTAGAGAAAGTAAGATAAGTAATGAATTCTGGTGGGCAAAACAGATGGGCGAAATGTGAAAGGAACAAAATCTCAATTCCTAGCCATTGAAGGGAAAATAATAAATACATAGTTCATACTTATTAAAGTTTATTTTTCAGTATGCATCTCGCTGAAATAAAAGCTATTTCCAATTAAGATGCAAAAGAAGATGGTAAGCCTCTGACATAACATAATTTAGGATCTCAAAGTAGATATTTGGATTGATTGCCTCTTAAGTTGTTTCTTTTTTATTTGTCATTATCACTTGTTTGGAATTCAACAGAAATAAAAAGTTACAAAGAATAGCCCTTCATATTTAAAAATTTACAAGCTCTAAAAGCAAAGTAAATGAAATGATGAACTGCAAATCTTATTGCAATAGACGCAAATTATTAAGTACTTCAAATAAATGTTAATTATCCAAAGAAAGGAATGCATGGTTACAATGTTTATGTACCACATATATGCAGTTTTTAAGGCCCTTGACTTAATTTATTTCCGAGGCTTCAATGAAAAAGCATTTCACTCTAACTTAAAATTATCAAACTTCTTCTGTTCATTGAAGTGAAAAGGTTATTTGCTTTTAAATTTACTAACATGGAGGGCAAGTAAAAGTTTTCATTTAAGAGTACAGATTCTCAAAATACTTAATAAGACAGTTACTACTGTCTTACTAACAAGTATATAATTAATAAGATAACTGTAGTGTTTTCCGAATTTAAAATTTAATAATAACTTACAAAATGCCCCTACAAATAAATTCTTAAACGACTCTCTGATTACCTAAAAGCCCCCTGCGCTCTCTCATTGTAGTCATTTTAGATCAGCTTTTCCGCTTGTTTACCTCCTCACGAAGCCCCCCTGCCTTCTAACCCAGACCTCAGAATTAATCTCTCCCCCTTTTGCATTACAACGAACCCGGTCACGCTGTGCGTCCTTATTTCCAACTCACATCACATCCCCCTCAAGGCCCACAGGCTCCTCAGGGGCAAGGACTGCATCCTTGTTCGACCCAGAGCCCAGCACTCAAATGCTTTTCAACAGATAGATGTTCACTGAATCAAGAAACTGCACGTTTGTTTTTCACAAGTGGATAAGCTATACCTCATTTTCAACAGTAAAGAGGCGGGGAATAAACAAATACTTTAAATGCACCAGTGACGTTTTAAAGGCACCATTCTGTGAATCTTCTAGTACATGTATTTCAAATTACAACCACTTTCCGGCAGGTAATTTGTTCCTTCAAACAAGCCATGTGAAAAACACGGCTTTTTGGTTCTTCCTCATTCTCTAAGTAATTTTAAGTCATCATAATTGTTCAAGTTGGGGGTCCTCCATTTTTAAAACACTCATGTAAAGTCCCTCTAGAGAAAAATAACAATGTTCTCTCTTCATTTTATTAATTCAGTAAAAATGCTCTTTGAATGATTATCTTCATTGCGACTGACACACTAGTTACAATTCTGCTTTAGTCAAACAAGCTTGTTTATCTTGCACAAAGCGCCTTTCAGAAGACTTGGATTTAAATGTAGACACTCTCCTCTCACACGGCTCGCATCTTCACCTTGTTTTTAATTTGCTCCCATGATTTGATAAACTACTTGAAGACTCCCTCTTTTGTATCCTGAAAAGAGGTGGTAAAATGGAATCTGAAGTAATCACGTGTCTAATACAGTGGACTATCTAACCAACACCGCCTTGGGTACATAAGGTACAGTATTCTTCCTCTTCAAAAAAAGAAAATTGAGATATTATTTATCTCAATAATATTCATTTCCTTTCCACATGCACATTGAAAATTTTTAAAAAAAACTTCTTTCACTGTCCTTAGATACAGATGATGCTGTAGAAGGGGATCAGAACACGCCGCCCCAAAACATGCCACTTTGACATGAGGATTATTTTGAGCTGAGGGCAACTGAGAAGCAGCACACACAGCTCTCTGCCCTCCCCTTTTCCACCTAAAGGAGGCCTAAACTTCACTTTGTAATGGTGACATCAAAAACACTCGTAAAGCTGTTCCTTCCTAGAGGACCAGGAAAATCAGAGACAGCACCGAGATGAGTCAGCAAGCCTTACTTAACAGTCCTTATCTACCATACATTTCCTAGGGACCTTCCCACAACGTACCAGCCCTAGGAGCCCGAACCCACCTTTCCTGCACCTAGCTGTGCCTCCACAGGTTACTGCCTTGTGCTGACTCTAACCGCCTCTTTTAGTTTCCCCTTCTTTTCTGAGAGGGGCCAGTAAAAACCCTAGCGTGTAAAATATGAAACTACACGTAAAGTATCAACGCCCGTTAAATCTGTGTGCCTCTTCTCCTGCGGATCTGGCCTTGTCAGTTTGACCTGCGGGCCCAGCTACAGGCAGCTCTATCTCCTCTATGCACAGCGCACCAGTCACTAAGGGCCCGGGCAGAAACCCTGGGTTTAAACTGAGCCTCGGACCTGAGCACTAGTCCATCCCCTCACCAACTACGTGAACTGCAGCAGAAGTCCCTAACCTCCCCATGCCTATTTTTCCTTACCTGTAGAGTGAATGTAATAATGGTAACTACTCACCACAGGTGTGGTGAGATAAACAAGACCATGTAAGCTACCTGCCACAACTCCTGGATCATAGGAACTGTCCCCCAAAATGTTAGCTGCTGCTCTTATTATTATTATTATCCAGCAAAGTCAGATTGTTTACTCAAAATCGTGTTAAATGGTGAATGGATAGGAGAAACATCTATATAATTTCTCTTCCTTAAAAAAAGGAAATATCTCTTAAAAAAAGAATTGCAGCATAAATAAGTTTGCAGATATAATTTACACTCTATGACGTTTACAATTATTTGAAATGATTTTTAAATGTATTTCTGTGCCAATGAAATATATCACTTCAAGATCAAGTACAAGACTTCTACCGTAATACACACAAAACTATGGTCTTTTTCTGCCCAATTTGAAACCTTTCCCTGAATAGGAAAAGTATGACGCCCCTCCGAAACAATGTTAAAATATAAACATAGTCATTTGTCTAATAATCAGTACACAAAAATAATTATTATGCAACATTTAAATGGAACCATACAAATCACAAACCTCCTTTCATACATTCGTCATATCTGTCTCTCTGTATTGTCCTCATTTACAGGGCGTGTTTTTCCTGAGCATCTATGATGTCACTGAGCTCAGCAGTTTCACATATTAGCTCATTTAGTCTTCACAAAATAACATGACAATAAGTATTCCATTTAAGAATGAGAATGCTGAGCTGAAAAGTTGATTTATTCAAGCTGACAGAGAATAGCAAAGAACTAGGAATTACACCCAGGTTTCTCACCCAAGATCCAAAAAATCTTTTGACTACAACAAAATTATTATCTGCAAAAATTCCAAATAACAAATGTCAAATGAGGCTTCCCATAAATTAGAAGCTTATGCAATTCTTTCACTTTGAACATTAACCACAAGGAGATAAGAAACTTGAGAAAAACTGACATAAAATACTTTCCTACAGAAAAATACAAATTAAGAATGAGAGCAAAGCAACATGTAAGCACATGAAGAGCTGGCATTCAGTGCATCGCATCTAACGTGGAAGAATCATTTCCTTATATTCACATACCTCCCTTCAGTTAAGCAACCACTTGCATTCAGTTGTAGTACTCCTGTATTTCCTCAGCTCTTTGCTCATTTTGTCATTTTGTAACATCTCATTATACCTTCAGTTAAAAAAAAAAAAGGGTACTTCCCTGGTGGTGCAATGGTTAAGACTCAGCGCTCCCAATGCAGGGGGCCCGGGTTCGATCCCTGGCTAGGGAACTAGATCTCACATGCATGCCGCAACTAAGGAGCCCATGTGTCGCAACTAAGGAGCCCGTGAGCCACAACTAAAGGAGCCCACGAGCCGCAACTAAAGGAACCCACCTGCCGCAACTAAGACCTGGCACAACCAAATAAATAAATAAATAAATAAATATTTTTTAAAAAACTGACCTCTTTCTAACTGCTAAACTGTGCGCTGAGAGTAGAGACTAATTTATCAATGGAAATGCTAGTGCCTCACATGTGGTTAGCACTTAACATAACTCCCCTTTCCAGGTACCACCCGCCTCATTTCTCTCTGCTTCCAACTATCACTTACACTTACACACACATACAGCCCTCTAAATCCCCATGCAACACTTGCTTATTTGGGGTTTTCACTGCTAGACCATGCAAAGAAGCAGAGGAAACAAAGCTTACAGAATTGCTTACCTTTAAAAATTGCAAAAAGTACAGGTTTTTACTGACAAGTAAACAAAGCCTTCTCTGCATTGCTAGCTGTTCCAGAATCCCCTCTTTTATAAGGTCTCTGACCTTATTCTCAGTCTTACTTCTGTGGGTAGAGTGCATGTTTTCTCACCCATCTATTAAGTAAAGAAAGCAAATTGACGCAGTCCACCTGTTGACCCTGTTAGATCAAAACTTGTCAACTAGAGGGCCATTCAAGAGCCCCCATGCCTTAGAAGTGAGATTCTCATCCACATTTCCACAGAAACACAGACCACTGTTCCCTGCAGAGTGCTCTGCCCTTTTGTTAAAAGGGAACAATCAAGGCAAGTCACTCTCCACTTTATTGCCACCTCCGTGGGGCTACAATCTTGTAAAGGGGATAACATATATATTAAAATAAGCTAATGCTATGTTAATATTACATATAAGTGGTCCTGACATGGAGATGGGGTGAGATCATGACAGATGAGGAAAAGCTGCCCGAGTTGGAAGGAAGTGTACAGAGGAGTCCAAAAGCACATTCTTGAGAATGCACTGGTAATTTAGGGGAGGGACTGGTGAGGAAGCAGTAGTTGGGCTACGGTGAAATCAGTGAATGGGAAAGCTGGCCAGGGAAGAATTCAGACAGCCTTGAATGCCATGCTTAGGAGTCCTCATCTTCATTCAGTTATCAGCTGAGAACCTCTTTTCCCTTAACACACCATGCTACTCCTGCTTGAAGTAAAAACTCACAGAGGTTCATAACAATTGATATGGCTTCTTGAATAACCCAGCAGAGTCACATTCCCTTTGCAGCACAAAGCTAATAAACACAAAACCTCCACTTTCAGTATTATCCTCTACTGTAACTGTTTGCCAGTTACAGTAGAAGGCACTCCTAGAAGGCACACCTTGAGAGTGGGACTGTTCTCTCAACAAATATAACCACACCACCTAGCAAAGCATCTTTGGAAAATGGACCCTGAAGCTAGACTGCCTTGGACTAAATCCTGGCTTGACCATTACAAGTGTGAACTCCGGGTGCCTTAGTTCTCTAATCTGTAAAATGGGAAAAACAGCGCCTATCTGGTAAGGATGAGATGACTCACATAAGACAACAGTACCTGGCACACAGTCAGCACTCACTAAATGCTAGGTGTGTTGCTAACACAATCCTCTCCTTTCCACTCCGTATCCAATTACAAAGCCCCATCAGCTATCTTAAAATACTTCTGGGATTTTTTCCATTCTCTCCGTGCCCACTCTTTCCACGACTCTGACCATAATATCTCACCTAGATTACTACAATACTTCCCAAACTGGCCCTTTTCAGAGCTCAATGCATATGTTACTTGCTCAGGGACATTTCCCCAAACCCCCAACCTCTACCCACTAGGTTAACAAAGTCACAGAGTACTTATATTTTGTGTCCCACTAGAATGTGAGTTCCATGAGGGCAGGGACCTTGTCTATGTTTTTCTTCATTCCATCCCATATAGTCCAGCACAGGACCTGGAATTCAGGGCACACTCCAATATCAGATGAATGAATAAAGAGCGGGTTCTGAGACGTTACTACTTAGTTTTGGATCGTCTAACTACTAATATTAACCTCTGTTTAAAAAACTATAATAAAATGAGAAAATATCAAAGGAAAAATTAACTTATAATTCCATTTAAGAAGAGCCCACTCTCAGTGTATTCAGTTCTACAAAATTAGACAAATTTATGAAAGAGGGAAAGTAAATTGTGTATAGAGAGTCATATTTTCTTTTGCTTTCCATAACAATGGCACAGAGGTGTCCCCATAGGTTATGGTATATTTAGTGTTACTATAAAACCCATCCAAGAAGTTAATTTAATGGAGAAGGAGTCTTCCCACAATTCATACATTTATATAAAAACTCTTGGCAGAAATCCAAAGTTACACACCAAACTGTTGCAGGCCTAGGAAAGGTGTGTGTAGGTAAGGGGAACTTTAACTTTCTCAATATATTTTTGCAGTGTTTGAATATTTTATTGTACCTGTGACTCATAACAGAAAAATAAGGTATTTTAAAAAATCGTGCACAAATGCAAACTAAAATAACTGTCTTGCGCAGTCCAGGATTTATGTTTATAGAAAGTATAGAAACAAGGTTCTAATTACATTTCTCTAAGAGTTTCTTATAAGTCTATTCCCTGGCCAGACTTAAATTGTGTTAGACTGGAATCACATTTGATTGAGAAATGTTTAATTTCCTCTTAAAGGTTTGTGTCATTCTACTTAAGCAAACCCAGAAGCACATCCAGATCTCCCTGGCTCTGTTACTCCCAGTTAAACTGTAGGAAGGTCTTTAAAGGTCTTAACATGAATGATAAATAAGCAGAGGAAAAAAAAGTAAGGATACAAGCAACAATTTATATTCTATCTAGAACTACTGATATTTGAGAAGAATCTGGGCAACATTTTAGCAGAAATGCAGAAAGAATCCAGACTTGAAAAAAAAAGGTGTTGGACTTGTGAGGTCCCTTCTCTGATTCTAAATAAACATGTTTCATTCAAATACAACAGTTTAGCTGCTTTTTCAACAAGATACAGAATACAAATTTAATTCATTAAGAGTTTAGGACTATTTTTGAGGATACAGTGCTACCAAAAGAAAGAACTAGTTATAAATGGCCTCTAGACATGAAGGCCTTGAGGGTTTCTGAGGAAACTGAAACAATCTTTCAAGTAAATGTATAAATTATTAGAGAAGTTAAGGGTATTCTAACTGAACGCATTATATATATAAAACGTTAAAATCTTAGACTTAAATTCTATGTTTTTCTTCCAGTGTTATTTGAACTAATTTATACTTGAAGCAGGTCAGCTGAAAAACTAAATTTATTTTATATCAAATTTTACTTTTGATTGTTATAATGTATCATGTTAGCATTTGGGAAAGTGGGGATTAGCAGACAGAGCCATTAGTGTAAAATATATTTTAAAGTACTGATTTCAGCAGGAAGAAAATGGTGACTAAAATATTTAGAGGGTGTTAATGACGAGGCATGTTGCATATGTCTAGAAATAAATATCACTAGATATTTTGGCCTGCAAACATCAATGATCAGTTTTTGGTGTATTCCAGTAGAAGGAGGGGAAAGAGCAACAAAAAACATTTTTTTAATAAAGAAACATGAATTCTGATATTTAGAAGATTATAACTGAATACTGGTTCTTCATGTATTTATAAAAGGATGCCTGATGGCCCTCAATTATAATTCAAAGTTTTATTTCACGCAGGTTCCTTGATGAAGTTTGTTAGGAATCCTAGAACTGAGTGTCCGTTATCACCATCAGATTAAACTGTTTAAAAACCGTGTGCTGAGAACTCAAACAATAAATTGGAGGTCTATACGGAACAAATATAAGGTAAGATACACAATTTGAGAAATACTGTGAAATTTTACAGTCATTTTTTTAAAATAAGAAACTCGCTAAACACAAATTACTTCAATGGTATATGTTACATTGCATGGGACATATTATATGCTTTTAACGAAAATTTTAAAACCCGCCATAGGTAGAATTACTTTTCTAAGAGGTAAATGACTGTCGTATATTCTGATCCTGTATCCTAGCCCAGGCCAGTTGTCATATGATGTGAAATTAAATACTTATCATGATAAAACCATACATTTAGACAAACGTGGTGAGGTAAGAACAGAGTGGGGAAATGACTGGTCTGAATTAGTGAAAATTTTAAATGTGGCCCATTGAAAAAGTCAATTATCAGGAAACCAGTATCTGGAAAAGCGATCTTTCTTTCTTTCCTAGGAAACACTTACAGATACTGATTTAAACACAGTCCCTGGCTTCTAGTTCCCTTCCCCCAAACCTCCAACTGGGGCAAACGCATACACTCATCAGGAATCAACAGCAATGCAACTATAAATTCAAAATGGTAGCTGGTGGACAAAAGGGTGAAAGCAGCTGCTCTAGGGGGAAAAAAAAAAGACAAAAAGACAAAATAATGCCATCCCATTCACTCCAACCTGTCCCCACCAAGAAAAGAAGAGGACTAACTGAATATAAGGAAAACCAAGAATTAAGCTCTCTTTTTTTTTTTTTTCAAATTGGGGAACAGAAGGAAAACACAACTGTTATTCCTGTGTAAGAGACTTCAAATAATTAAATGGAGTTAAAAGGGCCTTCTACTTTTGTTTGTTTTACAAATTTAATCTACAAATCCAATCTCTATAGAGAAAGAAAATAACAGAAAGTAAGCAGACAAAAGATTAGCCACACATGTAAGCCTAGTCTAAGTTGGCAAGAATTTTATCTCTGGTAAGGCTTCTACAGTAACAAATGGATTAATTTCCTTGCCCAGCTTTCACTTGTACTGCGGAGAATGCAAAACAAAGTTGTACTTCTCGCCCAAACAGTAACACCAATCTGTTTCAAGAAAAGGTCTCCGATTTTTAAAAGCGCACTGTTCAGTTCAACCATTACCATCTTCTTAGACCAAACGCCAGAAGCTGTCAACTGCTTGCCCTATTTAAACGTTCATCTGCACCTACTTCTCCCAGCATCAAGACAGGCAGTTGCAAGAGAGGGGGAGGGCGGGCGGTGGATCCCGCTTGGGGCCGCAGAGCAGCGTTACCGCAGCTACCTAGTAATCCTGGAGTACCCGCAAGGAAGCACCTGGCCAAACCCTAGGCGAGAACGTGAAACTGCCCCCACGGTGGGAGGACGGCGTAATGGCACGTGTTCCCGGGGCCGGATCTGCCCGCCACGGCGGAGCGAGGCTACATAGCTGGACGGACGCTGGGTGGGTGGGTGGCAGCTGGGGGATGCGCCTGCGACCCCCCAGGGCCCCAGACGCAGGGAGAGGCGGCAGGTGCGGCGGGCGGGGCCTCACCTGCACGCCGGTGTAGTTCTCGAAGAAGAAAAGCACCATGCTCTGATAGATGCAGTAGAGCCGGTCGTCCACCGCCTGGTAGAAGCGCGAGGGCAGGAAGGCGGAGAGCAGCCGCCAGGCCCCCCAGGCCAGCACGTAGGTGGGAGCCGTGCCCAGGAGCACGGCGGCCGGCAGCACGCAGCACATCGAGTACATGTGGAGCACCAGGGACAGCAGCATCTTCCCGGCTCCGCACGAGGAAGGCTCCGCCGGCTCTTCCCCGCCCCGCCGCCGCCGGCCGCCCGGCGGCCCTCAGTCGGCGGCCAATCACCGGGCTGGGCCGGGCCCCGCCGCCGCCCCCTCACCTCGCCGGGCCGCCGGCCGCCCCTGAGACGCCCAGCCCGCGCCGGATCCGGCCTCCGCCCCGAGCCGCATGGGCCGCGCCGCCGCTGGACGGTGGGCGGGCTGGCGAATGAGGGGTCCGGCGCGCTTCTCCCGGCCACGGGGCAAGGGGAAGCCGCGGCCCTCGGGGGGTCGAGAGCTCAGGATCACTTACACCCCATGACCCTCGCCCGTCACCCTATGCCCCTACCGGGGGCGGGGCTCCGCGCCAACAACACGACTCCTGATTGGCCGCCCGTTACCATAGTCCCCCTCCGCGGGTGGGGGGGGCTCAGCGGCAAGAACTCGTCTCCCGATTGGTCGAGTCGTGCTGACAGTCGACACGCAACTGCCGCCCGGACGCGTGGACTGCCCGCTCTGGCTACTGCACATGCTCCAAAGCTTGCCCTCCCCCCGCCCCCTCCCCAAAGGGAAGCGGCGACTTCCGGGTGGAGCGGGTTGAAGGTGGGTGTCGGCCGAGGAGGGGCCCAGGCGGCCTTGTGCCCCTTGGTCCGGCTCTGGGCGCAGATTGGCTTGAGGGAACGCCCCACCTGCTGCTTGCACACCTGAGGGCCCCTGGACCCCGGGATGGACCCTTAAGCCGAGATGTCCCCTTCCGAGGGGCGCACCGGCGACCCGCGGTACCTCGCAGGTGCTGCAGACCTTGGCTTCGGGCGGCTAAGAGGACTCCTGCTGGCAACGGAGACTGGTCAGGCCTGCTGTGGGAAGGCCCGCAGTGACAGCAGTGCGATAAGCGCTGTCAAGGCGTCAGCCCTGGGTTATCGGGCCAGGCTCACCTTCCGCTCCACGGTGGCTCTCACCCCCTCCGCCTTCCTGGCTTCCTCCTCTTCTCCCAGCCGGGTGCACAGGACCCCCTCTCCTGCCCTTCACTCGCCCACCTGCATGTTTCTGAGTCAGGCCCCTGCCTTCCCATCGCTACAAGTTTACGCACAGCTGGACAGCCTGTTTACAAGGTTCTTGACACACTGGTTTATTTTATCAGGCCTTATATCAAATTCACTCTTGCTTCACTTCCCCAGGCCTGGCGCTTTAACTTCTGATAGTTTATGATGAGCCTCAGCTTTTGAGTAGTTCTTGAAGGTACTGGAGTGCACATGTGGGATAAAGTACTAACCTACTTCTGTGACCTTCACAAAAATCTGGGAAATCAGGGCAGCCGTTTTATTGATGTCAAAACAGACTCTGAGGCCTTCTGAATCCTTCTACTGCCCTTTGGCTACAGTGAGTGTGGTTTACTGTGTAATCCTTTCCAGGGATAGTTGCACTTCAGAAGAATGCCGAATGATTTAAGTGGAAAAAAAAATTTTTTTTTTTGCCTGAATGCAAGCCTGTGGTGTAGCTTTATGCAGGAAGACATTTTAGCGGAAAATTCTAATCAGGGCCAGGACGGTGGCTGCTTGATTTGACTGTCTCTACGTGATTGACATCATGTAACGTGATTGGTAAATGGTGACCTTGAGGGACAAGTCCAGGTGAATAGAGATTGCTCAAGGAACAATTATTTGGACAGGTATATTGCCAACAGGAAGCATTAAACACTCAAAAGATTTTCAACGCGGTTTCCCCTCTTTCTGTGGAAAGTAATGCCCTGTGAGAGCTAGAGTCATTCCGGAGGGAAAAAGTCATGGGTATGGATACCGTGCACAACCAATGCTAATCACGCTTCCTTTAACTGAGACCAGACATCCCTACAATTAGGAAAACGTATGAAGAGATAAAGCTGGTTCAGTGTTAATGTTACAATCTGTACACATGCAGTCAGTAAATGTTGTGATATGTAAGTGTGTTACTTCCTGTGAATTACCCCCATATTACTGTTAGTCACCTGGTTGTAGAGTTTTGTGCCAGGTTCTGACATGGGGACACTGAGAACGTGAGCCTCTCTCGTCCCCTGTTTATATCCAAACCCAGCCCGACACACTCATCCCCTGTGCTCTTCAGCCTCCTCTCTCCCTGCTGGTCACAGATTTACCCTCCTTTCTGCCTTCCCCTCTCTCAAGCTGTACTCAGCACGCACCCTCTGCCTCTACTTCCTTACGGTGTACATTTTTTAACCCCTTGCAGTCTGACTTCCTTTTCCACCCCTCTGCTGAAACGGTTCCTTGTAAAGAGCGCGTCTAACCCAGCCTGCATACAATGGCTCTGGGATATAACAGTGAAAAGACTGATCGCATTTAGCAGGGACTTAGGTATGGGGTGAGCTTTACGTAAAGGGGGATATTCAGGATACACTGGGGACGTATACCAACGAGATCTCATTTAGTCGGGGCACATAGAAGGCTTCTCAATTAGAGAGAGATTTGAGATGAAGTTTGAGGGTGGAGTTAGATGAGAGCTAGAGAAGGGAAGGAAGGTGAAGAGCCTTCCAAGTGAGAACAGCGAGTCTCAAGGACTGAAGCTAAGAGCCCACAGGTTCTCAAGGCTGAAGAGACCTGTGTGCAGCATGGTAATGAGCCGCTCTTCTCTGTTTTTTATTCGGATGCCCCCTAGAAGTGTGCTGTGTATTTCCCTCACACATTTGTAAGTTAATAGCTAAAATTATTTTTATCATAAGTTTAATTAGTTACAAAAGAAATAAGTTCTGATGAGTTATAAGTGAAATTTTAAAATTAATTACAGAATTTAAAAATAGTTAAAATAAAATAACAGAAATCTTTTAAGTGGACCCCATGGGTTATAAATACCATAGTGATTTAATACCAACATTCTCCATGTAAAAAAGATTTTTACCAATTAGAATTTTACATTGATCCTTTGTCTCCTCGAAAACATTTTCATTCCCCTTCTGCCACATAATTTTATCTTAATGGAATATATTTTATGCTTCCACGTCTTTTATTGATCAGACTATGTCATCAGGGTCCTAAGAGTTAAAATTTCTTCTGGATTGAGCTATGACTCTTGTTAGCAACATACAATTTAATCCATGTATATCACAAAATCTGATAATTATTGTAAATAAAGGTAAAGTTTGATTGGAAATGCTTGTCTTAATGGTACCTTAATTAAAAGAAATTGGCGAATTATCCTCTGGTGTCCTAAAGTTATTACACCTTTCCCACCTCACTGCGGAACAGTGTGGTAAGGTTGGGGGCTGGGGAGCAAGTGGGCAGGACGGTTGTGAAATGCAAGGCGGTCTGTACTCCATGAATCTTCTCAGGCATATCAAATGGACAGATACTTTGGAATCAAGAAATCTACTTAAATGAACAGTCAGTAGCAGAGCGGTTACATGAATACACAAAGATGCCACATGAAGTGTTATGCAGCGGTTAGAAAAAGACTAGGTAGACCCAAGTGTACCTAAATGTACCCAAATGATCTGCACGTTAGGTGAAAAAAGCAAGTTGCTGGATAATACATGCACTATTACCTCATTTCTGTAAAAAATAAAACTATATTTCTAGATGCAAATGTCTAAAAACTGATGACGGCGGGCGGTCTTCTCAGGGGAGGGGAAGTAAGATTAGATGAAGTTCAGCCGGACTTCCTGTATTGTTTCAAGTTTTTACAAAGAAATATTGATTCAACAAATATGTATCCAGTTTTCCATGTCCCACTTCATGCTGGGTGTCAGGTAAAGAGAGAGAACAGATAAAGGCCCTGAGGTCATGACTCTTGCGGTCTGGGGTGGGGCAGTGGGATTAATTTATTTCAGAGGCAAATAAAAATAAAGGAGAAAAATAAGAGATGACTTTTGCAGGAGGTAACTAGAAGGTGGGATCCACGGGAGTCTTCACCTTGGTGATAAGGAGGGGCAGGGAGGGTGAAGAATGCCTCCCCAGTTGCAGGCTTGAGTAACCGGGTGGCATTTGCTTTCATCTACGGGGAGTGGAAACAGGCTCTGCGGAGCACAGAGCTTCCAATCAGCCCGTGCGGCAGAGAGCCCTTCAAGGAAAAAAAAGAACACAAGTTTACAAATAAAAAATTGGATTTGAACATGGATATTTATTTAGAATGAGAAAAATAATTTTTAAGTGTATAAATTTTTACAAGCTGACATCACAAAAATAAAATATTCAGAAAAATAACTTTTATCATGTAACTATCATAGATCAGTGATAAAGTATACCTTTCTTTTGACTGTGAAAACCATTTTGCATTTTCTCTACAGAAAAGTAATTGCCTCTCTAGCATGATAAATGTAAACTTGGTTTTTATCATTCATTGTCAGGATGCATGATATTCAACCTCACACTATGACTTTAGTACATTTTCAGTAAAACTAGGTTTATTTCGTGAAGAGGGGGAGGTGCGAAGGAGAGGGAACTTGACAAACGCACTGTAAAATTCATGTAGGGAAACAACTCAAAAATTTTTGAAGAGGAGGGCTACTGAGCATGGCAGTCGGAGTGACGGCCATCCGAAGACATCCCTGTAATTTCTGGAACCCATGAATACGTTAATTTGCTTGGCAAAGGAGAATTTAGGGCACAGGTGGATTTAGGATTGCCAATGCACGACCTTACGGAGCGAATGCCGGGTTTTCCAGGTGGGCCCAATGTAGTCACGAGGGGCCTTAAAAGTGGGAGGGGGCAGTTAAGGAGCTGAGAGCGACGTGCTGAGGCCCGCCCTCGCTGGCTTCCTAGACGGAGGAAGGGGGCTAGGGAGGGAAGGCAGGCTCCAGAGCCTGGAAGGAACGCGGGTGCGGACTGTCCCCCGGAGCCCCAGGAGGACACAGCCCTGCTCGGTACCTTGCCGACTCCAGTGACACCTGCTTTGAGCTTCTGACCTCAAAACCGTAAGATACGTTGGTTTTATTTAAGTTTCTAAGTAGGTGGTGATTTTTGATAGCAACAATAGGAAGCGGGTCCATGGAGGGAGGGATTTTTCCGGTAGGTACCGACACATAGTGTAACGCTACAGTAATAGTGTCTTGCTAGTGTGGAAGCGGACGGCTCAGCGGGGCAAAAGGAAGAGTCTAGAGACACAGGTGCTGCTGTGTATGTGTGTTTTGTATTGTGTCTCATGAAAGTGGCATTTAAAATCTGAGGGAAAAGAATGAATTAGTCAAAAAATGCTAGTACCTCTGTACATTTGGGGAAAATGTTATATAAACAAACTCGACAACCTACACCCAAATAAAAGCCAGACGGGAGGATTTAAACATAAAACTTCATCTAAAAAGTTAAAAACAGGCTTCCCTGGTGGTGCAGTAGTTAAGAATCCGCCTGCCAGTGCAGGGGACACGAGTTCGAGCCCTGGTCCGGGAAGATCCCATATGCCGCGGAGCAGCTAAGCCCGTGAGCCACAGCTACTGAGCCTGCGCTCTAGAGCCCACAAGCCACAGCTACTGAAGCCCGCGTGCCTAAAGCCCGTGCTCCGCAACAAGAGAAGCCACCGCAATGAGAAGCCCACGCACCGCAACGAGGAGTAGCCCCCGCTCGCAGCAACTAGAGAAAGCCCTCGCGCAGCAACGAAGACCCAACGCAGCCAAAAATAAATAAATAAAAATTTAAAATAAAAAGTAAAAAAATACTGGAAAAGATACAGGGTAATCGTTTTATAAACTTCACGAGGAGGAGATTTTACTTGGCATGATACTAAGACAAAGTATTGAGTCTCATGTGATCTTGGCGTCTCCACGGAGCAATCTGACAGCAGAATTGAATAAACTTGTGTCTCTGAAAAACCACGAACGTTCACCCTGAATGCTGTGAGGTCTTAGTGTGTGTGAGGGCCTTGGAACACCCAAATTGATCCTACCTGAACTCAGGTGTGGAATGTAATTAAAGAAAGCTGTAAGATGATCAGCTGTACTGTAAACTGACTACCGTTAAGTGGGAACAGAAGGGTGCTATCTGAATGTAGAAGCAAAGGGAAGCTTGTCTCGGTGTGAAGGAATGGAACAATCGGGCACAAGAGTACCTTCTCTTCACTAACAACTTAGAATGTAGCCCAGCACTGCCTGTGTTTGTTCAGCCTCCATTCGAGCTTTCATTTACTTTTATCTGTAAAACTAAAACAAAAAGGCATTCTTTTTTTTTTGTGGTACGCGGGCCTCTCACTGTTGTGGCCTCTCCCGTTGCGGAGCACAGGCTCCGGACGCGCAGGCTCAGCGGCCATGGCTCACGGGCCCAGTTGCTCCGCGGCATGTGGGATCTTCCCGGACTGGGGCACGAACCCGTGTCCCCTGCATCGGCAGGCGGACTCTCAACCACTGTGCCACCAGGGAAGCCCAAGAGAAGGCATTCTTGTTCTAAAAGATTTAAACACTGTTTTGAATATTGAATGAAGTTCTTGCTGCTGTCTCGAATCCGACTTACTCACCTAGAGGTTATGGTTGTAATGAACACCTAGAGGTTATGGTTGTAATAAACATAACTTTCTAGTTATTTTCTTGTGCTTCCGTCAGTGGATGTTTGTACATATGCCCTGCCTTGTTCCGCTCTTGAGAGCCCTAAGATTTCCATTTGGACCAGATATCCACCGCTCCCCAACAGAACTCATGTGCTTTGGGGAAAGTTGATTCCATCCACTGTCTCAGGAGAGGCCATGATTCATGTAAGGCAGTGGTTTCTTGGGGTTTTCTTGTTTTCATTTTGAAGTCTGGACATTGAACCCTTGAAGCTCCTGAAGACCTTTTCAGGTGGTCCAAAGTCAAAAGTATATTTACAATGACACTGAAACATTATTTGCATTGAATTTGGAGTAATGTTGGTGGGTAAACCTGCTAGCACCTTGGCATCAAGGCAGTGATACCAAAGTGCATGGTGGTCACGCGTTCATCGCCATGGACTCTCGGTGAAAAACCGCTCATTTCACTTAAGAATACCCTTGACAAAACAATACACGTGAATTCTATTAAATCCTGACCCTTGAGTACACATCCTTTTAACATGTGTGAGTAAAAGGTAAGTATGTGTGAAGCATGTCTGCACCCTGACTGATGTACGGTAGTTCTCTAGAGGAAAAACATGGATTTGTGAGCTCAACTAGCTAGTTTTTTCATAGAACATAATTTTACTTGAATAACAGATAAGCTATGGTTATTCTGGCAGATATTTTATCAAAAATGAATAAACCAGCTCTGTCACTTCAAGGAAAAACAACTGATAATATTGCTGATAATAACCTCGAGCTTTTCCATGAACATCAGAATTTTGGAAAACCTAGATTTGCTCTCATGAACTTGACATGTTCTCAGTAATTGGACTTCTTTGGTTCTGTGGTGATATTACTTATCGTGCTTTCAGTATTGTATGTCAACATTTAGAAGATCTGCATAACTCAGTGAACCAATATTTTATAAATCAGTGCTTGGACTCTAAAAATCACGTGTGGGTAAATGGTTATTTCAAAGTGCAAGACAGACCAATGGATTTTAATGTAACAGGGTACAAAAATTTGATATGTCAAATTCCACATTGCTAACAACCTTTATGAAATTACCAGTTCCTGAGTTTTAATATGATACGAAATAATATTCACATTATCTGAAGGCTATTAAAACTCTTTCCCTTTTCTAATCACATATCTGATTGAGGCTGGATTTTCTTCAGATGCCTCAACCAAAATGTCATGGCAGCAGATGGAATGCAGAGAATCCAGCTGTATTCAATTAAGCCAGACATTAAAGAGATTTAACAAAAAATGTAAAACAATGCCACTCCTCTAAATTCTTTGTTTTGAATTTTTCCCATAAATATTAACGTACAATGGACTTTACTGTTCTCTAAAAGGACTTACTAAATATTTTAAACTTTCCACTTTAATTTCCAGTATAGTAAATAGCAGTAAGTATAACCTGGGTTTAAAAAAACAAGGTAGAAAACGGGTAATGGGTTCCTGAACCACTCCTCTAAGACAATCAAAGTAGCCCTACTTCTGTTTCCACACAAAAATTGTTTAGGGATGAACTTAACCCCCTTAGGGCTTCTGAGACTCAAGTGGAGGTTATTGTGGGTCCTGGAAATGAAGCTTGTTGATTCTGCCAAAGATGCTACCAGAAATGTTCCTTCCTCTCTTTGGGCTGATGAATTAATATTAGGGTGAAACTTGGCACTCTACAGCCAGGAAGTCAGCTTCAACCTGAAGGCAGAGCTAAGAAATAGGACATGAAGGCTTTGAAATCCTTAGGGTGTGTTTCACAGCTGATCTGATTCAACAGCCCATCTCTCAGCGTTCTAGTTAACGAACAAAGAAGCCTCTATTAAAGCCAGGTTGAGGTGGGTTTCATCTCTCATCTACTCAGTCCTCCCTGCTGGAAACCTAGAGGTTATTCTGTTTCCCTGCTCCTCTCCTGCTACACCCATTGGCACTAGGTCATTCATTCATTTGCTCACTCATTCAATCAATTATTGAGTGCTTGTTATGTACCAGGCCCTGGTCTAGGACCTGGTCATATAGTCAGATAAGGTCCCTGTCTCAATGTCAGTAGTGAGAGATGGATCCAGTTACAAGGGCAAGCAGTGAATTAAAATAGGGAGGTGTGAGAGAGAGTTGTGAAGTAGTTCCTTTAAATCATAAGGTCAGGAAATGCCTCTGTACGGAGGAGACATTTAAGTTAAAACTGGAATGATGAGCAGAAGGAAGATGAGAGCATTTCAGGCTGAGGGAACAAGTGCAAAGGTCCTGAGGCAGGAAGGAAGGAGCTCAGTAAGCAGCAGTTCTAATCTACTGGTGGCTAAAATCCTCAGTCATTCTTTTTTTTTTTTTTGGCTGCGTTGCGTCTTCCTCGCTGTGTGCAGGCTTTCTCTAGTTGCAGCGAGAGGGGCTTCTCATTGCGGTGGCTTCTCTTGTTGCGGAGCATGGGCTCTAGGCATGCGGGCTTCAGTAGTTGTGACTCGCAGGCTCAGTAGTTGTGGCACACAGGCTTAGTTGCTCCGTGACATGTGGGATCTTCCCAGACCAGGGACCGAACCAGTGTCTCCGGCATTGGCAGGCAGATTCTTAACCACCGTGCCACCAGGGAAGTCCCCTTAGTCATTCTTAACTCTGCTCTATCCACCCCACATCCAATCCCTCAGTAAACTATTAGTTTGACCATCACAGTCACCCAGACCCCCCCTCCACCTCATCCAGGTGCTGTCATGTCTCACCTGTACGAATGTAGCCTCCCTATTTCCATCCTCGAGCCCCCTCCCCCTTCCCAGTCGCTGTATCTTCTGCACGCAGCTGTTGTGGGTGAACTTTGTCCCCTTGAAAATCCATGTGGCGAAGTCCTAGCCGCCCCCCACCTCGGGATGTGACTGTATTTGGAGATAAGGTCTTAAAAGTGGCGGGTGGGGTAAGATGAGGTCCTGAGGGTGGGCTTTAATCCAGCATGACTGGCATCCTTGGAAGAAGGGGAAACTGGGACACAGACACACAAAGGGAAGATGATGGGAAGGAACACAGGGAGGAGACGGCCATCTCCAAGCCCAGGAGAGAGGCCTGGGGCAGATCCTTCCTCACAGCTCTCAAGGGGACCCAACCCTGCCAACATCTTGCTTTTGGATTTCTAGCCCCCAGAACTGAGGGACAATTTCTGTTGTTTAAGCCCTCGGTCTGTGGGGCTTTGTTAGAGCAACCTGAGCGAACAAAAACGGCAGCCAAGGCCGTCTTTCTGTTAATTCTCTGCTCGAGGTAGTTGACCTTAAACCACTTGGGGCTAGGGGCTCTGGGGCTCCACACCATCAAAAATTCGAGTGTAACGTAAAGGTGGTTCCTCCAGTACTGTAGTGTTTACCGTTGAAAAAAGTCCAAGAACAAGTGGACCCTTGCAGTTCAAACCTGTGCTGTTCAAGGGTCAACTGCACTCCCATCTCGGAGTCAAATCCAAGTTAAGCCCTGCCTGTGATGCTTCCCCGACTCCAGGCCTTACCGGGAACACCCTCCCCACTGTGTGCACCACAGCCGTGCCTGAGACTCCCAGCTTCAGCTGTGCAGTGGCCGTCAGGATGGAGCCCTCCTCAAACCCAGACCCCCCAAACCCATAAATGCTCTCTCTTCTCCCATCTGGGTGACATTCTTTACTGCAGTAAGGAACTGGTTTCAGTTGATCCGTGAGTTACTCTGGTCATTCTAAAGCGTCAGCCACCCTGACCTCTTGCTGTCTTTCCTGTGCCTCGAGCAGGACAGACCTTCCCAGAACCTGGAATTTTCCTCCCCATATATGGACATGCTTGTCCTCTCTCTGCCAGTCTCGGTTAAATGTCATCAAAGAAACTCTTAACCATGTGTGCCCTTTTGTTATTACTTGTTTACCTTGCAACAGACATTGCTAGTTATTCCCCAATACCCACCTCCCATTTTATAATAATTAGATCCCTAATTTTTACCTAGGTACATGGCTGCCTAAAATAAAGACTGTTTCCCAGCTTTTCTTCCTCCTAGATGGTTTGACTATCCAATGAAATGTAAAAGGAAGTGGTGTATGTGAGGTATAAGATGCGCTGTGTACTCTTCTTTCTTACTGGGTAAAATCGGATGTAATGGCTGGAGCGTCAGCCATGTTGGCAGGCACACATGGCAGAACAATCATGTGAAAATAGCTTGAATTCCTGACACTATGGAGCATCATACCAGCATTGGGTTTATTACCTCCAGACTTCTCGAAAGCAAAAAAACCAAAACTACAAAAACCTTTTAACTTGTTTAAGCTTGTTTCAGGTTTCTGTTATTTGCAGCAAATCTGATCCTAATGTAATACTTCTTGCTCCGCTTGATGTTCTATTACATTTATTTCTATGTGACACAGTATGCGTTATCTGTGTCCCCCTGGCTGTAATAACGTAGGCTCCTGGAGAGGTAGGACTTTGTGTTTTTACTTTATTTGCTAGGCATTGATCAGGCTATAGAAACAATTAATCAAAAGCTGATGAATTAAACAGGAGATCTGCACTCCACGAAGATGTGCCATGTTTTTTCTCTAGGATTTACTGAGTACCCCCAGCACACTGCTGCTATGTAGAAACATGGGGGGTGCTTTCCTACTCTATGCCCCCTTCTTTGGCAGTGCTCCCCAGAGGCGAGACTAAGTGAGACAGATCTAAAAGATCAGGTTTGTACAAGGGAATCCCTCTCTCCAGCCTCCAGTGTTGGATCCGAGGTAATGAAGTTACAGACCATCAGGTACAGATTATGAGCCAGACAGGACTAAACACTAGAGCATAGACGTCATGAGGAATTGCAGTCATAATTGGTGCCATGGAAACCCCAAACACACGTGTTGATGCTTTGGGAGAAGAACAAATGAACGTGCAGAGATATGAGTGCAGGTTGCACGCAGCTCATGTGCCCTGAAAGAAGGGGAGAGAAGCAAGGCAAGCTGCCCACTGTCTCTCCTATGATCTCCAGCTGACTTCCAGCACCTGGCTTCATGCAAGTTCCTTGCTTCTTCATGATAAATTCCCTTTTACCTAATCCACTCTGAGTAGGTTTGCGTTCGTTGTTTAGGAACAGTCCTGCTAAGACTTCTTACGTCTCTTTGGGGTACGTGCTCTTAAGGACACCTGTAAAGCTCTTCCCAGTCTGGTCCAGACCTGCCTTTCTGCCAATGTTTACCATTGCTTGCCGCCTTCTAAACTAAGCTGCATTCCCACAGACCCCTTTCATGGTTTAAAACAGCCATGCTGTTTGGTATCTTAGCATTTTTGTAAGCACCATTGTTTCTGCTGGAATGTTCTTCCTCTCTAATTTACCCATCCGGACCTAGTTCAAGTTTTCTTTCTGCTGAAAGGGCCCCCAGACCGTAGTAAATGCCCCTTGACCTTCAACACTCCCTTGAAGGTGCCTCTATTACAGAACTTACCCTAAGTTATTGCAATTTGTTGAAATACCCATTGGTGCTTCTCTTACCCGAGAAGGTGCTTTTGACACCATCTCTTCCTCCTCTTTGTGGCCTCTGCCCAGACCATTGTCCCCGTGTCAGATGCTCAGTCCTTCACTCAACATTTTTAAGCCTGTCTGTGATCAGCCTTTGCCTACTGAAAATGCCTCTCTGCACTCAACCACTCTAGTTCCCCAGACGTCCTTGAGTTTCCATCTATGGGTTTGGCTCATCCACTCTTTGCTAATGGCCCCCAAATCCACAGATTACTTCTCCCGAGCTACAACCATTTTTTAAAAAACCTGCTTTCTTGGACTTCCCTGGTAGCCCAGTGGTTAAGAATCCGCCTGCCAGTGCAGGAGTCACGGGTTAGAGCCCTGGTCTGCGAAGATCCCACATGCCACAGAGCGACTAAACCCATGAGCCCCAACTACTGAGCCTGTGCTCTAGAGCCTGCAAGCCACAACTACTGAGCCCGTGTGCCACAACTACTGAACCCGCGCACCTAGAACCCGTGCTCTGCAACGAGAGAATACACCGCAAGGAGAAGGCCGTGCACCGCAATGAAGAGAAGCCCCCGCTTGCCGCAACTAGAGAAAACCGACACGCAGCAACGAAGACCCAACGCAGCCAAAAATAAATTTTAAAAAAAAATCTGCTTTCTCGACATCTGAGCCTAAAAATTCTACAAGAATTTTAAATGTTCTTAGCAGAAAGTATCTCCAGCACCACCACCCCACTCTTTTCCCTGAATCCTCTCAGTTTGCTGCTAAAAGACTTGACGTCACCCTTCCATCTTCCCTCAGCTTCATCCGTGCACACCCTACCCTATATATTATCCAGCTGGCTGGCGGGCTTCCTTTATTCCAGTTTCTTTTTTAGGAGATGCCTTTTGACTTCTCCTGTCTTCTGGTAGTAGGGACTTTGCTGAGCCCTTGACTTCCTCTCATCTGGACCGCTGTGCTGCCGCCCTACTTCAAATCCTCCCCACGCTGCTGCCAGTGCCACCTCGCTAAAACAGTCTGATCTCACTCTTCCCCCTCTGGAAAGCCTTCAGTGACTCCTCTTTTCTAAGCTTAAAATCACACTCTTCATGGGCTCCTAGGCCTTTCGCAGTCTGGCCCCGCCTGCTCTGCAGCTGTACCAAGCACCATGTAAGTCGCTGGCTCTACACCCAAGCGCTGGCCTGACTTACAGCCACCTTCCAGCTGCCCTGCTAGCAGCAACCCTTCTGTAGACGCTAACGTCCGGCCACCTGTTTCTCCTGGACCCCGTTTCAGATATGACTCATGCTTTTGGCGGGACGCTGCAGTCGTGACTTTTCTAATTTTGTCTGTTAGTGAAATATTTAAACTTGACATATGGTGATAACTTTTCATTAGTTGTGTGTACATTTCAGTCTGTTACGGATAAACTATGCGGCAGCTTACAATGATGCCTGCAGAACAGAACGAGCAATAAAATGAGAACGCTGAGGAGAGGGGGGTACCTGACTGCAAGACGAGGTTGGTGCCCTGCAGACCTCTTCGTGATGAGACGACAGCTTTATCCTGAAGTAGGCTCTCAGCTTTTGGAGCCAAGAGTACAGAGAAGTACAAGTCGTCTTTACGTTTAACACTAGAGAATGACAATAATAAATACGTAATAAGTAACACAGCAACAATTGCCCTTGATATACACAGTTTATGGTCACCAGGCACAGCACAGGGTGGTGACTGAGTAGAAGGCTCTTTAATGGTCTTGCCAAATCCAGGTGTATAGTAAGTCCCCTACAGACGAACCTTCAAGTTGCAAACTTTCAAAGATGCAAACGTGCCTGCTAGCCCCTGTATATCGGCTGTCATACTGTCCTGTACTTTTCAAGGTACTGTACTGTTAGATTAAAAGTGTTTTTATTTTTTGTTTGTTTTTTATGTATGTATTATTAATGTGAAAAGTATTATAAACCTATCACAGTACCGTATTATATAGCCAATTGTGTTAGTTGGGTACCTAGGTTAACGTTGTTGGACTTATAAACAAATTGGACTTACGAACACCCTCTCAGAACGGAACTCGTTTGTATGTAGGGGACTTACTAGGCATCTGAGCCAGCTGAACTGTGATTTACACATCGATAAGGTAGACAACCATTTTTCTTCTCCCACTGCCAGGAAGAGGAAACACACACACACACACACACACACACACACACACACAGACACAAGCAGCTTGGAAACATTATTTTTGGGTTAGAGGTAGTAGCAGAGATCCCTGATATCAGTTCTCCTCTTCTTTGTAGAACGAATCCAGAGTCAATCTGGGAAGATTGCCATGCAGCTAGATGGCTGCCTTTCCTAACTTCCACTTGTAGCCAAGTGTGGCCACGTTGACTACATTTTGGTCAATGAGACATAAGCATACTTCTTGTGAGACCACTGGGAAATGGCCTTAGAAAAAAAGGCGTGTTTCCCTTCTCTCCCACTTATCTCTTCTGGGTGGTGGAATGAAAAAGTGATGGCTGGAGCTTGAAGAGCTACTTTGGGCCATGGGGCAGAGGAGTAAGATGGAAAGAGCTGGCATCTTGGAGCTTCTAGGGCCATTGATGAGTGTGGGTGTGTATGAGAATTATAGCTAAAGCTAATCTTAACTGAGAAAAAGGGGATGTTGTTTGGAAGCTGGAGTCCATGGCCCCAGCGGGTGACTGTGAAAGATTACGGTCAACGGAGGGGGATGATTTGACATGTTTCCCACCTGGCACCTTGGAGGAGGTTGAGTCCTCAAAGTTAGAATTCTCTCAGAAGCTAAAAGAACCTTTTTAGTGAGAGACTTTATAAAAGTTTGGGCTAAATCAGAGGTCTTTTGGTTCCTGAGAGATGGTGTCACACATCTAGGGGAGAACCGCTCTCTGCATCCTCAGAACAATTAGATGGAGAGAGGCCAGAGTAAGTACCCTTCACACAGATGTTATTGCTCTCCTGGTGGGGACATTCTCATTCTACGGATCAGTACTTCTTTCTTTTTAATTGTGGTGTAGTAATTTATTATATGCATAGACTACAATTGATTTACCTATTGTGTGGACGGGCATTTGTATTGAGTCCAGATTTGAACTGTCATGAATACAGTTGAACAGTCTTATACTTGCCCTCTGGTGGACATATACAATACCATTTTGTTCACTGTTTTCTGGCTGTTCTATAATTCCTTTGTTCCTTTCTTCTCTTGCTCTCTTTCTTTGTGATTTGATGATTTTCTGTAGTGGTATGCTTAGGTTCCTTTCTGTTCAGCTTTTGTGTATCTATTATGGATTTTTGTTTTGTGGTTACCATGAGGCTTATATAAAATATCGTATATCTATAATAGTATATTTTCCGCTAACAATCTAAGTTTGAATGCATACAAAAGCTCTACATTTTTACTCTAATCCATTTTCTTTTTGATATCACAATTTACATCTTATTTTATTGTGTATCCCTTAACAAGTTGTTTATAGTTATTTTTAAGACATTTTTGTCTTTTAACTCTTATTCTCACTTTGAGTAATTTACCCACTACCATTAAAACATTAGAGTATTCTGAATTTAACTATACATTTGCCTTTACCTGTGAGATTTATACTTTCATAGTAATTGGCACCTTTAATTGCAGCTTGAAGAAATCCATTTACCATTTCTTGTAAGGCAGGTCTAATGGTAATGAACTCCTTCAGCTTTTGCTTTTCTGGAAAACACTTTATCTCTCCATTTCTGAAGGACAGTTTTGCCAGGTGGAGTATTCTTGATTGGCAATATTTTTCTTTCAGCGCTTTACATACATCATGCTACTCACTTCTGGCCTGCAAAGTTTCTCCTGAAAACTCTGCTGATGGTCTTACGGAGGTCCCCTTATATGTAACACGTTGTTTTCCTGCTTTTAAGATTTCTCTCCTTTAACTTTTGACATTTTAATTATAACGTGTCTCAGTATGAGTCTCTTTGGAGTCATCTTCTTTGGAGCTCTAGAATTCCTGGATGTAGATGTCTGTTTCTTTTCCCAGTTTAGAGAAGTTTTCAGCCATTATTTCTCTGAATAATCTTTCTATCCCTTTCTCTCTTCGCTTCTGGTATCTCTGCAATGTAAATGTGGGTGCCCTTGGTGAAGTCCTGTAAGACTAAGCTGTCTTCATTGTTTTTCTTTTCTTTTTGCTCTTTGGACAAATTCTACTGCCCTTTCTTGGAGTTTGCTGACCGATGCTTCCTTTGCTTCATCTATTCTGCCATCGAACCCCTCTGTGGGATTTTTCAGTTCAGTTATTGAATTCTTCAATTCTGTGATTTCTGTTTGGTACTTTCTTGTATTTTCTATCTCTTTGTTGAAATTCTCACTTTATTCATGCATTTTTTCCCCTCCTGACCTCGGTGAGGACAATTTTGAACTGTTTACGAGGTAAATGACTTATCTGTTTCATGAAGGTCTGTGCTGGAGTTTTATCTTTTTGTTTGGAACATAGTCCTCTGTTTCTTCATCCTTCTTGACCATCTGTTGAAGTTTCTGTGCGTTAGATAAACAGCCACCTCTCTCAGTCTTGAGGGAGTGGTCTTGTGTAAGAAATGAAACTTATCCTTCCTCCCAACCCCACCTCTTGATTCCTTCATAGTTGTGTGAGTGACCAAGCTTTCTTCTTTGTGTTTGGGGGCACGGGGCGGGGGCGTGGGAGGGCATTGTTTCTTTCTTGTTTCTGGCTCCCAGTACTTGAGGGTTTTTGAAGAACTGTAAGCGTCCCAAAGGAGAAGCCAGACCCTCAGGCAGCAGCTTTTAAAGAATGCAGATAGACCTCTTTAAGGGAAAGACCGGGAAGTGGGCCTTTCCGTCTCCGTCTCCTCCCTCTGGACTGAGCCCTGGGGAATACCCGGTTAAGAACTGCTTTGTCGTTTGTTACAGTCCTGTGGGACTGGTGAACAGTAAGCTCTCTTGGCCACCACAGCCAGGGGGCGTGACCCCAGGGTGGCAGCTGCGGAAGCCATGGCATCAGACATGTGCAAAAGCTCCTTTCAGGGAGACACTGGTGACCTGGATTCCGGAGAAGGAGAGTGGCAAGATGGTGCCGTCAGCCTCGCTGGTCTGCAGAGACGGTCCCATTCAGCCCCTACATGTGTCTTAAATAGAAGCCTGACCATCAGACTGCGGCTTTTAAGATACATAAATAGGCCTAGCTCATGGAAAGACCGTGAGATGGACGTGCCAGTCTGCGGCCTTTGTGCTGAGATTTGGGGGGGATCACCACTGAGTCCTGCGAGCCCATTGGTTTCCTATACGTTGTGGGTCTCGTGGGTGCAAGCCCCGTTGGCCTTCAGAGCTAGGTATTTGGGGGCTTGTCCCTTGGGTGGAAATTTAAAAGCTGGGCTGCGAAATTTTGAGTTCAGACTGAACCCACACTCCTTGGATGGGACTTGAACCCACCATCCCTGACTTAAGAGGGGACTCAAAACCACTGTCTTTTAATTAAAACCATTCACCTGGTCTGAAACCGCAGAACTCAACTCAGGACTTAATGAAGTCCAGGTTCTTCTGTCTCAGTGCAGAAAGAATTCACCAAGAGGCAAATTGACAGGCAACAGAAGTCATTTATTAGTATAGGATGCTTGTGAGAGATACAAGCGGGCAGGCAAGAGGGTACCGTCCTGAGAACTTAGTGGGCTACAGTTTTAGAATCGAAGGAAAAGTGGGGAGGGGGAAAAGACCACCTTCTTCCTTGTTCTTTGAGTCTTCCATCATTAACTCCTCCTACACTTTGGGTTGGGGAGTTTTTGACCCTATATGGCCCAACCGGGACTGTCATGGTGCTATGGAAATAAGCAAAAAGGTGGTAACATATACTAAAATATGGTAAATCATCTCAGGTTTCAGTATAATGTCACCTTTCCCCTGTATTTTTATTTTTAGTGTGCATAGAGTGACCTCAACCAGCAGGGTGCAGGTGTCATTGCCTTGATTTACAGTTTTGTTGTTTGTTTCTGTTGTTAAGCCTGCTTTCTTGAGTGATCATTAACTTACAGGGGTCTCCCAAAGTTCCCTTTCTACTTAGGATCCCCTCATGGGATTAAGTATTTAATCACCTACTTTGTCCCTTTACTCCGTCCCTCTCAGAGCCCTTCACTCTTCAGAAAGGAGCTGGGAGTTGTGAGTTCCTCCTGAATGCATGTCACTGTGCGAGGGCATTTCTGGACTTCTTTCAGAGGGAATTCTTTTCATTTGTAGCTGTAGATTCAGTGTGTCCCCGGGAGAGAGTGAGTTCAGGAGTCTCCTACGTGACCATCTTGAACCAGAATCCATCTACGTTTAACTTTTCAAGGAAACTCCATATTGTCTTTCATAGCGGCCGTACCAATTTACATCCTCCAAAACAGTGCACGAGGGTTCCCTTTTCTCCACATCCTTACTAGCGTTTCTTATGTTTTATCTTTTTAAAGATAGTCACTCATGGAAATTCCCTGGCAGTCCAGTGGTTAGCAGTCTGAGCTTCCACTGCAGGGGCACAGGTTGGATTCCTGGTTGGGAAACTGAGATCCTGCATGCCGTGTGGTGAAGCCAAAAATGAAAACAAAAAATACAGTCATTCAGCAGGTCGAAGGTGATGTCTCATTCTGGTTTTGATTTGGAGACTTTAGGAATATGAATATATATATGCATATGTATATAAAATTATGTTATCAAATATAGAAAACTTAAATTATTTCTTTTCAATTCTTATGCCTTTCATTCCTTTTTTTTTTCTTGTGGTACGAGGGCCTCTCACTGTTGTGGCCTCTTCCGTTGCGGAGCACAGGCTCCGGATGCGCAGGCTCAGCAGCCATGGCTCACGGGCCCAGCCGCTCCGCGGCATGTGGGATCTTCCCGGACCGGGGCACAAACCCGTGTCCCCTGCATCGGCAGGCGGACTCTCAACCACTGCGCCACCAGGGAAACCCTTTTATTCTTTTTTTTTTGTACCTCATTACTCTGGTTAGGACTTTCGGTACTATGATGAACAGCAGTGGTAGGGGTGAGCATCATTGTCGTGTTCCTGATCTTAGGGGAAAAGCTTTCGGCTTTCCATTGAGTATGGTGTTAGCTATGGGTTGTCATGTATGGTTTTATTATGTCGAGGTACATTCCTTCAATACCCACTTGTTGAGACTTGTTATTATAAACATATGTTGAATTTTGTCAATTGATTTTCTGCATCTATTAAAATGACCATATGATTTTTCTTCTGGTGCACAACAGTGATTTGGTATCTCTATACATTACAAAATCATCACCACAATAAATCTAGTTACCATCTGTCACCACACAGACATATTACGTTATCATTGACTGTATCCTACAACTGTACATTACACCCCCATGACTCGTTTATTTTGTATCTCTAATCTCCCTCACTTATTTCATTCACCTCCCCTCTGGCAACCGCTTGTTTGTTCTGTGTATCTATGAGTCTGTTTCTGTTTTGTTATGTTTGTTTACTTGTGTTTTTAGATTCCACTTGTAAGTGAAATCATACAGTATTTGTCTTTCTGTCTCTGACTTATTTCACTTAACATAATACCATCGAGATCCAGTCATGTTGTTGCAAATGGCTTTTTATGGCTGAGTAATATCCCATTGTATATACATAAATATATATATCACATCTTCTTTATCCATTCATCTGCTGATGGACACTTCAGATTGTTTCTGTATCTGGGCTATCGTAAATAATGCTGCAATGAGCCTAACGGTGCATGTACCTTTTCAAATTAGTGTTTGCGTTTTTCTTTTTTTTCAGAAAAATACCCAGAAGTGGAATTGCTGGATCATATGGTAGTTCTATTTTTAATTTTTTAAGGAGCCTCCCTACTGTTTTCCATAGTGACTGCACCAATTTTACATTAATTTTGTAAATCATATTGATCATATAACTTTTATCCTTCATTTTTTTTTAATGAAGTTGTATATCACCTTGATTTCACAGATATTGAACCATCATTGTATCCCTTGAGTAAATTACACAGACAATGGTGTATGATCCTTTTAATGTTGAGTTTGTTGAGGATTTTACCAACTGTGTTTATCAGGGATATTTGCCTGTAATTTGCTAGTGTCATCCTTGTCTGGTTTTGGTATCAGGGTGATGCTGGCCTTGAAGATGAACTTAGAAGTGTTCCCTCCTCTTCCATTTTTTGGATGAGTTTTAGAGGATTGATTGGTATTAATCCTCCTTTTAATGTTTGGTAGAATTCACCAGTAAAGGCTGAACTTTGTTTGGAGGTTTTGTTACTGATTGAATTCTCCTTACCAGTAATCTTCCTGTTCATGTTTTATATTTGTTTCTAATTCAGTCTTCGTAAGTCATATGTTTCTAGGAATTTCCCCATTTCTTCTAAATATCATATTTGTCGGTGTATAATGATTTTTATAGTAGTCTCTTAATCTTTTGCATTTTTATGTTATCAGTAGTAACATTTCCTCTCTCAGGTCTGTTTTTTTCATTTAAGTCCTCTCTATTTTTCTTGGTGAGTCCAGCTACTCATTTGTCAATTTTATCTTTTCAAGGAACCAGTTCTCAGTTTCATTGATCTTTTCTATTGTCTTTTAAAACACTGTTTTATTTATTTCCTCTCTGATCTTTGTTATTTCCTCCCTTATAACTTTGGCCTTTGTTTAATCTTCTTTTTGCCTTGTTCCTGAGGTATGAAGTTAATTTCAAATTGTTTCTTGACGTAGGTATTTTTGCTATGAACTTCCACCTTAGAACTTGTTTTGTTGCATCACAAAAGTTTTGAAATGCTGTATTTCTAATTTCATTTGTCCCAAGGTATTTTTTTTATTCTTTTGATTTCTTCTTAGACCCACTGATTTTTCAAGGAGCTTGTTGTATAATCACATATTGTGAATTTTCCTGTTTCTTTCTGTAATTGATTTCTAGTTTTATACCATTGTAGTTAGACAAGATGCTTGATATGACATGTCTTCTTAAATGTATTAAGACTGGCTTGTCTCCAAACATATGATCTATCCTGGAGAATGTTCCATGTACGCTTGAGAAGAATGGGTATGCTGCTTTTGGATGGACTGTTCTGTATCTATCTGTTAAGTCTACTCTATTGTGTCAGTTAAGGCTAATGTTTACTTATTCTCCACTGATGAAAGTGGGGCATTAAACTCACCTACTATTATTGTGTTGCTGTCTGTTTCTCCCTTCTGGTCTGTTAATGTTTGCTTTATAGATTTAGATGCTGCTCTGCTGGGTGCCTGAGTATTTACAGTTTTATCCTCTTGTTGGATTGACCCTTGTATTATTTTGTAATGCCCTTTTTTGTCTCTTATTACAGTCTTTATTTGAAAGTCTATTTTGTCTGATATAAGTATAGCTACTCCAGCTTTCTTTCGGTTTCCATTTGAATGGAATGTCTTTTTCTGTCCCTTCACTTTCAGCTTGTGTGTGTTCTTACATCTGAAGTGAGTCTCTTGTAGGCAGCAGAGTCTTGTTTTTTATTTTTAATCATTTTTTAAAATTTTTAATTACATTTTAATTAAATTTTTAAATTAAATTTTTAATATTTTTTAATCACTCTTTTTCATTCTTTTTGCTGCTCTGAGTTCCACTGCTCTTTGAGTTCACTGATCATTTTTTCTGCCTCATGTAGTTTGCTCTTAAACCCCTCTAGTGTATTTTTCAGGGCAGTTATTGTGTTCTTCAGCTCTTTGACATCTATTTGGTACTTTCTTATATTTTCTCTCTCTGCTGAAATTCTCATGGTGTTCATCCATTCTTCTCCTGAGTTTGGTGAGCACCTCTGTGACCATTACTTTGAACTCTTTATCAGGTAAATTACTTCTCTCCATTTCATAAAGGTTTTGTTTTTCTTTTAGTGAGATTTTATTATGTTCTTTTGCTTGGAACACACCCTGTGTTTCTTCATTATTTTCTTGACTCTGTTTTGGTTTCTGTGCATTAGATAAAACAGCTCCCTTTCCCAGTCTTGCAGGAGTGGCTTCATATAGATGATACACCTTGTCGTTCAACACTACCCTCACACTTGGTTGTCTCTCAGACCTTCTGAGTGTCCAACATTCTTTTATTTCTGATGGTTCACTCTATTTTATTTTTATTTGAGGCTATGCCAAGACCTGTCAGTGTCCCAGGATCTCAGTCAGCACCTAGATTCAGGCTGATTGTAAGCCAGACCCTCTGACAGCAGTTCTTTAAATATGCAATATATACAGTCCTATGGGACCACAACTCTGGCCACCAGTGCCAGATGAACTAGAAGTGTCCCCTGGGCAGCAGTCACAAAAGTCAGGGCTCTGGTCTGGGGGTACCAATGAGCTGTAGTGAGAGGGAGTGCACAGATGGCATGCACTGGTCTACATCCCCTGAAAACACATCTGCAGTCCGCTGGATGTGTGCTAAACTGGAAGCCTGCCCTGTATTCAGAAGCTCCAAGATAAGCAAATAGGCCTCTTTTAAAGAGAGACCAAGGATATGTTTCAGTCTTGTTTTTATACAGCGCCCTGGTGGTGGTAGCATGCCAAGAACTATCTTTCAGGTTGTTACAGTCCCATGGGACCCAGGATCACAAGGCTCCCTGGCCACCAGTGCCAAAAGATGCTGGGGCATCCTCGGGTAGCAGCTGCAAAGACTGAGGCACCAGATGTAAAAGCCAGGGCACCATATTAGTGTAAATGCTTCTCTTTAGGAGATATCGGTATTCTGTAGCGCAGCAGAGAGAGTGTGAAGATAGCACCTGGTCTTTGGGAAGGATTATAGTTAGATGTGTGTTTAATTAATCTAATCAATGCGTCTATGATGATAAGCTAATAAACTTTCACAGAAAGACTGAGCTCCTGGGTCTGTTCACTCCTGCCGTGCCACAGAAGTGGTAGCCTTTAAAGAATCCTTGCTCTGTTGGTTACAGTTCTGTGGGACCCCTGAGTGTAAGCCCCATTGACAAATCAGAGCCAGGCAAAATAGAGATGTCCCATGGTGGCAGCTGCAAAAACTAGGCACCAGGCATAAAACCAGCCCACCAGATTCACGTAAAAGGTCCCCTCTGGGAGTAACTGTGCTCTGGAGTGCAAAGATGATACCACTGGGTGGAGCAGAGGGTGAGCAACATGATGGCATCTGCTGGGAAACAGAAATGAAAAAAAGAAAAAAGGCCTCCACCAGCTAGTGCACGAGGGAGGGTGATTGTGAAGATGGTGCCCACTGGCTAGAGTAAGTCAAAGAAAGAGTATAGAGATGGTGCCCCCAGGAAAGAAAAGCCTAGAGTTAAAAGACAATGGCACCCACAGCTGTAGCAAGGCAGAGGGAGAGCCAGAGATGGCACCCAAGAATCCTCTGTCCCCAGGCAGTTCCCAAGTGTACGTCAGATCAGAAGCCGGCCCTGGTCTGATGCTCCAAGACAAGCAGATGGGTCTCCCCAACACAAAGTCTGGGCACCCCTCGATCAGCCACTTCCACGCTGGGCCCTAGGGCACATGAGTCCAGGTGTGTATGCCCTTTAAGAGCTGTTTCTCAGGTTGTCTATAGCCTTGTTGGGGACACAAGCCCCATTGGTTTTGAAAGCTAGATGGTTTGGGGGCTTGCCTCTCAGGGGCAGGTCTTAAAAGTTGGAGTGCTGATGTGGGGTTTAAACCCTTCACTCCTCAGGGATTGCTGAGTTCCCTCCTGACCGTGGGTTTTGGCTCTGGAGGTGGGGCTTTATGGCGAGATGGTGTCCCAGCCCCTCTCACCTGCTTCAGGGTGGGCTGTCTCATTTGTCCAGTGTGTAGGAGTCACTCAGCCAGGTGTTAGGCTTTTTCAGAGGAAGTTGTTCAATAGGTAGCCATAGATTTTGTGTGTTTGTGAGAGGGGGTGAGTTCAGAATCCTCTTACGTCACCATCTTGAACTGGAACTGCCCAGATGATCTTTTTTACATGGAGATAATAAGATGTTCTACCAGCTTTGTGGATTTGAATGTCCCGTTCCTTCCCCAGGTTTGGGAAGTTCTCAGCTATTATTTCTTTAAATAAACTCTCTGCCCTCTTGTCCTTCTGGTACATCAGTTATTCTTAGATTTGCTTTTCTGATTGAATCCCATCACTCTCATAGGGTTTCTTCACTTTAAAAAAAAATCTTAGTTCTCTTTTCTCTTTCAACTGAATCATTTCTAACTTCACATCCTCTGAGTCTCTCATTCTTTCTTCCATCTGATCTGTGCTCTTATCTATGCTGTCTAATGAATTCTTCTTCTCATTCATTGATTTCTTCGGCTCCAGAATTTGTTGGTTTATTTTTATAATTTTAATGTCTTTGGTAAAGATCTCCTTCTGTACATTTATTTTTGAGTTCATTGAATTGCATTTCTGAGTTTCTTGTAGCTTGTTGCATTTCTTTATGACAGCTATTTTGAATATCTGTTAGATCTCAATGTTCTGTGCCTTTGAGTTCGGTTGCTGTAGAATTATTTTCTTTTTATGATGCCATAATACCATGATTTTTCAAAATGTTTGATGAAATAGTACCTTTGCCTTCACATTGATGTAGCAAACACTTTTCTTCATTAAGGAATTATTTGTTTACTTTGGCTTTTGCAGTTCAGCATGCTGGCGCTATATGTATATAGTGTGTGTGTGGTGTCCAGAAAGTTCCATAGGCTTTCTTCACTCTTTTTTTCTTTTTGCTCTTCTGACTGAATAATTTTACATGACATATATTCAATATTTGAGTTTGATTCTTTGCGTGGTTGAATCTTCCTTTGAAGCTCTCTGTTGAGTTCTTCAATTCAGTCATTGAATTCTTCAGCTCTATAATTTCTGACTTTGTTTCTGTTTCATTGTTGAACTTCTCATTTTGTTCATGCGTTGTTTAATTTCTTTTATTTCTGTGTCTCTGTGTTCTTGTATTTTACTAAACTAAGAAGATTATTTTGAGTTCTTAGGCAGTTCATAGATCTCAGTTTCTTCAGGGTCAGTTATGGGAGCTTTGTTAGTTTCATTTGGTAGTGTCATCTTTACCTGATTTTGTGTGTGTGTGATTTTTTTTTTGCGGTGTGCGGGCCTCTCACCATTGTGGCCTCTCCCGTTGTGGTGCACAGGCTCCAGACGCACAGGCTCAGCGGTCATGGCTCACGGGCCCAGCCGCTCCGCGGCATGTGGGATCTTCCCGGACCGGGGCACGAACCCGCGTCCCCTGCATCGGCAGGCGGACTTGCAACCACTGCGCCACCAGGGAAGCCCGTGTGTGTGATTCTTGATTCCTTACATTGGTATCTAAGCATCTGAGTAAGCAGTCTCCTGTTCCAGACTTCACAGGTTCACTTTGGCAGAGACAGTTCTTCTCCAGTCCACTCTGCTTGGGTTTTTGAATGGGGCAGCTGGTAGCATCCTCGGGCACATGGCGTTTGCTGCTGCGACCTATTTTTAGGTGAAGCTGCTGCCTGAGCTCTGAGGTCTGGGGGCCGGGGTGGGTGGGGCTGACTGAGAACCAGTAGATAGCACTGCTGGCTTGGTTCCCTGCCCACACACAGGGTGTGGATGGGCCCTGCAGTTGTCTGGATTCTCTGGTCAGGCTTCCCAGTTGGGTGGGTATGAATTAGCCTCACTGTTTGGGGGAGGGTGGTAGAATGGGCCCCAAGGCCAGTATGGCTCATTGTCTGGGGACTCAGATCCGGCAGAACCGCACACTGAGATGGGGCTGCCGACTTTGCAGACAGACAGAGCTGCTGGCAGCTCTCTGCTCATTTGCCACTTTAAGTGGGGCTGAAGGATGGGCGACTCATCTTCCTGGGTGCACTGGCTAGGTTTCCTTATCAGGCAGGTCTGGGGACAGCAGCAAGCAATAAGTTGGGCTATGAATGAGCTTTGCTGCCTGGGGCGGGCCAGCAGAACAGGCCCCAAGACGGCAGTGTTAATGAACATGCTCCAGGGCTGGCAATGCTCATTGTTTAAAGTCTCAAATGAGGCAGAGCTGTGCGCTGAGTTCCCTTGCCAGACAGGGCCACCATCTTGGCTTTGCTGCCCTGCAGAGCAGCTGGCCGGGCTCTCAGCTTGAGTACGCTGGGTTACGTAGCTTCTCAGGTGCTCCAACCAGGCTTCCTGGTCGTGTGGGACAGAGAGTGTATACTTAGCTGTAGATGGGGCTATGAATTAAGTTTCCCTACCTGAGAAAGTCAGCAGAACAGCCTCCAAGGCTGGCAAGGCTAGCCATTTGGGGTCCTAAACCAGGCAGGACTGAAGTTCCCTGGTCAGACTGAGGCACCACTTGGGCTGTGTAGATGTGCAGAGCTGCTGGTACATACGACTACTTGGGCGCAGTGCGTAGGTATTCATTCTGTCAGGATCTGAGAGCCGGTTGCCATAAAGCCCCATCTCCTTCTGCCACAATCCGATCTGCAGTCACCAGGCCTCACAGGACTCCCCTTGAGAGGTGGGCGTGAACGGGCTTCCTGGGAAGCAACTCACAACACTGGGTGTCCAACTTGGGCTTTCTTTTTCCCACTGGGGAATCTGTAGGCCCAGGGATGCCGTCTCGGGGCAGTGCTGCAACGGCCTGGAGGAGGGGCGTCGTGGTCCGAATGTAGCTGCTCTTCTTACCCTTCTAATATGAGCCTTCTTGGTCTCCAAAATTTGTGTCGTTTCTTTTCCTATCTCTTTGTCAAACTTACTTTGTTCTTGTATTTTTAAAATTTAGATTGTTTATCTGTGTTATCTGTAGCTGTCTGAGCTTCATTCGATCAATTGTTTTGAACTCTTTATCAGGCAACTTGTGCAACTCCATGTGGGGGGGCGGTCAGTCACTGGTAGTTTATTGTGTTTCTTTGGTGGTGTGTTTCCGTGACTCCTATGAGCCCTGTAGCCCTCCATGGGTATCTGCGCATTTGAAGAAGCAGTCACCTCTTCCAGACTTTATGGGCTGAGTTTAGTGAGGAAAGACCTTCTGTGGGTGGGGACGTGCTTTAGCATACTGTGGCCCTGTGTCGAGTGGTGCAGGGCACCAAGCGTGAGGGCACGCGACAGCGCTGAGTTGGGGGTGGGCATGGTGTTGCGCTGGCTCAGGCCACCAGGGTCCATGACTTCAGCTGGGGTTTTCAGTGATGCCTCCAGATCAGTGGTGTGGGATCAGGGCAGGTGACTTGTCATGGCAAGGGCTGCTGGCACACAGGCTGTGGTGAGGGCCAGGTCCAGCGGTGAGGCCTGGGGCCAGCTGGGGATGTGAAAGCCGTTGCAGGGGCCGGGGCTGTGAGTGTGCGCTCACACAGCTGGAGGAGCTGGGTGTAGGTGTGTGCGTGACGGTGAGAAGTGGTGATGGGAATCGGGGCTTGCTGCACGCAGGCACAAAGACGCAAGACTTAACTGGGCACACGTGGCAGGGTAGGCCAGTGACAGGATTGTCACTGGGGCTGGATTCAGGGGCCCAGGCAGCGGCTGGGACCCAGGCTGTGCCAGTGTTCACTTGAGGAGCTGCAGGGCTAGCCGTGGGTATCTGTGCCAGACGTCAGGGCGGCTGCTTGCAAACGGGCGACTGCAGGGCCTCGCCCCGTTCGTGCCAGTGGTGGTGCGGGCTGAGCCTGGGTGCCCCAGCAGCGGTGGGAGCCTGCGCTGTTGGTGTGCGCTCGTGCAGTTACAGGGCTGAGCTGCGGCTGCGTGCGCCGCTGTGAGGCAGCCGCAGGGGACTAGACTGTTGTTAAGCATGCACTCCGCCAGAGGCCGGGGCTGCCTGCTGGCTTGGAGCCTCGCACCCAGGGTGTCCCCCCGTGGTGCGAGCTGGGTCAACTCAGGCAGCTGGAGTCTACACATGTGCACTGCTGTGAGGCCCTCAGCAGCGGACCCTGCAGAGGGTCCACTGCCGTTACGCTGGCCCCTGGTCTGCTCCGCGGTGAAAGCTACTGGGTTTTCTGCAGAGCACTGCAGCGGGGACTCCATCACTTACACCGCACGGCTGGTGATGGATACCCCTGCCCTTCTTCCCTGTTCCTGGCCGTCTCTAGACGTCTCAGCTATGCCAGTCTCTGGGTGGCGACACTGAAGCAGGTCCTTCATGAGGGGCCCTGAAAGGCGGGGAAGCTGGTCCCTGACCCAGCTCTCGAGGGGAAGCCTCTCCAGCCGGTGAGCTCCCTCGTGGCGCTGAGCAGCGACAGCCTGAGGGGTGGGACGATGCAGGCTAATGAAGCTATTCCTCTTACCCTTTTTGTGCCGTTATTCTCAGGGTCTTTGTTCCACTGTATTCATGAAGCTTCTTAAGTGAATCCCTGAGCTCTCCCCGAGCGATGTTCATTTGCGGAGAACATCTAATTGTAGTTTGCTGTGGGAGGACAGAGACGGGGGTCTCCTACTCTGCCATCTTAGTGACGTCACTCATCACCAAGGATAATTTAGAATTGCGTTACTTAATTTCCATACATTCAGAAAATTTCTAGCTATTTTCTTTTGTTGATTTCAAACTTAATTATTGTCATGTAAATTTTTCTGTATGATAGTGATCTTTTGAATTTGTTGTGATTTGCTTTGTGGTGCAACACGTAATCTAATTAGATAAATGTTCCAAGTAATGGCAAAAATAACATGTTTTCTTTGGTTGTTGGGTATCATGTTCTGTATATGTCAGTTAGGTTAACTAGGGTATCGGGTCAAATACTCTATATCCGTACTGATTCTTTTGTTTCCTCAATTCATGATTTACTAAGAGATGTGTCTTAAAATCTCCAATTATGGTTGCTGACGTATCTATTTCTTTTTTATTCTATTACTTTTTGCTTTATATCTCTTAAAGCTATAGTATTGGTTGCAGTCAAACTGTTTCATCTTCCCATTGAATTTACTCCTCTAATTACTGGGACATCTCTCTATCTCTAGAAATATTGATACTTCATCTGAGATTCATGAAGACCCAGCAGTTTTCTTTTGCTTCATGTTTGCTGATTTTCTTACCTTTTCAGTTCAATCTGTCCTTATATTTAGAGTATGTATGTCTCTCATAAATAGTACATAGTTGAGTCTTTAAAAAAAATTCCCTCTGACAATTCCCTTTTAATTGGAATGTTTAGTTTACCACCTTGCTATCTTTTTAGAAGAAAAATTTCCCATTTATTTGGAATCCTTGATTCTAGAAACAAATTGGGCTTTATAGCATGGATAAAAGGCTCAAGTAATTCCAACAGAAACACACACACACACACACACACACACACACCAAGTAGCTCTAAATCACAGTTAGAAAAATGAGCATCTATAATTTTAACTTTCAATTACCACTTAATACGTAATGGCATTGCTTTCAAATATGTGTGCCTAACAACCATGGGTTAATGTTATATCAGGACAGTGATAATGGGATTCTCTGATTCCCTGGTCTGTACCTGGGCTTGGGTGACTGTCAGTCTAAGTGACAATGTATCCTGTGACATATACAAATCAGTTATCACTTTCTGGATAGAAGATGTTTTCTATACTCTGAATTCACTGACAAATTAAAATAGTTAATATTAAGTCATGATATGTTCTTCTGCAGTGGATGGCTCAGATTACAAAGAAAGGTTTTCCTTTCATTCTCCCATTTGTCATTTTTTATAGATTATTTACTACCTGCAGAGTCACCTGACATTCCTTTTAAAACCTTTTGCATTTGGACTTGGCTCAAAATAAGGCACGACTAAAGGATCATTCCTTGTCTCCCTCCCCTCCCCCAACGTAGGTAGATACCTTTGCCCCAAAGTACACTGGTGGAAATTGATTTTCTGCCACATACCATAAAATCACCAGAAAAACACAACATAAAGCAAACATTTACCGCCCGCAGGGGAGAATGAAGCTCAGTTATAAGATGGACATCGGTAAAGTTCATGGTTTAGATTTCATTATAGGTTAATAAAGCGTTCATTATAGGTTAATAAAGCTCAAAATTAAATCATTCCGCTTAAAATCAATCACAGAGACTTATTCTACTTATTGCTCTGACTTCCTAACATGTTTAAAGTAGGACTTTACGTGCCTGTGGAGAATGTCTTCGGACCTGTGTGGGCTGAAGGTGGGAGGATATGCACAAGCTGTAAATGTAATTAGAACGAAGAATGCATTTTTTTCAAGGGAAAAATCTTTAACAACAACAACAAAACATAGTCACCAGTGCACAAACGATTACCTGAAAAAAGAAATAGTAGGGAATAAAAGATGGGATACATATAAAAGGCACTAGATTCATTGGTCCCCGGGTCATCCTGGAGACACACCACAGAGGAAATCTGGAGTCACCCTTTTATTTTTCATTCAGGTATAGTTGTCATAAAACCTTATACTATTTTCAGGTGTACAATATAATGATTTGATATTTGTATATATTGCAAAATGATCACCATGATAAGTCTAGTTAACACCTGTCACCATACAGTTAAAAAATTTTTTCTTTTGATGAGAACTTTTAAGAGCCGCTCTCAGCAACTTTCAAATATACATTATTATTAACAGTAGTCACCTTGCTGTATATTGCATCCCTACGACTTGTTTATTAGCTGTAAGCTTGTACCTTTTGACCACCTTCACCCATTTCTCCCAACCTCCAGCCTCACGCCCACCTCTGGCAACCACCAATCTATGTTCTGTCTCTGAGTTCAGTGTTTTGCCCACAGTCAGTGAGATCATATGGTATTTGCCTGATTTATCTCACTTAGCACATAATGCCCTCAAAGTCCATCCGTATTGTTGCAAATGGCAAGAGTTAATTCTTTTTTATGGCTGAATAACACTCCATTTTGTGTGTGTGTGTGTGTGTATGTATGTATATATGTGACATTTTTTTATTCATTCATCCGTCAGTGGACACTTAGATTGTTTCCATATCTTTGCTGTTATAAATAATGCTACAATGAATGTCAGGGTGCTTATATCTTTTCCAGTTAGTGATGTTTTCTTCAGATAAATATCCAGAGTTGCTGGATCATATGGTAGTTCAATTTTTAATTTTTTGAGGATCTTTCATGCTGTTCTCCACAGCGGCTGCACCAACTTACCTTCGCACTAACAGCTCACAAGTGGTCCCCTTTCTCCACTTCCTTGTCGACACTTGTTATCTCCTGTCTCTTGGACGATAGACATTCTAACAGACGTCAGACGATATCTTCTGGTGGTTTTGATTTGTATTTCCCTGATGATTATGATGTTTAAGATCTTTTCATTTACGTTTTGGCCATCAGTACATCTATAAGAAGAATGAGGCTCTGCCCATTTTTTTTAATATATTAAAAAATAGGGCTTCCCTGGTGGTGCAGTGGTTGAGAGTCCACCTGCCGATGCAGGGGACACGGGTTCGTGCCCCGGTCCGGGAGGATCCCACGTGCCGCGGAGCGGCTGGGCCCGTGAGCCATGGCCGCTGAGCCTGCGCGTCCGGAGCCTGTGCTCCACAACAGGAGAGGCCACAACGGTGAGAGGCCCGTGTACCGCAAAAAAAAAAAAAAAACACGATAGTAATAGGGTTTTTATTTGCTATTGAGTTGTATGAGTTCTTAATATACCTTAGATATTAACCTTAGATAGTAATCTTATTGGCTATATAATTGGAAAATATTTTCTCCCATTCTTTGGAGTGCCTATTCTTTTTGTTTATATTTGTTTTCTTTGTCTTCTTTTGCTGTGAAGAAGCTTTTTAGTTTGAGGTGGTCCCTCTTGTTTATTTTTGCTTTTGTTGCCTTTGCTTTTGGTGTCAATTAAAAAAAATTATTAGCAAGACTGCCGTCAAGAAACTTATCCCCTATGTTTTCTTCTACAAGGTTTATGGTTTCAAGTCATTAATCCATTTTGAGTTAATCTTTTATTATTATTTATTTATTCATTTATTTTTGGCTGCGTTGGATCTTTGTTGCTGTGCGTGGGCTTCTCTAGTTGCAGCGAGCAGGGGCTGCTCTTCATTGCGGTGTGCAGGCTTACATTCTGGTGGCTTCTCTTGTTGTGGAGCATGAGCTCTAGGCACGAGGGCTTCAGTAGTTGTGGCACACGGGCTTCAGTAGTTGTGGCTCGCGGGCTCTAGAGTGCAGGCTCAGTAGTTGTGGTGCACGGGCTTAGTTGCTCCGCGGCATGTGGGACCTTCCTGGACCAGGGCTCGAACCCATGTCCCCTGCGTTGGCAGGAGGATTCTTAACCACTGTGCCACCAGGGAAGTCCTTGAGTTAATTTTTGTGTTTAAAGTTTGTTTAAATTACTATTGAGTTTCATTCTTTTGCATGTGGCTGTCCAGTTTTCCCATTACTATTATTGAACAGACTGTCCTTTCCCCGTTGTATACTCTTGGCTCCTTTGTCTTAAATTAATTGACCACAGATGCATGTGTTTATTTCTGGACTCTACATTCTGTTCCATTGATCTGTGTGTCTATTTTTATGCCAGTACAATGACTCTAGCTTTGTAATATAGTTTGGAACTAGGAAGTGTGATTCCTCTATCTTTGTTCTCCTTTCTCAAGATTGCTTTGGCTGTTTGGGGTCTTTTGTGGTTCTATACAAATTTTAGAATTGTTTGTTTCATTTCTGTGAAGTGCCTTTGTAATTTTGATAGGGATAGCATTATATCTGTTTATTGTTTTGAGTAGTATGGATATTGTAACAATATTCTTCCAATCCCTGAGTAAGGAATATCTTTCCATTGATTTGTGTCTTCAGTTTCTTTCATTAATATCTTATTTATCAGTGTCCAGGTCTTTCACAGCCTTGGTTAAATTTATTCCTAGGCATTTTATTTGATGCAATTATAAATGGAATTGTTTTCTTCTTTTCTGATAGTTATTTAGTGTATTGAAATGCAACAGATTTGTATATTGATTTTGTATTCTGCAGTTGTACTGAATTTGTTTATTCTAACAGTTATTTGGTGGGGTCTTTAGCGTTTTATATACACAACATCAGGTCACCCGCAATTAGTGACAATTTGGCTTCTTTCCAATTTGAATGACTTTATTTCCTTTTCTTACCTATTTTTTCTTGCTAGGACTCCCAACTATGTTGAATAAAAGTGGTAAGGGTGGACATCCCGACTTGTTCCTGGTCTTAGAGGGAAAGCTTTCAGCTTTTCGTTGTTCAGTATGATACAGTGGCTTTGTCATACGTGGCATCTCACATTGATTGATTTTTGTAGATGTTGAACCATCTTGAATCCCTGGAAGAAATCCCACTTGATCATTGTGTATGATCCTTTTAATGTTAATTCAGTTTGATAATATTTTGTTGATTTTTGCGTCTATGTTTCTCAAGAATGTTGGCCTGTAATTTTCTTTCCTAGTGGTGTCTCCTCTGGTTTTGGTATCAAGGTAATGCTGGCCTCATAAAATGAGTTTGGAAGCATTCCCTCCTCCTAAATATTTCAGAAGAGACTGAGAAGGATTGGTGTTAATTCCTCTTTAAATGTTAGAATTCACCAGTGAAGCCGTTTGGGCCTTGACTTTTGTTTTTTGGGAGTTTTTTCGTTACTGATTGAATCTCCTGACTTGTAATTGGTCTGTTCAGATTTTCTATTCTTCATAATTCATAATTTTATATTTTCTCCAAATTCACATAATTTCTTCATGTTTCTAGGAATTTATGCATTTATTCTAAGTAGTCTGATTTATTGGCATTTAATGGTTCATAGTAGTCTCTTACAGTCCTTTCTATTTCTTTGGTATTAGTTATAACGTTTCCTCTTTCATGTCTGATTTTGAGTCCCTTCTCTTGGTGAATCTTGCTAATGATTTGTCAATTTTGTTTATCTTTTCAAAGAATAAGTTCTTAGTTTCATTGATCTTTTCTATTGTCTTTAAAAAATTTATTTATGCCCTTTATTTCCTCCCTTCTCCTAATTTTGGGCTTTCTTTGTTATTCTTCTAGATCTTTGAGTTGTAAAGTTAAGTCATTTATTTGAGATTTCTTGTTCTTAGATATAAGCATTTACTGCTATAAACTTCCTCTTAAAACTGCTTCAGCATCATCCCATCAGTTTTAATATGATTTATTTCCGTTTTCATTTGTCTCAAGGTAGGTTTCAACTTCTCCTTTGTTTCTCCATTGACCCATTGGTTGTTTATAAGATGTGTAATCTCCACATATTTGTGAATTGTCCAATTTTCTTATTGTAATTTCTAGTTTTATACTGTTGTGGTCAGAAAAATATTTGATATGATTTCAGTCTACTTAAATTTGTTAAGACTTGTCTTGTGGCTGAACATGTGATCTATTCTGGGGAATGTTCTATATGCACTTGAATAATGTGTATTCTGTTGATTTTGGATGAAATGTTCTGTATATTTTTGTTTAAGTGTCTGGTCTAACATAGCATTTAAGGCCAGTGCTTTCTTATTGATTTTCTGTCTGGAAAATCTATCCATTAACGTTATGTGGAATATTAAAGTTCCTGACTATTATTGTATTGCTATTTCTCTCCTTATTTCTGTTAATATTTGCTTTATATATGTAGGTGCTCCTCTGTTGACTGCCTAAATATTTACAAATGTTATATCCCCTTGTTGGGTTGATCCCTTTATCATTATGCAGTGCTCTTCTTTATCTCTTATTACTGTCTGTTTTAATGTCTATTTTGTCTGATATGTGTAAAGCTACTCAGCTCTCTTTTGGTTTCCCTTTGCATGAAATACCTTTCCCCATCCCTTCACTCTCTCTCTCTGTGTATACACTTAAAACTAAAGTAAATCTCTTGATGGCAGCATATAGATGGGTCTTGTTTTTTAACCATTTAGCTACTCTTCTAAGAATTTACTCCATTTACATTTAAAGTAATTATTGATAGGTACTTTATCAGCATTTTGATTCTTTCCTGTCTGTTTTGTAATTCCTTGCTTTTGCTCTCGTCCTGCATGGTTGATGACCTTTAGTGGTATGCATTGATACTTATTATCTTTCGTGTATCTACTATAGGTTTTTGCTTGTGGTTATAATGAGGCTTACGTATAACAACTTACATTTTTAAGAGCCTATTTTAAGTTAATAACAACATATGTTTAAATGTATTCTATACTTCTATATTTATACCCCTCTCATTTTGTTTTTGATGTCACATTTTACGTTTTTACCTTGTGTACCCCATTAACAAATTATTTTTCTGCTTTTGTCTTTTAATCTTTGCACTAGCCTTACAAGTGATTAACCCACTACCTCTTTATGTACTTACAATTACCAGTGAGATTTATACATTCATGTGTTTTCTTGTTACTCTTTAATGCCCTTTCTTTTTAGCTTAAAGAAGTCCTTTAACATTTCTTGCAAGGCCAATCCAGTGATGTTCAACTCTTAACTTTTGCTTGTGTGGAAAACCCTTTCTCACCTTCAATTATGTGTGATTCCTTTGCTGGAAAGACTATTCTTGGTTGGAAGTTTTTTTCTTTCAGCACTTTCCTTGTGCCTAACAAGTTTTTCTTCTCTTACTACTTTTTTTTTTTTAATTTATTTATTTATATTTTATTTTTGGCTGCTTTGGGTCTTCGCCGCTGCGTGCAGGCTTCCTCTAGTTGTGGCGAGCAGGAGCTACTTTTATATTTTATTTTTGGCTGCGTTGGGTCTTTGTTTCTGTGCGAGGGCTTTCTCCAGTTGCGGCGAGCGGGGGCCACTCTTCATCGCGGTGCGCGGGCCTCTCACTATCGTGGCCTCTCTTGTTGCGGAGCACAGGCTCCAGACGCGCAGGCTCAGTACTTGTGGCTCACGGGCATAGTTGCTCCGCGGCATGTGGGATCTTCCCAGACCAGGGCTCGAACCCGCGTCCCCTGCATTGGCAGGCAGATTCTCAACCACTGCGCCACCAAGGAAGCCCTCTTAATACTTTTAATAGTCTCTCTTTTAACTTGTGACATTTTAATTACGATGTGTCTTTGTGTGGGTCTCCTCAGGTTCCTCTCAACTGCCATTCTCTAGACTTACTGGTTATGGATGTCTATTCCCTTCCCCAGGTTAGACAAGTTTTCAGCCATTACTTTTTCAAAACAGATTTCTGCCCCTTTTCCTCTCTTCTTCTACTGGGACCCCTGTAATAGGAATGTTAGTAAGCTTGATACTGTCCTGTATCTTCACTCTTATTCATTCTTTTTCCTTCTTTTTCCTGCTCTGATTGGGTGAGCTCCACTGCCTTGTCCTCAAGTTGACTGATTGTTTTTTCTGCTTCATCTAGTTTGCTGTTGAACCCCTCTAAGGCATTTTTTCAGTTCATTTATTGTATTTTATTTATTTATTTATTTTTGGCTGTGTTGGGTCTTTGTTTCTGTGCAAGGGCTTTCCCTAGTTGTGGCAAGCGGGGGCCACTCTTCATCGAGGTGTGCGGGCCTCTCACTATCGCGGCCTCTCTTGTTGCGGAGCACAGGCTCCAGACGCGCAGGCTCAGTACTTGTGGCTCACAGGCCTAGTTCCTCCGCGGCATGTGGGATCCTCCCAGACCAGGGCTCGAACCCGTGTCCCCTGCATTAGCAGGCAGACTGTCAACCACTGCGCCACCAGGGAAGCCCCATTTATTGTATTTTACATCTCTGTGACTTCTGTTTGGTACCTTCTTATATTTTCTCTGTCGAAGTTCTCACTCCGTTCATCCAGTCTTCTCCCAAGTTTACTGAGCACCTTTATGACCAGGACATTGAACTCTTTATCAAGGAAATTACTTATCTCCATTTCATTGAGTGGTTTTTTTTTTCCTTCATGGTTTTATGTTCTTTTGTTTGGAACATACTCTTCTCTTTCTTCATTTTGCTTGACACTGTGCTTGTTTCTATGCATTTGATGAAAGACACCTCTCTCAGTTTTGAAGGAGTGTCCTCACGTAGGAGAGGAACCCTCTTGTTCAACCGTGTTCTACCTCTTGGTTGTCTCTCAGACCTTATTTATTGTTGAAGTGGTCTCTTTTATTTGTAATAGCTCCCACGTGTTGAGGGTGTGCAAAGACCTGTCCACGTCCCAGAGGGGAAGATCGCAGTCAGCACTTAGGTTCAGGCTGATGGGAAGCCAGACCCACAGGCAGCGGCTTTTCAAGTGGGCAGATATCCACAGTCCTGTGGGGCTGCTGGTGTTTGTGCTGTTGGTCCTCAGACCCAGGTGATCTGGAGGTGTCCCTTGGGCAGCAGTCGCAGAAATCAGGGCTCCAGAGGTGTGCATAAGCTCCATTCTAGGACATAGCGGTGGGCTGCAGCAAAGCAGAGGAGAAGCTCAAAGGTGACGTCCACCAACCTGTGGTCCCTGAGAGCTCCTCATAGGGCCCTGCATGTGTGTTAAAGCTAAAGCCTGCCCTTCAGTCCGAAGCTCCAGAATAAGCGAATAAGCCTCTTTCACAGAAAGCTTGGGAGTGTGTTTCAGTCTACTGCTGTCTGTGCATTGCCCTCAGGGTGGTCACCAGCCCAGAACTGTCTCTCCAACGGTTACAGTCTCACGGGAGCCGGGAGCAAACCTCCCTGGCCACCAGGACCAGGAGATCGAGGGACATCCCCTGGGGGGCAGCTGCAGAAACTGGGGCATCAGAAACCTGTAATAGCTCCCCTTTGAGAGATACTGGTGCTCTGGAGCATGGTAGAGAGAGAGTGAGAAGACAGTGCCACCGCCTGAGGTTTCTTGAAAGGGTCACAGTCAGCCTTAGATGTGTGTTTAACTAGAAGCCAGCACCTCAGGCTGCAGCTGCGATGGTGAACTAATTGGTCCCTTTCACAGAAAGATTGAACTCCTGGGTCTGTGTCCTCTTGCTGTGCCCTGAGCCTGGTAGCTGTTTAAGAACTCTTTCCCCATCAGTTACGCCCTGTGGGACCTGCAGGCACGAGCACCTTGGCCACAGGGGCCAGGTGATGTCCAGGTGTCCCCTGGTGGTAGCTACAAAAATCGTGCTCCTTTCAGGGAGACACAAAGTTGGAGTGGGGCAGAGGGGAGAGCATGAAGATTGCATCACTGGCCCCATTTCCCAAGAGCAACTCCATAGGCCCCTAAATGTGTGCCTAACCAGAATCCTGCCCCCAGCCCAAAGCTCCTATACAAACAAATAGGCCTCTTTCTCAGAAAGACGAGGGGTGCATTTCAGTCTGCTGCCCGTGCAGTGCCCTTGGGGGCGGTAGTCTGCCAAGAACTGTCTCCCTGACTGTCACAGTCCACTGGGTGCCAGGAATGTGAGGCCCCCTGACCTCCCTAGCCAGGTAGTCGAGGTGCTTCTCCTTAGTGGCAGCCACAGAAGCTGTAGCACCAGACATGAAAATCAGGGCCACAGATGTGGGTGACAGTTCCCCTCCGACCCCTGGGGACATACCTGTGCTCTGGAGCGCTGCACAGGGAGAAGGGAACAGGTGGTGCCCGATGCCTCAGGCAAGGTGGAGGGGGTCTTGATGCTTGCTGCCAATGCGGGGGAAGCAAAAACAAAGGCCTGGAGTTTAAAAAAAAAAAAAAAAAGGAGCATGCTGGAGCTTGGCAGAGGGGAACATTAGGTGTGGGGGGAAAAAACAGATGGCAGGGGTAGGTGGTCCCTAGCAGCCTCTGTCCTCGGTGAGTATCCCTGCAGGCCTCTAGGTATATGTTAAGTTGGAAGCCTGACACTCGGGCCGGTGCTTTAAGACTAGCCAATGAAGGCTTCCCTGGTGGCGCAGTGGATGAGAGTCCGCCTGCCGATGCAGGGGACACGGGTTCGTGCCCCGGTCCGGGAAGATCCCACATACCGCGGAGCGGCTGGGCCTGTGAGCCATGGCCGCTGAGCCTGCGCGTCTGGAGCCTGTGCTCTGCAACGGGAGAGGCCACAACAGGGAGAGGCCCGCGTACCACAAAAAAAAAAAAAAAAAAAAAAGACTAGCCAATGAGCTTCTTTCACGTGAAATCTGGGTGTGATTAGCTGCTTCTGTGCTGAGCCCTTTGGCAGGTGAGTCGGAGCGGGTGAGGGCCGTTTCTCAGGTTGCTATAGCCTGTGGGTCTCAGGCACAGAAGCCCCTTTGGTTTTCAAAGCTGGATATTCAGGGGCTTCTCGGGAGCAGGTCTTAAAAGTTGGAACGCTTGATGTGAGGATGAAACCCTCTGTTCCACAAGGAGAAGCTCAGGGTTGTGAGTTTCCTCCCGGCCTGGTGGTTTTGTGGTAACTGTGTCCCTCCTACTAGTTTCATTGTGGTTTTCTTTTCATTTGCTTAATGTGTAGTCATCGCTCAGCTACTTTCTAGGGGTTTTTTTTTTAACAGAAAAAATTGTTCCATGTGTAGCTGTAGGTTCAGTGTGTCTGTGGGAGGAGTGGGGTTCAGAATCCCCCTACATTGCCATCTTAAACCAAAAATGTTTCCCTGGATACCGGGTGATGCCATTCAGGTCCAAGTTTGTACCTGAAAGTTGTGCCCCACGGCCACCGCCATGAGGCTGCAGATGCAGACAGGTTTGTCTCCCAACTCCACAACCAGTCTTCTTCTTCTTCTTCTTTTTTTTTTTTTTCTAGTAAACATGTGGATCATCAAACCTCTACTAGGTGATTTTGAAGCTCTTTAACTTCCCTTTGCAGTGGCACCAGAATTGGGGCGAAGATTCTAGGAAGAGTATTGCCTTTGCCAGCAAAGAGCATTTAAACTGTGCTTTTGAGAAAGATTTTTTTTTGTCACTGTGCTTCACGTTGGCTCTGCACCCCCAGCGCTGACGGGGTCCCTCATGGCCCCGTGATTGTATCTGAGCATCCGTGCTGCCCTGGCAGGGGAGGTAGCCTAGACTGCAACGTCTTGAACTTACTGTATCTCTAGCTGGGCTAGAGGATGAGCTTAATGCAAAGGATACAACTCAGGGGCACCCATAAGGAAGCGATGAATGAAACCAGGTATGGGGGAAGGAGTGTGGAGCTAGCACTTCCTTTCTAGGGGCACCACCCAAAAGATCTTGCTAGTTTTTCAGCATTAAAGTTTTTATATTGAGTTATAATATGCATACAGAAAAGTACACATGTCATAAACATACAGCTGGAAAGTTTTTATAAACTAACCAATTCCATGTAATCAATACCCAGATAACAAGGCAGAATTAGCAGCACCCATCCCCTCTTATTCCTTGCCTCCACCCAATAACCACTATCCTAACTTCTAACATTATAGATTAGCTTTTTAAAGTTATTTTTTCAACTTATTTAAACTAAAAAAAGAAAACATTTCTGCCATCCCCACCTCTAGCAACTACCAATCTGTTCTCGGTATCTGTGAGCTTTATTTTATTTTATTTTTTAAGACTTCACATGTGAGAGAGCTCTTTCTGTATTTGCCTTTCCCTGAGTCTATATCACTTAGCATAATGCCCTCGAGGTCTATCCATATTGTTGCAAATGGCAAGGTTTCATTCTTTTTTATGGCTGAACAATATTCCATTGTGTGTATGTATACCACATCTCTTTTATCCATCTATCTGTTGTGATACTGGGTGGACACTTTGTTTCCATATCTGGCTATTGTAAATAATGCTGCAGTGAACATGGGGGTCCATATATATTTTTGAGTTAGTATTTTCATTTTCTTTGGATAAATATCCAGAAGTAAATGGCTGGATCATACGGTAGTTTTAATTTTAATTTTTTGAGGCCCTTCCATACTGTTTTCCATAGTGGCTGCACCAATATACACACCCACCAGTAGAGGGCGCAAGGGCTCCCTTTCCTCCACACCCTCACCAACACTTGTTATTTTTGTCTTTTTCATAATGGGCATTCTGATAGGTGTGAGATGATACCTCATTGTGGTTTTCATTTGTATTTCCTTGATAATTAGTAATATTTAGCATCTTTCCTTTTTTTTTTTTTTTTTTTTGCGGTACGCGGGCCTCTCACTGTTGTGGCCTCTCCCGTTGCAGAGCACAGGCTCCGGACGCACAGGCTCAGTGGCCATGGCTCACGGGCCCAGCCGCTCCTCAGCATGTGGGATCTTCCCAGACCCGGGCATGAACCTGTGTCCCCTGCATCGACAGGCAGACTCTCAACCACTGTGCCACCAGGGAAGCCCTATTGAGCATCTTTTCATGTACCTGTTGGCCATCTTTATATCTCCTTTGGAAAAATGTCTATTCAGATCCTCTGCTCATCTTTAAATCATTGTCTGTTTTTTGCTATTAAGTTCTATCAGTTCTTCATATATTTTGTATCTTAGCCCCTAGTCAGATATATGATTTGCAAATATTTTATCCAATTAAGTAGGTTGGCATTTCATTTTGTTAATGGTTTTCATTTCTGTGCAGAAGCTTTTTAAATTGAAAAATCATAACCAAGATCTATGGCAAGGAGCTTATCATCCATGTTTTCTTCTAGGAGTTTTATGGTTTTAGGTCTTACATTCAGTCTTTTATCAATTTTGAGTTCATTTTTGTGTCTAATGTAAGATAGTGGTTAAAGTTCATTCTTTTGCATGTGGCTGACCAATTTTCTCAACATAATTTACTGAAGAGACTGTTCTTTTCCTGTTGTGTATTCCTGGCTCCTTTGTCATAAATTAATTGACCATATATGTGTGAGTTGATTTCTGGGCTACTCTTTTAACTACTATATAACTACTAATACCTACTACTACTATATATAACTACTATATAGCTGTATGACTACTAATACTTACTCTTTTAACTACTATAGCCTTGTAATATAGTTTGGGAGCATGATGGCTCCAATTTTCTTCTTTCTCAAGATTGCTTGGCTATTCAGGGTCTTTTATGGTTCCATACCAATTTTAGGATTGTTCTATTTCTGCAAAAATGCCATTGGAATTTTGATAGGAACTGCATTGAATCTGTAGATTGCTTTGCAGAGTATGGACATTCTAACAATATTGATTCTTCCATTCCATGGACGTGGAAGTGTCCATTTATCTGTGTCATCTTCAATTTATTTAATGTCTTGTTTTCAATATGTAGATCATTCACCTCCTTGGTTAAATTTATTTCTAAGTATTTTCTTCTTCTTCTCTCTTTTTTTTTTTTTTGGCGGTACGTGGGCCTCTCACTGCTGTGGCCTCTCCCGTTGCAGAGCACAGGCTCCAGACGCACAGGCTCAGCGGCCATGGCTCACGGGCCCAGCCGCTCCGCGGCATGTGGGATCTTTCCGGACCAGGGCACAAACCCGTGTCCCCTGCATGGGCAGGCAGACTGTCAACCACTGCGCCACCAGGGAAGCCCAGTATTTTATTCTTTTGATGCAACTGTAAATGGGATTTTTTTTCTTAATTTCCATTTCTGGTATTTGTTATTAGTGTATAGAAAAAACAACAAATTTTTGTGTATTTTGTAACCCACAACTTTACTGAATTTTTTAGTTCTAATAGTTTTTTGATGGAGCCTTTGGATTTTCTATATATAATCTGCAAATAATGAAGTTTAGTTTCTCCTTTCCAATTTGGATTTCTTTCACTTTTTCCTTACCTAATTGCTGTTGCTGGGACTTCCAATACAGTATTGAATAAAAGTGGCAGGAATGGGTATTCTTGTCTTGTTCCTGATCTTACAGGAAAAGCTGTAAAGTGTTTTTGTATTGGGTATGCTATTAGCTCTAAGCTTGTCATACATGGCTTTTGTTATGTTAAGGTATGTTCCCTCTACATTCACTTGGCTGAGGATTTTTATCATGAACTGACTGTATTTTTTCAAATGCTTTTTCTGCATCTATTAAGAACATATGTTTTTCTTTTCCCTTCATTTTGTTAATGTGGTGTATCACATTGACTCGGTTGTGGATATTACACCATCCTTAAAACTCTGGAATAAATCTCACTTGATAATGTGTATGATCTTATTGTATTGTTGAATTCAGTTTGGTAATATTTAGTTCAGGATTTTTACGTCTATGTTCACCAGGGTCATTGGCCTGTAATTTTCTTTTCTTGTGTCGTCCTTGTCTGGTTTTGGTATCAGGGTAATGCTCACTTTATAAAATGAGCTTGGGAGAGTTCCCTCTTCTTTTTTTTGGGAAGAGTTTGAGAAGGATTGATATTCTTTGAGTATTTGGTAGAATTCACCATTAAAGCCATCTGGTTTTGAACTTTTGACCGTTGGGAAGTTTTTGATTACTGATTCAATCTCCTCGTTAGTAATTGGTCTGTTCATATTTTCTATCTCATTTCATGATTTAATCTTTGTAGGTTGTATACCATAGGAATTTATCCATTTATTCTAGGTTGTCTAATTTGTTGGCATATACAGTAGTTGTTCACAGTAATCTCTTATGATCGTCTGTATTTCTGTGTTACTTGTAATTTCTTTTATTTCTGATTTCATTCATGCTCTTTCTTTTTTCTTGATGAGTCTGGCTTAAAGGTTTGTCTATTACCTTTTCAAAGAACCAGCTCTTAGTTTCATCCATCTTTTCTATTGTTTTTTAGTCTCTATTTTTGCTCTGATCCGAAAGTGAGTTTCGTTAGCAGCATACAGATGGGTCTTGTTTTTTTTTATTTGTTTGTTTTGTTTTTTAGTCCATTTAGCCACTCTTTTTTTGTGTGTGTGGTATGCGGGCCTCTCACTGCTGTGGCCTCTCCCGTTGCGGAGCACAGGCTCCGGACGCGCAGGCTCAGCGGCCATGGCTCACGGGCCCAGCCACTCCGTGGCATGTGGGATCTTCCTGGACTGGGGCATGAACCCATGTCCCCTGCATCGGCAGGCGGACTCTCAACCACTGCGCCACCAGGGAAGCCCCCACTTTTTCTTTTGATTGGAGCATTTAGTCCATTTACATTTAAAGTAAGTATTGATAGGTATATGCTTATTGCTATTTTATTGTTTTCTGGGTGTTTTTGTAGTTTCTCTCTGTTCCTTCTTTCTTGCTCTATTCTTTTGTGGTTTGAAAACTTTCTTTATTGGTATTCTTATATTCCTCTCCCGTTATCTTTTGTATATCTACTGTAGGATTTTGCTTTGTGATGACCATCAAGCTTCCATATAATAACCTATATTTATAAGTCTGTTTTTTAGCCGATAACAAGTTTGAATGTACTCTTAAGTTCTACATTGTTACTCTTCCTCTCCCACGTTTTATGTTTCTGATTCACATTTTACATCTTTTTGTCTTGTGTATCCCTTAACTAATTATTGTAGTTATAGTTATCTTTACAAGTTTTGCCCTTACCTTTATACTAGCTTCACAGGTGATTAATTCACTACATTTACTATATATTTACCTTTACCAGTGAGATTTATACTTTCATATGTTTTCTTGTTACTAATTAGTGCCTTTACTTTTTCCCTTAAAGAATTCCCTTTAACGTTTCTTGTAAGGGCAATTTAGTGGTGATGACTCTTTTAACTTTTGTCAAGAAAACTCTATCTCACCTTTAATTCTAAATGATAACTTTGCTGGATAGGGTATTCTTGGTTTGGGAGTTTTTTTCTTTTTAGCACTTTGAATATATTGTGCTATTTCTTCCCATTCTGCAGAGTTTCTGCTTGGGGATTTCTTTGTATATAACAAGTTGTTTTTCTCTTTTTGCTTTATTTGAATTTCACCAGTTTTTCCAGTAATGTCCTTTTTCTGTTCCACAATCCAATCCAGAGTACCACATTGCATTTGCCTGCCCTTTTTTTTAATTAACCAAATTTTCCCAATTTTTCTCTATTAGCTTCTAGTTACATAGTCTCATAATTATTTTTGAATGTTTAGCTTTGAACAAAGTAACTTATACTTTCTGGAATGAGCTAGTTCCTTATCTGTGGATAACAGATTAAGTTGCCTTATTATTTTTACCTAATATAATTTTTTTTACCTAATAATTATTTTTACCTAATAATATTATTATTACCTAAAAACCAGTTACAAGTTGGGAGGTACCTACTAAAAATGACAAGTTTTGTTTTAGGATAATTGACCTCTGTCTCTGTTTCTAATGGTAGTTAGGTTGCAGGGCCAGTTATGTATTTGGAGTCTCCTTGTGTGTGATATAAACAACGTCATCTGCATGTCGGGAATATGCATCCTCCTATTTTGTATGTTAGAAGGAGAAACACTAAGCTACACTACATAACCTGGGCTTCCCATTCCTCCCCACTCTTATACTTTATTTGCATTTGGCTTATGTGTTTGTGTACATGCTCGATCAAGAATATTCTTCACGCAGATTTAAATTTGGCTTCATATATTTCTGTTTATCTCAGCAGATAAAATTGACTTTATTTTTCTCTTCTTGAGAGTGACACACCCTATCAGAGCTTTTGTCCTTTTAAAAATTTTATTTATTTGTTTAGGCTGCTTTAGGTCTTCATTGCTGCGCACAGGCTTTCTCTAGTTGCGGCGAGCAGGGGCTACTCTTCTTTGAGGTGCACGGGCTTCTGATTGAGGTGGCTTCTCTTGTTGCTGAGCACGGGCTGTAGGCCCGCGGGCTTCAGTAGCTGTGGCTCACGGGCTCTAGAGCGCAGGCTCAGTAGTTGTGGTGCAGGGACTTAGTTGCTCCGAGGCATGTGGGATCTTCTTGGACCGTGGATCGAGCCCGTGTCCCCTGCACTGGCAGGTGGATTCTTAACCACTGTGCCACCAGGGAAGTCCCTAAAATGGACTTTAGAGTGAGCACTCTGATTTCTTTCTCTGCAGCTTAACTTCAATTTTATTATAGCTCATCCAGTAGGACAAAAATCACACTTAGACTTGATTACCAGTTATTATTAACTTGCAAACAAAAAAGTATAAATTTAAAGGTCGTTCCATTAGTCAGATCACTAGAGCATGGAAGGTTTCTCCCCAGCTTTCCTCATAAGTTACTGGACATCGTTCAGTTTATCACTGGTGTTGCTAGTGCCATTTCTCCCTCCTCACCTCCTCGACTGATCTCTTTTTCTGTATGTCTGTAATCCAATAATAATGATCACATTGGCTAGAAATGGTGACCATATTGTTAGATTCAGTGTTTAAGGCCTTTCATGTTTTAAACCAAATATTGAAAATCATTTAAATTATTTTTTAAAGTGTTTTCCTATAAATAGCTTCAAAATTTCTGGAAGAAGTAAGACTGTTAAGATTCAACCATACCATTTCTTGAATCGGTACTATTCGAATAATTTACGGGATTTAAACACATCGTTCTTTTTCTGTTGAAAGATACGTATTTTGGAAATGTTCCTTTCCCCCCCTCCCTTTCATTTTGTAATGAAAACACTACCACTGGAGACAGGCCATTTGAACGACCTACAGCTATGTGTGGCTAAACATCAGTCACTCTTCTGTTCTACTAAAGAATCCCCATGATAATTCCCCTTGTCATCTGCCAAGGGATGTCAGCAGCCATCCTGTGTAATGTTACTTCTTCTGTACTGATGACCCTCGATATGGGTCACTTGCCTTGACCTGTGACCATTTTGTTATCCGGCATCTGAGTGTCTTTCTGAAGCTTCATTTGAACAAGCACTGACACCTCATAGAACAGTTAGAAAGGACATCTCCCATTGTCTCTGGCTTTCAAACCTTTCATTAGGCATTGTTCAGAGTGGACAGTAGGCTTCCTCTCTTTCTTTATTTTCTATACCTCACACTATTACTGTTTCTCTTATCAAAACCTAAAGCCCAGATTTTTTAATGATTGTTTTTCTCTTTTTTGGAAATCCATGCCAATTTCTATTGTTTACCGAACAGTATATTACTTTCAGGTTTGCCTTCTCTGCCAAGAGCTTTGTTTATTATTTAATATTACAACAGCAAAATTCCTCTACTTATATCTTTCAAGACCCTGGTATGTCTACAGAGTTTTTATCATTAATCTCCTGTCTTAAGCAAAAGATCCATCATTCTTATACCATTATCTCATATTTAGTCGCCCTATACATGTTCTTGGTTAACTTCTTTTTTCTTAATCATTTCAATATTTTCTTACTCATTCTTCTTTGCCCAATATTATTTAATTCAAAACCTATTTTGATCTCACCATGTACCACACTGGATCAGGCACATCACATCACATTGGAGAAGAGACACAGTCCATGCCTTCCTGGAGCTGACAGCCCAGTAAGAGAGATAGATGAGACTTACTTTTTTCATTTAACAAACATTTGTTACTCCTTAACTCTCTAGTTGATTGTAGCTAACATCTCTAAAAAGGATACAAATAGCAACTACCTGAGGACTGAAAAGTAAACAACAGCAGGCACATTGAGGGGGAAATAAGAATTTGAAAAATGACCAGTACCAGTGAGTGTCCAGGAGTGTTTTTCTTTTATCTCCTGACTTTCACCTGAGCGCAGTCCGAGTTGCAGAACTACACAGCAGGTGCAGACAGCAAAACCTCCAAGAGAAACCCTATTTTTCTGGCCAGAGAACTAAAAAAAGGGGACCCTGTGAGCTGAAGTGGGCAGGGGGAATGGGGAAGCTGTTTTCTTTTTCGCCTTTTTTCTCTCTCGGCTCAGCCATAAAGCTAACTCATCTTGTAGAGACACCTAAAATCCCAAGGGAAAACTATCTTTATGGTCAGAGGAACTGGGGAAAGAGGCCCTGGAGAGTCAGACTTTGTCAGGGAAATCCCAGAGAGAAGTGAGTTTGAGAAGGTCATCCCCCAAGTCTGTGTAGGAATCTGCACAAGCCCCATGCTCATCCAGAGCTGTGAATGCACAGAACAGACCCAGTGAAGAATAGAAAAGCTTGGAAAACCGAACCAAGATAGAAAACACTGCCCACTGAAGGCAAAAAGGACTTGCAGTCTCAACCTGACCAGGCTGACGGCCCGCTAAAACAGACAACACAAAATGAGCATTCGCAAAGCACTCAAACAGGACCCAAGTCTCATATCACAAATACTTAATGTCTAAGATATAAGGCAGAATTACTTAATACAAAAAACTAAGGAAAGTATGACCTCCTCAAGGGAAAAGACAATCAAATGCCAACAGTGAGATGACTCAGATGTTGGAATCTGTGGACAGTGTCTTTAAGTGGCTAATTATAACCATGCTTGAGATAAACAAAAGGTACAAATAAGTTCTCAACAGAGAGAGAAAATCTATTTTTAAAAAGAACAAGATGAATATTTTAGGACTGAAAAATACAATGTAATACAAATTTTTTAAAAATTTACTGTATGGGCTCAATAGAATGGACACATTGGAAAGAGACACACTAGAAAATAATTAATTGAAAAAATCTAATCTGAAGTACACAGCAAACAAAGATTTAAAACAAAATTAACAGAGCCTCAGGGACCTGTGGGGACAATATCGAAATAATATTTAACATTTATATCATTGGAGTCTCAGAAGGAGAAGAAAAAGATTGGTGCAGAAAAGATATTTAGAAAAAACTTGGCATGCTTAAAACTTACCAAATTTGAGGGAAAACATAAACCTCAGTGAACCTCGATCAGGAAAAACTTGAAGAAAACCATGCCAAGACACATCATAACCAAACTGCAAAAAGAAGAAGGATGGAGTGGAAAGCAGGTAAAGGAGAAGACGAAGGGGAGAAGAAGACTTAAAAGGAGGAGAGACAGACTGAGAGGAGAGACACAGGAAGAGAGAAGAAGAAAAAATGAAAAACTATGAAAGCAGTAGATAGAAACACATTACATATAGATAAAAATTACATATGATGGAAGATTTCTCATCTGAAACCATGGTGGCATGAAGACTGTCAAACATCTTTAAAGTGCTGAAAGAAAAAAAAAAGCTATCAATCCAGAATTCTATATGTACCAAAAATGTCCTTTGGAAATACAAAATACATTTTCAAATGAAAAAAGCTAGGAGCTATTGGCACCAGCACTTCTGCTCTAAAAGAAATGCTAAAGGAAGTTCTCCTGGCTAAGGGAAACTTGAAACTTAAGGCATGAAGGAATAGCAAGAGAAATTATAAATATCTGGATAAAGTATTTTTTTCTTTAAGCTCCTTAAAATGTGTGTGATGGAAAGCAAGCAAACACTATAACATTGTTTAGTGAGGCTGCCAATGTACATAGTTGTGATACATATGCCAGTAATTTAAAAGGGATGAGGCTAAAGGGACTGATAAGCTTGTAAGGCCTCTATGTCTTGCTTTAAAAGAGAAATTAACTGTAACTGGACTATAAAGTATGTATGTTGTAATAGAGCTACCAGGAAAAAAAAATACACAATAGGCGTTTTTTTTAAAAAAGATAAATTTAAATGGAATAGTAATAAATACATTCAAATAATACATTGAAAAAGTGCAGGAAAGGGGGAGGATAGGAACAACAACAAAAACCAGGACAAACAGAAAACAAAATGATCAGCCTAAATTCTAACACATCCATAACATTAAATGTGACAAGTCTAAATGCACCCAGTAAACGACAGAGGTTTTCATATTAGATAAAAACAAGACTCCATTATTACAAGAAACCCACTTTATTTATGGTGATAGCTTAAAAGTAAAACTATGGGAAAAGTAACATCCAAACACGAATCCAAAGAAAGCTGAAGGGGCCAAAACAAAATACATGATGATAAAGGGGTCAGTTCATTAAGAAGACTAAACAATCTTAAATGCGAATGCCTCTGACTACAGGGTATCAAAATATATGGAGCAAACTCTGATAGAATTACACTAAACTTTCAAAAACAACCAAAAAAACCCTGCTAGAGCTAATAAACAAAGTTGCAGGATAAAAAATGAACACACAAAAATGGGTTTTATTTTAATGCACTAGGCAATCCAAACAGGAAATTAAGAGAAAAAATCATTTATGATAGAATCAGAAAGAGTAAAATATTTAAGGATAAATTTAACCAAGGAGACAAAAGACTTGTACACTGAAAACTACAAAAATTTCTGAAATTAAAGACGTAAGTAAATGGAGAGGGAACGCACATTCATAGATTGGAAGATTTAATATTGCTAACATGACAAACTACCCAACATTATCTACAGGTTCAATAAAATCCCTCCCCGAATCTACTGGCAATAGAAAAAAATACATTAATTGGAATTTATCAAAATTGAAAGATTTTATTCATCAAAGGACACTATCAAGAAAGTGAAAAGATAGACATAGAATGGGAGAAAATATTTTCAAATCATATACTTGATAAAAAAAATAAGTTAGAATATATAAAGAACCCCTGCAATTCAACAGCAAAAATCAACACAATTCAGAAATGGGCAAAATACTTAAATAGACATTTCTCCAAAGAAAGTATATAAATGGCTAAAAAAGCACACGAAATGGTACTCAACATCCCAAGTCATTAGGAAAGTGCAAATCAAAACCACAGTGAGATACCAGCTCACACACAATGGGATGACTATTTTTAAAAAAAAAGAAAAAAATGAACAAGTATCTGCCAATAAGAACGTAAAATGTGCAGCCACTGTGAAAAAATGTTTGATTCCTCCAAAAGTTGAACAGAATTACCATATGATCCAGCAATTCTACTTCCAGGTATATATTCAAAAGAATTGAAAGCAGGGACTCAAATACTTGCACACCAATGTTCACAGCAGCATTATTCACAATAGCCAAAAGGCAACCCAGACATCCATCAACATATGAAGAGATTTTTTTAATGTAGCATATATACATACTAGAATATTATTCATTCTTAAAAAGGAATGAAATTTTGATATATGCTACAACATAGATAAACCTTGAAAACATTATGTTAGGTGAAATAAACCAGACACAACATGACAAATATTGTAGGATTCCATTAATATGAAGTACCCAGAGTAAGCAGTTTCCTAGAGACAGAAAGGAGAACAGAGGTTACCAGGGTCTATGGGGAAGGGAACCTTCGGAGTTAGTGTTTAGTGGGTAAAGAGTTTGTTTGCCATGATGAAAGAGTTCTGGAAATGGATGGTGGTGATGGCTGGATGACATTGTGAACATATTTAATGCCACTAAGTTGTACACCTGTAAATGGTTAAAATGCTAAACTTTATGATATGTATTTTTACCACGTTAAGCAATTAAAAATGTTTTTAAATATGAGAATTTAAAAGAGATAAGTCTGCAATTAGAGATCTCAAGACCTCTCTCTTGGTAACTGATAGAACAAATAGACCAAAAATCAGCAAGGCTGTAGAAGACCAGAAAAACATTACCAATCAATGTGATAAAATTGATAATTATACTTCACCCAGAACAGTAGAAGACATATTCTTTTCAAGTGCATAGGAAACATTTACCAAGATAAACCATATTCTGGACTATAAAACATACCTTAACAAATTTAAAAGCATAAATGGAAATTATTCCAGTTGTTTTCTCTGACCCTAATGGAATTAAATTGGAAATCAATAACTGAAAAATTCCCAAATATTTGTAAATTAAACAGGGTACTTCTAAATAGCCAATGGGGCAAAGAGGAATTTTCTAGGGTAATTATAAAGTTTGAACTGAATAAAAATGAAAATGCAATATGGCATATTTGTGGAATATAAAAAACAAAAAAGCAAACTCAAAGCAGGAAGAAATAGTAACAATAAATGAAATTCAAAACAGACATTAGAGAAATTTGACCCCAAACTAGTTCTTTGAAAAGATCAGTAAAATTAATGAACTACCAACTAGGCTGACCGAGAAAAACATGAGAGAATACACAGATTACCAATAACAGGAATGAAAGATGGGATCCCAGTACTGATTCCATAAACATTAAAAGAACAAGGGAACACTATGAAGAACTCTAGTCTCATAAATTCAACAATTTAGCTTAAACAGACCAATTATTTGAAAGGCACAAGCTACCAAATCTTGTTCTAGAAGAAGTAGAAACTGGGTAGTTCTATATTTATTAAACTGGATATATAGCTTTAAAAAAAAATTTCCCCATTTGGAGAACTCCAAGCCTAAATGCCCTGATTTACTGGTGAATTTTATCAATCTCTTCCAGAATACAGAAGAGGAAAGATAACTTCCCAGCATATCTTACAAGGCATTATTCTGATGCAAAAGTCATATAAAGAGGGACTTCCCTGGTGGTTCAGTGGTTAAAACTCCACGCTTCCAATGCAGGGCGCGAGGGTGCGATCCCCGGTTGGGGAGCTAGGATCCCACATGCCACGCGTGGTGTGGCCAGAAAAAAAAAAAAAGTCATACAAGGAGAAAACAAGAGAAGAAAACTAGACATCAGTATCCTTCCGGAACAGAGTCGTGAAGTTCTCAGCAAAATATTAGCAAATCAAATCTGGCAATATGTCAAAAGGATAATATATCACAACCAAGTGAGGTTCATTCTAGGAACTCAAGACTAGTTCAACATTCAAAAGTCAATATAACTCACCCTACTCATAGAATAAAAAAGAAAACCCAAATGGTAATCTCAATAGATGAAGAAAAACATTTGGAAAAAAATGAAAAATCAATGTAATTCATCATATAGAAAAAATAAAAACCATATTGTAATATCAATATATGCAGAAAAAGCATTGGTGAAGTTCATCCATTTCTGATTTAAAAAACAGAAGCAAAAGGTTCCAGCAAACTAGGAATAGACAGTGTATTAGTTTTCTAACACTGCCGTGCGAAGTACCAAAAACTGTGTGGCTTAAAGCAACAGAAATTGTCACTTCATACTTCTGGAGGCTAGTCTTAACCATTCTATGGAAGGATCCTTTCTTGCCTCTTCTAGCTTCTGCTGTTTGCTGGCAATCCTTGTTCTTTGGCTTGTAGATAAATCCGTCCATTCACGTGGCTGTCTTTTACCTGTGTGTGTCTATGTTTTCTTTCTCTGTATATGTCTGTGTTCAAATTTCACCTTTATGTGAGATGCTATAGACTGAATATGTGTCCCTCCAAAATTCATACGTTGAAATTCTGATGCCCAGCGTGATGGTATTTGGAGGTGGGGGCCTTTGGGAGGTGATTAGATCATGATGGCAGAGCCCTCATGAATGGAATTATGCCCTTGAAAAGGAGACCCCAGACAGCACCTTGACCCCTGCTGCCAAGTGCGACACAGCAAGAAGACAGTTGTCTATGAACCAGGAAGCAGGCTCTGACCAGGCACCAAATCAGCCAGGACTTGGACTACACACCCTCCAGATCTGTGATAAACTTTTGTTGTTTAAGCCACCTAGTCTATGGTGTTTTTGTTATAGCAGTTCAAATGTACTGACATAAGGACATCAGCCATATTGAATTAGGACCCACCCTAATGACTTCATCTTAACTTGATAATCTGCAAAGACCCTATTTCTAAATAAGATCACACTTATAAGTTTTTAAGGTGAGTATTTAAACATATCTTTTGAGGGGGGACATAATTCAACCTATAACAGAAGGGAACTGATCTTTGCAAACAAGCGAAGACAAAACAATGGAGAAAAGATTGTCTTTTCAACAAATGGTGCTGATTAGATACATATATAAAACCACTACGTTGAACACCTTAAACTTATACAGTGTTATTTGTCAATTAAATCCCAATAAAACCGGGGGAAAATGGTGCTGGAACAACTGGACATCCACTTGCAATAAAATAAACCCAGACCCAGAAATTACACCTTTCACAAAAATTAACTCAATATGGATCACAGACCTAAATGTAAAATGTAAAACTATGAAAACTTCTAGAAGATAACAGGAGGAAACCTACATGACCTTGGGTATGGTGATGCCTTTTTAGATAGAACACCAAAGACACAATCCATGAAAGACATGATTGATAAGCTACCCTTCGCTGAAATTTAAAACTTCTGCTCTGTGAAAGACAATGTACAACACAAAAAGTGAACTGTAGGGCTTCCCTGGTGGCGCAGTGGTTGGGAGTCTGCCTGCTAATGCAGGGGACACGGGTTCAATTCCTGGTCTGGGAGGATCCTACATGCCACGGAGCAACTAGGCCTGTGAGCCATAACTACTGAGCCTGCGCGTCTGGAGCCTGTGCTCCGCAATAGGAGAGGCCGCGATAGTGAGAGGCCCGCGCACCGCGATGAAGAGTGGCCCCCGCTTGCCACAACTAGAGAAAGCCCTCGCACAGAGACGAAGACCCAACACAGCCAAAATAAAATAAATACTTTTTTAAAAAAGGAACTGTAATATAAACTATGGCCTTTAGTTAATGTTCATATTGGTGCATCAGTTGTAGTAAATGTACAACACTAATGTAAGATGTTAGAAATAGGGGGAAATGGGCGGTGTGTGAGGGGATATACGGGAACTCTCTACTTTTAGCTCAATATTTTTTGTAAATCTAAAAGTAAAAATTGTCTTAATTTTTGTAAATCTCTAAAACAATTTTATAGCATCTCATTTCTCCCCCCCCCCCGCCTTTTTTCTTTAACCAAAATATAAAACAGGAACATAAGATTTACTCACATTACCTGTGTTCACTGCTGTCCTTTCTTTGTTAATTTTCCTGCCATTTAGGAGACTGGCTAATTTTGCTTTCTCCACTGTCAAAAATAACCACCAGCAGAGGCTGCTAGAATGCAGACATCCCTCTCAGGAGAGGCACTTCTATGCTGCTCTGGCTTTGCTCTGACTGCCATGGACATGCACCATGGGAAAGCGTTTGATGGTAGAGGTTTTTCAAAGAATTTAAAATCTGTGTGTGTGTTCTATAGGGTGTCTTATGAATATTCTTGAAGCAAGGAGATAAATAGTCTGGATTGCTGAACGGCTGAAGTGAACTCACATCTTTATTTCTGGATGTTTATGTGTAAAGAAAGTTGAAGGAAAAAAAATTATTTTCATTTTGTAGCCTCCACAGTTCCTGATCTAGCTAAGTTCTCAAGAAAATTAGGATAAATTTCACTTAAGTTAAATCACAACTGTAAGTGAGGGGTCCAGGTTCTGGCTTCATTTTTTTTTTTTTTTTTACAAAGAAAATTCCCAGTATCGAGAGAGAAGAGATGAGGGTTTAAAAGCTTATTTTAAAAATACATTCCTCAGGACTATTTGATGAATTTGTAGAATCATTTTATTTTCAGTTCTTTCAATATCTGAGGAATGTCTAGAATTGCTAATAGGTTCATTAAGAGTTTCGTTAAACTCCCTCAATAAAATTCTGAATGTGATTTCACTTTATTCCCAGAGGTTATCCAAGAAAGGAAGTGGAGAATGTTCTTTTAGAAAACATGAAGTGGGAAAATGTTTAAAACTATTTATAGCAGCACTTAGCTGTGGAAATCCCAGACTCTACCATCTATTTATAGTTATTCTTTGGGTTAAAAGGGTGAAACCAGAAATCTTGAAAATGCTGCATGCTTTTATCCAGCAGTTGAAACCAATCAGCTGTCTTTTCGTGGTTATGATACCCAGATACTTACAAGAGTAATTCTGGAAACGACAATAAATATATCTTGACTAGAGAGGAAAAAACCTGTTTAAGTCTAAAAGAGCGATGTTTTTCCTGAGTAAGTGATTCTTACTTGATTTTCTTGTGTTTCTAGTTTAGTGCAAGTTGGATTCTGTCTGTAGTATGTGGGCTTATCTAATGTAGAGGAGGCAGGAGAGTGGGCTTAGGAAGGAATTCCCAGCACTGGTTGATTAATCTGAATAAAAAAGAAGGCCAGGTAAAGTTACCAAGGCTTCAAACAGCAGACTTGAAACATTCCTCTGAGGAATACCAGTTTCTGGAAATTCCACCAGACTGTAACAGCAAACTCTGGCCTCGAATATGGGACACAGGATCTGCACATACACAACATGAACTGTATATTCTCTTGACCCTTAGGAGCTTGATGGTTGTTTTCCTAATATGTTCTTCTGGAGGAAAAAGACACGTTAGGAGGTTATTGCAGTGGAATGTCCAGAGCTCGTGAGAGGGTGGCCCAGGGCAGGTCAGGAGCCTGAGCTGGGAGGCCTTGCCAAGGTGTTCAAGCACTACGAATGAACTTCCAATCGAAAGGAAAACTTTGTCTCAATCATAATGTGACCTTTGGCTGTGGATACAAATCTTAGAGATAATTTAGAACGAATTCATACAGCGGTGGGTAAACAACAAGGTCGGGTTCCTGCCTCAACTTTCTTTGCATACGCCTCATACGAAATCCCACCCAGCTGGGAATTTATTAATCATCCCTAACGCAAACCTGTAAGCAGAACTTTTGCAGAACCCAATATGCTTTCGTGTCAACCACTTTAGACAGAAAAATCAGGCTTCCAAAATACACGGAAGCATTTCATCTCCTGTGGCCACGTTTTATCAAAGTCCAGCCTGTTGCCCAGGCAGCTCATCCTGGTATCACCTAAGAGCAAGGTCGACACCTCCCTGGGACCCTGACGCGTCCATGCCTTTTCATCCGGAGGATAAACCTACCCAATAACTTCTTTCTCATCCAGCTACGTCGTGATCTCATCTTTTCAATTCCCTAAGCGGTAGTGCTAAGCCGTCCACTTGTCACTTCACCCCATGCTGCCTTATGCCCCCTCTGGCGCCACTGTCCTTTCTGTCTGTTTCCTGCGGCCACTGTGCTTCCTCTGTGTCCACCTCTGGGACTCCAGCCTCAGCGACCTCATTATCTGCCGTTGAGGACTTGCCTGATTTCCCTGGAAACCCCATATGCTGCATTCAGCAGAGGGAGACTGGGGGACAAGTCAGGGCCCTGGGGGCCTCACCCTTTTCTGCCATTAATTCCAAGTGATTCTGTATGATCATTTCACCTCTCTGTTTCCTCTCGTTTGAAATGAAGGTTTGGGCCAAATAATCTCTGAAGTCGCTCTGCCTCTAAAAGGCTTCATTCTCTCCCCTCTTGACTAAACTCCGAGGACCAGTGGATGGATCATCTGACTTACACCTTCCACCCGTCGTGCAGGAAAAAACCTACAAGCCCACCCCCAGATCAAAGTATTGTAAGAGGGTCCAAGTGGGTTAATGAACCAATGGAAGATCTCACCTAGAAGCTGCAGTGTCCCTGAAGGGCCGAGGATCTGACCTTCCTATGCGTTGAACCTAAGTCTTGTTTCCGTACTTGGATGCGAGGTGCACGTAAAGCATCTCACCCAGAGGCGTTGCAGAGCAGATCCTCAGTAGAGGGAGCCGTGCCTGTGATAATGTGCCTTTTGTCCTTGAATCTTGGCCACTCACATGTGCTTGACTCGGCCTCGTCCTGTCGGCACGAGCAGGCTGGCCTTCTGCAGGGCTGGTCACGATGATTCTCGGTCACAGTGGGGCGGCGTCCAGGTGGCCAACGGGTGGAGTCAGAGGGGTGTGGGAAGGCAGGCCTGGGGCCATGAAGGGGGGGGGGTCTGGGGTCCTGCAAGCTGAGGTCCGAGAGCCGCCTCCCTTTCCACCTGGATCCCAGCTGTGCTCACTGGTGATGGCCTGGGGGTCACAGTTCCCAGCTACGAGCGTTGCCGTCCAAGGTCCCTGGGTCCTCATTCTTCATTTACTGTGACAGAACTTTGGGGAAAGAGACCTGGGGACCAAACAGACCCCTCCTGACGATGGCCAACCTCTGGGCACTGTCGCACCCTCCCCCTAACCTACTATAGCAGCTCCCTTGTCCCCTAGCCCAGGGTCTGGGGGTGTACCTCCCGTCTCTCCTGTTGCAGGCTGACGAGTGTCTCTGCGTACATTGGGTAATATCATTTTGACGGGGAGAGGACGGGGGCGCTCACAAGGCTTGATCCCAGTCGCAGCTTCAGAAACACCCAGGGAAATCCCGAGGAGTCCAAGTGTCTCAGAAACACGCACACCCTGTGTCATCCAGGCCTTATAACCCAGTCCCTCCAATCCTGACACCCTCTGGGTATCGCATGTCAGCTGAGGGAATGCACATTCATGGTCATTTTCAGTTTCTTCTGGAAGGTCATCAGTTATTCTTGTACCATGAATAAGAGACACTGCAAGAAGGAATCATTTAAAAGTGCACATGGTGGAGGGGGGTAGCTTCTGAATCTCTGGGACTGGGGGGTGAGGATGGGAAATAATCTCAGGTAACTCCAAGCCACAGCCAGAGTTGAAATTCACTACCTTAGCATTATGACAAGACAACAAATGATTCAGCTCTCAATCTTCTGCCCTTGGCCTCATTCCTGTTTAATCTCCCAACAAATCTTGTTTCATGCTGGATAGATTTTTCATGTATTCTACCCTGGTGGATGCTTTGGCAGAGATTTTGATGGAATCACGTTGTATACTGTACCTCAGATCAAAGTGATTTAATAATACCACCGAAGCAATCATGAAACTACCCTAATTTTAAATGGGAAATTTGATTATGCACGGTGCTTAAATATTTGTGACAAAACTCTTTTGTGCGCTCAGATAAGAAAGCAGTTTTTTGTTTGTTTGTTTGTTTTGAGTCAACAAGCAACCCAGTACAGCTACATGTCATTGGTAGTGATGGCGGAAGCCTGGCTTAGAGTTGGAGTCAAAGTCTTAGCTCATACAGAGGGGTGGTTTGCACAGCACACGGAATCTTCCTGTATTCAGGCATGTGTCATACAAAGGAACGTGGTTGGAGGCTATGCAGCTGTAGGCCTTGAATCGCTTGGGGAACTGCACGTGGTCAGCAGAGGATAGAGAGAGGTTGTCCACTAAACAGAGTAAGATCACTTGTCTACCATATTTTTCATAGAATCAGAAAGGATTCCTTGTTGAGTTTGAGTCCCAAGTTTAAGCCTCCCCTGGGCGATCATTTGGAGTCAGGAGTGGTAGTTATTTCATGAGGTCCTGCTGGGGCGAACTTAAAGGTTCAATGGCACCGTGGGATGGTGGGGAAATTGAGCACCAAATAACAAACACAGTACAGCATCCACCTTCAGACTTCTTGGTTGGCCTTGGTGAATGGGTTTTGTGGTCCTTCAGTGTCTGTTTGCAGACTATGTGTTTAATGTCAAGTATTTGTGCTGTCGAGGGTTGCCTAGTCATGAAACTTTGCATGGATATTAAGATGCTCTTTGAGGAATTCAATCATGTAAGGATCCATCCAACTGGTCCTTAGAGATTTTAATCCAGAAATCCTACATGCTCCTCAGATTTACCTAGTACTCAAATTCATGTTCTTTCCTCTAAGCCTCTTTATCCTTGTATCCTCCCTAGTTGATGGGACTAAATTATCCCTCTATCCACTGAGAATCCCGATTATCTAAATCAGGCAATCAACAGGTCCTATCGATCAACCCTCCTTCAAGACGACTCACTAATCTCACCCTTCCTCTCTCTGTCGCTGCCGCAGCTCAGAGGCTCCTAGTCTTTCCATGGCAATAACCTCTCGGGTTTTCACCTCCAATCTAGCCCCACCCAAGCCATCCAACGCTCTCCTATCAGAATGACCTGCCCCAAACACAAATTTGATCACACCATTGTTTTAAAACTTCTGGCGACTTTCCAGTGCTTACTAAATTACAAACTTAGCGTGAAACACCCAGGGTATCACTCACTCATTCCATCTAGTGTCCGTTTCTGGCATCATAATTATCTTTTCTGCATCTTGAACCCTACAATCTAGTCTATGTAGATGGATACATTACTATTTCCTGTAAGTGCCATGTAGTTCCATCTATATGCCCTTATCAATGCTGCTTCCTTTTTCTGGAATGGCCTCTACACCATCCTCCCTCTGTCCAGAAATCCCATTCACATTTTCCAAGGCTAATTCAAGTGCCATCTGGCCTATCACTCTCCCTCCTCCTTCCTCCACTTAATTCCTATCCTCACTGTACTTGAAATACAACTCTATGTGATAGACTTAACTATCAATATTTATCCTAGTTTATGACTGCCTCAGATGCAAGCATTCTATCTATTTTTTGAAAACTCCATCTCAAATAGGTGTTGTGTGTGCGTTTGCTCAACCTGGGAAACTGGAGGAGACCTTTGTTTGTTGAGACAGAACTCAGTGAAACTTCAAATAGATCCCTTGGCTTTACTTCCTACTTTTGTCACTTGGAAGGGTTTACTCACAGCTCAATGAATTCCTACCAGACACTTATCAAAAAAGCAACAGGCTGTTTTCCAGGGTGGTTACAAATTGAGCCCAGTCTCTTAGACTTTCCACAAACACAGCATGGTACAATAATTCTGAGGTTCTGGAAGAAAGATTCTCTGGTGAGTACATTGTGCTTATTAGGACAAGAAAACAGAGGAAAAAAACGTGAAAGATTTTCAGAAGGAAGGATTGAACTCAAAAAGGGTTTCTGGTTAACCACTTTAACCGGGGAACTCAGAGAACTATGACATTCCTGTCTCTGAATATCACTGTTAGCTGAAGATTTATTACATTTGAAAGCAGTAAATAATGGGACATATTTCTTAGCAGGCTGTAGAGTTACAATTGTGAATGGGAGATTTGAAACTCGACTTCCTTCACCAAATCTCTACAGCTTAGTTTTACTATATTAATGTAATTCAACGTAGATGGGATCTTTACTTCTTTACATGATTTTAACTTTTCTTGTCTGATTTTTTTTTTTTTTGCCTATACTCGTGAGTTTGAGAATCTCATGCATTTCACGGGAAGTATGCAGTCATATAAACTTATTTGTTTTTGTTGTTTTTAATCCTCGAGGGATAATTTGTCTGGCAGAGGTAGCATTATCTGACTAGTTCTAAATCATCTCAAAATTAGTATTTTGGTTTGAGAACATTACGTGACAACAACTGAATGTATTGAATTGTTTGAAATTCTCCCGTGTCCCCTTTTCCTTCAGAAGCGTTATTAGTTACCGTGGTTTAACTGGTGCCTGCTGGTAAGGCATCTCAAGTAGGCTCTGCAAGAAGGAACGTGCACACCAGCCTTGCTGAAGCAACCGCTTAGGGCTGGCACTCTTGTGATTTGCAATTGTGCTTTTCTTGAGCCAACCCGTGTTCCCTCCTCCAGCAATTCCTCTCTTACGGAGATTTCCTTGGGGGTGCTCGGAAGTCCCCTGTGGCTGCAATACAGATCCCATGCATTTATTTCACGGGTGGGAGAGGAAACAGGAGGCAAAGCACTATGAACCTGAAGTAACTGGTTCGGGAAGGACCCCTTCATCCCTAAGGAAAGGGTTCTCGCACATCGTCGGTCTTTGGAAATTTGTTTGGAAAGAATGTGGCTTTTGGAATCAGCCTGGTGGGATCTGAATCTCCCTTCTGCCACTGAGGCGTGGGCGCCCTCGGGAGGTGGTTTCACCCACAAGGACAGACATTCCTTCTATGACGTGGGTCCCTTTCATCTGTGTCCTGAATCTCTGAAAAAGCAGTTGGCTTTTCAACTTTGCTGTGAATTACTTTACTCAGGCGAGTGATGGAGATGGTCAAGGAATGCAAGATTTGATTAGGGAATAGAAATCTGGCCATGGCAGGCCGGCCAGAGTAGGGTGGTGACTTTAGTCCCCACAGAGCTGCCCAGGGGTGGCGGCGGGAGGGGTCTCACAAAGGGAACCGGGGCCGGCCCGAAAAGGACTCCGATTTTGCAGTTTTGATCAGGTGCCTCTTTGCAGGTGGCATCACCAGGTTCAGCAAGTGCTGCGAGCCAACACTCTCCCTTCAGCCCATTTTCCCCTCCCTAGATTGTTCCAGTCTTCTCGATCCAAAGCTTGCCTTTCTTCCCATAGAGGGAGAAGACGAGGAAAGAGGAGAACTAAGTCTCCCCTTGGGTCTTCAATCCCCTTCCTCCCCATTTTATCTGTGTGGTACCTTCTGGTGCACCAGGCACCGAGGGCTTCCCTGTCTCTCTGACGAGTGCTGCTAGGAAGCCGGGATGCAGGACCAAGGACGCGGTGTATGAAAAACACACATGCTTCACGTCATAACCTTTCATCCATTTAAGCTTCGGAAGAAAAGGCAACGAATGTCTCTGAGCTGATGTGGAGCCCCTCACCACTATTTTAGACTTGATGAGAATTGGCAGATGGGACGGACATAGCTGAACAGATGCACTCAAGGCTTGGACCCCATGCACAAATAAATATGCAGAGCGTAGCACAGAGGCCCCAACTAAGACCTTCAGATCCCCTCCCAACTCTGTGAGTCTAGGGCTAACAGACCCCTCACTACTTTTCTGGGCCTCCCTGGGAGCAGGGGACTCCTTTTCCTTCCCTGGCTTCCCCACCACACCGGGGGCACCCCCAGAAGTCCTAAAGCCCATTTCTGAGGAGGCAACTCAGTAGTTGAGGGTCTCAAAGCCAAGTCAACTGGTGGCTCCCCTATTACCGTAGTTGCCCAGACCTGGGGACTCGCAGAAGCTCTGGACCAGCAGCCTTCTCGCTTCTCTTCCCAGGCCTGAGTTACCGCTACCCTCATGGGAGACTCCTGGTAGCCTCAGCCCCCCCCTGCCGTGGGAGGGGAGGTCCTGGCTGTGGTGGTCCCGTCGTCTTTGCTTCTGTGGAAGTTGTCAATTTCGCTGGCATTCCCACCCATTCCCCATCGCAGCTGCACTGCTCCCCGGAACCCTCGGCCCAGGCACCATTCACATGCCACGTGAGCCTCAGTGTACCTCTGGGGAGGACGTAGAAGGGGCACTAAGGAACTCTGGGCTACCCACACTCCAGCCTGAAAACCCTGTGAAGGCATCCATCCTGGCTAGATCCTACCTGGGTCCCGAGGCCCACACCTCTCCCCGGCTGACCATGGCTGCCTTGTCCATGGCCTGCCCATGGCCCCCCAAACACCAGGAATACCCCAACTCTGGAACGCTTTCCTCCTCTTCACTTGGCTGCAGAAGTCCTCATTCCTCCCCACACGCGTTTCTTCTGCCCTCTCCTCTCTTCCCACAGCCTCAGGGGCCAAGTCTTAATCCCCACAAGGGGTGTCATCCCAGGGGTGCCCCAAACCGGAGTCCACCTGACACAGGAAGAGTTTCAGCTAACACTGAATACTGTGAGTGGGCTCTGAACACTGGACAGGGGCCAGAGGGGTGGGGCTGAGTCAAGTGTTCGGTGGCTCCCAATCCTTATGTCCTTGGAGGTTCTAGGAACTGCCCTGTGGGAATTGACATTCCTCCTTCCTGCCCCAGGAAGGGAGGGCTCTGGCCCCCTACGGCAGTCTTTGCCCACTGGCTGACCGCCCGGCAGGCCCCTGGGGCTCCCCTTGCTCTCTTCCTCTTCCACTCCTCTTAAAGGCTGGGGGAGACCTCCAGATGTAAGTGCCCCTTCCTTTGCTGGAGACCACAGACCTTCCCTGCGCTGTGAACAGTGCTCACCCCTTTTGGAGTAGGTCCTACAGTTCCCACACCCTTTCCTTGGACCAGTGGTCAGTTGAGGACAAAATCCAAATTGCCTGGCCAAAAACGAAACAAAAAAAGAATGGAGGAGACAGAGCTGAAGACTGGGTTAGCTGACCAGGTCCTGTGAACTATGTCTGTGTTGTAATATGGTTAAGAAAAATGGTTGCTCCACAGCGTTATTTCCTATTGTAAATATATAATACCTCAGTGATGCTATGGATAAGAGTTAAATAATGGTAAGACCAGGAAGCAAGTACCAGCTAAGACAGTGTTTCTGTAGAATTCCAAACACCTGACTCACAAACTCATAACACACTGTAATTTGGGGACTGTTGGCGTTTTGTAACTAGTAAGATGCAAATTCAGGTGATTTCTTCTGAGTCACTTTTACATCAAGAAGGTGTCTAGAGGTAGTGTCTGTCAATAAGGACAGCCAAAATTACAATGTAAAATTGAATAAGACAACAGATGATTTGGTTTAAATTTTAAAACAGTTACAAAGGAATCAGCTGGCTGGATGGAGAGAAAACGGTTGAGGAAAGTTTTCATTGTGAGAGCGGAAGGGTTGCCCCATGCTACCAGCTGAAAGAATGAATGTTTTTCTGGCATCATCTCCATTCAAGTACAATCACAAAGTATCTTTTTTTTTTTTTTTGCTATTAAAAGATCTGAGCAGTCGCCCTGCAGTATCTGAAGTGAATACCAGAGCCGGGCCACACCAGCACCCCTGTTCCCCAGCACAGGGGCACCATCAGGTCCTTACACACGTGCTGCTCAGGCAGTGAGGGGGCAGTTGGTATTGGGGGGAGGGAGATACAGCTGCTCTTTTGAGGAGACTGAAGGGAGAGAAGGAGGTAACCATCTAAAGTCCATTTTCCCTGCTGGAGCTTTTAAACTGGGTGCAGATTTAAAAATTAACCTAAAATATTTTAATAATGAGGGATGTATCAAATGTTATAAATTATAGTTCCCAGTAGGAAAGCATAAGGAATCGTTGCTTTGATTTCCTTTTTACCCTAGCCGATCAAAAAGGCAGCCACTTGCTTTTTCTGAATAGTTTAATACTATCCTAAGACCCCATGGAAAATCTTGAGGCTTGTTGATTTACTAACTCTGAATTCTCTCTGCTCAAAGCAGTTGTCAGCTTTATTTAGCTTTTCATCTGCTTTGGCATTTCATTTATTTCTCGTCACATCTCTGGAAGATAGATGCATTTTTCTGTTCTTTTAGTGGTTACCTCTGAAACCTTTTATAGATACTTCACAGTCCAAAGTAAATGGCTATCTTACCGTCCTCGTGAGTGGTACAAGGATTTGAAGATGCTTTGGTTCCACTGTCCACTGTTTCCACCTTACGTGCTATGGGGATACCATATTTTGAATGTTTTCATATTTCTCCGGTTTTAACCTTGCTGACTAGGTTACTATGGTCCTTAACTGAATGTGTGTTTAAGTTTACCCGTATGTTTACCATTTTGTTTACTTACTAAATCTTTCATTTTAGACTTTCTTCCTGGGATTGTCTCGTTCTTCCTGAAGTCTCGTTCTTCCTGAAGGAACCCTTTGTATGTTCCTTCCCTGAGTTTTTGGGGGGTAAACGTTCTCAATTTCTGAGAGTGTCTTTAGGTCTATAATGATTTTCTAGCACATTGAAGATATTCTACTTCCTTCTGGCTTCCATTGTTGCTCTTAAAAAAACTGTTGTCAGCCTAATTGATATTCTTTGGTAGATAATCTGGTTGATTTTGTAATCTTGTCTCTGTCTTTGATGGTATATAGCGTCACTAAGAGATATCTATGCATGAATTTATTTTGCTTTGTATATTTTGGTGCTTCCTCAATTCTGGAAAATTCCTGGCCATCATTTATTTAACATCTTTATTGGAGTATGATTGCTTTACAATGGGGTGTTAGTTTCTGCTGTATCACAAAGTGAATCAGCTATACATATACATATATCCCCATATCCCCTCCCTCTTACGTCTTCCTCCCACCCTCCCTATCCTACCCCTCTAGGTGCTCACAAAGCACCGAGCTGATCTCCCTGTTCTATGGGGCTGCTTTCCACTAGCTATCTAATTTACATTTGGTACTGTATATATGTCCATGCCACTCTCTCACTTCGTCCCAGCTTAGCCTTCCCCCTCCCTGTGTCCTCAAGTCCATTCTCTACGTCTGCGTCTTTATTCCTGTCCTGCCCCTAGGTTCTTCAGAACCGTTTTTTTTTTTTTTTTAGATTCCATATATATGTGTTAGCATAGGGTATTTGTTTTTCTCTTTCTGACTTACTTCACTCTGTATGACTGACTGTAGGTCCATCCACCTCACTACAAATAACTCAATTGTGTTCCTTTTTATGGCTGAGTAATATTCCTTTGTATATATGTGCTACATCTTCTTTATCCATTCATCTGTCGATGGACACTTAGCTTGCTTCCACATCCTAGCTATTGTAAATAGTGCTGCAATGGACATTGTGGTACATGACTCTTTTTCAGTTATGGTTTTCTCAGGGTATATGCCCAGTAGTGGGATTGCTGGGTCCTATGGTAGTTCTATTTTTAGTTTTTTAAGGAACCTCTATACACTTCTCCATATCGGCTGTATCAATTTACATTCCCACCAACAGTGCAAGAGGGTTCCCTTTCCTCCACACCTCTCCAGCATTTATTATTTGTAGACTTTGATGATGCCCATTCTAACTGGCATGAGGTGATACCTCATTGTAGTTTTGATTTACATTTCTCTAATGATTAGTGATGTTGAGCATCCTTTCGTGTGTTTGTTGACAAGCTGTTTATCTTCTGTGGAGAAAGGTCCCTTTAGGTCTTCTGCCCATTTTAGGTTTGGGTTGTTTGTTTTTTTGATATTGAGCTGCATGAGCTGCTTGTATATTTTGGAGATGAATCCTTTGTCAGTAGCTTCATTTGCAAATATTTTCTCCCATTCTGAGGGTTGTCTTTTCATCTTGTTTAAGGTTTCCTTTGCAGTGCAAAAGCTTTTAAGTTTCATTAGGTCCCATTTGTTTATTTTTGTTTTTATTTCCATTTCTCTAGGAGGTGGGTCAAAAAGGATCTTTCTGTGATTTATGTCATAGAGTGTTCTGCCTATGTTTTCCTCTAAGAGTTTGATAGTGTCTGGCCTTACATTTAAGTCTTAAATCCATTTTGATTGTATTTTTGTGTATGTTAGGTGTTAGGGAGTGTTCTAATTTCATTCTTTTACATGTAGCTGTCCAGTTTTCCCAGCACCACTTACTGAAGAGGCTTTCTTTTCTCCATTGTATATTCTTGCATCCTTTATCAAAGATAAGGTGACCATAGGTGTGTGGGTTTATCTCTGCACTTTCTATCTTGTTCCATTGATCTATATTTTGGTTTTTGTGCCAGTACCATACTGTCTTGATTACTGTAGCTTTGTTGTATACTCTGAAGTCAGGGAGCCTGATTCCTCCAGCTCTTTTTTTCTTTCTCAAGATTGTTTTGGCTATTCGGGGTCTTTTGTGTTTCCATACAAATTGTGAACTTTTTTGTTCTAGTTCTGTGAAAAATGCCAGTGGTAGTTTGATAGGGATTGCATTGAATCTGTAGATTGCTTTGGGTACTATAGTCATTTTCACAGTGTTGATTCTTCCAATCCAAGAACATGGTATATCTCTCCATCTGTTTGTATCATCTTTAAATTCTTTCATCAGTGTCTTATAGTTTTCTACATGCAAGTCTTTTGTCTCCTTAGATAGGTTTATTCCTAGTTATTCTTTTTGTTGCAATGGTAAATGGGAGTGCTTCCTTAATTTTACTTTCAGATTTTTCATCATTAATGTATAGGTATGCAAGAGATTTCTGTGCATTAATTTTGTATTCTGCTACTTTACCAAATTCATTGACTAGCTCTATTAGTTTTCTGGTAGCATCTTTAGGATTCTCTATGTATAGTATCATGTCATCTGCAAACAGTGACCGTTTTACTTCTTCTTTTCCGATTTGGATTCCTTTTATTTCTTTTTCTTCTCTGCTTGCTGTGGCTAAAACTTCAAAAACCATGTTGAATAACAGTGGTGAGAGTGGGCAACCTTGTCTTGTTCCTGATCTTAGAGGAAGTAGTTTCAGTTTTTCACCATTGAGAATGATGTTGGCTGTGGGTTTGTCATATATGGCCTTTATTATGTTGAGGTAAGTTCCCTCCATGCCTACTTTCTGGAGGGTTTTTATCATAAATCGGTGTTGAATTTTGTCGAAAGCATTTTCTGCATCTATTGAGATGATCATATGGTTTTTATTCAGTTTGTTAATATGGTTTATCACATTGATTGATTTGCGTATATTGAAGAATCCTTGCATTCCAGGGATAAACCCCACTTGATCATGGTGTATGATCCTTTGAATGTGCTGTTGGATCCTGTTTGCTAGTATTTTGTTGAGGATTTTTGCATCTATGTTCATCAGTGATATTGGCCTGTAGTATTCTTTTTTTGTGACATCTTTGTCTAGTTTTGGTATCAGGGTGATGGTGGCCTCGTAGAATGAGTTTGGGATTGTTCCTCCCTCTGCTGTATTTTGGAAGAGTTTGAGCTGGATAGGTGTTAGCTCTTCTCTAAATGTTTGATAGAATTCGCCTGTGAAGCCATCTGGTCCTTGGCTTTTGTTTGTTGGAAGGTTTTTAATCATAGTTTCAATTTCAGTGCTTGTGATTGGTCTGTTTATATTTTCTATTTCCTCCTGGTTCAGTCTCGGAAGGTTGTGCTTTTCTAAGAATTTGTCCATTTCTTCCAGGTTGTCCATTTTATTGGCATAGAGTTGCTTGTAGTAATCTCTCATGATCCTTTGTATTTCTGCAGTGTCAGTTGTTACTTCTCCTTTTTCATTTCTAATTCTGTTGATTTGAGTCTTTTCTCTTTTTTCTTGATGAGTCTGGCTAATGGTTTATCAATTTTGTTTACCTTCTCAAAGAACCAGCTTTTAGTTTTATTGATCTTTGCGTTTGTTTCCTTCATTTCTTTTTCGTTTATATCTGACCTGATCTTTATGATTTCTTTCCTTCTGCTAACTTTGGGTTTTTTTTTTTTTTGCTTTTTCTTTCTCTGATTGCTGTAGGTGTAAGGTTAGGTTGTTTGTTTGAGATTTTTCTTGTTTCTTGAGGTAAGTTTGTATTGCTATAAACTTCCCTCTTAGAACTGCTTTTGCTGCATCCCATAGGTTTTGGGTCGTTGTGTTCTCATTGTCATTCGTTTCTAGGTATTTTTTGATTTCCTCTTTGATTTCTTCAGTGATCTCTTGGTTATTTAGTAGCGTGTTGTTTAGCCTCCATGTGTTTGTATTTTTTACAGTTTTTCCCCCATAATATTGATATTGATACCTAGTCTCATACCGTTTTGGTCGGAAAAGATACTTGATACGATTTCAGTTCTAAATTTACCAAGGCTTGATTTGTGACCCAAGATATGATGTATCCTGGAGATTGTTCCATGAGCACTTGAGAAGAAAATGTATTCTGTTGTTTTTGGATGGAATGTCCTATAAATATCATTTAAATCCATCTTGTTTAGTGTGTCATTTAAAGCTTGTGTTTCCTTATTATTTTCATTTTGGATGATCTGTCCATTGGTGAAAGTGGGGTGTTAAAGTCCCTTACTATCATGTGTTACTGTCAATTTCCCCTTTTATGGCTGTTAGCATTTGCCTATATGTTGAGGTGCTCCTAGGTTGGGTGCATACATATTCACAATTGTTATATCTTCTTGGATTGATCATTTGATCCTTATGTAGTGTCCTTCTTTGTCTCTTGTAATAGTCTTTATTTCAAAGTCTATTCTGTCTGATATGAGAATTGCTACTCCAGCTTTCTTTTGATTTCCATTTGCATGGAATATCTTTTTCCATCTCCTCACTTTCAGTCTGTACATGTCCCTAGGTCTGAAGTGGGTCTCTTGTAGGCAGCATATATACGGATCTTGTTTTTGTATCCATTCAGTCACTCAGTGTCTTTTGGTGAGAGCATTTAATGCATTTGCGTTTAAGGTAATTATCAATATGTATGTTCCTATTACAATTTTCTTAATTGTTTTGGGTTTGTTATTGTAGGTCTTTTCCTTCTGTTGTGTTTCCTGCCTAGAGAAGTTCCTTTAGCATTTGTTGTAAGGCTGGTTTGGTGGTGTTGAATTCTCTTAGCTTTTGCTCGTCTGTAAAGGTTTTAATTTTTCCATCGAATATGAATGAGATCCTTGCTGGGTAGAGTAATCCTGATTGTAGGTTTTTCCCTTTCATCACTTTAAATATGTCCTGCCAGTCCCTTCTGGCTTGCATAGTTTCTGCTGAAGGATCAGCTGTTAACCTTATGGGGATTCCCTTGTAAGTTATTTGTTGGCTTTCCCTTGCTGTTTTAAATATTTTTTCTTTGTATTTAACTTTTGATAGTTTGATTAATATGTGTTTGGTGTGTTTCTTCTTGGATTTATCCTGTATGGGACTCTGTGTTTCCTGGACTTGATTATTTCTTTTCCCATATTGGGAAGTTTTCAACTATAATCTCTTCAAATATTTTCTCAGTCCCTTTCTTTCTCTCTTCTTTTTTTGGGACCCCTATAATTGGAATGATGGTGCATTTAAAGTTGTCCCAGAGGTCTCTGAGACTGTCCTCAATTCTTTTCATTCTTTTCTCTTTATTCTGTTCTGCAGTAGTTATTTTCACTATTTTATCTTCCAGGTCACTTATCCGTTCTTCTGCCTCGTTATTCTGCTATTGATTGCTTCTAGATAATTTTTAATTTCATTTATTGTGTTGTTCATCATTGCTTGTTTCCTCTTTAGTTCTTCTAGGTCCTTGTTAAATGTTTCTTGCATTTTCTCTATTCTATTTCCAAGATTTTGGATCATCTCTATTATCATTACTCTGAATTCTTTTTCAGGTAGACTGCCTATTTCCTCTTCATTTGTTTGGTCTGGTGGGTTTTTATCTTGCTCCTTCATCTGCTGTGTGTTTCTCTGTCTTCTCATTTTGCTTATCTTACTGTGTTTGGGGTCTCCTTTTTGCAGGCTGCAGGTTCATAATTCCCGTTGTGTTTGGCGTCTGCCCCCAGTGGGTAAGGTTGTTTCAGTGGGTTGTGTAGGCTTCCTGGTGGAGGGGACTGGTGCCTGTGTTCTGATGGATGAGGCTGGATCTTGTCTTTCTGGTGGACAGGACTGTGCCCGGTGGTGTGTTTTGGGGTGTCTGTGAATTTATTATGATTTTAGGCAGCCTCTGTGCTAATGGGTGGGGTTGTGTTCCTGTCTTGGTAGTTGTTTGGCATGGGGCATCCAGCACTGGAGCATCCAGCACTGGAGCTTGCTGGTTGTTGAGTGGAACTGGGTCTTAGCATTGAGAAGGAGATCTCTGGGAGAGCTCTTGCTGCTTGATATTATGAGGGGCCAGGAGGTCTCTGGTGGACCAATGTCCTGTACTCGGTTCTCCCACTTCAGAGGCTCAGGCCTGACACGTGGCCGGATTGGCCATTATTTTTTTTTAAGGAATATGTTAAATATTCTTTAAATATCTCTGTCCTCTCATCACTTTAACATTTTGTTTTGACACTTGAAATTGACATATGTTGGACTTTCTCATTTTTCTTAACTTCTCTTTTATATGTTCTACATGTCCTTTTGTGATACGTTCTCATGGCCAACAGGTACATGTAAAGATGCTCAACATCACTAATGATCAGGGAAATGCAAATCAAAACCACCATGAGATATCACCTCACACCTGTCAGAATTGTAGGTGAAAAAGACAAGAAATAACAAGCGTTGGTGAGGATGTTGATAAGAATGTAAATTGGTGCTGCCACTATGGAAGACAGTATGGAGGTTCCTCAAAAAATTTTAAAAAAACTACCATATGTTCCAGCAATCCCATTTCCGGGTATTTATCCCCCCCCAAAAGGAAATGCTAATTTGAAAAGATATATGCACCCTCACATTCATTGCAGCATTATTTGCAGTAACCAAGATATGGAAATAACTTGTGCCCATCAGTGGATAAAGAAGGTGTGAGGCATTCTGAGCAATTTCTTTGGACATTATTTTCCAGTTTGCTGATTCTCTCATGAGTTGTGTTTAATTTGAACACTACACTTCCTTTAAATATTTTTTTCTTGCCCTTGGTCATTTAACTTTTTTCACCATCTCTTTTAAGTCTTTTAAATATCCATACGTTCCTCCTTTACCTCCTTTTACTCCCTTGCAGTTTGGCCAGTTTCTTTTGAAGAACCCAAGTCATTTGATCTATACCGTTTCCCACCATGTGGACTTTGGTGGTTGCAGACTCATGGTGCAGTTCAGCATGTTCCTCTGTCCTGTGCATGTCCTGAAAACTGGCAGCTGAAACCACTGACTGGATGACTTAGGCTCAATGCCTTCGTTAAGCCAACTGGAAGAATATAATGCGTGGTTGTCTATTTTGTGATCTTAGCAGTCAGTGATACTGATACTTAACATCTATTTCCATTTGTAGAGGTTTGCAAAGGGCAGTTTCTAAGTCTGTCAGTATGTTTTCATTTATTATTTGGAATACATTTATAAAGATACACTTTCCCTCATAGTTCTTTGTTTACCAAGTGGTACAGTTTATAAGGAAGTGGTAGAATAAATGTTTGATTGCTTCAAGATCAGTTTTCAAGAGAATAAATTTGTTCTTTTTCATTCCTGTCATTTTTCAGAGCATTAAGAACCCATGGATTTAAACATCTTTGAAGGGCTTTAATCCATTGCAGTTATTCTTATTAAAGCTCAAAGTGTCTCCCTTCATCCAGTGAGAGCCTCTTCTAGTTGGCTTCTAGGTCCTTTTGAGATCACCTTAACAGTCTTGGATGTCTTCCTTGCAGTTTTGTATGACAAGATGTCCCACACTCACACTTTTCCTTTTATAGACATGAAATAAGCCATTTCTTCAAGGTTTGATTTCTTAAAGTGAAATGATATTTCTAGGCCACAGTTTTGTCCCTAAGGGATGTTTAGTGAACAGCGCTAAGAAATATATACATATATTAAAAGTAAAATATCCCATGAGTCCAATTCTAATCAGTCTCTTCTCAATTACATCTGTATCTTCTCTCTTTCATACCTGAGAACCTAGTTCTCAAAGACACAGGAGATGATAGACTTAGAATATCCCATAAAAACTCACTGGTTTTATGCCATATTATATACCCAGAAGTCTCAGAATAATAATACCAATGCTACCACCAATATGATTCCTAAAAACACAACATTTTTTTTTTGGCATGTGTTCTCCCATTCTCCCTCCATTTTTTTTCTCCCTCTACCATTTTTGAAATGGTTGTACTATAGCTACATTGTCAGAGCTTGTAGATATTATACTGTCTCTCTCTTAAGCTTCATTTTTGTGTGTGTGATGTATGTGTGCATGTGTGTATTATATATGTACACCTCACCTGTACTTAATTCAATATCTCTTTAGTCATTTTGGTTGTCTGAGCCTTGATCTCTAATAGATTACTCAGGAAAAACTCATGAATATATTTTCTGAGTTCTGGCATGTTGGTAACAGTTGGTGCCTTTTATACTTAAGTCAGTTTTGCTGGATATAAAATTCTTATACATTTCTTCCTTGAGTATCTTAAATATGTTATTTCATTTTCTTTTCCTAAAGCAGTGCTGTCAAAAAGTTTGATCATCTATTTTTTTCTTAATAGTCACCATGCTCTTTTTTTTTTTGGATGTCCAACAGATCTTTTCCTTTTTCTTTAAACTTTTGTACTTTTACCATTTGGGGTCAGTATTCTCAGGTATGTTGTGTACTTTTTCAATACATAGCTTCAGATCTTTTTTTTTTTAATTCAAGAAAGGTTCTTGAACTGTAGTTTTTAGTACTAATTCAGATTTTTTTGTTTTTTCTTCAAGAGCTCCTGTGTCTAATCTCCTTTGCCTATCTTTAATATTTGTCACTTTCTCTGACATTCTAAAAAATATTTCTTTTTTGTATTTATTATTGTTTTCCTTTTAGTTTAGCCTTTGCTTCTGAAATTGATTTCCTTTATTTCTAAATCGTTCCTGAATTCTGTTGCCTCATTGTTGAGTTTTTCTAATTCTCACTTATGTGTTATTTTATGTCTTACATAATTTTCTTAAAGTCATAATAGTTCTTGATCTATTTTGTGGTCATGTCTTTATTCATGCTTTTATTGTCTGTGCAGGATTACTCCTTCTTCTCTTTTTTCCTATAATAATTTTGTATGGGATTTTACCTTGATAGTTTTCTGTTGGCTATATCTTATTTCTTTGTGAAATTAGTTTGAACTTTTAGGATGAAGCGTGGCTTAAGGTGGCTTTTCTAACTGAACCCTCTACTGCTGCTTTTTGGTAGTCTTCAAAAATAAGGTGGCTTGCTTTCTGAGCTTTTTTTTTTCTTTTAAATACTTATTTTTGAGATATAAATGACATACAACATTGTGTAAATTTAAGAGGTACACGTGTTGATCTGGTACACTTATATATTGCAATATGATGATCAATGTGTGTTAGCTAACACCTCTATCATTTCACATAATTATCATTTCTTTTTTTTGTGGTGAGAACAATTCAGATCTAGTTTTTTATGACTTTGAATTATATAATACAGTATTGTTGGCTGTAATCACTATGATGTGCCTTAGAGCTCTAGAATTTATTTATCTACCAGTTGCAAAGTTGGACCCTTAACATCTCCCTAATTTTTCCAGCTCCTGTCTCTTGGTAACCATTATTCTAGTCTTTACTTTTACAAGTTTGATTTTTTTAGAGTCCACATATAAGTGGACATCTTACAATATTTCTTTCTCTGACTTATTTCACTTAACATAATACCTTCAAGGCTCATCCATGTTGTCACAAATGGTAGGATTTCCTTCTTTCTCCTGGCTGAATAATATTCCATTGTATGTGTATACCACATCTTCTTTATCCATTCATTTGTTGACGGACATTGAGGTTGTTTCCATATCTTGGCTATTGTGAATAATGTTACAATGAACATGGTGGTGCAGGTATCTTTTTGAGATATTTATTCCACTCCTTCAAATATATACACTCAGGAATGGGATTGCTGGATCATATGGTAGGTCAATTTTTAATTTTTTGAGGAACCTCCATACTGTTTTCCATAGTGGCTCCACCACTTTATATTCCACATTCCCACCAATAAGGTGTATAAGGGTTCCCTTTTCTGCACATCTTTGCCACATTTTTTATCTTTTGTCTTTTTTGGTAAAGGCCATCCTATCAGGTATGAGGTGGTATGTCATTGTACATTTGACTTGCATTTCGTGATGACTAGTGATGTGGAGCATCTGAACTTCCTTGTGTCTTTTCCTCTACCCTACTTTGATTGATACTAGGGCTTGGAAAAGTAAATCTTGCCCACTGCCAATTTTTGTATGTCCTGTGAGTTAAGAGTGCTTTTTACACTTATAAATGGTTGAAACATCAGAGGAATAAAACAAAAACAAAAGGATATTTTGGACATATGAACATTATATGACGTTTATATTTCAATGTCTGTAAATAAAGTTTTATTGGGACACAGCCACATCCATTCCTATCATGTGTGGCTACTTTGGCACTATAACTGCAGAGCTGAGTAGTTGTAACAGAGACTGTCTGGTCCTCAAAGCCTAAAATTTTTACTATCTAGTCCTCTGCAGAAGAATCTGTGGATCCCTGATCTTGACCCTCTCTTTTGTCTCTGTTGTGCCTGTCTTAATTTTGGTTCCACTCCCAGCAGTTTCTCCTCAGTGTAGGACCCTAGCCTAGAAACGCATTCAGGTGGGTCAGTTTTGAGAATTCACAGGGTGTAGACTGCTCCAGTACCCTTCAGCCCTTCTTACTGTAGGGCCCTTGTACTCACATGCTATTGAATTGGGCAAAACCCAGGTGCTATTCTCAAATTGGCCCCGCTGTGCATCCTGGTAATAACTTATAGGTATTTAGGGATTGTCTGTTCTTAGGTCATCAGCCACTGACCCATAACCTCCTCCTTTTTCCTCCTTTATCGACATTGGTACCCACACAGATCTTGTGGCTGAGGGTGCTTTGTCACCACATGCTTGTGTATTGGAGTTCATGAGACTACCTTGGTTTGTTTTTTCTATCCAGGACATCTTTTTTATGTGGAGGCTCAAAACGATTTCAACACTGTTAATTTTTTAAAAAATTTCTCTGTTTGGTTCTTTTTCAACTCTGTCTTATCATTTTGTCACATGTCTTGCTCCTTTCTCTTTTTTGTCCTCCTACTTCTTTTTTTTTTTTTTTTTTTGCGGTACGTGGGCCTCTCACTGTTGTGGCCTCTCCCGTTGCGGAGCACAGGCTCCAGACGCACAGGCTCAGCCATTCCGCGGCATGTAGTATCTTCCTGGACCGGGGCACGAAACTGCGTCCCCTGCATCGGCAGGCAGACTCTCAACCACTGCGCCACCAGGGAAGCCCCTCCTACTTCTTTCAATATGTTAAACATTCTTATTTTATAATCTATGTCTGATTCAGTCTCTTAAGTCTTGGTCAGTCTGGTCCTATTAGTTGCTTTTCCTAAAGACGATCATGATGGTTTATTTGGAAGTGTCTGTGCATTCATATTTGCAGTCACTTTATCTGTGAGTATTATCAGAAGCCCAGGTTAAGGAACACTCTTCCTGGAAGGTATGTGTTACTTCTTCCAGATGCCTAAGAATGTTGCTTATAAAGACAAACCTCCTTCTTGTTTGCCTTGGGAAAGAAGTCATTGCCCCTGATGAGTGCATTTCCAGGAGAGTAACCCTTCCCGAGCCCCTGCTTTACCAGGTGTGCTCTCCATTCCAATTTCCCCTTGCCCCCCTACACAAACACACACACACACACACACACACACACACACACACAGAGTTCTAGATCAGTAGGGTCTTCCCAGTTTCAGTGATGACCTGCCTCTCTCTTTTATTTCCAGCCCTAGAGTTCGTAGGTTTATCCATTATTCAAAAGGAAATTCTCTATATTTCATTCTGCCTTTTTAGATGTCCATTATAATGTTCATTTTCTTGCTGAAAATGGAAGTCACTTCTTTACTTCTTTGGATCGCACAAATAGCTACATTTAGAAACCCAGCAACTACTCTTGGACTATCTAACAAGCTTAAGATACAGTTCTGAAACAGAGCTGTGCATTAATCTCCCCACCCCCATCTTTCTGACAAATGTCCTCAGCAGTGAGAACTTGACCGCTTTATATCCACTGGGCGGCGAACTCCCTTCATGGCTAAAGCACTCCGGTACATTTTGTCCCGTTAGCTTACAGATATGATTCCTCTTAAAATATAGGTCTTCCTGATCATTCTAACACTGTATCCCTGAACCCGGAGACTCATCCTTGCTCAGCTGTGTCTTCTTACTTTGCATGGCTACTCAGTCAGCAAGTTCTGTTCATTCCATTTCTTAAATAGCCTTCAAGTCCATCTCCTCCTTTGCATTTCCAGGAGCATTTAGTCCAGCACCCCAGCATTTCTTGCCAGGAGAATTATAGGAGCCTCTCACGACTAGCAGATGCTCACATATGGCCCGGGCTCGTCTGTCTATGGCACATCCTCCGTCTCCACTCCCACTCAAAGCTCCAGAGCCCCTGTGACCCAGCAGGCTTCCCGACACCTCCACAGCCTCTTCCTTGCTGTGTTTTCCTGTCGGTGGACACCTCAGCTTCCTTTAAAACCTATCTCAGATGTCAGTTTCTCCCAGAAGCATTTGCTAGAGGGAAAGAGAAGGGTTTAGGATGAATCACCCCTTTCTCAGCATTGTCTCTTTCCCCAGCCTTTGGTGAGTTTATCACACTGCACTGTTGCTTTCTGACCCGACTTCCTCCCTCCAAGGCTGTCGACTCTGAGGGCAACTGCTCTGTCACTTATTCTGGTCCCCGGGGCCAGGTATATATTTGTACCTGTGGTGGAATGGATGTTCAAACAATATCTTGTGGATCTGGGCTCTTTGTGTTGGGTGTGAGCAAACCTTAGATGTGTGCTAGAAGGTAAACGGTAGAATAAGGCAGCAAACACTGTGGGGAAGAGCAGGTGGACACAGCCTGCAGGAAGCCACAGAATTCTTGCCCAAGTAACAATGTGGAAAAGATACCCACGTCTTAAAGCTATGATCGCTTTGCCTCTGGTAGTGGGTCCATCAAAGCTGAGGATCAGGGACTTCCCTGGTGGTGCAGTGGCTAAGAATCTGCCTGCCAATGCAGGGGACACGGGTTCAAGCCCTGGTCCAGGAAGATCCCACACGCTGCAGAGCAACTAAGCCCGTGCGCCACAACTACTGAGCCTGCGAGCCACAACTACTGAAGCCCGTGCGCCTGGAGCCCGTGCTCCACAGCAAAGACAAGCCACTGCAATGAGAAGCCTGTGCACCGCAATGAGGAGTAGCCCCCGCTCGCCGCAACTAGAGGAAGCCCACGTGCAGCAATGAAGACACAACGCAGCCAAAAAAAAAAAAAAAAAAACAAACCAAAAAACGAAAAACAACAACTGAGCATCATAGGGGTCACTTCCCCCAATTTCTTCACTCCTTTAGTGCAGGAAGTGAACTCTTAAGCCCTGGAGCATGGTTATGTTATCTGTTCAAGTCTAATTTGGTCTCAGAGGCTATTACAAGGTGGCCCCTGAATCCAATAAGTCAAAAAGGTGTGTGTGTGTGTGGGAATTGCTCAAGAAAAGCAAAATGCCAATGAGTTGAAAATGACCAAATTCCTCTGTCTCCAACGTCCTTGGAGGGCTGCCCCCATCATCTTTTCTGGGCTCTGTGGCCACGAAGACAAGGTGACAGTCTTTCGTCACCCGTCTGCGATGAGGTCTGTCTTGAGCCTTCTACCTCCTGCTGTGCCCTTGGCCCCATCCCTGACATAATGTCCCCAGATCTGTTTTGGGAACAAACCTTGTGGCATCATGAGTCACAGCCCTTCTCCTGCACTCCGCCCTCGGCAGCTCCACACACTCAGGACAAAGAGTCTTTCTCTCTCTGACCAAATCCCCCAAAACTTAGTGATTGGGTTTCACGTAGCTGGCGGAGCACATTATCTGGCTGACAGCTGGCTCTTCATGCCAAGCTTTGGGGCTGGCAGTCACTTCATCTCCTGCTCTGTCTGGGCCCCTGTGGCGGCTGCGAGCTGCTAGAACCGCTACTAATGTGCCCCATTCCTGCGCTCATGTTGACAGACGGATGGACAGACAGCTGGGTGATCCCCAGGAAGGGCTCCTCCTGACAATTCCTCTCTCCGTAGGTTTGGCTGGGATTTCATCAGCTGGCTTGCTGTTAGGGATATTAAACTCTTTGAGTAAATCTTCTCTCTGAAATATTAAAGAGGGAAAGCTATTTGTTTCCATAGATCAGCTGTGAATCCGAGCAATTGAAAAATTGAAACCAGATTAATAACGGAATGATGGGGGCCAGTGTCTCCGAGTTCTAGGTGGAGCTTAGGATTTGGAAGGTCCCAAGGCTTTGGGAAAACATCAACGCCTAAACTGGGAACGCATACCAAACAAAATACTAGTTTAGCTTGAGGAATCTTTGTATGGGCTTGTTTAGCTTCAGTTCAATAATTTAAATTTTTGTCTCAGTTAACAGTACAAATATGACAGGGGTAAAAGTAGACACTGTTCTCCAGGCACAGAAAATAGACTTTATAGTTTTAAAGTAAAAGATGAAACAAAATTGACAACAGGGAACATAAAACTTTAATTATGAGCACAGGTCACTTTAAAATAGACACATTTCCTTCTTATAGTATGGTCAAGTAAGTTAACTAATTGCTAAACACACGCAAGAGTTGTAAGCAGAGACGTTGTCGACCCTCTTCATCATTTCAGTTGTTTGGAGTGAGGCCTATTTGCCAAGCGTTTCTTAATGTGTGCTGGGAATTCCTATCACCTGGAGGTTTGACACGTGTTTGACACGTGTGTTGGCAAAGACGTGGCTCCTTGAATAATGCTGCATCTGCTCCCAGGCGGACCTTCATCCTGGGCTCCGAGGTATCCAGACAGGAAGTGACAAAATTTCTTTGCTTGGTTAAACTTCAGTCCATCTCCTGAACCTTCTCCCAGGCCCGTTTGTCGCTTTGTCAAATCCAGCTTCAGCAATAGCCCTGCTAAGTCCATTTAACGAGAACCTCCACTCTTGATACCTGGTCAGGTTCCTCATCTCACAGGTAAAGGTTAACTGCTTGGTCTGCTTCCAGCAAGAACCCTGTTAGGTTGGTTTACTCAGAATCCCCCTTATCGCTGATGTTTCCTCGTAGTAATTTTCCATCCTCTGACCCCACTGTGCTCCTTGGCAACCTCCACTTGCCCAGGCTATTTTTTAAAATTAAGATAGAATTGACATATCACATGTTAGTTTCAAGTGTACAGTGTGATTCAATATTTGTACATATTGTGAAATGATCACCACAATAAATCTCATTAATATCCATCACCACAAATAATTAATTTTTTTCTTGTGATGAGAAATTTTAAGATCTTCCTTAGCAACTTTCGAATGTGTAATACAGCATTGTTAACTATGGTCACCATGCTGTACATTATATGCCCAGGACTCTTTTTTTTTTTAATAGTTATCAGTTTATACTTTTTGACCCATTTCACTCCCCCCAACCCCCATTTCTGGCAAGCACAAATCCAATCCATTCTCTATCTTTTCTTTTTCTTACATCTTTATTGGAGTATAATTGCTTTACAAGGGTGTGTTAGCTTCTGCTTTATATATTCTCTATATCTTTGAATTCAGTTTTTTGTTTTGTTTTACATTCCACATATAAGTAAGATCATATGGTATTTGTCTTTCTGTAACTTATTCAGCATAATGTCCTCCAGGATCGTGCATGTTCTCATGTGGCAGAATTTCCTTCTGTTTTATGGCTGAATAATACTCCATTGTATACGTGTGCCACATTTTCTTTATCCATCCCTTAAATGATGAACACTTAAGGTTGCTTCCACATCTTGAATTTTGTATATCATGCTGCAATAAACATGGGGATGCATATATCCTTTCAAATTAGTGTTTTCAGTTCGTTTGGATGAATACGCAGAAGTAGAATTCCTGGATCAGATGGTAGTTCTACCTTTAATTTTTTGAGAAACCTCCATATTGTTTTCCATAGTGGCTGCACCAATATACATTCCCACCAACGCTTGCTATTTCTTGTCTTTTGACAATAACCATTTTGACAGATATGAGGTTTTGATTTGCATTTCCCTGATGATTAATGATGCATCTTTTCATGGACTTGTTGGTCGTCTGTATGCTTTTGTTGAAAAATGTTTATTCTGATTCTCTGCCCAGTTTTAAATTGGACTGTTTATTTGCTATTGAATTGTATGAGTTTCTTATATATTTCAGATATTAAACCCATAATAGATAAATGATTTGTAAATACTTTCTCCCATTTGGTACGTTGCATATTCATTTTGTTCATCGTTTTTTTAAAATATATTTTAATTTTGTCTGTGTTGGGTCTTGCTGTGTGCAGGCTTTCTCTAGTGGCGGTGAGCAGGGGCTAGTCTTCCTTGCAGTGCGCAAGCTTCTCATTGCGGTGGCTTCTCTTCTTGCGGAGCATGGGCTCTAGGCATGCAGGCTCAGTAGTTGTGGCTTGCGGGCTCTAGAGTGCAGGCTCAGTAGTTGTGGCACACGGGCTTAGTTGCTCCGAGGCATGTGGGATCTTACCGGACCAGGGCTCGAACCTGTGTCCTCTTCATTGGCAGACAGCTTCTTAACCAATGCACCACCAGGGAAGCCCCTGTTCATCGTTTCTTTTGCTGTGAAGAGCTTTTATTTTGATGTAGTCTCACTTGTTTATTTTTGCTTTTGTTGAACTTTCTTTTGGCATCAAATGCAAAAAATCATTGCTGAGACTGATGTCAAGGAACATAGCCCTTATGTTTTTTTCCAGGAGTTTTATAGTTTCAGGTCTTACAATCTTTAATCCATTTTGAGTTAATTTTTGCTTATGGGGTAAGATAGTGGTCCAATTTTATTCTTTAATGAAAACTGCTGTCCAGTTTTCCCAGCACTATTTATTGAAAAGATCGTCCATTCTCCATTGTACATTCTTGGATCATTTGTCATAAATTAATTGACCATATGTGTGTGAGCTTATTTCTGGGCTCCCTATTTGTTCCATTGATCTATGTGTCTGTTTTTATGCCAGTACCATATTGTTTTGATTACTATTGCACTGTAATATAGTTTGAAATCAGGCAATGTGATGACTCCAGCTTTGTTCTTCTTTCTCAAGATTGCTTAGGCTGTTCAGGGTCTTTTACAGTTCCATATAAATGTTAGGATTGTTTGTTCTATTTCTATGAAAAAATACCATTAAAATTTTGATAGGGATTACATTGAAACTGTAGATTGCTTTGGATAGTATGGACATTTTAACAGTGTTCTTCCAATCCATGAGCATGGAATATCTTTCCATTTATTTGTGTCTTCAGTTTCTTTCATCAGTGTCACATTGCTTGCAGTATACAGGTCTTTCACCTCCTTGGTTAAATTTATTCCTAGATATTTTATTCTTTTTGATGCAACCATAGATGGGATTGTTTTCTTATTTTCTCTTTCTGCTAGTTTGTTAATAGTGTATAGAAACAACAGATTTATGAATCTTAATTTTGTATCCTGAAGCTTTACTGAAGTCATTTATTCCAACAGTTTTTTGGTGGAGTTTTTAGGTTTTTGTATATATAATATCGTCTGCAAAAAGTGAAAATTTTACTTCTTCCTTTCCGACTGGATACCTGTTATTTCTTTTTCTGGGCTTATTGCTTGCGCAAGAACTTCCATTATTATGTTGAATACAAGTGATGAGGCTGGGCATTCTTTCTCGTTCCTGATCTTAGCAGAAAAGCTTTCAGCTTTTCACTGTTGAGTATGATGTTAGCTATAGGCTTGTCATATATGCCTTTATTTTGCAGAGGTACCTTCCCTCTCTACCCACTTTGTTGAGAGTTTTTGTCATGAATGGACCTTGAATTGTGTCAAATGTTTTTCCTGCATCTACTGAGATGATCATATGATTGTATCCTTCATTTTGTAATATGGTGTACTACTTATTGATTTGGAGATGTTGAACTATACTTGCTTCCCTGGAATAAATCCCACTTGATCATTGTGTATGATATTTAAATGTATTTTTAAAATTTGGTTTGGTTATATTTTGTTGAGGAATTTTGCATCTGTGTTTATCAGGGATATTGACCTGTAATTTTCTTTTTTTGTGGTATCAGAGTAATGCTGATCCTGTAAAATGAGTTTGGAAGTGTTCCCTCATCTTCTATTACTTGGAAGAGTTTGAGAATTAATTACTTTTTAAATTTTTTGTAGAATTCACCAGTAAAAACATCTGGTCCAGTGATTTGTTGGGAGGTTGTTGATTACTGGTCCAATCTCCTTACTAGTAATAGGTCTGTTCAGATTTTCTGTTTCTTCATGATTCAGTCTTGGTAGGTTGTATGTTTCTAGAAATTTATCTAATTCATCTGGGTTGTCCAGTTTGCTGGCATGTCTTTTATAATCTTTGTATTTCTGTGGTATCATTTGTAATGTGTTCTCTTTCATTTATGATTTTATTTGAGCCCTCTCTTTTTCTTGTTGATTTTTGGTAAAGGTTTGTCAATTTTGTTTATCTTTTCAAATACCCAGCTTTTAGTTTCATTGGCCATTTCTATTGTCTTTTTGTCTCAGTTTCATTCATTTCTGCTCTGATCTTTATTTCCTTCCTTCTACTAACTTTGGGCTTAGTTTGCTCTTCTTTTTCTAGTTCTTGTGGTTGTTTATTTGAGATCTTGTTTCTTAATGTTGGTGTTTATCACTATGAGCTTCCCTCTTAGGACTGCTTTTGCAGCATCCCATAAATTTTGTTATTTTTTTCATTTTCATTTGTCTCAGTATATTTTTTAAATTTTCGAATTTTTCAGTTTTCTTTTTGTAATTGATCTCACTTTTATACTATCATGATCAGAAAAGATGCTTGATATGATTTCAGTTCTTAAATTTATTAAGACTTGTTTTGTGGCCTAACATTTGTTCTATCCTGGAGAGTGTTCTATGGGCATTTGAGAAAACATGTACTGTGTTGCTTTGGGATGGAATGTTCTATGTGTATGTTTGTTAAATGACACATCTGGAATAACGTGTCATTTAAAGCCCATGCTTTTCATTGATTTTTCTGTCTGAATGATTTGTCCATTGATGAAAGGGGTGTATTGAAGTCTCTTCCTATTGTACTGCAATCTGTTTCTCCCTTTAGGTCTTGTAAAATTTGCTTTATATAATTCAGTGAACCTGTGTTGGGTGCTAAAATATTTACAAATGTTATATCCTCTTGTTGGATTGGCCACTTAATAATTATATGACGAACAACTTTGTCCCCTATTAGTCTGTCTTAAAGTCTATTTTGTCTGAAGTAATTATAGCTATTCCAGCTTTCTCTTGATTTCCATTTTCGTGAAATGTCTTTTTCTATCCCTTTACTTTCAGTCTGTGTGTATCCTTAATATCTGAAGTAAATCGCTTATAGGCAGCATATTGATGGGTCTTCTTTTTTATCCATTTAGCCAACCGTGTTTTTTCATTGTAGTTCCTTTGTTTTGTTACCATGAGATAGTATTGACATTTTAATAATTTTTCAATTCACTAACACAAGATATCTTTCCGTTTACTCATGACTTTTTCTATTTCTTTCATCAGTGTCTCACAGTTTTCAGAGATCTTTTACCTCCTTTTTAAAGGTTATTGCTAAGTATTGTTTTTTATGCTATTGTAAATGGGATTGTTTTCTTTCATTCTCAGGTAATTTTTGTTAGTGTATAGAAATGATATTGACTTTTGTAGTTAATTTTGTTTCCTGTGATTTTATTGAATTTGTTGATTAGATGGAACAGTTTTTTGGTGGTCTCTTTAGAATTTTCCTACAAGTAAAATCATGCCAACAATAGACAAAGTATTACTCCTTTCTTTCCGATTGTGATGCTTTTATTTCTTTTTGTCTGATTGCTCTGGCAAGGGCTTTCAGTACTATGTCGAGTAGGAGTGGTGAGAGTGGGCACTCTTGTTCTTGATCTTTCAACTTTACCAACCTTTTACCATTGAGTATGATATATACTATGGGCTTATCATATAGGCTACTATTATGTTGGGGACATTCCTTCTATACCTAATTAGCTGAGTTTTTACCATGGATAGATGTTGAATTTTCTCAAATGCTTTTTCTGTATCTATTAAGATGATCATATGATTTTTAAAATTCTATTGAAGTATCACATTGATTGATTTGTGTTTGTCAGACCATCCTTGTATCTCAGGCAGAAATCCCATTTGACCATGGTGGATGATCCTTTTAATATGCTGCTGAATTCAGTTTGCTAGTATTTTATTGAGAATTTTTGCATCTATATTCATTAGGGATATTGGCCTGTAGTTTTCTGGTAGTATCCTTTTCTGGCTTTGGTGTCAGGGTGATACTGAACTTGTAAAATGAGTTTGGGAGTGTTCCCTTGTCTTTGATTTTTGGAAGAGTTTGAAAAATATTGGCATTATTTCTTTTTTAAATGTTGGTAAATTTTAGCAGTGAAGCTATCTGTCCTGGGCTTTTCTGCATTGAGAGTTTGATTACTGATTCAATCACCTTTGTAGTAATAGTTAGATTCAGACTTCCCCTTTCTTCCTAAGTCAGTATTGGTAGTTTGTATGTTTCTAAGAATTTTCAATTTTTTATATAGTTTGTCCAGTTTGTTGGCATGTAGTTTTTTATAGTACCTTTTTATGATCCTCTGCATTTCTGTGGTATCAGTTGTAGTGTCTTTTTTTAATTTATAATTTTGTTGATTTTGATCCTCTCTTTTTCCCTCAGTTAGTCTAGCTAAAGTTTTGTCAATTTTGTTTGTCTTTTTGGTTAATCTTTTCTATCATTTTCCTATTCTTTATTTTATTTTTTTGCCTAATCTTTATTATTTCTTTTGTTCTGCTAACTTTGGTCTCAGTTTGTTCTTTTTCTAGTTCCTTAAGGCATAAAGTTAGGTTGTTTATTTGGGATATTTTTACTTCTTAACATAGGTGTTTATTGCTATGAACTTCCCTCTGAGAACTGATTTCACTGCATCCCATAAGTTTTGGTAAGTTTCCAATTGTCTCAAGATACTTTTTAATTTTTCTCATTTAATTTCTTCTTTGATCCATTGGTTGTTCTGGAGAGTGCTGTTTAATTTTCCTGTGTTTGTGAATTTTTCAGTTTTTCTCTTATTATTGATTTCTAGTTTCACACCATTATCAGAAAAGATACTTGATATGATTTGTCTTCTTGAATTTGCTAAGACTTGTCTTGTGACTTAACACACGGTCTATCCTAGAAAATGTTTTATGCACACTTGAGAAGAATGTGTATTCTGCTGTTGTTGGATAGAATGTTCTGTATATATATGTCTCAGGTTCATGCAGTTTATAATGTTCATATCCACTGCTTTCTTATTGATTCTCTGCCTGGATGATCTTACTCCTTGTTGAGAGTAGGGTACTAACTTTCCAACAATTATTGTTTTGCTGTTTATTTCTCCTGTCAGCTCTGTTAGTTCTGCTTTATGTGTTTAGGTGCTTCAGTGGTGGCTGCATAAATATTTACAATTACTATATCTTCTTGATGTATTGACCTCTTTATCATTACATAATGACATTCTTTGTCTCTTTTTAACATTTTTAGTTTAAATACTATTTGTCCGAGATACAAATATAGTTACCCTGCTTATTTCTGGTTACCATTTGCTTGAAATCTTTTTCCATCCCTTCCCTCTCGGTTTATGTGTGTCTTTAAGACTAACATGAGTAGGCAGCATATTGTTGGACTTGCTTCTCTGTCTTTTGATAAAAGAATTTTATCTGTTTATGTTTAAAGTAATTATTAATAAGTAGGGACTTAACTATTGCCATTTTGTTTTCTGGTTGTTTCATAGGTTGTTCCTTGTTTCTTATTCTGCTGTCCTTTTTTGTGATATAGTGTGTTATGGTATTGGTATACTTTGGCTTATCATGTTCTTTTGTGTAATTACCAAGGGTTTCCCTTGTGGTTACCATGAAACTTACATAGAATATCTTAAAATTATAACACCCTATTTTAAACAAATAAGAACTAAACTTCTATAGATTCCTAAGCTTACACTTTTAGTTCTCATTCTCCTCACATTTTGGGTTATTGATACTACAATTTTTATTGTGTAAGTAATAACAGATTATTGTAGTTGTGGTTATTTTTAGTTTTTTTTAACTTTTAAACTAGAGCTGTGTGTTATGCACCACCATTACCATATAGCAGAATTTAATTTTTACTATATATTTATAATTACCAGAATGTTTTACTCTGCTTTCTTTATTATGTTATTTAGCATCCTTTTACATCTGCTTAAAGAACCCCCTTCAGTATTTTTTTGTAAGGCAGGTCTAATGTGATGAATTCCTCAGCTTTTGTTTGCTTAGGAAAATGTTTATTTCTCCTTCATTATTAAAGGGAAGCTTTGCTGGGCATAGTACTCTTGGTTGACATTTTTTTTCTTTGAACATTTTGAATACATCATCCCATTCTCTTCTGGCCTTAAAAGTTTCTGTTGAGAAATTCTCTGATAGTCTTATGGGGTTTCCTTTTATGTAACTTCTCTCTCTTTTTTTTTTTTTTTTTGATGCCTTTTCAGTTTTTTCTGTCTTTGACTTTTCACAAGTTAATTATAATGTTTCTCAGTGTACCCCTTTCAGGTTCAACCTATTTGGAGTCCTTTGGACCTCCTGGACCTGGATGTCTATTTCTCTCCCCTAGTTTGGGAAGTTTTCAGCCATTATTGCTTTAAATATTCTTATTGACACTTTCTCTTCTAGAATTTCCATAACACAAATATTGTTTCTTTTCATTGTGTACCATAAATTCCAAAGGCTTTCTTCACGGTTTTTCATTCTTTCTTTTTGCTCCTCTGAATGGATAATTTCAAATGTCCTATCTTTCAGGCCACTGATTCTTTCTTCTCCATGGTTGATTCTGCTTTTCAAGCTCTCTGTTAAATTCTTCAGTTCTGTTATTGTATATTTTTTAGATCTAGGATTTCTGGTTTTTAAGAATGTTTTCTCTTTCTTTGGTGAAGTTCTCATTTTGTTTATGCACTATTTTCCCAATTTTGTTCAGTTGTCTCTGTGTTCCTGTGGTTCACTAAACTTCTTTAAGAAAATTGTTCTGAATTCTTTGTCTGAGAGTTCATAAATCTTCATTCTTTTGTCAGTTACTAGAGCTTTGTTTCCTTTGATGGTGTCAATATCTACCCGACTTCTAATGATCTTTTACTTCTTACAGTGGTATCTCCACAGTTAAGCAGGTGGTCTTCCCTTTCAGACTTGGCAGACTTGCTTTGACAGAGGCAGTTCTTCACCATTCAGCTCAGTTTGAGCTAGACATGTCTGCTGGTAATGTCCTTGGGTGTGGGGGCATGATCTAAGGTATTTTGGGGTGAGGTCAAGGGTGGGCAAGTGTGCTGCTAGCTAAGAACATCTGAATAGGACTGCTTGCTTTGTTCCCTGCCCAAGTGAGGCTGTGATGGGCTCTCTGTGTACCTCATTTTATTTTTATAATTTTGATTCCTTTTCCCTAGAGATGGCACTGAGAAGTTGTATACAGCTCAGGCTCCACAAAACCTGAATGTATCCTTTTTTAGTCTATCTGTATGATAAATTAATAGAAATGGGATTTGCTGGGTGAAAGGTATATACATTTATAATTATAAAGGTGTTATAAATTTGCCCTCTACCAAAGTTGTAAAATTTACATTCTCAATAGTAAAATATAGATTGCCTATTTTCTACATCTTCACTAATGTATTATCAAGACAGTTATCAAACTTTTGGATCTTCATAAATCTGATAAGAGAAAATAGGAACTACTGGTTCTCCTTTGCATTTTTTTTTGTATTATGATGGAGGTTGAGCATACTTTCATAAGTGAAAGAGCCATTTCATTTTTCTTTTCAGTGTATTATCTGTCCAAATCCTTTGATTATTCTTATTGATTTGTAGAAGCTCTGTGTATATTAAGGACTATTTACCATTTGTGATTTGAGTTATATTTTCCCCAGTTGCTTTTCTTTTGACCTTGGTTGTTTTTATTTTTTTCCTTCAGACTTTTGAAAACAAATGTCCTTTTATAGTTGATACCTTGGTGGAATAATTAGAAAGGTGTTCCCCATTCTGAAAAATACATATATCTATGTATATTCTATTGCTTGTGTTTCTCTGCAGAACCCTAATATAGATGGTTTGTATTATTGTTTTCAATTATCTATTTCTTCTCCTTGAAAGAAGATAAGATATCCCCACCTGTTACCAAGTTACTTATATGTTTATATATATAGCACGCATAGGCTTATCATGTGTGGTATAATAAAACACATATCTGGTCTTTGTCCCTAGTTCCTGGCAGAGAGCATTAAAAACTCTTAGAAACAATAGGAGTATCTTTGTTATGCTAATGAGCTATCTCACGGTGGGCCCCTAGATAACTTCTGGATGGGGGCTGGTCACCAGAATGACCAACCATGTGATTAGAAGATTGGAACTTTGAGTTCAATCATGTGGCCAGTGATTTAATCAATCATGCCTATGTAGTAACACCCCAATAAATACTCTGCACACTGAAGCATTTTGAAGGTTCCTGGTCAATGAACACATTAATGTGTCAGGAGGGTTACATGCCTTGATTTCATGGGAAGAGGGCATTGAAGCTCTATGTTCCCTCCCAGACCTCATCCTATGTGTCTCTTCATTTGGCTGGTCCTGATTTGTATCCTTTATAAGAGAACTGTAATTGTAAGTAAAGCAATTTTCTGAATTCTGTGAGGCATTCCAGCAAATTATCAAACATGGAGTTGTGGGAACCACCCAAATTTGTAGCCAGGTGATTGGGAAGCACAGGTGACCTGGAACCCCCGTCCCCTCCCCGATGTGTGGCTGCTGCCTGAAGAAAGGGCAGCCCTGTGGAGTACTAGTCCCTTAAACCTGTGGACTCTGATGCTGACTCTGGCTAGTTGGTGTCACAGGTGGCTGCAGTCCACCTCCATTGGTATGGGAGGAGAATACCATGAGACTTGCTTCAGCTGGTAAAATGGGAACAATGGGGTATCAGAGTAGAAGCTATAAGAGCTATCACGTATTTCTAGCTTTCTTGTTCTGTTTCTCTGTCCAGATGGGAACTGTTCCTTTAGCCTGGGTCCTAGCAAAACATATACAGCAGAGCTGTATCTGTCTTATAGTTTTGGAGATATAGCGGGAACAAAAAATAAACTGTTAAGATAAATCATTATAGTAAAGCACTGTAAGCCATTGTTAAAATTTGTGGGTTGTTTGTTACAGCAGTATAACATAACACAAACTGACGTATCTATGCTCCAAACTGTTTCCTTTACCTCTTCATTCATAAAGCCATTAAATGGCATCATCTACCTAGTCACTCAGCAAGAACCTAGGAGTCACTCTTGATGCTTCTCTTTCCCTCACCCTCCACATTGAATCCATCTTTTAGCAAATCCTATTATTTCTATCTCAAAAATATATCAAAAATCCATTCTCAAACTGTTTACTGTCATGGTCACCTCTTGTCTAGATTACTGCCAAAGTCTCCTAACTGGTCCCTAATTCTGTTCTTGTCCCCTTCCAAAGCATTCTCTACACGAGCTGCAAAAATCATCAGGAAAGATAAATTGGATATCATTCTTCTGTTTAAAACCCTCACTGGTTTTCCATTAGCTTTAGCATGAAGTTGAACACTCTTTCCACGACCTACACGTCATACCTAGTCTGTCCCTTGCTTGTCTCCAACCCCATCACATACCAGCCCCTTCCTTATTTGTCTTGCTCCAGACACACTCCCCTTCTCTTGTTGTTCAGATACAACCAGCCCCTTCTTACCTTGGCATCTTTGTGTGTGTGATTTCCTCCATCTAGAAAGCTTTTCCTGTTACTCTTTGAATGGCTAGCTCTTTCTTTATTTCTGATCTTAAATGTTATCTTAGAAGCCTTTCCTGACCACACTATCTGAAGTAGTTCCCCTCTCCACAATTCTCTATCTCCATTCCTGTTCCTTTTCTTACTTACTTAAACTTACATATTTTAACCTGCCTTTCCTGTAGAAATGTTTCCTTTATGAGGGCAGAGACAGTAGTTGTCTCGTTCACTGTGTTTTTCCCCAGAGCCTTGCACGCAGTAGGGGCTTAGTAAACAGTTGTTGAGTGAATGAATCTTTTGATCGTGAGCAGGTGGGATACAGAGCAGGCCACATAAAGAATTAGTCTGGCAGACAAATAGGCCTGTAACTAACCCTAATCTTGGGGATCTCCGTTGTTGGGTGCTTGTCTTGGCTGCACTTGGGTAAAGGAAAACACTCAGTGTTCCATACCGTAAGGCTTCCCTTGCCTAGTACACTGCTTTCCCCAGCCACCCTCCCTCCCCAGCCTGATCACAAAGGGTGCCAAGTCATGATGCCAGGCCTCCACTTCTCACTAACAGAGTGAGCAGATGGCTGACAAGCTATTTCCCTGTAGTAGGTAGCAGATTGCTCTTGTCCAAAAGAGAGGGCACAGAAGATGCTTCAATTCTCAGAGCAGGTTTAGATGAGGTATCTCCGCCCAGATCAGGAGTGCGCCTGGAGACAGGCTTTTGTTGTGCTGCTATTTGCTCTTCCCCTCAAGCCTTCCCATCCAGTCATCCAGACCTTCCGTCTCTAGCACTTCTCCCCAGCCAGTCTTTCCCTAGATGCCCCACACCCCAATCCTTACATCTAACACCCCTGTTACCAAGCTCAGGGGTGAGAGAAGTGAATATTTTCTCTCTCTCTCCTCACCTCCCCACCTCCTTTATTCTCTCAGGCTTGTGGGGAGAGGGGCATTCCATTAGGAATATGTTGATCATGGGGACAGAGCTGAAATGTATCAGTGGAGTTTGCTACCTGGCATTCCAAGGATCACACTGACTACAAACAGGACAGTTAAAGCAATGTGTCCAGAACAGACAAATTGTTTCACATTTCCTCTGCTTTTTGGATATCTGTATATTCAAATTTACTTTTCATGCTGGGGAGTTTACCCCCTTTTGAATTCACTCCTTCTCATTAGCTTTTGAGCCATGAAAAATGATGTTGCTACACCTTGAGTGTCTGATTATATCACAGATGAGGTAAACTTTGAGGTTTTAAGTGGGTGGGGGGAAGCTTAGGAGATGCATTTTGTTCTCCAATATGAATTATCTGATACTGCATAATGTTTGAAGTATGAAAAAGGCCTTCCAGTATTTATATATGTTCTATGTTTTTTTCTCCATTATAAATTCTTTCATGTTCTTTCCTATGTGAACATTGGGGGAAAGCCTTCCCACATTCAATATGTTTATAAGGTGTTTTGCCTATGTGATTGGTATTTTAACTTTATTTTTGGTGTTATTGTTTATACAGATGTCTTAACTTTTAATATTTATTCATTGGCATTTATATAATACAATTTATTTCATGTTTTTGCTTTATGGATTGTGGTGTCTTTGTGTTTTAAGAAATCCTTCCCACATAAAGTTTTTCTCATATTTTATTCTTTTTTTTGAATTTTATTTTTTATACAGCAGGTTCTTATTAGTTATCCATTTTATACATATTAGTGTATACATGTCAACCCCAATCTCCCGGTTTATCTCACCACCCCCCGCCACTTTCCCCCCTTGGTGTCCATACAGTTGTTCTCTACATCTGTGTCTCAACTTCTGCCCTGCAAACCGGTTCATTTGTACCATTTTTCTAGGTTCCACATATATGCGTTAATATAGGATATTTGTTTTTCTCTTTCTGACTTACTTCACTCTGTATGACAGTCTCTAGATCCATCCTCGTCTCTGCAAATGACCCAATTTCGTTCCTTTTTATGGCTGAGTAATATTGCATTGCATATATGTACCACATCTTCTTTATCCATTCATCTTGTCGATGGGCATTTAGGTTGCTTCTATGACCTGGCTATTGTAAGTAGTGCTGCAATGGACATTGGGTGCATGTGTTTTTTTGAATTATCTCATATTTTTTTCTTAAAGCTTTAGACTTTGAACTATCAGTCCACCTGGCATTGATTTTTTGTGTGTGTATGGTGTGAAGTAGAGAGTCTTTCTCCCCATATGAATAACACGATTTTCCATAATGTCCCTACTAACTTGTCAAACCATCTTTGTTATATACTAAGTTTCTATACATGTGTGGGTCCATTTCTTGGTTCTCCATTCTTTTCTGTTGATCTGTGTATCTGCCCTTACATCTATATTTACCACACTGTCTTAATTACTGTTGCTGTATTTTGAGTCATCTTATCTGGTGGAACAAGCCTCATCATGTATTCTCCTATTCAGGAGAGTTTTAAATATTACTATTTGGGGGCTTTGAGAATCAGCTTGTCAGAACACATACACATGCACATACAACAGAATTGACTTTATAGATTATTTGGGGGGAAATTGACATCTTTACAATATTGTCTTCCTATACATATACATTGTATCCCTTTTTGTGTACTTAATCTATCTCATGATATCTTCATTTATTTAGATCTTCTTAAGGTATTCCAATAAGTTTTATAATTTCCTCAATAAATGTTCTACGCAAAGCTTATGAGATATGTTTTTAAAGTACCTCATACTTTTTGATGCTGTTTCACATATTATCTTTTTAAAAGTTGCTAGTATATGGAAATACATTATTTTTTACATTGATTTTTGTATCCAAAATGTTTCTGAACTCTAATAATTTGCTTGAGAAGTCCTGGCTTTTCTATTTAGATAACTCTAGCTTTTGCAAGATAGGACAGTTTTGATTTTTTCTTCATAATCATTAGACTTTTTATTTCTCTTGTTTTGTCATTTGGCTAGAACATCCAGTAAGTGTTGAATAGCAGGGATGAGAATAGGCATCCTTATCTTGTTCCTGACTTTTAAAAGAATATGTCTAATTTCACCATTAACTGTATTTGGTATAGGTGTCAGAAAATACCCCTTATCAGAAGATAGCACTGCTACTACGAACTTTTATCATTACTATGTGTTGACTTAAATTTTTTTCCTATTTATTTAGAGACAATCACACATTATTTCCTCCTTTAATTTGTTAATGTATTCATCTTGCAGTTCTTGGGTTGATCGTCATGTGTGTATATGGGTATGTTTTATTGTACTGTATTATATGATTGAACAAAATATTCCTTTAGAGTATTGCCCTTGTGTAGTTTTTTGTTTTGAAGGGGAGGGGTGCTAGAAAAAGTTTTTACTTTATTATTTTTCTCCTTTTTATTGAGATATAATTGACATATGATATATTAGTTTCAGCTCTGCAATATTGATTTGATATATGTATAATTGTGAAATGATCACTACAGCTCTAGTTAACATCCATTACCACATGTAGTTACATAATTTTTTCTTATGAGAACTTTCAAGATTTATTCTCTTAGCAACTTTCCAGTATGCAATACAGTGACATTAACTGTAGTCACTATGCTGTATATTACATCCCCAGTACTTAGTTATTTTACAACTGGAATTTGTACCTTTTGACCACCTTCAACCATGTTGTCCACTACCCACCCCCACCTCTGGCAATCACCAAACTGTTCTGTATCTCTGAGTTTGTTTTTTGTAGAATCCATGTATAAGCAAGATAATACAGTTTTTTGGCTTTCTCTATCTGACTTATTTCCCTTAGAATAAGGCACTAAAAGTCGATCTATGTTGTCTCAAATGTCAGGATTTCCTGTTTTATGGCTGAATAATATTCCAGTGTGGGTGTGGGTATGGGTGTGGATCACATTATCACATTTTCTTTATCCATCAATGGATACTTAGGTTGTTTCCATGTCTTCATTATTGTAAATAACGCTGCAGTGAACACAGATTTGCAGATATCTTTTTTGAGGTAGTGTTTTTATTTACTTCAGATAAATACCAAGAAGTAGAATTGCTGGATCATATGATAGTTATATTTTAAATTTTTTGAGGAACCTCCATACTCTTTTCCATAGTAGCTGCACCAACTTACATTCCCACAAACAGTGCACAAGTCTTCTGCTTTCTCCACATCTTTCCTAGTAAACTGTTATCTCTCGTCTTTTTTATAATAGCCATTCTAACAGATGTGAGGTGATCTCATTGTGGTTTTGATTTTCCATTTCCCTGTTGTTTAGTGATGTTGAGCACCTTTTCATGTACCAGTTGGCTAATTGTATGTCTTCTTTAGAAAAAATGTCTATTCAGATGCTCTGCCCATTTTTTAATTAGATTTTTTTAATTTTAATTTTTTTGTTGTTGAGTTATATGACTTCTTTGTGGTTTTGGATATTAACCCATTATCAGATATATAATTTGCAAATATTTTCTCTTATTCAGAATTTTGCCTTTTCATTTTGCTGATGGTTTTCTTTGCTGTGCAGAAATTATTTAGTTTGATGCAGTTTTCACTTGGGTTTTTTGTTTGTTTTTCTTGCCTTTGTTTTTGGTGTCTTATCCAAAAAATCATCACCAAGACCAATCTCAAGGAGCTATGACCTATGTTTTCTTCTAGGAGCTTTATAGGTTTAGGCCTTACATTCAAGTCTTTAATCCATTTTTCTGTGTGTTGTAAGGTAGTGGTCCAGTTTTATTCTTTTGCATGTGGCTGTCCAGTTTTTCCAACACCATTTATTGAAAATACTGTCCTTTCCCCATTGTATATTCTTGGCTCCTTTGTTGTAAATTAATTGACCATGTGCATGAAGGTTATTTCTGGGCTCTCTATTCTGTAGATATACGTGTCTGTTTTTATGACAATATCATACTGTTTTGATTACTATAGCTTTGTAATATAGTTGAAGTCAGGGAGCGTGAAGCCTCTACCTTTGTTCTTTCTCAAGATTGCTTTGGCTATTTGCGGTCTCATACAAATTTTAGAATTGTTTGTTTTACTTCTGTGTAAATGCCATTGAAATTTTGATTGGGAATGTATTGAATCTGTAGATTGCTTTCAGGTAGTATGGACATTTTAACAATATTCTTCTAACATATGAGCATGGAATATCTTTCCATTTATTTGTGTCTTGGTTAAATTTATTTCTAGATATTTTATTCTTTTTGATGCAATTGTAAATGGGATTGTTGTCCTAAATTCTCTTTCTGATAGTTCACTATTAGTGTATAGAAATGCAACTGATTTTTGTACATTGATTTTATATCCTGCAACTTTACTGAAATTTGTTTATTAGTTCTAATGGTTATTTGATGAAGCCTTTAAGGTTTTCTCCATATAATATGTCATCTGCAAATAGTGACAGTTTTACTGCTTCCTGTCCCATTTAGATGCCTTTTATATCCTTTTCTTGCCTAATTGCTCTGGCAAAGATTTCTAATACCATGTTGAAGTGGTGAGAGTGGACATCATTGCGTTGTTCCTGATTGTAGAGAAAATGCTTTCAATTTTTCACCATTGAATATAATGTTAGCTGTAGGCTTGTCATATAGGGCATTTATTTTGTTGAGGTAACTTGTCTCTATACCCATTTTGTTAAGAATTTTTAATATGAATGAAGAATTTTTCAAATGCTTTTTCTACATCTATTGATATAATCACATGGTTTTTAACCTTTATTTTGTTAATGTTGTGCATCGCATCGATTTTATGGATTGTTGAACAATTCTTGCATCCCTGGAATAAATACCACTTGATCATGGTTTATGATCTTTTAAATGTATTGTTGAATTCGGTTTGCTATTATTTTCTTGAGGATTTTTGCATCCGTGTTCATCAGGGATATTGGTCTGTAATTTTCTTGTATTGTCCTTGTCTACTTGTTATCAGAATAATGCTGGCCTGTAAAATGAATTTTGAATTGTTCCTTCCTCTTGTCATTTTTGAAAGAGTTTTGAGAAGGATTGCTATTAATTCTTAAAATATTTGATAGAATCCCCCAGTGAAGCCTTCTGGTTCTGAACTTTTGTTTGTTGGGAGGTTTTAAATTATTGATTCAGTCTCCTTTGCTAGTAATCAGACTGTTATCTGTTTATTCCTACTTCAGTCTTGGTAGATTGTATGTTTCTAGGAATTTATCTTTTCTTTTAGGTTGTCTAATCTGTTAGCATATAATTGTTCAGAGTAGTCTCTTATCCTTTGTATTTTGTGGTGTCAGTTGTGATGTCTCCTCTTTCATTTAAGCTTTTATTTATTTGAGTTCTTTTTTTTTCTTAGTATAGCTAAATGTCTATTTTTAAAAATCTTTCCAGAAAACCAGCTCTTAGTTGCATTGATCCTTTTTATTGTCTTTTACATCTCTATTTCATTTATTTCTGCTCAGATCGATACTATTTTCTTCCTTCTAACATTGGGCTGTTTGCCCTCCTTTTTCTAGTTTCTTGTGGTAAAAAACTCTTTTATTTGAGACCTTTCTTGTTTCTTAATGTAGGCACTTATTACTATGAACTTTTAGAACTGCTGTTGCTGCATACAATGAGTGTTGGTATGTTGTTTTTCCATTTTCATTTGTCTCAAATTAGTTTTTGATTTCTCTCTGATTTCTTGTTTAATCCATTGGTTACTCACTAGCAGTTTTTTAATCTCCATATATTTGTGAATTTTCCAGTTTTCTTCTTGTAATTGATTTCTAGTTTCTGCCATAGAGGTCGGAAAAGATGCTTGATATGATTTCGGTTTTCTTAAGACTTCTTTTTTACCATAACATGTGATCCACCCTGGAAAATTTTCTGTGTACATGTAAGAAAAATATGTTTCTGTTGCTTTTGGATGGATTTTTCTATATATGTGTGTTAAGTCCATCTGGTCTAACATGTTTAAGGCCAGAGTTTTCTTAATGATTTTCTGTCTGGATGAGCTATCTATTGATGAAAGTGGGGTATTAAAGTTCATCACTATCATTGTATTGCTGTCAGTTTTACCTTTATGTCTTAATATTTTCTCTGTATATTTAGGTGCTCCTATATTAGATGCATGAATATTTGCAATGTTATATCCTCTTGTTGGATTGGCTACTTTATCATTATATAATGAATACTCTTTTTACAACAGATGGTCTTTGTTATAAAGTCTATTTTGGGGACTTCCCTGGTGGCACAGTGGTTAGGAATCTGCCTGCCAATGCAGGGAACATGGGTTCTATCCCTGGTCCAGGAAGGTCCCACATGCTGTGGAGCAGCTAAGCCCATGTGCCACAACTACTGAGCCTGTGCTCTAGAGCCCACATGCCACAACTACTGAAGCCTGTGAGCCTAGAGCCCGTGCTCTGCAACAAGAGAAGCCACCGAATGAGAAGCCTGCACTTTGCCACAAAGAGTAGCGCCCGCTCTCTACAACTAGAAGAAGCCCGTGTGCAGTAATGAAGACCCAACGCAGCCAAAAATAAATAAATAAATAAATAAAAATTTAAAATCAAATCTATTTTGTCTGAGACAAGTACAGCTACCCCAGGTTTCTTTGGTTTCCATTTGCATGGAATATCATTTTGCATCCCTTCACTTTCTGTGTTTGTGTGTGTGTGTGTGTTTGTCCATCCTTACAATTAAAATGAGTCTCTTGTAGGCAGTATAAAGATGGGTCTTGGTTTTTTATTCATTCAGCCACTCTACATTTTTTGATTGGAGAATTTAGTCTGTTTACATTTAGAATAATTATAGATAGGTATGTACTTACTGCCATCTTGTTAATTGTCACCTGGGTCTTTTGTAGATCCTTTCTTCTCTTGCTCTCTCCTTTTGTGATTTAAGGATGTACGTATGTATATATCTACTGTATGTTTTTCTTTTTGGTTACCATGAGGCTTACATAAAATAACTTATGTTTATAACAATATATTTTAAGCTGATATTAAGTTTAGTTTGAAAGCATTCTAATGCTCTGTATTTTTACTCCTCCCCACCACTTTTTGTTTTTGATATCACAATTTGCATCTTTTTATATTGTGTATCCCTTGACAAATTGTAGTTATAATAGAGCTACTACGTTTGTCCTTTAATCTTCATACTAGCTTTATAGGTGATTAACCCACTACTTTTACAACATTAGATCTTCTGAATTTTACTATATTTTTACCTTTACCAGTGAGATTTATATTTTCATACGTTTTCCTGTTAGTAATTAGCACCTCTCATTTCAGCTTAAAGAAGCCCCTTTAACTTTTCTTGTAAGCCCTGTCTAGTGGTGATGAAGTCGTTCACTTTGCTTGTCTGGAAAACTCTTTATTCCTCCTTGGTTTCCAAAGAATGACTTTGCTAAGTAGAGTATTTTGGGTTGGCAGTTTTTTCTTTTAGCACTTTGAATACCATGCCTGTTCCTTCTGGTCTTCAACGTTTCTGCTGAGAAACCTGCTCATAGTCTTATGGGGATTCCCTTGTATGTAACAAGTTGTTTTTCTCTTAGCTGTTTTGAAGATTCTTTCTTTGTCTTTAACTTTTGACTATTTAATTAAAATGTGTCTTGGGGGGCATCTCTTTAGGTTCATCTTATTTGGAGCTCTCTAGGCTTCCTGCATCTGGATGTCTGTTTCCTTCCCCAGTTCAGAGAAGTTTTCAGCCACCTCCCTCATTCTTGAAGGAGCATCCTTTTGTAGGAGACGAATCTGTCTTATCATTCAACCCTGCCTTAGCTCTTGGTTGTAACTCAAACCTTTGTGATTGCTCAAGCAGCCTACTTTATTATTAGTGGCTCGCAGGAGTTGAGGGTGTGTTAAGACCTGTCAGTATCCCAAAGGGGAGGATCTCAGTCAGCACCAAGATTCTTGGTGACTGGAAGTCAGGCCCTAAGGAAGCAGCTTTTATAGTATGTGTATATATACCTCTTTCAAAGGGAAGCCTGCTCCCTTTGCACTGAACCCTGGGGTAATAGTTAAGATCTCTTTCTTTGCTATTGTCTTGTTGAACTTGTGAATGCCAGCCCCACTGGCAGCCAGATCTAGGCCATCAAGGGATGCGTCCTCTGGGCAGCAGCCGCAACTGATGGGCCACCAGATGTACACACAAGTTCCATTCCAGGAGAAATCAGCCGTTGCCTCTCTGGGTGTCTGGAGAGAATTACGGAAGGGCCCTGGATGTGTGTTTAATTAGGATCCTGGCCCTCAAGCCACAGCTGTAAAGATAAGGTAATAGTCCTCTTCCACAGAATGCCTAGTATGTTTCTGTCTGCTTATCTCTGCACTGTGCCCTGGGGATGATGGTTGGTTTAGAACCACTTCTCCATTTGTTACAGTCCTATGGTACCAGAAAATACAACCCCACTGGCTACCAGAGCCAGGTGATCAAGGGGCATCTCACTGGGTGGCCACAAAAACCGAGGCACCAGACATAAAACCCAGGGTGCTAGATGAATGCAAGAACTCTATTTTGGGAGGTACCAATGACCTTGAATTAACCAGAGGGAGAGTGCAGATGTAGTGCCTGCCATCCAGGGCCTCTGAAGAGAGGATTACAGCCTGCTCTAAAATGTGATTTTAATTAGAGGCCTACCCATCCAGCCCCAGCTTTGAAGATAAGCTAACAGGCCTCTTTTGCAGAAAGACTCCATTTTTCAGTCAGCTGCCACTGTGTTGTACCCTGGATGTAGCCGGATAAGAGTGGTTTCTCCATTGTTTCAGCCCTGGGGGACCTGTGAATGTTGCCCTGCTGGCCACCAGAAGCAGGCGATCAGGGGGCAACCCCTGGGCTGGGGCACCGGAAGTGTGCAGTGCACACACTCCATTCTGGAAGGTACCAGCAACCTGGAGTGAGGCAGAGGGAGGTCAGGGGGGTCAGGAAGTTGGTGCCCCCCAGCCCCCAATACTCTTTGGTGAGTATTTCAGTCAGACACTTGGATGTGAGTTAAACTGGAGGTCTGCCCTGCAGGCCAAAGTGTCCTGTAAGCAAATAGGCCTCTTTCACAGGAAGACTGGGTGCTTTTCAGTCGGCTGCCTCTGCTCCGCTCTGCTCACCGGGGTCTGAGTCTTTGTGTATAAGCCTTTCAAGAAGTGTTTCTCAGACCTCTATAGCCTTGTGGGTCTTGGGGACACAAGCCCCACTGGCTTTTAAAGCTTGATGTTTGGCGGTTTTCTCTCTCAGGGGCAGGTGTTAAAAGCTGCGGTTCCGGATGTGAGGTGCAAACGTTTCACTCGTCAGGGAGAAGGGTTGTGAGTTTCCTCCCCACTGTGGGTCGCTGCACAGAGAGTGGGGTTTATGGTGAGACTGTGTCTCAGTCTGTCCTACCGATTGGATGTGTTTTTCCCCTCTCATTCACCTGGTGGGTAGGAGTCACTTATGTAGTTTCGGGGTTTCTTTCACATGAAATTGTCCCATAGGTAGCAGTAGATTTGATGTGCCTGGTGGCAGGAAATGCATTCGGGGTCCTTCTACATTGCTATCTTGAAGTAAAACATTTACTGTTTTTGTTCTCTTTCTAGAGGACTTTAAGGTTCACCATAAGACTGAAAGGTATGGAGGTTTCTTATGTGTCCCCTGGAGTACACAGCCTCCCCATTATCAACATCCTGCATCAGATGGTACATTGGTTACAACCGATGAACCTATATTGACGCGTCATAATCACGCAAGTCCATCGTTTACATTAGGGTTCACTCTTGGTGTTGTATTGGGTTGTCCAAAAAGTTCGTTCGGGTTTTTCCGTGAGACGTTATGGAAAAACCCGAACGAACTTTTTGGCCAACTCAATACATTCTGTGGGTTTAAACAAATGTGTAGTGAAATGTATTCATCAACATGGTGTCATAGAGTATTTTCTCTGCTCTAACAATTCTCTATACCCCACTTATTCACCCTTCCTCTCCCCAACGCCTGGCAGCCACTAATCTTTTCACTATGTCCATAGTTTTGCCTTTTCTAGAAGGTGATATACAGCTGACCCTTGGACGATGTGGGGCTTGGGGGCAATGACCATCCATGCAGTCAAAAATTCACGTATAACATTACAGTCAGCTCTCCATGTCTGCCGTTCCACATCTGCAGATTCAAGCAACTACAGATCGTGTAGTACTACCATCCGTATTTAGTAAAAAAAAAAAAAAAATTTCTGTGTATAAGTGGATCCTCAGAGTTCAAACCCATGCTATGCAAGGGTCCACGCTACTGGAATCATAGAGAATGTAGCCTTCTTTCACATAGAAATTAGTATTTAATGTTCCTCCCTGTCTTTTTATGGCTTGATATCTCATTTCTTTTTAGTGCTGAATAATATTCCATTGTCTGCATTTACGTGCAGTTCAGTCATTCACCTACTGAAGGACATTTTGGGTGTTTTCATATTTTGGCAAATATGAATAAAGCTGCTATAAACATTTGCATGCAGGTTTTTGTGTGGACATAATTTTCAGTTCCTTTGGGTCAACACTGAGGAGCGTAATTGCTGGCTTATGTCATAAGAGTATATTCAGTTTTATAAGAAATGGCCAAATTGTCTTTCAAAGTGGCTGTACCGGTTTGCATTCCCACCAGCAATTAGCAAGAAATGTTTGATGACTGAGACTGTCCTATTTTGCTCCTTACCTGTGCAGTCTTTCCTTGCTGAAAAGTAGCCCCCCCCGAATTGTAGGCAAATAAAATATATGTCTGAGATTAACCTATATTGGCTATCTTTTAAAATTTATTTTATTTATTTATTTTTTGCGGTACGCGGGCCTCTCACTGTTGTGGCCTCCTCTCCCGTTGTGGAGCACAGGCTCCGGACGCGCAGGCTCAGTGGCCATGGCTCACGGGCCCAGCCGCTCCGCGGCATGTGGGATCTTCCCGGACCGCGGCACAAACCCGCGTCCCCTGCATCGGCAGGCGGACTCTCAACCACTGCGCCACCAGGGAAGCCCCCCTATCTTTTCTTTTTAATTGAAGTATATTTACAGTATTGTGCCAATCTCTACTGTACAGCAAAGTGACTCAGTTTTACACATATATACATTCTTTTTTAAAAAATATTCTTTTCCATTATGGTTTATCCCAGGAGATTGGATATAGTTCCCTGTGCTTCACAGTAGGACCTTGTTGTTTATCCATCCTATATATACTAGTTGCATCTGCTAATCCCAAAATCCCACTACATCCCTTCCTCTCCTCCCCTGCCCCTTGGCAACCACAAGTCTGTTCTCTATGTCTGTGATTCTGTTTCGTACATAGGTTCATTTGTGCCATATTCTAGATTCCACATATAAGTGATATACGGCACTTGTCTTTCTCTTTCTGATGTACTTCCCTTACTACGATAACTTCTACTTGCATCCACATTGCTGTAAATGGCATTATTTCATTATTTTTATGGCTGAGTACTCTTCCACTGTATATATGTACCACATCTTCTTTATCCATTCATCTGTCAATGGACATTTAGGCTGCTTCCATGTCTTGGCTATTGTAAATAGTGCTGCTATGAATATAGGGTTGCATGCATCTTTCTGAATTATAGTTTTGTCCAGGTATATGCCCAGGAGTGGGATTGCTATATCATATGATAATTCTATTTTTAGTTGTCTGAGGAACCTCCACACTGATTTCCACAGTGGCTGCACCACCTTACATTCCCACCAACAGTGGAGGAGGGTTCCCTTTTCTCCACACCTTCTCCAGTGGCTATCTTTTATTTTTTCTTACAGATAGAGGTTTGTGTGGCACCTGCTTATATTCTATTCTCTACTGTTATTATACTTTTGATTTTGATTTTTGGTGTCAGCCTATTTTTGCTGAATTATGTCTACTCATTTCTAATATAATATTAGATCAATTTTCTCTGGTTTTCTATCAGTTGTTTATTATCAGTTTCATAAAAGTTTTCAAAATACTTCAAATTTGAAAAATTAGAGTTGTGTATATGTGTGTGTGTTTCCCTTTTCAAGTCTAGTATTATTTTTCTTTCTTTTTTCCTCAAGCTTTCAGAGTTACTTTTTTTTTTTAACATCTTTATTGGAGTATAATTGCTTTACAATGGTGTGTTAGTTTCTGCTTTATAACAAAGTGAATCAGTTATACATATACATATGTTCCCATAACTCTTCCCTCTTGTGTCTCCCTCCCTCCCACCCTTCCTATCCCACCCCTCTAGGTAGTCACAAACCACCTAGCTGATCTCCCTGTGCTATGTGGTTACTTCCCACTAGCTATCTATTTTACATTTGGTAGTGTATATATGTCCATGCCACTCTCTCACTTTGTCACAGCTTACCCTTCCCCCTCCCCATATCCTCAAGTCCATGCTCTAGTAGGTCTGTGTCTTTATTGCTGTCTTACCCCTAGGTTCTTCATGACTTTTTTTTTCTTGGATTCCATATATATGTGTTAGCATATGGTATTTGTTTTTCTCTTTCTGACTTACTTCACTCTGTATGACAGACTCTAGGTCGATCCACCTCACTACAGATAACTCAATTTTGTTTCTTTTTATGGCTGAGTAATATTCCATTGTATATATGTGCCACATCTTTATCCATTCATCTGTTGATGGACACTTAGGTTGCTTCCATGTCCTGGCTATTGTAAATAGAGCTGCAATAAACATTTTGGTACATGACTCTTCTTGAATTCTGGTTTTCTCAGGGTATGTGCCCAGTAGTGGGATTGCTGGGTCGTATGGTAGTTCTATTTGTAGTTTTTTAAGGAACCTCCATACTGTTCTCCATAGTGGCTGTATCAATTTACATTCCCACCAACAGTGCAAGAGTGTTCCCTTTTCTCCACACCCTCTCCAGCATTTATTTTTTCTAGATTTTTTGATGATGGCCACTCTGACCAGTGTGAGATGATATCTCATTGTAGTTTTGATTTGCATTTCTCTAATGATTAATGATGTTGAGTGTTATTTCATGTGTTTGTTGGCAGTCTGTATATCTTCTTTGGAGAAATGTCTATTTAGGTCTTCTGCCCATTTTTGGATTGGGTTGTTTTTTTGTTATTGAGCTGCATGAGCTGCTTGTAAATTTTGGGGATTAGTCCTTTGTCAGTTGCTTCATTTGCAAATGTTTTCTCCCATTCTGAGGATTGTCTTTTGGTCTTCTTTATGGTTTCCTTTGCTGTGCAAAAGCTTTGAAGTTTCATTAGGTCCCATTTGTTTATTTTTGTTTTTATTTCCATTTCTCTAGGAGGTGGGTCAAAAAGGATCTTGCTGTGATGTATGTCATAGAGTGATCTGCCTATGTTTTCCTCTAAGAGTTTGATAGTGTCTGGCCTTACATTTAGGTCTTTAATCCATTTTGAGTTTATTTTTCTGTATGGTGTTAGGGAGTGTTCTAATTTCATTCTTTTACATGTACCTATTTTCCCAGCACCACTTATTGAAGAGGCTGTCTTTTCTCCACTGTATATTCTTGCATCCTTTATCAAAGATAAGGTGACCATATATGCGTGGGTTTATCTCTGGCCTTTCGATCCTGTTCCATCGATCTATATTTCTGTTTTTGTGCCAGTACCATACTGTCTTGATTACTGTAGCTTTGTAGTGTAGTCTGAAGTCAGGGAGCGTGATTCCTCCAGCTCCATTTTTCGATCTCAAGATTGCTTTGGCTATTCGGGGTCTTTTGTGTTTCCATACAAATTGTGAACTTTTTTGTTCTAGTTCTGTGAAAAATGCCAGTGGTAGTTTGATAGGGATTGCACTGAATCTGTAGATTGCTTTGGGTAGTAGTCATTTTCACAATGTTGATTCTTCCAATCCAAGAACATGGTATATCTCTCCATCTATTTGTATCATCTTTAATTTCTTTCATCAGTGTCTTCTAGTTTTCTGCATACAGGTCTTTTGTCTCCCTAGGTAGGTTTATTCCAAGGTATTTTATTCTTTTTGTTGCAATGGTAAATGGGAGTGTTTTCTTAATTTCACTTTCAGATTTTTCATCATTAGTGTATAGGAATGCAAGAGATTTCTATGCATTAATTTTGTATCCTGCTACTTTACCAAATTCATTGATAGTTCTAGTAGTTTTCTGGTAGCATCTATAGGATTCTCTATGTATAGTATCATGCCATCTGCAAACAGTGACAGCTTTACTTCCTTTCCAACTTGGATTCCTTTTATTTCTTTTTATTCTCTGATTGCTGTGGCTAAAACTTCCAAAACTATGTTGAATAAGAGTGGTGAGAGTGGGCAACCTTGTCTTGTTCCTGATCTTAGTGGAAGTGGTTTCAGTTTTTCACCATTGAGGACAATGTTGGCTGTAGGTTTGTCATATATGGCTTTTATTATGTTGAGGAAAGTTCCCTCTGTGCCTACTTTCTGGAGCGTTTTTATTATAAATGGGTGTTGAATTTTGTCGAAAGATTTCTCTGCATCTATTGAGATGATCATATGGTTTTTCTTTTTCAATCTGTTAATATGGTGTATGACGTTGATTGATTTGTGTATAATGAAGAATCCTTGCATTCCTGGAATAAACCCCACTTGATCATGGTGTATGATCCTTTTAATGTGCTGTTGGATTCTGTTTGCTAGTATTTTGTTGAGGATTTTTGCATCTCTGTTCATCAGTGATATTGTCCCGTAGTTTTCTTTCTTTGGGACATCTTTGTCTGGTTTTGGTATCAGGGTGATGGTGGCCTCGAAGAATGAGTTTGGGAGTGTTCCTCCCTCTGCTATATTTTGGAAGAGTTTGAGAAGGATAGGTGTTAGCTCTTCTCTAAATGTTTGATAGAATTCACTTGTGAAGCCATCTGGTCCTGAGATTTTGTTTGTTGGAAGATTTTAAATCATAGTTTCAATTTCAGTGCTTGTGATTGGTCTGTTCATATTTTCTATTCCTGGTTCAGTCTCGGCATGTTGTGCATTTCTAAGAATTTGTCCATTTCTTCCAGGTTGTCCATTTTATTGGCATAGAGTTGCGTGTAGCAGTCTCTCATGATCCTTTGTATTTCTGCAGTGTCTGTTGTTATGTCTCCTTTTTCATTTCTAATTCTATTGATTTGAGTCGTCTCCATTTTTTTCTTGATGAGTCTGGTTAATGGTTTATCAATTTTGTTTATCTTCTCAAAGAACCAGCTTTTAGTTTTATTGATCTTTGCTATCGTTTCCTTCATTTCTTTTTCATTTATTTCTGATCTGATCTTTATGATTTCTTTCCTTCTGCTAACTTTGGGGTTTTTTTGTTCTTCTTTGTCTAATTGCTTTAGGTGCAAAGTTAGGTTGTTTATTTGAGGTGTTTCCTGTTTGTTAAGGTAGGATTGTATTGCTATAAACTTTCCTCTTAGAACTGCTTTTGCTGCATACCATAGGTTTTGGGCCGTCGTGTCTACATTGTCATTTGTTTCTAGGTACTTTTTGATTTCCTCTTTGATTTCTTCAGTGATCACTTCGTCATTAAGTAGTGTATTGTTTAGCCTCCATGTGTTAGTATCTTTTACAGATCTTTTCCTGTAATTGATATCTAGTCTCATAGCGTTGTGGTCGGAAAAGGTACTTGATACAATTTCAGTTTTCTTAAATTTACCAAGGCTAGATTTGTGACCCAAGATATGATCTATCCTGGAGAATGTTCCATGAGCACTTGAGAAAAATGTGCACTCTGTTGTTTTTGGATGGAGTGTCCTATAAATATCAATTAAGTCCACCTTGTTTGATGTATCATTTAAAGCTTGTGTTTCCTTACTTACTTTCATTTTGGATGATCTGTCCATTGGTGAAAGTGGGGTGTTAAAGTCCCCTACTATGATTATGTTACTGTCGATTTCCCCTTTTATGGCTGTTAGTATTTGCCTTATGTACTGAGGTGCTCCTATGTTGCGTGCATAAATATTTACAATTGTTATATCTTCTTCTTGGATCAATCCCTTGATCATTATGTAGTGTCCTTCTTTGTCTCTTGTAATAGTCTTTATTTTAAAGTCTATTTTGTCTGATATGAGAATTGCTACTCCAGCTTTCTTCTGATTTCCATTTGCATGGAATATGCTTTTCCATCCCCTCACTTTCAGTCTGTACGTGTCCCTCGGTCTGAAGTGGTTCTCTTGTAGACAGCATATATACGGGTCTTGTTTTTGTATCCATTTAGTCAGTCTGTGTCTTTTGGTGAGAGAATTTAATCCATTTACATTTAAGGTAATTATTGATATGTATGTTCCTATTCCCATTTTCTTAATTGTTTTGGGTTTGTTACTGTTGGTCTTTTCCTGCTCTTGTGTTTCTTGCCTAGAGAAGTTCCTTTAGCATTTGTTGTAAAGCTGGTTTGGTGGTGCTGAACTCTCTCAGCTTTTGCTTGTCTGTAAAGGTTTTAATTTCTCCATCAAATCTGAACGAGATCCTTGCTGGGTAGAGTAACCTTGGTTGTAGGTTTTTCTCCTTCATCACTTTAAATATGTTCTGCCACTCCGTGTGGCTTGCAGAGTTTCTGCTGAAAGATCAGCTGTTAACCTTATGGGGGTTTCTTGTGTAGTATTTGTTGTTTTTCCCTTGCTGCTTTTAATATGTTTTCTTTGTATTTAATTTTTGATAGTTTGATTAATATGTGTCTTGGTGTGTTTCTCCTTGGATTTATCCTGTATGGGACTCTCTGTGCTTCCTGGATTTGATTAACTATTTCCTTTCCCGTATTAGGGACATTTTCAACTATAATCTCTTCAAATATTTTCTCAGTCCCTTTCTTCTCTTCTTCTTCTGGGACCCCTGTAATTCGAATGTTGGTGCGTTTAATGTTGACAGTCTCTGAGACTGTCCTCAGTTCTTTTCATTCCTTTTTCTTTATTCTGCTCTGCAGTAGTTATTTCCACTGTTTTATCTTCCAGGTCACTTATCCGTTCTTCTGCCTCAGTTATTCTGCTGTTGATTACTTCTAGAGTATTTTTAATTTCATTTATTGTGTTGTTCATCATTGCTTGTTTCCTCGTTAGTTCTTCTAGGTCCCTGTTAAATGTTTCTTGCATTTTCTCTATCCTATTTCCAAAATTTTGGATCATCTTTACTATCATTATTCTGAATTCTTTTTCAGGTAGACTGCCTATTTCCTCTTCATTTGTTAGGTCTGGCGGGTTTTTACCTTGTTCCTTCATCTGCTGTGTGTTTTTCTGTCTTTTCATTTTGCTTATCTTACTGTGTTTGGGGTCTCTTTTTCACGGGCTACAGGTTCATATTTCCCGTTGTTTTTGGTGTCTGTCCCCAGTGGCTAAGGTTGGTTCAGTGGGTTGTGTAGGTTTCCTGGTGGAGGGTACTAGTGCCTGTGTTCTGGTGGATGAGGCTGGATCTTGTCTTTCTGGTGGGCAGGTCCATGTCCGGTGGTGTGTTTTGGGGTGTCGGTGGCCTTATTATGATGTTAGGCAGCCTCTCTGCTAATGGATGGGGCTGTGTTGTTGTCTTGCTAGTTGTTTGGCATAGGGTGTCCAGCACTGTAGCTTGCTGGTCGTTGAGTGAAGCTGGGTCTTGGAGTTGAGATGGAGATCTCTGGGAGATTTTCGCCGTTTGATTTCACGTGGAGCTGGGAGATCTTTTGTGGACCAGTGTCCTGAACTTGGCTCTCCCACCTCAGAGGCACAGCCCTGATGCCTGGCTGGAGCACTAAGACCCTGTCCTCCACATGGCTCAGAATAAAAGAGAGAAAAAATAAGAAAGAAAGAAAGGAAGGAAGGAAGAAAGAATTAAAAAGTAAAAAAAAAAAAAAAAAGACACACAGAACCCTAGGACAAATGTTGAAAGTAAAGCTATACAGACAAAATCTCACACAGAAGCATACATATTCACACTCACAAGAAGAGGAAAAGGGGAAAAAATAATCTATGTTGCTCCCAAAGTCCACCTCCTCAATTTGGGATGATTTGTTGTCTATTCAGGTATTCCACAGATGCAGGGTACATCAAGTTGATTTAATCCACTGCTCCTGAGACTGCTGGGAGAGTTTCCCTTTCTCTTTGTTTGCACAGCTCCCGGGGTTCAGCTTTGGATTTGGCCCCGCCTCTGCGTGTAGGTCGCCTGAGGGCGTCTGTTCTTGGCTCAGACAGGACGCGGTTAAAGGAGCAGCTGCTTCGGGGACTCTGGCTCACTTAGGCCTGGGGGAGGGAGGGGTATGGATGCGGGGCGAGCCTGCAGCGGCAGAAGCCAGAGTGACATTGCAACAGCCTGAAGCACACTGTGTGTTCTCCCAGGGAAGTTGTTCCTGGATCCCGGGACCCTGGCAGTGGCAGGCTGCACAGGCTCCCCGAAGGGGGGTGTGGATAGTGACCTGTGCTCGCACACAGGCTTCTTGGTGGCGGCAGCAGCAGCCTTAGCGTCTCATGCCTGTCTCTGGGGTCCGCGCTGTTAGCCGTGGCTCGCACCTGTCTCTGGAGCTCATTTAAGCGGCACTCTGAATCCCCTCTCCTCGCGCACCAGGAAACAGAGGGAAGAAAATGTCTCTTGCGTCTTTGGCAGGTCCAGACTTTTCCCCGGACTCCCTCCCGGCCAGCCGTGGCGCACTAACCCCCTGCAGGCTGTGTTCACGCCGCCAACCCCAGTCGTCTCCCTGCGCTCTGACCGAAGCCCGAGCCTCAGCTCCCAAACCCGCCTGTCCCGGCGGGGGAGCAGAGAAGCCTCTCGGGCTGGTGAGTGCCGGTCGGCACCGATTCTCTGTGCGGGAATCTCCCCGCTTTGCCCTCCGCACCCCTGTGGCTGTGCTCTCCTCCGCGGTACCGAAGCTCCCCCCTCCGCCACCTGCAGTCTCCGCCCGCGAAGGGGCTTCTAGTGTGTGGAAACCTTTCCTCCTTCACAGCTCCCTCCCACTGGTGCAGGTCCCGTCCCTATTGTTTTGTCTCTGTTTTTTCTTTTTTCTTTACCCTACCCAGGTACGTGGGGAGTTTCTTGCCTTTTGAGAGGTCTGAGGTCTTCTGCCAGCGTTCAGTAGGTGTTCTGTAGGAGCAGTTCCACGTGTAGATGTATTTCTGGTGTATCTGTGGGGAGGGAGGTGATCTCCGCGTCTTACTCTTCTGCCATCTTCTCAAATCTCCGAGAGTTACTTATTTTAACAGCGTTCTCAGTGATCATCTTTTGATGAATAGATGATTTCATTTCTTTATTTTAATCTTTTCCAGTTTTTTTTGAGATATAATTGACATACCTCACTGTGTAGCATAATGCTTTACTTACATAGAGTGTGAAATGATTACTGCAATAAGTTTAGGTAGCATCCATCATCACATATAGATACAATAAAGAGAGAAAGCAGAAAAGAAAACTTCCTTGTGATTTACTCTTAGCTTTCATATGTATCATACAGCAGTGTGAGCTGTAGTCAGCATGCTGTACGTTATATTTGTAGTCCTATTTCTCTTATAACTGGAAGTTTCTACCTTTTGACCACCTTCCTCCAATCTTCCCATGACCCCACCCCCAACCTCTAGAAACCACAAACTAGGTCTTTTGCTTTGAGTTTTTTTTTTCTGATTCCACATATAAGTGAGATCATACAGTATCCATCTTCCTCTGACTTATTTCACAAAGCATAATGCTCAAGTTCCATCCAAACTGTCACAAATGGAAGGATATCCTAGGTTTTCACAGTTGAATAATATTCCATTGTATATATATGTATCACATGTTCTGTATTCATTCATCAGTGGACACTTAGGTTGTTTCCATAGCTTGGCTGCAGTGAACATGGGGTGAGATACCTCTTTGAGATAATGATTTCATTTTCTTTGGATGTATACACAGAAATGGGATTACTGGGTCATATGGCAATTTTATTTTTAATTTTTTGAGGGTCCTCTATGCAGCTCTCCATAGTGGTTGCACCAGTTTACAATCCCACCCACAATGCACAAGGGTTCCCTTTTCTCCACACCCTCATCTATCAGAACATCTATTATCTCTTATCTTTTTATGACACCCATTCTAACAGGTGTGAGGTGATATCTCATTGTGGTTTTGATTTTCATTTCCCTATGACTAGTGATGTTGAGCACTTTTTCATTGTACCTATTGGTCATTTATATGTTGTCTTTGTAAAAATGTGTATTCAGATCATCAGCCCATTTTTAAATTGGATTATTCATCTTTTTGCTTTGAGTCATATGAATTTGTTATATATTTTTGATATTATCTTAAATATATGGTTTGTAAGCAATTTTTCCCATTCCATAGATTGTCTTTTCACTTTGTTGATTGTTTTCCTGTGCAGAAGCTTTTTAGTTTGATGTAGTCCCACTTGTTAATTCTTTATTTCGTTGCTTGTGCTTTAGGTGTCATATCCAAGAAATCATTGCCAAGACTCGTATCAAGGAGCTTTTATTTTTCCTAGGTTTTCTTCTAGGAGTTTCGTGGTTTCAAGTCTTTAATCCATTTAGAGTTAATTTTTGAGTGGTGTAAGATAGAGGTCAAATTTCATTGTTTTACATGTGAATATCCAATTATCCCAGGACCATTTATTGGAGACTGTCTTTTCTCCATTGAGTATTCTTGGTTCCTTTGTCAAATATCAGTTGACCATATATGCTTGGATTTATTTCAGGGCTCCTGATTGTTTCATTGATCTGTTTGTTTTTATACCAGTACCATACTGTTCTATAGTATAGCTTGAAATTGGAAAGTGTGATGCCTCCTGCTTTGTTGTTCTTTCGCAAGACGCTTTGGCTATTTGGCATCTTTTGTGGTTTCATACAGCCTTCAGGATTGTTTTCCTACCTATGTAAAAAAAATAAAATGCCATTGAAATTTTGATAGGCATTGCACTGAATATATAGATGGCTTTTGGTAATATTGACATTTTAATATTACTAATTCTTCCAATCCAGGAACACAGGACACCTGTCCATTTATTTGTCTTTAATTTTTAAACATCAATGCCTTGTGGTTTTCAGAGTAGAGATCTTTCAACTTTTTGGTTAAGTTTATTCCTAAGAATTTTATTGTTTTGATGCCATTGTAAATAGGATCGTTTTCTTGATTTCTTTTCTTTTAAATTAATTAATTAATTTTTGGCTGCGTTGAATCTTCATTGCTGTGGGTGGGCTTTTTCTAGTTGCGGCCAGTGGGCGCTGCTCTTTGTTGTGGTGCGTGGGCTTATCATTGTGGTGGCTCTCTCGTTGTGGAGCACGGGCTCTAGGTGCATAGGCTTCTGTAGTTGTGGCACGCAGCCTCAGTAGTTGTGGCACACGGGCTTAGTTGCTCTGTGGCATGTGGGATCTTCCCAGACCAGGGCCTGATCCCCTGTCCCCTGTATTGGCAGGCGGATTCTTAACCACTGAGCCACCAGGGAAGCCCTCTTGATTTCTTTTTCAGATAATTTGTTGTTAGTGTACAGAAACTGGTTTTTGTATGTTAATTTTGTATCCTCCAATTTTATTGAATTTGTTGTTTAGATATAACAGTTTTTGGGTGGAGTCTTCAGGATTTTCTACATATAAAATTATACCATCTGCAAATAGAGACTATTTTATTCTTCCTTTCCAATTCTAATGCCTTTTATTTCTTTTCTTGCCTGATTGATCTGGCAGGTACTTCCAGTATTATGTTAAACAGGGTGGTGAGAGTGGGCACCCTTGTCTTGTTCCTGATCTTAGAGGAAAAGCTTTCAACATTTCACCATTGAGCAGTATTAGCTGTGAGCTTGTTATATCTGTTGTTTATTATGTTGAAGTATGTTCCTTCTGTTCCTAATTTGTTGGAGTTTTTTTAAATCATAAAGAGATGTTGAATTTTGTCAAATGCTTTTTCTGTGTCAACTGCAATGATCATATGATTTTTTCTTTCATTCTATCAACATGATATATCACACTGATTTGTTTATGCTGAAACATCCTTACCCATGAGGGATAAAGCCCACTTGGTCTTGGTAAATGATCCTTTTAATGTGCTACTGAATTCAGTTTGCAGAACTTTTGCATCTATATTCATGAGGGATATTAGCCTATGGTTTTCTTTTCTGGTAGTGTCCTTACCTGGTTTTAGTATCAGGCTAGTGCTGGCTTCATAAAATGAGTTTAAAGGATTTCCTCCTCTTTGATATTTTGAAAGAGTTTGAGAAAGATTGATGTTAATTCTTCAAATGTTTGTAAAATTCACCAGTGAAGCCATCTGGTCCTGGACTTTGTTGGGACATTTTTTCTTTTTTTTTTGCAGTACGTGGGCCTCTCACTGTTGTGGCCTCTCACTGTTGTGGCCTCTCCCGTTGCGGAGCGCAGGCTCAGTGGCCACAGCTCATGGGCCCAGCCACGCTGTGGCATGTGGGATCCTCCCGGACCGGGGCACGAACCCACGTCCCCTGCATCGGCAGGCGGACTCTCAACCACTGCGCCACCAGGGAAGCCCTGTTGGGACATTTTTGATTACTGATTCAATCTCCTTACTAATAATTGGTCTATTCAGACTATTTCTTCCCACTTCAGTCTTGGTGGTTTGTATGTTTCTAAGAATTTTTCCATTTCTTCCTAAGTTTTCCAGTTTGTTGGTGTATAGTTGTTCAAGTAGCCTGTTATGATCTTTGTAATTTTGTGGTATCATTTGTAATGTCTGTTTTTCATTTATAAGTTATTGATTTGGCCCTTCTCTCTTTTTCCTTTGGTTAGTCTAGCTAAAGATTTGTCAATTTTGTTTATCTTTTCAAAGAACCAATTCTTATTTTGGTTAATCTTTTCTATTGTTTTCCTGTTCTCTGTTTCATTTATGTCTGCTCTAACCTTTATTATTTCTTTCCTTCTGCCAACTATGGTCTCAGTTTGTTGTTCTTTTTCTTGTTGCTTAAGGCATAGAGTTACATTGTTTATTTGGGATATTTCTTAATGTAGGCATTTATTGCTATAAACTTCCTTCTTAGAACAGTTTTTGCTGCATCCCATAAGTTTTGGTATGTTGTTTCCATTTTTGTTTGTCTCAAGATACTTTATTTCTCCTTTAATTTCTTCTCTGATTCATTGATTGTTCAGAAGAGTTTTGTTTACTCTCCATGTATTTGTAAAATGTTCACTTTTCCTCTTATTGATTTCTAGTTTTATACCATTTTGGTCAGACAAGATACTTGACTAATTTCAATCTTCTTGAATTTGTTAAGACTTGTTTTGTGACCTAATACATAGCCTGTTCTAGAAAATGTTTTATGTGCATGTCAGAAGAACATGTATTCTGCTGTTGTCAGATAGAACGTTCAGTATATGTCTATTACCTTCATAAGGTGTTGCTTAAGTCTGCTGTTTTCTGATTCTCTGCCTGGATACTCTATCCATTGTCAAGAATGGGATATTAAAGTCCCCAACCATTATTATATTGCTGTTTATTTCTCCTTTTGGCTCTGTTACTTTTTGCTTTATGTAATTAGGTGCTCTGATGTTGGATGCATTAATACTTAAAATTGTTATATCTTCCTGATATATTGGCTCCTTTATCATTATTATACTGACTTCCTTTGGCTTTTTTACCATTTTAAATTTAAAGTCTATTTTTTCTGGCATAAGTATAGTTACCTCTGCCTTTTTTTGGTCACCATGTGCTTGCAATATCTTTTCCCAGCCCTTCATTCTCAGTTTATGTATGTCTTAACACTAAAGTGAATTTCTTGTAGGCAGTGTATTGTTGGATCTTGTTCTTTTTATCCTTCCAGCTATTTTATATCTTTGGTTGGAAAATATAATCTGCATATATTTAAAGTAACTACTGATACCTAAAGACTTACTCTTGCCATTTTGGTCTTCTTTTCTGGTTGTTTTGTAGACCCATTCTTCTTTGAATCCTATCCTGCTGTCTTTTTGTGTGTGTGTGTGTTTCTTTTTTTTTTTTCCGTACGCGGGCCTCTCACTGTTGTGGCCTCTCCCATTGCGGAGCACAGGCTCCGGACGCGCAGGCTCAGCGGCCATGGCTCACGGGCCCAGCCGCTCCGCGGCACGTGGGACCTTCCCGGACCGGGGCACGAACCCGTGTCCCCTGCATCGGCAGGCGGACTCTCCACCACTGCACCATCAGGGAAGCCCCTTGTGTGTGTTTTGATGTCTTGTGGTATCACTATGCTTTGTCTTCTTTATTATGTTTTTCTGTAATTACTACAGGTTTCTTCCCTTATGGTGACCATGAGGCTTACATAAAATATCTTAAAATTATAACACCCTATTTTAAACTAATAACAGCTTAACCTAAATAGGGTTCTTATGCTTTACATTTTTACCTTTCCCCACCTCAAATTTTAGGTTATTGATGATTCAATTTATGTATTTTTATATTGTATAACTAATAACCGATTATTGTAGTTATGGTTATTTTTGCTACGTTTTTTTAAACCTAAAGTGGAGTTTTAAGTGAATTACACACCACCATTATCATATTACAGAATCTCTGACTATATAACATTACTGGTGAGTTTCACACTGCCTTCTTATGTATTTATGATGTTAATTAGTTTGATTAGACTTTCAGACCTATTTTATCAGTGTTTCCGAAGAATCACCTTTTGTTGGATGAATTCTTTCATTTCTTTATTTTTACTTTGCTAATTTCTATTAGCTTAATTGTTTCCTTCCTGTCCTTCTTTAATTTACTATATAGTTCTTTTCCCAACCTCTTTTGTTGAATATTTAGCTAATTAGTTTGTAGTGATTTTTTTCTTTACTAATGTAAGCAATTAGAGCTATATATTTCCCTCTAAATCTTGCTTTAGCTGAAGCAAGGAGTTTTTTCTTCAGGTCTAAATATTATCTTATTTATTTCCATTATGTTTTCTTTTATGTATCATTTGTATGATTTCAAACTTATAAGTACAGTTTTTGTACTCGTGTCATTGCTTTTCTAATTTTAGTTCATAAAACATGGTATGAAAGGAATGATTTCTTTTCTCCTTGATTGGAACTCCAAGCCAGACAGTCTAGCTTGTCAACTAGTATAGAATTTTTTCCTAGTCTCCTTCACTGAGTGTGTACTGGACAGAATTTCAGTTTTACCTGGAGGGTCTCCACTCCAATACCACTCACTAACACAGGCCCATAACCTCATCTGCTGACCCTGTTTTCTGTTATACAGAAGCCCCTGCTTCCCAGAGCCCACCCCCCCCCCCCCCCCCCCGCCCATTCCCGGGCAGCAGCCTTCAGCCCTCAGACTCAGGTAGTTCTCAGGATATGGCTCCTTTCTGATCCCCACCCACTGGGAATTTCCTTTCTTTTTTAGGGGTTCTGCAATACATTTATAAAGAAGTTTGTAATATTTTTCTTTAGTTTTCTAGATAGGTTGCAGCAGAAGTGTTTTTAGGTTATTAAGCCTATTCTACTTCTTCCCCAATATTTTGGAAGTCAAAAACTTGGCCATTATCTGTTTTCCTTGCATTCTTCCTAAATAAAGCCTATTCTCCTCAATATGATTCTCTCTAACCAAGGGAAAGGTTATGTGTAAGGAAGTAATGACGAGAACACAAAAATGTTTATGATCATTTTTTCACTGTATCTGCAATTAAGTCACCACTTGTTACATGAAATAAAATAGTGGCTTTAAATATAAACACAGAGGAGAGATAAGCTTGGTATTTATTTTAGTTATCAACCTACATTGATCCTCTACACAATACAGAATGATACGTTCTGTAAAATAGAGCTATTTCATGGAGAGGTGGCTGTTTACACATTTTGCTTTAGTTTCATGCTTTGGATCTAATTTTTTAATGCTTCACAGTAAATACCCTTGTTTTCCTTTCCTTCCCAAAGATCAGTGTAGAATACCGGTTTCACCCTCACTGGCACATCCAGGAGCACTGCATTCCCTTGAAAGGGCAGAGCTGAGAGATGCCAAACTTTAGGGTTAACTTGTCACTCCTCCCAGGGGTCCTGCTTTGGTCCTCTGAAGTGGCTCAGGAGTCAGCACTGCTGGTGACCCTGGGCCAGAAGGTCCCTCTCAGTGCTCTGAGAAACTATGCCAGTGGTTTATTCTCAGACACCTCATCAATTTGTTCTGATTTTTGTTTCTTCATGATTAATGCAGACCAGCTCCTGTGTTTCTGTTAGAACAAGAATAGTCATAGGTTACATTTTTATAGGGCCTAGTGGCTTATAAAGACCTTTCACACCTTCTTCTGATCCTTACAAAGACCGCTGCATTATTATGACAGGTGCAGTAAGTGCAGGATCATCACCACTTTACACATAACTTCCCTGACTCCCAGGATTCTTAGGTCAACCTGCCCTGGTTCTACCAAGTGGTAGGTAAAGACTAGAACCCAATTTTACCAAGAGGTTCCATGAAACTCCATGGATTCTCTCTGGGCTGGTGAACTGTGTGCCTGATGGCTTCACCCGGGTTAAAGTGTAGGTCCCAGTGTTCATCCTGCCTCCAGGAACCATCCTTGGTGGAGGGAGATGACAGGCTGGGCTCTGCTCCCCCACCCACCCCGTCAACACTTGAGCCTCCATCCCACGCTGCGAAACTGCTTAGATTCCTAAATCATCCATCATGATATGCCACCATACTTCCTTCAAAGCCTTCAAGGGCTTGTCAACTCCCCATGGATTCAAATCCAGGTTCGGCAAACATTCAAATACCTACTTTGTGTCACACACTGAGTGTATTAGTCAAGGTCCTCCAGAGACACAGAACCAATAGGAGACATTTATTGTAAGGAATTGGCTTGTGTGCTGATGGAGGCTGGAGAGTCTCAAGATCCACATTTGGCAGGCTGTAGACCCAGGGGAGCTGGTGGTGTGAGCTCCAGTCTGAAGGCCTGCAGGCTCGAGACCCAAGCAGAGATGATGTGTCAGTTTGAGTCCAAAGGCAGGAAGAGATGGATGTCTCAGTTCAAGGCAGTCAGGCAGGAGGAGATCCACCTTATTAAGGAGGTTCAGTCTTTTTGTTCTAGCCAGGCCTTCAACTGATTGGATGAGGCCCACCCACAGTGGGGAGGGCAACCTGCTTTACTCAGTTTACCGATGCAAATGTTAATTTCACCCAGGTACATCCTCATGGACACACCCAGAATGATGTTTGACCAAATATCTGGGCATCACATGATCCAGTCAAGTTGATACACGAACATCACACGGGCCTAGGGCATGTCTTCACCCTCTTCAAGGGGTGAATAGTTAAGTAAACTTGGGATAGTTTAATAGTTAAGTAAACATGCCATGGGGTACTGCTCAACAATAAAAAGTTACCAACTATTGATACACAGAGCATAGATGAGTTATCAGAGAATTATGCTGAGGGATAAAAGCCAATGCCAAAGGATACATATTGTATGATTCCATTTACATAACATTCCATTCCATTTACATAACATTCTTGAAAGGACAAAGTTATAGAAATGGAAAACAGATTACTGGTTGCCAGGAGTTAAGGAAGCGGGGTAAGTAGGTGTGGTTACAAAGGGGAATGTGGTCACGAGGGATCATTGTGATGGAGGTGGTCTCTATCTTCACTGTGGTGGTTGATACGTGAACCTCACACGTGATAAAACCGGTGTGCAGGGCAGAAGTTGAGACACAGATGTAGAGAACAAACGTATGGACACCAAGGGGGGAAAACCGCGGGGGTGGGGGGTGGGGGAGGGGATGGTGGTGTGATGAACTGGGCGATTGGGATTGACATGTATACACTGATGTGTATAAAACTGATGACTAATAAGAACCTGCTGTATATAAAAAAATAAAATTCAAAAATAAAACAAAAAACTGCACAGAACTAAACAGACAAATACCACCACCCCCCAACCCAAATATATGGATACCCAGACAAGTTAAATCAGAATCCTTGGCGTTTGTGTATTTTTAACCCCCCTCAGGTGATTCTGGTGTTCTGTCAGGGTTGAGAGTCACTGCCCTAAGCATTTTCAAAGAAATACCTTGGTCGAATTTTACAACGTATTTGCAACACACGGCTAGAAGCAGCAATTTGGTTTAAAAAAGACATTAAAATCTCCAAATCATTAATTCCTGTACAGAACTAAATGGTATGTAAAGTTATCCCTCTGAGTATTCCAAATCCTTGCAATTCAAGCAGCTTCCATGACATCATCTGGCAGCTTTTCACAAATGCAGCGTTTCGGGCCCCACCCAGATCTACTGAATCAGAATCTACCTTTAACAATATCCCCAGATGATTCGAATGCACGTTAAAGTTCGAGAAGCCAGCTCAGAATTTTCTCATACGCTTTTCAAACACAATTACAAGGCGGCATGATTGTAAGTAACTCTCTAGAAATTAAATCTTTTAATGCCCTAAATGGCACTTCTAAACACATGAGAGGATAATAGTATTTAATGTAACGCATGGTGAAAAATGTTTTATTAAAAAATGTGGCACTGGGTGTACAAGATAATGGGAGTGGCCAGCATGACACAAAGCAGCTTTAACTGACATCAAATGAAGTCTCATTTGTGACTCTACTTTTCAGTGTTGTTTGCCTTTCAAAGCAGTTTTCTGAGTTTGATCAAGGCTCTCCCTTATTCATAGACAATTTCAGTTTGTGCCGTTGTGAGTGGGGAGTTCTGATTTTAGATGGTTTTTGTAGGATTACTGCTCATTAGCTGAATGATGTTGAAGGTGTCAGCTTCTCTGCAAGTGAAGGGGAGGATTGGACCAGATGTAGTGGTTTTGAGATGATCCCATAAGTATCCACAGAGGCACTGAGGAGGTGATCCCATGGGGACGAAGGATCCTTTGGGCAAGGATTTGGAACCCTCTCTTCCCTCCCCATTCCTTAACCGGAGCAGTTCTGTTGCCACTTGATGCATCTATTGCAACTTTCATGCAACCTCACTTAAAGGGTTTTGCCATTTAACAAAGGCTGAAAACAACCGCTAATTACAGCTTCTTGGAAACACGTTGATTGAGTTTAAGGACATGTGTTTCATGAGGGTAGTTACCTGCACGTGGTAGGCATTAGTAAACGTTTTAAAAATCCATCATTACTAGTCCATTGGACATTCTCAGAGCTGCAGTTAAGCCTGACGAGCTTGCAGTGCCATGTAGGGATTCCGTGTTCAAACCCCAGTCCTTCCATCCACTGGTGTAATATCGCCAAAAAGCAGAGTATCCACAGATAAGAATACAAGTCCCACAGTCCCTAATCCACAATTCCCAAATCCAAATGCACTAAAATATAGGTTTTTTTTGAATTAGAGGCAAAATCTGACCTGAACACACGAGATGATCAATAGTTTTCTGTGTTCCACTCAATGTGGTATGTGTCATGGAAGAAATGTGAGGTTGCAGGTTGCTGCCCCTGAGTGCCTGGGCGGGGTCACATGCATCACAGTCCTTGCTGGCGGGGGTGGGGGGGGGCCTCGGGTAGCTGACGCTGATGGGAGTTAAGAGAGCAAGAGGTTTGTTGGGGGTAACTCCTAAGAAAAATAAAAATGGGAGGAAGCAGGATTCGTAAGGAGCGCTTGCGGACGCAGCTGTGACAGGACAGGAGGAAGGAAGAGAGGGTGGAGGAGAGGCCTCAGACACTGCAGGTGGGGATGGAGGTTCTGGAGCCCGGGTGCCTGTCAGGGGTCTTATATTAGCAGAATTGGCCAGGCCCCTGATGCCCGCTGGGCCCGATCCTTGCCCGGGTATGACCGCCCAGGAAGAGAGTAGCCTCGGCTTGAAAACTGAGGTGGATCTTTTTTTTTTTTTTTTTTTTTTGCGGTACACGGGCCTCTCACTGTTGTGGCCTCTCCTGTTGCGGAAGCACAGGCTCCGGATGCGCAGGCTCAGCGGCCATGGCTCACGGGCCCAGCCACTCCGCGGCATGTGGGATCCTCCCGGACCAGGGCTCGAACCCGTGTCCCCTGCATTGGCAGGCAGATTCTTAACCACTGTGCCACCAGGGAAGTCCTAGAAGATTCTTTCTTAAAGTGGGATCCGAGAGGCACAGCTCCAAGGTTGCCACAGTTTTTTTTAAAATTTATTGGTGTATAATTCATGCATGCACCATAAAAATTTACCCATGGCAAGTATACGGTTCAACGATTTTAGTTAATGTGTACAGTTTTACAACTAAAATCACAATCGAGTTTTAGACTATCTCCAACACTCCAAAATGTCTGCTGTCTATTCCCACTTCTACCCCCAGCAGCAGGAAACCAGTGACCTGTTTGTCTCTATAATTTTATCTCCTCTAGAAATTTTGTCTAAATGGAATCATACGATATGTAGTCTTTTGTGTCTGGCTTCTTTCAACTACCGTGTTCTTGGGGTTGGTCCAGGTTTTTGCCTGTATCAGTTGTTTGCTCCTTTTTATTGCTGAGTAGCAATCCATGGTATGGATATAGCACATTTTGTGTATCCATTTATCAGTTGATGGATTGCTTCTAGCTTTGGGCTGGTGTGAATAACGTTGCTGTGAACATTTGCGTACAAGTCCTCGTGCAGGCACATTTTCACTTCTCTTGGGTACATACCTAGGAGTGAAGTTGCTGCGTCATATGGCAAGTGTCTGTTTAGCTTTTAAACCAAACTGCAAAATGATGCAGCCACACCAGCAGCGCATGGGAGTCCTAGATTCTCCACATGCTGGTCAACTCTTGTGTTGTCAGAACTGTCGGCTGCAGCCATTCCCGAGGGTGCGTAGTAGCATCTCCTTGTGCTTTTACTTTGCGTTTCTCTAATGACTAATAATGTTGAGCATCTTTTCATGTGCTTATTAATCATTTCTATATGTTTTTGTGTGAAATGTCTTTTGCCCATTCGTTATCTTCTTGTTAATGAATAAAAAGTTCTTTACATAGTCTGGATACAGTTCATCAGCTATATGCTTCACAAATATTTTTCCTAGTCTCTGACTTGTCTTTTAAGTTTCTTAATGGTTTCTTTTGAACAGCAAAACTTTTTAAAACTTTGAGGTCCAATTTATGTTTTTATGAATTGTGCCTTTAGTGCCCTACCTAAAAAAATCTTTGCCTGACCTTTCAGAAAGATTTCTTGCTATGTTTTCTTCTAGACATTTTATAATTTTAGGTCAGTGGTTCTCAGCTGGGAACGGTTCTGCTCTCCAGGGGAAATCTGGGGATATCTGAAGACAGTCTGGACTGTCGCAACTGGGTGAGGTGTGCTAATGGCATCTAATAGATAGAGGCCAGCGATGGTGCCAAGCATAGTACGATGCCCAGGACAGCCCCTGCAGCACAGAATTATCTGGTCCAAAAATGCTGGTAGTGCTGAGGTTGAGAAACCCTAAGTTAGGTTTCTGGTCCATTTGAGTTAACTTTTGTGTATGGTGTGAGGTAGGGATCCATGTGCATTTTCTTTTTGTGTGTGAGGTAAGGACGTAAGTGTGATAAGGATGTAAGTGTGCTTCTTTCTGTTTTTTTTGTTTTGTTTTATCCTACTGCATTGAATTGACTTGGCGCCTTTGTTGAAATCAACTTGACCATAAATATGAGGATTTATACCTAGAGTCTCTATTCTCTTCCCTTGATCTGTAGTCTACCTCTATGCCAATAAGTTTTGAAATCAGGTAGTATAAATCCCCCAACTTTCTTTTTCTAAAGAAATGACTTTTTTCTACTAGGGGTTCTTTGCATTTTCATATACATTTTAGCATCAGCTTTTCAAGGTCTATAAAAACATCTGCCTGGTATTTTGAAGATTACATTGAATTTGTAGATCAATCTGAGGAAAACAGCCATCTTATCCATATTGAGTCTTCTAATCCATAAACTCGGTATATTTCTCCATTTATTTAGAACTTTAATTTCTCTCAGAAGTGTTTTGTTAAGTATACCGATCTTATACTTCTTTTGTTAAATCTGTTCCTATTTAGTTTATTTTTACATGATATTGTAACTGGAATTGTATTCTTAATTCTATTTTTGAATTGTTTGTTGATAGTATATAGAAACACAATTCAGTTAGCTTTGTATATAGATTTTGTATTCTGTAATCTTGCGAAACATGCTTAATCTACTTTTTTCTTTAATTCCCTATAATTTTCTACATATAGTATCATGTGATCTGAGAATAGTTTTACGTCTTCACTTCCAGTCTGTATGCCCTTAATTCCTTTCCTGGCCTTCTTCTCTCAGTAGAATCTCTGATATAATGTTGAATAGAAGTGGTGAGAGCCACATACCTTTCAAAATTAAAAAAAAAAAAAAGTTCAGAATTCTGAGACACTTTTAGCCGTATGTGTTTTGGGTAAGGGGTTGCAAATCTCTAGTAACTAACTTTTAGGCTTGTTGGCAGGATTAAATGAGGTACCACATAGAAAATGCTTAAAGCCAGGCACAAATCGGTGTGCTCATAAGAGATTAGCTTTTAGAGAGAGAATCTTCAGTGGCTCCTGGCAGGCTGGCATCAGGAATCTTAGCTGTGAGGATGCAGGCCTGGGTGGACACGTGACCTGGGTGGCACTCTGTGGCTGATGTGGCCGTGGGGTGGAGTTCTTTGTGGCTTGTCTCCACCAGGAGTCAGCACAGTTTTGTCAGCTGCCTCGGGAACTTGTGGTGCGATGGGAGCTCTGCCATAGTATTGATACCTGAGCCTCAAAGTCGCCAAGCCCAGGAGGCAGCGGGTGTAGTGACACGGGATTTACAAGGCGGGAGGAAGGCCTCCGGCCTGCCGAGCTGCACTGAGGCTCAACGTTGTTGAGGCAGGAGTATTATGAGGGGACTTGGGGTATACGTTATATTAACACCAAGAGAAAACCCTTCATTATTTCCATGTGCATCGTTACTGCCCTTCTAGGAGGGTTATTCTAGAAGTTGATCCCTCGTATTTGCTGAGGGACTTGACATTTATTTGAGGTAGAAATAGCAGCTGAGATGAGTGACAGATAAACAACATGGAGGGAACAGTATCACGAGGGAGTCTAATGGCACCTTCGGCCTTGCTGGGATTTAGCATCTCTCTCCTACACAAGGTGACTGGCCAGCGTGTGTACAATTTGGCCTGAATGCCCGTTTCCTGCAGGGGATGGTGAGCATCCTGGTGGCCTGCAGAGGCCCTGGTCTCCTGTGGGTGAGGCTCTCCTCACCAGAAACCAAGCTTGCAGAAGCGGGCCTACTTTGATGGTGCTAATTATCATTAATTGCGGCTCTTCACACCTGTCCTCATTATTATTTTGAGAAGAATCTCAGATACATAAGGTGATAACGGACCAACATCCTTCATACCTGGTAGATGATACGTTAATAAAGAAACGTAGAAACTCAGGGGGCTCTTTGTTCTCGGTAATAGAACAATGTAATTTCCATCCTTTATTTAACAGTATGGCTCTTCAGTGATAGAGGTTCTGGGACCTCTCAATTATGATCGTAACTAGGACACACAGACTGGCTTTAATAGAAAAGGCCCAACAGGGCAGGTCAGTGCTCCTCTGAGACACTCACTCAGGCATCAGAAAGCCACACAAAGGAGCTTTCTTCACATGAAACACACAGGCGGCAGACGTGATGGTGGAGAAAGGCATCCTTCCTGCGTCCACCCCTCCCCTCACTTGAGCGTCCGAGGATGCCGGGGCGGGCTGTTAGCAGCAGCCACGGGTTGAGCGGTATCTCCTTCACGGCAGCACCGGGTGGTTCTCTGAGGCAAAGGCCTTGTGCTGAGTGACTGAGTCTAGAGGAAGAGAAGCAGGTTAGCACTGACAATGGCCAGCATGTGGTAAGACGACAAACTCATCACAGATACACAAATCATATATAAATGATCCTGGGCGGCATGGTCCATATGTCCACAGGTCCATATGGCACATGTGGCTCTTTAAAATGAAGTAAAATCACATAAATGATTCAGTTCCTCAGTCACACCAGCCACATCTCAAATGCTCAGTTGTCACGTACCCTATTAGATGTAGCACACACAGGGCATGCCCTTCATGGCAGAACGTTCTAGTAGACAGGAGTGTCTGCCCAGTCCACGATGTGGGAGATCCAAATTCTAATCTCAGCTACAGCAAGTACTCTTTGGTACAAGGCAGAGTATAAATAATGAAAATCCCATGAAGGGCCCTGGCCCAGGATGAGCCACAGGTGCAGGGGAAGAGGCCAACACAGCTGTGCCTGCAGCCGCCTCCAAGCAGGCCCTTTACCCTTAATGCTGGATGGCTGACTGCTTCCGACCCTTCTGCTGCTGTTAGAATGAGAGATGTGCAATGGACTGTCAGTGCTGACTGACCGACAAATTAAAGTTAACTTATTGATTACTATTATTATCCAGAGGGTGAACAACGACTGTATATTTGAAGGACCTTAAGAAGCCAGGGTGATGAGCAATAGGACATGGAAAGCTGTGGTGGTTGTGAGATACAAAGCAGAAAAAATGGGTTTCTTTTATGAATAAAATAAAAAAAAATAGCTTATCTTAGTTATAGCTCAAGCCAGTGCGCCAGAATTTAATCACAGCCCTCCCACTACAAATGCACTTCCACACAGGCGGTCTGACCTGGTAGCTGAATCTCAGAGAATCATTAATGTTTGTTATATATATTATATACATTATATAATTATAATTAGTAATACATACAATAGAACCTTAACAATTATTATTGATATCCAGCATACCACTTAACTCTCTCTACAACACTGAAGTATTATTATGATTTACATTTTAATGTTAGTCCTTTATTCACGATTTGTGTTGCATATATTTTCTGTTTGTTGCTTGCCTTTCGACTTTTCTTATGCAAACGTGTATTTATATATTCAAATTACATCAATCTTTTATTGCATTTGGATTTTGAATCACAGGTAGAAAGCCTTCCCTATACCTGGTTATAAAATAATTCAGCCATATTTTCTTCCAGGTTTTAAAAAACCTGTTGATTCAATTTTTACATTTAGATTTCTGACACATGTCATTTTCGAAAGCCGGAGAAGACTGCCAAAAGGATGATGCTTTTTCTTAATCTAAAAATCCAATATAATCCCCAAATTCCAAATGTTTGTTTAAAAAAAAACTTGACATGTGTCTTCTGAAGTTTATATGGGGGAAAAATGCACGGGAAGACAACTTTGAAAAAGAAGAATGCGAGAGAATTTGACATACTAGATAGTGAAACATACTATAAAATTACGGTAGTAAAACAGGTAATTAACACAGAATAGGTAAATAGATCAGTGGAAGAGAACAAACTCCAGGAACCCACCCGTGCATATGTGGGAGTTTAAGAGCTGATTCAAGGGGGCATTAAAAATCAGTGGAGAATAGCTAAGTTATTAAAGAGATGGGATGATCCCTTATATCCCACAATGACTGCATTACAGATGGATTAATGCTCTAAACATTAAAAAACTGTGAAAGTATTAATAGAGACAGGAGATGAGATTAAAGTTCAGGGTAGGGAAACCTTCCTAAGTGAAACCTCAGTGTAGGTGCTGTGGAGAAATGGAGGTATTTGATTCCATCCAGAATAATAATTAAAAATTAGGGCTTCTCTGGTGGTGCAGTGGTTGAGAGTCCGCCTGCCGATGCAGGGGACACGGGTTCGTGCCCCGGTCCGGGAAGATCCCACGTGCCGCGGAGCGGCTGGGCCCCTGAGCCATGGCCGCTGAGCCTGCGCGTCCGGAGCCTGTGCTGCGCAGCGGGAGAGGCCACAGCAGTGAGAGGCCCGCGTACCGCAAAAAAAAAAAAAAAAAAAAAATTAAAACCCATAGAAAACACCATAAACAAACATAAGAGACAGAGAGGATCTTACATTTATCACAAAAGGTTACAGTCCATACTATACAAATATGCTGCAAAACAATGTGGAAAAGAGAAACAGCCCAATGTAAAAACAGGCAAGAGATAAGAATTGGCCGTTCATGACCTATGAATCCCCCCTCTAGGTACTCATGCTCATGAGTAACTGAGTAATTACGGCATATACATTAAGTAACGAGATCACCAAATATTGAAAATATGGGTAAAAAATATGGTACTGGTGAGGGTCTGGGGAACGGGAATATCCAGGTACTGTTAGTAAGACTGTAAGCTGGTACAGCTGTGTGGATCAAGGTTTAAGGTACACACACCCTAGGGCTCAGTAATTCCTCTTCTACGAATCTCTTTTACAGAAATATTCCTGCCTGGGACTGGGCCACACTAATTATAGCTCAAGACAGTCTCTTAAAATTGAATTCAAATCATTCCAGTTAGAACACACACACACACACACACACAGAATTTATAGAAGCAGAAGCAGTGGAAATAACCCCAAATGTCTAATTGTAAGGAGTGTGTAAATTAATCACAGCGCCTCCAATGGTTAAAAAGAATGAGGTTACTGTTTGTGTTAAAATGGAAGGATCTTCTAGACAGAGTTGGGATAAAAACTCATGAACGATATGTGATTCTCCTTTTATAGAAAACAAACCCTCAATGCATATGTTTATATACATTTATTTCTATGTAAATACATGTTAAATCTGAAACACACAGTTCAATCTTTAGTGTCGTTACTTTAGGGAAGGGTAGTAAGATTTTGGGTCTTTATGTATTTCTCTATTGTTTGAATTCTTTGACCATGAAATCAAGCGTCACTGTACACCATCCATCCATTCATCCATTCATCCATCCATCCATCCATCCATCCATCCATCCATCCATCCATCCATCGTGGTGGGGAAAAAAGACTGGCTGGAGAAGGGTCCAGTTTTTTTTTTTTGCGGTACACAGGCCTCTCACTGTTGTGGCCTCTCCCGTTGCAGAGCACAGGCTCCGGACGCGCAGGCTCAGCGGCCATGGCTCACGGGCCCAGCTGCTCCGCAGCACGTGGGATCTTCCCGAACCGGGGCACGAACCCGTGTCCCCTGCATCGGCAGGCGGACTCTCAACCACTGCGCCACCAGGGAAGCCCAAGGGTCCAGTTTTAAATTCAGATAAAACAGAAGCTACAACAAAGCCTGTGGCTGGCCCCTCCCACCTCTTCGACGGTGCTGCCTGAGGAATTAACCCCCTGCGCATGGTGCTGTGCAGAGTGGGACCAGGAGAACGCTTGAGGATTGAGTAATAGCTGAGAGCCAGGACAGCTGTGTCCAGGGAGCCCCTCTCGGCTCCAAGTTCCCCGCTGTAAACACACGCACGGAGAGTGGTTTCTATCCAAGTTCATTTGGCATCTGAAGACAGCCACGTCCCCAGATTCCAGTGTCACGTCAGGTGCACGATCCTCAAACACCCCATAAAGCATGACCACAAGACAGATGTTAGAGCAATGCCCGTCCCAGCCAGCGGAAAGGGAGACAAATAGTACACAAGCAGCTCCCATGAAATTTAAATTGGAAAGAAAAAAACCCAGGTTTTGTTTGTTTGTTTTTTGAACAGAGTTACTCAGCAGGTCTTGGCACACGTATCTGCACACGTTAAAGTTCACTGGCTATGATTCTGTGTGCTTGGGATGTGGAATCAACATGCCACCAATGGCTTTTTTTTTCTTTTTTTTAGTAGTGGGACAGGCAAGTCACTTTATTGAACTAAGACTCCAATTGCCAACAGCCGGATGTGGCTAACGGTCCTTGTGCAGAGTTTGGGGACCCTCAGGGCGCTGCTGGGAGCTTTATCTTGACTTACCAAAATGAGCTATGAATTTTAGGGCTGGGAAACCTCAGTATCTGTGTAGCCAGATATCCACGCATAGTAGTCACCTCTACTACTCTGCAGAGCGAGGGTCCCCCAGCAGACGCCAAATATTCCTGAAGTCCTTTCTGATGCTGAGCCCGGCCCGTACTTCTCTCTGGACCCACACCGAGCAAGTCTGTCTCCCTCTGCACGTTGATTCCTCTTCTGAATAAATCAGTCCCATCTCTGCTTCTTCACGGATCCTTACCGTTCTCCCGGGGGCTCAGAACCCAAGTCTAGGACTCCTCTTCTATCCTCTTTCCTAACACAGCACAGTGTCCAATCTGCCAGCAAGTGCAATTGGCTCCAGAGTTTTTATTTAACATATTAAACAGCTTCACACCACCTCCATCGATAGTACCCTGGTCCTAACCACCATCGTTTATCACCTGAGTCACTGCGAGAGCCTAAGATCACTCTCTCTGCTTCTATTTAAAAATATGTCTTAGAGCCCATTTCCCCTTCTTAAAATCCTTTGACTTCTATTTATTCTTAGAACAAAAACCACACCTCTAACTACTGTCCACCGGGCCTTGTGTGGTCCAGGCTCTGCTGCTTCCCCCCCCCCCCATCTCTCTGTGCTCTAGACCCACTGCCTCTGCCCACCTCTCATCCTTGACCCTAACTGTTCCCTTAGCTCCACATGAGCTCATCGCTCTGGACCACATTCAGAGCTCAGGTCAAACACAGCTCCTTGGTAAGTAGCACACCTCAATGTCTCTCTCCATACTCATACCCTGTTTTCTTCATAGCATTTATCACCGTCGGGATTAAAAAGAAATGCCCATCTTTAGAATGTAAGTCCCACGGGAAAAGGGCCGTACCCTTTTGAGAGATGCTCAAGAAATACTGCGTAAATGAATGAATGACCTGATGCCATGTGGAATATCTGAAGGAAATAGCAGTTCTCAGCATTTTTTTCCTGCTCTGATATTGGGCTGGAGACTTTCACATATCTGATACTTTTCCAAGGGTATAGCGCAAATTTGCACTGTGTCTTAGACAAGACAATCTAGTTGATTCCTAGCATGCCAACTTTTCCTTTCCACCCAAGAAACATGAGTGAAATGATATGACAGGGCTAGCTTTGAGTTCACTGTATTTCTGTTACATTTTACATTTACTACTGGGCATCGGAATACTAATGATTTTAGTAAGTGGATCATAAATAAAGACCAATCTTGCTGAATTGGTTACAACGATTCTCTTAGATTTTTCTAGATACACAACTATATCGTAGGCAAATACAATGATTTTTCCCTTCCTTTCTAATTCTGATCCTTCGTTTGTGTTTCTTATTTTATCCCCTTGACTAGGAATTCTAGAACGCTGCTGAGACACAAGGGTTAATAGCCATATGTATTTTGTACCTGACTTAAACCTTAAACTAAGATTTTCACTGTTAAATATATGTTGTAGGTTTTTTATAGATACCCTTCACTGTGTGAAGAAAGTGCTCTTATTCCTAGCTGATGAAGTGTTTTTTGTTTTTATCATGAGTGGGTACTGTATTTTCTCTAATGCTTTTTAACATCTACTGAGAAAAATCAATGGATTAGGAAAAAAGATTGAATGATATTTATTTCTACATTCTTTGGTTAAACCCTACCTGACTATATGTTTCTTAACACACTGCTAAATTTAATCTGTAAATATTTTATTTGGGATTTTTTTTTTTTTTCCCTGAGGTATGCGGTTCTCTCAACGTTGCGGCCCCTCCCGTCACGGAGCACAGGCTCCGGACGCGCAGGCCCAGTGGCCGTGGCTCACGGGCCCAGCCGCTCCACGGCATGTGGGATCCTCCCGGACCGGGGCACGAACCCGCGTCCCCTGCATCGGCAGGCGGACTCTCAACCACTGCGCCATCAGGGAAGCCCTATTTGGGATTTTTATATCCATATTCACAAACGAGTTTGGGCTAGCCTCGTAAAATGAGGTGAATAGCTTTTCTGTGCAGTAATGTGTAATGTTTGGTAAAATTTACTGTTAAAACTATCTAGGGGGAGGTGTCTTAAAAACGATTTTCTTGTGGCACAACGGTCATAACCTAAAATTTACTATTTAAGTGTACAATTCAGTGGCATTAAGTACATTCACAGTGCTGTGCAACCATGACCGCTCCTCATTTCTAGAACTTTCTCAAAATCCCAAACACGATCTCTGTGCCCATTAAGCAATAACTCCCCATTCCCCTCCCCCCACCTTAGACGCGATTACCCTCTGTTATAATTTCTCTATGAATCTGCCTGTTCTAGGTAACTCATAGAAGTGGAATCATACAGTACCTGTCCTTTTGTGACTGGCTTCACTTTAACATAATGTTTTCAAGGTTCGTTAATGTTGCAGGTTTAAGAACAGCTTTCCTTTATAGGGCTGGAGAGTATTCTACTGTATGTATGTATCACATTTTGTTATCCATTCATCTGTTAATGGACACTTGGTTGCTTCTGCCCCTTAGCTGTTGTGAACGATACTGCTGTAAACACGGGCGTGTAAATATTTGAGTCCCTGCTTTCAAATCTTTTGGATATGTATCTAGAATTGGAATTACTAGATCATAGGGTAGTTTGTTTTTTTTTTTTAATTTTTTGAGGAACTGCCGTTTTACATTCCTGCCAACAGTACACGAGATTCCACTCTCTCCACGGTTTGTTTTGATAATAGCTGTGGTTTTGATATGCATTTCTCTAATGATTAGTGATGCCGAACATCTTTTCATGTGCTAATGTCGTCACTGGAGAAAGGTCTAATCAACTCCTTTGCCCGTTTTTTACTCAGGTTTTTTTGTTGTTGAGTTGTAAGAGTTCTTTATAGCTTTCGGATATTAACCACTATTATTTCCAAGTAGCTTTTAAGAGCGGTGGTCACCTTTTTTCTTGCATGTGTCCAAGTCACTTGAGACAGAGACGGGCGAGTCAGTCCTTCAGGTCTCCCAGGCAGATGAGAGCAAATAAGGTCTCTGTTCAGGGAGGGGAACTGGGAAACCAAGACTGTCGGGATGAGTAAATGGCACAGGACTTTCCTACTGCTGTAAACATGGCTTTGCTTGGTTGGGCATTTGCCTGGTGGCCGTAAAGCTTTGATTTTTTTTCCCAGAGCTCCTGAAAAGTTGGTTCTGACGGCTTCTGCTTGTTTTTTCCACGTTTCTGTGGGAAGACAAGGGCTTGGAGCTTCCCAGTGTGCCATCTTGCTGACATCACTCTGCAGGCGACTTTCATGTCGGGTGGTGAGAGGCATCCTTCAGATTACAATTCATTTTTTTTTTAATGGTTGAAACTGTTTAGATTTTGTATTTCTTGAATCGATTTTGGTAACATTTTTCTAGAAATTATCCATCTTGCCTATTTTTAAATTTACTGGCATAAAGTTATTCATCACGAGCTCATGATTTTTAGCTACCCTTACTGTATCTGTGGTTGTAGCCCCAATTTCATTCTTAGTTTTGTTCATTGGACTCTTTTCTTTTTCACTGTTTCTAGAATTTTGATTTTGTTTTCCTCTCCCCCCCACCCAAAGAACTTTTTCTCTCAGATTTTTCTCTTTGCTTCAATTTTGTTAACGTTTGATGTTCTCTTTATTCTTTCTTTCTCCTACATCCCTCTGTATTAACTTCTTGCTACATATTCATCTTCAAGCGCCACAGTTTAAGAAAAATTGAGTCAAAAAGTAAAATGAGATAATTTAATCCGATGACTTTCCCTCTTCCTGCAAATTGGGGAAAGCTTCTTTGTGCCTGATCTTTGACGTGGACACGCTGGGCTCAGTCCAGCTTGTGGGGTGTCGGGGTCCGTCCCACGCAGTTTGAGAACCACCGCGGTGGTGGGTGCACGAGTGAGGAGAAGGTGCGGTGACCGAGCTGCATGAAATCTGACTCTTTACAAACGCAGACTCTCGGCTGGGAGGTGGGCAACCAGGAACTCTGGGTCTGCAATTCACCACGTGGCTCTGGCCCAGGAATTCAGATTCCTCACTTTCCTCATCTCCAAAAGGAGTCGTTTCCTGTCGACCATCTCAGAAATCATTTCGAGCAGCTTCACTCTGATAGGGCTGCCATCACCAAACACTGCCCATCGTGTGGCCTGAACGACAGACATTATTTTCTCACGGTCGTCAGCCGGGTGGGTTTCTCCCGAGGCCTCGCTCCTTCTGTGTCCTCACGAGGTCTTTCCTCTGTGCGCACGTCCCTAGTGTCTCTTCCCCTTATAAGGTCATCGGTCCACATAGATCAGGGCCACACTTATGACCTCATTCCACTTTAGTCACCTCTTTAGGGGCCTTGTCTCCACACACAGCCGCAGCCTAAGGTGTGGGATTTAGGACTTCAGCACAGGACTCTGTGGGGACCAGCTCAGTCCACAGCATGAGCTCCATCACTTAGGCAGTTAGCGATGAACACCGTAAACCTAACATGCAACAGCAGCGCAAACCTGGAACACAGACGAGATGCTCCTAGGATCCCTGACGGTGTCTCCGTGATCAGGAAACCCTAGGGCCTGGGGCTGTAACAAACGCCCTGTTGAGAGCGCGTGGGTCTGAGCCAGTCTCGTGTCAGCCCTCAGTGGAGACGGCCATCCTGCCAGTGTGCACGAGGCCCACACGCTATCAGCGATTTTTCCCTGAGAACACTGACATGGGGAGACATTCAAATCAAATGCTTTTTTATAAGTTATAAGAAAGTCATGCCGAGGCAAGACTTCTTTTTATTTTTTGGCAAGGCTGTTGAGACTTACATTATGTTCCCACAACAGTATAAAATGTATGTTTTATCACTTGAATGTAGCCCAGACAATAAAAGGGCGCCCGAGACTGGAAACGTGCCTATAAGAAAGGCCAAACCAACCTGCAGTGATAAGACCAGTGGGGATAAAAAGAGTGAAAAATGGTTACAGCTCAGGCCGCTGACCTGCGATGGATGCCCATGGGCCCCGCCACGCCAGCGGGTACCTCAGACACCAGGGTCTTCGTCTCTTAATGTGTAAGATGGGAACTATACTCTGTGGGCGTGCGGGGGAAACCAGAGTACTGGAAAGTGCTTCAGAACATAATACGTCTTTACCAACATCAGGTAAAGGTGACATTTTTCTTCCTGCTGCCGGAAATCTGACTTTTGTTTTCCCGTGTATTTTCATACATATTCAAGCGCCGCAAGTGTGGTCTTTCTTAAAAATCCCCATTCCTCCTCCTGGGTGAATGATTCATCAAGAATCTTGGCCTAAGTATGCTGCTGTTTCAGGGAAAACAGACACTGGGGAATGACTTGGGAACACAATCGGGACTGGTCCAGTGGCTTCGTTAGAAGGCAGCTCGGTGTGTGTGAGCTTCTGCTCGGAGCCAGTGAGTAAGACGTGGCTTAAGTTTCACGTGTGGAGCCCTAGTGGGAGACTTCTTAAGTTCACACCGTTCTAGGCCAGCAACACCAGGCGGTAGGATGATCATTTAACAGTTTTTAAAAAAATATTCAAAAACATTGGGTCATTGTTTTTAAGATACAGTGAAGGGATAAAAGTTTTATCGGACAGATTCCAGTGCTAGGACGTCAAAGGTCCTGGGGAAAGTGTCCACATCTGCCCCCGCCAAGGCGGAGTTTCTAATGGCCAAAAAAGTCTCCTCTTTGTCTATACCCTGTGACTCTATTAGGTCTGCAAAAACAAAGACCCCATAAAACATAGGAATAAGTGTAAAGGTACTAAAAAATCCTAGAACCTGGGCTTCCCTGGTGGCGCAGTGGTTGAGAGTCCGCCTGCCGATGCAGGGGACGCGGGTTCGTGCCCCGGTCCGTGAAGATCCCACATGCCGCGGAGCAGCTGGGCCCGTGAGCCATGGCCGCTGAGCCTGCGCGTCCGGAGCCTGTGCTCCGCAACGGGAGAGGCCACAACAGTGAGAGGCCCGCGTACCGCAAAAAAAAAAAAAAAAAATCCTAGAACCTTTATTTTGGAAGGTAAATTACAAATCTGAAAATGGGCACACCAAGCTACGTTCAAGATTTTAAAAACAGTTTGAATAAAATAATGAGCTCTCAGGGATTCGACCTCACACGGCACCTGATATTCTAGTTGGAACAACTCTAGTTGATAAATTCTGAGTACTGCTTTTCATAAGTTATCACAAAATGACTTTTAAACTGGTGCTTTAACATGGTTTTAATTTTAATTTAAAAGTGGTTTTATTGCTAATTTTAATTTCACATTTTGACAATAAAATATTCTCTGGAAGTGTGTGTACTGAAAGCTAATGGGAAGGATAAAAGTCTCCAAGAGAGACAATGCTGCTTTGGCAAAAGGTCAGGAACGATTTTTTACGTGTCAGTGGGTCCCGTTGCCCGGCGGTCCTGGACACTGCCCCCTGCAGATGGGAGAGATTTTGCACCCCCGTGTTGTCTCCTCCGATCATCATGTTTACTACTCTGTCTCGTACACGAGGTAAGTAAAATTAGGTCCAGAGAGACCCAAGTGACTTGCGTCTGGTCAGAGAATAAGCTAGCGGCAGAAAAGGTGATGCCCTAGATTGTGTGTTTTGTAGGTCTGTGCATATGTGTAGAGACAGAAAAATGAAATCTCCTTCATCTGCACAGAGCTGGAGCTATTGTATCGTACCTCCGTTCAGAAAGAGATGCATATAAACTAACAGAACATGTGTTTTTCAAGTATTTAACACTCATGCGACAAGGCTGGGGAGGACCCAGTGCAGACGGGGCCTCGGGACTGATGTTACAGGTGAGGACTTCACCATGCCGAGAGCCGAGGATTCCAGGACACACGGTACCTGGGAGTTGCCAAGGGCACACGTAGATGGTGCGATCAATGAGAAATCAGAAACAGGACATGAATTATGGGAGGGGAAAGAAACAAAAACCTAGGTCCGCAGTTCCAGCTCTGAGACTCAAAGAACTCCAAAGGGCCCTGTGGAAATTACACCCTGGGCTTCAAGCAGGTAAACATTCGCCTCCTGAAAATCCACCATCGGGGGGGTCAAGTGGCCAAACCCCAGGAGGAACCAGGCAGACAGCTGCCTTGTGCACAATCCATGCACAGAAGTGCACCAGGGCCAGGAAAGGGCCGGCTGAGGTCCCCAACCTGGAAATAAGAAGAGTGCAGACCTAGGCTTCGGCCCTCTGCACGGCGCATGACTGCAGACTTGGGAAAGACTAGTTGTTGCTATGGGCTGTTGATATCAATCCTGTGCACAGTTCTGTTAGCTGAATGAGGCTCCTTTTTTTTTTTTTTTTTTTTTTTTTTTGCAGTACGCGGCCCTCTCACCGCAGTGGCCTCTCCCATTGCGGAGCGCAGGCTCCGGATGCACAGGCTCAGCGGCCATGGCTCACGGGCCCAGCCACTCCGCGGCATGTGGGATCTTCCCGGACCGGGGCACGAACCCGTGTCCCCTGCATCGGCAGGCGGACTCTCAACCACTGCGCCACCAGGGAAGCCTGAGGCTCCTTTTTTAAAGCACAATTCTGGTCTCTAGTCGGTGTCATTTTGATACATGCACTTTTCTAAAAACCAAAACCAGAACTTCTGTTTCAGAACATTGGATGTTTTGAGGGCTATATTCTTGGCATTTAGAAAAGAGTAAACAGCCTCTCTTGGCTTCTGGACTGTAGCTAAAACCATAGGTATTTTGAAATTAGTTTCCAGGCAAAGAATAAATTACTCTGCACCAGAAAGTAAAAAATGACTTTTGATTGTCATACTTTAAAAATATATCAAAGGCTGACCAACAGTCACTTAAAAGATATTCATAAAATGTGTTAATTATAAACGAATGCAACCTGGACAAACATGGTCTCTGCTAATGTGTCAAAGGATAATGTCTAGGAAGGGGTGAGAAGAGCCAGAAGTTTGGGATTTAGAGTCAAGGGAAGCAAATGGGAAGATTGAAAAAGAAACCTAGGCAGAGAGGGAGAGTGAGCGCACTTAAGACGTAAGGGTCTTGGCCAAAAGCGCTGAAACAGGGCTCGTTCAATGTCATGGCTTGAACTGTGTCCCCCAAAGCCCACAGGTTGAAGCCCAAACCCCCAGGACCTCAGAATGGGACTGTGTTTGGGAAAAGGGCCTTTAAAGAGCTACTTAAATTGAGGTCATGAGGGTGGGCCCTAATCCAGTGACTGGTGTCCTTGTAAGAGGAGATGGGGACGTGCAGGGAAGGCCACGTGAAGACACAGGGAGAGACGGCCCCCTGCAAGCAGGAGCGACGCCCCGGAGAAAGCAGCCCCGAGGACACTTTGATCTCAGACGTCTGGTCCCCAGGGCTGAGAATACCTCCCTGCTGTCTCAGCCCCGTGGTCTGTGGTACCGTACCGCAGCCAGGCCGACTAGTACGTTCATCCAAACCCAGTGGAGCCCCAAGTTCACCCCACCATGCTCGACTGCATCACATACGCTGCCCGAGTCCGCCTCCCCTGTGCCCCCGCAGCCCCCAGAGCTGGGGTAACAGATGAAGCCCCTTGTTGCTGGTGTCAGCTTCCAGCCTCCCAGGAATCGGGGCTCGTCTGGCACACCTCCTCCCTTGCAGGCTTGAGGGGGGTGTTTTGCCCAACGTAGCAGAATCGACGCCAGACACACACGTCACATTCACACAACACTTGCTTTTAGAAATAAAAGCCCCAGTCCTTTTGTGCTAAAACGTACCACTTGGAGCACGCAGACAAACGAGTATCAGGACAAGTGCCTGAAAGGGAGGGACAGTGGCGGGTCCTGGCAGCCGGCGCTGGCCGAGACCCCAGACGCAGAGCGAGGCAGTCACGCAGTGGGAGGGCCCAGGAGCTGGGGGCGGCCAGGCCGGTGCCGTGGCCTCACGGCTGGGGCAGCTCGGGGTCTACTGGGTCTTTCACACGAGCCGGGAGATCAAGTGGCACAATTCTAACAGGATTTCCTCTGTCCCCACGAACTGCACCCGGGCTGACCGTAGAAAGCAGGAATGCCTAGGTGGGCTTGTAACAGATGAAAGTCGTAAGAGTGCTTTTCTCTTTTCACAGGACTCTGTTAAGGCAGATACGTGGACACTGAGATATCCGGCAGAGGCCCCCAGGCTGCGTGCAAGGGGTCACGGGCCTGAGGCTCCCCTCTGAAACCTGGTCCAGTGGCCAGGAACACACAACAGAGGCTCTGAAGGGGACCCCCAATGGCTACTGCAATCACAAGGCACCTCCCTGTCACTCCCGAGCCCCCCCAGGACACAGCATCGTCTTGTGCATGGGTTCCTACCTCAGGTCCACCTTTCCGACAGGTACGTGACCGTCGCCGCCTTTTTTCTTGGGACGGGTCCGATGAAGATGCTGGCCTGGCGAGGGATGTGCGTGACCCAAACCCCACACAGCACGACCAGCTCCCCCAGCTTGGCTCTGAGCGGGCCGGTGGCCGGGGTAATGAACATGGTCGGCTGATCGGCAAACAGGGCTCCGCGGTACCGCCCGGCGGACGAGAGGCGCTCCTGGTGGCAGAACTTTGGGCAAAGGCGGGGGGAGGGTTACTCCAAACCAATGCATTGTTCACAACAGGCCGACTGCAAGGCTCACGTCCTTTTTCAGAAAAAGAACCAACTGAAGGTGAGGTTGCACACACTCAGTGAATTCTGAGGATCCAGGGGAGATGATGCCATTTAATGATAACGACGGATAACAAGCAGTGACGTTTCCTGGAGCAGCCTACAGTCAAAACTCCAAGCAAACAAATTTATAGGCCAAAAAAAAAAAATGTTTAGGCCTTTGAATTACTACAAATTCTAAACCAAATTATTGAAAAGTAATCAACTGTTCAACTGAGGGAAGAGAACGGCCTCTGCATTCTGAGTAACCCAGAGGAATGTGGAGGCAGGAGCCTTGCGGGACACAAGTGCCCTCGGCACCGGGACAGCATCCTTCGTCCCGGGCTCAGGGTTCCCGGAGCAAGTGACGCCACAGCCCCGAATGGCTGTAAATCCAGCCTCATGGGGTCAAGGGTGTAAATGGCAAAGCACAGAGCAGAAGTCCTAGCTGTGCCCTGCTAGGCCAGGTGGGGGAGGGGTGCGTCCTGATGGAGGAGGGAGATGATGGGACGGGGTTCCGAGACGGGGGCCTTGAACTGCCCGCCCTTCTGTGCTGATAAAGTCACGTCGGCCGGCTGGCCAGAGGCACAGTGGGGAGGCCCCGCTGTGCTACACGCTCATGTCACTAACTCCAGGTTCATAAAGACTTCTCTATGTGTAAATGCCCTCTGGGACATGTTGACGGTTATCTGCCATCCACATCTGAGTGCTTTAACCCGCATGTTTCCCTGAGGACAGAACTGAACATCTGAGATCAGCAGCTCAGAGAAATTAAGGACTTTGACAGGAGGTTTGTGAGAAAAGAGATGAAGGGGTGCGTCTCAGAGGAGGGGCCCGGGTGGGCGGGTGAGGGAGCGCCCGTTACCCAGAGGACAGTGGGTGGCTAGTACGGGAGAGGGGCTGACCCCAGGGTGGGCAGGCAGCGAAGGTGTTCCTCAGTCCTCCACTCCAACAAAGTCTGAGAAAGAAGAAATTGTCCCCCTACTAGGTTTTCATGCTCCTTTCCTTTTGCAGAAGACGATCCTACTGTAACAGCGACATCAGCAACAACAAAAAACCCCCCAAGACCCCACGGCGACATCAGTGGAACTAATGTGATAAACAAGGCCGTGGATTCATTCTCTTTTCCCACCCCAGCCTTGAGTTTTGCCATAAGCTTTGATGCATTTCACAGCTTCCCTTCGACTTGGGTACCTAACAGGACAAATGACCATTCTCCCTGTGGGGTGCCTTCGTTCACACTGTCAGCTACTCCCAACACCCCTGAGGCGCAGCGAGTGGAAAGGGTCATTCCTTTCATTTTTGCGGATGAAGACACTGAGGCAGAAGATATTTGCTTTGGTTCAACGTGACTCGAGCTGCAAGGAAAACCCCACCATCCGTAAACTCAGTGAATCACTGGGCCACCCTGCCCTGAAGCTGGGGATCAAGAATCTTACTAAAGTTGGATGTAGTCACACGTCCTAAAAAGTAGTTGCAGAGGTTGATAACTGAAACAATACCGAAAGGAATACAGTAAGCTGAGTGTCCCTGGGCTTTCTGTTACTCAAATCCACTCCTGTCTTTTCCTCTTTAACGGCAAGGCATGGTGGTTTTTTGGGTGCTGACCTCTGCAGGGCCATGTGTTCAAGACAGGGGTCCCTCCTCAGCCCAAGGGGAAGACTCAGGCTGGGTCCAGGCCAACCACAGGGATCCCCTTTCCCTTTCGAAGGACAGGGTCAAGCGTGGGCTGGACCCGATCCCGGCCAGTGGGACCTGAGAGTGAGCCTGCTGGGGGCAGTTTTTCCTCACCTGCTAACATAAGCAACTTTGTCCTGTTGACAAAGGACACCCAGAATTCCTGAAGCCACCTGAGGACCCCGGACACCCTGAGAACAACCAAGTGGGAAGAGGGGATAGGCCTGGATCCTAGGTAACAAATGCTTCTAAGCCACTGGCCTGACCAAACTGGGAATTGTCCTCCTCTTTTCCTTTTAATGTCAGGAAAAAAAAAAAATCTTCATTTTTAAGCTACTCTTTGTTGAGGTTTTTGTTTGCAGAAGCCCAAGCGACCGAATGCTGCAGTTCTCATGACCCTGCCCCTTACCAGAGGTGAGAGTTTGCTGTATATTTTTCTAAATTCTGTATAACACACATATACTTGGGACACAGTTTTTCTTGATCAAGGATGTATCTTGGTACACAGAAGAGCAGTAACTCAAACCTGTTTTTAATCCAGCAGAAAGGACGTAAGTGAGCCTTTCTCATGTTTAGAATGAGACTTCGGAAGCTAATTTGATGCTTCCTTCTTCTCCCGCCCACATTTATTGAACACTTACTCTCTACCAGGCACGTGCAAAGTGCCAGGAAGCAAAGCTGATTGAGATGCAGTCCCTGACCTCAGTTTAAAGCACGTACTGCAAAAGTCAATAAATGAAAATGCTTCCCTTTATTTATTTATTCAGCTTGCAATCAGAGGAAGTAAAGAATTACAAGGATCTGATTCTTCACTCAAAATAATTGAGACTAGGTGCATGCTGACTTTCCAATCCTAAGTAAAATAGTTTCTGGGGAAGTTTAATCAAGATTTAGTTTACTTAAAATTAAATTTAGGAATTTATCCTCCAAATACACTCCCCGATGTATATAAGGACATGTGTGTAGAGGAGTTCATTGCCATAGAAACAGCGATGATTGGCAGGTTTTTTATAAATATAAATAGGACACCTGATTCTTCTTACTGCTGAGTTTTAGTTAAAACCTTCCACTTACTGAAATGAGTTTAAGTATGGGATACTCCCCCAATACTTCCTTTACTATCCTCAGTCCCCGTGCTTTTGCTTCCTGGGTCCTCGTGATTGATGGGCCTCAGATGTACCAGTGCAGCCTTACCCTGGAGCCCAGGCTCTGCTCTGAAGGCACAGATCATAAAATTGCTTTGCTACTGCCCTTGACATTGCCTTAAGGGTTCTGACTGCGGCAGTCAACTTTCCTGTCTAGCAAAGCATCATTCTGTCCCCACGGGTACATTGTAAACAATGAGAATTGTGAGGCTGCAAGCAGCCCAGGTTAACAGAGTGGCCGAGAGAGCTCTACATGCCCTCTGACACGTGCCTCCATCCAGCTTCCCCCCGACAGGCCTGCTTTCACTGCAAGCCTTTTGGTACAACAATTCATGGCCATTTGCTCTAAATCCTAATTTCATTTCAAACTTTTCGACACACATACACCTGCCACCAATGGCCAGAAAAAGGAGTCTGGGCGGGGCATGTGGGCATTATTACAGGGTGGTGGAGGGTGGTGTGTTATTGTTTCCCTCTAAGGTGACCTCAGAGATAACCAGGTTTATCCATGTGGACTTAGAAGGTTCTGGCTAAAAATGATTAAAAGACAAGTTAAAAACATCATAACTCATATCACTGTAAAATGAACATTTAAGATGTGTTCATTTTATTTAACTCTGACAGACGCTATACTGGTTCAAAGGAGAAACAGGTAACACATTTATAGATTAGAAATACTGAAATGAAGTTGCAAATGGACCAAGATATTGGCTTTTCCTTGGGGTAGGGGGATATTCCCTTCACCAGACATTTCACTTCTAGCCCACAGATAAGAATCGTGAGCACTGACAGTAGGTCTTTACGGGCTAGGGTTGTGAAACAGCTCAAAGGCAATGAAAGCTGGAATCAGATAACCTGGGGATGGTGTGGGGTGCACGGGCTGAGACGTATAGTTTTCCAGTGAAGCGCAACTTTTTCCCCACAGATCCCAGGATGCTTGTTTACCAAAGGAGATCATGGAAGGAAAGAGGATTAAGTGGCATTTACTGACAGCTCTGGACTAAAGGAGCCTCCAAAATAACAGGCCAGGCCAGTAGTCTGGGCGAATCTGGGTGGAGCCCCCCCTTTTCCCTGTGAATGGTGGCATAAGATGATCAGTACGCAGACGTGTGTGTGGACGCATGTGTACATACATGACAAGGAGGCAGAAATCTCTCTGTCATGAGATCTTCGTTTGAACCCTTGGTTGTAGCGGATCAGTACTACTGAAGGCTCTCAGTTAAGGCCAAAGAGCCACTGGCTCTGCTTTATAAAATGTGGCCTTTGCATTTGTGCCTTCATTAAAAAAAGCTATACTGACTTAATAGGTTAGCTCAGAACATTCCAGCCTCTTCACATAGAAGTCAGTCAAGGGGGACCACACTGTTTACAGAGCAAAGCTGAGGAGAACCGCCCCCTGCCAACCCTGTGCTTCTAGCTTCAGTGACCCCGGGGTATTCATCCCCGACCCAGACGTATCCCCACCCTGAACCCCAGACAGGGGAGGGTGTTGACGGTTCATTTACTCCGGACGTGGGTGTTGGAGTTCACTAGCGATTCTGCTTTTCCCTCTGGGTAGAGTGCACCTTGAGTGTTAGTTTCCACAGGTAGTTTTGAGCCATATGGGGAAAAGGAGGTACACATCCTTCACGTGGAATTCTCATGGCAAACTATTTCCCGTGTTTGGGACCCGCAGCTCAGGGAGGTTGGCTTCTTCTGTTTTGCCTGAGATCACACACCACAGAACTGAGGGGTCAGGCCCCAAAGCCCTGGCCCTTCCCAGAACTTCACATGATCTCTGCTCCTTGTGGCAACAGAGGGACAGGAATACCCATCTGTGAAACGATGCCACACCTCTTCAGAGCTAAGACGCACTCTCCCACATTTTAGCAACCATAACCTTAAGGACGGGGCTGACACCGCACCATGGGGTGTGGTTCCGATTGGCCAAATATACCACAGAACTCTCTAATTTGTGCCTTGGTGTTTTTCAATTCCCTGTGCTTAGTTAGGGTGGCTATACAAATCTATGTATGTTAAAACTTATCTGTATACCAAAAAGCCTCAATTTTTACGGTTAACTTAAAAGACAGAGTAACAATTAAAAAGTATACTTTTTTAGCATTATGTTTGTCTACATCCCATTTTTCTTTCAAGGACAATTTAAGTGCTTCGTCTGTGGAGCCTCTTCTGAAGGGCACTGCTCTAAAATCCTATCCAGCGCAGACTGGTCCACTGAACTGGAACTCAGCACGTACCAGTGGCCGTAATCCAGTGGTGCAGAGAGGCCAGGCTCGCAGTGACGACAGTCGATAGGGCATTTGTAGCTGCTGTGGCTGCGGAGGTTTCGAGGGAGAGAAAATGCGTGACTGATGTGATGGTTAATGTGTCAGGTTGGGGGGGGGGGCGGGGGCTCAGGGATGCCCAGAGGGCTGGTGAAACATGATTTCTGGGTGTGTATGTGAGGATGTCTCTGAAACTTCCAAGCCTTTAAGGGTCTAAATAGAACAAAAAGGCAAGGGAAGGGCGAATTTGTTTTCTCTGCTTGAGCTGGGCCATCGGAGCTCCTGGCATTGGGCCTTTGGACCTGGGCTGAACCTTCCTGGTTCTCCGGGCTGCAGACAGCAGGTCCTGCGAGTTCTCAGCCCCCGGAATCATGCGAGCCCACTCCTATAATCCATTTCCTCCTGCATGTCTCCGTGTGTGTATCTGTCTCTCGAGAACCCCTGTGAACACAGCTGAGTCAAGGAGGAGTGGGGCGGGCCAGGCAGAAGGTTGCCTGCCGGAGGAGACGCGTCACATGGGAGGGTGATTCTGGGATCTTTTCCTTCATACTTTTCAATAATAAAAAGGTGACCACGTAGTTAAGAGAGCTGAAGATGCCCACCCCAGAAGATGTGGCTCACCTGCTCCCACGGAGCACACGCAGTGCCTGGCCCTGTCGCAAGGTCCAGGTAGGAGGCTGAGCCGGTGAAGTGTCCCCTCGGTGTGAGGACAGCTGCACCCGTGTCCCACGTGGCCTTGCACTTCATTGCTGAGCCCAGAGATGCACATGAGAGGGCCTGGGAGGAGAGAGGGGGCAGAGCCAGACCACGAGCCACGGTGGACGCTTTAGCTCAACTGGGTACCTTCTGGCTGGGGGGCTGTCACAGAAGACAGCAGGGACTGCGAGTACCAGGAAGGATCCTGGAGATGGCCTCAGCCACGGCTCAGCTCGCCTTCACAGACGAGGAACCCGAGGCCCAGGAGACGAAGTTCCTTATCTGACGTCACAGCAGAGCTTGCCTGCACTGCCTAAGGTACAAAATCCTGGAACCGCTGCCCGCTACCCTACAGTCAGGGCTGGGTCCATGACGTAACCTGTTTATTCGTTTGTCTGTCAGGCTACGTTACCAGGATACAGCAACGTAAGGACACAGTGTCTGCTTCCCCAGGACTTCCTAGAAATCACAGCAGGACAGGACACGTCACCTCATGGGATGGGAAACGAGAGCCGGGCAGGCTTCCCGGAGGCGGCATGTGATTTGGAGATGGGACAGGAGGATATTTGCTCAGGGAGGGGCGTGTGGGGCGGCGGTGTCTGGGATCGCACACGCTGGCACGAACAGCTCCAGATCACTGGGGGGGGGGGTGAAGCGCACGGGACCAAGGGCCTGGTGGGGGACCACCGTGACAAAAGCTCACTGTTAAAAGCCTGTAAGTCTGTACCAAGGTGGTGAGGCTGAGTAAGCAGGCACCAGACGGATCGTGATTCTACTGCATGACGTACGGTTCATGGGGAGCCATGAGAACCGTGGGCACACCAGGGCATGAAATCCAGATGTTAGGAAGATCATGCTGCAGACGGTACAGAGGGGCTGAGATCAGAGACAGACGACGCCAAGGAAAGGACTGCAGTGATTTCAGCAAGAAATGAAGTCAGGCAGGGCACGGGGAGTGGGAAGGGCATGGATTCTAGATGCAATGAACCTGTTTCAAGCTTCCTATTACTATGTGGGGTTAACAGACCCATGCACGCGTTTGTAGGGGTGCTCAGCTGTTGAGGTTCTAAAAGTTCCAATAAATAATGCCCCTCTTTCCCCCCACCCCAGGTTCAATACCAGCCGGGAGACAGACACAGGTGTCTAACAGAGATCAAACCCACTTTCATCATTCATAAAGCCGGCGGGACACCTGGGCCTTAGACCTGCGGTGTGGTGAGTTTGCTGGCCCTGCCCAGAAGGAGGTACCCACAGGGCCGCAGCTGGCACTGGACCAACTGCAGGGGCTGTCAGCGTGCCCCGCTCCTCTCTGCAAACCCTGCAGTGTGAGAAGCTGGTCTTCCTCTCCTGGGGGTGGGGGTGGGGCAGAGAAGGGGAGGCGGCAAGAGACCATGGGAACACATGGGGCTCCTCTCTGACACCCACCCAGAAGGCAAATCTCTGAAACAGTGACTTGAGTGGCTCTCACTGTAACTCCCCCAGGCAGTTGGCCCCAGTGAAACCGCTAGCTCTGGAGGATACATCTCAGAAAACAGATCCTAGTGCTATTTCAAAGTAGAAAAAGGTAGACCCAAAGGCAACTGTTTGGAAACACAAAATACAGTTAGAAGTTTCACCTTCTAAAAATGTCATTGCCAGGCTTCCCTGGTGGTGCAGTGGTTGAGAACCTGCCTGCCAATGCAGGGGACACAGGTTCGAGCCCTGGTCTGGGAAGTTCTCACATGCTGCGGAGCAACTAAGCCCATGCGCCACAACTACTGAAGCCCACATGTCTAGAGCCCATGCTCCGCAACAAGAGAAGCCATTGCAGTGAGAAGCCTGTGCACCGCAACGAAGACCCAATGCAGACAAAAATAAAAATTAAAAAAAAAAAAAATGTCAGTGCCTGCACTTGACCACATTAGGGGGACTGACTAGATCACAGGGAAAGTGAGCTGCCTGTGCCTGAGAAAGAACAAATGATGTCTGTCTGTGGTCCTGGGAAATTTTTACAAAGCTAAAGAAACAAACGGAACACACCTTTAACAATTCTGATATTTGCCTAAATCCCATAAAGATAAAGACAAGGTCTTCAAATGAGGAAACATGATGATCCCTAAAATGCTTAAGTCCCCACAATTTTCCATGTAAACCTGTTCTTCTCTCTGCAGCTTCCAGACCCCACCCCCCCCCCACCGCCAGCTCGGAACCTCTCACTTCTGACCTTTTGTTTCCGGCCTCCCTGTCACCTCCATGACCTCTCCTGTCCTCTCAGTTCCTAGGACCCCTCTTTCCTGGTGACCTTGTCCACGGCCCCTCACCCGAGCCTCAGCCCCGGGAGCTGCAGACTCTCCTCCCTCCCAGGCGCATGCCCCTGTCCTTCCGGCTGCCACTGCCTTCTCACGGTCACCCCCGTGGTGCCCTCTGCCCCCCGACCCAAGGCTTAACGTCCATGGTCAGTGGCTGTAATTAGCCCCTATGACGCCAGCCTTCACCCCCAAACGCGGTCAAAGCACAGCCCTGGTTAAACCCAGCCGCCAGCTGACCCTGCCCTGCAGCGGCGTAGCTGGAGGACAGCCACCCCGGCGGAGTCCATGCCCGCCCCTAAATGCAGCCGGATGCTGCTGTCCCTCCCACCCCCCCCCCCCACCTGCCCCGTCCCTCTCCTGGCCGGCTGCGCGCACACCTCGGCCCTGCAGCCCGGGATGGGGACGTCATGCCGGACATCCGTGGCTTCCCTGCAGCACGTGGTCCCGCGGACGCGCCGGCCCTCCTGAGCGGATTCCGCGGCCCCTCGCAGGCCAAGGCCCCGCTCACCGTGGTCCTCCACGTCCCCGGCCCGTGTCTCTGCGCCCCCCGCGGCGCGTGGCCCACACTGCCAGCCGTGAATCTGTCTCCTCCGCAGGCCCTCGTGCCGCTGGTGCCCCCGGCAGCTCTCCGCCGCATCTCGCGGGCGCCATCGGGACACTACACGCCCTGGCTTTCCGTTTCCCCGGCGGCTGCTGCCGCGCTGGGTGTCTGCCTCCTTCCCGACGCTCCACAGCAAGGGCCGGGCTCAGGGCTCGGTCCTTCTCCCCCCGCACTCACCCCACCCTCGGTGACTCGAGCAGCCGCCGCGCCGAGGGCGCCCCCGCTCCCCTGCAGACCCCAGGCCCAGCTGCCTTCTCTTCAGGGCCCCTGGACGCCGCAGACCCCGTCCTGGCCCCTCCTCCTCGCTCGGGCCTCCACCTGCGCCTTCTCCAGCTCAGCTTTGGCTGGTCCACCCTTCCAGGCACCCCGGCCGGAAGCGTGAGGTCGCCTTGACGCCTGCCACCTCCCATCGCGCGATTGGGACGCCTTCAAATACACGCGGATGAGGACGTTCTCGGTGCTGTGCTCTCTGCTCCAAGCCCGGCCAACGTCACCTCTTACCTGGACCAATGCCGCGGAGCTGGTCTCCCTGCTTCTAAGTCAGACTCGCTTTCCACGCCAGTTAGTTAGGGAAGCCAAACTTACCCCCCTGGGGGGATCAGGGCAGCAGTGTCCAGACAAAAAGGATTCCAAACAAGGGCAGCGCTCAGGGTGGGCGGGAGCCCGGAGAGAGTCCCAGCGGGTGGCAGGGCCTTCAGCCAGCCTGAAGGAGCAGGAAATGGAGAAGCACCAAGAGGAGACCGAGCATCCCAGGGGTGGGAAAGAGGGAGACACGGTGGGCAGGGGAGTGGGGCAGCAGAGCAGAGGACGGGCCGGCAGAGGACGGGCAGGGGCTGCTAGAGCAGATCCTCAGCTGAGGGAGATGGGGGTCTAGGAGTCCGGAATAGAATCTGCAGAGGATGCGTCAGAAAGGGCAGGTTCTGCTAAAAACAGAACTACCGTACGACCCAGCAATCCCACTACTGGGCATACACCCTGAGAAAACCATCATTCAAAAAGAGTCATGTACCAAAATGTTCACTGCAGCTCTATTTACAACAGCCAGGACATGGAAGCCACCTAAGTGTCCATTGACAGATGAATGGATAAAGAAGATGTGGCACACGTATACAATGGAATATGACTCAGCCATAAAAAGGAACGAAACTGAGTTATTTGTAGTGAGGTCTAGAGACTGTCATACAGAGTGAAGTCAGTCAGAAAGAGAAAGACAAATACCATATGCTAACATATATATGGAATCAAAAAAAAAAGTGGTTCTGACGAACTTAGGGGCAGGACAGGAATAAAGACGCAGACGTAGAGAATGGACTTGAGGACACGGGGAGGGGGAAGGGTAAGCTGGGACGAAGTGAGAGAGTGGCATGGACATATATACACTACCAAATGTAAAACAGATAGCTAGTGGGAAGCAGCCGCATGGCACAGGGAGATCAGCTCGGTGCTTTGTGACCACCTAGAGGGGTGGGATAGGGAGGGTGGGAGGGAGATGCAAGAGGGAGGAGATATGGGGATATATGTATATGTATAGCTGATTCACTTTGTTATACAAAGTGTTATACTTTGTTATACACCAGAAACTAACGCAACATTGTAAAGCAATTATACTCCAATAAAGATGTTAAAAAAAAAAAAGGGCAGGTTCTGGTGCGGAAGGTGCAGAGTGGGTGAGGCTGGATGAAGCGTCACAGAGCAGAGAAGGCAGTGACTCTAAGGTAGATCTTAGGAGACAAGAACTATCGATCGCAGAGTGCAGAGGATCGCAGAGCAAAGGGGAGCTCCTGATTAATTCTCTAGTCGGGCGATCCTAAGGGCAGTGATTCCACTGGGAGAACTGGGCGACACCGGGGAGCCGGCGGGAGGGTGAGGGCTCGGTTCTAGGTACGCAGAATCGGACAGGGTGGCGCGTCACCACGTCGGGGGCTGGGAGGACGGTTCTGGAAGGTAGCTCACAACTGGAGAGCTGGTCCAGGAGCCGCCTGAACGGCGGGGACAGCAGAGCTGCGAGGGGATGGGATCGTTTCCTGCTTTAGTTGGAAGTTCAGAAGTTTGAGGTTTGGATGTTGTAATTCGTAACACTGTTAGTGAAACACTTTTAAAGAGGACTAGAAAGGGTTTTTGTAAGGAAAACCCATGTCTCATGTTCTCAGATTTGGGGAAATGGGCTAAGAGATACCTTAAGTGACCTCAGGAACATAAGAAATGGGTTCTGTTGATTCCAGGCCGGTGAGACCCACGGGGAAGCTGATAAAAATCCTTCCTTCGGCTGGAGATGGTCTTAGAGGGCTGTATTTTCTAAGCAGATGACGTTAGCTTTTTTGTTTTTTATCACGAGGAAAGAAGAAAGTCTTAAACCAGGGAGCTGGAAAGAAGGAAGGTAGGCGCTTTCCCCTCTCCGGTTAGTTTTGTCATCACTGAGAGGAATCTGATTTAAGGAAGATTATGGCTTTGGCCAAATGTTGAACTAGTAAGGCTGTAGAGACCAGCTAACTGCGTACCATGAGCCTTGACCCTAAACGCTGGGAGCGCTGGGACACAGAAGATTTAGGGTACGTGAGGATAGTGTGTTCTAACCAGTAACCGAGAAGACGGTTTGAAAGGGTTAAGAAAAAGGTCAAAACCCGCGAATAAACACACCTAATTGTAATGAACAATTTCTTAGTTTCATTTCACCAGGGCTAGCGTTCCCCAAACCCTGTGACAGCAGAGCACAGAGCAGCCCTCGTTAGAGTAATTTTCCTGTAGGGTCTCGTATGTAGTTGTTCTGCCCTGTAATATATCTGCTTGTTTAACTATTAACATGTTTTAAATTACTTCTCAGTAAGTAAACATAACAAACACGAGAAAGACGGGGCACAGAGCTCAGTGTAAAGAGCACAGTTGCAGTAACATCTACAAGTGGTACACTTCTCAAAGCTGCTCACATTTACGATGAAAGACTCCAACACGAAAAGGATTATTCGAGTCCACCTTTTTCATCTGACTGGTAAGCAGAGCAAGGTAGGTGCACGGGACTGCATTTGAGTAAACTAAATGGGTGTGGAACGACGGGCCCTGGACCCTGATTCCCAGGTCCCCACTGGGGTGGCGCCCGGGCTGGGGTGGGGGAGGAAGACGATGGGGATAAAACAAGGACACCCCCCCACCCCCGTCAGATCCTTCTCTGCCACCGAAGCCTCGACCCTGAGCTTCAGTCTGTGCGGCCTGGGCGACTCCAGGGCTGCCCGGGGGTGGGAACAGGGCGGAAGCCCACGGCCATGGAGTTAAGGTGCTCAGAAGAGTGTCTGGCAGAAGATGCCTTCACCCTGGCTGGATTCTCAGCAGCTTTCGACACTTGGAGACGTCCCCGCCCTGCTCTGAACCTCGTGTCATGTCCCCTTGGCCCTGGGACCCGTCACCCCTGGTTTTCTCCCTGGGCTCGTCCTCCCCACCGGGCCATTAGGTCCCGAGGATGGCTCACAGCCCAGGCGGTTAGAGCCCTCCTGGCAACAGATGGCCAGCGATTCACTTCTGTCCTCGCTGCTGACCTTCCCTGAGCTCTGGGACCAGAGCAGCGCCCCCACCCAACTCTCTCTCTGGATGACTTACAGGCGCTATACACTCCACACGTCAAACCTAACTTAACTCAGGTCTTCATTCCCCAGCCCGGTCCCATTAGATAAAAGCTAACAGTTACTCAGAGCCTACTGTGCGCAGCCCCTCTAAGCGCTTGATGTGAATTAGCTCATTGAAGCCTTGTCACTGTTTCCAGTTCACAGATGAAAATAAGGTGCAGAGGGTACAGGGTCACACAATTAGGAAGTGAAGGAGCCTTGGAGTCTAACCCAGGCAAGCCGCATTCGTGATAGTTACATCCCACAGCTTTCAGAATCTCAGGGGACGGAACCAGGAGCCGTCCTGGACCTCTCTCATCCCCTCACTTTCTGTATCCAGCTCATCACAAGCCTTGTGGGTTGTAGCATTCCAAGTCCAATCATTCATCTTCACCACCACCATGAGCATCCTAGTAGAGCTTCAATAATTTCTGTTCCAGGTGACTGAAATAGCCCACGAGCTGGGTCAGGCATGCACCCCTGCATCCTTATCACTCACCATTTTTCTTTTTTAAAATTGAGGTATTAAATGCATACAGTTAAGTCCACAAAGTACGCCAATCTTAAGTCACAGCCTAAGTTACGTACGCATCTACCTGTTTAACCACGGCCACCAAGGTGGTGGTCTCCAGGCCTCAGGGGGCTCCCCCGTGCCCACCGCAGAGAACTCTCCCCCTGCTGCCTCCACTGACATAACCTCTGTTCTGAGCCCTGTCATCATGGATGCTTCCCGTCTGAGACTCGACCACAACAATGGAGGCATGTGGCACATACTCTTTTGTTTCTGGCTTCTTTTGCTCAACACGCTGTGTACACACACACATACACATACACACACTCCCTCCTTCTCTCTCTCTCTCTCTCTCTCTCTCTCTCAAACCCTCCAACAGCTTCCCATTACTTGGAGCAAAACCCAAAACTCCTAAACGCTTTCCATGGACCAGCCCCTACTTCTACCTGCAGCTGAATCTCCACCCTCCGCCCCGCCTCTGTTCCGTCACACCAGTCTCCTGCCAGCCTCCTTCTGGCCACGGGGCCTTTAAACACGCTGCTCTTTCCTAAATGTCTTATAAATACTAACTTTTAGAACATATACAGATAGCCAACAGGCACATGAAAAGATGCTCAATGTCGCTAATTATTAGAGAAATGCAAATCAAAACTACAATGAGGTATCACCTCACACTGATCAGAATGGCCATCATTAAAAAGGCTGCAAATCATAAATGCTGGAGAGGGTGTGGAGAAAAGGGAACCCTCCTGCACTGCTGGTGGGAATGTAAACTGATACAGCCACTATGGAGAACAGTATGGGGGTTCCTTAAAAAACTACAAATAGAGCTACCATATGACCCAGCAATCCCACTCCTGGGCTTATATCTGGAGAAGACTCTAGTTTGAAAAGATACATGCACCCCAGTGATCACTGCATCACTATTTACAATAGCCATGTAAATAGTCATGGAAGCAAGCTAAGTGTCCATCGACAGATGAATGGATAAAGAAGATGTGGCACATGTACACAATGGAATAGTAGCCATAAAAAAGAATGAAATAATGCCATTTGCAGCAACATGGATGGACCTAGAGATGATCATACTAAGTGAAGTCAGACAGAGAAGGACAAATATCGTATGGTATCACTTATATGTGGAATCTAAAAAAATGATACAAATGAACTTATTTACAAAACAGAAATAGAGTCACAGTCGTACAAAACAAACTTACGGTTACCAAAGGGGAAAGGGGGAGGATAAATTAGGAGGTGGGGATTAACATATACACACTACTATATATAAAATAGATAAACAACAAGGACCTACTGTACAGCATGGGGAGCTCTACTCAATATCTTGTAATAACCTATAATAAGAAAAGAATCTAAAAAAGAATATATAACTGAATCACTTTGCTGTGCACCTGAAACTAATACAACATTGTAAATCAACTCTACTCCAATAAAAAAAGTACTTTCAATCCTCATAAAAATGTGAAGAGGCATTCTCTCTCATTTCCCTCATTTTCTATACGAGAAACCGAAGACGTGGAGAGGAAGTAAGTTGCCTGGGGTCACAAAGCCAACGGGTATGGAGCTGCTGGACCATCCACCGGCCCTCGGGGCCACACTGCTCCCCCTCGAGCTCCCCCAGGATGCGCGTACCTGTCACTCCAGGCGAGGTGCCTGGCCCTGGGGAGGCTCTCAATGAACAGCTGCATGAATGAATAGGCGTCAGCTCTTACTTTCCGATGACACAGCCCAGGTACCTTGTAGCTTACTGGTGGCCATGCATGTGTGTACGTGTGTATAGGTACATGTGTATGTATTTATAATGCTGCAGGGGCACATTTTGTTTTTTTTGTGTGAGATGCCACTTGGAAGCTGAAGCTATAAAACTAGCCACGAGGCGACAGCTTTGTTACGAACTCACTTCTATGGGACACATCCCCAGGCTCTGTTGCACAAGTCTGCGGACGTCTAACGTAACGCCTCTCCCATATAAGTCATCTTCCTTCCGTTCCTGTTTCTCTTACTCAGTCACTCAGTGTCAAGACTTCAGGAACACCTCTGATTTCTCTCTCTACCTGCAACAACTCCTGCGTCACCTCCGGGCAGTGCCTGTCCCCGGAGGCCAAGGGACACGGGGAGGCCAGAGCAGGCCGGGCTCCAGGAAGAACCTGGGTTTAAGTGTCGGCTGCCAGTGAGGCTCTCGAGTGGCCTCGAGTGAGACCTGAAATCTCTGAAGTCTCAGCTTCTGCCAGTGTAAGCGGTCATCCTGTCTACCTAGCAGAAATGCTGGAAGGCAGGGTGAAAGTCGAGCCAGCACGACGCCTGGCTCCCAGGGAGCTGCTAACAAACGCCAGCTGTCGCTCTACCACCTTAGTTCAGGCCCTGCTTCCTCTCTGGCTGGTGTGTCCCCGGGAGCAGGACGCCTAGGGGTTCGGTGGGCATAGCTGGCCGTTCGTGGAGATTAGGGAGGCAGCGGCTGTTCAAATGGACAACTGAGATATTAAATGGTAATCCACATTTGCTGAGCATTTACATACAGCACATTTGTTAAACTATTCCAGCTGTGTCCCGCAAAGCATCCCATTTTAATTGCTACAAAAATCCTGGGAGGCAGAGACCATCACTAGCCACATTCCAGTCGGAAAACTGGGGTTCTGAGGAACGTGGCCAAGGTGCCGTGTCGGCAGGTGGAGGGACGGACATCCAAACCAGATGCGTCGTAACAGACACAGAGTCCTTCACTGCATGAATGCCCTTCGCCGCACCATGTACTGCTTTAAATGACACCCCTGCACCACCCAGGGAGGACCAGCAACCTCGGAAGCCCAGAGTAGGGCCGTCGTTTCACACCCATCAGTCCTTGTGATAGAAATTATCTGAGGATGCTCAGGTCTTCTATTCTAGAGCCATCTTTGTCTTTCAGATAAGTCTGAAATCATGAAATTTCCCTAGTCCAACCTGGAGCTTGATTTCCTTGCTAACGTGGGATTGGGATTTACGAAGATCGCACGCGGAGTCCCAGCTTCTCATCCCGAGGCCAGGTGACGTCTCTGTCCTTGCCCTTCTCACCGTCACACAGGAGCCTAAGAGAGTGCCTGGTACCCGACGGGCCCGCACAGCGCAAGGGCAGGGCAGGGAGCTGCCCGGGGTGCCGTGAGGGAGACGGAGGCAACTGGGGCTCGGAGCCTGTGCTCCAAGAAAATCACAGCACCCCCGGGGGTTAGAACAAGATCCATGTCCTTAAGGAACCTCGCGTTGCCCAACGTGCTGAGCGCGTGGCGGAGAACGCAGTCTGCACGTGAGACGGCTGCCACGCCCTGTGCACGCGATTCCCCACGTCTGACTGGGGACAGGTGCAGTTCCTATCGGTGGGGTGAGACGACCTGGTGGCTAGTCACCCTCACGTCTGCGTCGATTTGGGAGAAGTGGAAGCAGGCAGCTGTAACAGTCTGGCAACGGGGAGATTAGAGCACCACCAAGCAAGGAGACTGAAGACCAGTAAAAACGGCGCGAATGCCTTCAGGAATCCTTAGGGTTCTTGGCAGAAAAAGCCTCGGGCAGAAGCGTGTGTTGCCAGGCATGCAGTATGGTTTCTATAAATCTCCGTTGGTTTTTGACATTTTAGCATTATTTTCTATCCTTTTCCAGCTTTATTGAGATATAGCTGATACGCAATCAGCAGAGATTTTCACACTACAATGTTTTAGAAAACATTTGAGAGAAATTCCGAAGAATTTAAACAAAAAAACCAAAACAAACAAACAAACAAACAAAAGAGAGATGAGGGTAGAGGAGAGGCATATACAGTAACCCTTGGTGTTGGCGCACCTGGCCCTGGCAGAGACGGGTGACATCTCTCGGTTGTGAAACTCCCAGTAAACATAAAATCCGAAAAGATGAAAGGAAAGGCACATCCAGCGTGAAGGCTCCACTTTCCTAAGACATTTTCCTCAAATTCTCATTTTATGCAGACCGAGAAATAAAGTGCCCAAGGAGAATCACCCCTGGCTTAGCTTTCCCCAAAGTTACACATGAATGAGCCTTCCTGTCTACCCCTCACAACAAACCGTGGTTTAAGCAAAGGCAGAGGCATTTTCCCCCTCACTTTTACTGAATTAAGACGACTGACATTGGAGCTCGGCGCATGCCAAACTTGGATTTTTTCAAAGCGTCATTTGAGTTTTAAAAGCTACATAAGTGATGGGAACATAATCGTCTAGGGAATCCACAGCTAACTTTTTAAAAAGTCATAAATCTGGATTTCATGCCTCATAGTTTTCAGCAACTGCAAGAAATAGGTCAAAGCTTGGAACACGGTGGGTTCTTTCCCTCCCGTGTCTGAGGGCTGGCTGCCCCGGGCCTGCTCCACACGCTTTAGTGGCAACCACATCGGCTTTCAAGCTGTACTTGGTTCTGAATTGCTTTTCATTGCTCTAACGCTCATTTAAAAGAAAAAAAATGGTGATAAAATACACATGGAAATAACTCCTTGGCTTTGTAGAACTTCTTAATTTGATCCTTTAAAACTTGTCAGGTAGTTGGCAAGAAATTTGCAAACTTATAAAAACACTAGAGCAAGTCCATAGTGTAATTTAAAGTTGGGGGTTCTTGGCAAAATTTTGGAAAGGGCTGAAAAACCAACCCCGCGGGCAGGGCTCTGTAGGTCTTGATTGTACGGGGCAGTCTAACTCGGGCTGCGTGGTAGCATCACTTGAGAAGCTTTAAAATACCACTGCAAGGGCTTCACCCCATGGCAGTCAGGTCAGAGCACCTGGCGGGTGGAGGCCTTGGCCTCAGGAAGTTTTAAAGCCCCCTGGGTGACTCTGGTGGGCTGCTGGGCTGAGACAGGATCATAACCCTGGTTCTTAAACTGGCCTGCATCCTACAGACCACCTGGGGAGTTTTAAAAATACCAGTGCCCAGGCCTGGGTAGCAGGAGTTGAAAAAAAAAAAAAACCAAACAACCCCCCCAGGTGATCCTAATGGGTGAGAACCACCGTATTATAATCCTAGAGGCTCTGCAGAGTGGACGGCTTCACGCTGGACGGGCCCGTGTGCAGTTCCAGCGGCCACAGGCCGAGAAGGCATCTGTACTAAATGCGTAGCAAGTGGGCACTAGTCGCCCTACATTGATCCATCGCCCAAAGAGGAATAAATACGGTCCATGACTCAAAAAGCTTGAAAGAGGAGGGGGCAGAAATCCTGACATTAAATCAGTTCAGCCAGTGCGATGTCCATTCCAAGGCAAATCAGCACCCGCTCAGAGATGAGCTTCCTTCCGCAGAGCCCTGTCCTCCGCTCTCGCTGGGGTGTTCTCTCTGGGTCGTCCTTCCTCTCCTGCCCAGGCGTCCTCAGGCCCGGGAGCCAGGCTCTCTGCTGGCAGCAGGCACGGTCTGGGGCTGGTCGGTCAGGGGTCCAGGGGTCCAGGGCTCCCTGAAGCTCTGGCCAGCCCTCGCCTCCCGGGACTGCCCGACCAGGGCCGGTATCCACCTGGCTGGCCCTCCTCGCCCAGAGCCCAGCCGAAGCCCAGCTTCTCGCGGGCATACTTGGTTGCTTCCCTGCCAAGCGCATCCTGGACAGGACCCAGCTTTGTGACATGGGCCTCCTGGTTTCCCATGGCTGTCAGTCCTTTTTTGGGGTTTGTTTTGGTCTCCACGTTTTCTCCCCCCGAGGTAGCTGCGTTCCATGCTGCCGCTCCCTGTGGGGACAGAAGAGGCGTTTGCTTCTGTCCCCTCCCTGGGGTTGACCATCACTGGCCGTCTGACTAGGGAAGTCGTCTAACTAGAGCACCATGGTGTTTTCATAGAAAGCGACCGTGGCACCTGACGCAGGTCAGGTGTTTTAATGAAGCTTTTATTCAAAGCCATATTTTGGATTGAGATTTATGAAATGGCCTACTGTGAATTTTATTTTTAGGTCAACTTATATCCACCATTCATTCTTAGTTCACTTTAAAATCCACTATTGTGAGTTTGCAGGTCTGAGTTGAGATGGATTTGCTTTCTCAAAAGGTCCCTCCCCCTCTTCTTTGAGGGTTGCTAGATGCTTTAGGTATTTTATTCCACATACAGATAAACGAAAGAACTTTGTCATTTGCAGGTTTCAGAAACCTATCTTTCCTTATGCTTACCATCAGGCATATTCTTCAGAGTATGAGAGAATATAGCAGCGTCCAGAATCTTGGAGTGCTATTGGATTTAGCAATTTGTGGGCTGCCGACAGGCACCAGTGAACTTAGCAAATATTTAAAGCCTTGCTTACACATTTTTTCCTGTTAAAATAAAACTTACCAGTCTAGATTTATTTTTTTACAAAGCAAATTAACATTTTTTATTTTATGGAAACAACTTCTTTAATTCCCAGTGCTTAAAAATGAAACACGACTTCTCTATATCCTTCGAATGATGGCACAGGCCAGTGTCCACAGACCCCTTCCCTTCCAAGACACAACCTGGAAGGCAAACGTCTCCCTTCGGAGGCCAGCACGTGCAGTCCAGCTGCTCAAAGCATAAGAGGATTGTTTCAGAAGATACTAGGGGTTTGCTGCGTCACGCCGGGGGTTTAAGCATTGTTCACATCTGTGATTTATTTGCTGCTGAGTCTCTGGTCAGAAATGCAACCCGGGCCGTAACATCTTTCTGATGATCTGCCTTGTTGTGTGGTTTCTGGGAACAAGTCACAGCGAAAGGCCAGGGGCCCCCGGCTCTTAAGTTTCAAAACAATTATCCCTGGGCTAAACAAGTTCTTCTTCAATGGATGTGAAGCCCCAATGGCGTAGGGGCCTAGGGAGGGAGGAGAAGAAGGGCAACTGAGAAACTCACAGGAAGGAGAGATCCCTTCAGGATGTCAACAGTTGGAAAAAGGGATAACAGATGTCCCAAACATGATGATGGTTCTAGATTTTAGGAGCCCAGGAAGAACGGGGGGCTGGGTGCCGGGAGGCCGGGCTTCCTTCTGGTTCTCTGCTCACAGCCGGCCGCGGGGTCATGATCCCGACGCTTCACCTGACCCTGCATTCCTTACAGGGGGGGCGTAAGCATGACAAGGAGTGATCGGCTTTCCAGGAAACAGCACAAGGGGCTGCAGCTGGTGGAACGACTTCTCCAGGCTTAGTTCTCACCTATAACGTGGGGTGATGGTGCCGGATAAGTTCCTAATGCTCTCTCGTGTGGCTGTTTTGGATTTGATGGTTCCTACTGATCGACTTCTTTGCTGTTACTCCTTTGTACTTATAGCGACTCATTTCATCCCCCAGCTAATTCCAAAAGCTTCTACTGCACTTAAGTTTATAATTCTCAGAAGTTCTGTCCGGATTACAAAAATGTGCTGGGGAATTCAGGTGTTCACTGGAACGTTCCATCGTACTGTAACCCACTCAAGCTAATAGTCCTGGAGGTTTATTACAGAATTATTTTTTTTCCCTTAAATTCATCACTTGGGTACTGGAGTCCCTACACAGACCAGATTTGAACGGTCTTGTTTCTGGCTCCTCTTTCAAAGGCTTTGCTTTTGGCTAAAACATCGCGGGCTAGTGGGCGCACACATCCGCTGGCCTTGGGGAGAGCTGTCACTGGGAAGCACAGTATGGCAGCCATGCAGCTGCAGCGACAGGCAGTGGGGACGGCTGAGCTGGGAGGCCGGTCCAAGGACCGGGACGCCCAGGTCTCCAGCCCAATCATTACAAAAAGCCCACTGACTTCAATGGAGATTGAATACGAATACCTTATCACACCTGCTTAGTGTCCCGTAGAATCACCTGCATACGGAATAGTGACTGCGCCAAGTTCAGGAAGGAGAGTGACTCGGGACGGGTTCAGAGTTACTGGCAGCCTACTTCCCATCTGTTGGAAACCCAGCCCAACCTTGTAAATAAGTCATACCTATGTAACTTACTGAAGGTGGGAGATGCTTCCACGCCCAACCGCCCGGCCCAACACCCCCCGCCGCCGCCGTCTTCACCGTCAATTACATCTCACAATGCAAACGTCCCTGGCGCAGGGCGCGTGCTGCCTTAAATTCACGTGAACGCGTAAACCACCAACGGCCTCATTTTCTGGCAATGCGTATGTGCTTAATTTATTCTTTTGTGATTAGCTTTTTTAAAATGGACTCTATTGAGGTATAATTTACAAAGGATAAAATGTTCCCAGCTTGGACGCACAGAGTCTGATGCTTTTGACAGGCGTACACACCCATGCAATCACAGCTCCATCAGGGTGGGCGTGTTCGCGTCATCCCCAATGTCCCCTGTGTCCCCTTTGCATTCCTTGCTGCCCCCATCCCTGGACCACCACGGGCCAGCGGACTAGTGTGGCCTGTCCTTGAAGGTCACGGGAAGGGAAGGACACGGCCCACGCGCTGTGACCGCCTTCGTTGGCTCGGCACAAGTGTTTGAGATTCAGCTACGTTGCTGTTTGCTCCTTTTTACGGTCGTATTTATTGTTGTGCTGTTGGATGAACATACCATAGTTTTCATGCATTCACCAGCTTATGGACATCTGGGTTTTTCCAGCTATTAGATATTATGAATAAGGCTGCTATGAACAGTTATAAATCTTTTTGTTGACAGATGCTTTCCTTTCTCTTGGGTAAATACCTAGAAGTGAAATTCCTGGGTCATTTGCTAGGTATGCATTGAACTTCAGTAGGAAGCTGCCGCACAGTTCTCTACAGGGTTTTACGCTCCTGTCAGCAAAGTACGAGTTCTAGTTGCTCTGCATCTTCGCTGTAACTTGGCATTTTAGTTTTGGCGTTAATTTGTCCATAGTGGGTGAGTGTGGCCATAGCTCACTGTGGTTTTAATTTGCATTTCCCAGATGACCGATAATGTTCAGCATCTTTTCATGTGCTTTCTTTGTCATGGACATAACTTCTTTTGTGAGGTTCTGTTCTTACAGCTTGCCCATTTCTAAGAAACTGGATAGGCTTTAAGAATTCTTTATACATTCTGAATACAAGTTCCTTTTCAAAAATATGGACTATGAATGTTTCTTCCCTGTCTGGAGCTTGCCTTTTCATTTTCTTAATGGTGTCTTTCAAAGAACATAACTTTTCATTTTCATGAAGTCCAACTTATCAATTTTCCTTTTATGGTCAGTGCTTGTGCTTGGGTTTGTGTCCCAAGAAATACACAACCCAAAGGTCATGAAGATTTTCTCCTACATTGTTTTCCAGAAGTGTTTTCAACCAGTATTTTTTTTTTTTTTTTGCGGTACGCGGGCCTCTCACTGTTGTGGCCTCCCCTGCTGCGGAGCACAGGCTCCGGACGCGCAGGCTCAGCAGCCATGGCTCACGGGCCCAGCCGCTCCGTGGCATGTGGGATCTTCCCAGATCGGGGCACAAACCCACGTCCCCTGCATCGGCAGGCGGACTCTCAACCACTGCGCCACCAGGGAAGCCCCTCAACCAGTACTTTTTGACGAAAGTGTAAGGTATGGAAACCTCACTAGAGACCAGACATGGAACGGGGAAGAGGAGGGAAAAAATAAGAAGAAGGATGAGAAATTTGGTGACAAAACAGAGCTGGCCCTCTTGATAAGCAAACATATTAATGGGATCATGAAAATAAGCACAGTCCTATAAACCCCAAGACCTCACAGAAACAGATGTACCCTAAAGGAGAATCAGGAGGCAGTAGGCACTTATCACTTTCTGATTTTTCTTCCTTTAAAAAATTTAGAGTGAATTCATTCCTGGGGAAACTGGGAGAACACAGGCTGCAGACTATTGCTTGGGAAGTGCCACAGCTGCCTCGGGCTTATAACACACTCGATACACACAAATATATATAAACATATACATGCATAAGATTTATTTTTTTACTTCAAGACCATGCTTGCTGGGCCATATTTAGCTTACCGCTTGTCTTAAAATAATCAAAATGGAATAGATTCCAACAGCACAAACAAGTCTCCTCGAGAGGGTAGTGAGAGGTCAGCCCCAGGGGCAGAGTTGAAAAGAGTAAAACACGCAGAGTTGGGCCAAGTAGTGACTAAGAGGGAGGGAGATAAGATCTGTCTACAAATACCTGGAGGCTGTAAACAACGGAGGGTGACACACCAAACCAGCTCACAACAAAGGCGGCCCAGGAATTCGCTGTGCATTCAGGAAAGGAAGTAGACAGGCAGGGGAGCCTTCCCACTGGCGCGCGTCTCGCTGGGATGGGCAAGCCCGGCCCTCCTCCCCCAACTCCCGCCCGGCCATTCTCCCCAGCTCCCTGGCGCTCCTCATCCCCTTTGCAGGGCCATCATCTAGATCATGGTTTCACATGACACGTGGCTGTCAGGCCACCTCCCACCAGGGCTCTCAGATCTAACTTCATCTGCCTTCACTCCACTGCCCAGAAATCCTCACAAAAACTGTGGAGACCACGTTCCTCTCTGGCTCCAAACGCTGCAGATAAAAGTATAAGGACCTTGGCAGCGACCCTGGTTTGGTCTTCAGGCCTCTACCATGTGGCCCCTGGAGACCTTCCATCCTTCCCAACAAGCACCTGTCCTGAATCTCTCTGCTCAAGGAGACTGGCCTTCCAGACCTCGACCCGTTGGCACCCACTGCCATGTCACCCCCTTCCAATCGGATTCAGTTTCAACCCAAGATATTATAGGTGTCTTCAACGTATGATGCAGGGGATTAAAAAAAAGAAAGCAAGTATGTGGACCTTGCTTTCAAGAAGCTCATAATCTAGCAGTAAGAGACACACAAACAATTAATTATAATTAATTAATTAATTAATTATATATGAATTATCCTTTTTATACTATAGTATTTATACCAGTGATATGAAAACAATACTGTAAAACCATAATAGAGGGTGAAATTAATTTTTCCTGGAAGGTCTGGGGACTGCTTCCCAGAAAGGCTTGTCCCAGGATAATCAGGAAAAGGATGTGTGTGTGTGTGTGTGTGTGCGTGCGTGTGTGTGTGTGTGCGTGCGCGTGCGCGTGTGTGTGGTGTGATGGGGGATGCTGATGGTGTGGCCTGGCAGGGGAGAGACGGACACACACAGCTCGGTGTCAGGCATGGTAGTGGGTCCCGGGTAGCCAGCTGGCATTGAGGGGCAGGGAGGCAACGGATGGTGGGAAGGTGGGCTGAGAACAAGTGTTGGGAAAGGTCTTGAATGCCTTGTTGCAGAGTTTGAACTTGATCTTGCAGGCAAAGGTAAGTCACCTGAAATGTAACATGACGAGATCTGTGTTTTCCAGAGACGCATCTATAAGGACAGAAAGCAGCGACAGCGGAAGTGGAGGGAGAAGGCGTCTGGAAGACACAGCTGGCGTGCCCTGCAGCCCCCGGGGGTTAAAGACGACTCCCGGGTTTCTGGTGTGTGTGGCTTGCAGGGCTACGGATGCAGTTCCGGGAGCCCCTCCTTCCCGCAAACCCACGTCTCTTCCTCGTCACCTCTTAATGGCCATTTTCTCTCTCTCTGCGTGGGCGCATTCAGCATTTATGGACTGACACTCCCTGCTTTTCTCTCACCTCAAGGTTTGCTCATCCAATTGTGTTAACAAGCACCGTGCTGCACTTTTTCCAGGTGATGCCTCTGTTCAGCAGGGTAGCCAAGGTGGAGATTAAGTCTTAGCAACACACCCACCTTTAGGTGGGGGGTCTGTAGCTGTAAAAGCAACCAAAAAGCATCTTGGGGGGTGGGGTGGGCTTCCAGACCTTTCCACATTACATTGCCTCATAGCATTTTTGGAATTATCTTATGTATCTCTTGCATCGTTTATCGATCCAAACAATGTTAAAAAGGAAAAAAAAACTGTATTTATACAAACTCAGAGGAGTGTATTACTTTCATTTCATAGTAATATTGTTTTGTTCAGTGTTATTCAGTCAATGAAGGAAAAAAACCCCACCTAACCAAAAGAAGTCTTTCCACGCAGAACCATAAAGTTTCTGTCTTGTCACATTTAGTGTCAGGCGAGTGTAAAAGCAGGAGGTGAGACATTGCAAGCCCAGACCTTCCTGCGGGACGGAGGCTTTGAGATCCCGCTCAGTGCAAGCAGGATGCGCATGTCAGGGTGATGTCCACGATGCTGCGGTCTCGTAAACGTGCCCAAGGCGGCAGGCTTGCAGACTTCAAAAGGAGGTACTGCCTGGGTTAGAAAGCGAGCCAAAGACCTTAACAGACACCTCATCGAAGATGGTCCTCAGATGGCAAAGGAGTGTATGAAAAGATGCTCCGCATGGTGTGTCATCAGAAAAATGCAGACTAAAACAACAGTGAGGTAGCACTGCACGGCCATTAGCATGACCGAAATCCAGGCAGATCCTTGTCACCAAATGCTGACAGGGGTGCGGGGCAGCAGGAGCTCTCGCTCACTGCTGGTGGGAACGTGAAACGGTGCGGTCACTTTGAGAGACAGTTCGCTGGTTTCTCATCAAACTAAACATGCTCTTATCGTCCAGTCCAGCAATCACACGCCTCGGTATTGATCCAAAGGAATGGATCAATGTCCATTGATCCAAAGGAATGGATCACGTGTCCATTATGTCCACGTGAAAACCTGCACACGAATGCTTACAGCAGCTGCGTTCATAATCGCCAAAATCTGGAAGCCATAATATCCTTCAGTGGTGAGTGGATAAGTAAACTGGGGTACCTCCAGACAATGGAATATTATCCAGCACTAAAAATAAATGTGCTATCAAGCCATGAGAAGACACGGAAGAACCTTAAATGCATACTTCTGTGTCAAGGAAGCCAATGTGAAAAGGCTATATACTGTATGATTCCAGCTCTATGACATTTTGGAAATGCAAAACTATGGAGAGAGTGAAAAGACCGGGGTTTCCAGGAGTTGGTAGGGGAGTGAATAGGTGGAACACAGAGGTTTTTAGGGAAGTGGAACTACTCTGCACGATACTATAATGATGCATACACGCATCCAAACCATAGGACGCACAACACCAAGAGCAAACCCTAATGTGAACTATGGGCTCTGGGGGACGAGATGTGTCAATGGAGGGCCATCAGTTGTAACAAACGTACCATCTGGTGGGGATGCTGTTAACAGGGGGAGTCTGTGTGTGTATGGGGACAGGGGGCGTATGGGAAACCTCTGTACCTTCCCTTCAATTTTGCTCTGAACCTAAAATTGCTCTTAAAAAAAGTCTTAGTTGAAAACGAAAAGAGGAGCGGCACAGCTGCTTCGGGGAGGGGTACCACTTGGTTAGCACCTGCCCCTTTTCAAAGCCTCCTGTCCCACTGTGTCTCTGCATCTTTCTGAGGTGTCTTTGAATGGATAGCGCACCTGTAACTGTGCGAATTTAGCAAAGGGCTGAGGCCCAGGCCACACAAGTTAGAGAAGGACGGGGGATCACCGGCAGGAATCCTGACTCCCAGGCATTCTCCGGGGACCCCGCCCTGCACTCCTTGCGAAGTTCCCCTGGAAGCAGCACCTGGCTTGTTAGTGCACCAGCGAGTTTTCATGAAGCTGAGCTCTTGCCAGGGTGGCTGCAGCTTCTGCATGTTTTAATACACCATCCCGGCCTGATCTTTCAGAAAAGGGTGGGAAATTAAACCTAAAGATTTCTGTGTTGACACAAACTCAGCTCAAGTCATTCCTATAAGGTGTTTTTTTTGTTTTTTTTTTTGGCTGTGTTGGGTCTTCGTTTCTGTGTGAGGGCTTTCTCTAGTTGCGGCAAGCGGGGGCCACTCTTCATCGCGGTGCGCGGGCCTCTCACTGTCGCGGCCTCTCTTGTTGCGGAGCACAGGCTCCTGACGTGCAGGCTCAGTAGTTGTGGCTCACGGGCCCAGTTGCTCTGCGGCATGTGGGATCTTCCCAGACCAGGGCTCGAACCCGTGTCCCCTGCATTGGCAGGCAGATTCTCAACCACTGCACCACCAGGGAAGCCCTCCTATAAGGTTTTAATACTAGGAATCAAATTGCTATCTAGCTTCTGCTATTAAATGTTTACTAAACAATAGCAAATAGAACATGAATCCACAATGCTTTTCATCTTTATTCATCTCAAATCCATTCCCCTGACCAAGGGTTGCTTTCGAAATAGCAGTAGCATTGAGGTAAACGTTTGTTTCACTTTGTTTTCCCTTATGTTGTACATAGGTAGCTACCAAAAATGCATATGTACAAATGTATAAGGAGAGAATGCCCCCTGCTTTATTTATTTAGTCTTGATAGCAGATATATATTTTTTGAAGTATACAATCTCTAATTGAATCTCTATGCAATTTCCTATACCCATCCAGTCCCACTGCTTAAAAAATACCAAAATGAAGATAAAAAGTAAATCCAGGGGAAAACTACCAGGAGACTATTTCCAACAACAGATGACTCAACGAGCACCTGAGAATTTGTTGTACTTGTATGTGCTGAGGTTCTGAACTTCCTGTTTCAATAAAATACCAAACAAGTTGTGTTTCCTTTATAAATAAGCTATTACATCAAGCCCTGTTCCTATAATTTCAGGTTTTTGTCTCCATTCCAACATTTTCTTTGGCAAATGTAGAAACATTCTAATTAAAGTGGAGAGGAAAACAAGCATCATTCATCACGATAAGAATAATGCACAAAAGCACATCCTCGTTTTTTCATTCTTTCGCGAAGTTATGCTGCACTTTGAACAGTGTGGGACTGGCGTCATGCAGTCCCAGGCTAATTCCCAGGTAATGACTTGAAGCAAGCCTGAGTCACTGGAGAATGGAATTAATTCCAAAGGTATCAATAATTCCTGTCACAAGCTTAACATTCTCTTAAAAATATCCTTCCGGGCCGAAGAGGAAGGCATTCCTTTAGGTAATCACGTAACAACATCAAGGTTTTCTTTTTAAGATTCCGAGATTAGAAGAGGCCTTCCTATTTATAACCACGCAAGCCCAAGTTGAAAGGAATATTCTCATTTCCCGGGAGTCTTTAAGTGTTCACGTTTATCAAAACTTTTAAAAGCCATATATTCGCTCTAAGAAGTACCATCTAAATAGGTGCAATGCTTTTTAAAATGCATGGTTGAATCACAATTAGGATCTTCTCACTGCTTTCCTGCTTCTCCCCAGTTAAGTAGGGTGTCTGTGTGTGTGTGCACGCGTGAGAACACCTGTGTATACATGTATGCGTTTTATGCAAATGAGAGCCAAAGCTCCTTTTCTTTTAATTTAAAAGCATTGTATTTTGGAAAGTCAAAATCTGAACTGCACCCAAGGGGGAAGCTGCAGTTCCGGTGTGACTGCAATAAGAAACAATCAAGTTCTTATTGCAATAAGAAACTGGAAAGTTCGAGGCTTTTCCACTCCCATCTGTTGCCAACCCTTTTCAGATTCCAGTTTCCTATCTTGGGTTACAACAGGCAAGGGAAAGCCCACCTGCTCACCCTGCACCCACTCTGTACCCTCCTTCCCTGGGGGATGTGCCGTGGCAGCAACATACAAGGTACAGGTGTCCCTCCGCCTCTGCCTGCAGACCCAAAGCTAAACGCGGTGCAGACGTGCGCGCTTCAGCTGGGAGAGCCGCAGAGCCAGGGTCTGGCCTGCCCTAAAGCACCGAGAGCGCCGACCTCTGCAGGCAGTCCTTCTGGGGGCCATGTCCTCCACTCCTCCGCTTCCTTTGCATGGCCGCTTGCCCGAGCGGTGTGCACGGGAGGGGCCTGGCCGACAGTGTTCACTGCTGACCCACGAGCTTCTCAAGGTGAGGGGCCCGGACGCCTTTCCTCTGCTGTTTGGGGCTGGCGCCAGGCTGTCTCTGGGGTCGGGAGCTTCTGCTTTGCTCGCTCTCTCCCGGCCCCTCTTCCCTTTCTGAGCCCTGCCCCGATGGTGGCTTCCTAAAGGCTGGAGCCGGCACTGCTTCCCGGGCGAGTACAGACTCTCCAACCTGGACCCCGGCCCGGGGCAGGAACACGCCATCTGTCCCGGTGACCCGCTGCCTTCATGTACCTTCCTCCTGCCCCTCCGCAAACTCCGTGTGTGGGACGTTCTCGCTGGGGGACTCAGGGGCAAATACAGGCACACCTTGCAATTGTAACACCAAAGATCACTTATTGCCATAAAAATATAATAAAACTTTGGGCTTCCCTGCTGGCACTGGCCAACGGAGGGGACACTGGTTCGAGCCCTGGTCCGGGAAGATCCCACATGCCGCGGAGCAGCTAAGCCCGTGCATCACAACTACTGAGCCTGCACTCTAGAGCCTCCGAGCCACAACTACTGAGCCTGTGAGCCACAACTACTGAAGCCCGTGCACCTAGAGCCCCTGCTCCGCAACAAGAGAAGCCACCGCAACGAGAAGCCTGCGCACCGCAACGAAGAGCAGCCCCCACTCACTTGAGAAAGCCCGCGTGCAGCAGCGAAGACCCAACTCAGCCAAAACATAAATAAATTTTAAAAATAAATAAATAATAAAAATTTGAAATACTGTGAGAATTACCAAAATGTGGCACGGAGACACAAAGTGAGCAAATGTTGGAAAAATGGTGCCAACACACTTGCTCGACGCAGGGAGGCCACAAACCCTCAGTTTGTAAGAAATTCAGTATCTGTGAAGCCCAATCAAACGAGGTGTGCCTGTACACACGTGCAGACGTGCTAAGCTCGCGTTGGCTGGAAAAGGACCGCATCCGCTGGCAACATGACTGTTGATTATTCAGCCCGCGCTGACCACCGTTTGCTACATGTGAGACTCTCGGAAGGTGCTGGGGGCAGAAAGACCAAAAGCAAGGACTTGCCCTCGGAAGCTCACCTTCCTGCTAAATGCAGGGCGAGCACCCACCTCTTGGGGGGGCGGGGGGGGGGGGAGGCGGGTTCACGAAGTGAAGCACGGTGTGCTTAGGGAAGCGGTGAGTTCGGAAGCAGCGCAGCGAAGTCAGAGTCTGATGCGAGCGGGACTGACGATCCTGAAGGACAGGCTGCCGGACCCAGACAAACCAGGAAGAGAGATGAGCCCCTTCTGCTTCGCCCCCTCCCCCTTCCAGGTGCCCCAGCTCCCAGATACAATCCAGGCAGAGAACTGGGCAGCATCCCGGCCGTCGGGGGGCGGGGGAGCGCCGGGAGGGAGTGAGCTCTGGCCCGGGGCCGTTTCCTGTACTTCATCGCTGGTATCTCAGTGCCGAGGGGCACCTGCCACCGGCACGTAAAGTCCACCTTACGTGTCAGGTTTACCACCTGTGAACAAAAGTGACCAATCCCTGCTCTAGAGTCTGTATTCCGCACTGGACTGGAAGGAGGCCCCTCCAGATGTGTAACGAGGCCCAGGAAGACGACGGCAGGAGACGCCGCGTCCTGCCTCTGTTTCCTTTCCTCAGTGTTTTCTCCCTACCGATGGTGATGATGGTAAAGATAGCCTTTGCGGAGCCTCTATGGGCACCCGGCACGCCACCCGGGACCAAAGTTAGCACAGCGACTCGTCCACTTCGTTCTCAGAGCAGGTGTGATCGTGGCCTCGCCAAGGTGCAGGGAGGTGACGGCACGTGCTGATCCGCCCGGGGAACTGAGAGGACTGTGTCCAGCCGTGGGGCGCCCAACCCGGTGCTCCAAGCCACCGTCACCTTCTGGGGGGCGGTTCGCTCCCTTCCTGTCCTCTGGGGCGGGGGTGTGCGGGGAGGTCTAGAGGATTCTCTCAGGTCCTCTGCTGATTTAATTTACCTATGGGACCAACTGTAAAGCTAAGTCTCACCATAGCATCTACATGAGGGTCTTTGTGTTCATCCTTTGCTTTTGTTCCCTCCAGCTTTGTTGAGGAGTAACTGACAAACGACAGCTGCGTACACTGAGCTTGTACGACGCGTGACGTTTTGTGTACGTACACACTGAGACAACGGACCGCAGGAAGCTCATTAACACACCCGCCTCCTCGCACAGTGACCTTTCTGTGGGCGGTGGGAACACCTAAGATCTACCGCTCGTTCTTCACTTTCCGCCCTTCTCCGTCGCCTGGGCTGGGCCTCGGCCATTTCACGGTTGATAGTGCTCATCGGCCACTGTGCTGTATCGCCCTCCAGAGACTAGGAATCCCAGCACACGAGGCACTTGTTTGGCCTGGATCTGGCTGGGTTGTGTCAGTTCTCGATTGTTGGCATCTGCCGTGTTCCAGGCTCCGCGCTGGTCGCTGGGCATACACGTCAAGCACTCCAGTCCACGGCCTGGTCCGCAGGCAGGCTCTTCTGTGCGCCTGCCCCCTCCCGCCGGCTACTCCCTCGTCCGTCCTCAGTCACGGGGTCACTACTGTTCCAGAGCCTGGACCTCCCTGTCTGTCATGAGCAATGGGGCCAACCGTCCTGGATGTGGAGTTGCTTCCCTCAACGGGCAGGTACCCTGGCCTCCTCTACTGTGTGTAACCCGTGAGGATGCGGTGCGGAGGGCTGCCCGTGAGGCTCTCCGGAGCTGCCTGAGCTACAGCAGGCGAGCTCACTGCATCCTTCCCCCGACCTCCCAGGCGAGGAAACTCAACCCCAAGGCGATGAAGGACTTGGGAAAGGGCACAGGCCCAGTTAGAGGCAGAGCTAAGATCTGAGCCCAATAAAACTATCAAAGTACCTTCCAACCTCCTCTTCATTTAGGTTAAAAATATGTCGCTCGCGGCTTACCCCCTTCAGTATAACACAGCAGAAGCGGCACTCGGGGAGCGTATGCTAACAGCATGTGAAAAACTGTGTCTGGAAGGACACAAAAATGTTATTTCTTTTTGTAAAAGAGGAAAAAGAAAAGAAACCTTCCCATTTGACCATTGTTTCAAAATCAGTTGGACATAAGCAGTGGTGCTTGTTTCTCGGTAATGCCCTAGGAGTTGCCTGGAGGGGCTCGGAGTGAGTCGGTAGGGCCACAAGGAAGGATCTGCACGATCCTTTGGGAGTGGGGCCCTCTCTCAGGGCCGGATCGCAGTGAAAGCGATAACGTTCTGTGACTGTAACTCCCATCGTAAGGAGCTGTTCTGGGTAAAACACTGGTCGTGTGTCGTCACCTGGCTCTCACTGCTCTGCGGATTTGCTTTGGTGAATTTTCTTAAGACAAACCATCCTCTACAAGAAACCCTCTCCAGGATCCTGCACAAGGAACGTGCCCGACTAGGTCCACGCAGAGCACACGGCTGGGGGGCCACGGGGACATGCCCGGCACTGAGCCCCACTGCACGTGGCCTCACCCCGGCTCTCCTCATCTCCCGCCGGTCACAGCACCGACTCAAGAAAACGGGGGCCCCGGGATGAGGGTGCCGTGAAGCCGGCCGGGGCCCATCACCTCTTTTCTCTCCAGAGCTCCTGTTTGCCCGCAGACAGACTGCAGAGCAGCCCGGATGCTCCGGACCAGGAGCCGCATTCGCAGAAGAAGAAAGCAAGAAACAGAGCCTGCTTTTATCAGATGACTACAATGTTAGCAGAGAAAAACCTTCATGGGGGAAAGGCGATCTTCTCCACTCGAGAAGCCCTCAGTGGCAATTCCACAGCACCGCACAGGCTCTGTAAACATATACTGATAACATTCCCCACACTGGGTTTATAAAGGTGCCCCAGACCTCCTCTCAGTCTGATCAAAGACAGAAATCCTCAGTGAAAAATAGCATCTGAACCGCAGCCTTGAGGCAGCCATTTGAGAGCAATAAAGCCCTAAAAAACCAAAACACAAGACAAAACAAAACAGAAGAAAAACAAGGGTCTAGATCACTTTAAAAGTAAATAAGTACAGCCTAAACATTATAGATTGACTTTGACTTAAAAAGAGGAAAGAGAAACTGACTACTGCAGGGAAACCGTTATATCTTCGAGTTAAAAGCAAATGAGATGATAGCAAATCTTTACATCCATGGTACGGAGCCCAGTGTAAACCAGAAGCAAGAGTGGGTAGGGGGTTTCTCAGCAGATGTTCCCTTCCGTGGCTGCTGGGCTGGCGGCTCTGTGGTGGGGTTCAGAGCCCTGAGAAGGGGTCACTGCTCCTCCTATTGGGCCACCAACCAAGGTCTGAGCATAGACCAAGCCCCTTCCTCTCCTGGGACTCAGTTTCCTTATCTGCAAGCTGAGAGGGCAGCTCAAGGACTCTGATACTGAGAGGGTCCCCTTGGGATTTACGAGCATCGAGTCAGAGTCCTGGGCTATTTCCTTTTGAAATGACTTTAAATATCTGAGGCTTTGATGTCCCACCACTCACCAGGTTCTCACCACCCTCCAGGAGCTGCACAGGTGCTTTCAAATGTCTCCTTTAATCCTCACACCAACCCTGTGTGTTGGGGTTATCATACCCGTTTAACAGATGGAGAAACCAAGGCTCTGAGGAAACTTACTCATTTTCTAGGAAGTACTAACATCTGCTTTTCTACCCGGCTACACTGGACTCCAAACCAGTGCCCACCTCCCGATGCAGGTAACCGCCTTGTCTGAAAAATCACAGAAAAATTCTGTGATAACCGGCAAATTCAGGATCGCTGTTGCATTCAGGGAGGGAGGGAGGAGAATGGAATGCAGGGATATAAAGGGAGCTCTAACTTTGTAATATTTTGTAAAATTTGCAGTATTTTATTTATGAAAAGCAAACAAATAATGGAAGCAGTGGCAATAGAATATTAACATTTGATCAAGCTGAGCGGTGGGGACATTTATATTCTACTATTTTATTTCTATAAGCTTGAAATACTTCACCAAATGTATGTATAAAGGAAAAACTTACTAACAAGACTCTGGTAGAGGTTCACAGTTTTCTGTTCTCAGTTTGCCTCATAGAATTTCCCCCTTCTGTCCCGCAGGCTTCGCCTGGCATTTTATTATGAAAAACTTCAAACATCCAGGGAAGTTGAAAGAATTTTACCGTGAACACAATTTATCCACGACCTAGATACAGACATATAATAAGTTTCCTATCCTTCTTTTGCATTTCAATAAACATAGAGTTTGCCACGGATCAAAATGAAGAATTCTATGGGTTTTAGACAAAGTTGCCACTAGTCGAATTTGAATGCCCTTGTATTCAAACCCAAAGCAGAAGCTATGAGTCTCTTCGTGTTATTTCTGTGAAATTCAACCATCAAACTTCACCAGTGATGCTGAAGCAGGTGCCAGAATTATTTGCTTCTCTAAGGGCCACATGTCCTGGAACGCAGTGTTTTATTTATAGCTTATTACCCAGCTGACAAAGCATGCTGGAAGAGAGACCCCAAAGAGGTTTCTAAAGGGCTCTTAAAATACTATTGTGTTTAAGGACATTTAGGAATTTTTAAAACCTAGAGGATGGGAGAGAAAAATACCTGTTGGTCTAACCATTCATCCCACTCCGGGGTTGATTTCAGTGGGGAAATTTCCATTATCAGCGCATATACTGACTTCAGGGGCCAGGAGAGAGGAATCGCTGTTACCAGGGTCTGTTCCTCGACGTCTGCTAACGTGTAAACAGCGCGGGAGAGCAAGACCCTAGTGATCGAACAGCCCAGCGTTCAGCCGCCACGAAGCCCACAGCACAGCGAGCCCAGCTACTGTCAGCTGCAGGAACGCAGCCGATCAGAGTGGTTGACAGTCGGTCACGGCGCCGAGTGAGGTGGCCGCGGGGCAGGAAGGCTCAGGTCTGAGGCCAGTCTCCACTGCCCCAGGAGGGTCAGAGTGGCCGCAGGCAGCTCGGGCTCCCTCCTCTACGAGGCGGAGTTCATCCTAATACCCGCCTCATAGAATTACTGTAGGAGCTGAATCAGCGAACAGGGGGCGGCGATGAACTTTGGGAACTCTCAACTGCTCTTTGGGGGCTTCCCTGGCGGTCCGGTGGTTAGGACTCGACACTTCCACTGCCAGGGGCCCGGGTTCGATCCCTGGTCGGGGAACTAAGATCCCATAAGCCGTGTGGTCCAGCCAAAAAAAAGAACAGGCAGTCTTCCACAGAAGATAGCCTTGAGAGATCTTTTCTATCAGTACCTTTAAGAGATCACGACCTGCTCGTTGGAACCTCACAGCTCTGATGCCAAATCCTTTCCGTAGGCTCCTCTAGTTCGCTTTGTCATGTTTCTGTGATAACTTACTGCTTGTGACAACGCCTCAACACAGATTGGCACCCGACAAGCCACATGAGGAAAATTGGTTTTAGAGCCACATTCCAGATTAAGCCCTTTGTCAGTCTGAACCCAGAAGCTGATAGATCCTCCAGTGGCCGGAGGCCAACTGGACTTGAGTTTGAGAAAGACCCCACCTCTTCCTCTTCCCGCCCAGGATGTCTTGTTCTTTGTGGTCACTGCTTTGTCTTCGGCTGCACTGGCTTACAAAACTTTTCAGAAAACATAAACCGAATGTTTTTCACTCTCTCCATGCCTGAAACGATTGCAGGCTGACAACATTTAAGACAATGTCATTCCCCTCCGCTCCTTCCACTACTGACCTTTTTGCTCTATGTTTCATTCTTATTTCTACGTGTAATGATGATACAGTCGGGACCTTAAGCTTTTTACTTACTGTCGTAACACACTCGCATGTTATTGAAAACCCTCTGCAAAAATAATTTTTCAAACTCTGCATAATTTACAGTCATTCTTCTGGTAATGAATGCTTGTTCCTCACTGCCTGACTTTTTGCTATTCTAAAGAACTTTCTAATGCAGGAAGTTTTAAAATGAGGGTAGCATTTGAAATTCAGTAGAACAAGATAACTCACAGGGACCACATGTGTCTTTTTAATGCACGTCTTTCAGGTATTTTAAAGTAAAAATATTTATGAATGGAAACTTCTCTTGAATTATTTTCATTTCAATAAGCATATATACAGAGAATTATCCAATGTATACTGCTGCATCGTCACACCTTGGTTTTATGACAAATAAGATACAGAAGCATTCAAACGCTGCACACTGACTTAAGAATGAATAAATCCTTGATACTCTGCATGTAATTTATTTAGCTAGAACAAGCACGACAGCAACATTTGAAAAGTCACTGAGGAAAACTGGGTTTTTAATGTGTTCTCATCGGACACCTTAGCAGAGCATCGCAACCAGAAGACAGGCAAAGCGCATGGCACATAGTAGGTACTCAAAGGAAGTTTCCCTTCCTTTCCCTCCCACGAACTCGTCTTCCTGAAAACAAAACTTTGTTGTTCAGGATTTCATCATTTCCAGATGCCTGCTCTTCAAATGACATCCAGAGCAATACACACTGATGTCACAAAGCCTGGAATGTCTGGTGGGAAACCAGCAGCAGGTGACCTCACTGGATACTAAGATCCTGTTTTCATGTCAATATCCTTAGTAATAAAATATGAGGAAAGAGAGGAAGTATAGCATGTAAGTGTTCCTCACTCACCATCCCAGCCTCAACTTACGTGGAAAAAGATTCCTATAAACTGAGGTGTCAGTGATTCAAGAAGGAAAAAAAAGAAAAAAAAAAAAGAAATCCTTAATAAGTGAAAAAACATCATTAAATACACCTCTGTGTCACTAACATTTCTCTAATGTCGGTCGCTATAGAACGAACCTGCCCTCCTGAGACTGGCAGGAAGACAGATGTCTGGGGAAAATTCTTGTAAATTTATCTAGGTAGTTTGATGACTTTTATACTCCAATTTTCACACATTGATTATTTAAGAAAAATCTGCTTGGAAAAGCAAAAGTCTGCTTTCAGTGATTGCCCTTTCATTCTTTCAACGTTGTCATTTCTGTCCCTTTACCCTTTTGATCATTTTTTCTGATGTCCTATAAGTAACAGCCGATTACAAACTATGTGAAGTCTCCCACTGGAGTCTCTTCCACTAGAACTGGGATTCCTGCCCTTCCAGTATGGTGCTAGCAGGTGGTGCAAGGCACGACTCTGGACCGAAAACAGCTGGGGGAGATGGGCAGAAATAGTAACCATGAGCCCAAGGCCTGGCCAAGGCTCACCAGTGTCCTGGGAAAGCCAATAACCAGGAACGTCTCAAGCATGGGGACCAATGCATGATTGTGCTCAGCGTCTATCCGGGGGCAGTGAGAGGGCAGGGCTCAGGGTGTGCCTACTGTCCTAAGCAATCCGGTGCTGGCCCACACTGAGCCATTCCACCCCGCAAACGATGGAGCCCTCCCTTGGGGCGGGTGTCCTCCTACCCGCAGGGAGCTGATCTTCCAACCACAAGGCTTGTGCTCCCAGGGACATTCTCATGAATGCAACTTTCTTTGCAGAGTTCTCCTTTTCTAAACCGTTTTTTCTTTTCCTTTCTTTCATTTTTTTTTTTTTTTTAAGTTTAAGTGAATTCAGTTCTTGCTCCAATAAAGGTTGCTGCCCTTTATAGACTGACAGCTTCGTGCTTGGCCCAAACCTCCTCCTGGCTCCCAAGTACACGGTTGGCCTGGGAGCTGCCGATACAGCCGTCTCCCCGTGGAGGTGAAGATGAGGGGCCCACATGCCTCCCCTGGTGGAGGCCAGTCTGCTCAGGACTGGCCCTGAGCTGGTCGGCACCCCCCTCACTGCCATGGACATGCCTCCTGCTCTGTCCCCCCATAGCCTCCCTCACTCAGCAAAGTGGAAATTCTTCCTTCACCTCTGTTTCCCAAAATGGCCAGACTTTGGGGAGCTTGAGACAGAATGGTTCAGAGATAACCCAGACGGCAGGGAGCCTGAACTCTGTGCACCTCTGTCCCCGGAAGGCCTTTGTCAAGTGGGCTAGACACACGTCAGTCAGAGGACGCTCACCTGCTCAGAGCTCACACTCGGCACAAGTTGCATCATCGGCTCAGGTGACAAAGCGAAGCATCCCCGCCGTATGCTCCTGGGGATGGCTAACTCACAGCCCTCTGACTTGCCTGTATCTGGGTTCTCCAGACAGGAGTTCCACAAGCACTCGCCTTCTTTCTCATGGACCAAAGCTCCCTTGCAAGCAAAAATGCCTTCTTACAGAGAAGCCCTGGGTTCAGCCTTATCACTGGGGGATTTTTAAGACCGCAATGAACCACCCAAGTCCCAAGACTGCTATCCTCCTGAAAAATTACCAAGTGATACGCAACCACACACAAACGTATGCCAAGAGTTGTAATCAGATTCCTAACAATCAAAAACCGGAAACGACCCAGAAGTCCATCAGTCACTAGATGCGAAACAAGTAACGCTCTGGATCTTGGGTGCAGTGGCGATCACACAACCGTGCGGCTGCCAGAAGTCGTCGACGAGGCCCTGGAAGTGGTGAATCGCACTGCGTGGAAGTCAGACCTCGATAAAGCTGGGAGAGAAGAAACCACGAGCTGAAACCACCGCCCAAATCTAAACCAGAAGGAGATCTTGTGATAGCAAAGTCGGAGGACGTCCAGCTGAAACCCCCCGTGGCCGAGGTAGAAGTCAGTTCAGAGGGTCCTGTATCTGCCAGACTCCAGTGAGTCATTTTTCCTCCCAGATTGTTTCATAAAAGAAAGGGGCACAGTACAGACTTCTGGTCTCCACAGCTCGGACCACCAGAGATGCTCAGGCCCGCTCACACCCCATCCACACGTGTCATCGACAACCCAAACCAGTGGGAACCTGCACAGGTGTCCTGGCTCCTGGCTGATGAAGAGCGCTGGGTGTGCAGGTCCCGGCTCCCTGCTCCCGGAGCCCTGACTCTCGGAGTATTTCCTTCAGATGGGGGTCACCACAAGGGGCTTCCAGCCAGGATGCCCGGGTCACGGGAGGCTGTGGGACAAAGGAGGTGCGCCACGGTAGGCAAAGCCAGTTATGGGGCTCGGAAGGCATGTTTCCAAACCCCTTATCTCTCAGCCCATCCTAAACAGCACTGCCAGACGAGCTCACTACTTTGTGCTCATGGCTTTTCCAAGGTCCTGCTGCCCCACAGACATGAACGGCCCCCATCTTCCTTCTCCAGATTTATCTCTGTCCCTAGGCCCATACTGGGGGGCTCATGGTTTCCTATCTCTACCCTGAACTTCTCTTCCTGTTCACCTTAATTCTGCGTTCTCTCCCAGAACACAAAACAAATTGTGTGCGTACTTCTAAACCCTAGGACTGGCACAGAGCAGACGCTCAGTAACTTTGCTCAGAAACTGGAGGTACCTTTGTGTTTTTCTTAAATTTGCCCTGCAACTCCCCTGGCATAATCGGTCATAAAGAATAAAATACAGACTGAGGTTTTCAGCCACCAGGCTTCATTTTATAAAGAGGAGAAAACAGCAGTGAACTGTAATTTCCCTCTCTTTTTATGGGCAGTACAGAAGAGGGACATGTAAATGTGCAGAAGAATCCACGCAGAATGATGGGGGTGAAAGCGACACCTAAGGCCACAAATAAATTTCAATGAAAGAAGAAAAAAACGAGAGTGTTCTCTCGTATCGTAACACTGAGAAAGGCAACCTTGAGGTGGAGGGGAAGGGAAAGCTTCCAGGACTTTAGGGCTGAGATATCGTGATTACATGTCTTATTTACCTGAGGTGCAAACGTGGGTGGACGGAGGCCCTGTAAGGCCCCAAGCCGGAGGGGAGAGTGTCCGCGTGAGGGCGCGCCTCCGGCTGGGGGGGACCACAGTCAGATTCGACTTCCCGAAGCGTTCACCCAAAGGGCCTCATTTAAACAGGAAACCGGCGGGGCGACCGCAGGCCATGCTGCTGGGGGTAGGGGGGGGCACAGCCCGCCACGTCACACGCACTGTGTTTGCCCGGCGTCTGTGTGGTTAAACCCAGGCCTCCTTCCCCGTGGAGTCCCAGGCAGGGCAAAGACCCCTCTGTGCGTGGCCGAGAAGTCATTCATTTGCCACAGAGACATTGTGTACTAGTTCAGACATGCTAGAAAATACAGTTTCACCCCCAGTCCTCAAAACTGAACCGCTGGAGGGTCGTTCATGTCTATAACATACCTGTGCTGTCAAGAATGCTGGAAGTGGGGTGGGGTGATGGGGCATCTACTAATTCTTGGGACCCATTAATCAAATTTGCCAATTAGACTCCACAGGAACCTTTCTATATTCTAGCTGGGCTTTCAGACTCTTAGGCACTTCTGAGACTGTCCTCGGCTCCCTATTTGTTAATCAAAAGTGGGGTAACTGTGTAACTGGGGGACACAGTTTGACCCAACCTGCTGAGCGGGAGAACGTGTTTGCCTTCAGGGGCTGCCCAACGTAGCCACTTCTTGTCAGAATATGAGTGCATTTGAAAAATGCAAGCAGGACAGGACCATTTTATTGTAAAGTCACTACGAACTGCTTCGGGTATTGTCAAATGCTGGAAAAGACTAAGTGAAGCTGTAGCCAGCACTGAGAAATGCTTTGTAAGATAACCTTTAACAAAATTTCCTCCCCCAGTTATAATGGGTTAGAAGGAACTGTGTCCTAGCAGTAAGCTTATGGTAGATTTGGATGTATCCGTACAGGCAGACAAAAAGGCCCGGGATAAGTAGAGATTAAAATTAAAAAGCATTAGGCCGGTAAGAGTTCTTTTAACAACAATCTCCATCTGCTATGTCTCCTTTTAAATTAGTTGAAATATTTTTGTGGGTGACTTTGTTTGCACTAACTTCCAACTTTTTATGGTTCACTAAACCCTGGATTGTGATAGGAATACAAACATTTAGGAGGAGGAGGAATTCACATCGCAGATGAACTTGAGAGTTCCTTCCTACCAGAGGTTCCAAATCCGTAGTATTATTTTTAAAGTGTGTATTGATTCTGAATTCAATATGTAATTTTAACGACAAATCCAACATGCAGATCTGAGGGTTTCAATTACAGACAAGCCTGGGAATTGGCAAGAGTTTCCAAGAAGTGACCGCGGCAGGAAGCCCAGGAGGGTTTGAAGGTGATCAGAGGCAGTGTATGGACAGCAAGTCTTGCAGGAAAACCAACGTATCCATTCGACTGGTGATAATTTCAAAGTAGAAACAAGTTTATACAATGAACCTCGAGAGCCACCAAAACAAAGTGCACCCACGTCAAGGTGGTAAAAACTCAAAATTTAGAACAGAAGGTACGTACAAAGTGCCAAAGAAGACGATGCTAAAAACAAGCAGACCAAGCAACCTGACGGCCACCTAGAGGAAACAGGACCTGGAGACACTGATGCTGTACGCATGGGCCTCTGGGGTCAGGTTGGCCTAGGGGCCTCTTCCACAGAGGAGCCCACCTCAGCAGACTCTATTTCTACGACGTAGGAAGGACCACTGCGTCCAGACGGCCTCACTCCTTCCTTTCTCACCCATTCCTAGCGTCCCCCAGCCGGCTTCCCGCTCTGCCTGCTCCTTGCAGGTCCTCTTCCGGGAACCGCCAAGTGCCTCACGCCCGTCCTTCACGCAGGTGTCTCACCTGAGATACCGGTGATCACACGCTACAAATCGGCACCTACCGGCACCATCTTCTATTCTTCTCACCAGCTTCTTTTTATTGTAAGGATTTAACATTCTGGACATCATATATGTATGTGTGTGTATTTTTTTTTTTTAACATCTTGATTGGAATGTAATTGCTTTACAATGGTGTGTTAGTTTCTGCTTTATAACAAAGTGAATCAGTTATACGTATACATATATCCCCATATCTCCTCCCTCTTGCATCTCCCTGTCCCTCCCTATCCCACCCCTCTAGGTGGTCACAAAGCACCGAGCTGATCTCCCTGTGCTATGCGGCTGCTTCCCACTAGCTATCGATTTTACAGTTGGTAGTGTATATATGTCCATGCCACTCACTTTGTGTGTGTATTTCTATTCGTTTATCTGTTCCGCTGCTCTAGTGTTAACACAACGCCCCAGGACGGCAGGGATTTCGTGTGTTTTGTTTATCGCTCTAGAACCAGTGCCCTGCGGGTGCATGTTCCACGTTCAGTACACATGCGTGCATGTTTGTGTGTACCAGTTAACACCCAAGGAAAATCTTCCATGGGACACTCCGTCGGTTGTCCTTGGCCTCAATCCTTTCTCCTTGAACCCTGCTCAACCAGTTTCCCGGGGGGGGCCCAGTCATCAGCCGGCACTGTGCTAGGCAGGGCGGGGTGTGCAGAGGTGAAAGTAGCATTTTCCCCGAGGAGTTTTAGTTGAACTACACAGCCGGACCATATGGGCCCAAATGCCTGGCTGTGCCCGTGAGCGCAGCCCTTCAGAGGCGAGGGCGAGTTCTCCCCAAGGACTGTGACCCTGGAGAAGACTTCGTGGGAAAAAAGTAGAGCCTTGAGGGGTGGGACGGCTTTGGAAGCAGAGAATGACCTCATGTGGACAAATGCTCTAGAAGAAAGAGCAGTAGAGGAGCAAAGGCCGAGAGACGGGTGGGCCATGATTTCCTGGAAACACAGTGTTTGTGATGGGAAAGAAGTAGAGAATTAGAAGGCGGCAGGGCCCGGATGACAGGGACTCCGACCACGGGGTCCCTGGGTGGGGAGAAGGCAGGGCATGGGCAGCATGGACATGGGGACAGAGGCGGGCATCAGAGTTGCGGCTCCTGTTTCTAGCGTGAGTTCACAGTATTCACTGCATTATTAAAAACAAACCAAGAATCCTAAAATCCAAAGATAAAGGAAGGCCGTGCACGGAGCAATGAAGTCAAGGACTGTGATTAATCCAACTCTGAGCATCGGCGGGTAAGTGAGTAAATACACACACAGATTGGTTATTTGCTTTGGAGTCAGACTTGGGTTTGAACTTAGCTCTGCAAGGTCGCTGAACTTCGCTAAGCTTCAGTTTCCTCAGCTGTTAAACGGGGCCCGGAAGAGTTATTATGAGGATTGAAAGACAGATCATGGAAGTAAAGTGGCTGAAAAACAACCAGTAGCAGCATCTATGGAGCACTTTGTTACATACAAGGCATCACTCCAAGTGCTTTACATACTCAAAAAACCACAGCTGCCACGTATGCTTCCCGGCACGCTGACGCTGGATCTGATGGTGGACGTGTCCGCACGGGACCCCCTCCCTCCCGCTCAGACCCCGTCCCGGCAATCACGGAGCCCAGGGCTGGAGGCTGCCCAAGGCCAGTGGGCGTCGGATCGGAGCCAATGCCGGCCAGGTACTAAACACTGAACCACACACAGTGAGGGTGTTTTCTTCCTGAACCTTCCTTTCCTGTAAGAATGTCTCGTAAGAACTGTTAGAACACGTTGCTCTGTTTTCACACGGGATCCTGATGTGTGTTACACGCTAATGATCAAAGAGAAAACCAAGGGAACGACGGGGAGTGATTGCTTTTATCCCTAAACTGTGCTCTTTTGGGTTCTATTCATGCGTTCTGTTCAATTGCCCTTCTTGGTCCCATGGTTACAAACAGTACCGGGTCATTAGATTTCAGGACAGCAAGTAAGTACTGTCGGCAACTGTATCGCCTCCTTAAAAACGAATGAAAGTAACGCAGCTATGGCCTGTGAGGGAATGACTATACTCACACTCAACGTACAAAAGTATCACACGTGCAGTTGTGCCACACTGGGTAGTGTCACGCCCTCTGGGCAAGTCACTTTGCCTTCCTGCATCCCTGTTTTCTATCTGCAAACGAGGGCTCTTTCTCAGTCTCTCTCCAGCTCTGGGATTCTTTCGATTTAATGTGATAAGGGGCCATAAGCTGAACCACCAAAGTGCCAGCCCTTGATACCAGTTCACGTTTGAATTATCGCGCGACTAACAGGGTGAAGTATTGGCGGGCATCGCGTCATTTCAGTAGGACAGGGGACCCTTTTCTGTGGTTGGCTGGTATCTGAGCACCCTTGTTTGCTGGGACAGCCCCCATCTCATGAGTCTTGGTGGGACGTAGGGCCGCCCGCCCACCGTGGAGTCTGAAGATGCCAGATTCTCACTTGCCCAGCTCACTTGGCTGCTAGGGTCCAGGTAACCAGCCAGACTGAGCCAAGTCGACCCACCCACCTAGGGGCTGGAATCTGATGCCAGTGACCCAGAGAAGCAGGCACGGGGCGAGGCCCTTGGCAGGGGCAGAACGACCCAGCTCGGAGTTGGTGCTGCTGGTTGGTGCTGGCCGCACATCTGTGGCTCCTGCTTGGGTAGCGGGGAAGTGACACCTCCCCGGGCCAGTCCGCGTGGGAGCTGACTGTGGCTTCAGCTACACAGCCTCATTACTATTGTTATTATTTTTAGAACTACCCAGTATTTTTTCAAAACATTCCATTTTTACACAAAGCAGAAAGCATCAGTTTCCCTCACTTATAACGAAGAACCCTTTCGGCAACTGCTGGTGACGTGTGCTTTGGGGACATAAAGAGCTGTCGGGTACCCTTTGCTTATTTTGCTAAAACCAGCCCATTATCTTATTTTCTCAGTCAGGATAATAGGCGAACCACTTGGCAAGGAGTGCTGAATTAAGAGGTGAATTTCACACTCACAGTAACAACAAAAGTATATATAAAGTGTCCAAAATCTACCTGTTAATTATATGCACAGCTCTTTTCATAAAGAAACCCAAGAGGAATATTTTACTTACTGCCAACGTTAGGACAGAGGGGTTTCAACACCTAAAGTCAGACCCATGGGCAGGCTGACTGCTGTCACGTGTCAAGGGGATGATCCAAGATGTCGCATTAATGAAGGCCATCTTTCTCTGATAATTAGATGGGGAATGGGCTGAGGAAGGGCTCTAATCTATGGACCAGACACGGCGCCCCATGTTATCAATGGCACTGAATTCTCCAGATCACTTTGCCGCTCATCCCATGGAACAGGGGCAGAGGGCAGGGGCTGCAGGTGGGTAAGACTGAGGCGGACAAGGGTCTGGAGGAAACGAATGAGGTCCTTCTACCCTTGGAGGCAGCTCCATCTGGGGCAGGTCCTAGTGACTGAGGCATCCCCGGTCCACTAGAGTCTTGGAATTCTGTCGTGGTGTGAAACATCCCAGACCCATCACCCAACTCCCATGCTGGTTCTTGGAGGGCTGGCCCTCTGCTAGGATTCCTGGGACATTTCTGCTTAAAACCCATGGACTTGGCCCTGTGAAGTAGCTCCAGAAATAATCAAGTCTATGGGCCAGAGGAGCCAAACTCTACTCCTAACACCTAACCCACCTCAAATGAGCTAGAATTAGAATTTGAACCATACGAGGCGTTATCTGTCTTTTCTGTTCATCTTCCCGGCTTCCTCTGAGAAGCCACACGTCTCCTCAGGCCCTGAAATGAGCCCAAGTTTGTCACACTGAGAACCTTTCAGATGGGTCTGTTTACCCTGAACTCTCCCTCTCTGTGGATGACAGAGCTTTTGAAATTGTTAGCGTCCCTGGGTTGCAGATGCCCAAAGTATATACATCTTGCATGCAGGGTTTTGGTTCCTGACTGAATTACATTAATTCTATTCTTTCTATTTTCTCCCACCTATATTGGCAGTTTGGTAGTAATGAACTAGTCTATTCTGGAAAAGAAGGGGAAAAACTCCCAATTACACGTGAGATTTTTAGATTGTGTTTATAAAATGATCCAGAAGTATTTTTCTCTTTTAATCGTTAAAGCACTTAATAATATTCTAAAAAAAAGGCCTAGAAAAGTTGGAAAGTAGCTCTTATGTTCTGAAAACAGTAATATTTTAAGCCCTAAACAAGCACATTATAGAAAGGGGTTTCCCAAAGTTTTATGCTTCAAGCCTTTTATTGTTTTCTCACTTTTCTTTTGCCAACTCAAATGTTGTTTAGAACTGATACTGGATAGCGAACAGCTGCAGGTCCTGGCTGAGTGTTTTCCTAGAAATACCACTTTGGGAAAGAATTTCCACCCTTTTCCCTCTCCCATGAGCCTTCAGAGTGGCTCAAACTTATTCTTCTCCAAGATCCCGGCCCAAAAGTTTATCAGGACAGTCGAGCGTCTGGAAGCAATGCCAGGGTGGTATCTTTAGCTGTTGGTGAAAGGAGAGGCCACTTCTGATGTACCCAGAAGGTGAGTGAGGGTCTCCCCAACACGGCAGGAAAACCCTCATTTCCAATTCAGAAATAGGAGATATTCTGCGTCTCATGGGAGGGTTCTCACGCAAAGGAGACCTTGGTGACACCCCATCTTGGGCTGGTTTGGCTTGTTTGTACAACTACTTTGACAGCAGGTGGAAGACATAGATTCTGGACTAATTAGGCTCTGGATCACTTAGATCCTGCAAAGAAAATTCACGAGAGTCATCCTAAGCTCTTTCTAGACTATTAAGAGAATCGAGAATTCCTTAATTTGTGTGTTGTGTTTTTTTTTTCTTACAACTAGCAGTCTTTCGTATTTGTTGAATTGAATAAAAGGAAAAACACTGAAAAGTGATAGGATTATAATAATATTATTGTGTTTAGTCACCTACTAAACTGCAATTTTATAGCAGCTGTTGAAAAGAAGCTCTAGAAATGTTTTCAAACACATGGACACCAAGGGGGAAAAGAGGGGGGATGGTGGGATGCATTGGGAGATTGGGATTGACATGTATACACTAATATGTATAAAATAGATAATAAGAACCTGCTGTATAAACATAAAATAAAATTCAAATAAAAAATAGAAATGCTTCTTTTTAAAAAAAATAAATTTATTTATTTACTTTTGGCTGCTTTGGGTCTTCGTTGCTGCACACGGGCTTTCTCTAGTTGCAGCGAGCCGGGGCTACCCTTCGTTGCGGTGCGTGGGCTTCTCATTGCGGTGGCTTCTCTTCTTGCGGAGCACGGGCCCTAGGCGCGTGGGCTTCAGTAGTTGTGGCTTGCGGGCTTCAGTAATTGTGGCTCGCGGGCTCCAGAGTGCAGGCTCAGTAGCTGTGGCACATGGGCTTAGTTGCTCTGCGGCATGTGGGATCTTCCTGGACCGGGGCTCGAACCCATGTCCCCGGCATTGGTCCCCGGCTCTAGTACGTTTATTAGACACTCAGTCATGCTGTGTGCATTCAGAATCTGTGAATGTGCTTATTGGGGCCAATTTACTCTGTATCAGGTGCTGTGCATGTGATAATTTAATTCAATGTGGAGGTGTTTACCTGCAGTTTTAGAGGCTTCATTCATATGCAACAGGCTCCAGAGGAAATGAGGTGATAGGACAGAGGTCCCATGAAAAAACTCCAGCGGGACCTCAGTTTAAAGAACAGAAGGCTGCAGATAAGGCGGCCATGGTGCAAGCACTGCAGATGGTCTGAGGGAAAGGCATCCAACTACTTAGAAAAGACTCAGCCCAAGGACTGGCACCAACCTCCCAGCATCCAGGCCGCCTCCCCTGCAACAGGACAGCAGGATGGCTGGGACGGAGGGGAGAATCCTGCACCTCGTCCAGAGTGGGATCCACTTGGCAGGACCCTCGGCTCGGTGGGGAGGGAGGCCTATCACAACAGGCAGCTGAGACAGAGAATCTGCAGGATGGGGGCGTGGCTCAGATCTCATCTTTATAGGCCGTTGTCTCTGGGCAGGTGTGGCTGGGGTGAATGCACAGACGCCATGTTGAAACAGCAGCAGCAACTGAGGAGGTGTGGCCTCGGGCGTCAACGAGTTCACGGTCAGTGCGGGTAATGAGCCATTGTCAAGGAGCCTCACTGTATCACCAGTGTGGACAGATAAGGGGCCTTCCTAAGGGTGGCATCCAACATTCTTCCTGCAGACTCGAGGGAGGATTCCTCTAGGAAGTGGCACTGGGCCTCCAGGAAGGAGGACAGCCTTACATAAGGGCGGATGCAATTAAAGAGCCTTAGGATTTCTAAGAAATTGTTTTACTGTTGCAAAATGAAGCTTTGCATGGTTACCACCATATTAAAATATCTGGGCTGCCTGGATTTTCCTCCCTGTTAGATTAAATAGCAAGCAAAACCACCAAATACTTAACAGTTTTTGGTGAAGGCTGCAAGGCAGCAACAGATTTTAATTCCCTTTCCGGTAATATTTTTTTGGGAGCTAGGGCAGGTGTAACTAAGTACCACAAACTGAGCGGCTTAAACAACCAAAACTTATTCTGTAACAGTTCTAGAGCCTGGAAGTCCAAGATCAAGGTGTCTGTCCCAGCTTCTGGTGGCGGCCGACAACCTTTGGTGGTTCTTGGTGGGCAGAAGCATCACCCTGATTTCTGCTTTCATCTTCACATGGTGTTCTCCCCATGGATATGTCTGTCTCCAAATTTCCCCTTTTCATAAGGACACCAGTCGTATTAGATCAGGGCCTGTCCTGCTCCGCTATGACCTCTTTTTATCTAATTACATTTCCAATGACCCTATTTCCAAGTAAGGCCAGATTCAGAGATACCGGGAGTTAGAACTTCAGTCAATGAATTTTTCGGGGACACAATTCAACCATAACAAAGACTCTCAAAGCAGTGACAGATTTACAAAAACTTACATGCTACTAATTATACCTTGCAGATTTTTTAATTTCAATCACTTGCAACATCTCAATGACACTATGAAGTACCTTTTTACTGACCAGACTGGGCTTTCTTTATTTACTATCATTATCTATCTCTTCCAGAGCAGAAATCTAGAGAATAGCACAATATGCCAGAATCCACAGAACTGGCACCACTGAAACTCCAAGGGTCAAGGTGGAGGGAGGCTACTTAGCTATTTAATTTTATCTAGAAAAACCTAGACTGTTAAGATTTACGCAATTTACAAAGCTGTTCTTTTTCATTATTTTCATATACTACTTAATGTTAGTTAAGATTATTTAACAAAACTGGCACTAATATTGATCATGAAAACAGGTCTTGCTGCTTCCAGCCCAGATCACTCTCTTGGGCTTCAGACCTACGTGTACAATGGCAAAACTCCTCCTGGGTGTTACACAACCAATTAAAACTGGGATTGTACAAAGGTGTATCCGTCACCTCCCTGCCTGAGCTCTCATGTGTCACCAGGCAGCCAGCTGCCAGCATCATCCATCTCTTACTCCTTTATCCAGGCTTGTTATTATCCTCTTGGTCAGTCACTGGAATTTTTGAATCTGTAGCTTGGTGTCTCTCATCATTTAGGGACAATGTTTAGCCACTGTCCCTTCACATACCGTCTGCCCTGTTCTCTCTCTGTCCTCCTCCTAGAGTTTGGTTAGACCTTCTCACTCCATCCTTCAGGTCCCTCCCCTTCCTTCCTAGTCCCCATCTCCTTGTGACGCTGCTGTTCTCAGGAGACTTCTTTTGATTTATCTTTTAGCTCAGTGAGTCTCTCTTCATATGTGTCTAATGTTCTGTTAAACATGATCTTTGGGCTTCCCTGGTGGTGCGGTGGCTGGGAGTCCACCTGCCGATGCGGGGGACGTGGGTTCGTGCCCCGGTCCGGGAGGATCCCACATGCCGCGGAGCGGCTGGGCCCGTGAGCCATGGCCGCTGAGCTTGTGCATCCGGAGCCTGTGCTCCACAACGGGAGAGGCCACAGCAGTGAGAGGCCCGCATACCGCAAAAAAACAAAAAAAACCATGATCTTTGCATTTTAAATTTCAATTCTTGTATTTTTTTCTTTAAGTTTCTTTTAAAATCTACAAGATTTTTTTTACTTTAGTTTTCTGCCTCTTTTAGGTGTTTACAAAATTTAATTTTATATCTTTAAGCATGGTGTTATGGGCTGAATTGGGACCCTCCAAAGGATATAAGTCCTAACTTCCAGCACCTCAGAATGTGACCTTGTTTGGAAACAGAACTGATGCAGATGTAACTAGTTAAGGTGAGGTCATAATGGCATAGGGTGGGGCCCTAGTCCAACCTGACTGGTGTCTTTACAGGAAGAGGGACACGTAAGGACACACAGACACATGCACAGGAGGACGTCATGTGGCGATGAAGGCAGAGAACGGAAGGGTGCAGCTGAAGGCTAAGGAATGCCGAAGATCGCCAGCAGGCCACCAGAAGCCGGGAAGGGCAAGGAAGGACTCCCCTGACAGGCTTCAGAGGGAGCATGGCCCTGCCAACGCCCTCATTTCAGACTTCCAGCTTCCAGTACTGTGAGGTAATACATTCCTGTTGCTTTAGGCCTCCCAGCTTGTGGAATAGTCTGCCCACCATACCCACAGGTGGATGCAGACATCCACAGATTCAACCAGTTAAAAATATTCAGGCAATAAAAATTCAAGAAAGTTCGGATAAGCAAGAGTTGAATTTGTTGTGTACTGGGAACTGTTTATGTAGCATTTACACCGTATTCGGTAATATAAGGAATCTAGAGATGACTGAAAGTATACGGGAGGACGCGTGCAGGCTATGTTCAAACACTATGCTGCTTTATACAAGGGACTGGAGCGCACACAGATTGCGGTATCTGCAGCGGGTCCTGGGACCACTCTCCCGTGGATACCAAGGGATGACTGTATTTACGGCAGCCCTAAGAGACAAAGACAGTAAGGATCCTTATTTTATAAAATGCGGCCAACAGCTTCCAGTCACGAAGCTCTTGCCAGTCTCTTTTTGCTATTCTTTCTGCTGACACTTGCTAGCGATACGTTTTCCTGTATGCTCATTTAGTCTGTCTACGAGTTGCTCATTTTCCTTGGGAGATTATCTGTAAGAAGTTGAGACCTATGGTGAAGGTGCATTCTTTTAGAAAGGATTCACATTTGCCATGGAACTGGGAGACGGGGAGGAGTTAACAGCACCAGCTGGGGACCACTTTAGAAAAATGCTCCAGGGCTGCAGGTTCTTTCTGACCATCTCATTTTTACTGTGAAACTAAAAGGGTGAGCTCGTGGCTACAATCCCCAGGGGCGGTCCCCCGCCCCCAACCCCGTTCTATTTAACAACAGGTCCGCCTCTGTTCTGTTTTCTTGCATTCTTTGCAGAGGTGGGGTGGACAGGTTTACTCCTGCTTCCCCGGGTGCTGCCGGTGGAGTCCTCTGGGGCCTCACGGTTATGGAAGGAAGTCTCTCAGACTCTCCACCATGTAGGGCCCTGGCCTCTGGCTCCTCCCCCCACCCACTGAGGCCCGGGTTTGCCAGCTGTTTACCATCCCACTTGATGCACTTGGTTCCTGCCTCCACTTAAATTCAAGCCTGATGTCTTTTTATCATCTTATCATTACACTGATGCTGTTAAAGTGATTTTGAAATTATTTTACCCAGAATTTTTAGTTAAGTGGAAGAATCAACCCCAACACCAGACCAACCCCATCACTGGAACCTGCATGGCCAGTCAACCTGGTGCCGCTGACTCTCCCTCTCACACACCCTTGGCCCTGGGCTGATGTTCTAGTTCAGGCACCTGAGTCACCACGTAGTTTCTCCCCAGGTCTCCCTCCAACCTCACTCTGCACGGCTCTCCAGGGGCCTCTCAATAGCAGGCTAGTCTACTCGCTCGGGGGAAAGTCCAAATGCCTAAGCAGATGCTTTGGAGCTAGTTCCCGTGGGGTCTCCAGGGCTCCTGCCTCCCCTGGCTCTCTGCTGAATTGCAGAGTGAATTTCCCATCCGTTCCATGGTCTCCTATTTACTGCACTAGCTTTCCACTGCCTGGAATGTAATTTCCTTCACTTCTAGTCTCTTTATTTTGAGGGAGGGACGAGAAGGCTCTTTTTAAATAAGTGAGGCATTTAGGTCTAGACAATCACTGAAAGTAGTTCTGGCTGTTCACTCCATCCAGGAGCCTTCCCCATGGGGCACTCTTGCCCGGTACCACCCAGGATCACCACGGAGGTGTCACGGCACTGTCCCTGCGTATTGGGAAGTAGATCTACCTCATTAAGACTCTACCAACTTGCTAAGAACAGGGTCAGGTCTCTACCCTCATCCTTTACAGAGATGGACAGCACAGACCTCTACTTCTTCTACTGTTGGAATGGTATGGCTTCACTCATTTGGGTAGCAACCTGATCACCAGATGATAGAGAAACAGCTTCTGGCTCTGTGTGTGCTAAACAAATGCTTAAAAGTATTTTTCACTGAGCGTGTGTGTGTGTGTGTGTGTGTGTGTGTGTGTACGTACGTGTGCGTGCATGCACAGTAGGTGTTTAACGTCTGGTGTGGTCTTCTTTTTCGCTAAAATTATAATGAAAGCATGCAGGGTTGTGTATTATCAGTATTGCTACTGATTTATGTCCTAACTTGCCTATCATTTGTATTAATGACTTTAATAACAACATGGATAATTTTGCCTGTTACCTGTTATGAGGCCAGCAGAGGGAGCAGGTGAGTAGTACAAGCAGATTTGATGTGTATTTTATAGGTATTATCTCTAGCAGCTTTTTGTTAATTTTTATTGCAGTCAAGCAAGACTTTCTGACCTATAAATTAAAAAGGTCACTGAAAGATACATCAGGATTTTGGGGAAAGTTAAATAATATATATATTTTTTTCTGTAAATATTCTACTAGAATAGTTTTAGGGCTTTAAAAACTATTGTTGAAATTATTTTTCTTGAGGGAAACAGATGCCAGGAACTAGGTATCTTAATCCTGCTATAAATGTCCTCTCTTCACAGGCTTTGTACAGCTTACTTCCTTTCATTTTTTCTTTTGTATCAGTCTTTCTTTGAATTTAGACCCCTTCCTTAAAATGAAACACTTTGGAAAGTACAGTTCATTATTAAAGGAGTACCAAAGAAATTGCTTGAGATAGGGGTTAAGAGGAAAAAGTAGAGCATATACATATGAGATTATTAGGAAAGACTTAAATCATCCGGTAGATACCATAATTAGATTCACGGAGGAACAAGAATGGCGGGGAGTATTTTTATACACTTGAATGCAAACCTCACTTCCTTTTATGCATAACTATTTCTTATAATTCTTCAAAAATGACTTTTAGGAAAAAAAAATGACTGTTAGCACAAATAACTCCATAATCAAGCCTAATTTCCCACAGGAAGATCTTTTATATCAAGTCAGTTAGACAGACAGGAATACCAAAAGGGGGTCATGTGCTTTTACTTTTTTTTACTTCTTTGACATAAGCAATTTTATTTATGTTAACCTATAACCAAGAGAGATAATATATCTTAATGGAAATAACACACATGACATTTTTATCTCTCTTATTTTAAAAGGTTTCTCAATAATTAAGATAAAATTTTTATAAATTTAGATTACACAAAGATTAATCTAGATGGCATTAGGCCACTTTCAAGAGAAAATTCATTCTGAGAGGAATTTGGATGGTTCTTTAGTAGAATGGTTATGACAAAGAGACTAGACACATTTTTCACAAGCAGCAGGATTTGAATTCTCTACAACTTTGCTGAAATGAATTTAGGAACATTTAATATAAAATTACAACTCATAAGCCCAGCTCAAAATCTCTGATGACTCACACAATAGTGTTAGTCAAAGGAAAGATATTATTGACTTTTCGTTGGTCATGGGCAAAACAGTAATCACTGACATCAATCCACTGAAAGGGAATGTTTAGCATTTTTTTTTCTGTGTACGGGCAGAAAACAGGACACAGAATTACTGGCAAAAATATTATCAGGCTAATGCACTCATCTATTGTTTTAGAATTTCATCCACTGCCTTTTTAAAGTTATGACTTGTATCTTGACCTTTTAGGCATTTTTTTGATGGAAAGATAAAATATTCCACAAAAATATTGGATGAAAATATTTAAAAATCAAACGGCATTTACGATAACTTCATGTTACCACGAGAAATATACAAACTAAAATATTCCTAAAAATTCAGGGAATTCATGATGAAATCTTAAAGAAAAATAGTAACTTGGATATTTCCCAAGTTTCTAGCAAATAAAAAGCGTTTTGGCTTGTCAAAGTCCTTAAGGTTACATATTGTACACAATGTGGCTTTACAAAACAAACTTTCTTGAGCAGATGCTGTGCTGGTTCATGGCCGTACAAACTGTAAAAGATTCAGGAATCTTTTAGGTTTCCTTTAAAAAAACAAAACAAGACAAAACTGTCTTCTCTAAATGTCTTTCAGACATAATGTCACAATAAACACTCAGATAAGTTAGAATGAATATTTGGTACCTTTTTAATTAAACGAACCTAAATAAGAATGACAGCCAATAACCTAAATAAGAATGACAAATAAAGATTTTTCTCCATATTAACTCTGATTCTTCCATCAGTACTAACCCCTGACACGTAGATTTCTATGGTTCCCTGTCAAACAGAAGTTACGCAGCTGCGAGAAGGAAGATAATTGTCCCAGATAAGGCGATGGTATCTAGGCCTCTGCCCTTTACTGCCCGGCACTTACTCTGTCTGCTCCGAGAATGAAAGCACGAGGGTCATGCAGGGGAAATGGCTGTTTCCCAGGAAAGGAAATTGCCTGAAAACACATCTGGCAAAGGCTTTTTCTCCTCCTCTGGCAGGCAGACACTTATTTTAACAAAATATACATTTCCTCACCTCCTGTAAAGGTGAATTCTATGGAGCCAATGCCCTATTCTAAGTGGACGACAATTTTCCTCTAAATAGAACGGGCCAGCTATTTTACGGCAAACGCTATGTGTGTTTAATTGCAACTAGCACAGGGAACTGTGCTAAACTAGGCATCATACTTCATTTCAGAAACTACGTATTCTCAGAGGTATATCACACTCTTGTAGCCAGCTACAACAGATGAAATTAAAGAGGCAAAGAAAGAAAAAAACTGTCAACGCCAGAAAATCAGAAAGGTGGCAAGAATGGATATATAAAGCACAACTAATGCAGTCAGACAGGAGGCTGGATTTCCAGAGATTCCGTCCTCAGGGAGCTCAATCTGACTTCAAGTCTGCATTGCTGTGTGCACTTCTGAGCGGACTATCCCGCTCACAGATGCCACGGGTCCAGGATACCGAAGCGGGCATGTGGTGGCCCAGCTCAAGTGACCAAAGGCCACCAAAGGTCTGGCAGTGAAATGGGTTCTGTCTCCGGGGTGTGTGTTTGGGCAGCACAAAGGCGACAGCCAGCGTCTCCAAAGGTTGATCTTTGCCATGGTAAAAGCGGGGTAAAGAAACCCATTGCTTTAAATTCTCCTTAAATCCATGAATGTAAAAGAAAGGCACAAGCAAGTCTGACGGAATCCTTGTCATCTTGCCTCACGGAGCCGTGGTTTCCACGTCCATCGTAGGGGCAAGGTTTACCTTCCACGGCTACACGTGTGTGTGTTGATATTTACGCTTTTACTCTTTTTCCTGTTTTTACAGTAGCTTTAAGGGGCTTTCTCTTTGGTACTGTTTTCAAATCCCACGGCTGGGGATTCTCCTTTGCGGCCCGCCAGACTCAGGGTTTAATATCGGTTCCACACGGTCAGTAGCTCTGGGGAGAGGCCGCACCAAAGCTTCTGCAAAACGGCTCCAGACGCCACCTGCGGTTCTTCAGGTTCAGTTCGACTAACATCAGAATGTAGTGGAAAGGGCTCTTCTGTGAATCACCACGGAGGGAGCCTGCTTTCGGAAGCTGAAATACTCATTTTTTCCTTTTCCTTTCCCCTTCCCCTCTTCCTTCCTCCCTCCCTCCTTTGCCTTTCTTTCCTTTTCGCCCATTGTGGCTGCTGCTTCTTCAGCTCTCATTCATTGCTGCCCACAGTTCGGAAAAAAAAAAAAAAAAAAAAGTAGCAAGAATAACTTCTTCTTTAGCAACAATTTTATGTCCAGTGAACTTCCTAATGGTTTCCCCGTGCACGGCACACTAAGTTGTAAACATGTTGATCTAATTTAGCCAATTTTAAAGAGGCCGGAACAGGGAGGCAGATGAGTGAGATGCCTCTAAACCCCCACCAGCCCCAGCCTGCCAGAGGCCTGGAGCCCCAAGTAGCCCGACGGTCTGAAAACAGCCAAAACCCAAGAGCGCCCCAGCCTCACTTCGTGGGGTATTTTGGCACTGAGGGCTCCTCCTACATCAACGCAGCACTTTCCAGAACTTAAGCCCGTGCCGGCCCTAGAGCTGGCCCCAATCACTGTCTCCAAGGCCTGCGGCCAGTGGTGACAGGACGGCGGTCACTGCGCTGCGTGATGGTGACCGGGCAGGTGTGAGACCGAGTCCGGGGACGTGCCCAGATGCGATGCAGAAAGACCCTGGCACAGAACGTCAATAGATGCGGGAGACCAGCGTGCCTCTCCAAGGACGCCTGAGTGGCGACTCCGTATTTTCCAATTAGCTACGGGCTTTCAACGGGGACAGCTGCCACTATGCTGGCTCCTCAGAAGGCAGGAACGCCCTCAGCCCCGCCTCCCCGGGCCAGCCGGTCCACCTGCGTCGCTTCCTTCGTCCAGCCGTAGACGTATTCCGGTAGATACTGAGTATTAAACTGGCTCCCTGGAAAGAGCAGAAGCCACGCAGGCCTCCCCAAATCCTGTTCGGTGCTCCACGCCTTGGGGGCTGCCCCACTTTGCACTGCTTTACAGTTGGCACCATATCTTGGTTTCTGGTTTCCAGGGCCACCCTTACACAGAGAGAGCCTCACAGGTGGCTCTGGGTGACCTGGAGCCTCCGGAAGGTTGGGGTCAGTTGGATGCCGTGATCCAGACAGAAGTGGATGCATGTCAACATCTGACCTACATTTTTGGGGCCATGACCAGTGGGAGATGCTTGGGCTTTCGCCACACGTTAAGCCTTCTGTTCAACAGGGCACTGAAGCAGAGGGGTCTTCGTCAAAGTCCTCTGTAAGGCTGACCTCTTTCTTTCCGGGAACAGGGTCACGTGGTCTTTTTGGTGCCATCAAATGAAGATTTACCTCACGACGGCAAAGCGTAAAAGGAGAACTTGAGGCCGTGCGTGCTAAGGTGATTAAATGGGAGCCTCCGAAATTTCAGCTGATGACATACAGTACGGGGGAGAAAACAAACGTTATTAAGAAAATAAACAGCACCACACACAGCTGTTCGGCAGAGCTGTTTGGACAAAAAAAAAAAAAATTGGTTGGGCAGGAAGGCAGCTTTGGGGAAGGCTGTGATAATATTTCTCGTTTTATAGCCCCATCTGCCTTTAGCGGTCCTGTCAGCAAGTCACTGAACGAAACTCAAGATTCTCTTTGAAACTGAACAGCTCTGAGAACCACAGTCAAGGCTGTGTTTAGCCTCCGTCCCTAGGCCTGGATGGAAGTAGCCTGCAGCTGCTGGTTGCCTGGTGCTTAGGAAACAAACAAGTATGGGGGGCGGGTCCGTAACCGAGGTGGGGCGGTCTTCCCGCCAGTCTGCCCTCAGAGCCCCCGCTCTGCCCCCGTCTGGGGTCTCCCGCTGGTTCTCCCACGTTGGCCACAGCGGACTGGCGCATCTCCTCTATGCTTCTTCAGTGACGCCTCGTTCCGGCCCCGTGCCCAGCCCTGACTACGGAAGGCATCGGCTTGTGCTTTGGGGCCCTGCCCACGCTGGCCCTGCACAGGTGGGATGTGTACCCTGGGGTCAGTTCTCCTAGTGCATCTGCCTCGTCTTACAGTTTAGATCCAGATTCGAAGTGGCACCGTCTTTGTGGTCAAACGTTCCTGCCCCTTCCCTAAGTCCCTTTTCCTTGGCCTGTCTCACACTCCTCAACTCTTGAAGAAGCCGGGCGGTGCTCGAGACATGGGAGGCTCCCTGTTTACACCGGCTGTGCCTTGAGAGTGGCCTTGCAACCATGTCACAGCCCCTGGCGACTCCCTCTGGTTGGCCGACTACAGCCCGTGGTCCCTTTGGAACGGCCAGTGAGCTAAGAATGGTTTTCGCATTTTTAAAAGGCTGACAAAAATCCAGACACTATTTCATGATGTCAAAATTATAATAAATTCAAATTTCAGTGTCCACGAATAAAACTTTGTTGGAACACAGCCACCTCCCATCGTCTGTGGATTGTCTCCAGCTGCTTTTACGCTATGACGGCAGACTCGAGTCGTCGTGACAGAGCCCGTGTGGCCCGCAAACCTGAAATATTTACTCTCTGACCCTTTACAGAGAACGTTTGCCAAGCCCTGGTCTAGCTAGAGCCTCCCCCCAACTCCTAGGTAAGAATTCCCATTTAGGGGCTTCCCTGGTGGCGCAGTGGTTGAGAATCTGCCTGCTAATGCAGGGGACACGGGTTCAAGCCCTGGTCTGGGAGGATCCCACATGCCGCGGAGCAACTAGGCCCGTGGGCCACAACTACTGAGCCTGCGCGTCTGGAGCCTGTGCTCCTCAACAAGAGAGGCCGCAATAGTGAGAGTCCGGCACACCGCGAAGAAGAGTGGCCCCCCGCTTGCCACAAATGGAGATAGCCCTCGCACAGAAACGAAGACCCAACACAGCAAAAATAAATTAATTAATAAACTCCTACCCCCAACACGCACACAAAACAATCCTATTACAAATCTGGAAAGAATAAATCATCACATTTAGCACATAGATTATCCAGTGTCTATTAGTAGAGTATTTAAAAAAAAAAAAAAGAATTCCCATTTAGGTGCCTCCAAAGAGCACTGCTCACCACACGTCTGGCCTTGAGAGGATGGGTAAGGAACATCCTAGCCAACTGCCTGCAGGACCAGTGCCCTTGGAGGCGATGCTGCCTTCCTGCGGGGTGTTCTCACCACAGCCCGTTGGTGAGGGGGTCTCCCTCCCTCTATTTGCTTATCTATGTCTGACACTCTGTCATGTTCCCCAGTACCCAGAAGACAAGGAGCATTTGTGGTACACGCTCTTCCTGTGGCTTCTTTTTAAACCACCATATCTGCCCGGATGATTTTTATCTGACGGATGATTTTTAAAACCACATATGCAATACTAACGCCTAATACTATGCGCTTTCAAACGAGGAAGAAACTTAGAAGAAAAAAGGTGCACCCCATGTTTCTGCTTCATGTTCAGCCAGAGAGTAACACAGTTATAATATCGGATGGCGCAAGAGCTGATTTTCATTTAATGGGAGGTGCTGATAAAGAAAGGAAAGTAGTATTCCTAAGTAACATGCATTATTCCATATCATTATAACTCTAAAGGTGCTACTGAGAAAGAATCATCTCATTTCACAAGTAGGGACATTGAGGCTTAGAGAAGTTAAGCATTTGCTTCAGATCTCAGTGAATCAGGGTTCTAACACTGGTCCCGTCTTCAAATCCTACATGCGTCCGCCTACAGTTAGCAGTCTGAATGAGTATATCTTCTTTAATTCGTTCCTTTAGTGGAAACCATGTGCCAGAATCAGGTTCTAGCTTTCCTGAGCCACTGAGCCCTTTGAGAGTCTGGGGAAGTCTACAAACCCCTTCTCAGAAAATGACACGGGCTGTTTTATTTGGAGATTAAATAACAGGATCTTGGGATAGATCAAATGACAATGTAGTGCTGAGTGCGCGTAATAGCTTGAGATATCCTAATAAAAACATCTGCAGTTCCTATTTGTGAGAAAGCCATAGCTATTGACCACTGCTGTTTCTGACCTATTCACAGCTAAAAGAAGGGCTATATTTCAGTGAGACTTCAGTGAAAAATAAAGATGTCTTTTCCTGTCAAAGTTCGTGGACCCCAAGAATTCTGTCCGGGGACCTTGGGTCAAGAACCCGTGCTCTGGAGGTAACCTCGGAGCCAGGCCGTGCACAGGAGGGACGTTTTTAAAGGTACAATTATTAGGTCTCTTGAAACAATTCACTGTACAAATCTCAGTCATCCAAGAATTAAAATCATAAAGTCCCCTGAAATCTGATCTTGCACGATTAGACTGACCCTGGATTTATGGATGGATGAGGTCCATCAGGTCAGTGCTGAACAGGCTGCCGCTGCCTGGAGAGAAACCTTGTGCACTGAGGCGTTAAGAGACCACCGCAAGGGCTCCAAGGCGTCCCCCCGCCCCCGCCCCCGCCCCCGCCGGCGGCCTCCTTGCACAAGCTGGCTGGTGAGTAAGCACACTGTCAATCTTTGAAGCGTTAAGCTTTAGCCATTGAAGGAAGTACCCTGGAGGGTTTATGGAGCCACAGAATTGAAACAGAAAAATCTTGGGAGTTACTGCAACCCTTGAATTTGACAGATGAGGACGTTATAGCTTAACTGAAAAGAAGTGATTCGCCTGAGTCCAACGCTGAGCGGGACTGATGTAACTGATCCTGGATAATGTGTTACAAAATGACGGGATTTGAGCAAATCCTGACCTAAGGAAGGAGAAGTTTAGGTATGCCTCTCTCAGCCTCCTCTTATTTAAATTCTGATTTCTCTGTGGATTATAATTTAGCGGGCCATTGATCAGTCCAGTATATTTTAAGTTTACTTTGAATACTGAAGTGGATATTTTGCTTAAAAGATGAAATGTCAGAGCTCAGGAACTGACTTTCCTAACACGATTTAATAAAGCGAGAGGTTGCTATCCCACTGTTTTAAGATGAAAGTTTTGCATACTTGGCTAATGGTTCACAAATCAAGTAATACCAACGAAACTGTTCTCCCTATGAAAAGGCAAAGCGTTTACCAGAGCGAGACCTCTTCCTCTTTGTTTGTAATAACAAAAATAAACCAAAGTCCTGACATATTTGTAGTATTTTTATTCCTAAAGGAAAAAACAGGAACTTTCATTGTACTTTAAAGTTATTGCCCCAGATATTTTACCAGCTTAGCACTGTGAAATCAGTTTCAGACACAAGAGACCGACAAGCTCTCTCTAGGAAATACTCAATTAGGGTGGTGCCTCTGAAATACCCAGGGGTCGTGTAACTGATCGCTTTTTCCCAGAGGGTTTCTGCAGCATACAGTCCTGGTTGGACAGTACACATCATGCAGAGATTTTTCCTGTGGCCTGGCTAGTGACCCCCCTACAGGAAGATAACGGACAAGCCGGGAGGGCGGAGCAGCCAGCTACACATGTCTGGCTGCTGTTATCAACTTATCATATAAGGAAAGGAAAGTGATTGATTCGGATCCTGACACCGCAGAATCTGGGGGAAGAGAGACAAAGGAGCATTGAGGCTGATCCGTAAGGCGAATGCAGCCCTCACGAGGGAGGATTATTCTTCCTCCTGCGATCTGACAGTTGGCTGCGGGACCGGGGAGAAGACGGCACTAAGAAAGCAAGGTCACTGCTGGGAAAGGAGGGAAGAGGAGACTTTCACTGATGGACCCTGAGCCATGGCCGCAGAGCCCCGTGTCTGAGAGGGCAGCTTAGCGCCCGGGAGTCTCATGCGCCTTGAAGTTTGCTGAGCTGGTGGTTTATTACCCACAGAAAGAAAGAATGTGGCAGCTTGTTTTCTTTACTCTGAGCTGTGATCTGCTCTTAGCCGCAGCCTATAGCAACTTTCGGAAGAGCATGGACAGCATCGGGAAGAGGCAGTATCAGGTTCAGCACGGCTCCTGCAGCTACACGTTCCTCCTGCCGGAGATGGACAACTGCCGCTCGCCCTCCAGCGCCTACGTGCCCAACGCCGTGCAGCGGGATGCGCCGCTCGACTACGACGACTCCGTGCAGAGGCTCCAGCTGCTGGAGAACATCATGGAGAACAACACCCAGTGGCTCATGAAGGTAGGGAGCCACCACTCCCTCGTGCACAGCTCCGACCGGCTCGGACTGAGCAACCAGCCTGGCGGGGTGGGAAGGGGGGCGATGAGCTTGGGAGAGAGCTGGTGGCTGACGCCTCTGAATGAGCTGCCACTTGCTGTAGTCTGTCCTGCCGCGTAAAGTGGTCGGGGGTGAAAAGTGACAAGGATTACTGGAAGGGAGTGCCAGGATCAATGGAGGGAAGTCTCTAAAGTCGGGAATCCTTATGCACAGAGGAAGCGCACTTCTCTGCACAACGTGTAGGCTGTTTTGTTTGTGCAAGTACTTTCAACTCGGTGATATCCTCTACCAGGGACGTTATAGAACCGGTTGCAGGCACGGGAGGGAAGCTGTGAGCAAGGGCAGAGACGGAGCCAGGAAAAACGTGACAATCACGTTAGTTACTGATCCATAACGGATGGAGTGAAGTGCTTTACCAATTTCCTGAATTTATTTACTAAAATAGGTTGGGGCTCTTGGTAAACAAGAGGAAATTAAATAAAGCAGACCTTCCATCTCTCAGAACCCGGGGGGCTTTATCCCGAGGGTTTGTCATTTGTCGGTAGGGGTGGGTTTTCCAGGCGTCTGAGGGGATTGGGCGCTGCGGCCCCTTCAGTTCCACCACGGGCTTATGAAGGTGACCCCTCGTGGGGCAGGCGTGCAGGGCATTTTGCTGCGGTTACGCCGTGACAAGACGGTCGTGTTCGCGGGGTTACCACGATCCCACTGTTTCAGGCTTTTTATAGAGAGTTTAACTCAAATAGGACACTGAAAGCTCAGTTTTGCTTTTACAAGCCATCGTTTTCACATGTAAAGCTATTTATACAAACCCCCAAATCACCCTGGAATTTTGCTTGATGTGGACTCGATATATTCTGCAGGAGGTTTAGACAAATTGCAATAAATAGATTAATCATTAACTATTACAATGACATCACATCACAGCGCTTACACAGCAGAGAACGTGACGGTTTAAAGCCATATGGGAACTTTAACAACAAGCTGATTCCCCTCATTCAAAACTTTGCCCCTGTCTTTCATTTCACCATAAACCTTCTGTCAGGACACCTTATCTTACTCTCAGAATAGATCTTGGCTCCGAATCTGTGTTTCTCATTAGCTCTCCTACCTTCAGAGAGGAAATGACCAAGTTATTACTCTGGTCCTGAGCTGAGATGAATGAAAGCCCTCGGCACTGCATTCAGTATAACAAGAGGGGTCGCTTCAAATCAAAGAACAGAAAACAACAAATGCGCATCAAAAAGACTCACCCTGTAATATGAAACTCATCAGTCGTATCTATAAGCACTATCCCTTCTGAGCAAATTCTCCAGTAATTTCTTTCTTTTCCTAAGAAGTCCCCTGTGGTGCTTTTAAAAATCTCCTAAAATTCATAGATGTGCAAATAATATTGTTAAACTTAAAAAGTATGCAGCAACACAGGTTCGAATATTTGGAAGACAAACCGTATCCTCAACAGCTGCTCACTCTGACTTCCCATTTCTCCCTGAGTTGTCATGCCCCCCATGGCACGGTTAATGCCAGGGCTGACGGCCACGGTGAGAGATGGAAGACACGTCATTCGTAGTAAACATTCTAATCTGCCCAACTGGTAAGTCGTCTCGTAAAATAAACGGTCGAGGAACACAGAAGAATGTTTTGCCAAATCAAGACCGCTAAATTGTATTTGCTTAATGAAGCCCACATTAGGTATACCTGAAACTCCATATACAGAGCTCGTATTTCTTTCCTAGATAAATAACCCCCTTCTTTTCGATCTCTGAGACGCTGTTTAAAGAAGGAAAAGGACAAGGAATTCTACATGAGGTGACCAACATTTTTTCCTTTCCAGGTTCAATCAGTAAATATTTGAACAGTAGCACAATGGTATTTCTGAATTCTTTCTTTAGCCATCTAGCTAAATGGCACCAAGAATGACTTCACGTTTATCTCTTCACGGGCTTAGCACCTGTCCTGGGGGCCTCTTGGGAAACGTGCACCTGAGAAAGTCAGTTTGTGCTCTCACTTGGCTTACTGGCCTCTGGTTTGGGAATGAAAGCAAAAAAGCAAACATGAAACCCACCTAAAGTGATTGAATGTAACCTCTCTGCTTGTTTTTTATCCCTGTGTTTTGTCACCTGTGATAATAAACACTGCTTTTCTCATAAGGGAGAAAATAATATATAATGGGATGATAGATAAGCCACAATGATCAACATCACAATCAAACCCCTATTGATAGATTATGACAGAAAGAAAAAGCACCATTCTGTGTTTTGCATATTTCCTTTTCTTTAGGGCTGCTTTTTATGATTCCGTATTTCCTTTCTCTCCCTGATCAACACTAAAAATGGGAGGGGAAAAAAAAACACAAAACACTTTTAAGGTTTTAAGAAAACTTGTCAAGAAGGAAAATAAGACCAAGTTTCTGGTTAACCTCAGGGTAGATGAGACGCATTTCAGCGTCTCAGTGGTTAGCATCCGTCAGGAGCCTGGACTAAGAAAGCTGTTTCGCACATCATCAAAAGATGCCACTCTGCCCCTTTAGTCTGCCAGGCAGAGGAAGTGTCAGAATTCTGAATGAGCGCAGAGGGACATGAATGGAGCAACACGGGGAAGGCTCACTTTCTGGTTAGCGGTTAAACAAGGACAAGATAAATCGTGATAGTCAGGACACCAAATACACCACAATGACCTATAAAACACTATAGGTCACATTCCCTTGCCAATCCTGCAACTATTCCAAACCTCTGCCCCCGTGACAGTAAACACACTTTATTAAAACTGACAAATAACTTAGCAAAATGGATTGTATCTTGCTAGGAGACCAGATTTTTTTTTTTCCCCCGATAAGAAGAAACAGGGAAAGGAAATAAACAGTTATTTCACATTGATGAATACTTTAAAGTTATCAACAACTGCGAAGTCTATTGTGCTTTAAAACAGTGTTTTGAAAAATAAAGCTAATGCCTGTTAAGTGGATGTAAACATTTCCTCGTAATCCTACTTATTTTTTTTTTAACGACAGAAGCACAGGCTGGGAGCTGTAAACCTGAATTGAGATCCTTTACTTTCTTTAAAATTAATACTATATCCTTTTAATAAAGTAGGAGAAGCATTCATCAGCTGATGTATAGGGAACAATCCAGTTTTGCTCCTAAAAACAAAACTGTTGTCAATGGGAAAAACTGATGGTGAGAAGCTCAGATGAACTCAGACTGTCAGCCCCTTCCCTACCCCTGCCAGGGACTGAGTGTGTGTGTGTGTGTGTGTGTGTGTGTGTGTGTGGGTGTGTGTGTGTGTGTGTGTGTGTGTGATCATGTGTGGTGGCAAAACACTCCTTAGCTGTATATCCAAACAAACAAACCAGAGCTTGGTTCAATAAAGGAAAGAAACAACTTCCCACTGTATCCACAGCCGATGTTCTACTACAGTACTGGAATAAACCCACCATTCCTGTACTGCCTTGCTGTCTCCTGAATCATGAAACGTGATTGTGTTTAGTGTTAGAAGCAAATTCTGTGCATTCAGATAGGCTGACTAAACCTTCTATTTAAGACTGCAGGAAGATGGTTACTATTGTTTAATTATCTATTAATATCATTATTGTAAGGAAGGCAGAGATGATTAAAGTTTCACTGTGGTAGGAGAAGTACACATATTTAAGGTTGGAAAATGCAGGTTTAACATACTGTTTACTATATACTATGTACGATTTATAGTACAACGTGTGTACTACATATATTATATAAGATATGCATATACTATATATAGTTTATATTATATATATATAGTATATATACAGTATTTGTTTTCCATGGTCAAGTGGCCTCTGCTTACTGAACGGGGCTGTCTGACATCCCGGGTTAACTCTGCAGGTGTCACACTGTGGGGAGATGAAGACTTGCCTGCAATCACGAAGTAGGAAGTGGGCTTGTGCATACACCTTCCATCATATCTGACTTTCTGTTTAGACACTAGATAATCCATATAGTCTCCTTACTGTATTTTGAAAATTGGTTGATTTTAACCAATATGGTCCTCTACAGTTTACAAACAGGTTGTACTCCAGGAGTTTATCTGTAAGCCAGTTACTGTACTATATGGAACTTGAAGAGGATACTAATCTTATAAATGGTGATCAGATGCTCAAGATGGCCCATTTTTTTTATGGATTAAAATAGTGCTTATTTTAATCCATAAAATAACTGAAACTATGTATATCTGTCATTCAAGAACAACAGTTCCAATCAACCCTACCACCATATGGATAACTTAACAATAACATAAAAATATGAGAGTAATATATGGGCCATGTAAAATTACAAAGTCAAACCTTTAAAACAGTAGAAAATAGGATGTAAATTCTCCTTCCCCTTAAACTTCAGCCCCTTTCTTCAAGATGAACACTTAGAGATGTATACTAGCCCTTTACTGTGACAAATTTAATATCAAAATGAACAAATTTCCTTCTTCTTAAAACCTGTACAGTGGTATTATACAGTGGTCAGAATCTTTTTCTTTTTCTTTCTTTTTTTTTTTTTTTTTGGCTCACAAGTGACATGAAAAGAGGTTGAAAGAAAGATTTTATTTAGGGGAAAAGAGCAAAATTTGGAAGACTAAGGAAAAGGAGAATATGGATTAAAGGGGTGTGTGTATGTATTAGAGAGAAAAGGAGACACGGGGGGAGGGAGAAAAAGGAGAGACTACCTGTGATGGAATCCATTGCCTATCAACACAGGAAAGGGGGCAGTAAATGGGATGGCTATTTTGACAAAAAGGAGGTGGCTTATATTGTTCCATATTCTGGACACCAAATGGTACCAGGGCCTGGACAGCTGTGGGTTTCCTGGGTTGAGATCAAGAGGGTATAGGCATGAATCATGAACATGCACAGATTGTTTCCAGATCAGATGCTCATAGTTTGCAGAGCATCTATATTACTTACTGATAATGACAACTCATCAAACTATTCTCTCTGTTATAGTAACTATACACATATATGCATATAATAATTATATATGTATACATACTTATTATAAATGTATACAAAAAGTATATATTATATAACATTATACACATCTATACCTATAAAATATAATTCATATGAGTCATATATATATATGTCATATATATATATACTAAATACTGTGGATTGTGTAGTACTGTAGTATGTATTTATTGAAAAAAATCTGAGTATAAGAGGACCCGTGCAGTTCAAACTCATGTTGTTCAAGGGTCCACTGTGTATGTGTGTGTTTGTGTATATATATATATATATTTTTTTTTTCTCTTTTCACTACATCCTTCTTTGACTTGAAGGAATATTTTTCTTCTAAATTTTTCTAGAACTTTTCTGATAAAAAGAGAGCCACTCAACTTTCCAGTGACACTTTTATCACTAAAGCAATAGTAGTAAATGGGGGATGGCAATCAAGTGGCACTGAATAATTTTAAAGCACTTTCCATACCTTACCTCATTTAGTCCCAGAAACACCTCTAGAACACAGACATGGTGGATATAATCCCACCTATTTTAAAATCACTCATGAACACGGGTCAGGGAATATCAGTGTGCTCTGCAGTGTAGGAGTCTTGCATGGGTTACCCAGAGAGGAGAAACAAACACGGAAAAGCACGCACGTCCCTCCTCTGACAAAGAGCAGACTTTTCCACGGGGCTGGAAAGACCGCAGAAAATCACTGGGAGAAGTGTGAGTGAATGTGAATATCGCGTTATTTCTTAGCTCATTAACATAAATGAGTGAACACTGCTCTACCCCTCCCACTCCTTTTGGGGTGTTTCCAGTTCAGGGCAGGCGTCACTGAAGTTCATTTATTTGTTCAACAAATATTTACTGAAGGCCCATGTGTGCCCAGGCAGTGCTCTAGGTGCTTGGGGCGAAGACAAAGACGAGGGTCCGCCCTGGTGGGGATACGCGGCATTACACCACCACATCCTGTTGGAACACGTGGGTCAGAAGGTGATAAGCGCCCCACAGAACATCGGGTGAAACGAGACAGACGAGCGGGTGCAGGAGATGGGAGTGTTGGAGGGCGAGGGGAGAGGGGAGCAGTGCCAGACAGTGTGGTCACTCCGCTGAAACCTCTTTTACGAAAGGACAATCAACTGAAACTACGTGAGAATGGTCATTTTTCCTGATCACCAAAGTCATCAGTAATAGGTGGATATTGCAGGAAGTAACACATATACAGGACATCCATTAAAAGTATTATGTATAATTCTAGCATTCTGAAGTAAGCACCTTACTACTCAGTACATAAATACGCCTATACAGGTATGACTATTTTAAAAACATGCTGTATATACTATGACATTATATACACCTATACCTATCTGACAACTTTTATCTATTTTATTAACAATAAATAAAGAAGACGGTCTGAGAGGCTAAGTAACTTGGCTGACACCCCAAGTCAGTAACAGAGGCGATTACCACCACCTGTGAGTCCTGTCTTAGGACAAGCACAGGTGTTCTGGGGCACAACCAGGGTGCGGACAACCTGGTCATCAGGTAACATTCGCAATCCTTCCTATGTGGGGTTGGTGCCAAAGCTGCAAAGAAAAAAAAAAAAAAAAAAAACGCAATCGGGAATATCCTGTGTGTAAAGTAATCACATGAAATTCCACTCTGTAGTTCAGAAGAGTAAAAGCAAACTATATCATAACCAAGAGAAAGTATACAAATTCTTACAAACCATACATACAGTAACAACCCTTCTCTGGAAGGTGACTGAGGGTGACGGCCTGAATTTCCCAGTACCACCTGAAAGTCTAGGCAAATAAAATTCAGTCCCAGGAAAGTAACGTGTGACCTGCCCTACCCTCTATTTGATTTTAAAACACAACTAGGGTGTATCTCTCATTTAGCATTCTACAAATAGATATCAAAAAAAATACCTTGACGTCATGCTGTCCATGTTTAGAATGAGAACGTAATGTCAAGCTCAACAATCTGATGTAAGCTTTCGATTACAGTAAAAAAAAAAATTCATGGTACTGTTTCAGAATAAAACTTTCAACATTTATCAGGATTAAAATGACTGTTTTATATACGGTTTGAAAATAAAGGGATGAGCTCTCCTCAGCCACCTGAACTGAAAGTCAGGTGTGCTAGCTGTCTGTCTTTAAATTAATATTTTAATTAGATATTTTGCCCATGAAATCACCTTTCTTTCTTATCCTAATCTTGGCATGCACCGCTGACAAAAGATGTTAAATGCACTAGAAATCTCTGAGAAGTGGGCCTGATCCTTTTACCATCATCACCCTTTCAACCAGCTAAAACCATTATCCTGGCAATTCAACTAGAACCTAATGAAAACCTCTGAAGGACCTGCCTGGGGGTGGGGGGTGCCTGGCCGGTAATTACTTTCCTCCAAAATCAGCCTCATTCCTTCTTTTCAGCACCCTTTTACCCGGCTGAGAATTATCTTTCAGAATCTTTCTATCAACCTGACAACTTAACACTACCAAGTATTCACTTCCAATGTTTAATACTTAAAAAACTAGCAATCAAGCAAACTAAGTGTATACATTAAGAATATAACCTGTCATTTAAAAAAATATGTGACTTTATATTTTTTCATGGACAATAGTGATTTTTAAGGGAAGAGAGATACAGAGGTCTTGGGAAATACACTATTTTATTGTGTTGACACAGTTTCCTAGAGTTTCCCATGGCTTGTGTGTGCTGAATATTCACAATAGTTGTTGGTCTTTTAGGTAGAGAATATTAATCAAGCCTTAAAAGGAAGCAAGCGTTCAACCTCCCCATTTCTCGGTCTTGTTACATTCTATCTAGACCGTATTAACACCGTCTCACATATTAAGTCTTCTTGATGTGAGAGGGACTGTTCCACCGGGGTGACTTAATCTACCGATTACCCTGCTGACAAAACCTGCCACCGGCATCTCCCCATCTTAAGATAAGTACTCAGGACATACGTATTAGCACCTTCATTGTGACAGCTCCAGCAAATTGCGGGGATGAAGGTTAAACCGAATTGTGGGTCAGCCTCTGTATGTCGCTAATTAACATTTAGGAATGGTCTGAGCATGCTTCACATGGGAGACTTCCACTCTGGCCGCCAGAAGCACACCTTGGTGGTTGGGTTCAATAGCAAAGTTGTCTAATGTCATGAACCCTCAGGAAGCAGGCCACGCTCTTTGGTATATAACCTGCTGAGTCGTGTGGGACTTGATAAGGACAGTTAGTCTGACAGTCTTCCTACACCAGGAGCTGCCCCCTTCCCTCTGTCTGAGGAGCCTCTGGGGCCCTCAAGACCACCACCCTGAAGGAAAAGGACAGAGGTAAAAAAAACTGAGACCATTCCAGGGGTTTCATTTCTGGACCAAGGCAGCCCCAGGAACTGAGCCAAACTAGAGCAAAGGGAATGATGTGTTCCTGCTCTCCTGAGTTTGGAATAAAGGGGTTCTATACCAAAAGAAGAGATCTCCTGGACACACTTGGTCAGATTCCAAGAAATCTAAATCTAAAAGAAACCGTGTTTACGCGTGAAGTGCATGCCATCACTGTTAACAAGCGTGCCTTTGGGCGGGCTTGTTATTTTCCTGCGTCTCTGTGTCTCCATGAAACAACTATATAGCCAGGGAGAGCTGGCTAGGTTAACTGGTGCAGTCTGAAGCTACGGAATGCAGGCTTTTCATTTGTTCCTCCTTATATGTTGCAAATGATAATTTTATAAAAAAGGCTGAATTGTGTAGAGCAGTTTTAGGTTCACAGCCAAAGTGAGGGGAAGGTACAGAGATCTCCTACATGCTCCCTACCGCCCCCCACATATACAGCCTCCCCGTTATCAATGACCCCACCAGATGGTACATTTGTTATAATCGACGAACACACCATCACCCAGGGTCCACAGCTGATAATTAGGGTTCACGCTTGGTGGTGTACGTTCGATGGGTCTGGACAAATGTATAAGGACGTTGTATCCACCATTACAGAACCATGCAGAGTGGCCTCACTGCCCTAAAAATCCTCTGTGCTCTGCCTCTTCATCCCCACCTCCTCCAACCACTGACAACCACGAATCTTTTTACTGTCTCCATAGTTTTGTCTCTTCCGGAATGTGATATCGTTGCAACCACACAGTATGTAGCCTTTTCAAATTGCCTTCTTTCACTTAGTAAATGACTTTTTTTTTAAGCATGATTAACTGTACATTTGTTTAGTGACCCCTTACCTTGATTATTCAACTAAGTTATTAACTAGCTAAGACCCTCACAGTGCACCTTCAGAAACGTAAGGTTTTCCTACCCACAGCAGGGACCTCAGGGGATTATTACGTGTTTCAGATAGGGTGATGAATGCACAAGTGTGCTGGAAACTGTAAGATGTCACAGTACTCAGGGACTGTCATTATAATTAATTTTAATAACGATACCAGAAACATACTTATCAAGTTCTGTACTATTATCTCACATGAAAGATTGTAACTCCACTCAGTCTTATCAGGTTAAATGATCTGACTGTATACCTCAAGGCACATCTTCACTGTAAGACAATGAACTTCCTTTCAACATGGAAAAGGACAGCTGCTAAGTGTGCTTGTAAAAGGTCCTGATTGTAACAGGTGGCTGAGTACCTCTCCGTAGAAACACTCAGCTCCAAAATCGTACGTGGCATCTTCTCCTAAACCACCCTACTTGTGCCCCCTTGCGCTTGCCGGTAATGCCATGAGCCCATTAAAACACTCAGACTTTACGGTTAAACTTACTATTATCACTTCAGCTTTCAGTAAGCTACGAGCAACGTTACTCTTCAGTATGTTGTTTTTATAGAAGACAATGGCAGGAACTATACGAATATTAAACAGCGGGTGGTCTGGGGTTAACTAGTCAACCTGCACATCTTGGTAGAAAAGATTCAAAATTCCTAAGAGGTATCGGTTCCTCTGGGCTCCTGCAAGCATTTTCTCTGCCATTAGATCTGTAGAATCAACAAGATATTATCAACTCTTGTTTATTTGCTGGATAATTATAAACATTAGTCTGAAGATAATTCAAGAATTCTTTTGAGTTTTATTAACTACTATCTAGTCTTTGGAATCTTGAAAAATTATTACATACAGATGTAGCTTCAAATTTCTCTAAGCAAAATGGTCTTCTTAATGGGAAATACTTGTACAAAAATGCTGCTGGAGAGAAGACATTTTGCTGAGTAACATAAAATAATCAGATTCCGACCAAAAGCCAATTATCTATGTTGAACATTTGGTTTTTGTGTATGAAATTCCTTATTATTTTTAGCTACTAAGGAATAGGTTCTTAAATTTCCTAAAAAAGTAAAATAAACTTATTCAGTCAAGCTTAATTCAAGAAAGTATTAGTAACAGGAATTCCTGACCCGAACTGGTTTTAACTTAACTTCAACAGTGAAATGCTCTTAAAAGCAGTGATGGCTGGGATAATTATATTACAAATTAAAGAATCAACATTAATCAGAACACCACCCCCTCAAAAACAATTGTTCATTTGGGGATGTGTAATTCATTGTCCACATTTTCAAATACGGTTCCCTTCTCGGTTACGACAAGCACAATAAACCTATATGTGCTTTCCCTCTAATTGGACGACGTTTAATATGTATCATTTATTTATTGCTACATGATTAGCCTGCCCTATGCCACTTAGGTTTTACAGTTGTAGTCTGATAGTATGCTACTTTTCCTTTCCCTTCTTCACCTGAAATACCACTACCATTAAAATAAATGGTCTCTGGATGAGGGGAAAAAAAGGATAAAAATATCTGGTGAATAAACAACTCTACTTATTTGGGACCCTTTCTCTATCCATTTCAATTTTAAGTGATTCAAAATCCTAAACACAGGTCAACCACAGCAGCTGTCGAGATAACCCAGCACCACTCCCTCACCTCTTCCCAAACAAGGGGGGGGCTTTCGACTCTACTTTGACACCAGCGTACTTGGCTGGTTTCTTTAAAAAGTCTATAGACTTCTTGCAAAAAGGATGCTGTTCATATGACAGCAGTCACGGGAGTTCAAAACAGAGAAAGCCTCTTTCTCCCCTTTGTTGTGGTGTAGTTGTTACTGTAAAGTGACAGAAGCAGGATGCTGCCGGTTGTCAGGATAGCAGCTGGTATTAACCAGGTGCACATGACCTGGTGACATCAGCTCGTTTAATCTCGCGACAGCCTACTGAAGGTAGATACCCTGTTCTTTTTTTGAAGAAACTCAAGCTCAGAGTGGTATCAGATGGCAGAAAGTTAGCAATACTAGGATAATTTCTTTATTTCCGAGCTTCTTATAGTAACACATCTTTTTGCGTGGAGCACTTCACGGTGGCCCCCTAACACCTGCCATTCTGATACTACACACAACGGTCACACCCTGAGTGTGTCCACCGCCAGGAGGAAGAACAAATACTGGAAATTGCGAGAAGACTAACTTGGGTTGATGTTATTGTTTTCACTGACCCCGGGGAAGGCTGAAAAGTGTTGAGATGTTGAGTGACTTGCTAGCTTCCAGAGATGTGAGGTTGCAGAGCAGGGATTTAAACCCACGTCTGTCCTGTTTCCGAGCACTGTTCCACCTCCTTCCAGCTCTGCTTTCTCACTCTCAGGACTGGAACCGAGGCTGATACGCAGAACAGTCAAACCCGGATGATTTGAGCCTCCATAGGAGGGCGACGCTGCACAAACGGCAGCCGCCGTCCTTCGGCATCTCGGGACACAGCAAGATGGCGGCTGCTGAATGTGCAGAGAGCGGCACACACATGGCTCCGTTTTCAGACATAGGGAGGGATTCATGAATAAGCAAGTGAATGAGACACTGAAATGTAACTCTTCCCAGGACAGCACTGTCGGAGTAAGGGACGGGCAAAATAAGAAGCTTGGAAGAGCAGGAACTCAGTCCATTCACACATACACCTCTGCTCCCCCAAACACTCGACTGGACCAGGTCAGCCCTTGCTTTTCGTTTACTCAGACGCTGGCTTAGACATGCCTCAGACTCTGAGCTGGCTCTGTTTTATGGAATCCAGCACTTTCTCCTTTTTTGAGGTATAACTTAGAATAAAATTAACAAATCCGAAGCGTGTACCTTGATGATAGATGTACACACCTGTGTAATGGCCACCAGGTGGCTCCCTCCTGCCCCTCCCACCCTACAGCCCCTCCTCTCAAGGCTGGCCTCTGTTCTGCCCTCTGCCACTACAGGTTAATTTTGCTAAGTTTTGTACTTCACGTAATCGGAATACAGTATGTATTCTCTTTGAGTCTTTCTTAAAAGTTATTATTTCTGTGATTCATCCATGTTGTTGTGTGTATTAAAATTTGCCCTTTTCCACTACTGTGTAGTGTTTCATTGTAGGAGCGTGACACAACTTATGTGCCCACCGTACTACTGTAGATGGATACTTCTGTTCTTTTAGGGAAGCTGACACTTCTCAACTGGACAAACCCAAGTATTGTGTATTGTCTTTCTTGTATCTTTGGAACCTGTACAGTTGGATTGACTTAAAGCTTCCTTGAACGATTTCCAAGACTAATCTACCTTCTAATGAAACCTGCTCTTCAGAAAATATTCCATACGTTGCAGAGTGGTCTTGGTGTTTATTCCTGAGGTGCTCAGAAAGGACTTCTGAGGAGTATTTTAAGTACTGCTCAAACATAATTCCGTCAAGGTTACAATGGGAGGCTAACAAAGAGATAAATAGTAGAGCAGACACCTGAGGAAAGAAGGAGCCGTATAAACATTCAATGGAAAAGAAAGCCTGGACATAAAATACAGGCCTGACCAGTACGACCTGCCATTCCCTCCGGCCTTACCTTCGCCTCTCCCCGACAACACCTTCTTTTCCAGCATCAGAGAGAGACGGTGCGAAACAAAAGCATTTTCCAGATTGGCGCTTGCTTTGGGAGCACCAGGAGTTTTCCTTTCTCAAATCTTTCTAAATGGTATTACACTTTAACACATATGACTTACGGTCATTGCTATGAAAACCCATTAGGTGTACTTTCTGCCTCATGGGGCATGTCAGCTCCTCTCTCCACGTGGGCGGCCTGATCTTGCTTCCTGAGCAGTTATGGGGACCACCAAGACCACAGCAACGGGGCCATGAAGAACCAAGAGATGCTTCCCTGAGGTCGGCCGGAGTTGAGCTAGTGGCCCCCAGGGAGAAGGATTAAGATGAGGGTTCATACCCCAGTTCTGAGTTTCCCACTGTCATTTTCAGGAGATTTCCAAGGCTAGCATGGACTTTTCCCCCCAAAGCCAATCACATTCCTGGAGACCAACGGTTTAGGGGTTCAGGAACAATTAAAAGAGGTCTACACATACCACCTGAAAGTGCTGGGATGCAGGATAGGCGTTTTGGGAAAAAAGCTTCACTTAAGTTCTATCTTTGGCCTCCTTAAGCCAAAGTGCTCCTAGAGTCACTCCAGGAGAGGGCCAAGATTCCAGTGGAGCCAACCACTCATAATCTGAGTCCCAAACAGCAGCCCAAACTCCAGTGTAGGTCCTTCCACCGAGGGGATTCAGCAAAGACGCTAAGCCACAAAGTTTAAGCTGGCGTGTGGACCACGTTAATTTGAAACCAGATTTCCACGACTGAGGGAAGCTTTCAAGAATTCACTACCGCTGATCAAATTAAACCGGCCTGTAGGCGTCAAGACCAAATCACAGCAGTGACCACAGTGATTTCTGGTTAAAAATGGGGGTAGGATGACTCATATTTTGATTGAAACAAACAAGCGAACCCTGACAACAGGAAAACTTCTGCCGCCTCTCCCTGCTCTCCGAGCCCTCGCGCCTCACTCCCACTTCCTATGTGAGCCCTCGCCCCTCGTTCCCATCTCCTGTATGAGCCCTCACTCCCCAGCCGCACGTGCACGTGAGCTTGTTGTGCCCACTGATTGCTCAGTGACACGTGGATCTGAAGTGACTCGTGTGAACGAGTGTCACGGGACTCTGAAAAAGACAAGGTGCTATGCTGCACTCTCATACACTACCCCTCAGAAAGCACTGGCTGATATAAATACACGACCCCCTAAAGATGAAGCAAAGTGAGTCAGCCATCCTCCGGTGGCTCAGAGTGATGCCGTGGCCCCTCCCCTCACTGATAGAGAAATCTCTCTTAAAATGATTATTTTTTTTCCCCTTCAAATTGTGAGTAAAAATTCAACATTGCAGAAGAAAAAGTCAGTCCTGAATGACATGCTTTTTATAACTCGTGGCAGCCGAGTGAAAGGGGATAGGAATTTTCCACTAGCTTCCATTGGAATGGACGTGCATGCAAGGCAGCAGGGTTAGGGAGACGGGGGCAGACCTACAGAGCTGAAACTAATTATGGGAAAATGACTCAAGTCCCTCGTACTTTTACCACAAGCGTTTGAAGAATCACACTGAACATTTGGTGTTCAAGTAAGCTGGGCTTCTCCGTGCGCCATAAAACGAGTTCAACTTTGAACGAATGAGGGTGGCAAGCGTGCAAACTGTAAATTACACGCAGAAATGGACCACGTTACTTTTGTGAGACTGGCACGCATTCGGTACTTGCACTACACCACCAAAAACACATCGGCCTGAGGCAGCCACGCCGTCCACAGAACACACGCACCGTGTGCTCTAAGAAGCTTTCTCCCCCAGTGCACGGTGCTTACAAAAGTCGTCAGCCTGAAAGCAGACACCGGGCCAAACGACAAGCTTGCGAGAAGCGTGGCTGTTTTTCTGAACGGTTTCTAAGGTTGGGAGACTATTCAAGTACACATCTTGATCAAGATCTTATATGATTTACTAAGTCTTTTTGATTTACTGGTTTTCCAATAAATATTATCAAATCATAGGGCAATTAAAGGCAGTATCTGGATTGGGCTTACACCCTACCAAACGCAAGGGTCCATACAGGATGTTCTAAAACTCAAGTAACCCCAAATACTTATGGACTCTGTTTGCCAGTTAGGCACTGCCCAGCTTCTCAAACTTCGGAATTGGGTCGGACACTGCCACCCCCATTTTAAGTTCCATGCTGACTCTTGCAGCGCTCTTGCTTTTAACAACAGCAAACCACTAAAAGCCCAGCTTTGCCCAGTGGCGCCATCTAAGAGTGTTGAAGCTGAGCTACTTTGGGCTACTAACCCTTCCAGTAGCTGACAGATGTTAAATACTGTGGGGTCCCCTTGAATATCTGAGCTGTCCCCAGTGTTCTCAGGAGTTTGCTGAGGGACCTGGGGAGGCTTGGCACACAGCTTGGGAACCCTGATTCACTTGTCCCATTTGATGTTCAGACGAACGTAGCACAGAATGCATTTATATACTCATTTTACCAATGAGAAATCTGAGGTTAAAAAAGCTGACCTGGTAGCCAGTAAGTATGCAGCTGAGCTAGGATTCACACCCAGGTGTGTCCGAGTCCCAAAACTTGTGCCATAATGATGGCCCTACAACAGCTTCAAAAATCACACATGTCACTTCTCTCCAACCTGAATCCAACACAAAGCGACTTTATTCAAGTTCTTATAATGCTGCTGAAAAGCAAGAGCTGCTTGAATTGGAATAACTCTAAATACAATGACGTTCAATAGATTAATTCATTTATTTTACTTTTCTCAGAGCAATTTTGTATTCATCCCAATGGGTAGCACAGCTATTCAAAGGATAAATCACTTTCTTCCTATACTTGAAGCCACTGAACTCCATCAAAATTGCAACCCATGACTCAGACATTTATTTATTTATTATTTATTTTTAGACTAATGGGAACTGCATGAATTCTTTCTCGGTCTTCCGAGAGCAAATGCCGTTTATGCTTGACCCGGAAAGAACTGAGCTTCGGAACGTTAAATTACTAATTTACCTAACTGAGTACTTTTAACCCTCTTTGGGCAGCTGGAACGGTTTAATCTACACTCTCGGCAGTCACTTTAAAACCACTTTTTCAAAGTTCATGCCTTTAGGCAGTACTTAGGTACAACCCGAGGAAAGCTGCAGACAGAGGCAAATAAAACCACTCATAGTAACTAGGGTTGTAGTGTCACGGCAAAAGTTATCAAACATTTCATTTTTAATGCCCTTGCCTTTAAAAGTATTTTTATCGAGGTCTGAAACACAAGGAGTGTACACAGTGTACTAACCTCGAGTTGACAGCCCCGTGAACTTTTAAAATATGCATTTACTTGTGTAACTAGCGCTGGGGTCTAGATATAAAACATTTCCCGCACCCAGGAGGTCCCCTCATGCCCCTTCCCCATGAATAATCTCTCTTGCACACGCCTAAACGCCTCCCAGCCAGAAACCATTATTCTGACTTCTGTCACCGCCCACAGGTTCGGTCCGCTCTTGAACTTGATATAAACGGGATCATACAGGAGGTGCTCTTTTGCATGGGTTCCTTTTGCTCCACAGGCTGCCCGTGAGGTGTTTAATTGTACCACTGATCTGTTATTTAAAACAATTGAGATGTAGTGCACTAACATATCAAACCAGTCCCCACGGGGCAATATTTACAAGTCAAAATAATAGTCTATTGTGAGAAAGAAAGCAGTGAAAAGTGCTCACAAAGGAATATTATTTAGCAGTTTCAATTTGGTATCATATGCTTGGCCACAAAACATTCCCAATCCTCATGATTTGGGCAGCTCGACAGGTTTTATATTGAGCAAGTTAGTATGTAAGAAAGGTTCATTTCACGACAAGGTGTAAATCTATATGGGTGCCTATTTATTTATTTTAAAAGTTTATTTCTTTATTTTCGGCTGCGTTGGGTCTTTGTTGCTGTGCGCATGGGCTTTCTCTAGTTGCGGCGAGTGCGGGCTACTCTTCGTTGTGGTGCACGGGCTTCTCACTGCGGTGGCTTCTCTTGTTGCAGAGCACCGGCTCTAGGCGCACGGGCTTCAGTAGTTGTGGCGCACACGGACTCAGTAGTTGCTCCGCGGCATGTGGGATCTTCCCGGACCAGGGATCAAATCCGTGTCCCCTGCATTGGCAGGTGGATTCTTAACCACTGAGCCACCAGGGAAGTCCCTGGGTGTCTATTTAAATGGATTCCTTCTCAGGGTGAAATTTTATTCAAAAATTAGGATGATAAGTAACTAACCACGTAGAAATATAATAATGTGCATTTAAGGTGACATCTTCACTTTATGGCCAAACTTTGCAGCTCTATTCTTACTTAACCACTGGAGAGAAAGTGACTTCCCTACACATGAATGACATGCCGCTGAAACAAACGACTGAAATAAACTCCCTCTAAAAATGAGTCAGAAACAACACCGTCCCTAGAACTGGTATTGCGTAAAGAGAAGATTGATACAACATACATTTTGTAGCAAGACACTCTTATTTTGGGTCTGGAGGTCTTGGAAGACGTAATTAGAAGGTCACTGATTTGTCCAAAGTCATCACCACTATTTGCAGCTCCCGGTGGAGGTTCTCTTCTTGTGGGACCAAACTTCAGCCGTCCGCAGCTCTGAGGGCCTGCGAGCCACAGCCAGATGGGGGACATGTGTAAAGCTTCCCCATGGCCTTCCAAAGTGAACTGCAGTCCCAGCTGGACTAGCAAAATATTTCATTGGTGAACAGTAAATACTGTGATATATACTCGATACAGTTATCAAATTTCAGATCAAGAAATAAAGATGAGTTATAATTAGTAAAAAAAAAAAAAAGAGCTGTACTATTCTATTTGCCACTTAGTTTGCTCATTGAATATTGTTCTGCTTTTGTTGCATCGTTTTCGATTAGAAAAAAATTTTTTTTTCTGTTGATCAGGTTTAAAATAAGTGTTAAAATGCTTAAAAATGCACTACAGCTTTAAAGAGGAATCTGCAAACAGCCTAATTAAACAAATAATCTGTATTTCTAATGTGAGTTTAAAAAAAGGACTGATCACTTTTAAGTTTCTTTGCTTTTGCAAAGCGTAGGCAAGTAATACGATTCCTTAGAGTATGCGCACACAGGCCACTGAATTATGTAAACAAATATAAAAATATGAAAACTTTTATAGCTTTTAAACCCTTGAGAGGACTGAACCAGAGGTCAAATTAGAGATAATCTAATATGTTAGAAGAGGTAAACTCTCCCTCCTAAATGGTTCAGAAAAGCATGAACTTTAGCTGCTATACAATCATAAAATTAAAAAAGCTGCAGCTACAGCTTTATGAACATGAAAAGCAAAATGAACACACTTGTCTAAATATTTCCCAGCGTTGTTACTGCAGCAAGTCTGACTACAGCGCGATGCTGAATGAAGCTCTCCGTTTCCTCACCACACACAAGGCACCGTCACACACACTCGGCTCTTAGAAATGTCAGTCAGTGGAGAGGGTATACACATACATGTTGTATCCATTTATTCAAATCCACTGTAAAGTAGATAGAATGGTTTTGGGGCAAGAGAACATGAACAGTTCAAAAGAGAGCTACCAGCCGTACCGAGAAAATACCGTAAGAACACATCTTCGCTGACGGTGGGTCAGGAGTACACCATCATATACAAGGGATGGAATGCTTGATCGCCGTTTTCACGCAAATCAATCTAGTGTACTTTGGGCACCCTCCAGTAGTATCCTCGAGGTCTCTCCGTTGGAATTCTCTCCACCTTTTGCTAGCAGAGGAGATAGAGCAGCAGAGGGGCTTGGCTGGAGTCTGTTCTGCTGTGCGGCGCTCAGCGGGGCGTGCAAGGCCCAGTTCTGACATTTCTCAAGCATTCCCATCTGCATTCCCAACGCCTCCCCCCATTCTTTTAAAGAAACAACACAAGCTTCCTGGCTTCCTTATAAAAAACTAGTTTGTCTTGAAAGTATCTTCAAGACAAAAATCATTTAAATTCTTTAAGTCTCTTCCCTTTCATAGCCATCTAGTATAGTAATCATGACAGTGTACCTTTATTTCACGTTAAAAAGAGAAAAAAAAAAAAAGAGAGAGAAAAAAATCTGCTTTTGCTCCAAAGATGATCACACCATCTTGTCCCTAGAAATCTACCCAGGATTTTTGCAAACCCACAGAATACAGAAAGAGCAGAAATGGGACAGGCATAAATAACCTTTGTGATCTGAATACTTCATCACGGAAGTGAAAAAGTAACACTGTTAACACTTGGTAGCAAAGTTTTCAGGTAAGCACGGGTACACGGGTGCAGTGGTAAGAGTCCTGGACTGGGCATTGGGTCACCAGGGTTTTAATTTTCACTCCGCTACCAGCTAACACTGTGATCCAGGTCCTAGAATCCTCATCCATATAATGAGAAAGTTCAGCAATGTTATTGATTTCCAAAGCCTTCCTCCCCACCCAGCTTTTGAAGGTCTGTCACCCCACAGCCAGGTGACAATGGATGGATATATCTGTATCTACATTTATCTCCACAACTGAGGACATATGTATGTTTATAAATATGTATATTCATAGATATACACATAATGTTTCAAAAGATTCTGCCTGCCGCAGAAAGACACTGAAATAATTTACTTACCTTATTTTTTTCTCGGTGCACCTTAATTTCAGACAGGCAAGAACACTTTCGTTTCATTAAAAAAGAAATCCTCGGTATACTGTAATCTAAATTAATCAAGTCTCGTTCCCAGAGCTGAATTTCAACGGCTCCCATTGTAATAACTGACAATTCAGTTCCTTTTATAAACGAGAGAATAGTCGTATGTTCCCTTTCTACCTCTGTAGGAAGCATCACTTGCATGTCCTAGGCTGAGAACAAAATATCCCAGGCACCAGACCAATGAAGCAGTCTGCAGAATGTCTTCTGTGCCGTCGGGCATTTGCTGAGGTTGAAGGGACGTTCTCCCAACTGCTTTGGCCTCTGCTAAGCTCATGTTTCACCCTCTGCATATGGCGATCGGTGATCGTGGCCTCGGTTTTGTCTCCGGCTCCACCCTTTCTCCAATCTGTTATAAACACTGACACTTTCAGGAGAGCTGCTTTCACGGCCGCTCTCTCAGCAACGTTACCAAACTGCACATGCCAGGGCTTTAACCCAATGATCCCACACGACCTGGGGCCTGGAGCCGCTCACCTTGGCCTCACCTCCCATCACAGCACAGTCAGGTCCACGGGGCCGCGGGTGAGGCTGTGAGTGCTCCGACCTGGGGTTTCTGGTCTGCGAATGAGGCCCGGGGTCGCCCCTGCTCCCAGGGAACACGTGGAGACCACGGCCAGTCCTCTGGGCCCCCCTCTGCCAGCCAGTCCCACAGGGAGCAGCCAGTGGGCTTCAGTTCCCTGAACGCCCACTTCCCGCCTGACCCCCAGCCATGGGGACGCCGGTGCACCCGCGGGCCCCTGGGGCACAGCACGCAGCTGGGGAGCTGATGCCGTGGTCGCCCTGCCCCGCGAGGGATGGGAGTGCGCTCTCTCTTGCCCCAGGCGGAAGGTTCTGAAACACATTTCCTACGGATCCTCAGAAGGTCCTGTGGGATTTCTCACCAAGGCCACAGCGGTGGTCAAGGGTGTCCACAGCGTGTGTGCCTGCCTCCTCCACCCAGCTTCCCTCGCTTGTCCCCCTAGGCTGCTCCCTGGGACCACTTCCTAAGTAAACTTCCTGCATGTGTGCCTTTGTCTCGGGCTCCGCTTTGGGGGAAACCCAAGCTAAGGCAGCATGAGAATCAAAGGAGATTAAACATATACATATAGGTACACATGGGAAGATAGATGAGATATAGATGCAGATACAGACAGGCATTTTACAGGTGTCAATTGCTATCACTAGCCTGGCTGCATATAAGGGTGTATATGCCCTAACAGCATCCACTGCATTTTATTTGCTCCTTGACTTACAAGTATCTGTGAGCGCTGTGAACCAGAGCTCTAGCACATACTTGGGTAAATATGTATGTACGTTAAGAGCCCTCTTAAGAGCTGTATCTTGTGTAAAACATGACCCCTCTTCCTGTATGAAATGCCCAAACAAATTTATGTTGCTATACCAGCCTCATTATGCCTGCATACATTTAAAAGGGATGCTACTGAGGAAAAGTAGCCTTTTTATCAGTAGGAAATGACGGGAACATTTTGAGGGGAAAAATACATTTTCTCCTTAGAGTTTGGAGTGATGGTAAGGGCAACATACAAAGAGGCAAAGAGATAGTGTATGGGATAAAAAAAAAAAAAACCAATTAAATAATGAAAAGGAATATATAGTTACACCCACAAATAAAAGCAAAGACATTTGACTTGATGGAGCACAGATACACTGGTGAGCTCAGATTATTTACAACTTTATCTGTCCCGGGGGACAAGCTGTGAACTTCAGTACAGCGGCAACCAGTGACTACGGTGCTGCGCCTACAACGTCTTCCAAGTTTACAGTCAGCCCAGGGCACACTTTTAGTCTCTCTGTACTAGCGGAAATAGGAACGGGGTTATCTAGACACAGGATCAGATAACAGAATGTCGTTCACAAATGATAAATAGAAAAAAGTGAAAACTAGGTCAGAACAAATTAGTTATAGGAGGTGCTTGAATGATCCTCTGTGGGGTGGGGTCCATGTAGTAGTTATGGAGGACAGAAGCAGGTGTGCTTGTTAACCACCCAGAAAACCTGTGCTGTCAGGGCCTTGCTTCCCTTGATATCCTGTCTGCCGGACCCTGGAGAGGACAGAAAGTGCCAGAATGGAAGGCAAGTGGCTTTGATATGGGCTCTTCTGGGAGACATGAACTCAAGTATGGCATCAATACAAAGAGGACATGGGAAGAGTCCCCAGCTCATGGGGTATTTGCGCATCATCTCCAAAATGTGGAGCAATGCATTTGCCCCTAGTCCCCTGCAAGGTTTGAGATGACAAAGGTTTGCCTGAGACGTGCATCTCCCAGCCTTTCCCCCTTTAACATCTGCATCTCTCCTTAAACACTGCTGAGGACACAACGGCTTGGGCAGTCAAATGTCCAGATTAGTAAACAGAACAAAACAAAACCTTATATGGAGGGAGAAGAAAGCCCAGTGTTGCCACTTTGCTGTCTGAAGACCTCCAAAGATGTTTTGTTTCCTCATGACAGGGAACCAAGAACATTAGGTCATAAGCCTTCCAAACAGAATATCCCTTGATTTAACGATCTTGCACTCACGTTTCCAAACTAATTATCGGAGCAAATGCTTTGCTCGTTGTTACTAGTGCGGATGGCTGGAGAGTGGCTTCAGGATTGCTGTATCCCAAGCAAAGAAGAACGTAAGCCTGTAGTATTAGGAGGTTTAAAAAATCAATGAGACAAAAAAGAAATGTTTTTGATATCAAATCGCAACACACAAGGACGTGGGGCTCTTTGAAGAGAGCGGGCAATGGTGTAGCACCTGACTGCAGAAAGGGCAAGGCCTCCTGGCAAAGGAGATGCAGACAAAGGCCGGAGGGATGAAGCAGCCTACGTGGTCTGGCACATCCAGGAGGCAGGTGAGCACAGGACGTGAGGCAAGGAGATTGCAGGGCACAGGCCAAGAAGGGTGTGTGCTGCACTTTGCCTCACAGGAGCAGGTGCAGTGCAGTATGTGAGCTGCAGGGGGATCAAGCTGCACCGATGCCCTGACCCTCAGGTGGGATGGAGGCAGAGTTAGGGGCTGCGTCACAACCCAGAAGACAAAGGAGGGCAGACCTTGGTGGGAAGAAGGGATCAAGTCAGAGGGATTAGTGAGGTAGGAAAAAACAGCTGTTTTTGGGGGGTGTGAGTGGAAGAGACAACAGTTATAGTATCTTGTTTCCAAATTGAAATGCTATAGAATAAAATGTTTCCAGTGAAACCTCAAGTTGTTTGTTAACTTCCTAGGGAAATTAGGTTATTCAGATGGACAAAACCTAATGAACTAAAAGGCATCAGGACACGGAGCTTTGTTGAAGTAGAAGTGATCTCTCAACCAGGACCTATATAGTTGGTAAGGGACCAACACCAAAATCTCGAAGTTAGGGATGATTTTTGTATACTATCTATGTTCTCAACCAGGATCTATATAGTTGGTAAGGGACCAACAACAAAATCTTGAAGTTAGGGATGACTTTTGTATACCATCTATGTTTTCCTTTCCCCAGCCAATTCTGAGATTACTTTCCTTTTGGTACAAAAAGTGATGATGATAATCTTGGTGAAAAGGAAGATGGCCAGGGAAACATTTTAGTGTGTAATCAATCTGCCACAGTTGCTTCGTAAATGGACTTATTTTTCCTGTCAAATTATTTTTCCAAATGTTTGGGGAGTAATGAAAAACCTCAGGACATATCTTACATTGAAACAAATATATATGTCTATGTTGTGTTAAAATATCTTCTTCTGGCTGCTTGAATTTCAATGCGTTGCCAACTTTTAAAAGATGGTGTTTAGGGTGTAATTCTTTTTAGCGAATAAAAAAATAACATCAAGCGAGAATCTATGCAACTATAAGCATAGCAATAGGCTTACGAGGTTCATTTAAGTTTGGATAATCCATCTGAACCCGAAGGAAACAGAAACAGCTCAAGGACCCACACATGGAAGCGTGCTTGGACCATTAATTAAGACGAGGACAAAATGAACGTCCACACAATTCTTTCTAACTTGTAACGGGAACCTTTCCGAGGCACTTGGACCCACAAGTGAGAATCGCTGCCTAAATCTTCAGACATGAGGGCAACGTCAAACATTCCTTCAAAATATGAGTGTGCGAAGCCACCCATGTGAAACGAGACAGAACCATATCCCTCCCTGGGGAGGCTCAAGTGTCTTGGAACTGTTTTGATAAGAGTGGCTAAGCGCAAACAGCAAGGACGGGAAACGTTTGCAGGAGGAGAGTGGGAGCAGGGCGCTGCCAGCGAGAGGAAAGGCCTCATTTGCTTCGTATTCTTTCTTGTACTAAGACCTCCTTATACTAGACTGAACTTTCATTGGGTCGATTTCTATACTGCTGGGTTTCAGTTGCAGACAATTAAATACAGGAGATACTAAACAGAAAGACGTTTTTAGGCAACAAACTAGAAAAGAACTAATTTGTCAACTTCAAGAGTTGGGGGAATTTCAAAGCACATGTATCCGTGTGTATCAGCCAAACTGGCTTCATTTCTATATTTGGTCTTATGCTCAGGCACATGCCGTAATTTAGGGAAAGCCTGCATTAAATGGGAAATTTTCACACTACGTAATGAATGTTCAGAGTCTTTCTCTCTAAAAATTACTACTAGTCTTTGGGGTGAAAACTACCCATTTGTCATGTCCCAGGAGATAAAAATCGTCACTGGTAGTCTTCAAATCTAGGCTTTTCTATTAGTAAAAATGACTCCCCCCCCCGCATTCCTTAACTGTGTGGTAGGTGGTCTATCTTTTTCTTTAAGGCACTGAGAAGCTTGGACATTGGAAGGCACGCTCACATCAATTTTGGGATGTACCACTTTTGGCTGTTAAAAGGCAGGAAGTGCGGTGTGCCCTCTGGGTTGAACTACCAGTCTGCTCCAGGCACCCCAGCCCAGAAGTGCCCATGTGAGACTGGGCACCTGTGGTCCATGGAAAGAGATGAATACAGTAACTGAGACATGGAAGCAGCCAACAAACATCAACTAGAGTTATTGTGGTTGTTACTGCTGCTACCGTTTCTGGGATTAAGTACATTCTTAATTCTTAGAGTACTCAACTGTCATATCACCCATCTCTCTTAAAACCTTAATTTAGGGCTTCCCTGGTGGCACAGTGGTTGAGGGTCTGCCTGCCGATGCAAGGGACGCGGGTTCGTGCCCCGGTCCGGGAAGATCCCACATGCCGCGGAGCGGCTGGGCCCGTGAGCCATGGCCGCTGAGCCTGCGCGCCCGGAGCCTGTGCTCCGCAACGGGAGGGGCCACTGCGGTGAGAGGGCCGCGTACCGCAACAACAACAACAACGAAAACCTTAATTTAATTTCGCTGCGTAGCTAGTTAATAAAAGGGTAACAAGGGTTACCCTTGTGTGAAAGCACAGATCTTGTTGAGAATCAACGCAAAGTATCTAATACTTGATATTCCTGTTTGTGTTTTACTTTTCTCTCAAAGACTTCAGTTAGTTAGCAATTGGGTCAGTATCATATAGGATTTTACTTTTTTTAGTTGTATATATTATATAAAGAAACTATATATGTATATACTATATATAATATCTATATACACACATCATGTGTATACACAGATCTGTAACTTGCTTCAGTGTAAGATTAACCTCCTCTCTGCAACATACCATACACATATACTTTCACACACACATAACTCGTACACAGACTTTGTCATCCTAAAAAGCCGAAAAAATAGTGACTTAAAAAGCATTTATATTCTATTGTTTTCAAGCTTAGAGAAAGATATGGCCATAAAGTTAAGAAATTTTATTTTAAAAAATTAGGTCTTTATGTCTTAAAGTTCTTGAGTCTAATTTTAAATTGGAACTTGACTTTAGAATGTCAAATTATAAACAATCCTCTCATGTGTCTTGTTGATTGTAACCACATTTGACTCATTAGTTCTACAGTCGGGGTTGAGGATGATGAAGGATTCATTTTCCCCTTCTAGTTATCCAATTTAGAGCGAAACAAGATAGAACCGTTTTTATTTAGCCCTTAAGTACTCAAATCAACAAGAAGATTAAGACTACTAGTTTGTAACTTATTACTTCAGAGTATGTACTTAAACCAAACCCCAGCTTAAGTATATCTTTAATAGTTCGAAACTTCCCAGAATAAGTCTTTCTAAATATTATCTTTGCTGGGTGTTAAGAGTAACTAAGACAACTCTTCTGGATGACTTACATAGCTTTAACTTTAACCTCAAAAATTCCATTATTCCCATGGTAGTGAGACAGAGAAAGAGAGAGGGAAACAGGGAGCAGACAGGGAGGGAGGGAGGGAGGGAGGGAGGGAGGGAAGGAGAAATTACGAACTTCTGTCCATGAGCTGTTTTATATCATGTATTTAAATTGTAAAAAGTTACAATTTTTAAAAGGCGGGGGAAAGGAAAAAGGAAAGAATGAATTAAGAAAGAAAGACCACAACCGCCAAAAGGCCTGAGCTAGTTAGTACTAGCTAGTTAATAAAAGGGTAACAAGGGTTATCACACTTCAGATTATATGAAGTCTATATTATACATGTTTGTTGGACTGCCAAGGAGTAGTACCTGATTTTTTTTCCTACGGCGGTCTTTTCTATTTTGACCACTTCTCATATTGAGAAGTAAAGGCTTCAACTACAAGATTTTACAAATGATCAGGATTCTAGTAATTGTCAGGTTTCATGCTATATTTGATCTGCTCAAACCAAGGGAGAACCAGGGGGTGACTGTGAACCATCAAGATAACCAGCACGGAGGGAGATGGGCAGTGCATGGGATGGAGGCGATGCAAACCAGCATGGAAACAGTAACCCTACAGCTCTCACACTAACCCCGACCCTGCACCACCACTCCGGACACAGTGTGTAAGCTGCACCAACAAAGAAGCCCTTGATTGTCGGGGGAAACTCGACCCTGTCCGTTCCATTTTCTCCCTCTTATAGGCAGAAGCATAGAATTACCCAGGGGTTAACACTTCAGGAGAAATAAGGTTTGATGACTAGCTCTATGCGTGGTTTCTCTGCAGAGAATGATGAGCTGTAAAGAAAGGCACTATAAGCAGATTTTGTTTTTAAATAAGCAGTTTGATGACCAACTTTCAATTATCCAATTTAATAAAAAAGTTTTTTTGAGTTATAACTATATGAAAAAGAAATGAAAATAAAAATAAGGTTTCTGTCCTCATGACCTTATAGTTTAGACCAATGACTAGAATTGTGGCTCCCATGATTGGATCGTTAAGAAAAACAAAGAAAGGAAATGAAATTTTAAGTACCTAGAGTCATACATGCACAATGCCTCTAAAAGCAGAGCTTAATTAATCCTTAAAACACTCCTCTGACCAAACCGAAACCCTATTATATATACGAGGACACTGTGGCCCTCCCCAAAGTCGAGCAACTTACCTAGAGTCCAAGGAAAACAGGGGAGCAGGTGTGCACAGCCTGAAGCCCACATGTTCCTTCCCACACACCTGGCTGGCCTGCGTTTGTATTCTTTTTTAAATTAATTTATTTATTTTTGGCTGCACTGGGTCTTCATCGCAGCGCGTGGGCTTTCTCTAGTCGCGGCGAGCGGGGGCTACTCTTCGTTGTGGTGCGCGGGCTTCTCATTGCGGTGGCTTCTCTTGTTGCGGAGCACGGGCTCTAGGCGTGCGGGCTTCAGTAGTTGTGGCTTGCGGGCTCAGTAGTTGTGGCACACGGGCTTAGCTGCTCCGCGGCATGTGGGATCTTCCCGGACCAGGGATCGAACCCGTGTCCCCTGCATTGGCAGGTGGCTTCTTAACCACTGCGCCACCAGGGAAGTCCCTGCATTTGTACTTAACTGTATATTTTTACTGCCAAAGACATAGGCACCTATACCCACGGCAATGAATTAGCTTGTTGACGCTCTTACACGTAAGCAAGTGTTAAAATGAGCAGGCATGCCCTCGGTCCATGGGAGAAGAACCAATCCTGACGGTCACGTGAGATAATGAATAGACTAGACTAGGATTAAGTCTGCCTGATACAGAAAATGACGAAACCGTGAAAAATGCACACGTTAGGAGAACTTCACAGGTCTAATGTGTGATGATCTCAGTAAGAGGGAAGGTAGGGGGGTGGTCGCTGCAGAATGTGGCCCTGAGTTACAGGGAAAATCCAAAGGTGCATCCCTCCTCATCATACTCTATCTTAGAGAGTCTTCTGAAGCCCATATTTTGAGAAACCGCAAGTCTAGAAACTGGTAGAAATAGTGATGCTTCTTTGTACCAGATTTTCATTTCCTGCGTAACGTGGATGCAACACAGCGAAATCCTGGTGGCCCTTCCTGCTGCACGGCACGGCCATCTGCCCACCTCTGAGCTGTGGTTTTACCACCTCCCTTGCCTGTGTGCACTTCTAGGGCTGTCTAAACCGTCTGTCTCCCACACATGCTGTTACTGGGCTGCCAGATTTTGAATCAACATAAAATCACACTGTCTTTTACTGCTAGTGATAAGAAAACCCCAGCAAGATGGCAAAGTCAGAACAAGGCACAAGCCTTCCAAGAGGTGCTTTAAAAGACAAGGGAAACTAATTAGGAATAAGGTTTCTGATCATTCGACTCATGACCGTCTCCCTGACACTTGTTCTTTTCTAGCTTGAGAATTACATCCAGGACAACATGAAGAAAGAAATGGTGGAGATACAACAGAACGCAGTGCAGAACCAGACCGCTGTGATGATAGAAATAGGAACCAACCTGCTAAATCAAACCGCAGAGCAGACCCGGAAGTTAACTGATGTTGAAGCCCAAGTAAGTAGCGAAATAGGAAACAGAGAATGGCCCAGCCAGACAAATACTAGCACAAAACCGTTACCTAATGAAACAAGGGAGAAAAGCAGAGGAAGCGCGAGGATAGCGGAAAAAAGGATGAATTGATGAGAAATTAAGAATTTGCGTCTAGATAGAAATTTAAAATCAGGAAGTATATTTTCATTTTACTACTGAAGTTACGTTACCTTTATTCTACTGAGGACGTACAAACCATTTTCATGTTATTCATACGTGACTACAAGAGAGATGTTCCTCTGCCTCATTGGTATTTTCTGGACTTGAGATAAACTTTCCATTTCTGAGCCCTTCGCTTTTTTGTGCATCTGAGACACGAAAAGCACTGAGGCAGAGTGCTAGAAGCTTTGTGCTTAACCCTAACTCTTGAGTTAAGATGGACGCTAAGTCTCACAGAACTGCCAAAACAATTTGTGGTGTGAATTTATAGAGAGAGAAGCAAAGAGAAGAGTAAGAAGAAGTGGTTGAGGCACAGAGAGTGTTTAGCCATCAGCCCAGAGCCTTGAGCTCCATGATTAACTGGACGCACGAATCTCAACAAGGCACTAGCTTTCCCTGGCCTCCGAGGTTGTGACTGTGAAGTGGGGGGACTGGCCAGGTGACTGACTGCCAAGTTCCCTTTTAGCTTTAAGATTCCATGAGCTATCAATTAATAGTAGTAGGAAAGAAGAATATGAAATACGAAAATATTAGAAGAATAACAGCAAAACATTAAAACAAAATTCATCTGGAGCCATGCTGAATGACAAACAATATGTGACCCAATGAGAAGAGTCCAGGTGGGGAAAAAGTGCTGCTGGGGGGATTTACGGAGATGCTTCAAGTTCAAGCCTTGTCGTCGGTGAAATGGCCTTCTGGGTCCTAAACCTAGCTCTTTAGAGTCTTATGAAGTTAGTATCTTCCTACCCTGAGTTATAAATAATGCTCAAAAAAAAAACAACGTAGATTTAATTGTAAACGATCCCCATGACATATTATTCTTATGTGCTACTAAAGCTAAAAGACCAAGAAATGCCAAACATCAGTCAGGAGGGGACAAGAAATAAGGGAAACGATAAGCCTTCCAACTGTAATAAGCCCACGCTGAGAAGCGCACCAGCATTCTTTCATTGTCTCTCGGAGAACTACTGGATAAGGTAGAGAGAACAGCGGGGGGGGGGTGGTGGTGGTAGGAGAATAACAGATTTTTATCTGAATATAGAATAAGAAGTTATTTGCTTACCAATCTTTCCATAACATCAGAGCAGTTTAGGACAAATATAAATATCTTACACAACAGGTCACAAGGTACTGAAAATTGTAATCCCCAGAGGTCATAAAATCCAAAAAGGAGAAGACACAAAAATCTAAAAGTAAATGTATCAATATACCCATTGTCAATAGTTAGGATAAATTAGTAATGCTTAGGTCATATCCCACCTTTGGGTAGTAAAACTGATGGGCAATTAAGCCCTTCAAAAAGCTGTCCTGGAAGTATAACATCGCCTGTGGTTCAGATAAGAGAAATAAAAAAGTATAAGATACAGAGCAATGATGTAAATCTTTGCTATCCTGTGTTAAGTTAGGCTTACTAGCATTTAATGAGGTTTTGTTGGGTCACATGATATAAAAAATCTATTGTGAAACTAGATATCACCTGATCCAGGATTACAGGAAAATAGGAAGATGGCTGGAAAGAAAACAGCCTATGAAGTCCAACTGAACACATTAAGACGGCGGAGCCCAAGCAAGGACATCAAGGGACCGAATTACGTACCAACTTACTTAAGGCATCTGCTGCGTAGTTACTATGTGAAACGGGTTAAATCCAAACATGAAAATTTCTGATATGAAGATTCTTCCAGCTTGTCAGGGTGTCAGACTATTAAACCAGACTGTGAGGGGTGGTTGGAGGCCTGAGAACTCAGAGAGAACGGACAACCATGTGACCTGGGTAACTTAGAGCCACCTGCAGCTGGAGGCCTTCGGAAAAGTGATGGAAAACATCGCAACTGGTCCTGGGTGGGTCAGGACCCACACGCCATCCTCCCACCCCTCCCCCACTGAACTCATTTTATAGCTCTTAGGAGCTAAATAAAAGACCGAGTTTCCAGGTCCTTCTATCAATAACCAACACAGAATGTCTGGGCCCAAAGAAGATGTAGGGCAAATCTATATTCCGGGTGTTAACATTAAATCACACCCTGAGGTTGGCCAAGGCCTTCTTTCATGCGCAGAAGTGTTCATGGTATGAAGGCATCCAGCTTTGACTAAGGACCAGACCGTCCCTAAACCTGCACGGTGGGGCTGGGCTGCCGCTTCCACGAATGACACAGACCCCGAGCAAACAATGCTTCTTTCAAGGACCCTCATTCTGGGCAACAATTCTGCCTGACACTTACACATGATGTCACATCCTGAGTAACCATGACACAGAGGATGTGAGTCATGGACTCTTCCTGCTAAAACGCAGCCAAACGCGAAAGAATTCATTCTTTAAGTTGTTTGAACACAATGGGAACAAGAGATACCGCACGTGGTCTATGTCAGAAAGGCCCACAAAGCAAAACTGAGCTCCTACTTCATATTGATGTTCTTGTTTCCTGATGGGTTTACATGATTTTTAAAATAGGAAAAAGAGCAGTGGAAAAGGGGGGGCGGAAGAAGAAAGAAAGACTAAACAAGTGAATACAAACAAGGAAATGCTGGGCTAAAAATGAGCTACGTTCTTATAGAGTGGAAGTATGTGACTTCTGAACACTTTGTCTACTGGCAGATGTGAGAACAGCATTTTGTCTTGAGCAGAGGAAAAGCCTCTCTTCATTTATCAACAACTTCCGATATATTAAATATGACCATTTTATACTCTCAATTATCTCACTGTGTGAAATGGTAAAACATGGCAGAACAAGAAAATGAACATTATTTGACACAAACACCATCGTTCAGAACTATTAAACCCTTTCCGAAACACATGATGAAAAAAATGTTTAACACACTCTGATGCAATCCAGCACAACAAGCCTTTTCTGAAAATGAAAATTATGCCAAATTAAGATGCTTGGGTAAGTAAGTAACATTTTAGTTATGTTTTCCTATAATTTAGGTAACTTTATGTCTAATTAAAAATAATAAATAGGAATTTTATTTTGTTACATTTAGGTATTAAATCAGACAACGAGACTTGAACTTCAGCTTCTGGAACATTCCCTATCTACAAACAAATTGGAAAAACAAATTTTGGATCAGACCAGTGAAATAAACAAACTGCAAGATAAGAACAGGTAATAAAAATACAAAGAAATGTATAATCCAGAACTGTACACTTTCTAGATATGAAAGCCTACTTCATATGACTATTAATTATAAGCGTGGCTTCCAAAATGCTGGATTTCTTAATGTATAGTACAAGGATCAGAAACCTTGTGAGGGGAAGGTAGGGAGAGGGTTTGGAGAAAAATGCTGCGAGGGCATCACCTTCTAAAACAGACTTCAACTTTGTTTTTGAATCCTCTGGCCCCTTAAAGATTCTCTTACACTAACCCTCCGAAGTCTACCTCCATATTATGCATGAATCTATGGAAAACTACTGCCAGGGTTGTGCAGTAAAAGTCACACCGGCTGGGGCATTCTGATATTAACTTTGCCAAGTTCTTTGTCTCTGAGGACTTAGTTTATCCCAATGCAAAACGGTCTACAGCAGGAAAACTACACTTTATTGTAAACCAATGCACATTTCATGATGCAGTATTTACTCTTAAAGCGTATGATAAAGTAAAAACAAAAGTTAATACTAAACATGGTTATATTAATATCTAAATAAATATTTTAAAAATCCCAAGAAAACCAATACAGAAACTAAGATTATGGATGACCAGTGGGGATGGTTTTCATAGGTTTATTCCAGGAGGGGACATATGAGGATAATTCTATTCACGTTCCAGGTGTGCTTACCTCCTTGTTTCTAATCGGGATATGTACACATGACATGGAGGATGGTCAGGCAACAAGACACTCTAATTCACAATTAAATAATTCTTTATTCTTAACCAAAAATGACTGTAAGCTTATTGTCTTATAATCATTCTTTCCTGTTAATCAAGAACCAAGCTGAAACAATTCTTCTGTTCTTTGAGTAACGAGTTGGACTCATTATTGATTTAGGGTTTTGAAAAGCAAGTAGATTTTTATTCCAAATATTTTAATGTTTCAAATTTTTCTCTTCTGCAAAGTAATAAATAAAATCTGAGACCAATAATTGAGACGTAACAGTCTCTCTAGTTTCATGTTGTTAAAATGGCCTTATTTAATGTTCTTTTGAGTGGGCTGCAGTAATGCTGGACGCCCTGGTACTGGACACGGTCCCCACCTTAGTTTTCTAATTTAGTACGCAAGGATGCTAAAATGATCACTTACACACGTCAGTTACGTTACCCAGGCACCATCTTTGTAAATTTTTGTCAAATTGTATTGCCCTTTGCCTATAAAAGTGTGCATCTTATTCCCAAATCAAGACACACTGCTTAATATTTTCATTTACCACAAGGTGCAAACTTTCCTACACAAAGTCAACTTGAATTGCTGTGAAAAACAACTGACAACTTTCACTACGTTTTTTGATCATCCACGATTTGACGAAATTCCTTTGTATGTTAAAGCTTTACAATGTACAAAATAGTGATTGCAACCACACAGAAATCTGCTGTGTTTTCTGATAATTCTTGCTTAAATGATCCTTCACATTTTTTTCTCCTTAATCCTTCACAATTTTTCCCAGGTTAATTGACATTTGACCAGTAATGTGCTTTTCCAATAATTTCACTCCATTTCTATATGAAATTATATTTGAACATCCCAACATTTTCTCCGTAAAACTACCTTGTCGAATAAACATCCCTAACAAACGAAAATCCTACATGACTTGCAGCACCAGAGCACCACAACTTGGACAGCAGACATCTAACTCAGACTGGAGTTGCGTAAGAACTGTTTCTGAATAACCTGCCATAGTGCGGACACTGAAAGGCGTAGCTCTTATCAGCTGACTTATAAAAACCATATGTAACAAATCTAAATCTATACCTGCACGAAGAATAATCATTTTAGCAGCTGCAGAAATCACGCTCTCTTTTGTCACAAATATGAAATGAAATGGCAATGATAATGGTTTTTTCATCAACAACTGTTAGTAAATACAAATAAGAAAATTGTGTTGATGATTCTACATCTTTCAGTGAGTTTGGCATGCTGTTTTCAGGTGCCTTAAATTTTGACTAGCCTAAGATTTCATCTGCAGGAACAACATTACAAAAATGTGTGAATGTGGGCTTCCCTGGTGGCGCAGTGGTTGAGAGTCCGCCTGCCGATGCAGGGGACACGGGTTCGTGCCCCGGTCCGGGAAGATCCCACATGCCATGGAGCGGCTGGGCCCGTGAGCCATGGCCGCTGAGCCTGCGCGTCCGGAGCCTGTGCTCTGCAACGGGAGAGGCCGCAACAGTGAGAAGCCCGCGTACCGCGAAAAACAAAAAAAAAATATGTGAATGTGTTGCACGTTTGACAAACCACATTTTAAATTATCTTCAATAATTCCCCCAATGTACAATTGTCTTCTTCATGGAACAGTTTCCAATGAAGTCAAAGTACTTATTAGAGTCAACATTTTTCTGAAAATTGCCACTATAACACTTTTTGATTCACCAGCTGAAGTTGAAAATTACTATGCCCTTTTCATCTTATCATCCTTTTTTTTTTTTCCTTCTAAAATAAGTGATTGATTTAGGGGTTACTTGTACCAGTTCAGTTAAATTGTGATATTGTTATATGATTACTGTTATTGAAAAATGTTGTCATTGATACTGTCCCCTTCTGAAGAGAGGCAATAAAAACTCATAAGAGAAACATGATTCAGCCTTGATGTTTCCACCAACAAGGATATTTCCCCACATTTCTCAACAGACCATGAATTATGTTAATATAAAGTTAAGCTGTACCTAAGTCCAACTGTTATGGTGATGATCAAATTGATCATCCTGGATCAGAAATTCAAATAAGATGCTAAAAAGCAAAGTGTCAGGCAATGCAGGCCTTCTCCACCCTGCCCCACCCTCCTCCCATCACCCGTCAACACTGACCCGTGGCATTTGCTGCGCCGCACAAAGTTCTTGCTATGAGTTTATGCTCTATTCTCATCTGTTTTATCCCGTTTATTTAATTTCCTTTTATTAAAAAAAAAGAAAAGCTTATTGCAACCCACTAAATTGATCGCACAAGCCAGTAACAGGTCCAGATGAGCATTTTGCAAAACGCTGCTCTAAAATCCGATCTCTGAGACCCTTTACAGCCTTAAACGCAACGATACACGGTGCTGCTTATGACCAGCCTGGTCTGGGATGACCCGATGCTGGGCTCACCTCTTCAGTACCTGCTCGTATTTAACCTTAAGATTAAATCTTTTAGATCAGGATGTGACTGACCTCTGGATTCTACTGGTAGAGGTTTGGGAGAAAGAAACAGATTATTTTTTTTCATCTCCATCCCGCAGTATTCACGCTCTCATTCACACTCTGGACCGTGTGACCATCACATCTTTCTTTTATGCCCCTTCATAGAGTATTAAAGACAACAAAAGATTGGCTGGATAACAAATTTCAGCAAGATCGCTTTGAAGGCAGTATAGATGAGTGATCTTAAAATGTCCGTACATTTTATGTTAATGGTCTAGGTGAAGCATTGTAGGAGCACTTCCTATTGCCTGTACGCTGATGGTCCTGGAAATGATTTTAGGTAGAAAAGAAAAAAATTATGCATTTATTTTTAGGTTACCTTCTGCTTACGGTAAGTCATCTTGGTTTTTAGATCAATGAAAGTGATACACAAGTTAAAAAAAATAAGTTAGCTGATATCAGTAAAAATATTAAGAAATAATAGTTGAAAAAATGGATATGGTGCAACTGACGAAAGTCGAAAGCAAACGTCTGCATCACGGTAACAGATTATTTCTTGACTTGGTACTTTGACAGTATACTTATTGTCACACACTGGTTTACAATGACTATTGTAAATTTAGTATATTTACAATATATGTAAATGACTGGGATAAATTTAAGAGCTGCAACTGTATTTCTGGTAATAATAATGATTCATACTGATTGTTAATGCTCATAGGTAAGACCTGTAGCGGGTAGTTTGTCCCTTGGCTGAGTAATGTTGTTTCCAGGGTTAAAGGTTCAGAAAATGTTACTGCCCCCAAAAAGGAACAATAGACCCACGGATTATTTGAACTAGAAGGGGTCTCAGAGAGCATCATCTAGTCTAACACCTTCACTATGGAGAGCGATTTACTTCTGTAGGTGGACTTTCCCTTAGATAGATATACACCTGAGATCCAAGGAGGGGATGGTCTGCCCCAGGTAACCCAGGGGGTCACGTGCAGAGGCAAGGTTCTCAGCCCGGGGCTCTCCCCACTGACGCACAGGTGTTCCCAAGCCAAGGGCACCTTGTCATCGTCCTTTGTCCATTGTCATTCCTCCTCAGCGGAACCACGGTCTTCAAGTGCACTGCATGTGGTAACTTCTAGTTACGAACCTTACATTTTCACTGGGGTACTTTCTCCTCATGTCACATCTATGTCCTCTCCCTGATCTCAGCAAGTTTGAGAGCTTCTTCAGGCCTGGGGCAACATCTTGTTACTTTATAACTCCTTTAACACCTTAACAGAGTGCCCTGGAGAAGCAGGAGTTCAACAAACAGGAACGACTGTATAAGGGTTATGACACTGATTAGCTGTTTACAAAGCACTTGGCTTTGACGGTGACCAGAAAACCCTTCACTAACTAACAATTATTTCCCTTTACAAGTTTCCTGGAAAAGAAAGTTCTAGACATGGAAGACAAGCACATAGTTCAACTTCAGTCAATCAAAGAAGAGAAAGATCAGCTCCAGGTGTTGGTATCCAAGCAAAACTCCATCATTGAAGAGCTAGAGAAACAACTGGTGACGGCCACGGTGAACAACTCAGTTCTCCAAAAGCAGCAACACGACCTGATGGAGACAGTTCATAATTTACTGACTATGATATCGACATCAAACTGTAAGTAAAGTTTACATACTAGTTTTTCTTCAGTTGTATCTGCCAGTAGTCGACGAACCTTTCAAAATTCTAAAAAAGACTCTCACCTTTCAGAAAAAGCACACTTCTCTTACATATTTCATATGAATGCTTTATAGGGTCTCAATATGGAATCGATTAAAAAGGAGGAAGAGGGGAAGGGGAATATATATTTATACTAATTATTATGAGGCAAACCAACCCAAACATTCTTTTTTGTTCATGGGCTCAGAGAGTCTACTCTTAGTTAGTTCCACTGCTAACTAGATGTTTGGGGCTGGGTAAGTTACTAAACCATAGTGGACATTTTTTTATTTTTTAAGAGGGAGAAACAATCCTAGGCCCGTAGGGTTGTTGTGAAGATTAAATGAGATAATATCGGTACTTGCAGTAACTGGCATAAGATTGGTACCCAAGAAATGCCAGTTGCCTTCTCTCACCACATCCTTAACTACATCTTGCCTTCCTTATTCCTTTTTGACCTTTCAACTTCTCTTCGATATTAGAGGGAAGAAGGGATGCATCTTCAGTCGTTAATTAGAGACATGATACACAACCTGTGTGGTATTTTTAAGTTTTTTTTTTTTTCTTAAACATTGGGTCTAGTTCTTGCTACGGTCTGTTTCAGTGTCCTTTCAACTGTATTCTTTTGACACAGATGCACTTTACATATGATTCATGTAGAGACCCTCTTCACCTCCATAAGAAATATGTTCTCACATTTTCCTTGACTCATACAGCTATCCCCACTTTAATTACAGAAACATTTACGCAAGGTCTCTACTTAAACAAGGACGCAAACAAACAAAAACAGTAGCACAACCTTGTGCTAAGGGGCAGGTTTCACACCAGGTGGCCAGCTTTCAGCATGTGCCTTCCAACTAGACTTTCACTCTCTTATAATTTAAAAAAAATCATATATTTTTCTCACATTCAGAGAAAAGGAAAAGACAACTATCTGATGTCTGGTGGGACCAAGACAGTGTGAGGTATTAGCTTGGATGAGCCAAAGTAGAGGAAATCACGTAGCTCAGATCCTGGCAGAACAAACGAGCACAGGTGAAAGAGCAGCAGGACAGGCTTCGTCTGTGCCGTGTGCTTCCGGCTGGTGTGCAGACGGGAGCCTCCACCTGTGATGCCTGCCCTCGCCACCCGGTCCAGACACCTAGGCTTTTGTCCGTCTCTAGAATGACGTACAAATACACACCTGCAAGCATACATACACACAAACACTTTTTCAATGTGGCAAAAAAGGGATTGGAAAGTCTAAATGTTGAGAGCAGAATAAAAATTTGAAAGAATTTCATAGCCCTAGACTTTTTAGACTTAAAAGGAAGAATTTCAAAGACGCAGATAAATAAATGTTAGGTTCCTCTTTAACGCAAGCTATCATGAGACGGTTGCTAAAAATCCAAAGAATACTAAATGTCTTCACCCAACGGTCTAAAGAAATGTATAAAGACTTGGCCTCAGATACACAGAAAGAAAGGAAAACAATCCACACCACTGCCTAGATGCGACGTGGCTAATGGGCTATGGATGCAGCCACTGTAGAGCCAACACTATTTTTAGGTACATTCTTTTTTATTCTTCTGTAATAACTTTATCTGATTCTACTCAAGATGGAAGATTTTTTTTAAAGTAATAGTTTATTAAGGCTGAGTGTGAAGTACTTGCATTACATATAGTTGATGAGAAGAAAAAGGAAGTATGGATTATTGGTAACAATCTTTGAGAGTTAACACGAAACAGGCTGAAGGAGTAACTTTTGAAAGGCTAAAATACTAGCATCTCCCTTTTACCTATTGTAAGAATTCAAATGTAATAAAACTTAGCAAATGAGTACATCTCGAAATAACATACTTTTATCTTTTCACGAACTCCTTTTAAAAGCTTTCCTATTTTTAAATAGCAGCCAAGCACTCCCTCATTGCTAAGGAAGAACAAATCATCTTCAGAGATTGCGCGGAAGCATTCAAATCAGGACTGACCACCAGTGGCATCTACACACTGACGTTCCCTAACTCCACGGAGGAGATCAAGGTAAGGCATTGTCTCCCATTTTCACCCCCCTGGCTTGAAGCAAGTCGTTTTAGAAGTGGAGCAACTGCAGACATAGTTCACACACCCCGGATGCATCCCAGCTCCACTCAGAGCAAAGCAAGAAACACTGACACACGTAAAGGTCTCACCAAGGGCTCCGAGCCCAGCCACTGGGCACAGAACACTGACGATGCACATGAAGGATGTAGAAATATCTATCTTATTATATGTGTCTACCTAATATATAAGATAATCTACTTGTTTTCTCCTTGCATTTGGCTTAGTCATGCAGAGTGTCAGCTGTTTGCCTTGAAGTGTCAGACTCGCATCATTAACTTTAAAGAAAATGTCTTCCAAAATACCAGAGTTCGAATACCCATAGTTTATGTTCCAATCGTTACTTCAAGCAGCAATCGTATTCCATCCAAAAAACAAAAGGCTTGTTCAACCTGCAACTGAAACAGTCACACAAAATTTCTCTTGGAGACAGCCATGGCACCTTGATGTGCAGAAGTGATCTATACTCACTTCCATTACATCAAACAGAAGATAAAAAGACGTGCCCGCAGCAGTAGAGGTTTAATAAGATTAATACTTTTTTTTACTGCTTTGTCAGAGACATCCTGAAGTGAAATTGGCTTTTCCCCCCCAAACAGCAAGTGTGTGGCCGAGGAACACAGTGACTCCGGCGTGCTCTGCACTAGTTAGCTCATTCTAGGGCACTGGCAGTTTCACCCACTAGTGCTTTTTGTACCATCAGTGCAAATGCTGTCACAGCCCCAAAGGCCAAGGACATGGTTATGGAGACAGTTCCGACCCTTTGGACTTGCTGCAGGGGGCTCAAGGCTTCCCTGGGTGGGCCATTCATACCCCAGCTGATGGGCTGGAAGACTTAACTCACACCATCAACGAGAGCAGGTCACTTTCTTCCCAAGTACCTGGAGTTTACTTCAGGGTGGAAGCTCGTAAGTGAACCAAGAATCAGAATTTACCATCAGGAGAAGCCAGCGTACAGCTTAACTCGGTTTTTCTTGGATATTCTGGAAAACTTGCTTTGGGAGATGTTAAGCTTTAGATGAGAAGAAAAAAAAAAAGTCACTTCCCCGGGGAGTATTTCAATGTGGCTTTGATAAGGTAAAACAACATTACATGAGAATCAGTGTGAAGTGTTATAGAACTCTGGGATGACTGTATATGTTAAATGCCTATAAGTATGTTTACGTCTAACTGTAAAAGCAGCTACACATTGAATGAACAGAAACACTTACAGAAAAGGCACTTGACGCTGTATCAAAATGGGGATTTTAAAGGCTCCTGAAAGTATCATCTCTTTGAACTCAGGGTTATCCTCAGTATTTAACATGGTCATAAAGGAAAACACTTTAAACATACAAACAAGGGCTTAAAGGTGTGGAATTTCAAACAGTAACATACACTTGATTTTGAATTTAAAAGATAAATATTCGATTTATCTTGAATAATAGCACAATATTCTTGTGCTATTGTTCACGATAAGACTTTCCAAAGAAATCTTTCGAATTCATTCGTGCTGCTTTAAATCAACCTTGAAAATCAGTTAATGTCCCTAGCATCCTAAAAGCAGTGTATTAAGGGGAGAAAAAACCCAAATATTCTGTTGCAGATGAAAAAGTAATGAGCAGACTCTATACTAAGCCCTTCAGTCCCCTGTGCTATCTGGTTCTCATGCCAGCTCTTTGGACGCTGTTGTCTGTCACCAGATGTCGGTCTGTTCTGGGTCTGGAGGTAAGGGGACAGGAGCGACCTGAGCAGGAGAATGGAGAGTAGAGTGGGCTGCTCCCTGATGCAGGCCCAGAGGGACTGTGTAATGTTTCCTGCCTCAGTGCGTGTCCCTGCCCCAGCTCGCCATACCAACCCCAAAGGCCTCACTGCCGGGAGAAGAAGATATACAGCTCTGGGGTGATGTGGTCTCAGGCCACGGCTGGAAACATTAGGATTTATATATGCCTTTTACTCGTACGCAGTGAAAACAACTCATCGACACAGCCGGGAACAACAATCTTTGAAGCCTCAATGTTTTCATCTCTAAAATATATGGTCCAGATGAGTTACCTCTGGATTCCCTTCCAGACTTCAGGTTCCATAATTCAATCTGAGGAAGTCCAAAAGATTTGGGTGTAAATTCTGACTCTGCCAACGTGTGCCTCTCAGCAAGTCACTGAACCTGCGTGAGGCTCCTGTTTCCTGATCTGCGACGTGACGCGATGTCCCCTGTCTTGGAGAGCGGTTTCGGGGTGATGATGGAGATGAGCACCCAGGACAGGGCTCGGTGCTTGCCATCCATTCAACATGCAATGACTGTGAGACAACCTCTCTGTGGGCCAGGGCACCCGAGCTTGGCCTGCTTCATCTAATTCAAGGAAAGAATGTTCAACAGATCTCTGCGCAGATCCTTCCCAAAGAGGCCTAAATATCATCTCAACCTTATTTTTGAAGAATTCATTAGGTTTTTGTACAAGATAGACATTGCAAGATGGCATTTATCAGAAGCATTAGGGTTACATTTTTGCTAGTCAGAGACATAAGAGTTTCCTTCCCTACATTTCCCAGGATACCTGACGCCTAATGTCGATCTCTTTGCTCTTTAATCACTCAGTCACCATGGCCTCAGAGCCGAAGCATAACATTTAAATCAAGCGCTATTTGCTGAAAGAAATCAAGCTTTAGAGCGAGATATCAGGTCCCTGGACCACACCATGGTGTGCTCATCAAAAGTATTAACCGCCCTCGGGTTTGCTGTAACTTAGCAGTGAGGTCATGGGCATTATCTGAGGACTTATGCTTTTCCGACCCTGATATAATCTACTTCATCATTTTCATCTGTACCTTCTGGCTACGTGGAGAACTCTACTTGAACACTATCTTGCTCTGGAAGCCTCACGAGCCAACTAGCCATGATACTCTGGTGTTTATAAATGCTCTGTTCTTTTTCTGAAGCTGGACAAAGTAATATTAAGACAACGTTCCCATGATCCCGTCATTGTCCCTAGTGGGGTGAGAGGATAGTATGGCTCAGACCCCAGCTCTTGGTCTTCACTGATTTGCACAAGAAGATGGACTTGTTCTCTGATTTAAATATCAGCAGTTGCATCAGGGTGATTCTGACACTGAAGAAGCGAGTGTTAGAATGAGGACAGGCTCCCTGAGAACAGTGTGCCGTCCTCTCACCCGCTAGCACGCCTTTTAGGACACACGGGAGCTAACGTGTGTGCGCAGGACTGCTCAGATCAATGGAGCTCATTCAGCTAGTTTACTAGACACGTTGACAGAAGTGAGCAGTACGGACCATCTTGTGGACCAGAGGCGAGTGAGAGGCAGTATTATTCATGAACTGATTTCAACGTGGAGCTGCATGGAGGGCCTTCTGACCTATTAACAAAACAGTCAGGTTTCTCTGTTTTCGGAAGCATGGGGGAGGAGAAAACACATCACAGAATTAGGAAATTAAAGAGACCTTATTCAAATCCTATATGCTACTTAATAGCTGAATGACTCTGATCAAATTAGCCTAACTTTACCAAATCTTTTCTCCTTTCAAACATGCAGAATGATAGTATCACAGCAGAGTTGCCGTGAGATTACAGATAATATACGGAAAGTAACTATCCTGGTGCTTGGAACAGAGTGATGCATAGCAATGATAACAACGATAATTAATAATAATAATAACGTCAACACAGAGAGATAATAACGGGTTATATTAAGCAGATCAATTTCATAGGGCTGATTAATTTAAAATGGGGAAATCATCTTATTCTTGATAAATATAATCTTCTTTCATGGAACACATGTTTCAAAACATGAGGGTCATTGGGGAAGCGATGACGGGCCGAGCGTCCATCCTGGAGAGAGTCTGGAATGGCGGTGGAGAGCGCGCAACAGGAGAAGCAGTGCTGGGTTCCAGCTGCTGCTCTTGGTTCCGCTCGAAACAGGACGGCCAACAAGCACTTACAATGAAAGGGCGGGTCCAAGTGCACTCTGGGTTCTCCTTCAGCCCCCATTCTCTAGGATTTCGGCTCACAAATGCAGTACAGTTGACGTGTAAACTTACTCTGCCAAAATTATCTCCATTCTTCCCCCCAAAGACCATGGAAGACAACAAAGGAAGAATACTTCTAATTGCTTTTGAACCTTAACTTTCACATTTACTACCTTGTAACCTGTAAGGAAATTCATCTTAACTTTTTGGAACACTCCTTCGTTCTACTATAATCACATTATTTAAAACTATTTGTGTAATCTTATTTTCAGGGGTTTTTAATTTCATAATAAAACTCCAGCTGAGTTGAAATTGAGCATGCATGCTCCTAGCCCAAGAAAGAATCCTGTATAGTGAACAAAGCTGAAACCCACCAAGCCCGTTTAAAAGCAGAAATCAAAAGAGCTGGGAAGAGAAGTAACAGGGGCAGTGAGCAAAGTGCAGAGAAGCATGAAGTCAGGGTCTGTGGGGTGGAGCTGCCAGGCCCCTCAGGTCACACACACACAGCGGGTACACGGGAGCCCCCGGTCCCTTGTCCTGAGGGATGAACCAGGAAACCTGACTTTGATCCCACACATGGAGGAAGCCGAACAGCCCCATGGCATCACAGGAGTCTTGGAAACCGCACAAGGCAAGAGTCTCCCTTTTACACCACTCTCTGGAGAGTCAGTCGGGACTGGCAACCACCATAAAGGTTTTCAGGGCTGTGAACACGAGGCGATGGATTTCTACAGGCTGGAGATGAGAGGTTTGGGGCCAACCTGCCAACACGTCCCGTTCCCAACGAATCTCTAAGGAACAGCGATCTCAGGGTCAGCTATCGGGATGGGTCTTTAGCCTAGAACACATGATGACAAGGTCCTAGTTTCATCGACACATCATGTTATATTACTGTTTATTTTTCATCATCATTTTAAATTCACGGTTTTCAATTTCTTTAAAATCCTCTGCCTCTTGGAAGACCACAAGATTTACCCCAGAGAACCCCATCAGCCCTGGTCTTATTATAAGTATCTCCGTTCATCTCGTTTCTGTTATTTAAGACAAAGACCCAAGTCACGAACATTTCCCAGGCAGTAATTGTGCGTTCCTGTTTGCAGGCTTACTGTGACATGGAAACAGCTGGAGGTGGGTGGACAATTATTCAGCGACGTGAAGATGGCAGTGTTGATTTTCAGAGGACTTGGAAAGAATATAAAGTGGTATGAATACTCTTTAAACCATCTGAAAATAATTTTCTTTGCGAAAACTAACTTTGAGAATGTGCAGGAACTTTACCACAAATCTAAAACTAACCAATGACTTTTGATCATTTTTTTTTAACCAAAGGGTTCTTTTTAACTGGTGTTTCAGTCTCCCCGTTAAAGAATGGTCCTGCTGCCAATATAATGTAAACTATATATCAAAACAAAGGCATGCGAAAGTTAGGCTTATTTTTAATGGCGGGCTCAGCATTTTTTGGTAAACTGTTTCATAGTGTTTCACACGTCTGTAAACTGAGATGTTTATGATACTGGTGGTTCCCCAAGTCGTTCTAATTATCCCAATACTAATTTCCTTCTGGTGACAGCTTAGTTTCCTAAAACCGACCTTTTAAAAATCTTTCTTATATGGAAGACCCCAAAGTTTCACGGTACGGGAAGGGATTTCTGTTGACTATTGAATGGTTATTCCGTGTTAAGCTGATGGACTATTGATTTCAAATACATGAAGAAAAAATAAATGAAGTAAGTGAATTTTACAACTTCGATTTCAGGGATTTGGGAACCCTTCAGGCGAACACTGGCTGGGAAATGAGTTTGTTTCACAAGTGGCTAATCAGAAACGCTACGTGCTTAAAATACACCTGAAAGACTGGGAAGGGAATGAGGCTTACTCGCTGTACGACCATTTCTATCTCTCAAGCGAAGAACTCAATTACAGGTAAGGAAATTATATGTCACTGAAAAAAGTTAAAGGACTTGCTGGGTGATGACTCCAGAAAGTCAGAACCCCATTGTACTAACCAGAATCTAAATTACTCATAGGCTACCTTAAGGGGGAAAAACATCTTGTTTCTTAGAGCTCTGTGCCGCCTTTAGGTAAGTTGCTCTAGTTTCAACATTCGAACTTTAATTTCAACAATATAAGGAAGGCTTCATGAGGACAGAATTTTGCCTGTTGTGTTTGCTGTGTAGCCTCAGGGCACAGGTGAACCCTGCGTGGCAGATAATGGGCCTTTAACAACTGTTTGTAGAACAGGTGAATGTTGTGTCCCTATAAAATGCCATGCCAATACCACAACAGATGTATACCCATGACCATACTGTTTTCTTCCAGAAGGTTTTAAAAGTTAAATCTATCTTTTTGAAGTTTAAACACATTCAACTGTTATGTTCCATCCCAAAGTCAGGATGAGTTGCCAAGTTCAAAAGAGGAAGGATTAGGTGGGCAGTAGGTAGCCAGACCCTCTGCCCTCTGCTATAGGAAGACCATCTGATTCACAGCACTGCCTCAGTATTTACCTACCTCCTCCCACCCACTGGACACAGCTAATCTTGAATGTTCCAAGAAAAGCACGGGCAATTTTGACTGGGAGTTTACTCTTTGGCTCTAAAGCCCCCAGAGAGTAGAGACAGAGCAAAGGGATCTGTACAACCTGCCGTGCCAGGCAAGGGCAGTAGGCACGTGCACCTGTGCTTTACAGGGAGAGGGGCTCAGACGTGCGTGTCGACGGCGGCGCAGAGCAGGGCGATGGGGGGCCTGGTGGCCACACGGGAATTGGTCTGAGAAGGCACAACACAAGGGTTCAGGCACCAACACACCCTGAGGGAGTCTAGAGGGCTCGGACTGGTGGTGTTTGGGGGTTTTGGTGATCACGGAGCACACGTTATGAAACACCAACTCTGAAGTCAGAAATAAACAAGCGAAGTTCCATAGGAACGTCACAGGAGACAGGCGTCAACTGGCCTGCCGTCCCGTCTAAATCCCACTGATGCCCGACTCAGACCCTCTGCTCAAGAGAAATTCCAAGATCTGAGTAGTTGGGGAAAAACCCACGATTTCGAAATCCTTGAGCTGGCTTCCTTGGGGAGGCGCGCGATGGACAGCACGAAAAAACGGGCCGAAAGCCAGCTTGCTGACAGCCACCTGAGAACTGCACAATGTCCAGTGTCCTGCTTTATAAACAGTGGACCAAAATTCGGAAGCATGTTTTGAAAACAGATAATGTACGACAAGCTTCGACACGACTTTTAAGAAGTCAGTGAAACAGCCCATCAGCTCTCATTACAGAAAGAGCCGGCTGTCCAGGGTGGACAGAAACTCAGATGAATGAAGAGATAGGTGTTGGGGCCTCATTGCAGCCCAAAGTTGACTCCACAGATCAAAACTTCAATGAATTTTTAGACATGAGTGGTTGGTCATTGTTTGACCTCCAAGCTAAATATTTTTTCAACTGGCAACAGTTAGGAATCTACAACACAGGAATTAAAAAAAAAAAAAAAAAAAAGCACACACAAAAATTAAGGATTAGACTGTTTATATAAGAAGATTTTACAATATGGGTCATTACCCTTGTATGCTGACATTATAAAAATATTTTAAACTGCGATGGTTCTTAACAGATATTTCCTTTACAAATGCAATCAATTTTTGGATATGCCATTTTAAAAAGCACACAGCTGTTTAAAGCTCAGTTCAATTTACTTGGCAGTATAAAACAGATACTACACTGAAAAAATTATTATCCTAATAAAACATGTCAATGTGATAAGAAAACTGGGATGTGACTAAAACAATAACTACAGATGTTTCAGAATGCCAATTGTATGTAGCAGCTAAGTTGTTTTTCACTAAAGGAATTTTGTCCCAAATGTAGGAAAACTGAAAAAATACACGTTACAAGAAGGGATAAATGCATCAATAGAGTATGATTATTTTTACTAACACTAAAAACTACTTGTATATTAAACCTTAAGAATTGGTCACTTTTCACAAACATTCTTGCAATTCTATACAAACACTGAGATTTAATTATTAAATGTTGGCATTACCTCTCCTTTCACTCCACTGTGATGTAAAAGCAATGGGTACCAATTTAAAGGAATTTCAAGAACGTGGCTATTCTTAACAATCAAATTTTACAAGAAGGCAACTTTAAAACAATGGGCCAGACTCCCCTGGTGGCACAGTGGTTAAGAATCCGCCTGACAGTGCAGGGGACACGGGTTCGATCCCTGGTCCAGGAAGATCCCACATGCCACAGAGCGACTAAGCCCGTGCCCCACAACTACTGAGACTGCACTCTAGAGCCCACGAGCCACAACTACTGAGCCCATGTGCCACAACTACTGAGCCTGCATGCTGCAACTACTGAAGCCTGCGTACCTAGAGCCCGTGCTCCACAACAAGAGAAGCCACCTCAATGAGAAGCCCACGCACTGCAACCAAGAGTAGCCCCCGCTCAGCGCAACTAGAGAAAGCCCACGCGCAGCAATGAAGACCAAACGCAGCCACAAAATAAAAATAAAAAATAAAATAAAACAATGGGCCACACGGCAGAAGGATCTGAAAAGATACAACTTTTCTCACAGAGGCTCATAAAACATAGTATTCTCCCTTCTTTTGCTTTGGGGAAATTTAATGCGTTCCAGTAGAACTGAGATTGTTCAAAGGAGACAGGAGAGTTCAAAGGAGGAAAAGCATGGGGAGTAGTTCATCTCAACCCTACCTACGATTAATGAGAAGGGCCTGGACAGAAATTAAAGTGTTTCAAAATCCCAAGGGTGAGCAGAACTTACAGGAAGGCCTTGCCGCAGGTATGCAGAGGCTGTGCTAGGGCCCAGGGTCATTTTTGAAGCGTGAGGATAACCCTGAAATTCAGAAATTCGATCAATGCCTGTGATGAGGCTTCCAGAGCTACAGTACTACAAACAAAAATCTGAGTTACCAACACAAACGTTACTCAGGACCAGCGCTTTATGGAACTCATTGGATATGCCCCCGTGCCCCCCTTTTCACAAATGCCTCCTCGATAACCAAGCGCCCCTGTGAAGGGGCGCACCAGCGTGGAGCCCTAACAGAGGTGCAGTCCCAGCTGCTGCCAGTCCCAGCTCCACCACTTACAGCACGTGGCTGTGGACGAGCTCCCACCTCCGAACCGAACCTTAGCGATCTTACGTGTAAGAAGGGGGTGGCGCCTGCCTCTCGGGGCCAGTCTGGGCATTCCATGCACGGGCCCGGGACAGTGAGTGGCACAGGCGGGTTAGAGACACGCCCCTGGGGAACCTTTCCTCTCAGCTCCACCTTCTGCTCCAGCATGAATTCCAGGAAATCCTATTCCCTCCCAGATAGCTGTTAGCAAATGTGAGCAGGTGTTCCCGAGATGAGCGGCGGCGGCGGCGGCGCTTGAAGTGCAGCAGGAGGGTCCCTGGGATGGGGAGACCTCACGCCCCAGGTCTCCACGCTCCAAGCGCCACACTGTGACATGGAGCTCGACACAGGCACCCGCGTCCCCTGGACCCTGCTCCGAGCTCCGGAGCCTGCCTGCCTGGGGCTCTCCTGGAGTCGGGCTCACAGACCTGCCCCTGCCCTTCTCCCCTCCTCCTTGGCAGGCACAGTGCTGGGGCGAGCCAGATTTCTGCAATCTTCTAAAAGCCTGGGCTATTATCTAGGGTCTAAATAGTACGGTTATTCTTTCTCAATGTCTGGCAGGTTTATTATAATACTATTCAGAAACAAGGCAAAGCAGCCACAAGGATTTGTTTCTCCACACAGTTCTCTAGATTTCTACTTCACATTCAGTGGTCATCCCTTGTTGTCTGCTGTCCTCCCCACACCCACCAGTCATCCTGGATTCTCATTTCTACAATAGATGGATGATGCCTGGAGACTTGGAAAGAGGATCCCATCACGATGTATTTTCCCCTCTTCTGTTTACCTGAAAGCAGCAGGAAAATAAATGACAGGGCCCCCAAGTACCCGCTGATGCCTGTGCAAGTGATACGCGTTGAAGGCTTCATGAAAACATTCCTCTTTGCCTAAGGATTTGATGATAAGTTGGTTCCTGTTTATACCAGCGCAAAAACATTTTGTCCAGAGTATGCACGCGTGCACTGAGCAGCATAGCACGTGTTTCTGTAGAATGAAATTCTTCATTGTGAAAAACTTTCCACTATGATAAATCAACCACCCAAGCCAATTATGTTTTGCCTTTTTTTTTTTTTTTCTTTGCATGCTTACAGGATTCACCTTAAAGGACTCACAGGGACAGCCGGCAAAATAAGCAGCATAAGCCAACCAGGAAATGATTTTAGCACAAAGGACGCAGACAACGACAAATGTATTTGCAAATGTTCACAAATGCTCACAGGAGGTGGGATGACGTTTCTCTCTTCCTATTTGTATTGGCAAGGAAGGATTTCATAGAGGGAAAGGTTGGCTCTTTGGACTTCAACCTGTGATTGGTGACAATGTCCCAATTTCATAAATAGACTTACTCGCTCAATACAGGGAAATTTGTTTTTCACTTTTTCAGACTGTTGAGTTTTACACACGAATGTGATATTGAGCTAGAATTGTCAGCAGGCCAACCGTGTCTCCTCAGGACCTACCCCTGGCAAGGAGAGGGGCCGTGTGATCCTCAGCAAGCTCTCTGGAGTTTGTGCTGAGTATCAGATGTTGGCACGATGGTTTAATTCCATTTTGCTTTATTAAAAAGGTTAAAAATTAAAAATGGCTACCGAAACAGGGATATAGATTCATCAGTATAGAAATGTTTCCAATTAATAATTTATTGTTCAAACAAGGATTTTTCAGTTGTCTTTTTTTTTTAAAAGTATTTCATTAATATATAGCAAATACTAATAATGCACAGAAAGTAATTAACCAAGCTCCCTTTCTGTGCATCAAATTAAAATGAATGATTGTCCACTTTAAGGCCTCTATCTTCAGGCTCTTCTTGCCTTCTACCTTTCATGTTAGACCTCTTAAAAACAAAAAACACACAAACAAAAAGAAACCATACCCATAAGCAAATGTGATATAAGTCACTTAATGGCCAGATGAGTTTTCAGAAACATTTCAGAGTTTAGTGACAGGAACCAACTGTTAGAAAACTTATTCTTCTGATTCCTAAAATTTTAAACATGGAATAACTAAAACCAGTTAATTGTGATTGAGACCAGGAAAAAGTCGGGCAAATGCTGTGGAGTTAGTTCTTAAAAACACTGAAAGGTTGAAATTAGCAACAAAAATTCTGCCAACAGTGCAGACGAAATGCAGAGGCAAACAGGAAATTGGCAGGGTTTAATTTGTAGAGACCATGAATTGTATCACCAAAAATTCATTCATTACTCACCCAGGAAAACCAGAGGAAAGAGCTGCAGTCAATATATTTTATAAATACGAGGTACTGCATAAACAAGTAAAGGGTCTAAACTTGTCACGTGTTTGTACTGCAGTTAAGAATCATTTACGGACAAAAGGAAGGATTTATTTACAAAAATAATTTGAAACCCAGTAATTTTCAAGTCTTTAAAATGATACTGAGAGAATTAGGCTCCATTAAGAAAATCAGTCCTATGGTTCCTTAGAGAATATATTTCATGTATAAATAGACGTTGGTAACTTAGGTCTTCCCTATTAGCCATACTTACTTCAGTAATTTTTTCAACCAGAGAAAGCTATTATGCTGATTGTGTAAAAGCTGCCTGTCTCTCCCATCCCACCACAGTAATCCTTTTTGAAGCCAACCAGGGGAGGGCGGGGAGGGGAGGGAGCACGCCGAATCCTGCTTCCTGTCTGTCATTCCCACACTGAGCCCAGATGTCCACGCAGAGGGTGGCGGTTTTCAGACCACCCGAATGTCAAGAGCTACTCAAGAGAGTATCAGTGCATTAATAACCAAGGAAACAACATATTTACTTACTCAGATCAAGATTTAGGGCTGAGAGTGGAAGTGGAAAGGAGATCGGGGAGAAGAAACGCAGCCCAAGAGAGACAGCAGAGCGGTCCCGACTGTAGAGGTCAGATTCCCAGCCGTGGTCTGGACCACAGATAAACCAGCGTAATGACCAGCTAGATTTTTGCATAGACAGTAAATTCTATAGTTGAGTCAGACAACAGGCTCTGGAATGGACATATCTATAAATCTGCAATATTCTTGAATAGTTTGAAGGTTTATGAGTCACACACACAAACGTCTTATCAAATCAACATCAATCTGCACCGACCTAAGTCATGGGGCTGTTACTATCAGGAAACGATCAGAGTTCAGGGTATAAATAATATAACAATTGCATCAGAATACTTTTTAAAGAAATAAAACATGCCCTACCAATACCTGTAACGTTCACATTATTGATTTCTTTTACTAGGTATGGAGAGATCGATAATAGTTTTTTTTTCTGTATTTTAAAATTTTATATAAATGGCATCATAATGTATGTGTCCTTCCAACACAATCTTGCAAAGATTTATCTGGATTAATGCTTGTAGACTGAGGGCATTCCTCCCCCTCCCAAACCCAGGGCCTCTAGGTAAGGGTATTAAAAGCCCAAGCCTAGTCCTTCAGGTGTAGGTGTGGATGCCCGCTGCTCCACCGCTGTGCCATGCAGCGGCCTCCCAGGTCCCCCACTTTACCTTAGTGCACACACCACTATACCTCTACATTTCCTTTCTGTCTCTGGGACTTAAACGTTTCCTTTTTATCTAGCTCCACTGAGTACTTAAAATTTGGGGTTACGTTTGAAACAAAAAGACTTTCTTTTTTTTTTTTAATAAATTTATTTATTGATTGATTTTTGGTTGTGTTGGGTCTTCGTTGCTGTGCGCGGGCTTTCTCTAGTTGTGGTGCGCAGGCTTCTCACTGCGGTGGTTTCTCTTGTTGCGGAGCACGGGCTCTAGGCATGTGGGCTCCAGTAGTTATGGCTCGTGGGCTCTAGAGCACAGGTTCAGTAGTTGTGGCGCATGGGCTCAGTAGTTGTGGCTCGCGAGCCCTAGAGAGCAGGCTCAGTATTTGTGGCGCACGGGCTTAGCTGCTCTGCGGCATCTGGGATCTTCCCGGACCAGGGCTCGAACCCGTGTCCCCTGCATTGGCAGGGGGGGTTCTTAACCACTGCTCCACCAGGGAAGTCCCAAAAAGACATTCTTTGTTAGGCGGAGGGGAGCCTGAAGCAGCCTGGTCCACCGTGTTGCTGGCACTGGATGGAAGGTGATCCTGGGCCGATGAGAGCCACCCATCGATTCTTCGGGCTCTGACTTTTCCACACTTTCAACTGTCCTGTGGGTCTCCTAGTCACGTCTGTGGGTGACTGGTCCTTCCCCACAGCACAGGGGAAGAGGAGTAAGAAAGCACGTAAAAACATGTGCCCCAGGGGCTACGGTTCCACCAGTGTAGAGGTGGAAAACCACACTGCCACCTGCCAGGGTGGCACCCTCCACTCTCAAGAAGGCCCGCACACACCTGCTTAAAATGAGCAGAATGTGACTCTCGGATTAGCCAGTATTTGTAACTCCGTGGTGAGATACGGCCACCTGGCTCCTAATTCCTTCTGTGTTTCACTTTCACAGGCTGGTGGTTTGATGCCTGTGGTCCTTCCAACCTGAACGGAATGTACTACCCACAGAGGCAGAACACAAATAAGTTCAATGGTATTAAGTGGTACTACTGGAAAGGGTCCGGCTACTCGCTCAAGGCCACGACCATGATGATCCGCCCAGCAGATTTCTAAATGCCTGTGCACACCTGAGGAACAGTGTCTTCCAGTTTTCAAAGACTTAATCCCAAAGCTCTGAAAGACACAGCTGCATGCTGCCTCCCTATCCAGCTCGGACAGACTGCCCACGCTCCAGACTGAGGGGACCCGCGAGCTCCATCAACGTCACCCCTTAAACCCGCATCGCTCAACGAACCGAAGCACAACCCCCAACGAGCCACAGCCTGGCATGGTGACCTGGTAGAAAGCCTACGGGAAGATAAATTTAAGCTTGCGAATGAGACTGACAATTTACAGGCTCTGTTGTCACAACCAAGAATGTTATGTGCGAGTCGATCAGTAAATAACTGGAAAACAGAACACTTATGCCATATAGTAGAGATAACCTTGGAACTGCATTCTTCTGAGCACTGTTTATAGACTGTGTAAATATCCATATGTCCTGAATTCAGCACCACTATCATAATTAAAAGGAAGGAAAAATTCTCGAAGCCATAAAAATATACTATATATTCAGGGATTTTTATGAGAAGTGGTTATTAGCGGTTTAATATTTGGAGAAGGAAAAACATAGTTAACGCATTCTGACTCCTCCTCTTAGGTGCTTTAGATTTTCATTTTGAGAACAGCATATTTGCATAGGCATTGATAGGTTAGTTTTAAGTTAATGCTCAAATATATATATTTCAAGTTTCTGTGGTGAAAACTTTCAGGATCTCTGAAATTATTAATAGAAACGTGTTCTTTTAGTATATATGAAGATTGTACTATTTTTTTTTTCAGCCTCGCTGTTAAATATGAAGGGATTTTTAGTAATTAAATATAACTTATTAGGTGAGATGACCACATTTAACTTTTATGATATTTACAACATTGTAATATGATTCTGAAACAAATGATTGTGCCTTGTGACAAGGAAAATCTTGATTTTTAATGATGAAGAAAATTATACATTTAATTTCGTGACAAAGAGGCTTTCCTATCTTTTACTCACTATTCTAATACAAAAGTCTTTTTTCTCTTCTACTAAGACGTATTTTAGGGAAGTAGGCTACAATGTAGTTTGTGGTTGAGAAAACGCTTCCACTTAAAACACTTACAAAGCTATACTTCTCAAGCTGGATTCACCCTGGAAGTTATTTACAGGAAAAAATAATTTGCGTTAGTAACATTAACTTAAATCTTACTAGAATTAAACCACCAGCAAATTAAAAAAAAAAAAAGGTGTTCTGGGGCGCAAAACCAAAATCTGATATTTATAGCATATTCAAATGTTTACAGAAAATTTTGAGAGCACAGATTTAAGCTCAGGACTGCAAAACCTTAAACTCCTAGAGTTTTAACTCCGTTTGAAGTTTTCATTGTACAATTAATACTAATGAACATCTGAGTAATGCTTCATAATTTGGAAGCAATTTCTCATATATTCGCTTTTGAGTCAGCTACTAGGAAGCTTAGAGCGAAATTTGCAGCCAGCATTTACCTGTGTCTGTCTTCACCTTATACTGTTCTACCACTATTTTTTTTCTTTATTCCATTTTTCTTATCTAATTTATTTTATCCCCACACCCCCCTCCTCTTCCCAGCTTAGTTTTATGACACTCAGGTGTTGCTGAGTCAACTTATGGACTCTGGACAAGTCAGGCCCTCTGCTTTCCCACCATGCTGCACTTGCCCAACAAATGTATTAATGAGAACATAACCTCCCATCCCAGAACAGCTCCTCTTATTACATGTAAGAAGGCGTCATAAGGTTAGCAGAGGTTGAATTTATACACAGCTTTGTATCAAGCTAAAAAACATCTGATAATAAGAAAATATCACCGCCTCAAAAGAAACAATAAATTTCCATGACATCTCAATGACCACATGACAGACACCGAGGTGGGAAAATGATAATACGGGAAAAATTGGCAACAACACAATTTATATTCACTTGCCCATGTAGGCGGATAAGGTGAGTTTCAAAGACAAACCTCACTATGTTATTCAGAGTTACGTATACTCTCTCGTGACAGTGAGTGGGGGAGAATTTGAGTTTTTACTTTACACTTCAACTCCTTACCCGGTATTTCAAACAAAGAGTCTTGCTGAGAGGAATTTTTTCTCTCCTTAAGAAAACATTTATAAAGTCCAGAGCAAATCAAAACAGCAATCTCAAAAATGAAAACAAAAACAACCCAACAACTAGATAACCACAGCGACTGGAGGACAGAGTTCAACTTCTCACTATGTGATAGTCATATGGCATACTCAAACAATTAAAAAACATGGAGACCACTCACAGATTACACATCATCATTTACCTTTCAGGTATTACTCTTTTGAAAGGATAAAACGTGACAAACCAGTTAACATTTGAAAACAAAAGCCAACTTCTGCACAATCCTGCTTCCAACTAAATCTGAAATTACCTACTTATTAATCTTTAAAAAAATTAGAACCTGGAACTTTCCCATTAAGCATTTGAAATACCTGAAAATCAGTAAAGCTGAAGCTGAGTTTCAGGAAAAACATCAAAACAGAAAGACCACATCACAATGCTAGCAGGCCACAATTTTTATACCTATCACTTCTATCTCTTTTAACAGTAACAGCATTATTTTTTAAGGCAGTAAGCAATATATAATAGTATCTTCTCAAGAATCTAGTCTTTTTTCATTTTTGTTTTTCTCAATCCTGAGGACTTTTATAATTAAATTTTTTGAGATTACATTTCTCACAACTTTTTGAGGAATGTTCTCACATTCTCACATTTATTCTCACAAATAGACAAAATGTGTTAAGTTCTGCAAATATGTCTTTTTAGTTATAGGCATAATTGCTCTTGATTTAATTAAAAAAACTTGAGTGTATATCTATGCTAATAATGACTTCCTGAAAACACCAAATTGTATTTACCACCATAAAATAATATGTGACTTACAGGAGCTGCAGGGAGGTAGTCTGACTCTTCAAACGGTTCCTCGGAAATCCAATGACCCATTTCCAAAGACCACAGTACCTATAAGTGAGAGAAGAAGCAGAACATTTTTTATAGACTTGTTAGGCTTTTAGTGGACAATAAACCAGTTTGAAGATACAGCAAAACCAAAATAAACAAACAAAAAAACCCTAGCAGTAACTACATACTACATTGATCCGAAGCGCATGTATCTTGAACACCAAAGTGCCATCAGAATCTTCAGGTTACAAAAGTGTTACAAATATTAATAAACGCTTGTTTAAGAAAAAAGTCTCCTGATGGCTAGAAGTCTGGGTTATTATCCTAGTGAGGATAACCACCCCGTTCCTAAACATATGAAATATTACGTCTTCCTAAATTCCAGTTTCCAATTTAAGGAGTCATTATAGACAATCCTTAGTAAATAATACAGAATTTTATTAATTAAAAAAAACCCATGTATTAGGAGAAGATAGATCATAAGCCTAAATTCAAAAAGCAAACCTTTTGGTGTGTAACTTTATTTCTATCATTAGCTAATATTTTTAGGAGAAGTTCTCCACATCCATGTTTGGAAATCCTTCTCACACTTTGGAAGAGTAAAATGTCTCATAAACAAGCTGTCATCATCATCGTTAGAACCCACACATTTTTAAGTAATCAAAACAATGTTTTCATTTTTAATTCAACATTTGAGATTCTGCACTCATCTCTACTCTATGACCAAACTCCTTGAAAAGCTGTATGTTTCTATGTACCAGCAGAATTGTACAACTAAACTAATCAAGCTGAATTACATAACTCACACTGATCTTTTTATCTGCAATTTCCTTCTTTCCTACATTCAGTAAATCCATTTTTTTTTTTTTTGCCCCTAGAGTTGCTATGTAAAACTCAAGGGTTTTTTTGCTGAATTAGCAGGAATGAGGTCTAAGTCTTCCTTTTTGGTAGTTCCTAAAGTTCAGAACCATCTATGGGCTATCAGTCTGAAATATTTCCTTTTTTATATATTAAATCTAATACTTACCCAAAATGAGACAGCAATGTTTTGTTTCTAAGAAAAAGTGAGCATGACAATGGAATGAAGACAAGAACGGAATACAGAATCTGAATGATCATTCTCAGCACTGGCCCAGATCTTACTTTCAATAGGTGCATTTACTTGTTCAACAACTATTTCCTTCTGCTCACTATCCATTCATCTGTGAACAACTTATTGAGAGCCTACCATGAATAAGAGTCCAAACTGGGTCCTGGAAACCCAAACCCAAACCTAGAAGGGTTTACCCTCTTGCAGGAGGCATGGCAGCAACCAAATGCTGGTTCCTCCAAAGCAGGGCTGTGCAAACCTGTGGTAGGAAGCAAACTAACTCGGGCTAGGAAAACCAAGAAAGGGTCCACAGAGGGGCTGACATTTAAACTGAGTAAAAGCTCATCAGGCAAAGGGAGAGACAGTGGGAAGGGGAGAGGGTATTCCGGCAGAGGGAGAATACCACGGGCCAAGCCAGGATTAAAGTAGCTTCTTTTTTTTTGGCTGCAGTAGAGGGAGCTTTGGAAGAAGTGGTAAGAAAATAGGGTTGGCTGGCTGCATATGGCAGGGAAGGTATGATAATATACCCTGTCCTACCCCTGTGTGCTGAGGACATCAGTGCAAGCACAACTGTTGGGCAGGAGAATCCGAAGACAAGCCAGAAAAGACAGGACAAACAGCTCCATGGGCACTGGGCCCAAGATGATATAGAGAGACGGAAAGCAATGAGTTGGGTTCTCAGGGACCCTGCTCAATCTTCAATAGATTTGTGTGTAGTCAAGCATTTTGTCATTGAAGTCCCTTTTTGTTTCCCCCTGATTTTTACTGCCTAACAAACATTACAAAAAAACAAAACAAAACAAAAAAACCTTACCTTAATAAGTCCAATGAAAGACAGTATTAGAAAATTGCTAACTCTACACTGAAATCATGTTTGTACACACAGCAAACATGGTTAATGGGTGGTTAAAATAACCCATTGAAGTAACAGTGTTTACCTTACTCTTATCAGTCAATGTATGTTATCATTTACAGAAGACACACTAGTTCCCTACAAACTCATGTGATTAGCCCAGGAAGTAAATTGTGGAAAGTTTCAAAATCAGGTTTTCAAGGCATGAGGCATGTGGAAGACTAGTATAGTGAGAAACACAACGTGGTAGTGAGAGAATCCAGGGAACCAGTCTTAAAAATGGCTGTGGCATTTGAGTTCAAATGTAAGCCACATTAAAATATCAACTGAATTTAAACAATCTCTTGGAGAAAATGTATGTTCTCTGAATTTGTTCACTTCTAAATGTTATAAAACCGTAAGGCATCTACAGTAGCATTTTGGAAAGTAAATTAATAAATTTAATTTATGTAGGCATCCCAGGAATGAGTATTGTACAGAGATAGCAAAAAACACTAATTTGATTGTAATGAAATCATCAAATCAGAAATAGAGTGTAAATTTTTTTGCTTTAGTCATTTCATTAGCTAGACTTATCTTTACCTTACTAGAGTGTTCAAAATAGGGAAAACCTGCTCTGCAAGATGGCAGTTAAGGCTGCAAGTGTAGTTAAAAATAAAAGGTTAACCTGAGATATTTATCATAATATACGTGATAGAATGAAAATAACTGAGAAGCTATATAAAGCAAGGAATGGGGTTGCATGGATACAGGATCAAATCCCATGTGGGTGGCCCTTAAAATGAGGGCTGAGTTATTTCAGCATCCACTGCAAATGAATATGACATTTTTGGCATTGTAAAATTATCACTCATAAAACTTGGACCTTGTTGATGAATTTAAATAGGACCCATTTTCTCGCCTTATTATTAGATTAATAGTTAATGATGAGACAGCTTTCCATAATGTAAGACTGACTTTGCAACTACTTTCATACCAGGCAAAATGCAAATGGTTTTCTCTCATTTTATATCCACCTAATCATTCTCCTTGAACAGGGTGAGGAGTGTAACTAGAGTGAACCCAAGCCAGACAAGGGCTCTGAGATTAAATGCAAGTCAAGAATAACATCAAACACAAAGGAGAAAATGAAGCCAACTATGTAAACATAGCAAAGTGGGCATAACTTATTTTCACCATCTCACAAGACTCAACTAAAATGATGGAGCTAAGAGGAATGGGAAAAGAGCCCACTGCAGATAAAAGCCGATGATGTTTTGAAAGTTGCAAAGCAAATGGATAAATGGTAACTGACTTAGAAGAGCAAAGAAACCTCGAGCTTAAATGTCTAGAGAGGGAGTCAGTAGGAAGCATCCAATTCCCTCCGCAGATTCCCAGAAAGGCTGGGAAATTGGGGGTACTAGAAAGCTCTGAAAATGCAGTGTAGAACAGGGTGAAATGGAGAAATCTCCTACCTCCACCCTCCTGCCCACCCTCCTCTGGAATAAGACAAAAGTAAAGTCAGACGGGCTTTTCTGGGAGCAGTGGTAAGAAGTAGCAGGGAAAACTTCTCCAGCACAGCCCTCACCCCGAGACATGAGCACAGAACTCCATGGCAGGACAAGGGCCTTTCTTTTGTGGAGAAACAAATCACCCCAGGGAAAAAAGACCTACAGATACTGACACGTGGACCTCCCTCTATCAAATACCTCCATCACATCAGATGATCTATACACTCAGATAAACAGAATTTCCATCAGCTTTTCAGTCCTCAATATTAAACATGACTTTCTACCCATTTGATAAAAGCCTCTAGCATGCAAACAGACCAAACAAAAAGGGGATTACTGGGATCACAGTGATGGGAAGTCCCAGGATAACAGCGGGACTGTAGACCTAGGGAGAACCAGTCTCACAAGGAGCAGAGCAACAAAGGGGTTCATGGGTGGTGTCTCCAAGAGAAATAAACGGGATTGGAAGATTATCTAATGTGTAGACAGTTTTGGAGAAAAACTACAATGCTTTTTAGAAATTCTTGTGGTGAGATAGTGATAGGTACATAGAAAACTAAGCAATGAAAATGACTGTCAATGATAAGCTCAAGAAAAACAAACAAAAAAGACCAGAAGTGGAATAGGATCATAGTACACTATACGGCTCAGCTCAACCAGCATTCACACAGTCATCCATGTGTGCAGGTAAATGTGAACAAGTATGTCTTTATATGCATATATAACGTGTTAAACAAAAAGCAAAACCACACTGGGTAGATGGGGAGGGGACGTGTATGTCACAGTGAAAGCTATATAGTCATATTTTAATCTTCCATAGAAGGAAGCCTATAGATAACGTCTAAAAGTGATTAAAAAAAAAAGCAGAAAAAGCATTTTATTTAGAAATATGAAAATAAAATATCAGAAGAATATTGTAGGAGTGAGAATCTGGGCTGGGAAACAGCAGGGCAGGGAGTGCCATTTCTATTAGAGGCCTCATAAATTACACTTGATTCTGAAAACATTTTGTTTGGGGTAATTGTGCCCTTACGAAAGAGTTGCCACAACAGTACAGAGAGTTCTCATTTACCGGTCACCTAGATTCCTCTATCGTGTGAGTCTCCAACCTTCTATTTCAAAAGTGCTTTGCACCTAGAACCAGTTGTCGATATCTACAAAAACATCTTGCTGGGCTTGTAACTGGAACTGAGTCAATTCTAGAGTTCAAAATGGGGAGAACTGACAGCTTTAAAAAATACCGAGTTTCCCAATTCATGAACATAGTATCTCTCTCCCTTTATTTAGGTCTTTTAAAATTTCTTTCTCAAGAATTTTGGAGTTTTCAGCATACAAATCCTGCAAATATTCTCTCAGACCTAAAGTTAAATATTTCAGCTTCTGGAACTGCTAATATAAATGGCATTTAAAAAATTAGAATTCCACGTGTTCATTGCTAGTACACAGAAATACAACCAAATTTTGTATATTTACCTTGTATCCTGTAACCTTGCTTAACAACTTACTAGCTGTAGTAGCCTTTCTGTAGACTTGTTGATATTTTCTAGGTAGACAATCATGTCTTATGTAAATAGACAGTTTTATTTCTTCCCTTCCCAATCTGTGTGTGTATTTTTTTCTTACCTCACTGCACTGGCTAGAACTTCCAATACAACACAGAAGAGGAGCAGTGAGAGCATTAAAGTTGCTTGGACAACTTTGTGAGGCAGATTAATTTGGTTTATTATAATAGCATAAACCCAAATTGCTCTTGTTTATAAATTAATGTGTCTATGTAAAGCACAAGGGGTTTTTGTTTGTTTGTTTAAGTAAAAAATGGTCTATTGTTATTTAGTACTGGTGCTGGCTAACTGTCACAAGCTTTTATTAGGTTCTTCAACTCTCTATAGAATAATCAGAACATTCTGAAGGATCAAAAGAACTAAATGCCACTTTCTGGATCAGAACCAATCAAATTAATTTTTTTCTTTAACATTCACTTTCACTTCTTAATATTTTGAGAAATTTTCCCAGATTACAGTAAGACAGTTCTTCAGCTGTCTTAAAAATTAATTTATTCACAGAGCATTTAATAAGCAAAAACACTAAACAAGGTACCCTTAATTTTTGGTTTCTCAAAAAAAAAATTAAAGAGAGGGAAAACAACAGTTATTTCCATGTACAAGTGATATGAGAAGATCAGGATAAGCAGAAAGCAACCTGTAAGAGGGATTTTAGGTTGCACTTAAAAAACTGAATGATGATGATTCACTGCTGGTGTTGATAATTACAAATTCAACAGGAAGCTGATTTAACTTACTTGAGAGTATTACTAATCGTGTTGAAACCATTTATTAACATTCACAATGTCTTACTGTAATTGTAATATTGTTTATTCCAAGTTTCTAAATAGCCAGGCTAACCAACCATTATTTTTGGACTTGTCTCCAGACCATACCACCTACCATATCTAATTGTTAAATTCAACTGCAGTTTTGGTACTAAGAATACTAGTGAGAACATAGCAGCTAAAGAAAACAATGGTGGGGGGCTCCTTTGTGGGAAAAGTCAACAATATTCTTTGCATACAGAAGACTTCATATTGTATAAAATGCCAACTGAGCGATTAAAATTCAAATCTGATGGTCAGAAACTTGTGACACAGATTTAACCAATGGGAATCCTGTTAATCTCAAACAGATTGAAAGTACACATTATTTTCTCCTTTACTCAATGAAAAGAGATTGGGCTTGTCTTCATCACCCTCTGCCCTTCCACCCTTCCCCATACCAACTGGGGTAAAAAACTTGGTTGTGAGAGTCTGTGGAGGTATAGAAACATATATTCAGCATTTGCAAATTCCTTCTTTCCTATCCAAGAGTAGCAAAAATGGTCCTCACTAATTTTTTTGCTATTTTTAGCTAACAACAGAATTATAAAAATTAAATTATATTTTTCCTGTCAGACCTCATAGACTCTTTGCCTCAGTTATGAGAGTAATTGATTCTCCCAAACAACAAAACTTTAAGAGAATTTGCTACTAGGTCCATTGTTTCGACTTTTTCTAGAGGGAGAATAGCAATCTTTGTGTTTCTTCCACAAACAGACAGTATAATGTACTGGTTAAGAACACAGAACTCAGGCCACTGGGTTAAAGCAATGTCCATCTCTTCACAGTTTTGTGACAAGAAGTCACAAACATGTAACCTTTTTGTCACATGAAAACATTATACATCATCACAGATTACAAAAATATCTGTGTAGTTAATGAAATTGCTGTGGCAATAAAGTTGATTCTAGGTTAAGCTTCAGGAGAAAAAATTGGGGCTATCAAAAGTATAACTTTTAATAACCATATAATAGGGTGCTTAAGTCCTGAACACTGTGGAGCCAGAAAGCAGAGGAGGTCTAGTCTCCCAGAAGGACCAACGTGAACTGGCACAGTTTCAAGGTAACGATGTTTGTTCCAAAATAAGTATTTCCAACACTTCTCAGAACACCAAGAAATGCGTTCTATAATGCCATCAAGTCATTTTAAAAATACAAAGTCAGTAGTCTCCCTCAGTGAGGCAATTTTCCACGTGATTTTTAAAATTCAGGCGAAATCCACATAATACACAAGTAACCCTTTTAAAGTGTATGGCTCAGTGGCTTTTAGTTTATTCACCATGTTGTGCAAACACTACCTCCTTCTAGTTTTGAAACTATTGCGTCAGCCCAGGAATACACCCCGTACCCATTAAGTGATGACTCCTCAACCTGCTCTCCGGTCCACCCCGGTAACTACTAATCGGCCTCTGTCCAAGGATCTTCCTCTTCCAGATCCATCATAGGAAAGAGACCCCACAGTATGTGATCTTTTGGCTTCTTTCACTTGGCATCATGCTTTCAAGGTTCACATGCATTATGATTTGAATGAAGACTAGTGACGGGTGTCAAAAAGTCTTGCCTACTAATATTAGTAAATCAATATCAACTTAGTGCTCACTGGACACTCACTGCCTTCCTCGTCACACAGCTGGGGAGTGGCAAGGCTGGCACCAAAATTCACTCTCTTAGCCATTAATCTTTTAAAAACACACAACGTGGGCTTCCCTGGTGGCGCAGTGGTTGGGAGTCCGCCTGCCAATGCAGTGGACGCGGGTTCGTGCCCCGGTCCGGGAGGATCCTACATGCCGCGGAGCGGCTGGGCCCGTGAGCCATGGCCGCTGAGCCTGCACGTCTGGAGCCTGTGCTCCACAATGGGAGAGGCCACAACAGTGAGAGGCCCGTGTACCGCAGAAAAAAACAAAAAAACACACAAGGTGGTGTGCAGTCACAGAATGAGTATATCAAAGTTTAAGGCAGCAAAAATCAAAATATCCCCTAGGCTATCTCTGGAAGTAGATACCAGAAAGGCTGTGGGCTACGAATGGAGGAAAGCTGAATTCAAACCCCAAATCCACCATGTTCAAGCGCTGTGATCGTGAGCAATTTATCAGAACTGTTCAAGTCTCGGTTTCCACAAAGGACTGTTATACTGACAAGCTGAGCGTTGGTAAGTCTCCTGACAAGACGGCCCCACCTCTTTAACTTTTCTACGTGGCTAGCATCTTCTGGAAGCAGCACCATCTCCACCCTCAGACATGCTCACTGGGCGCCAGCCCCTCCCTACGTGGTCCTGGGACCAGCAGCACCTGGGAGCTGGGAGCAGATGAAGAACCCGAGACCCAGACCCACTGAACCAGAATCTGCGTTTCAGTAAGAACCCCAAGTGATTCACGTGTTACTAAGGTTTAAAAGGCACTGCTCCAGCTGTCTCCGAGAAGGGGGCGAGGGGAGCACAGAAGGAAACCCAGAACCTAACACAGTGTATTTAACCAAGACGGACAAAATAAGCAATAAAGTACTAAAAATAAGTAGTTACGAATTCTTCTCTCTTTTTAAGAGATACTAACTTACAGAGACAAAACACCAGATGGTAAGAGGAAAAAGAAGCTACATGTTGATGTGTACCTTCTTACAAACAAGTCTGGCTATATCACACGCAGGCATTCAAGTTAGATTTGTTCCGCTTATGCTTTACTCCATCTTTTCAGGCTGCAGAAATGAAAACGGATGATTCTTGGATTTCAGAGCTTCACTGCTCATGGTTAGCTACTTTTTACGTCCTGCTAAGTAGAGAGCAGGGTGACCCAGCATTCCACCAGTGTAGCTAAATGTGAAGTCCAAACATCTTCATAAATAACACGAGCTCCACTTTTCCTATCAAAATGAAAACAGAGAAATAAATATAACACATTCCAATGTAACTAAAATAAATCGCAGAAACATCACTTCGCTGTGAAAACAAAGTAGAAATTATTATGACCATCCCTGACAATAAAGCAAATATTGTGGCTACTAACAGCAATCTCTGTTGTTTGTTCTTTATGTGAATTTGAGTTACAAAGATTTTTTTCTTCAATGAGCATCAGGTCATCTTATTTTCATGAATTTTAATGAGAAACACATGAACTACATGGACACTTCTGTAATTTATAATGATGTATAGTATTTTTAAATGACATTTTTAGCTCATCAGAGGCAAGAATAAATTCCAAGATTTTTAAAAGAAATAACACTATGTTTAGTCATCTACTCACACATTGATTCAACTAGAAAGTGCTATGTTCCACGTCCCATCCTGAGTCCTGGGCCACATAAGTAAAGACAGGCACAGCCTCTGCCCTCAAAGAGCTTCTAATCACTAAATAAATAACCAGTGTCTGCTAAAAAGGGGCTGCTTTAATGTTTCAAACCGTCTCTGTTTCACCCTCATCCCTTGTGCTAAGGAGGGTATGGCTGCCTCTACGCGAGGTTTTCTTTTTGTTTTGTTTTTGGGGTTTTTTTGTTTTTTGTTCTACGTGAGTTTTACTACCAAAAAATACTGTCCACAGTTTAACAGTTGAAATAAGTGTTCTACTTCGATAGGCACCCACAAATATTAGAAATGCCTAAAAGGAAAAAAGTCCTGTGCCTAATATTAATGCTTGTATACTGGTCTTTCTTGTTTTGCTATCATCCAACAAAACCAAAATAAAAAAGAGTTATAGGAAACAAAGTTCAGTGGAGATGTGCTTCTCTATTCACTGAAGGACCCTCTCCAATGGTGTGCGATATGGCACATAGCAGGCAGCCTGCAAGGAAGGCAGGATGGACCACGTGAAGGACGGAAGCACTTCATTCTGCCCCAGCGTCACGAGAGCCCACGACCAGAGATCACACAACTGCATTTATGTGTCAAGGCTGATGTCTCAAGTCTGTGAACTCCCTGAGAACCACCAGTGTTTGACAAATTATTAGGTTATGCAGAACTTTATTATTCAATCACAGGATATTTGTTCTTGCAAAAGATCAAGGACCAATTTAAAAGAACTAAGAAGTAGATCTATCAGGCATCTAAGGCAAGCTGCTATTTCAGTTGACAAAATCACTTTTTTTCTTTTTTTAAAAAATAATTTTATTTTATTTATTTTTTTGGCTGCACTGGGTGTTCGGTGCTGTACACGGGCTTTCTCCAGTTGTCGTGAGCAGGGGCTACTCTTCGTTGAGGTGCGCGGGCTTCTCATCATGGTGGCTTCTCTTGTTGCGGAGCACGGGCTCTAGGCGTGCAGGCTTCAGTAGTTGTGGCTCGCAGGCTCAGCAGTTGTGGCTCACGGACTCTAGAGCGCAGGCTCAGTAGTTGTGGCTCACGGGCTTAGTTGCTCCACGGCATGTGGGATCTTCCCGGACTAGGGCTCGAACCCGTGTCCCCTGCATTCGCAGGCGGATTCTTAACCACTGCGCCACCAGGGAAGCCTGACAAAATCACTTTCAGTTACGTATTTCTTATTCTCCAGTTAAAAAAAAAGAGCCTAAAAGGTTTTCTGTAGAGAACCTTCCAGGGCAATGAATTTTAGGAGAAACACATTGTGTGGATCATACATAAAAAGTATCAGGTTGGGGCTCCCCTGGTGGCGCAGTGGTTGGGGGTCCGCCTGCCGATGCAGGGGACACGGGTTTGTGACCCGGTCCAGGAGGATCCCACATGCCGCAGAGCGGCTGGGCCTGCGAGCCGTGGCCGCTGAGCCTGCGAGTCCGAAGCCTGTGCTCCGCGACGGGAGAGGCCACGGCGGTGGGAGGCCCGCATACAGCAAAAAAAAAAAAAAAAAATCAGGTAGCAAAATGTTGTCAATTACAGTTTTGAAAAACATACAATAGTTTTTTAAAATCCAGTATTTCTTGCATCCTCTCTCTTCAAAAACCTAATATTTCCACTAAAGCCCAATTCACAGAGGGTACTTGTGCAGGGATGAACAGAGCTCAAGTATGATGTTCTGTGACAATCTATTGTAACTCAGGAATAGAGCTTAGAAACCTAAAAGAATGCACAGTTAACAATGTCCCCAAGGTCACCAACAGATAATCTCAGTGATGGAGAGCAGAACCTAATTGTCGAAAAGGTCCAGAGAGTGAAGTCGTGGCTGCATCTTCTGATGAGAACCTGAAGGGAAGGCACTCTGTGCTGCTGACGGAGAGCACCGCTTCACTGGGATGCCGGACACACAGCTGAAAGTTTAGGAATCCAACACAAAGTTGCAAATGTTAAACAATAAACATGTACCTTTAGGTATAACTGAAGTTTTTTTCTAAAAATGAACTTTGAATTTGCAATTCAATTCCACATGGACTAAGTTGAGGTCCTAGAATTCTCAAGCATAAAGCGAGGAAGAGATAATTTGAAGTTAGGAAAAGTTAAGAACTGGCATTTCTACTTAGCTGCCCCTAGTTAAACAAAACAAAACAGAAACAGTGAGACCCCTGAAGGCCGTATTTTGAAAAGGATGGGCAGCAACAAGCCCCGCACGAAGGGAATCACTGGGTTTTCTCATGTGTAGCCTCGTGCATTTACACTGTTTGCCAAATACGGAAACTTCTGCTTTAACATACACAACCTTAATCTAGTATTTTTTTTCCCCTGCTAAAGCCAATAGATTCAGGTGCTTCACCAGACCAATTCCAATTCATCATAACAAAACCAAATTGTCAGGCCCCAGGAATGCTGTCTTTCAATGTGCCATGCTACGAGGCTTGAGTCACATTTCATGCTGCCCCGTCCAGACGCCAGGAGGTGCAGAGACAGTTCTACACTCACTGTTCCCACTTCTTTTCTCACTATTAACTCTTCAACCCTCCTTATCATTAAGCCTGATGCTTCTAAGGTCTCTGACCACATCCACCTGGTCAAACCTAATGGTCATTTCTCTGTCCTTACCCTCTTCACCTTTCAGTGGAATTCAGCACCGCTGAACGCGCTCTGCTTCCTGAGACGGTTCCTATTTTGCCTGAGAATCAGTTCTCCTGGGGGTCCCCCTCTGCCACCACCTGATCCTTCTTGGTTTCACTTGCTGGCTCTTCTTCCTTCTCCCCAGCGGTTGGCACCGCCCAGGGCCCAGTCACTTTTTCCTATCTGTCCTCAGTGCTGAGCCTATGGAGCTGGGAAAGCACAGCACCTCCCGGGTGGAAAGAGTACCCCAGGTCTGGCTGGGATGACAGGATGGCAGAGCAGGCGCAGGATCCCTACAGATCCACTACTTCCTGTGGTCCCAGGGTGCACAGAGAAGGGTCTTGGTCACCTTCCAGGAACCACCGCAAGTGAAAGGAGCAGAGGACGGCAGGCTCTGTGCCTGTCCACAAACAGAATCCATTATTTTAATAATGAAAAATTTTAAATGAGGTGTACTTTGAGATGACTGTTATAGCCAGTGCCTAGGGTAATACCTTTATCAAGACTGTTTCAAAGATTCACATCCAAGTCAGGTGAGCTATCCTTCCTAGTGTCTCCACCACTAAACAGAACAATGTTTACTATCTCACAGGGTCCTGGAGACAGTGGATGTGAAAACGTTTTTTAAAGTATAAGTACTTCATCGAGGTATAATCTGCGGGAGAGTGAAAATAACTTCAATTAAGGCAATGACGATTCAAAGGCCCAGGCTGGAGATCTTATGTCATCAACGCCCAGCATGTGGTTGCAGCCAATAAATGTTTGCTGGAGAACTTAGGAAAACAGCTCACAAACCCTGGCGACAAGTGTGGCGTATAAAGTACATTCTGTCTCAAAATTATTCAAAGTTAATATGCCAACTTAAGGTTTAAAAGAAAAAAGAGAGAAAACAGTTTCAAGACGATTCCTTCTGAACAGTCCCAGGAGGGCAGGGATGTACCAGAACACCAGTGAAAACCCCAGATTCCAGTCTGGTTCTACCACTTGCTGTAATTTTAGGAGGGTGACTAAGCATTCTTCAGAGCAACACGACAGGCATGGGCTGCAGGAACTGTTTCATTCTAATTCGGTTGTTTTATTCCACGCTCACACCAATAACATACAATACGTCTTATCAAACTCATTGCTTACTGAGTTGTGTGAGAAAGCCAAAACTGAATCACATTATTTCAAGACAATTGACTCACTATGACATCATGTTTTGATTTATGAAACACTTGATTATAAAGTGTTTTTCTGTTCTTCTGTTGAGTTCACTGCTTGAAATGTGGCTGCAGAACTGATTTCACTTCTAAGCCCTGGATTTGCATTTACAGGTGATTTAGCTTTTAAGACCCTCTACCAAGCCTTATTCAAAAGCAGTCAGAATCAACACTTTTAGACCTGAACATAGAGGCTGAGTCACTCCTCTGCGGGTCTCTGAAAGGGGGACAGAGCTACATGTACCGGGAGCAGAGGGGAGAAGAGGTGACAGGGCCCCTCCCCTCCCTGGAGAGAGGTGGCAAGTAAGCAGAGCGGAATCACAGGTGAGTCAGAAGGAGTGTGGCAGACACCAAACAAGTGAAAGTGAGACAATTCTGCTAAAGAATTCGAAGAGCCCACGCTTGAACAAAAAATAACAAACACACTTCAGTCTAAAGGGACACTTTGGTCAAACCGATTTCTCTGTTTTTCTTCCTGTCTCCTGTGAACAGGACACAGGCCTAATTTCTGTTTCTGATAGACAACTCAGTCACGAAGCAGGAAGAGCACAAGTTATTCTCTTTGCTGAAAACAGCAGAGTTAACAATGGAAGTGGGAACTGTAAACAAGTAGAAATCGCCAACAGAGTTTTCACTCACACACACACACACACACACACACACACACACACACACACACACCCCAGATTAAGTAAAAATTCAAACTGAATTGTGTTATAAAATCATCATGATTTTTTGGCTATGACTAACTGGACCACATACAACTGTCTAATTTTGAAGAGCTGCTAGAATTCTTCTTCACAAAAAATTTCCAGAGAATACCACACAAACCCTGGAATAAAAGCATTCCCAGCAATGCTTTTCTTGGAGGCAAGTCCATGGCGCTCGCCAAGAGGAGTATTTTAAGAACCCCCCAAACTGCGCTGGGGACAAGGAAAAAGGAGGCAGACCACAGGGCGAGAGTCACTCCTTTTGCACAAAAGCAACATGACCCTTCAAGTAAGTGTGTGGAGTCTTCAAACCTTGACCCTAAAAGAAGCTGCCGCCTGTGAAGCTCCAAAGTCGTGAACACGCTGCAGGTGAGTCTTACACTGTGCACTAAGCTTTAGAAACTAGCTGGTGTGGCTTTGTAAGCGGCAGGGGCAATTTCTGTCTCTCAAAATAGTTTATCATGCTTGTCCGATTGATTTCGTTTAGAAAATTAATGGAGGAGGCCATTCAAGAAGCAGCGAGGATGTCTGTCTTATTTAAGATGGAGCTGAACAGGGAAAGGGATTCAGTTCATTTCTACAGTTTTTTTAAGGCAATAATCTATATTAGTATCAATGAACACGTCATGCCCGCAAGAGGAAACCTTTGAGTCATCACAATTACATGACCAGGCATTTTTCTTTAAGCCACAGTGCATCCTGTGCTTTTTGATTTCCCAGGGGTCGGTGCTTTTCACGAATAGTGAGCGTTCGGGCATCGTTGGTAAGCTGTTTTCATTGAGAGACACAAATCCCAAAAGTATCCTTAAACTCTGAGAGCTCTCACTTGGAGTACTAGGATCTGATGGTTCTGGAGAAGCTTAAAATAACAATATATGAAAATCAGTACCACGGTGGCCTTAGGAGAAGCGGTGTCTCAAATACACTGAAATCCTCAGGATCAGGAAAGAGTCTATTCTTGGGTCCCCAAAGGCCAGACGCAGATACTCCTCCCTTTGTCCACCCAGACCACCCCTGTTCCAGCCTTCTCTCACAACCCCTTCCTCAATAAAGGGGCCCCGGAGCCTCTTCTCCTATGAGCGCCAACAGCGTTTACAAGCTTTTGTGGGTGTTCCCCAGGACCAGCCGTGCAATGAATGGACAGGTCCACGGCCAAGGGTTCACAGGTCCAGAGCAAGTGTCTTTTGTCAATTTTAGGGTTAATACGTTCTTTCCGTACATAAGACCACGGGGACAGGATGTAAGAAGTGGTATTTACAGCTCTTGCAGGGGATTAATAAGTTATTTCTGTTGTAAGGCTAACATACGTTAGGTTCTTACTTTTGCCGATCACCGTGAAGAGCACCACACACCCTTAACTCTTAGCTTTCACACAATCCTGTGAAGGACATCCTGTCTCTAGGTCCATTTCCCAGATGAGGAGCTGCAGCTCAGTGAGATGGAGCTTCTTACCTAAGGTTGCCCTGCGGGAAGGTGCCCACCACCCGGGCAGCTCAGCAGAGTCTATTCCTGTTTTATGTGGGGATGGATTAACTTTAAATCCCCAAATCCCGGGGCAGCCAGGTGGCTCACCATTTAACTGTCCCGTACTGAATTATTATTATTTTTTATTGCAACCGATAAAACACTGGAGGCCTGGACATTGTGTTATAGTTCTATGGGTCTTCCTCTATTTCAAAACAAGGTAAACGCACTGCCGATTTATACGTGGAAAATGATGATGACATAATGGAAATATACGGGAACCTCCACACAGAGCAGGCACGTATGGATTTACATGTGTGCGGATGTGTGTTTTCAGTGCAATCATGTGAGGGCCTTGTCATCCCATTCTTTCTCTCTGAACAGCTACCTGCTGATTCCTGTCTTCTTAGTAGAAGGCATTGGATGTACAAGATACTAGACAGACAAAACACAGGACCTGTCAGAAGTCAGATCTTACAGAAGAACCTGTGGCTTCATTAGTGCCTTAGCAAAAGGGCAAAGTACTCCTAAGGTTCTGAGGCAGCTGCTTTCCCGCCGTCTGACATCACTACACTGGCGAGTAGTGTGCTGTTTAAAGTTACCACTTGAATGCTTTCCTGCACTATGACAGCCCCGCCCCAGTCCTGCCCTTGCTCCAGTCCTGCCCTTGCTCCTGTCCTGGGGGGTCCACACCCTCCCCTGCCTCGCCCCCGCGGGTCAGCCTCGCTCAGGGCCAGCACCGCAGGTGAGCTCCGCGTCAGGAAGGACGTGAACAGACTGGGGACGGTTGGAGGCCCAGGGCAACCTATTCTTTTTTTTTTTTTTACATCTTTATTGGAGTATAATTGCTTTACAATGGTGTGTTATTTTCTGCTTTATAACAAAGTGAATCAGCTATACATATACCTACATCCCCATATCTCCTCCCTCTTGCGTCTCCCTCCCACTCTCCCTATCCCACCCCTCTAGGTGGTCACAAAGCACCGAGCTGATCTCCCTGTGCTATGCGGCTGCTTCCCACTAGCTATCTGTTTTACATTTGGTAGTGTATGTATGTCCATGCCACTCTCTCACTTTGTCCCAGCTTACCGTTCCCCCTCCCCGTGTCCTCAAGTCCATTCTGTAGTAGGTCTGTGTCTTTATTCCTGTCTTATCCCTCGGTTCTGTAAACGTTTCCTTTTCAATTTTTCTCAACGTGCTCTGTTTCCGAACGGTCTGTCTCCTTACTTACAAGGACCTAAGCCCATTCTGAGGACTAGGAATTTTACGTGAAGGCGTGGGCAGGGTCCCTGCTGGCGGGGGGCGGGGGGGGGCTCTGAGGGAGAAGGTGGTCCAGGCCTCCCTCCTGGAGCTGCCAGGAATCTCGGGCTCCTTGGCTTGCAGACACGTCACGCCAAGCTCTACTCTTCACACGCCTTCCTCCTTCTGTGTCTTCCTAAACTTTTAGAAAGCCTGTCCTTACAGAACTCAAATCAATTAAAAGTCATCAGCCGGGGACACAATAAACAGTATTACATGGCCTTTATAGAATTAATGCGTTTGTGCATGGGGGAGAAGGCAGGATAACGGCACCCACAGCTGTCCACAGGCGGGTCCCCAGGATCTGTGAATGTGTTTCCTTCCGCGGTGACAGGCACTTTACAGATACGATGAAGTTAACGACCTCGAGATGGGAGATGCTCTGGGTTTTCCAGGTGGGCTCCATGAGACCACGAGGGTCCCAATAAGTGGAAGACGAAAGCGGGAAATCACAGATTTGACTATGGAAGCAGAGGTCATGACCTAATCGCCGGAAGGGGACACGAGTCCAGGGACATGGGTGGCCTCCAGAAGCTGGAAAGGGCAGGAAACAACTGTTCTCCTAGAGCCTCCAGAAACCTATTTCAGATTACTGACCTCTGAAACTGTAAGAAAATAGATTTGTGGGGTGTTTTTCTTTTAGCCTCTGAAAAATTTGTTATAGCAGCCACAGAAAACTAATACAGTACCATGGATCCTGAAGCAGAAGAAATTATTCAAGGTGATGCTACCTTGTGTTATTTAGGAAAATTGGCCGAGTGGGCTGACTATCTGGCAAGGGTCCTATGGGTGACACGGTGGCTCCTGGGGCTACCATCACTTGTACTCAGCTGCAGGGAGTCAGGGGGGAACAGGGGCAGCCGCTGTGTCAAACTGCAGGGCCACTCATGCCGGATTTGTGGATCCGGTGATGCCTGGTGCTGGGTGGATGGCCCGTCCCTGCGCTGGTGCCTCTCACAGCTCCGTGGCGTCTGCCTGGGTGCGTAGGAGGAAAGAGAAGCCTCCACACGCACCCCTCTAAATCATTATGGATATTTGCTAAGTCATCTTCTTACCAACTGTTATGTGGTCGTCCAAGTCAACAACCCCGGGATTATCCCACTCCTCTGCCCTTACAACCTGCAGCCCACCCATGAGAAAGCCTTTGACCTCGACTGTCACGAGAGCATCCAAATCAGAGCGCGTCTTGCCGCCGCTACCCCTCCTGCCACCCACTCCGAGCTGCAGTCTCTCCCACCGGAATACTGACCGTAGCAGCTGCTAGCGCGTTCCCTGATGCCATCCTGCTCCCCTGCAGGGAGCTCTCCACACAGCAGCCACGTCCGCTCGGAAACACGTCAGATCACGTCACTCCCAGGATAGAAACCTTCCCATGTCTTACCACGACACGAGGAACAGGACACAAGCACTTTACCACCGTTCCCGTCACGATCTGGCGGTCCCACCTCATCTTCTGCTACTTTTTCTCTTGGTGTGCCCCAATCCGACCTTCTTGCTGTTCCTCAAAGACACCATTCCTGCTTAGGGATTCTGTCCTGGTATAACGTCTGGGGGCTCTAAGTCGGGGTCTGCAGTGCCGACCTTACAGGACCCGTCTGGGAACGCCAACAGCCCAACACCTGGAGGCCCAGGGTGCTGTGGAAATATATAGGAGTCCCTAAACAGAACCACCCTTTGTCTGGGTAGTTTGTGTTCTTATTTTTGAGTTGTGAGAGCTTATATATTCTGGATATAAGTGCTTTGTCAGATGAGATTTGCGAGTATTTTCTCCTGGTCCTTTCATAATATTCTTCACAGAGTAACAATTTTTAATTTTGATGAAGTATAACATTAACCTTTTCTCTTACACATCATGCTTTTGGTGTTGTATCTAAGGACTTTCGTGTAAACCAAGGTCATGAAGATTTTTATCCTATGGTTTACTTCTAAGAGTTTGATCATTTTACATTTTAGTCTGTGATCCAGTTTGACGTAAGTTCTGTGCAGAGCATAAGGTTATAGGTTAATTTTTTTGTATATGGATGTCCAGTTGCTCCAGCGCCATTTGTTGAAAAGACTGTCCTTTCTCCACTGAATGGCCTTTGCATGTTCATCAAAACCAGTGGCCATTTGCCTGGGTGTATTTCTGGACTCTCCGTCTGTTCCATTATGTCTGTCCTTTTGCTGAGACCACATCGTCTTGATTACTGAAGTGTCAAAGGATACCTTAAGATCAGGTAGTGTTATACCTCCAACTACTTTTTTGTTTTCTTTTAAATTTTATTTATTATTCGAAAGCCATACACAAGTAATATAGAAAATTTGGAACTTACAGGAATACCAAAGAGAAGAATTACAATTACTTTATTCCACCATCCACAGATAACCACTATTATTAACATTTTGGAATATATCCTCAGTCTTTTTATCATTTTATGTATGCAAGTACACACCTATATTAAAAGAAAAAACCAAAATTGAGATTACATAATACTCACTACTTTTATAACCTTTTTTAATGTTCAAAGAGCATTCTTCTTTCTAGTCAAATGTTCTTCTACGTGACTTTTAAGGGCTGTGCAGTATTCCGCCATCTGGATGGATACACAATAATTTACTTCAGCAATTCCCTATTGAAAATTTTCATTACAGCAGAAAAGAAACGAACCTCCAATCAGACAGTCACTTTCCTTTTTTCCTCTATTACAATGCTGGGATGAACATCCTATAAGTAAATCTTTAATGATCTTGTTAAGATAAATGACCGAATGTAGAATTATGAAGTCAAAGGCCATGGAAACTTTTAGGATGTTTGCCACTATCTCCAAACTGACATCAGGAAGCCTGGACCACCTGGTACCCCATATGCAATGTGCGGGTTGTTATTTTAGTACTACTTTGCCGATAACTGCGTCTTATTTTCCTGTTGCGGTTTGCTGCGGGAAAAGTGCTCTCCTTTCGTTAGTTACTAATGAAGCACACATTTCTCCCCGTGGTTCTATTCGTCTGGACGTCGGTTATGAGTCGGCAGGTAGGTCCTCTCACCGCCAGCTCCTGTTCCTTGAGGCTGTGTGTATAAAAATCCCAGGGTGGGGAAGCGGAAGCAGGATGAAGCCAAGGACACCGTCACGTGGCCCCATCTCTGGGCCGAGGGGGAAGACTGGAGACAATCGGAGAGGCGAGTAGATGGCTGGATGTTTGCCCTGGATGGCAGTGGCTGTCACCCTCCTCCTGGGGCGCTCCTGGTCTCTGTGGGCCCCTCTGCAGGACGCCCAGGAGGGCCTGTGCTCTCCAGGCCTGGTCCTTCCCGGGCCTTCCGCTTGCCGCTGTGCCCCCAGGCTGCTACTCCTCATTTCTGCCCCAGGACGGGTGAGGATGGCAGAGCTGCAGGGAGACCCTGCGGCCAGTGAAGCGAGGAGGGGGAGAAAGGACAGAGCGAGGTCCAGGGACAGAGCGACCTTTGCAGCCTGCGAGTGGACTCAGACCGCCCACCCCCTCGACCGCAGTCCCGCACACATCCAGCTTAGCCTGCAGAAGCGTGGGTTCAGTGACCTGCGGGGCCCCTAAATCTCTGTTTCTCATAAATGGAGACTAGGACCCGGCTCCCTACATACCTGCTGCCCCCAAACAGAGCAAACAGCTTCCTGCAGCCCCTGAACTTAGTCACCATCTCAGGCCGGGAGCCTGGGCCAAGGCCCAAGCACACCAGAGCGCAGGAGTGAGACTGGGTCAGGAGCTGGGGGTGGCAGGTTTACACCGCCTGATGCCCCAGAGGGGGTCACGTCCCACAGCCCACCTCTCCTGGATGATGGACGGGAGAATTTCCTGCCTGCACAGGCCTGAGCTGAGTCTCACACACTGTTCTGCAAAGTAAAGTGAGGGAAGAAAGAGCGGGGGCCGCCGGAACGCCACGGGGCCTGCGACCTGCTCTGGGGGGTGTGCGTGGGGAGCCCGGGACCACCTTGGCCTGGTGGGAGGTCAATGCAGAGGCTGTGCTGCCACCAGCCTCTCCCCAGCTCCCCCAGCTCCCTGGGCCAAGGTCAGAGGTAGGGAGGGCAGCAGCTTCTGCGAAAGCTGCTTTGTTCCCACTGCAGCCGGAGGAGTGCCTGGGCTCTGAGTCTGCACAGGCGGCTCTGATTCCCTCGGGCAGGCGCGGCTCTGTGACTCCCCACCTCGGGTGGAGAAGTGGAGATGCGGGCGGGTCTGAGGGTCCCATGCAGAGGTGAGTATCCCTGAATCCAGAGTCTGGGCCAGGCTGAGGAAATAAATACCGGGAAAGACAAGAGCGGGGATGACTGCTCAGATGGGAGCCTCCATGTGACCTTCTCCCTGAAGAGGAGCTTACTTTAGGGTGTCACCTGGAGAGGCCACTAGGAAAGGATGGGCACAAGGAACAAGGGTGGGGGGACACCTGGGTAGAGGGGTGGATGGGGTTTCCTGTGTTCCACACAAAGACCAGCCAACCCTGCTAGTCAGAGCCTCTCCCCAACCCCGTTCAGCTGGGCTCTCTAGTCTGAAACTGTTCTCTCTGGCTGGTCAGGCTGGCTGAAGGCTCTCCAAGGGGACAGGGTCCCCTTCCAGAAGGAGTCATCACTCCCAGCTCCGTCACCTTCCAGATGAGGGGAAGCAGCTCCTGTTCCTGGAAGCCAGGGGCAGGGGGCATATGCCTCCAGCGCTGTCCTTCTCTTTCAAAACTGTTTCATCTACTCTGTTCCTTTTTCTCCATATACACATCTTAGAGTCGGCTTGTCTATATCATCAAAGAATTCTCCTGTGAGTGTGAGTGGGAATGTGTTAAATCTGCAAATCATTTTGGGGAGGAATGGCATTTTAACCACACCGAGTCTTCCAATCCATGCGCACGGTATGTCTCTCTGTTGTTTGAAGTCAGTGTTTTGTCGTTTCCAGCACACAGATCCTGCACATCTTTTGATGTTAGATTTGTACATAAATACCTCATTGTTGACCTTGTATTACTGTATCCTTGTTTCCCGACAATTTGCTGAACTCACTTATTAGTTCTGAGAGCTTTTTGGTATAGATTTCTTGCAACTGTCTACATAAGCAATCATACTGTCTAAGAACAGAGGTAGTCTCACCTCTTCCCCTCTAACCTAAATGCCTTTTATTTCGTTTTCTTGCCTTATTGCACTTAATCCATTCACTTAGTCATGTGGGCAAGGCTCCTCCCTCAGGGCAGGAAGGCCCAGGCGGGGAGTCTTGTCTGAGCACCGGAATTTTATCAAATAACATGTTTTACTTCCTGCTTTGCTCACAGATAGTGGTTAATCCCACAGAGAGTGGTTAATTCCACATATGGTTACCAGAAGTTAAATGTGCACCTGGCTCCATTTCTATGTGTGATTAGTGGGAGAACATTGGCAGGACACGGAGCAGAAACACAGGGGGCACCCAGGCAGCGGCCTCCACGCCTGGCAGCAGTAAACGCTGGCCCTCGTGTCTGACCTCTCTGCTGGCTCTACATTCCAGGAGAACAGGCTGGGCACAGAATCAAGTACAGCTGCCTGGCCTCATAAAATATAAAGAACATCTCTCCCTCTGAGACACCAGGGAAGGAAGAGGTGACTGATAAACAGACAGAGACACTGTGAACTGGAGAGAAAGCAAACAGGATACTTATTCACGGAAGCTGGAGTTATTAATGACAGTTCATACAAATAAATGTGGATCGGTACTCAGACTTAATTAGGTAAGGTAATCCCCAATTGCCGCCAATGCAAATAGGACTTTTGGGGGGAACTGCAGCCTTCTCCACTTCATGACTCTAAGCACTAATGTCCTAAACCTCTTGTACTGACCGATGCAGGGTTAAATCATGATAAGGGAAAAAGACCACCACTGTTCTTGAAAATATATCTAGTTTGTTTGTGTATTATAATTCTACCAGTTTAAATTAACACACTATTAATGTAACACCATGCTTAGGGGAAGGAGAAGGGAGGGTGGGTACTTAGCAGATGCAAAATGGAAACGCAAGTAACAAATGATGCTACCCTCAGACAGCAATGCTTTGGAGTGACCACAGGTTGGGTATCAAAGTAAAGACAGAAAGAGTAACAAACAATTTCAATTTCAAGAATAATGAAAACAGTGATTACCCCCCCCCCCACCCCCCACAGGGCTTCCCTGGTGGCACAGTGGTTGAGAGTCCACCTGCCGATGCAGGGGACATGGGTTCATGCCCCGGTCCAGGAAGATCCCACATGCCGCGGAGCGGCTGGGCCCGTGGAGCCATGGCTGCTGAGCCTGCGCGTCCGGAGCCTGTGCTCCGCAACGGGAGAGGCCACAACAGTGAGAGGCCCGCGTACCACAAAAAAACCCAAAAAAACCCCCAAAACCCCAAAACCCTACATTTAATGCAGAGAAATAAGGGCAAGTAATGTTAAAGATAGATATGCATAAGATAAAACATATCCAAACAGGATTAAATGAACATGTTTCACCCTAAGTAAATCCATCTGTGAAAACAATCATTGAATTCTTTTGGCTTTTTAAACCATCATTAACATAGGTCACATTATTTCTTGGTCAAAAACGGAAGAAAGCGCATTTGACTGTGAGAACACGCACTGGGCGTTTTCAGGCCAAGTCTGCCCTATCTTATTTCTGCCTGTGGCTGCCAGGTCTATATCTGGAAGGCTACCTGCCCGTCCTCCTGAGGACCAGCAGTGGCTGGAGGTGAGGACAGCCAGAGGGGCCAGAGCAGGAGGACAGAAAGCATGATAACACAGATGCAGGGCCACCACTCGGCCTGACCAAAGCCATGGGACGCCCTGTTTCAGGACACTAACCCAAATGCGTACTTCGCTGACGCAGCGGCTTACCCGTTCGAAGGAGAGAATCCAGCAGCCGCTTGCGATGCCCCGCAGCACGTTCTGGGTGCGGCGGGGCTTCCTGGCGAGCACGTGCGTGGGGCAGCCACACGCCTCCCCGGCCAAGGAGAAGCCCTTCAGTTTATCCACAACCTGGTTGACCACGTTCTGCTTTCTGCCAAATAGGAAGAAAAACCAACGCAATGGATGTGCTTCCTGAGCAGAAACATCGAGGTGATGGCAATGAATTAAAATGTAAAAAACCGGAAGAATTCTACACTGATGTCGGCTATGGGGCTCATGTCAGTTTCTTTGCCGTCGATGACTTGAAGTGTGGGGAAATAAAAAATTTCAGATCTCAACTCCAACCACCTATTCTAATGGCTGAGAAGACGGTGGCCCCCAAGGCTACCAGGGGTTTCCCCATGTGCCTGGGGTGGGGCAGGCCAGTATCCCACACCAGACCTCCTGACACCTGCCCAGACACCACAGCAATTATTTACTTCTGTGTCCCGTTTGAACCAATTTGTGCATGGTCAGGACCAAGCTTCCCACTCATTTTATTTCGAAAATATAACATTTGCCGAGAGTCAAACACATTGCTTTTCTACTAAGAGGGGGAAAAAGGGGTCCTTTTTATTAAGTCATCGGATCAAATCTCAGGGCAAATTTCACAAAGCTCACCAGTGTTTATCTTCTGGTCTTTCATTCCACTAATGCCTTAAGAACGCTTTTTTTCTCTTTAAATATTCTTCCTCTCTAACTTCCTTCCCAAACAACCCTCCACTTTTCCTCTCCCTCGGTCTCCAGGCAAGTTTTGGAAATCCCCGATGAAACACAAACAATATGTAGGCTTTCTGAGCCACACTATGACGTGCACAGTGAGTTAAGAAATAAAATTCTCTCTTCTCCAAAAATTATACTCCAAAGGGAAGGAGGCAGGTTTGTCCATGCTTGTGCAGACCGTCTCTGACAATCCCCCATCCCCCGGCATTTCTTATTTTTAACACCAATGAACTTGGGTTTGCCAATCACAAGGACCCGTTTCTCCACTTGTGAAATGAAAGGCTTGACCTCTACTCTGGTGAGAAGTTCTCAGGGATCCCCAGGGTACAGAAGATGGATGGGTCACGGCTGGGTCCCATCACCACTTCAACCAGAGGATCTGCGCTTATTGGGGTTGTGGAAAATATTAAACTGGGGGGACAAAAGGCAAAGAAAACAAAAACAAAAACAAAAAGAAGTGAAAACCTCTAACCCAGATGCTCTTCAGAAACCTTGCTCGTTGCTGCATATCTATGATTTTCTCATTCCAAGTCTGGGAGCTGCTGGCTGTTTGTAGACGTGCTAATCAAGAACAAGGATCTTTTCAAGACACGGCTAATCAATATGGCCTCAGAACGTGTCTAGGTCTTGTTCTTACCTTCAGACAAGAAGTATATGTGGGGCAAGAAAGAATAAAAAAGAGGATATGGCCTAAATGAAGAGTTTGATTTTCAAACCTTCAACTGGGAAAATAACTAGTTATCACTGTTTTTAATTTGGGGCAAAAATATAGACTTTTAAAAATGCTAGACCCAGGGCTTCCCTGGTGGCGCAGTGGTTGAGAGTCTGCCTGCCGATGCAGGGTTCATGCCCCAGTCCGGGAAGATCCCACATGCCGCGGAGCTGCCGGGCCCGTGAGCCACGGCCACTGAGCCTGTGCATCCGGAGCCTATGCTCCGCAACGGGAGAGGCCACAGCAGCGAGAGGCCCGCGTACCACAAAAAAAAAAAAAAAAAAAAAAAAAAATGCTAGACCTGTATTCAATATTCATTTCTGTATCGGACTATTTAGGATGACCAATATATTTCACAAGACATTAACAGAAATTGTGAGTGTGCTCCTTTTTCACCAGATAATGTGGTTTGAACAACCAGTCCTTTTAACTTCGTGCCACAGGTGGAAAGGGATCCCACTACAGAAAGTGTTGGAAGCATGCACTCTTTTTGCAGCCTGTTTTTCACCGAGATGCCCCAATGTTTTCATAAATGTCTTAAAGCCCTAAAACCTCGGATAGATATAAAAAACACAGTTTTCCCATTCGAACAAGAATTCAAAAATCTGTTGCAAAGAATATGGCACTGTATTTTTGTTGGATGTGCTATATCGTGCTAAAAGTTTAGGGATGGTGATAAGAGCACGCCAGCAAGCTGTGAACTCTCCCACAAGATGTGCACACGGCTGCTTTAACGCAGCGGTAGAAAGCTTACCACCAAAGCGTTTCTTTAAGACCTTTAAGGGAAATGCTTCCACCAGTGAGGCTCCACTTACGGGGCCTTCACGGAGTGGGGATGGTGGACATGCAGAGCCAATAGGTACGAGACAACAAGAGGAACAGCAAATACCATAACGCCTCTAAATGCTGTCCAAACCACTCAAGAGGTCTTCAGTGCTGAACTGTTCACAGTCATTTAACTCTTTTCTTCCCAGTGACCTTCTAACTCCAATACTAATTATATAAAGTAACAGCGACACAGGACAGAGGTACGAGCTGCCCAAGAGCACAGCAGCACAGCATATGGACAGAAACTCTAAAATTTTATATTGAGTAGAAAGTTATCAAAACAATGAGTACTTACTCAGATGGCATGCTTGTCATGACTAATGTTCTTGTTGGCTAGAGATGTCAAAAGAGAAGGAACAAAAAACAGTCAAAAATATAAAAAATATTTTTCCCACAGAAATAAACTTTAATATGTTTTCTGAAAAGTTACATCACTTAAAAGTAAACATTTAAGCATATATCAAAGGAAAAAAACTTTATATTCCTGGAAAAAAAATAGCCCAAGAGATAGAAACTCAGACACTATCCCCAAACCAACCCAAAATAATCCAGGACGTGAGGTGGAAGAGAAAAAAAGTTTCCCTCCTGAAGTTCGTGCTACCAGTTGGCTAGCAGACCTCCAAAAGTGCCCAACTGTGAATAAACTTCCAAGGAAGGAGAGGGTAAGAAAGGCATTTTTCTTGCAGGCTTAGAAACCATTTTTCCTGAGGCTTCTAGGCAACCATTTTCTTGTCTTGGACATAGGTACACAGTAATGTGTGTACCTGAGTCAAGCAAATTCTTTAACTCCTTCCACACAAAAGCATAGATAATATAATGGGACTGCTTATTTATGTGTTGGCATCTCCTATTAACTGGAAATGTAAATTTTTAAAAATAGAAGTTTAAAAGTACTTTTTACTTATATAAGAAATGCATGCTGATGGCAAAGAATTAAATGCTTTAAAAATATGTAATTAGATATATAAATTCCCCCCAGTTCCACCAGCCAGAAATGACAATCATTTAATATCAATAATTTGGTATATATTAAGCCAAATGTTCTGTTTATTTAAAAAACAAATGTGAACACACATTATTCATACACTCTTTCAGCTCATACGATGTACGTCGAATGCATCCAGCTGCTTGGTATAACCACGAACCCACCACGGCACACGCGTCGGTGCCCTGAATGGTCCTGTGCATGAATGAGGAGGAACCAAAGACACCCAGAGGACCTGGGGACACGTGATGGGACTGAAGGGCCTGTGAGCCCCATGGGTGTATTGAGGGAGCGTGGAGGAAGAGGTAAGACGAATGAAACAGATACTCAGAGGAAGCCCTCTCACAAGTGGCACACGAGCCACCCAACAATGGATGACGCCACCCTATCCCTAGGTAATCCTCTGGATCATCCTGTGTCCGCGCTCCTCTGTTTCGGGGCCGAGCGGAACATGAGCGCAGCTCCCTGGGTTGAGTCTGGAGACAAAACCTTCACGGAGGAGTCTCTCATCACTGAGTACGAGTCTGGCTTCAGTGTCACCCTGGAACAATGACTACACAGGCCCAGTGGTGTGGCCATATCCAAGTAAAACCCAGAAGGAGGCCATTCCAAGGCACTTACTTTCTTCTGGGGAACCATCCAAGGACGCCTGTAAGGTTTCACCCGTGGGGAATACTCATTTCTAGAGCGAAGGGATGAAGGGGAATGGGAAGAGGAAGTTCTCCTGACTTGGGCATCACTAGGCTTCGTCTCCGTGACTGCACCTCAGGCTGCTTCTCTTCTTTACCTACACTCACTCCCCACGTGGCCTCTCACACAACCTCTGGGCTTTATACAGCAGCAACACGCCGAGCAGTCCCAGTTGCACATCTCCAGCTCAGAGCTACTCCTTGGTGCCCTGACTCAAAGACTCTACTGTCTATCTGACTCCTCTGTCAGGAGGGCCAATAAGGATCTCAAATGTGACATGTCCAAACCCAAGCCACTGCTCTAGCCAGGCAATCAAGCAAGAAAAAGAAAGAAAGGACATGCAAATGGGAAAGGAAGAAATAAAACTACCTCTGGTCACAGATGAGAAGATCTTACGTGCAGAAAACTCTAAAGAATCCAGAAAAACTGTTAGAACTAACAAATGAATTTAGGAAAGTTGCAGGAAACAAAAAAAAGGCACAAAACTTAGTTGTATTTCTATAACTAGTCATGACAAATCTGAAAAGGAAACTAAGAAACCAATTCCATTTGTATAGCATCAAAAAGAATAACATACTTAGGACTAATTTAATAAAGAAGACGCAAGCCTTGTACACTGAAAATTTTTTTGAAAATTGCTGAAAAAATTAAAGATGACCTAAATAAATAGAAAGACAGCCTGTGTTCATGAATTGGAAGACTTAATATTATTTAGATGACAATACTTGCCAAAGCAGATTCAATGTAATCTCTATAAAAATTCCAATGGCAATTTTTGTAGAAATGGAAAAATCCATCCTAAAATTCACATGGAATTCCAAAGAAACCCAAGTAGTCAAAACAATCTTGAAAGGGAACCACAAAGATGGAGGTCTCACACTTTCTAATTTCAAAACTTACTTACAGGGACTTCCCTGGTGGCACAGTGCTTAAGAATCCTCCTGCCAGTGCAGGGGATGCGAGTTCCAGCGCTGGTGGGGAAAGATCCCACATGCCACAGAGCAACTAAGCCTGTGCGCCACAACCACTGAGCCTGTGCTCTAGAGCCCACGAGCCACAACGACTGAGCCCACACGCCTACAGCCCGTGCTCCGCAACAAGAGGAGCCACCGCAATAAGAAGCCCACATACCGCAACGAAGAGTAACCCCCGCTCGCCGCAAATAGAGAGAGCCTGCACGCAGCAACGAAGACCCAACGCAGCCAAAAATAAATATAAAAATAAATCAATCTATACAAACAAAACTTACTACAAAACTACAGTATTCAAAGTGTATGGTACTGTCATAAGGATAGAAATGAATATAGAATTGAAACCCCGGAAATAAACCCTCACATCCATGGTCAACTGATTTTTTTACAAGGTTGCCAAGACTATTAATGGATAACCTATAGTCTCTTTGACAAATGATGCTGAGAGAACTAGATATCCACATACAGAAGAATAAAACTGGATCTTTGCCTTACACTATATACAAATTTAACTTGAACAGACATTTCTCCAAAGAAGATAAGCAAATGGTCCATAGCACATGAAAACCACTAGTCATTAGGGAAATTCAAACCTAAACCTAATGGGATACCACTTTCTAGCTACCAGGATGGTTCCAACAGCAAAAACAACAACCAAAAAAGAAAACCTCCCAAAACAACAAGTGTTGATGATGGTGTGAAGCTGGAAGCCTCATGAGCTGCAGGCTGGAATATAGAATGGCGCAGCCACTGTAGAAAACATTTGCTGGTTCCTCAAAAAGTTAAACACAGAATTACAATACGACCAGCAAATTTACTCCTGGAATACATCAAAGAGAATTGAAAACAAGGACTCATATACTTGTATGTGAATTTTCACAAGAGCATTACTCACAGGAGCTAAAAGGTGAAAACCACCCAAGTGTCCATCAAGAGGTAAATGGATAAACTAAATTTGGCACACACATACAATGAAATATCATTCAGCCATAAAAACGAATGAAGTTCTGATATATACAACATGGATGACGCTTGAAAACATTACGCCTAAGAGAAAAAAGCCAGACATAAAAGGACAAATATTGTGTAATTCTACTTCTAAAATATCTAGGGGAAGTAAGTTCATGGAGACAGGAAGTAGATCAGAAGCGACCAGGGTCTGGGGGCAGGGTGGGAACCCGGAGTTATTGCTTAATGAGTACAGAGTTTTAGTTTGGATTGAGGAAAATGTTTTGGAAATGTTAGCAGCGATAGTTGTACAACACTGAACACTGCCACAAAACTGAACACTTGAACATGGTTAAAATGGCAAATTTTTCTTACATATATTTTACCATGATAAAAGAAAACAACTAAACTACTGATCTTCTCTCCCAAACCTATTTCTTCCACAGCTTCATTTGTTAATGGCAATTCTGTACTTGTTCAGGTCAAAAGCATTTTCATCATTTTTGACTCTCTAATTTTTTCTCATGCCCCACACATCCAACTGTGACCTGAAACAAGAAGGCTGCCAGATATTTCTCCAGCAAAGAGGGGTTTATTCAGGATCAGCAGAAAATTGCAATTCCACGTGGGCAACCACAGCAGGTCACGTGCAAGTCCCCTCGGGGCAAACAAGGGAGAACGGCTTTTATAGAGGGAAAGCGGAATTGGGAGGGCTATCTCAACAGAGTCCATGGCTTGTCCCTGGCTGAGTCCCTGCCAGGAAAGAAAAGGAGTCCCTCTTCTTCCTGTTGGGCTCTGCTATCATTGCAGGGCGTCATGGGGTTTCTGTTTACTAATTTCGTGTACAATCCATTGACACATCCTATCAACTCAACCTTCCAAATGTATCCAAAGTCTGACCCCTTTTCATCACCTCCACCCCTAACATCCCATGTCTCACACAGATGAAGTGATGTTACTGTCAAAGCCCCTGAGATCATCTCCTTGCTAAAATCCTGAGCCTCCAATTTCAATACTCAACATAGAAGCCAGAGTCGTACTATTTAGACTTAAATTAGATCATTTCACTCCAATGGCGTCACATCTCACTCTGAGTACAAGGCCCTTTACAGGAATAAATGTATCGCTTATCTGATCTTATTTTTAAAATTTATTTATTTTATTTATTTTTAGCTGCGTTGGGTCTTTGGTGCTGCACAGCACGTGGGCTTTCTCTAGTTGTGACGAGCAGGGGCTACTCTTCGTTGCGGTGCGTCAGCTTCTCATCGTGGTGGCTTCTCTTCTTGCGGAGCACGGGCTCTAGGCGCGCAGGCTTCAGTAGTTGTGGCACACGGGCTCAGTAGTTATGTCTCGCGGGCTCTAGAGTGCAGGCTCAGTAGTTGTGACGCACGGACTTAGTTGCTCTGCGGCATGTGGGATCTTCCCAGACCAGGGCTCAAGCCCATGTCCCCTGCATTGGCAGGCGGATTCTTAACCACTATGCCACCAGGGAAGCCCCTTATCTGATCTTATAAGTTAGAAATTGGAAAGTATATCCAGTATAATTCTCTTGATTAATCAAGGAAGCGCCTTAAAAAATGACATGTACTGATATCAGCAAGTTACTTAGAAATGAACAGTAAAATAAGATGGCTGATGGAGAAATGGATAGATATATGATAAAGTCAATATAAGAAAGAACTGGGAATTCCCTGGCAGTCTAGTGGTTGGGACTCCACACACTCACTGCCAAGGGCCCGGGTTTGATCCCTGGTTGGGGAACTGGAATCCCACAAGCCTAGTGGCATGGTCAGAAAAAAAAAGAAAAAGAAAGAGAGTTGGTTGTAGAAGCAAGGCTGGAGGAAAAAAATGAGAAATACTTTTAAATGGAACAAAAGATTGTTGGGTGTCTTCAGTGGAAAACTGCACTGTTTGTCACACTTACCCTTCAGGGTTACCTGATTCTATGGGGTTTATGCCTTTCGTTGTTTTTGAGCTACTTTACAACTCTGTTTATTGTAGAAAACGGAAAGTAATGCAAATAATTCTTATCTATAGAAATGCAAAGTCTGTCCCAAGGAAGTTTAACTGACTTTTGGGGAAAAAAGCCAGCTCTGGATGTGTTAACAAGGCTATTTCAGAACTCCTGTGGTCCATCAACGTGTCTGCTCTGTGGATTCTCCTCTGAACAGGACAAAACAGCTTTCTGGTTCCATCACTAATTAATGAGTTAAGTAATGCATTCACTTTGTTATTAAGAGAGTTATGATGTGCCTTTAGAAAAACTTATCTTTTAACGGTCCTGAAGGTCTCCCACTGAGACGCCCAGCAGATTTATCTGAAGAGGTCGATAAACGTCATCACCAGTGAAGGACACTCCATGGGCAGCTTACATCCAGGCACACCTTTCACTGGCTCCAGAGGTGAATTCAGTGGCAACAGAACACTGCTGACTCTCTGTTTTTCTATTTTAATTGTCCTCTCTACTAGTTTTTTGTTTGTTTCGTTTCATTAATAGCTAAATTATTCTCTATCAGTGGAAACAACGGAAACTGAGCAGGACCCTGCAGGGCCCTCCTGCATACAAAATCCCCTCTGTGTGTCCCCTGTTTCCTGTTTGTAGAGAAAGGCTTTAGTCTCCTAGGCCTTCCCTGAGCTCCAAAGAGCAGACTCCGGCAGTTATTAATTACAGAAGTGAGGGAATGCAGAAACAAAGGAAAATCAGTCAAGAAACAATAAAACTGGGTCCTAGTTCCTCCTCGAGGGATACACACAATAACCTGACACGTACCTTTGAGCTGTTCTGCAAGAACTAAGACCCCTCCCACCTCCACCCAGGTGGAGGACGGTGACCACATGCTGAGCTGGAACCAGAAGGCTGGTGATTAAGACTCCTAAACTACCACCCTGTTACCTCACCACCAACCAATCAAAAGAAAGTCATGCATCCTGCAGCCCTCCTCCCAAATGCTGCCTTTAAAAGCCCTTCTCTGAAAGCCATCGGGGAGCTCGGGTCTTCCGAGCATGTTCTCTTTGCTGGGCCCTGCAACAGGTGCTGGACTTTCCCTCACCACAGCCTAGTGTCAGTAAATTGGCTTTGCTACGTGGTGGGTGAGTGGACCCAAGTTTGGTTCGATAACAAGTGTACAATCTTTCCCTTTATTTCTGTTTGAAAATTTTTATAAGAAAAAAGTTTAAACTATTATTCAGGTGAATATTTTGTTAACTGGCAAGGCATATGACAACTATTGCAAAAACAACTCAAAAGGTCAAGTATCACATTATCCCTTATAGTACCTGAAGTGTAGCAAGCATTCAGCATGCTCTGTTGAGTGGAATAAAATTTCTATACACAAAAGTCAAGGTATTTTTCCTCCTCTTAGAATGCTATCACTACTGGAAAATACCTTATAACAGTCAATTATACAAAAAGAATATATGAAGCATAAGAAATACAATCAGACGCTAGTAGACCCAGAATAAGACTGTAATTCAGGACAACTTTTTGCAGCTCACTCGTTAGCAATTTCGTATTTGACAGGCCACTTGGCCTTTCCTTACCTCACATGTCTCATGTAAGAAACGAGACAATGAATTACCCCTAGGGTGCTACGTGATTAATAATTGTGTTGAGAGCAAATATTAATCCTAGCAGTTTTGCAAATTACAACCTTCACAGTGTGTAATTTCATGAGAATACAAGCCATTTCTTTTTTTAAAAAATAAATTTATTTGTTTTATTTATTTATTTTTGGCTGCGTTGGGTCTTCGTTGCGGTGCGTGGGCTTCTCATTGAGGTGGCTTCTCTTGTTGCGGAGCACAGGCTCTAGGCACGCAGGCTTCAGTAGTTGTGGCTCGTGGGCTCTAGAGCACAGGCTCAGTAGTTGTGGCGCACGGGCTTAGCTGATCCACGGCATGTAGGATCTTCCCGGACCCATGTCCCCTGCATCGGCAGGCGGATTCTTAACCACTGTGCCACCAGGGAAATCCCAAGCCACTTCTTAAGTTAGCCCTTTATCTATGTAACCTTTGCTACATGTCACATTTCAATGAAGGTAATAAAAATGGGGAGAAAGTTCAGCCACTTTCTTCTCTGTTAATGATGATAACCTGATCCTCCTCCACCCCGGCCATGAAATCTGTATGTAAGGTGATATTCATAGCATACAAATCTAATAAAAGTATATCTCATTTAAAATTATTGGAAAAGACCAAGAAAGACCAGCTAACATTTATTAGAACCAACCATATTCAGTGTTGAAAAATTAAATAGTTCTTTAAGACTGAGATCTGGATCTACCTGTCCTATAAGATGCATTCCCAGTCTATTCAAAGTTGATTCTCCATAACAATCTTGAACTTTATCTGATCCCTGTGCCCCAGAACCTAGAACACTGGTAAAGAGCTCTTCCCACCCTGTTATGTTCTTAGAAAAGCATAATTGAAAGGACCACACTGCACTCTCCTTACTCCGAGACAGGACCCACCAACACTCTTCCTCTGTGACTCAGAAAAGCCCTCCTCCATCCTCCCCATGATTCCCATGAGACTTGCTGATGACCCCCTGGTTTACCTGTCTCTGTAGAGCCCCAGACCCCCTGCCTTTTCTTTGCAATGTTCTTCATTAGTGAACATGCTCCCTATTACATGAGTCTGAATAGAATGATCTTCATTGTCTTGTGCATTCCCATTTTCATGGCTCTGGTGCTGTGACTTGGAAGGGACTGGCCCCGTCTCCCCACCCAGGTAACCAGGGCTGAAGGTGTCCTTGTGCACCTTTCCTGAGTGTTTACCCAGGGTCCCAGTGTTAAGTCCAGTTCCTGTCCTGAAGTCCAGATTCTTGTCCATTGATACCGTGGTAAGAATTTGATTTTTATTCTGAGTGTTCACTCTGGTGCCAGCTTCTTTTGGTTTCATGGTCTGATCACCATAAACTGGTTGATGGTTCACAGAGATCTTGTCTTTGTTGCCTGATAGATGACAGAGAATCTGCCTTCTTAGTTTTTTCTGTTTATTTTTCTACTTTCAGCTCAAAACTATTAAGAATTTCATGCCACGAGGAAGGAGATATCTGGACTGAATTTTGTATTTCTGTGTTTATGCCATTAGAGAAATTTTGAGCTATGAGTGAAATTTTAAAATCGAAATTACAAGCTCTGTGTGTGTGTGTGTGTGTGTGTGTGTGCGCGCGCGCACGTGCCTATAATTCAGAAAGGCCATTCTCCCTCATCCTGAGAAAAGCATCCTGAGATGTTACCAATCGAGATTATAAAATCTCTTAAAGAAGCTCCTGACTTAGAAATAAGTTGCCTATAAACTGAATATTCCTAAAATTCTCAAATGTTAAGGAAATTGAACTCTCAGTATTTCAAACAGTGCTAAAAAAGTATTCTTTAAAAAAATTTTTTTTGATTTCCTTATTTTTTTTTTAAATTGGGGTATAGTTGATCTACAATATTATATTAGTTTCAGGTTACAAAACAGTGATTCAAAATTTTTATAGATTATACTCCACTTAAAGTTATTATAAAATATTGGCCATATTCCCTGTGCTGTACAATATATCCTTGTAGCTTATTTATGACGAGCCTGGTCCCTGGCTTACAGGGATCTCAGAGTAAGGGAGTAACTTTGCAGCAGGCCCAAGAACTACAGGACACAGTGGGGGCCTCAGAAGAAAGCAATTCACCCAAATTTATAGGCACTGCAGGTGAAATCTGACAACAAGCCCTTGGCTTGGCTTCCTTGCCCCAAGAGGCTTTTAAATGTTACAATCTAAGATTCCTTATGAAAACATCCTGCAAATCAAACCTAAGGCCTAGATGGTAAATTACCATTCTTGCTGCACCTATGTAAACACAGCTAATGAGACCAGGCTTATTCTGTGATCATAAATAATCTTTCTTTGATTATTGGGGGAGGGACTATAGAAAAAAAATTTGTTTCTATGGGAAACTCTGCGCTGTTTACAGCACCCCATTCCAGGACTTCAGATTCTAGCCATGTTCGCTGAGTTATTCTGTACCTCTGTGTAGACTGCAGGGACCTGATGCAGGTGAAAACTCTGTTTCGTCTGGTAGAGATTTACTTGACTTCCTCTTCCTCTGGCCCTATCTGCATATTGGCCCAGATCCTGTTCCCCTGCCCAAATAGCCAGTTCTCCGGGTTTCCTTCACTATCTCGCAACAGGCCCTCAAACTAATGTTTCGGCACCAGCAGGAGCTGGCACCAGTCTGCCCAGACCCCCCACCTGGACTCCAGTTATCCTGCAGCTGGCGCTTCTCCCCAGGATCTGAAGGAGCGCTGGGCACTGCAGCCCAACAACATGACCTCAGGTGGGCAGGGTCCTCTCTGGACAGGCCACAGGATGGTCTGGCACATGCCTTTGTGCGAGAGGTAACCATGCCTGTGGGCAGCCTCGCTCGAGACCCTCAGGACACTTGACAAGCTGTCCTGCAAAACCAACAGATGCTCCTCCAGCAACCCTGAGACCCCCTAGACCAGGCCCCTCGGGGCTCAGCTCCTGAGTCTTCACTATAATACAACCTTCTACATCAATTTGTTTTGCTCCTTTTCACTTTAGGAATCCCTCTTTTACAATGTCTGATATCCAGGACCCTAAAGCAACCAACATTTGCCATCAACAGATGGAACCAACACCAGCAAGAATCCCCTGGAGACTATGAGACTCAGCTTTGCCTCACTCAGAAGGTTTACGATCACTTCCAAGTTCTTTGCTGAGGAACCACATCCTTTGCTCTGGGACTGAGAACATGGAACCCGAGCCCTGAGCTCCTGGGAAATAGTGCTGGCTAGAAACACACCACCCTCGTGTCTGAAAAGGCTAACCCCAAAGGACCACTCTGCTCTCCACGACCTGCACCACCTCTCTTCCTCCACTGACTCAGATGAGACCATCTTCATTCTTGTCTTTGTTCCCAAAGACCCCTAGCGACGCCCTTGTTTACCCAGCTCTGTGAGACCCCAGCCCTCTCCTTCCCTTGAGTGTTCCCCATTAAAGAATGGCTCCATATTACAGCAGTCTGAATACAACCAGCTCCCTAATTTCCAGTGCATTTTGTCTCTCACAACTGCTACACTTTCGTTTTAACTGCCTGGGAACAGAGTTCTGAGAAAGGCTGTGAATACCCAAGATGCAATTGTCTCATTAGCTCTTCTACTGAAGTGTTTTAATTTCAAATGTCAAGTTTGTCCTCTTTGGTCAGTTCTGAATATAAACCCATGAAAACATGAGGAAATCCTTGAGTAATTAATGGAAACAGAATGATCCTATCCTTAAGAAAGAATATAGTCAGATACCAAATATTCATTTAGTCAATAAATACTAAATAAGCCAGAATACTCTATCAAACACAAAACCAGACACCAGAGATACAAAGAACAATGATTCCCGCCCTTAAGAGGGTGACAAGCTTTTTGATATAAATTATAATCCAGCCAACTTACAGGTATCATCAGATACACGCACAGTTGTGAGTACAAAGGGAAGAAAACCGTCTGCCTGAAGGGGGAAAGTGGTCAGGAAATCTTGAAGGAAAATGTGACCACGCTAAGGCTTGGAGGGGGAGAAGGAGTTTGGCAGGTAGGGTAGGACAGGATGGCCTAGACAGGAGGATAAGTACGCAAGGAAATGGATGTGACAGAAAATGGCTCCTTTGGGAATCTGAGTAGTCTGTATGGATGCACCAAGATGTCACTTGGGAGACCAACATTCAGAATAAGACAAATCACTTGGAAATGGTATGAGTTCACAGAGGGAAGACCTTTCCTAATTCTTAATAGGACGGTGGAAATGATACCCCTTAGTTTATATGTCTTGTGGGAGGTACCACCGATTTTCTCCTTATTTTTGAGACGACATAAGAACTCTTTCATCATTGCTATAGCTTATGATGGTAAGTTAACAAAACAACCAGACAATTCAAGGTGCAACCTCTGATGTCTTCCAGCACTGCCACTAGCGGGACATGGCTTGGATGTCCAGGAAGTTTACTTGTATTCATGGGTTATCCATGGGTTTAGTTGCATTCATCAGACGTCAGAAGAAACAGAAGCATAATGCATGTATCTTAACATTTTAGTTATAAGCATGAAGGTCTCACCAATGAAAAAAATACAATGAAACTGTATTATATGGACGACCTCAAGAAAAGTGGAAACCTTTATCTTATCATTTGCAGTATATTAATATAAAATGTAACCTTCCCACTCTTACTCTGCTCACATCTACTCACGGTTAAGCATGGCTAAGCATTTCAGGGTTTCTATTATAGACTGTCCATTACGAAGAAGAAAAACAACCCTTTTATGTTTTTAACATTGTTGTTTGTTCGTGAAAAAAGAAAACATAGCACCCTGTCCCTTAAAAGGAAGACACTTGTCCAAATACGGCTATGCAGTAACAAAAGGTAATCAAAGCAAACACTGAGAGGTAATCATGTGAAATAATCCACTAACCAGTGAGGAACAACTCACAAATATGAAACGCTGTACTTAATTTTAGCAAAAGCATTTTCTGGAGGTTCTAAAGTGGTGAGTGGAGGGGGGGGTGTTGAAGATGAATATTTGGGAAATAACCTAGTTGATTCTGTTTTAATAAGATCAAAGGGAGGTCAAATTAAACAAACGTACTTGTTTTATTAGTGATAAAAAAGAAACTTTAAAAATAAAACATTCTTTGAAATATTTTGGCTTTAGGTACCATTTCATAAGTAAACAGTAGAAATGCTTCTCCTAAAAAAAGAAGTGAAGAGATAATCCACACATTTGCCGAAATTATTGATTTCGTTCACTACTAATATAAGCCCATCTAGACACAGGGGCGCTGCCAGAATAACATGTTTGCATAAATTTTGACTCTAGAGAAAAGTAAAAATGAGCAAATCAAATAGAACAAAACAAATTCTAGAAAGTCTTCAAATCACATCCTGAAGATATTCTATTATCTAGATCCCTGGCAGCTACATCATTTAAGTGTCTTCAGAAAGACTCAATCCATGGATACAAGAGATCCCAGCTTTGGGCCTCTCACTGTTGTGGCCTCTCCCGTCGCGGAGCACAGGCTCCGGACGCGCAGGCTCAGCGGCCATGGCTCACGGGCCCAGCCGCTCCCCGGCATGTGGTACCTTCCCGGACCGGGGCACGAACCCGTGTCCCCTGCATCGGCAGGCGGACTCTCAACCACTGCGCCACCAGGGAAGCCCGAGATCCCAGCTTTTTAAAATAAGCAGCTCACTAGATGTGTCCTTCATATTGTTGATATCCCTCCCCCGCTTTTTAATTTGATGATAAAGTCTACGCTCTGAAGCTGGGTTCACTGCAGGACATTGGGGCAGAAATCTTTAACGTTCTTATGTGAATCTATTTGTAACTTAATTGTCCCTTCCTTGTATCTTTTTTTCCAGAGAATTATAGAGACTTTTAATATTCAGGGTATTTTTCTAAAAAATGTAATACCTCTAAACGTTCTCGAACAATGCAATAATAGAACTGATCAGTAAAGCGTCAGTATCAGTTTTGAATACTCATATGTTGGATAAAGATGAATGTTTATAGTACAAAAAACAAGCATAGAGAAAATGTATATGTGAGCTATGCATCAATACCCAATCTGGTAAAAAAATACACATATATCACCTCACTTATTAAGATGCTTTATCTAACAAACTTAACATCTAACACTGAAACTCCCAGGGGTCTACGCGTCTACCCATCTCCTGGCCCTGAACGTATGGGGGACTAGAGGCAATGAAGCCCTAATATCAAGGAGCACACTGTTATGGACGGAATGTCTGTGTCCCCCAAGTTCCTATGTTGGAATCCTAACCCCAAGGTGATGGTGTTAGGAGGTGGGGCCTTTGGGAGGTGATTAGTTTCTGAGGGTGAAGCATTAATCCCATGAGTGGGATTAATGCTCTTATTAAAGGGACCCCTGAGAGCTCCCTTGTCCTTTCTGTTGTATGAGGACCCAAGGCTGGGCCTTGATCTTGGACTTCAGCCTCCAGAAGTGTTGTTTATAAACCATCCAGTCTGTGGAATTCCATTACAGCAGCCTGAGCAGACCAAGACACCGAGAGTGCCCCGTCTTGTTTTTATGCAATCCATTTTCCACTCAAGGGAACCAGTTTCATGGAGAAACGGTGCCAGAGCAAGGAAAGGAAGCAGGAGCCCAGATCATCTTAGTGTTCTAGAAGGTAAGGAAGAGCATGAAGGGGAAAGGGGCTGGGGAGAGGGCAGCTCCAAGGGGCTCACACAGGCTCAACCTGGGACCACCTACCTGAACAAATGACAACCTGCTGAATGACGTGCGAATCTGAGTCCATGGGGCGTGTGGAGGGAGAAGGGACATACAGAGTGTCCAGGAGGGCAGGGGCAGATGGCTGGCCTGAGCCTGGCTCTCATCCCCTGCCCGTCACCAGTAGGCAGACAAGGACTGGCTTCAGGGATCGACCCCTGCCATGTGGCCTTTGAAAGAAACTTGCTCTAATTGCTCAGGTCCGGTGAAGGGCAGAAGTTCCTTCACCATATACTCTCAATATACCCTAAACTCACCAAGTCTGGCCCTTAGGAAACAAGAGGGGTAGATTTGGGGGAAAATATGCAACTTCATGGGATGTCCAGGCTAGACCTTTTACTTTGAGACAAAGACACACTTTGCTGTACACCTGAAACTAACAGAACATTGCTAATCAACTATGCTCCAATATAAAAATAGAAAGAAAGAAAGAAAGAGAAAGGAAAGAAAGAAAAGAAGAGGAAAGAAGAGGAAAAAAGAAAGGAAAGAAGGAAAAGAAAAAGAAAGAAAGAAAGAAAAGACAAAAAGACACACCCCTCTCCCCTCCGGCCCTGGTGCTTTGGGCTCCCACCGCAGCCGCGCCCTCCTCCGCAGTTTCTGATTCCTAGTTTCCCATCTTTTCTCCCACCTTTGTGTTCTAACTTCACCCGAGGAGCTGGAGGGACATGGTAAAAAATACCAGAAACAAATAAAAAAGCTGCAATCTGATCAATGCTGAGAAAGATTTCAGAGCCTTTTTTAAAATGAACAGAATTGGATTTTAACTCGTGAATTTATTCAGAAGTGAAGAGCAGAAGACATTTCTGCAGAAAAATAAGATAGCATAAGTTCAAAAAGGGCAGTTTTTGAAACTAAAGTCACTGATGATGAAGACCAGAGTAAGGACCCCTCCAGGCCAGGCTGCCCCGTTTCACAGCCATTGTACGCTACACCGACTCACCATTGATAGATGAACTAAATCTGAACTCATATCCAAAAGCCACAAAAGCATATGACAAAATCTATTTGAAATGCGTCCTATTTTATTTTCTAACAGTCTATAATAATGCCTCATTGATTTTGAGTTGTGGTTTCATCTGTCATTCTTCCATTTAGCTCCTTTCCATCTGAATAATGCTGTTTTTATTTCTTTTTTTAACTGCTAATATCCAATAATTCATATTCTTAAGTATTATTTGGAAAGCAATAACTTTGAACCTGAGTCGAGAGAGTTGAAGAGACTTAAGGAAAGAAGTAATAAATATCTTGTGATTGGAGAGGCCAGCGCCGCTCCTCCAGAGCAGACATGAAAAGCCTGCTTGCGAAAACCACCCACGTTTAAAGTGAGCTCCAGCTCTGTGTACACATGTGTGCAGCCCTGCGTCTCCGTATGTGTGCGTCCTGGCGTAGCCTAGCAACATCACAGACGCAGCGCTGGGTCCCTTGTCGCAACATCCCTCTGACGTCAGTGGGAAGAAGCCGTGAGATCGGAGGGCCCCCTCCTGCCTCCTCCCCGGGGCCCGCTCTTTGGCCCGGTCCTCGGGCTGCGCGGTTCCTTCCTCCGGGCGCGTCCAGCCATAACAAAGCTCGGAGGGGTTTCTTCCCAGGGCTGGCTCAAGTGAGAGGAGGCTTTTTTCCAGAAACCTCCCAGCAAGACTTCCCTTCGCATCTCATTGGGCCGAAGTGAGTCATATTCCCAAACCAGCTGCTGCTAAGAGAAGCAGAGTGACCACGGTTAGCGTGGACGGGCGGTCTGAGAAGAGAGACGGTGTGAGCCGGGGAGCCGGGCGGGGCAGGGGACCTGGAATCGACTCGCAGGCAGGAACGGCCCGCGCCACGGCTGTTGGTGAAGAATGAGTATTTACACGGGGAGGGCGGCAGGGGCCGAGGTGGACCCGGGGCTGCACCCGTGTCTTTCTCTTCCTTCTCTTCAGTTCCTTTACTCCCAAAGAAGCCGTTCTGATGGGTTTTTTAAAGTTTCACGCTTGCTACTTCGGCAAGTTACTGTTTTGCTTGAGGTTTTGCATATGTTTTTTAAAGATTATTTTGGACGTGGACCCGTTTTGAAGTCTTTATTGACTTTGTTACAACGTTGCTCCTGTTGTATGTTTTCGGGTTTTTGGCCGCCAGGCAGGTGGGATCTCAGCTCCCCGACTGGGAATGGGACCGGCACCCCCTGCATTGGAAGGCGAAGTCTTAACCGCTGGACCTCCAGGGAAGTCCCCATAGGTTTTGCATAGTTTACAGAGATGAATTTGATATTTCTAAGCTAGGTTACTGTGGTTTACTATCGCTTGGCTAACATCCCGCAAAGGTCCTACTTAGCAAGCTAGACCTTAGGAACCGGCAGCTGTGACTTCACATTTGGAAGGTGCATCTCAAATTGGCCCAGCCTGCCCAGTGCCCACCGGCAGATGGTAACAGGATTTCTAGCAGTTTCCTCTCTCGGCCTCATGACCTCCGCAGGGGGTGGGGGGCTCTACCCTGGCCCCTACCTTGACGTGGCCCAAGATGACTGCGGGCGCTCAGGAGAATGGCCTCAGCGCCAGCCCAGCGGCTCTCACACCAAGCACCTCCCGCACGGGACACACCTGAGGGTTTCTGAAGCACACACCTTAGAACACGCACAATGGCAGCCATGGGGCGCGGAAAATACGGTAAAGAAAAGGTGCTGCCGCTTGAAGATGCTCTTTGAATGTTTTCTCTGTAACTATTTTCTTCTCATACACAACAAGAAAAAAACAACATGCTAACAAAGCCAAAAGCAGCTGCTACACCACCGAGAGGCCGCGGGTTTCCGGGGCTTCGAAGTCACATCTGGGGGCGGGCGCGACACCTGTCGTAACCAACACACTCCCACGCCCCCACCCACTGCCAGCTTTGGGCGCGCTGTGCCAGAAACGGTTCATCGAAGGGATGGCGGATCCTTGAAACACCCGTGCTCGAAACCTAGGGTGCCTGCAGTCTCTGCCAGCTCATCTCTCTAATTATCTGTCTTCAAAGGCCCCCCGCCAGGAGACAGGCCCCATCGGTGGAGGGCAGGAGGTGTCTGAACAATGGAGTTATTTACGTGGAATTTACAGAGGGTGTCATCCTCCAGGAAGTGTGCCAATTCCCCGGAGTAGTAACAACATGCTCACGCTGAACTGTCAAGAAACAAAATAAATATCACCTGTCATGTGGATGAGTCACTGCTATTTCAACTTGAAAGTTAAACTTAAAAACAAAGCGGCCCACCAGATTATATGCTTCCAGCCAGGCACACTATCTAATGGCAAAGAGCCAAAGTCCTGGAATTACTGCAAACTGTAAAAGCACACTCACGAAACAGTGGAGTCTCCAGTAGGGCTGTGAAGTGCTCATTCAGGGACCTTTCCGAGGAGAGGAGACACCAGGGAAAAGAACACGAAACGTGGCTCAGACACCCGACTTCTTTATTCCGGAGGCTTCCGTCTCCCCAGCCCTCCTGGCCCCTGCCCCGGACAGCCCACCCACCCAGGCTGGACCTGCGCTCAAGCCCCCACGGCCGCCCCACGGCCCAGCGTATCTTCTCGTGCCCCTGTGGCCTCCCTTCTACCTTCTCTCGGCTGCAAGCTTCCTTCTTCGGAGAAGCCCGACCCGGACAAGCTGTGATTCCAAACCTACTGCCCTCCGAACAAGGGCTCGCTGGGAGTTCTCTCCAGCACCTCCGCCTGATGGCGAGATGGAAAGCTCTTTCTGGAAGAGGTCTCGGTGCTTGAGGAACGGCCACGATGAGCAGTGACAGTGAGCACGTTATGTACACCTCCCGCAGGCCTCCTAGGAGAGCCCGGGGATTTTCAGACAGTTGTAATGGTATGAGAAGAGAGAGGGAAGCAAATCACCAGAGCAGGGATCCGGGATGGGAAACGCACACCGCCTGCCTCCGGGTAAGGCGATGGGGGTTGATTTCACGCTAGAGACCTAAAGAGACGAGGCTCCATCTAACCCTGTAACACAGGTTCTCACCTGGGGGGATGATCGTCACGTCTGAACCATGTGGGGGGCTTCTCAAAAATGCACCCCAGCTCTCCCTCCCCCCCATGCCCTGAGGTGCCGTTTTGGCCCAGGCGTGACTGTGGTCAATGAATCCAGGAAGAGACATAGTTTGGGCCATACTGGAACCTTGAGGGCCATTTTCATTACAGACACGTGCCAGTCTCTGGGGGGGCTAGGGAAGCGGGTGGCAGAGTGACCCCCCCAGTCTGCTTTGAGTCCATATGTGGATGTCATCTTCACCCACATTTGTGCTGGAAAACAGAGCTAACTTTTGTTGAGTGCCCATGAATATCAGGGATCTATCATCCTCAACTCTTTGCAGGTTTCGACTCACTTAATTAGCACAAACCCTTTGAGATTGGCGCTATTATTATGCCTGTTTAATATAAAAGGAAGCAGAGGCACAGAAATACTAATTTACTTGTTCAGTGTGACAGAACAACCACATAGTGGAGTCTGGCTCAGGAATCAACGCTTGTGGCAACAATGTCCTGCAATGGAAACCTTCCTTCCTTCACTAATACGAGGCCATTTCACAAGTTCAGGAAGAATGTTCAAAAAGAAATGAGGTATACTGTGATGATTACAACATCACTGTGTGATGGTTAGAAGCACCAGAAATGGTGTAAGACGTGAACTCAAAAGCAGAAGGGAAATTCGTGCAGCCCTTATTCACTCAGCAAATATTTACTAAACACCAATTTTGTGTGTCATACTGTATTACGATGAGTATTAAAAGATTAAAGCTCGTGTCCTAGAGGGCTCATATCCTAGTAAAAATGTGAGAACAAGCAATTATTGGAACATACGTAAACCGTTATTCATCATTTGCTTTCTACTCTGTTTAAGAAACTTGGATATTTAAGCACGTGATCTAGTGTGTAGTGTCTTTTTTTTTTTTTTTAAACCACGGTCAAAATAAGTGTACTTGTACAATTTGAAGTATTTGGCCCTTCATGTCTGTCTAAGCCTCCAAGCTTGTGAGAGCTACCTGGACACTTCCTGTGCTCTGACCCAGAGTTCACCCTCTGACGGGCAATCCTGCTAGGCAGAGAGGGCCCCAAAGCAAGATTTAAAACCACAGCCACTAAGGAAAGCTGGGTTTTCTTGTCCAGTGGATGACTTACCTTAAAAGAAAAATTGGGGGGCTTCCCTGGTGGCGCAGTGGTTAAGAACCTGCCTGCCAATGCAGGGGACATGGGTTCGAGCCCTGGTCCGGCAAGATCCCACATGCTGCGGAGCAACTAAGCCCGTGCGCCACACTACTGAGCCTGCACTCTAGAGCCCACAAGCCACAGCTACTGAGCTCATGTGCCACAACTACTGAGCCCGCGAGCCACAACTGCTGAAGCCTGCGCGCCTAGAGCCCGGTGCTCCACAGCAAGAGGAGCCACTGCAGTGAGAAGCCCGCGCACCGCAATGAAGAGCAGCCCCCGCTCGCCGCAACTAGAGAAAGCCCGCGCGCAGCAACAAGACCCAATGCAGCCAAAAATTAATTAATTAATTTTTTAAAAAAAGAAAAATTTTGTTAGGGATAATAATATTTGAACAACAATAACAAGAATAACAGAAGTAGTAGAATAAACACTTTGGAGGAAAAACCCCACATTTTCATATGCGTTCACCGTATCACTAGCATTAATGTTATATTTACCTTCTTCAGGTTCTATGTCTGACAATATTAAACAAGCAACTAACAAGATAGGCTACGATCTGTCAACATTTTATATTTCTCCCTGTGAAAAGATGGCAGAAATAGATTTCCTTGTCAATGACCCATGTATTGTAAGCTAAGATTATGGAGGTGATGATATTGCTTAACTGGAGTCTCAAAATATAAAAGGTTCAATGAATTTATAAGCATATGTTAAAAGTAATAAGTCTTGGGCTTCCCTGGTGGCACAGTGGTTGAGAGTCCGCCTGCCGATGCAGGGGACGCGGGTTCGTGCCCCGGTCCGGGAGGATCCCACATGCCGCAGAGCAGCTGGACCCGTGAGCCATGACCGCTGAGCCTGCGCGTCCGGAGCCTGTGCGTCCGGAGCCTGTGCTCCGCAACGGGAGAGGCCACAACAGTGAGGGGTCCGCGTACCGCAAAAAAAAAAAAAAAGTAATAAGTCTAAAAAAGATAGTTTCCCACTGATGTACAAAATGACTCTTCCCACTAAAAGTGGGTACTAAACCAAATAATCACTAATGGAAATTATAGCTCTGAGATTTTGTAATTCTTTATTGAATTATATCTGTTTTCCCTCTTTAAGAGATGGTTAGTGTGTCTTTTGCAACCAATGACTTGCATGTTCATCTGAAAAATTCTGCTGACTTGGTCTCTCATTGTTCTTTTCTCAGAGAAGGATTTATCCCATCTCTAATGAGAGGAAAAAAAAGCTGTTTTAATGGCCATTAAAATTCACCCATTATTTCCAGGAAGGATCGACTAAGTAGTTCGGAACAACCTCCCCATCGTGAACAGTTAGTAAAGCTGGACGGACACAAACCCACGATTCGGAGACACTGCTGAGCTGATAAGACAGTGAATCATAGGAGGAAGAGAAACCCTCAGGTGAGCAAGGGGAGAGCTGGCCTCACAGAGAGGGAGGCTCAGCCTCAGATCATCTCAATTCCTGGTAGGAAGACATGCCAAAAGTAATAAAGCATATTAGAGGAACGTACAACAGAAAACTAAGAGAAGCAACAGATAATAAAGACAGAAACTAAGGGAGCCAGAAAACGGAGTCACCTGGTTTAGATTTCAAAATAAATGCTAATTATGCATAAAGAAATAAAAGACAAAATTAATAATTTTGGCAGAAAGCTGGAAATTTTTAAAAATCCAAATAGAATAACAAAAACTGAAACATACAATAATGAAGTTTTCAAATGCAATATATAGGTTTATCATAAGAGTACACCTATAATATAAAGAGGGAGAGGTGAAAGGGAAATCAGTAGAAAATACCCAGAATGAAATAAGGAGATAAAAAAGGAGAGAAATATAGAAATATAGAAAAATCATGAGGCATGGGATACAGAAGGCTCAGGTAACACATGTGAGTGAATTTCCAAAGTGGAAGAAAGAGAAATGAGACTTCTCCAAAGCAGATGGAAGACCCGAAGACCTGCGACCTGCAGCAGGCTGGTGACAAAAGCAACACCGGCAGAGTTGCAGCAGAACTACAGAAAACCAAGAATGAGAAGAGTTCACCCAGAACCTGCTGGGGCTGATTTCAGCATCTTTTTTGGATGCACCAGCATCCTTCCCAGGCCACACCTCCTACCCAGGCTGTGGTCCCTACCCACAGGCTGCCCACTTTCCACACTGCACTGTTACACAGCACAGAACTTAGGATTCACAGCTTCACAGGCCTGCTCTGCAGGGCTGCCCAGAAGGGACATTACCCGTAGGTGCTACGTCAAGTTTAAGATTAAAAAGATCACTAGGGTCCTGGGACACATCCGCTTCAAACCGTTTTCATATTGACGGAAACAGCATGGACGCTAGCTCCCATGTGAAAATGTAAAAATGCAATCCTATACTCTAGACCCAACAGTTCTCCATTTCAGTAGAGGCATGTGGTTTAATTATTAGCTGATGAAAGATATTTCCTGTAAAGTTGCTTTACTCAACATTAAAATCCAATTACAAGATATTTTTTAGGAAATGTCAACAATTGTTGTGCTCGATGGAATCTAATCCCTTATATATACTTATACATAAAAACGTGACTATGTTAAAAAGTCTGAAATTTCAGTTTAACACAGGTTGTCTTGAAATCTAATAAGGAACAAAAGCAAGCAGGTAAGACCTCAGTTTTGGTAGGGAAAAAAGGGAATGACTGGATACTATCATAACCCTCAAGACTAACATTATATTTGTAAGTTACAGATCAGAGACCTGTATTTAATTCACCAATTCACAATCCTTGTGCAGCTCCATGGTAGACTTTTAATACCAGTCAACTAAACTTAGTGTTTTTGCTGACTTGCTATAACATAACAATATAAACTCCACTCCCCACACCCATACTCCAAGATCTCAAACTGCCAGGAAGCTGTATCTTTAAAATTTTAAATTGCATTTTAAGAAATTTCTATTGTCCTTTGTTTTAACCTGTGCGATGACAGACCATGACCATTCATCTCTATATCGGTATCTAAATTTAAAAACGCTTATCCCATAAGCAAACAAATCAGGATTTTAAGTTTTTGTGTTTGTTTTTTACAAGTCTAAACAATAAAATCAGTTTATATGAGACGTGTTTAGAAGCAAACAGAACTTCTTCCAGAATAAATTACTTGTTTGAACTATGCTAGACAAAGTCCCTAAGGCACAAAAGTGGTTTCCAAACTTTGCTTCATGTTAGAATTAGCTCAGGAGTTTTAAAAAATCCTAGTGCCCAAGAGGCACCCCATAGTAATGACATCAGGATGTCTGGGGGTGTGAGCCAGGAATCTTAACAAAATTCAGATCCCCAGGTGATTGCAATGTGGGGCAACGCTGGGGGCCACTGCCCCCAGGCGTGACGAGTTCTCGATACATCAGAGAAAAGGCTGTGCAGTGAATGGGGATAAGAAATGGATTAGGAAGAAGGCCACATGGAAGACAGTAGATCCAGGTTCTGTTCCTTCTGCCCTGAGGGAGACGTGGTACCCACAGTGAATTTTCTGCCCTGAGTACCGGTTTCTTTCTTGTGAAGAAGGAGATTCTACTCCATGTGGGGCTTTCACAGCTCATTGCTGTGATGTAAACATCACCTGGGAAATGCCAACTCAGAGGGTCCCAAGTAGGACCAGAGAATCTGCACATTTAAAAAGTCCTCCAGGGGCAGAAGACCTAAATACACATTTCTCCAAAGAAGACACACAGATGGCCAACAGGCACATGAAAAGATGCTCAACATCGCTAGTTATTAGAGAAATGCAGATCAAAGCTACAGTGAGGTATCACCTCATACTGGTCAGAATGGCCATTATCAAAAAGCCCACAAGTAATAAATGCAGGAGAGGGTGTGGAGTAAAGGGAACCCTCCTACACCGTTGGTGGGAATGTAAACTGGTGCAGTTATTATGGAAAACAGTATGGAGGTTCCTCAAAAACTAAAAATAGAGTTACCATTCCTGGGCATATATCCAGAGAAAACTCTAATTCGAAAAGATGCATGCACCCCAACGTTCATAGCAGCACTATTTACAATAGCCAAGACATGGAAGCAACCTGAATGTCCATCAATAGATGAATGGATAAGGAAGATGTGGTACATATATACAATGGAATATTACTCAGCCATAAAAAAGAACGAAATAATGCCATTTGCAGCAACACAGATGGACCTAGAGATTGTCATACTAAATGAAGTCAGACAGAGACAGACAAGTATCACACGATAACACTTATATGTGGAATCTAAAACATGACACAAATGAATTTATTTACAAAACGCAGACTCACAGACGTAGAAAACACACTTATGTTTACCAAAGGGGAAGAGGGGGTGGTGAGAGGCACATTAGGAGTTTGGGAAAAAGAAGTCCTCCAGGCGATTCTTTCACACCGAACCAGCAGTGATCACGCCCTTCAGCACTGACGGAACGCATCCGGAGAAGCAGGACATGGACAGCACCGCACACTTCGTAAGTATCAGTGGAATGAATGCCAGACAGGTTTTTTTCTTAATTTTTCCAAAGGAAAAACATGAAGTGGCCATGCTGCAACTAGGAAGAAGACTGGAACACAGGGCAACAAAACCTAAATGCAGCCGCAGGGCACCAGCTCTCTACCGAGGTCACCCACGGGGCAGGTACAAAAGCTGTACCAAGATAATGAGTGGCTAATTCAAAAGTTCAGCAATGAGAGTAGATGCTGAAGAATCAACAAATGTAAAGCCCTCCCCACATTATCCGAGTAAGCCTCCAGTGCAAGGAGAGCGCCATACAGCCTCAGAGAAAGAGCCGGGTTCCGAGGCTGCAGCCACAGAGAAGTGGGTGCCCGAGCCTCAGGACGAAAACCTTTCCCTCCGATGGCTTCGGGTCAAACCATGATTAGCTCACAAATGGAAGATGGTCGGGTTCTTCACCTCCTGCCTAGTGACTGTTTATTCAGATTACAGAACAACAGCAGTTGCTGGCACAACCAACCTTCCCTGCCCGAGGGAAGCTGGCGGCATTTTTACAAGCGAGAAATGCGCTGGCAAAGGGGCAAGAGGAGGCCTGCTCCGCCAACAGTAACTCTCTGCTCTGAATGTGACCAGCGTCCTTGGTTTTACTGTCAGAGTTTCCCAACGTCCACCCGTAATTAATTTTTAAAAATCAAATACAAGCTGGGCAGAGGAGCTTAGGTTTCATGAACCCAGAGCAGAACATCATGATGCCTCAGCATCGGAAAGTTTAAAACAATATTTTCACACACCAACCTTCTGGCCTTTCTCTCTCTTCCTTGATTCCTCATGAGGTCTGACGAGATCCTTGAAGCCTTCCCATGAGCCATCCAAAACATCATGCCTTGTTGGTCCTCTTTTAACACCTAAAACCCAAGTGGGTTGAAGATTAGTTAGAACTCTACATGGACTGAATACTAACGCAACTTAAGCTGAATAAAAAACTTTTAATTAATTTACTTATGCACTGTGGTAATAAGAAAGTATAGCCTTTTAAAACAAACATTGCATACTCCTTGCTTGTTGAGATCTAGTTAGAACATTCAGTTTATTCCACTCCAATATCCCAAGCAATTCACTAACTCAAGGGTCAGAAACAACTGTGCCTGTCACATGAAAATGTACTAGTTCGACAGAATCCCATGCATCCCGTGATGATGCAAAATGATGCCTATACCTTATGCACTATTCAAACTCCAATTCTTAGGTTTTTACATACTGACCAAAACCCAGCTTCTCAGAGAAGGCAGTTCTGTATTAGAGGAAATAAATAACCTTAGCTTTGGGGTGAGTCTGAGTTACTCCAGCCAACAGTCTTCAGTACAAAGTTTCAGCTTACAATCTACAAATGACAGGTGGTGATTTTACTCCCCACAGACTTCCATCTTAGACCAACCTCTTGTCATGAAGACACACAAACCAAAAAGGAGATATTCATCACGTGAAATCCAGTCTCGTCAGATGCTAAACGGTGTAGAAACCCTAAGTAGCCAACAATGGAGTGTGAAATGTTTGATTCATCCACTGCTATGACTTTACGTTGTGCTCCCTACGCTCATTCTTTCCTCCCCAAATACTTTGCCTGATGTCTGACTTTGTTGATACTTTGAAGAAGGACTAAGCGTACCAGCCACCACTTACACGGTCTCAGTAGGAGAATTCGCACCTTGACACGAAGGGCACACAGCGGCCTCGGGGATGCTCAGGTCCCGGCCACTGCCATGCCACACACCCACCTTCCATGTCATCCCCCTCTGTCACTGATGGGCTTATCAACAAATATCTAGTGCTCAGGGGCCGCCCACCAGAGATGCGAAGATACGCAAATACTGTCCCCGCCCTTAGGGAGCTCACAACCCAACACAAAATGTAGACATAGAGAAATGAACATGATACAAGGCTAAAATGATTTCAGAGCCATCGGGAATTAAAATCATAACGTGAGAGTGACTGTTGTGCAGATATTTCCATAAAATAGGATGCTCTGATAAGACAGATATAATTAAGTTTGGAGGATCTGATTTGAAACTTTTAACTCTTCTTTCAAAAATGGGGTTTTAGCTCAGTGAAAACAAAATGCAGAACAACAATGCTTAAGTATTTCACTGAATTCAAACTAGTTATCTTCAACTTGGGCCCCCAAAATGTTTTAAAGTCAGGTCCTGACCCACCTATACACCCCAATACTGGATTCCTTCGGAGGCTCGAACCAGTCACATGCTGATCCCACCATCTCCCCAGCAAGCTTATATTTTTCCCTGTGTTTCACTCCTCTCCCAGTCCTATTTCAGTCCCAGGTGACTGCCCAGCCCCGGCGATGGCTGCAGCTAGCTAAATGGAGACCTACTTGGAGTGGCTGGGTTGGTAGGGCTCGTAAAAGGACATTCTGCGTACAACAGTTTGTGCTAAGATTGGCTATGCGACGTTTCCCACTTGTACTCATTTTGCCTCAGTTCTAGCTGAGAACAATGAAACAGGCTTTAAAGCACCTTGTAGACATAAAGATCCAGGTTACGCATTATAGCCATTTAAAACTTAAGACAGACTGACACTGCTAATGACATGTTTTCACAATCACGCCGTCACAAAATGATATAAGCAAATGATTTCTTATGTGGTTACATTAAAAGAGCATTTCACAACAGCTACAGTCATTGACTAAAACGTTCTCTTTAAGGGCGTCATCAGTAAACCCAAAGCAGCTGAGACTGCCAAGGAAGGTGAGAACAGGCAGATCAGTGAGCAAACACTGACCCCATCTTCCTGGCTCCCTACCTCTTGGAGACGCTTTGCTACGGTTGCTCCTTAAGTGGGCTGTCATTGCCTCAAAGGTGATTTCACCATAGCCCATGAAGTCATCCTTTACTGAAGGGTCCTAGCTCAATGTCCCTTGCTAAGACCTCCCACCTGAGGTGCAACTTGATAAACCCAACCACCTAACAGACACCTATCATGAACGCCCCCGAGACATTTCAGATGACGTGCCACGGTCCACCCTGTAGCTGTTCTTCCTTCGACATATCCCAGGGTGATGGGTGTTATCAATCGTCCAGGACCAGACATAGATCCTAGACTCTTTTTTCTCCCCTCATTTTCATTCTTCATTATGTAAGTGATTCACTGCCTCGATTTTCAAAAAAGGATCAAATACAGAGAAAAAGAACTTCACAACCCCAGGCTGTTTATTATTGTTATGTTGCCTGAATTTTCACCATTCAGAAATTTGTCTGGGTCACCAATATCATCAAATACTGATACATCAAGGTGAGAAAGTGAACTCACTCGCCTCTCAGAGTCAACCAGTTAAATCACTACCTTCCCTCACCCCATGGAAATGAGCAGGATTAAGAGATACTTTTGATACTAAGGGAAGATCTCTCTGGAGGCAAAACCAAGAGAAGGCAGCATGAGAACATACAGTTCAGAAAACCATTAAATTTATTGAGAGAAACTTGGTCCATGAAGACTAGGGGACATGGCTTCCAGATGGCGGAGGAGTAAGACGTGGAGATCATCTTCCTCCCCACAAATACATCAAAAATACATCTACACGAGGAATAGCTCCTGAAAAACACCTACTGAATGCAGGCAGAAAACCTCAGACTTCCCAAAAGCCATGTGGCTGACAGGGTCTTCGTGCTCCAGCGGGGTGTCAGGCCTGAGCCTCTGAGGTGGGAGAGCCGAGTTCAGGACATAGGTCCACCAAAGACCTCCCAGCCCCACATAATATCAATCGGCAAGAGCTCGCCCAGAGATCTCCATCTCAATGCTAAGACCCAGCTCCACTCAACGACCAGCAAGCCCCAGTGCTAGACACCCTATGCCAAACAACTAGCAAGCCAGGAACACAACCCAACCCATTAGCAGACAGGCTGCGTAAAATCAAAATAAGTTCCAAGACACCCCAAAACACGCCACCAGACGCAGTCCTGCCCACTAGAAAGACAAGATCCAGCCTCATCCACCAGAACACAGGCACTAGTCCCCTCCACCAGGAAGTCTACACAACCCACTGAACCAACCTTACCCACTGGGGAAAGACACCAAAAAGAACAAGAACTACGAACCTGCAGACTGTGAAAAGGAGACCCCAAACACAGTAAGGTAAGCAAAATGAGAAGACAGAGAAACACACAACAGATGAAGGAGCAAGGTAAAAACGCACCAGACCAAACAAATGAAGAGGAAACAGGCAGTCTACCTGAAAAAGAATTGGGAGTAATAATAGTAAAGATGATCTAAAATCTTGGAAATAAAATTGAGAAAATACAAGAAACTTTTAACAAGGACCTAGAAGAACTACAGAGCAAACAAACAATGATGAACAACACAATAAGTGAAATTTTAAATTCTCTAGAAAGAATAAAAAGCAGAATAACTGAGGGAGAAGAATGGATAAGTGACCTGGAAGATAAAATAGTGGAAATAGGGCTTCCCTGGTGGCGCAGTGGTTGACAGTCCGCCTGCCTATGCAGGGGACACGGGTTTGTGCCCCGGTCCGGGAAGATCCCACATGCCGTGGAGCGGCTGGGCCCGTGAGCCATGGCCGCTGAGCCTGCGCGTCCAGAGCCTGTGCTCCGCAACGGGAGAGGCCACAACAGTGAGAGGCCTGCGTACCGCCAAAAAAAAGTGGAAATAACTACCACAGAACAGAATAAAGAAAAAAGAATGAAAGGAATTGAGGACAGTCTCAGAGACCTCTGGGACTACATTAAATGCACCAACATTAGAATTATAGGGGTCTCACAAGAAGAAGAGGAAAAAAAGGGACTGCGAAAATATTTGGAGAGATTATAGTTGAAAACTTCCCTAAAATGGGAAAGGAAATAGTCAAGTCCAGGAAGCACAGAGAGTCCCATACAGGATAAATGCAAGGAGAAACACTCTGAGACACATATTAATCAAACTATCAAAAATTAAATACAAAGAAAATATATTAAAAGCAGTAAGGGAAAAACAACAAATAACACACAAGGGAATCCCCATAAGGTTAACAGCTGATCTTTCAGCAGAAACTCTGCAAGCCAGAAGGGACTGGCAGGACATAGTGAAAGTGATGAAGGAGAAGAACCTGCAACCAAGATTACTCTACCCAGCAAGGATCTCATTCAGATTTGATGGAGAAATTAAAACCTTTACAGACAAGCAAAAGCTGAGAGAGTTCAGCACCACCAAACCAGCTCTACAACAACTGCTAAAGGAACTTCTCTAGGCAAGAAACACAAGAGAAGGAAAAGACCTACAATAACGAACCCAAAACAATTAAGAAAATGGGAATAGGAACATACATATCGATAATTACCTTAAACGTAAATGGACTAAATGCTCCCACCAAAAGACACAGATTGGCTGAATGGATACAAAAACAAGAGCCATATATTTGCTGTCTACAAGAGACCCACTTCAGACCTAGGGACACATACACACTGAAAGTGAGGGGATGGAAAAATATATTTCATGCAAATGGAAACCAAAAGAAAGCTGGAGTAGCAATTCTCATATCAGACAAAATAGACTTTAAAATAAAGACTATTACAAGAGACAAAGAAGGACACCACATAATGATCAAGGGATCAATCCAAGAAGAAGACATAACAATTGTAAATATTTATGCACCCAACATAGGAGCACCTCAATACATAAGGCAAATACTAACAGCCATAAAAGGGGAAATCGACAGTAACACAATCATAGTAGGGGACTTTAACACCCCACTATCACCAATGGACAGATCATCCAAAATGAAAATAAATAAGGAAACACAAGCTTTAAATGATACATTAAACAAGATGGACTTAATTGATATTTATAGGACATGCCATCCAAAAACAACAGAATGCACATTTTTCTCTAGTGCTCATGGAACATTCTCCAGGATACATCATATCTTGGGTCACAAATCAAGCCTTGGTGAATTTAAGAAAACTGAAATTGTATCAAGTATCTTTTCCGACCACAACGCTATGAGACTAGATATCAATTACAGGAAAAGATCTGTAAAAAATACAAACACATGGAGGCTAAACAATACACTACTGAATAACGAAGTGATCACTGAAGAAATCAAAGAGGAAATCAAAAAATACCCAGAAACAAATGACAATGGAGACACGACGACCCAAAACCTATGGGATGCAGCAAAAGCAGTTCTAAGAGGGAAGTTTATAGCAATACAATCCTACCTTAAGAAACAGGAAACATCTCAAATAAACAACCTAACCTTGCACCTAAAGCAATTAGAGAAAGAAGAACAAAAACACCCCAAAGTTAGCAGAAGGAAAGAAATCATAAAAATCAGAGCAGAAATAAATGAAAAAGAAATGAAGGACACGATAGCAAAGATCAATAAAACTAAAAGCTGTTTCTTTGAGAAGATAAACAAAACTGATAAACCATTAGCCAGACTCATCACGAAAAAAAGGGAGAAGACTCAAATCAATAGAATTAGAAATGAAAAAGGAGAGGTAACAACTGACACTGCAGAAATACAAAGGATCATGAGAGATTACTACAAGCTACTCTATGCCAATAAAACGGACAACCTGGAAGAAATGGACAAATTCTTAGAAAGGCACAATCTGAAAAGACTGAATCAGGAAGAAATAGAAAATATGAACAGACCAATCACAAGCACTGAAATTGAAACTGTGATTAAAAATCTTCCAACAAACAAAAGCCCAGGACCAGACTGCTTCACAGGTGAATTCTATCAAACATTTAGAGAAGAGCTAACACCTATCCTTCTCAAACTCTTCCAAAATATAGCAGAGGGAGGAACACTCCCAAACTCATTCTACGAGGCCACCATCACCCTGATACCAAAACCAGACAAGGATGTCACAAACAAAGAAAACTACAGGCCAATATCACTGATGAACATAGATGCAAAAATCCTCAACAAAATACTAGCAAACAGAATCCAGCAGCACATTAAACGGATCATACACCATGATCAAGTGGGGTTTATCCCTGGAATGCAAGGATTCTTCAAAATACGCAAATCAATCAACGTGATACATCATATTAACAAATTGAAGGAGAAAAACCATATGATCATCTCAATAGATGCAGAGAAAGCTTTCGACAAAATTCAACACCCATTTATGATGAAAACCCTGCAGAAAGTAGGCATAGAGGGAACTTTCCTCAACATAACAAAGGCCATATATGACAAACCCACAGCCAACATCGTCCTCAATGGTGAAAAACTGAAAGCATTTCCACTAAGATCAGGAACAAGACAAGGTTGCCCACTCTCACCACTCTTATTCAACATAGTTTTGGAAGTTCTACCCACAGCAATCAGAGAAGAAAAGGAAATAAAAGGAATCCAAATCGGAAAAGAAGAAGTAAAGCTGTCACCATTTGCAGATGACATGATACTATACATAGAGAATCCTAAAGATGCTACCAGAAAACTACTAGAGCTAATCAATCAATTTGGTAAAGTAGCAGGATAGAAAATTAATGCACAGAAACCTCTTACATTCCTATACACTAATGATGAAAAATCTGAAAGAGAAATTAAGGAAACACTCCCATTTACCACTGCAACAAAAAGAAAAACACACCTAGGAATAAACCTACCTAAGGAGACAAAAGACCTGTATGCAGAAAACTAGAAGACACTGATGAAAGAAACTGAAGATGATACCAACAGATGGAGAGATATACCATGTTCTTGGATTGGAAGAATCAACATTGTGAAAATGACTATACTACCCAAAGCAATCTACAGATTCAGTGCAATCCCTATCAAACTACCAATAGCATTTTTCACAGAACTAGAACAAAAAAGTTCACAATTTGTATGGAGACACAAAAGACCCCAAATAGCCAAAGCAATCCTAGAAAGAAAAACAGAGCTGTAGGAATCAGGCTCCCGGACTTCAGACTATACTACAAAGCTACAGTAATCAAGACAGTGTGGTACTGGCACAAAAACAGAAATATAGATCAATGGAACAGGATAAAAATCCCAGAGGTAAACCCACACACATATGGTCAACTTATTTTTGATAAAGGAGGCAAGAATATACAATGGAGATAAGACAGCCTCTTCAATAAGTGGTGCTGGGAAAACTGGACAGCTACATGTCAAAGAATGAAATTAGAACACTCCCTAACACCATATACAAAAATAAAATCAAAAGAGATTAAAGACCTAAATGTAAGGCCAGACACTATAAAACTCTTAGAGGAAAATATAGGCAGAACACTCTATGACATACACCACAACAAGATCTTTCTTACCCACTTCCTAGAGAAACGGAAATAAAAACAAAAATAAACAGATGGGACCTAATGAAACTTAAAACCTTTTGCACAGCAAAGGAACCCATAAATAAGATGAAAAGACAACCCTCAGAATGGGAGAAAATACTTGCAAACGAAGCAACGGACAAAGGATTAATCTCCAAAATATACATGCAGCTCATTCAGCTCAATATCAGAAAAACATACAACCCAAACGGGCAGAAGACCTAAATAGACATTTCTCCAAAGAAGATAAACAGATTGCCAACGAACACATGAAAGGATGCTCAACATCACTAATCACTAGAGAAATGCAAATCAAAACTACAATGAGGTATCACCTCACACCAGTCAGAATGGCCATCATCACAAAATTCGCAAACAGTAAATGCTGGAGAGGGTGTGGAGAAAAGGGAACCCTCTTGCATTGCTGGTGGGAATGTAAATTGATACTGGCCACTATGGAGAACAGTATGGAGGTTACTCAAAAAACTAAAAATAGAACTACCATATGACCCTGCAATCCCACTACTGGGCATATACCCCGAGAAAACCATAATTCAAAAAGAAGCATGTACCACAATGTTCATTGCAGCTCTATTTACAATAGCCAGGACATGGAAGCAACCTAAGTGTCCATCAACAGATGAATGGATAAAGAAGATGTGGCACATATATACAATGGAATATTACTCAGCCATAAAAGGAAACGAAATTGAGTTATCTGTAGTGAGGTGGATGGACCTAGAGTCTGTCATACAGAGTGAAGTACGTCTGAAAGAGAAAAACAAATACCGGATGCTAACACATATATATGGAATCTAAAAAAGAAAAAGTGGTCCTGACGAACCTAGAGACAGCACAGGAATAAAGACGCAGACGTAGAGAATGAACCTGAGGCACGGGGAAGGGGAAGGGGAAGCTGGGACGAAGTGAGAGAGTGGCATGGACTTATATACACTACCAAATGTAAAATAGCTAGCTAGTGGGAAGCAGCCGCACAGCACAGGGAGATCAGCTCAGTGCTTTGTGACCACCTAGAGGGGTGGGATACGGAGGGTGGGAGGGAGACGCAAGAGGGAGGAGATATGGGGATACATGTTTATGTATAGCTGATTTACTATATTGGACAGCAGAAACTAACACACCATTGTAAAGCAATTATACTCCAATGAAGATGTTACAAATAAAAAAGAAAAGAAACTTGGTCCATGTTTTGTCCAGGGCAGAGAAATACAAAATAAACTTATTCCCAACAATCTATCCTCCTGCACAGCCTACTTTCCTACTTCCAAGACACAGAATTAAGACTAGTAATACTGTTACTAATAATATATTAAAGCAATTAATATTTACAGATACAAGCCACTCTAAGATCAACTATATCAAAGAAAAAAAGGCTTCTGAAGGCTGATTTTTAAGAATCTATAATTTTAACAATAAAGGCGTATACTAATCAATAGAAAATGTTAACGCGGTCCCAGTGGGAAATTTCTTCTGAGCTCCTAAAATCTGAATAATGAATTATTTAAGAACAATGTAGAACGCAGAATATTAAAACTGTGGAAAGAGCCTTAAAAGACACCCAAGAAAAATCCTTTTCATATATACTTTTGGGATTTGGATACGTGCCAGTTCACAAGTTCTATACAAGCAATACTCAGGTGACAAGAGAATACACACACACACACATTCATCTGCTAAAATATCAAGTTCACTTTGTTAACCAAGAAAACAAAAATAAAATCTAATGATGATCTTCAAAAGATGATGTGGAATCTTTTCCTTTATAATCATTGTAGAGATAATTAAAATCTGGATTTTAAATACGTATATCAGTTTTAATACCATATAACCTCTCCCATTGGGGGTCATCTCTCCATCTTTTGAATTGCCTGATCCTCGTATATGGATTAACTTGACTCCGTCTTCCCTGCATGTCTAAGCTCCTGAAGGGAAAGGGACAGAGCTTTACATCATTAACTCCCCTTGTGCTTATGTGCTGGACATAGGTGATTAGCGAATAAATGAATAAATATACAAATAAACAAATCAAGCAGTCAAATTATCAGTGGGTTCTAATATCCTCCTTGTAGCCACATAGGTTGAGTAACTTACGTCAAGCTGTTAGGATTTCTTACCTCCAGTGAGTGGTCTGGCAGGTTCTGGAGAAGAGGGCGTGGAGAAACACTCTTCTGAATATATTTGTATTTTACTTGAATTATCCAGAAGTACAATAATTAATCTTCAATTTTAAATACTTAAGGGATACATGTACACGTATGCCTACCTACTTGGTACAACAGTAAATCATACTTTCTCTTAAATGAAGAAATATTCAGAATATACAAAATGTTCTACACTGAATAAGAATATGTAAGTGCCTATAATTTGCTGGGCTTTGTTTTCGTAAAACATGTATGAAATAGTTTTAATTAATTCAACTGAAAATGGTATATCTGCTGATGACTTCAGTGAGATGTATCAATTACATCAAAATAAGATTATCACTTTCTCAAAAGGCTGCAAAACAAATCTGAAATTATAAAAGCAATTCCCTGCCTGGGGTTACAAATGAAGAAATATACAAAATACCTTCTACAGACAATTACTATAGCATTTTTGCCTGTAATTCTCCACCAATTAAAGTGATAATCCAGATAAACCCGCTACTGAAGCATGTCAATCACTTCTCCAAGCAGACACTACTATTCATGTCACCTTGTCCTTCAAAGCCAAGACCAAGCCTCATAATCCTTCCCAACTCAGAGACACAGGCAGTGACCACCAACAAACCCACCAAAGCCAGCACAGACCCCTCCTGCCATTTCTGTCCCAAGGATTAGTGCACCAAGACAGAGCAACACAGTGTCGTGAAGGCTGTAGGTTAGCACATTTCATCACAGACTGCGTGACATGAAGTACGTGAGCTACTGCTTCCCTATCAAGACACCCCCGCCAGTAGTGGTGAGCTCACAGAAACATCACACTTTAGAGACAACTCCTATAAACCCTCCCGCCCAATACTAGATGCTTTGTTAACCGGCAAAATGGATGAAAGAAATGAGTGGTAACTGGTGATATCGTCGGCTTGTTAATCAGAGTAATGGATGCCAGGAATGTTTCTCAGTTAAATTCATGGATTGGCTAAAATGTCACAGGGCCCTCCTACCCACGCATGAGTAGGCCATGTGCCATAGCTGGTACCCAGGGGTCATATCCAAGACTTGGTCCCTAAATGGTCCTATAAGAAACTGCAGGGCTGCGGGTTATCTAGTGGCCTGATGCTGCCCAGTTTCCAGAAATGAGCCCCGAGAATCCCGTCTGCCTCTACTAAACCTTTCAGATCAGGTACAGACAGTTAACTTAAAGGACAAGACCTGGGACTTCAGCTTACAGGTCTGATCTGTGGACGGTTCCCCATCTGCATGCCAATCATGTTTTATAATATCTCCGTGTCTGGAGACTTGCTTTCAGTAAGAGCTGGTAGACAGAGCTTGCAGAACAGGCCAAACTAGCCTTCATCAACCTCTACTGGCGACTATGATTCATCAAAGAGAACCTAATAATTGGACATGGCCAAACTGTTTAGATAAAGCACGTGTCTGTGCTGACATGCAATCCCATCATCCACAGCAAAGCCTCTCTCAGACCAAGGACCACAGTGAGGGCGTGGGTGTGGAAAGGATTTCCTTCTGCTCCTGCCGGTGGCCACGTGGCACCCATGGGACCACTCCAGCCACCTTTGTTACTGAGAAACGAGCATCAGCCAAGCTGTGCGCTAATTCAGGATGATGAATCGGCTTTACCTAGTTGACAGTGAAAACCGACCTCAGGTGGGCATCCGAAGAGCTGTGGTCAGCAATGCCACAGGGGGTGGAAAGCCATTTCCACACGTAAGTGACATCTAGCAGCTTTTACATACTTCCTGTCCTGCGGTGCCAGAAGTTAAAACAAGAAGATCTCCATTGTCGTGCTAATTTGATGTGGATGTATCTCCCACGAGCAAGCTCCAGTTCCAGCAACGTTTTGCAGACCTTGAGGCAAGAGCAAAGGGGATTTACTCAAACCCCACACGACTGCACAGCGGAGGAGCTTCACCTGCTCCGGGAGGACCTGCTACAGGGCACACGCAGCGGACACTAATAAAAGCCTGTAGATCTTTCCTAGGCAACATGTGCTCGATGAAAACCGCCTGCTTTGGGAGTGGTAGGCTATCTGTGTGAAACGGCATTTTCAAAGGTGAAATACATAAAATCTTATTACACGTCAGCCTTAATAAACATTAGCGATCAATTTTGATGAGATCACTCAATCTGAACCCCAATTAAGTTATTCCTCCCCCAAAGTAGAATTCTACTCTCATTAGACTTGTATTACAAAAAACTTGTATTACAAAAAAGTTATACTCAACTTTCAGTTTAGCCGATAAAAATTTTGTAAAAATGTCTTTTTCTCATTGTATAACTACCTATGTACCTTGATTTTGCCTCCTGGTCCACAAAGTCTAAAATATTTACTATCTGACTCATTACAGAAAAATTTCATTGACTCCTGAAACATATTTTAAAATGAGGTAGACCTATTGCTCTGTTGATACTGATATAGAAACGACGTATTTTTCAAAAAAACAGATTTTAAGGCAATAGGATAATGTAATCCTACGTATGCGATAAAATCCCCCTAAACATCTTCTTGCACTTGTGTGTTTGTACACACACACACGCACTCACACAATGTCTGGAAGGAAACACAACTGCTGGCTGACTGCCTCTAGCAGACACTCCCAGGGTTACATCCAAAACAAAAATCACAACTGGTTACTCCCTGCTTGAAACCCGCCCGTGGCTCATCACACTTGAAAACAAAACAAAGCCACCCCAGGCTTGTCGGGGCCTCTCTGACTGTACTTCCTGCCCGTCTCGTCTCCCTCAGCCCAGAGAGCTGTCGCCATGGTGGCTTCCTTGCGGCGCCTGTGGGCATTTTCTACCTCAGGACATTTGCACTTGCTGCTTCCTCAGGCTGAAACATGATCCCCAGCCACAAGGTACCTCTTCTCCCATGCCCAGGCCTGTGAGCCAAGGTCACCTCCTCCGAGAGACCTTCCCTAACCTAACCAGCGCCCTTGTCTCACGCGGCGCACTACCTGGCATGATGCTGACGTACACCTGCTGTCCCCTCCTCCTCACTAGGATGTAACCTCTGGGGGGCGGGGGCGCTGCCTCCTTCTCTGCCGTCTCCCTGGGAACTAGAAGGGAACCCGGGACACGACAGGTGCACAAAACCCCTGTTAAACGAACTAACAAAAAGGGGTAGATGAGGAGAGTAGGACAGGATGATTTTACCCTTTTTAGCAGTTTCTCTTACACTGAGCATGTATTTGTGTATTTTTATGAAACTAGAGAATGAAAAGCTTAGAAAGAATACAATTATTGGTTAATATGATTTCAAAGGTTATTGTTTTTCTAAAAATCAGAAGTTTCTCCCTCCGTTCTTGTTCTGTTAACGTGTATCACTGAGTGTCTTTGTAACCTCTTCTCACAACCTTTGCTGCACACTATCTATCTTAGACACTGACAAGGGTGATGAGTAAAAGTGAACGGAAACAGAAATTGAAAAAAGACTTTTATTGCAACATAAAAGATTTGCAGAGGTACAACTTGGAGTACAGAGTGGGTTTCACCGCTTCGCAATTTCAGCATCTACGAAGGTCTAAGGTAGCCCGCAGGCCATGTGCTTTTACCTGGGGTGGGGGTGGGGCTCCCAGAGAGAGGTGGGATGCCAGGTGGACTGACTGTGGACCACCTAAGACATCGGTGGGTCTTTATTTTACCACCATAAAACAAAGACCTAGGTTTAGGCTAAACAATAGGTAAGTCTTTTCCTGTCCTAAATTCAATGATTTTCTCTCTCTTGGGATGACGTAAAACAAGACCAATCTACATGTCCTTACGTTAGGGAACACAGAATATCTGATTCCGTCTCTGAGATTCAGTTACGCCAGGGCCCTGCCTACAGCCCGTGATCCCTCACCACACGTGCCCCAGACCCCTCGGGGCCCTGGACGTGGCGGTGAGCCCCAGAGCAGGACCATCACACTGTGCACAGCTCTGGGGCTGCAGAGTGCTCACACCACCTGGAAGCAGATTTTTTTTTTTTTACTTGACTTATATTTGCATGTCATTAAGCATTATTCAAAAGCTGAAAGAATACACAAGATGAAAACTGAGAACGAGAATGTAAGCTTCAAGAACGGGATATTCTTAGCTACCAAAATAATTCCGTACACTCACTGTTTTATATTAATGTTAGGCTTGACATGATTTTAAAATAAATATTTTGAAAACACATACTAACCCTAATGGAACGTAAAATATAGTTTTATGTCAAATTTTATATATTTTATAAATATATAGTAAAGTTTTATATATATCAGAAAGCTCAGACATAAAAAGAAGGTTAATGATATACAAATTAAATTCTTTTACTGAGATGATTTTGGGGAGTTCATACCCAAGGAAAAGATATGCAATACATCCGTGATTATATTTCAATCCATATAACTTCTCCAACTTGGAAAGGGTGGTTAAAATGATTCAAGGAGTAGAGAAATAATGAAGAATAAACTTGGCCTTATCGAAATTTTAACCCAATCTTTAGGTGAAGGTGGTTTAAGTTCAAGATTTCTTCACTTTTGATTGCTGAAGCCTGTCTGTGCTTATCAGCAGAAAGCGCAAAATTGTTGCTACTTTTGCTATGACATAGTTCATTACTATGGTTACAACTAAATTACAGACAGGAATATATCTATTTAAATGACGTGCTTAAAGCAAATAAATAGAAATCTAATAAGGCCTGTTACAATGAACTATTTACTTAAACAAAATACTTAAAAAATTTCTTCATAGCTAAATTGCCCAGTTTCTTCAAAAATAAATATTAACTTGTTTCCAGATTTATTTATCTTAACAGAATGAATGGCTTACACGCCTCAATTTCCCTTCTAAAATAAACGGCCTCACCATTACAAACTGAGAGTTTTAAAAGACCTCCACTCACGTGTCTCTTTGCACAGTGATGCTGCAGTGACAGGCTGCACTGAAACAAGGAAAAGCGCTCACTCTAGTCCACTGCTCACACAACACATCCAGACATCACCTTTTCTTTTCACCTATAAGACTTAGAGAAATGTATTCCTAATAACAGGTTTGACCAAGGAACCTAGAAATTCCATGGGGCAGTAAGCTGTCTATTCCTCAAGAAGTTAAAGAATTTATCACTGTAAATATCAAACATACATTCTTTAAAGTTTAATAAAAGGGAAAAAAGGAAATTTTGATTATGAAAAAGTTGTGATAAACGTGGAAGATGGACGCACTACTACATATTCTTATAGTGGAGAGACCGGTAAAGGAGGTTCACATACTTTCACTGCATCCTCAGGGTAACTCTTCCATTGCCTCTGCAGACTCTTCCACATCCCAGTCGCCTACAAAGTTTAGCTTATCGTCACTTTGTGCTTCACCTTCAGGGGAATTCACCATTTTAGAAGGAGTATCTTCTTTCTGTGTGCTTTTTATGTCAATCCATCCTTTCACTTCTTTATTGCTTCCTTTTAAAGAAGTAAAATCACCTCGAAGTCCCTTCTGAGGACTGAGTCCGTTGAGGGTATGGGGAGAGTCACTCCCGCCCGGGCGGGTGTCTTCCCCTCCCCGAGCCTCGGCCCAGGGACAGTCCCCTGGGGTTCCTTCAGCAGCAGGCGTTTCCTTAGAAGTCACGCTGCTCAAGCCCGGATCAGCTCCGTAGTTTGCAGGCTTCTGGAGACGGAAGCCAGCCTTCACCGTTGAGTCGGTACCACCGGCTGACCTGGGGCTTCTGCCGATGCAGGAGAAGTCAGCCCTTTCCAGGAGGCTGGTCCTCTCTCTCCTGGAAAGGCTCCTCATGCAGTGGAGCAGGGCAGGGCCGGCAGGCGGCTGCATCCCGGGAAGGAGGCTCTCCGAGTCCCTCTCCTTGAGGTTATCGGGAGAAAAGTAATCATCGTATGAGGACTCCCCGCGGCCCAGAGTCTCCACGGCAGAGCTGCTGGCGCACTTCGGGCTGTTCTCCAGCTGTAGCCGGGGCGCGGGGGGCCACCTGAGGGACCGCCTCTTGCTCAGTCTCTCCTCCGGGGGTGGACTGGAGTTCGCCGACACCCTTCTTCTCGTGGCTGAGGGGCTCTGGGGACATGAAGGGCCCCCGGCGGGCTCCTTTGTTACAGATGGCGTAGGAGACAGGCCCCTCTTCTCATCAAACACCCCCTCAGCCGGCTCCCGTGCTGGCTTCACGTCGGGGGTGATGACTTGGCCCGCAGCAACCCCCTGCCGGTGGGTGTCTCCCTTGGAAAGACTGCCGGGGGACTGGTGAAGGGTTAACTGACCAAAGGAGCCGGGAGATGCTGGCGGACGGACACTTCTCGTTTTCAACACAGCTGAGGAAGCACACGCAGCGCTTTTACTTGCATCAAGGAATCCTCCCAATTTCCTCTGCTGAGTCCCACATCCAGAGCTCCCACAAAGATCATCAAAAGACAAGTGTAGAACACCAGCAAAGGAGTCCTCTGGAAAACATTAATAGAGAGCCAACTTTTTAATGGCTCACATTATCGCAAGACTAATTCTCAGTCCGCCCATAACGTGATAACGCGACCCTCCCTCAGCACGGCTCCTGCCTCAGAAGGGCGCCACCCACACCCGCTTCTCACTCCTGGCCAGCGTTTCTAACCAGGGGACCCGGGCTTCCCCGTGCGCGTGGAACAAGGTGGGGTCGGAGAGGGAGTGCTGCTCTGCATGTTCACACACCCGGGCGCCTCGCTCCACAAACAGCGTCCGCACCCCGTCACTGAGGCCTCGAGGAGGCCAGGAGTCCGAGAATGAAGGACCACTGCGTTCAGGCTCTAGTCAACCACCATGAACTCGGCTGCCCAGACTCCCTGCTGCCTGCCAAAGGCCTCACTCTGTATTCATATTCCAGGAGCCGCCTGGCACATCTCAGGGCTCTGGCTCTCCACGCACCTTCCTACACGTTTCTTGAGGGTAACGCGAAGCTCTGCCCAGCTCCCGAAAGCTGCCTTTACACTTCCCCTGCTCCACGCTCTAACCTGGATAAACACTACCCTTCCTTCGAAACCCACCTCGGACGTCAGACCTCTGCAAATCCTCCCAGACTTCAACAGCTCTGCTCTCGCACATCCTCCTCTGCTACACAGAATTCCTTTAAGAGCATGTGTATCACCGCCCTGTGCTTATACTCCTATCTGCCCCCCTCCCTAGCCTAGAGGCCCCCAGCACAGACACTGCTTTCTGGAATCTGGAGCCGCTGGCCCAGCACTGGCTCCTCTGATAGGAGCTCGGCGCTTGCTGAACAGATGGAGGACCCCCAGTTTATAGGATCTCCACACCAGAGGCAACAGAGATGTCTTAACTTACTGACTGACACCACTAAGGCTCTACTTTTAAAGAGGGAGGAGAGGGGCAGCCCCCAGGGAGCAGAGAGGAGCCCAGCGGGCGGGTGGTGCTGCGTGTCTCTAAGTCAGCAGCTGGAAACATAGGACGTGTTTAATTTTAGCAGCTGAATAAGCTTAGCTCACTTTTCAAAAGGCTGGCAAGCAGCATGACACAGCATAAGAGAGTAAACTCTGAGGTCAGACTGCCTACTTCGAAGCCCGGCTCAGCCGCTCACAAATGGTGTGACCTCTTACGAGCTGTCTGACTTCTCGCTGGCCGGGCTTTCTCACCGGCAGGAGGGGGACAACGACGGGGCCTGCGTCATGGGGCTAACGGGACAATCAGACGAGATACAGACACGCGAGCAGCGCCCACAGCACAGCCAACGATGAAACTGAGCTAGTTACTGTTGTCACTTGTTTCCAACTTATAGGCAACACATGCATCAAGTATGAAATAAAAAGATGGCGATTACTTAAGATACGTGGGCAAATAATTTCAATACACACCAAAGAGATTAAAGAATAAACCATGCACAAAATGAAGCTTTTGTGAAAATAATTTTACCTGAACACAAAGAATCATGTGAAAGGTTCAAAGATGCTTCACACAGAGAGTTAACGGTGTTATCGTCAGACTTTTCAACGATCTGGGAAGCTGAAAACATAATCAAAACTCCTCATTAAATAACAACTCTGATCTCTGGCAGTAGATGAAGCCAATACTAGGTGCACTCATTCCACTCTTGTGGCACTGACACACCCACCCACCCACACACACACGACTTATTCCTAATACGTGCTATTCTAGAGTTCTTACTCAAATCCATTACAGACGATGAGAATCATTAAAATATAATTTATACAAATCATATCATAAAAAAGGCACAGAATCCTAGGATAATAAAAGTTGGAAGGGCTCTTGGAAAGTCGGTCGGCCTAGACCTAAGCAGAAGCTCGATACGGGTAGAGAACCTTTCAGTCAGTCTCACTTCTCAACGATCAAGGCTTTTCCCATGATGACCACAGACAGCTGCCTCTATGACCAGAGCGGTGGTTCTCCACCAGGGGCGGCCTGGCCCCTGCAGATGCTGCTGGACGTCGCGGGTGGGGCTGCGGTGGACAGTGAGCCATGCTGCCGGCATCTAGTGGGCAGGGGCCAGGGATGCTGTGGATCACTCTGCCAGGCACAGGATGGCCCCAGCAACAAAGAACCACGCAGTCCCAAGTGTCCGGAGGGCGGGGGCTTCACAGAAAAACATCCAGGAGATCAGCGATTCAACAGCTAAGGCCACAGGCATCACCTTCAAAGGCTGTGCATGCAACAGAGCACAGACAAGAGAGAGATCTCGGTCTCACGGTCAGAGATTTTTTTTTTAATTAATAATTAATTAATTTATTTATTTAGTTTTGGCTCATTGGGTCTTTGTTGCTGCGCGCGGGCTTTCTCTAGTTGCAGCCAGCAGGGGCTACTCTTCGTTGCAGTGCGCGGGCTTCTCATTGCGGTGGCTTCTCTTGTTGTGGAGCACAGGCTCTAGGCGCACGGGCTTCAGTAGTTATGGCACGTGGGCTCAGTAGTTGTGGCCTGCGGGCTCTAGGGCACAGGCTCAGTAGTTGTGGCACATGGGCTTAGCTGCTCCGCGGCATGTGGGATCTTCCCAGACCAGGGTTCGAACACGTGTCCCCTGCGTTGGCAGGAGGATTCTTAATCACTGCACCACCAGGGAAGTCCCCAGAGATTTTTTTTTTTTTTTTTTTTGCAGTACGCGGGCCTCTCACTGCTGTGGCCTCTCCCATTGCGGAGCACAGGCTCCGGACGGACGCGCAGGCTCAGCGGCCATAGCTCACAGGCCCAGCCACTCCATGGCATGTGGGATCCTCCCGGACCGGGGCACGAACCCGTGTCCCCTGCATCGGCAGGCGGACTCTCAACCACTGCGCCATCAGGGAAGCCCCCCCAGAGATGTTTTTTGAGGAGACTTAAAAGGATACACTTCTGAGAAAACTTGGGCGAACGATTAGAAAATGAGAATAAACCAAGATAAGAAAGGTAAGCACACAGATAACATTTTCAACTGCTGAATTTAAACTTAACTGCGGGAGGCTGTTACATAGCAGAATTAACACTGTAAAGTAGTGGAATAAAGTTCAAGGCAAATTAGTTTGCACACATATATAATGATTTGTCGAAACAATCTGGACAGTCCCCTGGAACACTGCTAGTTACCTAGCTCAATGGCCATTCCCACCTGCCTCTTGCAACAGAGCCTGATTTTATGAGTGCAGACACACACCCTAGTTAAGACTACTCTTCAGTCTTGCTTGCAGTGCCCTGCAGGTGACTTGTATTTTGTTTCCTACTTCCTAGGCTAAAACTACCGCACTCCCCTTAGCTATGCCATCCTGAATGCCACTGCCCATTTTAAATTAAACTGGCAGATTAAATTAGATGTACAAACACAAAGAACTGTATTGTATTTCTTGGCTCATCCAGAGTGGTGTTTTGCCTTTGTAGCTCCTGGGCCACACACGGTCGCACTTAGCTTGCAAGCAGGAAGAGCCACAGGACTGCGCTCTGGCCAGCAGAGCTCGGCAGCGGCAGCGGCAGGAGCTGGTGAGGTTGCTCACAGGGAGCTGGCTCCAGGGAAGCCAGGCAGGAGGTCGGGAGCCCACTCTCCAAGACACCACAGAACAACCTCCCCGAACCCTGCCTGCCTCTTTCTTTGGCAGGATGGAGAAACACAACTCTATCTAAGTGCAGCCATTGGTTTTTGCATTTATCCGTTATCGGCGGCCACAACTAACCTTAACTGATACACATGCCCATTGCATAAATATAGATATAAATTCAGGACAGATGAAACAACTAACCTTAAAAATAAACCATACAAGTAATAGCAGAAAATACAATTTTGAAAGCTTGTGGTGGAGGAGTTCTAAGCGTCACAGGAATCCTAGAGGCCAGAAGGAAAAGACAGACAGAGCAGATTTGTCTACCTTAAACATAGTATTTCTGTTTCGCAAAAGTCACTGCATTATGACAAACAACAGAGTTCGTGTATCTTAACCTAGTTTCCCAAGGGTGTGAAACTGCAGTTCTTATAAACAGCTGGCAAAGGGTAAAATGACACAAACTTTTTGAAGGGCAATGTGACAATATCTACCAAAATTTTTAAATTCTGCCTTTATGAATTATTATTGCGATACATGAAATACAGAGGAACGTAAAGATTCATATAGAAGCATGTCCACTGGCGTGTGGGTTATAACAGTAAACAGTGGGGGGGAAAGCCTTATGTCCAGAGAGGAAAACGGTTACAAAAGAACAAGAACCACCATACCGTGTAGTTAAAAAGAATAAAAACTGCAGCGCTGTTTCTAATAAAGAAAAACTGGGGGAATTCGCTGGCTGGTCCAGTGCCTAGGACTCCTGGGGCCTGCAGTTCAATCCCCTCCCTCATCGGGGAACTAAGATCCCGCAAGCTGCACAGTGAGGCCAAAAATTAAAAAAAAAAAAAAGAAAGACAAAATGGAAAGCTATCCAGCAACAGACGGATGATTCAATATCAAAAGTCTAGACTACTATGCGACATCTTTAAAACTTAAAATAAAAAAAGATGCAGGTCCACACCAATACACTCTTCAGTAAAAAGAGAAAGCTGAAAATGAGAGGTATGCCATGATCCAATTGAGGTAAAGAAAAGTTACACCACCACAGAGGAAAATACAGAAGTCTTATCTTTTTCATGTGTACACAGACGTGTGACCCACTGAAAAAGATCTGGAGAAACACATCAACATAAAACATGCGTTACCCAGGGGCAGAGGAGAATGAGGTGGGAACCAAGATGGATGTTTACTACAAACGATGTACTACCGGTCAACGTTCTGTATATTACTTAAAAACTTTCAAGATAAAAGAAATAAAGGAAAACAAACTGAAGCATTACTTAATCTAAAGCAAACTCCTTCAAAAGAGGGGCCCAATTAATTAAAAAAAAATCCCAAATATATGAAAAATTACAAAGGAACAACAGGATTTTAAACCTGGAGAAAACTACATACCCAATATACTCTTTAAAAATCTTAATAAAGCATAAGATTTTCTGGAAGAAAATATCAACAAAGTCTACGCTGATAGAGGTAAAAAAAAATGATTATAATCTAAATTAACTAAAACAGCTATGTAAAGGGAAAAAAAAAAACCCTTTCCACAATTTATTCACCTACTTTGTAATTTCCATCGTATGGAGTGTCACTTACAGGTGGGGGAAAGATTCTCCCGTTTCTCCTTCATCTCCTGCAGTCTCTTCTCCATTGCACTGTGGTGGCCACTGCAGATTTTAACTGTGGGACTGTACACCAAGGAGCCATTAGATTCAAACAAGAGAACAGGAACATCATTATCTGAAAAGAAACAAAAATCCAGTTTTAATCTCAAAAAAATGCCTTCCTCCTTCAACAATATGATTCCTCTTAAGGACACCCCTGTCCCCTACTCCATGGGTTCCTCTTCCCCTTTTTGTTTTTTCTTTTTTTTTTTTTTTTGCGGTATGCGGGCCTCCCACCACTGCGGCCTCCCCCGCCGCGGAACACAGGCCCCGCGGCCACGGCTCACGGGCTCAGCCGCTCCGCAGCACGTGGGATCCTCCCGGACCGGGGCACGAACCCGTGTCCCCTGCATCGACAGGCGGACTCCCAACCACTGCGCCACCAGGGAAGCCCTCCTCCTGCCCTCCTTTCGACAGACACACACATAGACCCGCACGTGAACTCGGCGGCAGGAAGGAGGTCAGGGGATCCTTGGGCCGTGAAGTAAGGGGCTCAGTGGTGGGGTGAACAGTGGTGTGCTTCCTGGAATCCACACCTTGCAGGTAATGAAAGAACTTTAGGACCCTGACCACCTGTCCCCCCCGCCCCCTTAAAAAACAAACCACAAATCATTCAATAGCCTCTCCTTTGCAACTCTTAGGCCTGCACAACTTTTACTGCACTTCTGGCAATATGCAGACATACGTTAGTTGAATCTTTAATACCTTATAGTTGTAGTTTTTAAAAGACAATTCAGACATGAATTTGGTCTAAAAAGAGAACTTTTTTAAAGCTATCATTACCATTTTGCTGAATTCTTTCCAAATACACTATCACTGGTGCAGGAAAGATGGCCAAATGGCAGAGGTATGAAGGCTGACAGCAGAGAGGGGCAGAGCTGAGGTGAGGCTGCAGGACAGGCAGATCAGATAGGACGTGGTCGGCTGCAGGACACGTGAAGTACAGGATTTTACCCTAAGTATCTTTTCCTTAGGACGACACTGAGGACCGTTAAAGCCCGGGTGGGGCGGCCACGTGAGCTCGGACGTACACCCTTCTGACTGAAGCAGGGAGGTGGAGGCTAAGGACACAGCGGCTGGAAGGCCAGCCAAGGAGCTGCCGGACACCCACATGGGGTGCTGCAGGCTTGGGAGAAGAGGGCAGAGGAGGAGTTGGGAGACCACTTCAGAGCAGGTCTGGGGTCCAGGCGGGTGACAGGCACCAGGGCGGACAGATGCCAAGGAGAACTCCACGTCTGTCTGGGGCAGCAGACCAGACGGTCATGTGGGATTTGTCAGGGAGGCACCAGCACAGCACTGAGAGACTCGACTCATCAAGCAGTGGGATGACCGAGCGCAAGAACAAAGGATTCAGCCAATGTTCTGGAAAGGCATCGTGCGGCACTGCGCAGGCTAAAGGTTCTGCTCAGTTCTGTTGCTGCAGAAGTACAGACACAAGCACCGGGGACTGACCTGCATTTCTCAGCTTACCCGCAGTGGTTTTCTGCTGCTGCAGCTCTTTAGCCATTTTCTCAAACTTCTTTTGCAGTCTTTTATCATTTTCTGGTGTTTTAGGAATAAAATCTTTGGGCTGCATACACTTGCGCTGTACAAAAAGGACATAAAAATAATACTGTATTGCGATTGTGTAAGACAGGAAAAGAACCCTTCCATACACATTCCTGATATCTTTTGTAACATCCATAATACAATCTACTTAAAGAGATATTTCTCCACCATATGTGAATTTGTAATGTTTATTCTTCCTATAACTGTAAGAATATGGACAGAATTTTCAGACTGAATAAAGAGCTACACACTAAGTAGCTATGTTTTCTGAGGCATTTTCAGGACCCCAGCATTCTTAGTTTCCATGAAGATTCTTAAACAAAATTAGTCTCCTTTTCCTTATTTTTTGCTACTTTTATGTCTATCTCCCCCCTCCCTAAAAAGTCATGACACAGTAATAAAACACGAAAGTAATTATTTTATAACCACCAAAGAAGAGAACCATAATTTAATCTTGTCTTACTGTCTTTACATCACAGCAACTCCATTCAGCCAGTAAAAAACAAAACCTGTGACCACACGTCCAAAGTGTAGGGAATGAGGAAACCTCGAACACGTGATGTCCGGGTCACCGTCTCACCCTACCGTCCTCATGTCTCCTAGCACTTTTTACACCGCAGGCCCCCAGGTCCCCTGCGGAAGAGCCCATTTGGGCAGGCTGCCACCGTAAATACAAAAGCTGAGCTTGACACCGACTTCACCTACAGTTACTCCTACACCCGAGGGTCTCTGAAGGACGCTAGGGAAGCGTGTCTTCTGTCCAGGCCTCTTTAGGCGTCCAGCCCAAGTGTGTTCACATGCGTCCCGGTCTAAAGGAAGAACTTCTTAGCCATTCAAGGCTGCTGCTACACTGGGCTCTTGTTCAGCACCCTGCTCTATCTGTTAGTAATGCACTCATTCATCATTTAACAAAAATGTTACTGTGTGTCAGTCACTGGTCTTGAAACAAAGAAAGATCCCGGCATCAGGGAGCTTATACTCTATGAAGGAGTGACAGAAAATACACATGACAAATAAGTAAACTACATCGTGTGTGTGTGTCAGGAGGATTAGTTCCAGCAGGCCTGGAGCTGGCCTGAACTGTTTTTGCCGAAGTACCTGGAAAGCATGCAAGGCACTAATTTAACAGTGTTGCTTTGTAACTATGGGCCCCTGGTGCTCGGGGAGTTTCTACCCCCAAAGCTCGTGAACACTGCCCATTACCAGTGGGAGGGCCCCGTCTCTGGCAGAGGTAATGCAGTTAGAACAGGGGCAGGGGACCAGCATGCGCTCTGTGGACTCGGGAGCACTGCCACGCGGGGTTCTGGGGTCTTCGCGAGAGTCTGGCTGCCCGCACTTCTGCAGTATGTTACCAAGGGGCAAGTACTACAATAAGGAAAAAGCAGGCCGGGGGCTCAGGATGGCTGGCATGGTGGGAAGGACCTGCCACTGTAGACAGGGGAGTGAACCACCGCTTAGTGAGAAAGGACCAGCAGTACAAAGCCCTATGGAAGTCAGAGAACCATCTGTGGATGGATGGGGGGAAGTGTGTTCCAGACAGAGGGACAGGCAATGCAATGGCTCTAAAACACAAACAAACGTGGTATGTTTGAAGAACAGCAAGCAAGAGGGTCAGGCTGGCAGCAGAGTGAGGGGAGCGAAGCAGAGACCCTCCCCAAAGACCAAAAGAATAAGGTCTGGAGTCAGGTTTAATCTGCAACTGCATTTGGAGAAAGGAAGGAAAGGGAATGCTTGTAGGGACTAATAAAACCTTAAGTGGTGAAGGGTACGAGCAGACATTATTAGTACTTCAGATTAGGAAAAATTTAAAAGATGACTAACATCCAGCATTGGTCAGTGTTAAGAAAAAGTACCCTTGTGCACTGCTGGTGGAAATGTAAGTCCCTTTCTAGATATTCCGCTTGGAGAAATAAACTCAAATACATCACACAAACAACACACTTCGTAAAAATCGCCCATGATCTAAGGGTGCATGAATCCAAGACACATTCACGCTGTTTAACACAAAGTAGAAGGAAGTGGAGCCATGTACACACACTGACATGAAAACACACGGTTAAGTGAAGAAGAAAAAGCAACCCACCAAATAGTACACGTAGTAGAACCTCGTTCACTCAAAGCACATGTACTGAAGACCATCTGATCAGCAAGGACCCAAGTCAAACTGAAAAGTGCTTATTTTGAGGGAAGGGAAATTAGGAACGATATGTCTGATCTGTGTTCACTCAACGTACTACCAGCTGCCGCTGGTCTATCACAGTCATGAGACGCTCCATCTCACTACCGTCCGACACAATCTGGATGGAGACAAGTGAGTTTCCATCACTGCACGGGTGCGTTCCAGCTTGTCTGAGATGAAATGTGATGGAGACACAGGATTTACTATTTCAGAAAACTTGGAGACATCCATGGGAATGTCTTCCCTAATCTACAGCTCTCCTCTGCCTCACTCAGTGTGGAGAAAGTCTGTAAATCTTCTCTCCAACAGGGATTCTCACATGACAATAAAGTGACTGATGTCACAGCGAACAGTTTACCCTCAGATACAGAAATCAATTAAAACTTTTAAATAATAAAAAACCAAAAGGGTTGTGGTTCAAACGTGAACCAGACCTCAGAGGAAAGCAGCATCTTTATATTTGCACAGATTTTCTGTAATAAATAACTGTGTACACTTAGCTATTTCTGTCTCAGACTTTTGAGATTTTCCAGCCAAACAGATCAAATGTATTTTACTACAGATGTTAAGAACCTGAATCCTGAAGTAGTTACCAGAGCACCTGAAAGGGTGCTAGTTTCTTGGCAACTTTTAGTTCTCCTTTGGGCAAACAGTCTCTTCCATTTATCACAAACTACATCAAAGCATTCATGGGATAAAGTAAGCTCTATAACTCATTAAAAAATGCTGTGTGAGAAGAATAATACAATCAATAGCAATATTAAGACAACTCTTGAATATATTTCTAAAATTTTTTTTTTCTAGGAAGAAAAAAATGAATAAATTGATGACTGCCAGAGTCCACACTGAAGTCCCGTACTTACTTTTTTTTTCATTAGGCTTGGTAGGTGCTCATTGGGATTAGCTGCAGGGAACAGCGATTCATCGATGTGCACTCCAGCTGTCCTGCATCTGTGTGATCAAAGCGAACGGTCATGAGCATGTTCTATTAGAGTCACACAACATTAAATCTGCACACGTGTCAGTTAGCAATGAAAGAAATCCCTACACAGGTCATTCTAATAGACATGTCCTTTAACATAAGTACATTTATTACCAAACACAAAAGGCAATACAAATTCAATTTTCCAAAACCTTCTCTATTTGTTGTTTTTTAGTGTAAGAGCAGAAGAGAAATGAGAGGCAGGTACAGGAAGTACAATTTTTATGCAATAATTTGAGACCTGCAACACTCCAAAATGATCACTGTGTGGCACTCATAAAGCACATGCTATTAAATGCACAATTTAAGAGTAAACAGGCCATAAAATGAATAATCTAGAGCTAGAAGGGTCCTAAAGAAATTGAAGCCAGAAAGCTTATCTATCCTCCAAAACCAAGTTCTCCTTCCTGTGTGTTTCTGTCAAGGCACCACCATCACCTGGAGACCTAGCTCTGCGGTCCCAGCTACCCTGAGCTGTACCTCCTGCTTCCACAGCCCGCCTGTCCTCACATGTGCCATTTCCCCTCCTGCATCACCCTTCACCTCCCTACCTGCCTTGGGAATCCCTCGACCATTACCCACTCCTAAGCATTCAGCTGCTCAAATCTAAACGATTACAATGATTTTCTAAATGATCTCCTTCGCTATGGTTTCTCCTCTTCTGATTGATTCATATAGTACTGAAACATTAATCTTAAAACATTTTATTCATCTCTCCATAACCCAGATCAATCACTCCCATGTTTACAAAATCATGTCACCAATCTAAGTCTTTTTAAAATAAGGCCACTAACCCCATCTCCAACTATATTTCATTAGACTATTACTGTTCAACATTTAGTACACAAATAATAGCTGAAAATATAATAAAATACAGTGCAATAAAAAAAGAATGAGGCAAATCTATCCCTAATGATACAGAAAGGTCTCTAAAATAGGAATGAAATGTGCATGCGTAGGGTACTGTGCAGCGAAGTATTTCTCACTCTAAGTCCGGAAGGTGACACACCAAAATGTCAGCAGCACTCATCAGCCGTGACTCTCAAAGTGTGAGCAGAGAAGACGGCTGACGTGAGTCAGGACTACTGCCGTCATGACAAGGAGGCATTCCCGGCCTGCCCACTCCTCACCCTCAAGAGCACACGGCGGAGCTGAAGCGAAATGACATGAGTCATCCCCACACACCAGATGCAGAAGCAGATATCAGAAGATATTAGAAGGCAACTGTCTTCTATTAAGCCAGACGTGAAAGAAATTTTCAAAAATGTAAAAAAAAAAAAAAGAAGGCAGCACAATTATTAGGACAAGAGAAGAACAGCAAGGTGGAGCAGAAGCCAGACGGCACAGGTGACAGGACAGGGTCAGGAAAGGCTGCAGGTCAGAGGCCACCACCAGGCTGAACCGGATGAGGATGCAGACTTGGGAGGACGCAGATCTTCTGTCTGGAGGAAGAGCAGAGACAAAAGCACAGCGAAGTGAAGAGGGTGATAATTTCGGGAAAACATCCAGCATTCGGCGTGAGTGAAGTGAATGAACAGGAGTCAGGAGACCAGTGACAAAGATGACACCCTTGTCCTGAGGGCTCCAGGGCCCGAGAAGGTGTCAGGGGCCCTGGACAGGTCCCTCTGAGGGACAAGTTCCAGGACAGGGTCACCAAGACCAGCCAGGGCTAGTGGGGTAGGAGACGCCAAAGATTTCAGCAAGGCTGTGGGGCTGGGCTGGGGACCCGTAACCGAGCAACGCTTAGGAGTAAGAACAGCGCACGCCTGGCCTCTGGTTAGAGCTGATGGGCTGAGCACATGTCTCTCTCCTCCGCCCGCCAAACCCCAATCAAATGACAGTAAAGGAAAACAGAAGGACACAAACCAACAGAAGTAAAGAGCAGGTAAGAGAGAATCTGGGGGATTGAAGAACAAACAGGAAACCCCAGCCTTGCAGCTGGGGGCAGTGGGTCGACCAGAAGGGTCCGGATTCCTCTCCTCGCACCTCAAGGGAGGCCAGGGTAGGTCTGAAGAGCAGCAGCTCTACTCCTAACTGCTGCACCCCACTCGCTCCTCCAGCAGAGCAGAGGTGATGGGTTCTGTCCTCAGACGCCGTGGACCGAAGACACACTGGACTAAGGACACCAGGCCCAGCTCCGGTGGGACAAAGACATGCAGGAAACAAAATGTATTTGTGGTGCATCTTCAGATTCAGCTAAAAACCACTTTCACAGTCATAATAACGTCAATAAAACTACTGATTTAATTGAATGCGTACACTGGAATAATGAGAGGATTAAGAATCATGGGGGGGGTGGAGAGTATGTGCACGCGGTAAATGCATGTACATGGGGACGTCGGGGTGTGTCCCCCAAAGGCAGCTAGTTGGAAAGCTAGCCTCACCTCCACACCAAAAAGTCATTAGACAACATCAAAACGAACATCAAGGCAGCAGTGGAGCCACAGTAATGAGGAATCCGGAGGTAAGTCAGAGCTCTAGAAAGAGCTGCAGGAGTGGAAAGGTGATGCCTCCAGAGAACAGGAGCTGGGGATTAAAAGGGACTAGTGTTTTTGCTGTAAGCCTCGTAAGACGAGCTGGTTTTCCTCTCTGCGGTGTGTGTGGGACCCTGCTCTCTCTTCCTAACAGGACAGCAATGGGAAACGAAGCATCCTGATTCAAAGGCAGGACAACGGCACCACAGACCAAGACGGAAGATGGAGTTTAGAAGCGGTTAGGAATGAGTTCAGTTCTGGACGTATTTAAACCCAGATGACTCATCCAAGCAAATCCATCTAGCAGGCAACCCCTTACGTAGCTCTGACGCTTAGGGGATGTACTAGGATAAAGACAGATGTGGGTAAAATTCTAATCCCTCACCCAGGTCCTGAAGGAGCAGGTCTCTGTCCCAAAGCTTCCTTTTCTCACTAGACTCCAGGCACTGACCCTCCGGCGTTGTCCTGCCTCGGGCTGGACCTTCTGCTCCCAGGACACAGTCCCCCAGTTCAGGGAAAGACTAGCTCCTTTGCTGTCTTTTTTGCCTCAGCTCAAAGCTCCCCACTGACTCCAAAAGCCCCCCGGCCCCCCCAAAAGCACTCTGCCCAAGCAGGGCAACCCACCCCAGGGGGCCTCCTGTGCCCTCCAGGGCCTTACAAAACCTTTCTAGCACTTACAAAACTTGTCTTCCTCATTAAAAGTATGTTCCGGGAAGGCAGTAAATATGCCTGTCTACTTAGAGCTGTAACCCCAATGCCCGGCAGAGAGTAAGCACTCAAAAATATTTTCTGAATAATCAGTAATCTGTAGAAAGACAAACACTGTTGAGCTCTTTATCTTACACCATACGTGTACACAAACACCAAAAAGAAAAAGAACAAGAAAAAAAAAAAAAAGCTCAAAACAGATCACAGAACTAAACGCAAAAGCGAAACCTAAAGCTCCTAAAAGAAAACGCACGAAAAAATTCATGCTTCTGAAGCAGGCAAAGATATTCAGAGAGGATGTCAAACATAAAGCACAAAAGAAGAAAACGAAAAACTGGACTTCAACAAAACAGAAAATTTGTATAGTTTGAAAGACACAATAAAGAAAACAAAAGTCTCAGACTGAGAGAAAATAATTACAATATGTGAATCTGCCCAAAGAAATTAGTATGTACAGTATATACAAAAATCACATACAACTCAATATTAAGAAGACAAAAACCCAATTTAAAAAAAAATGGGCAAAGGATTTAAACCAAAGACAATACACAAAGATTCACTAAGCACATTATCTTATGCTCAGCACTCGACATCAGGAAAATATAATTAAAACCAGATGAGATCCTCACATTTATGGTTAACTGATTTTTGACAAGAGAGTCAAGACAAGTCCCTGGGGAAAGAACAACGGAAGTCTTTTCAACAGATGGGGCTGGGACAACTGTGGGACAACCACACGAGAAAGAAGACATCAGACCCCGACCTCACACCGTACACAAAACTAACTCAAGATGGACAAAACCCTCAATGTAAGAGCCGAAACTATACAATTCTTCGAAAAGAGATAGTAAATCTTTGTGATCTTGGATCTGGTAATAGTTTCTTAAATGATACCAAAGCACCAAGAAACAAACAAAAATAAATAAACTGGACTTCATCAAAATTAAAATCTTTTTGCTTCAAAGGAAACTGTAAAGGAAGTGTAAAGACAACCCACAGAATGGAAGAAAATATTTGCATATCGTATACAATATGGATATATGTGAGACAGCCATACAACGGAACACTATTCGATCATAAGCAATGAAACTCTGACACAGGCTACAGTATGGATGGATCTTGAAAACATTAGGTCATGAGAAAAAAGCCAGGCCCAAAGCTCACATACTGTATGATTCTGTTTACATGAAACATCCAGAACAGGCAAATCCACGGGGACAGAAAGGAGACCAGGGCTACTCTGGGCTGGGCAGCACAGAGGGATCAGTGATGCAAAGGTTTTCTTCTGAGGTGATGAGAATGCTTTCAGCTGATTGTGGTCGTAGCTGCACAGCTCTGTGACTATATTAAAAACCACTCAACTGTACACTGGCTGAATTTTATCCCAAAAAACTGCTACAAAAAATAAAAAACCACATGAATACCACTACACAGCCACTAGAAAAGCTAAAATTAAAGACTGACAAACTGCAAGTGCTGGTGAAGACTCGTGCCCTGATCGTAGGAACGTGAAGTGACACAACCGCCTTGGAAAACAGTGTGGGTAACGACCCAGGAGCATGAAGATATACAAGGTCACACACACGACTGTTCATGGAACTTTACTGGTAACAACCAAACATTGAAAACTACCCAAACGTCCATTAACAGGTGAATGGGTAAACAAACTGGTATATCCATGCACTAGAATACTATTCTGCTATAAAAGAAATGAAATTATTGACGGGGGGACGATGGATAAATCATGGATAAATCTCAGCACGGATAAATCTCAAAAACATCACGTTAAACGAAAGAAGCCAGGCACAACCTAACACATGCCGGATGAGTGCACTTACAGGAGATGCTGCAACAGGCAAAGCTGATCAATACTGACAGGGACCAGGTGATCGGGGAGTGTGCTGGCGGGGGCGGCGGGGGCGGGAGGGGGGGGCAGGGGGGAAGCCGACAACAAAGGGACACAAAGGAACCCCTGGGGTGATGAAAATGCTCAGTGTTTTGACTGTGATGGTGGTAGCATGGGTATGTACCTTTGTCAAAGTTCAGTGAACTATATACTTAAAATGGAAATATTTCATCTTATGAAAATCATTTTTATAAAGTTGATTTTTAAAAAACCAACTAATCACCGAAGCCTGTAGGAAGCCTACAGCTAAGAGCTGGGCAGAATTATGGATCTAATGAAAAGAGATGAGAAACGGGCAGCAAGGATGGAGAAGACCAGGAGAGAGAGGTTTCTTAAGGATGCCTCTTTTTAAAAAAAAAACCCTTTGATTTTACCAATTTCTGCCTCAAGCAGTGTTTACCAGCTCCCCCCACTCGGGAGAAATGTCACCCATTTTCCACTGTTATAAGCAACAAAGTAGCCAAAAAGGGGTGGCCGGAAGCACCCGGATAGAAGACTCGGATGGGAAGACCTGGGATCATCCCATCATCACTGAGACGACGGGAAAGTTATAACCGGCAGCGTCATGAGGCTCAGTCAGCTCCTGAGAAGCCTCACTCTAGCCTGGTGGGGAAGCAGTACCTTTCCCCCCACTGAACGACTGAGGAAACTGAGGCTCACACAAGACCATCTGCCCGAGTTTACAGAACCACCGGTCTCCTCTACTAGTCAGTAACCTGGAAAGGCTCGCCCCATCGGGCTGGAGGTGCGCCTGACCCCAGACTCCCGACCACCCGCCCCCATGGGGTAGGATGGAGCCTGGCGTGGACATACTCCCTGAACCCACTCGGTTGAACGTCGGTCCTTCCACGATACAAACATAACGTGCGCCCACACGCGGAGGAAAATATTGAAGCCTCTACCTCGAAACCACGTTTATCAGGCACTCAATCAAAATCTACTGAATAAACAGAAAAAGCTCACCAGCTGCATTTCTGCTTTTCTTCAGAAATGTACAGTGATGACATCATCCCCCCATCTAGTGGTTAAGAAGAGAAGAGTTTCAAGAGATGGCCCTAAAAGCAGGACGAGCCTTCCGCCTCTGTTTTCTGGCTGCCACTCTCAGAGCCCTGGGCTCAGCCCAGCACGTGAGCCCTGCCCTGGGAAGTCCTGCCTGGGATCCGGGGCCGAGCGGTGGGACCTGCGGCACTGCCCGCCCTGCCTGCTCGGGACCCCGACGCCCGTCCCAACCTCAGGACCGGCCACCTCAAGCCCGGTCAGTAAGTCATTAAGCACAAGGGTCTTAATGCCCAGCAGAAGGGCAGGGCGCTAAGGAGAGACGAAACACCGGGACTACCGGGATGGCAACTTTGAGGGGGCGCCAGGCTCCAAGCACACAGTCCTGACAGAGGGTTCAGGTCTCGTCCCCACCCCTACCAGCGGCGCACGGGAGAAGGCGAGGGGTCACAGAAGTTCGGGGAGCAGCGCTGCGGGCAGAGCACCGACCGCCGACGGCGCACGCGGGGAGCAGCCGGCCCGGTGGGCGCCACAGCCCGTGGCCTGGATCCGCGCTCCAGGCTGCTTGCTGAAAAGCGATCAGAGGAGAGGCAGGATTTGACAAGGCCGTAAGGGGAGAAAAGAAGTTTAAGACCTGGATTCGAGGGAGGGGCACTGGAGGGGAAACACTGGAGCAGAGCACGGAGCAGCGCCAGCGGCGCCCAAGAGCTAGCGAAGGGTCCAGGTGCGCGTCCCTCGGGCGCCTGCGCGACGCGCACTGCAGCAGCAGCTCGGCCCCCGGCCCGCCCCGCTGCGCCCGCCCGGCCAGGTCCCGGTCCTCTCCCAGGAGGGGGCACGTCACTATGCCCACCGCTGCTCACCGATCTTCAAATGAGAGCGTGTGCATGCCGGGGAGACATGAACGCCTTCCGAACAGGAACCGGACGGACGGGGAGAGCTTGCGGCTAGAAACTTTCCCAGCCCCACCCCCGCTAGGTTCCTCCTGAGGACTGTCTTGAGGCCTCGGTTCCCGAAGGCCCGCTGCTCTCCACGCGCAGCCCCGACTGCTCAGGCCACGCTGAACCCCGCGGTCCCTCCGCCAGGAGCCTCCGGACGCCCACCCCGGGGCCTTTGGATTTGCCGGTAAAAGGCCAACCACCTCCATCCGGAACCGTATCAGAGAACACGCTGGGGAAATAAAAACCCCTGGCACAAAGTAGGGACAATTTATGTGACTGGTGTGATGACCCGCCTTAATTTGTCAAATCCCAGTACACGCGCCTTGGTCTATCACAAATACTTCTGTCAACAGTGAAATAAGGCTTTAAAGCAAAGTATCCTGGCCAGGGCCGAAGTGCAGACCCCTGTCGAGTGGGGTGGGCACGACTGCCTTCTCCGCCTGCCAAGTGCTGCGTCAAATGCGGCGCAGACCAGGGGGCACCCAGGACAGCAGAGCACATGTCTGGTGCCCAAGTGGCCTTTCCCCCGCGTGTGTCAAACAGCAAAACCGCTTCGCAGTGCCATGTCATGAGCTAGCGGGAAAGGCAGCTTTGGGCTGGAATCGCAGGTATCCGTGGGAACTCACTGACTCGCTATACGTGGATGGCTGCAGAAACAAATGCATGGCACCGATACAGGTACATATCACCAACTCTGCCCACAAGAAGGCGTGGGACCAGCACCCCTTGGCAATGAGCATGCCTACCACCCAGATTTTGGATTCAAGTACTATTTTTCCACTAAAAGGAACCAGGGCTCCTTGGAGAAAAGGCTGCATGCAGGGCCGGGAAAGAGAACGTACAAGCTGAGCCTGGACTAAATTGTGCCAGAAGAGAAAAGAAGTGTTCAGGGAATGATGGAGAAATGATAAAATAATGACAATGACAAAAGTCAACTTGAACAGGCTACCACTGGCCAATGGAGGACAATTCAAACCTTAAAAGGAACAATGATAGTAATGGATTATAACCCACTGGATAAAGTACAGACACACACAGTGTGATGAGGGAGAGTTATTTACAGAGTGTGAAAGTCCCTCCGTCAAAAGCCACACTGACTAATTGCCAAGGGGGCATATTCACCCCAGTGGAGCGGCCTGGAAGGCACCACCATCACAGAGAGGAGACACCCATCACCAGTCCCAGGTCATCCCTGCAAGACACAGAACGTGGATCATCTCACCAGGCAACACCAGACACTCCCCGACTCAGTCCCATTTGTAGCCTTCAGCAGCATCAAAGGCAGGAAAGACGAAGACAGGCCGAGGAAGGGCTCCACGGGGAGAAAGACAGGGAGATGCAACAACCAGACACAATGTGGGTTTCTGGGGTGGAGTCGACGGCTGTCAGGTGTGTGACTGGAACAGCCGGTGAGATCAGCGTGGACGGCCGCATTGTTGTTGTGCAAGGAAACATGCTTGTTAGGAAGCACTAAAGGCAGGTGTGAGGGGCGGACTCTCAAACACGTAGGGATGTCGCCTGAGAACTGTGTCCCCAGTTATCTGTTTCTCTGTGACTGTTTAAAAAATGTAACTTCAACAACCTTCTCCAACTGAACTTAGAGGTGATGGTCAAGCTGACCTTCATTCCTTTCACCTTTATTTCTTCTCCCTTCAATATGGAAAAGTGTGTCCAAAGAAAACATCAGAATTTTATCAACTGCAGTTACAGCTGTCTGCTCTTAGAAAGAACACACCCAGAAATAACCCAACAAAATGGGATTCTAGTGACACCTAGTGACCTTATGTATTTCATGAAAGTTCACATCCTCAGTGGAAAACACGAGCAATGGTCTGCACAGGCAGTTAACGAAAGAAGAACGGATACATGACACAAAAAATAAAGGTCAGCTTGGCTGTTACCTCCAAGTTCTGTCAAAGGAAGTTCAAGCTCACTAAAAATCAAGGCAATGCAAATGAAATCAACTTTATCATTTCACCTGCCAAGTAGGAAAGATTAAAAAGTCTGATAACTCATACTGCTAGAAAGAAAGGAATTTGGCACATTCTTTCCAGAATGTAACTTGATGGCATCTATCAAAAGCTTAACTATGTAAGCCCTCTGAACCCAAAAGTCCATTTTTGGAATTTAAACCTATGGAAAGACTTATACCTCTGCAAGAAAGTAATGTACACAAAGGTTCAATGTTGCTCTATTTCTGATTGGAAAGAAAAAGAAGAAATGGAAAACTTCATACTCATTAATAGGAGATAGGTTACATAAATTACTGGGTATCTATTACAAAAGACCAATATATGTTTTAAAAATCAAGATACACCTCTACGTAAAAACATGGAAAAATGTTCTCTCTTATACTGTTAACTAAAAAAGCATATGTGCGTTCCATGAAAAAAAAAAACCTACTTATTTACTTGGATGTATATATATAAATGTGAGTGTATACATGCACGATTACACATTTCTTATTGCTCAGTAAAAAACAATCTGTAACTATATACTCCAAATTCTCAATGGTAGGTTTCCCCCAACTGAGGGGAGTGCTGGAAGATAAGGCATAAGGTAGATTAAGTAGGGATTTTTCACTTTAAAAATAGCACACATTTAAATATAAATATATTTAATTCAAAAGAAAGTTTGTTTTCAAGATAGCAGAAGGAAATCTAAAAATCAGTAATTAATTGTATATAATAGTTAAAATCTGATTGTGTTACAACAAACAATAATAATAAACAAGAAAGAAAAGAATTTGTATTAAAAATGTGATTAAATTCACTTTTAAAGAGACCTTAGGAGATTGCCTTCAGGTACAGTTACAGTTATTTTGTAGTTTCTATGCGCCCCTTGAGCTAAGCAGTGGCAGAGATGAGAAAGCGGGTAGAGGGGAAGGAAATTAGGGAACAGACCAGCAAAGGAACAGGATAGCAGGAGAAAAACTGTTGGTGAGAGGTTCCATGTCAGGACTGGCTGGAGGCCTCACTTCAGGACAGGAGTGCCCAGCTGTCTGGTTACATGTTCGTCCAAGCTTCTCCATTAACTTCAAGCTTTCAGTAAAGGTCTATTTTTCTGTACCCACGTATCCATACAACCTTTTACTTGTAGCTCTGATATCTCCTCTGTTCATCAGTTGTTGGGACAAATACTTCCGGAGCACCTACTATGTGTTAGGTGCTTAGTGGAAACACAACTACAGAAGACGACAAACACGGAGGTTGTGCGTACAGTTTACTTCATAATGGAAAGACCAAAATGCATGATGTGGTAGGTAGACAGACACACAAATGAACGAATAAGCTATACCAGCACAAAAGAGAGTAACAAAGGGGGCTCTACTATAGATGGGAGGAGACAGAGAGCACTTCAGGGAAGGTGACCCTGAAATGGGACACATATGAAGGAGCTGAGGCCAAAGCAGGGTGAAGCAGGAGGAGAAGGAAGCAGAGTCAAAATGGTTGAAATAAAAAGCAAGTAAAGGAGGACCAACATACATATAATTTAAGCCCTTGAAGAAGAAAAGCAAAGCAATGGAACAGAATAATACTTAAATCATCCAAGAAAAATTTTCAGAAATAAAGACCTGAATCTCTTGAAAAGGCCAATCTAGAATTAGAATGATCAACTGGATCAATTAGAGACACAGTAAGAAAAGACCATTAAACTTTAAAAGAAAAAAAACAAATCCTTACAGCCCCCAAGCAGAAAGAATAATTTACAAGGAGAAAAAAATTAGACTGGCACCAGATGCTTCAAAAAGAACATACTAAGTTCCACTGTATTTATTCCTAACAAACCAAATCTCCCACAAATAAATAAACTATAAGCCACACATTCTGGAAATATCAAAAAAACCCTCCAACTACCAGAAGACTTTGGAGGCTAGGGAAAAACAAAAACAAGCAAATATTGAAAGGAAGCAAAAAAAAAAATCTGGGGCTTTACCACAGTTTCTGGGGCTTTACCCTGAAGTAAAACATGACAGTTTCTATGGCAGTGGTAGTGATGGGCAGCTGCTGTCTTGGCCAAAGGAACTGGGGATAAAGAGCCTGGGCAGCTAAGGCCACCAGGAAATGATGCAAGGATCCAGGAAGCAAAAAACCAGAGAAGGGGCACCTCAGATTCTGAGCATGAAGTCCAAGTCCCTGGCTGACCCCTGATCCAATGTCCATGGGGCAAACAAATATGCCTGCAGCTAAGGCTTGAACGGAACAAATCCAAGCAATGCCCAGCACAGGCTGTAAAATGACAGTGCACAGTTTACAGCTAAACAATTCAACTGCTTTTGCTAAAACAAAGTCAATACCCTTTGGCGTAACAGAAGAGAAACCAGACTCTATATAACATTTACAATGCCCAAAATACAACCCAAAGTTGTTTTACGGAAGAGTCAGGAAAATGTGACACATTCTCAAGGAAAAAACAATCAACAGCCACCAACCTCAAGATGCTGAAACGACCAGACAAGGAATGGCTGTAACTATCCTCCACCAGGGAATGGAAGATACGCTTTTAATGAAAGACAGAGAAAGCAAAGACACGCAATCTCAGCTGAAAAACAAAACATATAAACACAAAAAAGAACCAAGGGGAAATGTCAGAACTGAAAAATATCTGAAATACATCTAATTAATGGACTTAATAACAGAATGGAATTGATGGAAAAGAGTCAATGAAATTGAAGAAAGATCAACTTGGAGAGAAAAAAGATGACTGAAAAACAATAAACAAAAACCAGGGCATTAGGGACAAGTGGGAAAATTTCAAAAACTTTATCACACAGAAGGGAGTGGCAAACCATGGCCCGCAGGCCACCCGGCCCACCACAACGTTTTATAATAAAGTTTTACTGCAACACAGCCACACCCATTTGTTTGTTCTTCTCCAGGGTTCTTTCCACACCAGGGCAGGGAGCAGCTGAATAAAGACTATGCGGCCCACAAAGCCTAAAATATTTACTGCCTGCCCCTTTACAGAAAAACTTGGCCAATTCCTGATATGCAGCTAGAGTAGTACCAGAAAAACAGGCAGGAAAGATATTTGAAGAAACAACGGCCCAAACTAATCATGTTTTTGGAAAAAAGATGTATAACCTCATACATTAAAAAACTCAGCAAAATCTTAACAGAATAAGTTAAAAAACACCACACTTAGACACTGAAACTTCTGAAAACCAAAGATAAGGAGAAAAACTTGAAAGAAGCCAGAGATAAAGGACACATTACTTACAACGCAGAAATTATTTGAAAGACTACAGGCTTCTCATGAGATACCAGAGGACAGAAGACTCTGGGAAAACACCTTTAAGCAGTTGGGGTGAAAAAAAAAAAAAAACTGTCACCCTGGAATTCTATATCCACTGAGAATACTATTCACAAATGATGGTGGAATAAGGACATTTTCAGATGGAGAAAACCATGGAAACCTACTGTCATCTGATTAAAAGAAATGCTAGACTGCCAGAACTGAAGGGAGAAATAAACAATTTAACATTAACATTTGGAGACTTCAATACCCCAATTAGTAACGGATAGAAATGGGACTTCCCTGGTGGCGCAGTGGTTAAGAATCCGCCTGCCAAGGCAGGGGACACGGGCTTGAGCCCTGGTCAGGGAAGATCCCACAGGCGCGGAGCAACTAAGCCCGTGCGTCACATACTACTGAGCCTGCGCTCTAGAGCCCACGAGCCACAACTACTGAAGCCCATGCACCTAGAGCCCATGCTCCACAACAAGAGAAGCCACCGCAATGAGAAGCCTGTGCACCGCAATGAAGAGTAGCCCCCGCTCGCCGCAACTAGAGAAAGCCCGCATGCAGCAACGAAGACCTAATGAAGCCAAAAATAAATAAATAAATATATTTTTTAAAAAATAGAACTAAACAGATCAAGAAACAAACAAGAAACTTAGAGAAAGCCCGCGTGCAGCAACGAAGACCTAATGAAGCCATAAATAAATAAATATATTTTTTAAAATAGCACTAAACAGATCAAGAAACAAACAAGAAACTTAGAAAACAGTATAAACCAACTAGATCTAACAGACATCTATATATGGAACATTCCATCCACAACAACAGAATGAATACACATTCGTATCAAGTACACATACAACATTCTCTGGGCCAGATCAAATGTTAGGGCATAAAAACAAGTCTCAACTACTTTAAAAAAAAGAACTGAAATAATATAAAATATGTTTTCTACCCATAACAGAATGAAATTAGATACCAAAAACAGAATGAACTTTGGAAGGCTCACAAATATGTAGAAATTAAACAAGAAGCTACAAAATAACGAATGGGTCAAAGAAGAAATCACAAGAAAAAATGGTAAATACTTTGAAATAATTGAAAACAAAAATATAATATACCAAATTTCAAGAGATGCAGCTAGAGCAGTGCTTAGAAGGAAATTTATAACTATAAACACATATTAAAAAAGACTAAAGATTTCAAATGAATAATCTAATGCTCTACCTAAAGAACTAAGAGCAAACTGAACCCAAAACAAGCAGAAAGAAGGAAATAATAATTATAGTGGAAATTTAAAAAGTACAGAAAAACAATGGAGAAACATCAACAAACCAAAAGTTGGTTCTTTGACAAGATCAGTGAAATTGACAAGCCTTTAGCTTGGACTGATCAAGACAAAAAGAAGTGATTACTAAAATCAAGAATGATTTTGGTTTTTTTTAAGGTCACTACTGACCTTATCAAAATAAAAAGGATTATTACAGAATACTACAAACGAGTACATGCCAACAAATTAGACAACCTAGATGAAGTGAACACATCCTAGAAAGACACAAACTACTCAAACTGACTCAAGAAATAGAAAATGTGAATAAACCTATAACAAGAGATTGAATTAGTAACCAATAACCTTCCCACAAAAACAAACCCAGGCCCTGATGTCTTCACTGAAGTTCTACCAAATGCTTGAAGAATTAACATCAATTCTTACAAACTTCAAAAGACAGAAGAACACATCCCAACTCATTCTATGATGCCAATACTGCCTGACACCAAAACCAGAAAAAGTCATCACAAGTATTGACCAATATCCCTTATGAATACAGATGCAAAAATAAAAGTACTAGCAAATTGATCCAGCAATTAAAAACAAGCGTATACAACATAACCAAGCAGGATTTATCCAAGGAATGCAAGATTGGTTCACCATATAAAATCAATCAATCTAATACACCACATTAATGGGATGAATGAAAAAATACCCACATGAATATTTCAATAATTGCAGAAAGAGAATTTGACAAAATCCAACATCCTTTAATGATAAACAAACAAACCGAAACAAACAAAAAAAAACTAGGAATAGAAGGAAACTTCCTCAACCTGACAAAGGGCATCTATAAAAAAAAAAAATCCAAAGTTAACATCTCACTTAATAGAGAAACACAGAAAGCTTTTCTCCGAAGACTGGGAGCAAGACAAGGATGGTTACTCTCACCACTTCTATCCAACATCGTGCTGGAGATTAGGGTCAGGGCAATTAGAAAAGAAAAGGAAATATACGGCATCCAGATTAGAAAGGAAGAAGTAAAGCTATCTCTATATACAGATTACACAACACTGTATACAGAAAATCCCAAGGAAATCACAAAAACACTTTGAGCTAATAAACAAGTTCAGAAAACTTGCAGAATACAAGATCAACACACAAAAGTCAGTTACATTTCTATATTTTAACAACTAAACAATGAAACAATTCCATTTATAATAGCATCAAAAAGAAAAAAAAATTATGAATAAATTTAACCTAAGAGGTGTAAGGTTTGCACCCTGAAAACTACAAGGCATCACTGAAAGATATCAGACAGCCAAAAAAATGAAAACACATCCAATGGCCATGGATTGCAAGATTAAATACTGTTAAGATGGCAACACCTACCTAATTAAAGACTCAATGCAATCTCTATCAAATATTAGTTGCCCTTTGCTTCTCCCTGAAGTTGAAGCTAATCCTAAAATTCATACAGAAATGCAAGGGAATTGGAAGAGGCAACCAATCTTGAAAAATCAAAATTGGAGAAGCCACACTTCCCAACTTCAAAGCTTACGGTAAAGCTACAGGAATCAAGACGGTGGTGCTGGCATAAAGATACACACAGATCAATGAAACAGAATTGAGAATCCAGATATAAACCCATGTATCTATGGTCAATTAATTTTCAGCAAGGGTACCAAGACAATTGAATGGGGAAAGAACAGTCTATTCAACAAACAGTGCTGGGAAAACTGGACAACCACATGCAAAACAGTGAAGGTGAAGCCTTACCTCACACCATGTGCAAAAATTAACTCAAGTATAACTGCAGACCTAAATGTAAGGATAAAACTATAAAACTGGGAAGAAAGCATAGGTGTACATCTTTACATCCTGGGATTAGGCAGTGATTTCTAAGATGTGACATTTAAAACACAAGCAACAAAAGAAAAAAATACACACAATGGACTTAAGAAAAATTTTAAAACTTCTGTGCTTCAAAGGATATCAACAAGAAAGTGAAAAAATAACCCACAGAAAGGGAGAAAATGTCTGTAAATATTGTATCTGATAAGGGTATTATATCCAGGATAAAGAGCTCTTACAACTCAACAAGAAAAATAACCCAGTTTAAAAAAAATGGACGAAGTATTTGAATAGACATTTCTCCAGATATGCAAAAAGCCAGTAAAACCACGAGAAGCGGCTCAACATCTCTGCTCATTAAGGAAATACAATTCAAAACTACAGTGAGATACCACTTCACATTCACGACAATGCCTGTAAACATGAAAGAGGGATAAAAACCCTCATACATTACTGGTGGAAATGTAAAATGATGCATCCAATCCAAAAAGTAGTTTGGCAGTTCCTCAAAAAGCTAAACAAGCAGTGTCCATGCGACTCATCAATTTCATTCCTAGGTGCATATATATCCAAGAGGATTGCAAGTATATATTCACACAAAAACGTGTACACAAATGTTCATAGCAGCATTACTCTCAATAGCTAAAAAGTGCAAATAACCCAAAGGTCCACCTGCTGAAGATAAGCAAAACATGGTACATCCTTATAATGCAGCCACTCAAAGGAATAAAGTACTGACACAGGCTACAACACGAATGAACCTCTAAAACATATGCCAAGTGAAAGAAGCTGAACATAAATAGCCACATATCGTACGATTACACTTACACGAAATGTCCAGAATAAGCAAATTCAGAGAGACAAAGCGTAGATTAGTGGTTGCCAGGGGGTGGGGCTGAGGGGACAATGGGGAGTGACTGCTAATGGCTATGGAGCTTATTTTGGAGTGACACAAATGTTCCTGAATTAGGCAGTGGAAACTGCTACAAATCTTTGTGAACAGAATATATTAAAAACCACTGAACTATACACTCAAAGGGTGAGTTTTACGGTATGTGGACTTTATCTTAATTAAAAAAAAGAAGAAATACCAAACATAATAATTCACACTGAAAGCAAATAAGACCAGAAGACACTCAGATCCTCAGAAATGAAGAGCAAGCATAAATACACAGATAAATACGAGAGAATTTTTTCTCTTAGTTTACTTAAAATACAGACAACTGTTGAAAGCACAATGACAACACTGTCATACAGATGTGCATATGCATACAGATGTGATACATATGACAACAGTAACACAAAGGATGGCAGGGCAGAATTACCAGGATTCTACATTTTATGTGAAGTGGTACAATGTTAAGTCTAAGTAGACTCAGAAGTTAAGGATCCATTTTGTAATCCCTAAAGCAATCACTAAAAATAAAAAAGAGAATGGAAAGAGTTTTAGTTTAAAAACTAAAAGATCAAATAATCCAAAGTAGGGAAGGAAAAGGGAAGAAAGGAACAAATATATTTCCCACCTTTGCTCGAAAGGCCAAGAAGCCGTGATACTCCCTGGCCGCGAGCCCACCAGCACCACATCTTAGTCTCTGATACTATTCCCCACTCAAAGGAATCACGGTCTTTGCAGAAATGGCTGGCGCCATGGCTGGGGTAGAGCAGGTACAAGGTGTCAGACGGGACACATCACGGTGACACAAGAATCAGCTGAAGGGGCTCCCTCTACCCAAAACTGAACGATCTGAGCACCAAACAGACAGGAGTGAACTACAAGCCACAGAAAAGTACAGGAACGCGGCAGGTGACACTATCAGTTAACCAATCAGCGTGGGAGAAGAGCACGCTCTTTACTACGGTACACAGCTGGGCACAGCCGGGGGAAACAGGAGGAAGTGCTGAACTTGGAAAAGAGTCGTCTTGTAAGATTCAGAGTTAAGGTTGGTTCAGGCAAGAACCATCACCGACGCTACACCTGGGGGGTAGGGGGAGCAGAAGGTCTGCATGATCTTAAATTGCCTTCCCACAGGTAGCTTATCAGTCTCAAGGGAAACAACAGCCATTACACAGTGGAAAAAGCAGCAAACACCTTGCCAGGTGACCAAAATTAAGATGCGGATGAACACTGCAGGTCTCTGGGTAGGCACACCTCACTCATGGAGCCTTCTGGGTGGGAAACCATAACCTGGGTCTAAACACGGGGCACAGATCACATCCAAAATGAAGAACATCTCATTTTAAACAAAAGGGTGAGGCTGGAGTTTTCAAAACTGCCCAGGCCACAGAAGATCAAGAAATGGAATCAATGGCCATGCCTTACTGTTAAAGTTTTTAAATTAATAGCCTTTATTCTTCTAGAGCAGCTTTACACATCAACAGCCAAAGTCTATGCCTTCCTTATATTTTACATCACTGCTTTCATGTAAACTCACTCTAGTTTTCTAGAAAAGCAGCAGTATGACTCCTTTACATCTGGATTTCAGGGAACTCGATTTATATCATCTGAAACCCCACTACCCCTGACCTCAACCTCCTCCTAAGCTTCCTCTCGACCACTCCTGTATGGGCTCAATTGTGTCCCTCAAGTTCACATGAAGTCCTAACCCCCCAGTACCATAGGACGTGACTGTAGTTGGAAATGGGGCCTTTAAAGAGACAGTGAAGGTTAAATGAGTCACTGGGGTGGGCCCTAACCCAGTGGGACTCGTGTCCTTATAAGAAGAGGAGATGAGGGCAAAGAAACACGCAGACCAGGTGAAGACACAGAAATAAGATGGCCATCAGCAAGCCAAGGGGAGGCCTCATAAGAAACCAACCCTGTGGACACCTTCATCTTGGACTCCTAGCCTCCAGAACGGTGAGAAATAAATTTCTGCTGTTTAAGTCTGCAGTCTGTGGCATTCTGTTACAGCTGCCCTAGCAGACTAGCACAATCTGCTTCCTTATTTTTTCCTGAATACACCACACATACCCCGTTCTCAGGGCCTCTGGGCAGGCTAGGAGTTATACCACACCCGTCTTGCGACTCAGGAAACTGAGGATGTTAAAAGACCCTAGTAAGAGGCAGAGAAAAGATGGCAATCAAACTTTATCTGGTTCTGTGATTCATGCAAAATACCTCCACACTCTACCAATACTAGGTAACTTAAGGGTAAAAAAACAAAAGAAACGACTTACTTTTCAACCCAGAGCACTGAGACGAGCTTCACGCCTCTCTTCTGCGCTTTGGCCCAGGTGCTCTGGTACCCGTCTTTGAACACGACGTGAGTTACTTGTTTGTTGAAAGTTTTTGAAACCTGCAGACAAAATGCAGAAAACTAAAGTTAAAGTACTGTTATACTATTTGCACAGTTTCTTAAGTACAAGCCAGTGTCACTCCTGTGACACTGCATTTGCAAAAAAATAAGCAACAAAATAATTAGCAAAGAGTATCAAAGTATAAAAAGGATAATACATTCCTAGCACTTGAGTTTATTCCAGGACTGCAAAGTTGGTTAACAACAAAAATTCAATCATTATTATTTACTACATTAACAAAGTAAAAGAGAAAAATCACAACCATCTCAATATATGCCAAAAACGCATTAAAGTTAAAAAGTTTATTCATGAGGAAAATTCATAGTAAATTAGGATCTGAAAGTTGGTACAGAACTGCATGATGGGAAATGCTAAAAGCTTTCCATTGAGAAGAGGATCCAGATGAGGATGCCTGGTATCTCCATTCTATTCAACTGGCCCCAGCCAGTGCAGGATGGCAAGAAAAGGGAATAAAAAGTGTTAGGATTAGAAAGAACAGAAATAAAACAGTCTTTGCACATAAGGTTCAATTGTGCACACTGTTAACATCCCCAAAACGCCACAGAATTCATAAATGAGTTTGTGAGAAACTCACTGAGAAAACTTACCGTTTTCTGGACACAAGGTGATTATGAAAAAATGAACTATTTCTATATAACAGTGGCAGTTAGAAAAAAGAATTCAAAAGATACCATTTATGACAGCATCAAAAACAACCGGAGAAAATTATAAAACATTACTGAAAAAAAAGAAACCCAAATCAACAAAGGCATACATCATGTTCACGGGTTAGAAGATTCCATTTTATAAAAACGTCAGTTCTCTCCGTACTAGTCTGTTGTTATCAATCCAATACCAATCAAAATCCCAAAAAAGCTTTATGTTGTAAACGGATAAACTGACTCTAAAATGTATTTGGAAAGGCAAAAGGCTAAGAATAGCCAGGACACCTTGAAGAACAAGGGGAAGACTTATGAAGAGTTATGATAAAGAGTAATTAAGACAGGGTGGTTTGTCGTGAGAACAGACTATATGGACACAGAAACATGGTTACCTGACTGATGACAAAGGTGTTACTGTGTAGCCTGGCTAAAGGACAGTCTTTTCAATCAGGAGTGTTGAGATGAATGACCACCCACATGGGAAAAAATGAAACTACTTCACACCATACGCAAAAATTTAAATCTAAATGTGAAAGGCAAAATGATAAAGCTTCTGGAAAATAACAGAGGAGAAAAACCCTCATAACCTCGGTGGAGAAACAAATTTTTTAAAACAAGATACACACACAAAAGCTCACCATAGAGAATAAACTACTTTACAATTATCATCAAAAGACACCGTTAAGAAGGTGAAAAGGTAAGCCACAGAGTGACAGAAAATACTGCAATTCACATGGCTGACAAAAGGGTCAACGGAGAAATACAGAGAATGCTTACAAATCAAGAAGAAAAAGAAAAACCCAATGGAAATATGAGCTGGAGACTTGAACAGGGTTTTCAAAGTAAATATGTGAAGATGTGCAGGAAAATGCAAATTTAAACCAGCATGCTATGCCCAGAAATGCACCGGGATGACTGAAGGTAAAGACAGACCTAACCAAGCAGATACAGCAGCGGAGCTTTTATATGCTGGCAGAATGATAAACTGATTCAACTACTGCAGAAAAATGCTAGGAAATCACCGATAGTTTTCTCAGATGTGACAACAGTCTTCCATCACACAGAAGTGTCCTTGTTCTTAAAGATGCAGACGAAATATACTCAGGGGCAAATTATGCTACCTGCAACCTACTTCCAAATAGCTGAGGAAAAAAATACACATATAAATATACTGTTTAGAAAGACAGAGTCAAAGCAAGTATGTAAAGATGTTAATTGCTGGATCTATGTTCACTGCACTATTCTTTCAATTTTTCTATTTGAAAATTTTCTAAATAAAGGCGAAAAAAAAAAGATTCAAGAGACCTAAGACCTTAATACTACTCTCAAAAGCCATTTTGCCAATTCCTGTGTTCCACGGTTTTTTTTCTCAGCCACAATAACACGTGTAGCCCAAGTCTGCGGTCGGTATCATCAGGTGGAAACTCTCCCGGATTCCTACCTTCCAGTGTCAGAAAAAAGGTGTCTTCTCAGGTTCACAAGCAAGCCCCGCCCTGCATTCTGACTGTCCTCCACCCTAATCTGCTCTTGGCCTTTACATCCGGTCTCATCAGGGCAGGGACCAGGGCAAATCAAAGGAAATTCGGGAGCACACACGCTCTGCCTGACGGTGAATGCCGCCTTGCAGTTTCCCTGATGTCCTTGCTTCACCCTAATCCCTGCCCTGCTACCATATTAATCTCTCCCTTCGCCAGCCTATCGGCCACCCTCCCCCAAATCCCAACGTACACACACACACAAATAAACTCTGTTCACAGCTGAACTCACTCAGAGAGCGTCTGCCTTCACCATCTTCATTCCTCAGGTCTCCATGATTCCCGGGCTAATTTCCACCCGCTTCACCCAGTTCCCTGAAAACTGCGATACACCCAACACTGACCTTACAGTTCTCAAGCCTGAATACTTCCCAATCTTAACTTTTCTTAAGATTCTATAGTGTTTTAAAATTCCATCTTTGAAGCCCGTCCCTCCTCCAACTTCCAGGCTTGTTTTCTGGATTCTCCTGGCATCCTTCTCCGCCTGGTTCCATGGCTCCCACCGCCAGCCCTTGAAATACTAAATAGGCTCCATCTGCACCACTTTTCATGCTAACCACCTGGGTCGTCACCACACCAGTGGCTTCACCTGACCCTTAAGGCCTTGACGCCTAAACCACTATCTCTAGCCCTGAAAATCTCAAGCTCCGGATCTGTACATCCAAATGTCTATCAGATACTTCCAGTATACCCCAAATCCACAACGTTTCCATTAAAGAACAGCTCCTTTTCCTGTATCCCGCACTTGCATCAACAGCATCACGCAGCCAATGGCAGGACCAATATTTTTATCCTCAAGCTCTCCTCTCCCATCACGTACAAGCCCAAATGTTCTCAATTCTTCATACCATGGCTTTCTTCCTCCTCCTGCCATTTACCCACTGTCTTCTTTGTCCTTCGTGTTCTAAGTCAAAACTCTCAAAATAAGAAAATGCAAGTAGATCTCCGTATGTTTCAGAGGGCTGTCAGATGCGGCACTGGTAAAATGAATTTCCTACCTTTGCCCCCATGTCCGCAAGTTGATTTGTAAATGTCTTTGAATAATTTTCTGTTCCACTGGCTGACCACACTTCTACATACGCCACAACATCTGAAAATAAACAGATACTAGTGTGAAATATACCTGATATTCCAGCATACCTCGCCCAAGGATTTCGATATTTTTCTCTTGTTCTATTTACATTCAAATGTAAGTTTTACATTTCTTCTGTTAAAAGCCTATTCAAAATAATATTAGTGCTATTAGAGTTTTTAAAATTTCAAGGGGAAAACAACTTTACCCATACACACGTCACCGTTTACATTCTCAACTGGATGGTCTTCCCAAATTCCTAAAACCAAAGCCTAACTTCTTCTAGTGCAAGAGCCTGTTTTCTGTAAAGAGCCAGAGAGCAAACACCTGAGGCTCTGAGGGCCATATAGCCACTCAACTTCATGGCTGTCGCACAAAAGCAGCCAAAGACAACACATTAATGGGCAAGCATAGCTGTGTTCCAACAAAACTTTATGAACAAGGCAGTCTGGGTTTGATATAATTTTCATCTGTCCTCCCGTCTTCTGCTCCCCCGCCCCCAGCCATGTAAAAAAGGCAAAAAGCGTTCTTCACTGGCAAGCCCTACATAAAACAAGCAGCAGGCAGGATCCAAGGGGCAGGGAGTGCAGTTGACTCGCGCCGCTCCGACCCTGATGCTCTCCACGTGTGCCTAGAGGCGGTGATTGCTCACTCAGCGGTCGAGACGCCAACACTGACAGATGCACGCGAGGGGCGCTACCCTTTCTCCCCCAGATATCACTACTGCCCTCCCCCCAAACCCACCTGGCCAAAGACGCCAGAACCCAGAAAACGGTGAAAATCAAATCCACCCACGTCTCCCACCCCGCCGCGCCTCCGCACCGCCGGCCCCACCGGACCGAACCCACGTGGGGCGACCCCGGCACTGGGCTCGGAGACACACCCCACCCCACACGGGTGGTCCCGGCGCCGAGGCCGGGGACAGCCCCCCAGCCCCCGGGCCGACTTCCGGGAGGGCCGGGTTGCGGGCCCCGCGCGTCCCGCGAGCCCGGTCCCAGCGCCTCCCGACCCCGGTACCCGTCCTTAAGCCGGCTCGACCCCCACCCGCTCACCTTTCAGGACGGGGCCCCCAAGGGTCTCGGGGGCCGCCATGAGGGGCGGCGGGGAGCTCGCCGCTGCTGAGCCGCGAGCCTGACGGAGCGGCGGCACTGAGCATGCGCAGCGCGGGCGCGCGCCGCTCAGCTCCTGCTGCGCGGAAATCCGTTGCTCCGCGTTTTCTAAGCCGCCGATGGAAGGCCGCGGTGGGGGAATAAGGCCCACCCTCGCGAGAAGTGGAGACAGGCTCTTCTCGCCCAGACTCGCATGCCCCGCAGGTCTACACTGCGGGTCAGGTCACGCGCGGGGACCCCGGGCCTCCGATATCCGCACGGGGCCCCGGATCTTCGATTCCCGCCGGGGGGGGGGGGCCCTGTTGCCTGGCCGCCTCCTCGAGCTCTGCGGCCCGCAAATCCCGGAGCGGATGAATCCTGGCGGGAGTGGGCGAGCCCGACTCTCAGGAGCAGCCCAGCCGCCTGCCGCTCTGCCTCTGGGTTTCAAACCTCCCGCCCGCTCCCCTGCAAGCCCGCCCCCCCCCCGAGGGCTGTGCGCATGCGCCCCGCGGGGAGACTGTCCCAGCCCCCAGCTTCCTGGCGGTGACGTTTAGGAAGGGGAAGGTCTTGCCCACCTGTTGACAAGTTCTCTGTTTAATCTCCCTGAAACACCGAACTAGTTAATGGACTCATGCCGTATGTAGTGTAAAAAGTTTCATTTTCAATGACCTGAGTACCATCTTTGTGTTCTATCATGTAGGATATAGTCTATTCCCAAGCTTAAAGAAAATAGTAATCTTAAAGGGATTCCCTTATAATCAAATGGTTAGAAGAACAGGCTTCATTTTGAAATCAGACTGGACTTGGAGTTTGGAGGCTAATATCAGCCACTAACTAGCTATGAGATGTTGATGAGTTACTAACACTCTCCAAGCTTCATTTTCTCATAAAAAAGCAGTAATAATAGTAGAGATAACTAATGTTTAGCGAGCACTTATCATGTAAGTGATGTATGATCCAAGTTTAGATGTATTATCAAAGTTTATCCTCCCTATGAGGTGAGTGTTATTATATAGCACTTATATGTATTTCCTCCTGGATTCTCACTAAAACTGTTATTTTTATAGGCATTTATTATTGTAACCTGGAGACTAACAGTGGACTCCTCCTTTGCCCACCCCCCCCTTTACAATTAAAAAAGCTTTCTCTTTATACTTTGTGTCATTTGATGCTTACAATGGGCCCTGTTAGGTAGAAAGTAAGCAATGTTATACAATTTATACCATAAGTAATCAGGTTCAAGAGAGGTTACCTGACTAGTCCAAGGCAACAAACAGCTAGTAACAGATGATGTTGGTTGGAACTGGAAACTATACAAGTTTAGTTCTTTCTACTACATCCAGTGGCAGGGTATGTGTACAAGAATATCAACCACTCATCTTTCATTCATTCATTCATTCATTCATCCCTAGTTGTTATACCAGCTGTTAACAGGATCCAACGAGCCCACTGTGGTTCTAAAGAATCACCTTGAGTATATACAGCTGCCAAACCCCACTTCCTGGACTCAAATCTCTGGTCAATAACTATATCACTATCACAAATTGTTGACCTAATAAACTCTACTCTGAGGAAATGGGGACACAGTCTACTTGGGAGTGTGAACTCAGCTCAAGAAGGAATAACAAATAACAAAAAGTGTTAAAATGTGGGTAAATCTAAATGCACTTTGTCTAAATGACAATAACAAAAATGGATTGTATAAAACAATAATAATAGTCTCATGAGGTTAAAATACAGTGTACAGAAGTCCCCCCTTATCCATAGTTTCAAGTTCCAAGGTTTTAGTTACCCTCTTCTGATTTGATTGACTACCTCTTCACATCAGGAGACTCTATCATCTAAGCTAAGTTGATGTGCACCTCATCATTAAGAACAAAGTTAATTAAACTACTAGGTTCAAAGAAATGTGACCTTGACACTAATATAGTGTAGTTTCATTTTTTGTCATTGCATTTCTATTTGGGGTTTTTAATAAAATAACCTAAAGAAAGGATCTAGTGAAGTCTAAAATAAGTTATCCGTGCTTCTACATTTTTGCTCTCTGCAAAAGGATCAAAGATGAAAGCTATTTTTCTCTGCCAATACTCACAATAAAAGGGATAAATACTTGAAAGCCCTTTATACACATTCAGGACAAAGGGAAGCTGAAAATATTGACTTTCGTGAGATGCACACTTCAGCTCAGCAGGTGGTAGGTTTTCAGAGGTTCCTTTCTGACAACTGACCACCTTTGGACAGGAATTGGGATGAGCCCACCTCTGAGAAATCCTGCAGACAAGTCAGATACAGGGCCCAGGTCTTCAGAAGGAAACCCTGTGCCCCGGAATCTGAAGTTCCCTCTGGAATCTTCCATTTTCTTTTTTTAATTTATTTATTTATTTTTGACTGTGTTGGGTCTTCATTGCTGTGCACAGTCTTTCTCTAGTTGTGGCGAGTGGAGGCTACTCTTTGTTGTGGTACGTGGGCTTCTCACTGCAGTGGCTTGTCTTGTTGCAGAGCGCGGGCTCTGGGTGTCGGGGCTTCAGTAGTTGTGGCACGTGGGCTCAGTAGTTGTGGCTCACGGGCTTAGTTGCTTCACGGCACGTCGGATCTTCTCGGACCAGGGCTCGAACTGTGTGTGTCGTGTTCCCTGCATTGGCAGGAGGATTCTTAACCACTGCACCACCAGGGAAGCCCTGGAATCTTCCATTCTTAACAGTACTGCATCAACATTTAGGGCAGAAGTGGATCTGTTTTCCTAGGAGTTCATGAATTTCAAAGGTGAGGCACAGATCGCTGAGTTACATTTTCCTTTATGGTGTTTCTACAAAAAAAAAAAGAAAGAAAAAAAAAGAAAAAAGACAGTGGAGAGAGACTTGACTAGAACACATTAAATGTAGTAGAAAACTTTAAAACTTTATAATCTCCTAGTGAAAATATAAATCTCTAATTATTAGTATTAAAAGGGAATTTAGCATTTTCTTTAATAATAGCAAAATATGCTTTTCTCAAACTTAAAATTCTTAAAAATAAAGGTTGATGTGTTCTAAAATGAAAATATTATTTGATGGTACAGAATAACTAACACGCTTGTCCTCAAAAATTTGAAAATATTGTAAAAACCATGAATACATGAATTAAGTGAATGACTGAAAAAGGAAGAAAGGGGGGAAAATGCAATGAAAAGTTGAAGAACTGAAATGATTTGCAAGAACAATAATGAATTATTTTAGTTTTGTGTCTTGGTCATGTTTTACAGCAATAAAAATAGTACTTTATAGCTGACTGAATAAGTAATGTTCTTATCCTAATAAACTCAAATATGAGTTCAAATAAGAAGGATTTCTTACGAGCGCAGGGGAGTTTTTACCTAGACCAGCCACTTCGCTTAATTGCCAGGAAATACGTTGTTCATTATCCTTAATCCTCCCAGGATCTGTGTAAAATTCAATCCGAAAAACCGAACAATACTGCCCTTCTGTGAGTAGAACAGATGAAATACAGTGAGACAGATCTCCAGGGAGCTGCTTCTCTGCCAGTGCTGGCTTTTTTTTTTTTTTTTTAATGTTGTTTTCAGTTACCCCAGTAACCGCAATTTTAAAACGTAACTTAGCGTCTCTCCCCGCCCTTGGTGTTTTGACTGCACTTAGTATCTACCTCTTCCTTCATTTATTGACAGTTGTTTACCATGTCCAATGACCAGCGACTTATAAAGGGGACTAGACGCACCATTAGGAAGCAGGTCGTTGAAAAGAATTTTCTGTGGCCTGAAGTAGGTGCCCCTCAACACTCTGATTCAAAATGAAATTGCCTGAAATCCTTTTTGGAAGCAAAGGGCTGAACCCAAAAAGTGTCCACCATGGAAAAATGCACACAATATACCGTTAAACTGAAAAAAGTAGGGCACCAAGTTATATATGGTATGAACCCAAATTTGTTAAAAGGCCTCTATTCAGGGGACATATTCAAGCCAAGGCACATCAGTACAGCGACACTGGTTCCTGAAATACTGGATACTTATGGATCATTTGGAAAACAGCTGTGGTCTTAAACCTCCCTAGGCTTTGCTTGTCTCTCTCCCGGTACTACCTTTGCCCCTTTCCATCTTGCTTCCCCATTATGGGTTAACACTGGGCCCAGTGCGGGGACCTTGGGATCTGCTGTAAACCTCTACTAATGTCCATTTTCATTGGTTGCCACCTAGGCAAATATTTTTATAAATATTTTAGTATATTTTATATATTATTTTTAAATATATATTTAATATATTATGCCTGTTTATATGCAGAAATAATTGGGTTTTTTTCCAATACCTAACCTAACAGCAATGACTCTTGCTTCCTAAGACAGATTTTAATTTTTCTCTAGAATACAAATGCTTTTGTTCACTCACTCACTCATTCTCTCCGTCTCATTTCCTCACTCTTCCCTTCCTTTCTCCTTCCCTGTCCCCCTCCTTAGTTCCCTCCTTCCCTCTCTCTCTCTCTCACTCTCTCTCTCCCCCTCCGTCCCTCACTGTGACTCACGTCACTCCCCCAGCCCGCATGCAAGGACAGCTGGAGAACAAATTCTGCAGGAAGAGCCACAGTTGTGCAGAGGCTCTGAGCCAACGCAGCGGCTGGGGAGTCAGAGCCCCGGGAAGGCCACTGGGGAAGGCGGTGCAGGTTGGAGCGAAGATCTGGGCGGGGCCAGGCCACTGGGCTCCTTGTAGGGCGGGGCGAGGAGTTCGGGCTTCTATCGAAGCACAATGGGAGAACTGCGGAAGGTTCCCCGCCCAGTGCCCAGATTAAACTCAAGGCAAGAGATGGTTCTGGATGCTGCGTGGAGAATGGAGAACCATGAGGGTAGAATTGGGAAGACAAGTTAGATGCTACCTCCGGGACCCAGGCGGGAGGTGTTTGGAAGAGGGTGCTGTCAGAGGGAGAGTGGCAGACACTGCTGGTGTGTCCTGGTCCCCTTTCGCTGTTCCGTTGCTGTGCCCCTCCCCTGACAGCACAGGTGCGCTGGCTGAGGGCTCCCACCTGCCCCACTCCAGGGGATGCCCTCACACCCCTGACGTCCTGGCCGCTGGGAGGTGCATCACCTTCCAGCCCCACCCCTTGGCCAATGACCGTCCCTCCGGTGAGGGAGGCTGAGTTCAAAAGCCCTGGACAGTGTATATATGTCCATGCCACTCTCTCACTTTGTCACAGCTTACCCTTCCCCCTCCCCATATCCTCAAGTCCATTCTCTAGTAGGTCTGTGTCTTTATTCCCGTCATATATACACTACCAAACGTAAAATAGATAGCTAGTGGGAAGCAGCCGCATAGCACGGGGGAGATGAGCTCGGTGCTTTGTGACCTCCTAGAGGGGTGGGATAGGGAGGGTGGGAGGGAGGGAGACGCAAGAGGGTGGAGATATGGGGATATATGTATATGCATAGCTGATTCACTTTGTTATACAGCAGAAACTAACACACCATTGTAAAGCAATTACACTCCAATAAAGATGTTAAAAAAAAAAAAAAGCCCTGGACAACAGCCGGGATAGAGATGCACTAAATGATTTTTACTCAGGAGCTCCCTGTGGAGCTAGGCTGAAGCTGCGCTTCACCTGCTCACCCATGGTCAGCTCCTCTGCTGACCCTGCCCCCTCATTCCCTGCTCCTGGCCTCTCCTGCTATGCAACAAGCCACCCCCGACCTCTGTGACTTAAAACAACCATTTATGACAGTGTCTGATGGTCTGTGAGTTGACTGGGCTCAGCTGCTTGGTCCTCACTTGCATTCTCTGATGCAGTTACCCTCAGATGGCAGGTGGGGCTGAGCTCCTGAGAACCCTCTCAAGGATCCTCCCAGCATCTCAGCTGGGCTGGCTGAAGTCCCTGGGCTCTTGTGTGGCATCTCCTTCCCACTCCATGTGGCTGGCTTGGGGTTTCCTCAAACCTGGTGGTCCCAGGAGAGTTGGATTTCTTTCTTTTTTTTTTTTTGAATTTTTTATTGGAATAGAGTTGATTTACAATGTTGTGTTAGTTTCAGGCATACAGCAAAGTGAATCAGTTATATATATATATATATATATATATCCACTCTTTTTCAGATTCTTTTCCCATATAGGTCATTACAGAGTATTGAGTAGAGTTCCCTGAGCCCTACAGCAGGTTCTTATTAGTTATCTATTTCATATATAGTAGCTTGTGTGTGTTAATCCCAATCTCGTAATTTGTCACATCTCCCCACGTTTCCCCTTTGGTTACCATAAGTTTGATTTTGAGATCTGTGATTTGGTTTCTGTTTTATAAATAGTTCATTTGTATCATTTTTTATTAGATTCCACATATAAGTGATATCATATGGTATTTGTCTTTCTCTGATTTACTTCACTTAGTATGATAATCTCTAGGTCCATCCATGTTGCTGCACATGGCATTATTTCATTCTTTTTTATGGCTGAGTAAAATTCCATTGTACATATGTACCACATCTTCTTTATCTACTTGGACTTCTTAAAGCAAAGCTGGCTTCCCCCAGAACAAGTGTTCTTAGAAACCCGGGCAGAAGCTGCAAGGTTTCTTGTGACCTAGTCTCAGAAGACACACAGTGCCCCTTGCACCATATTTAATTGGTAGGCAATGGCTCACAGGGCCAGGTCAGACTCGAGAGAAGGGGCTACACAGGGGTGTAAATGCCTGACAGGGAAGGAATGGGATCTGAAACTCGAGATGGCCAAGTCTGAGTAGATGAACCCTCTGGGCCTGTGTGAAGAAATGGGCAGGGTCTGGGATTTTATTTCTTTGCAAGCGGACAAATTAGCCTGCACTGCTTCATGGATGCTGGCAGAAAAACACAGGACTCCGGAGTCAGAGACATAGGACTTTATTACTCACGGTAAAAGCATTAACCAAAGCTCCGAGCTGGTTGGTTCCCATGCCCTTTGATTCCCACGGGAGGTTGCAAAGGGCCCATGATGGGTGTCTGTACACACAGGGGTTGAGTGTAAGAGAGGAGCACTGCGTGATTGTGATAGTTCCCTACAACCTTATGTTCTGCTTGTTCTATCCGGCTCTGAGTGGGGTGGGTGCAAATCTCCAACTATGGTTGCTAATGACTTCTCCCTCATTATGCAAGTTTCATGAGTTGTTGCTTTGAACATCTTGAAGCATAAATGCTCATGAACAATTACCCATCCTATTTTAAGTCTTCAGTTGGTTATCCGTCATTGACTTCCAACCCATGCTTCTTTTCCCTACCATATCCTGTCAGTCTTTGGGCGCAAGTCGCCAAAGTTTGTTTAGTGTGAGTCTTACAGCTTAAAGTTTGTGTGACTCTTACTGTGCCCTGGTTAGAGACATCCTCCCTCTGGGAGCAGGACCTCCAGACCCACAGAGCTTAGGCCTGTGGGGGGATGGGACGCACGAATTCCCTGATCGAGTCATTGGGAGTGATGGGAAGCAAGGTCACTCCTGCTTTCACCCCTTGGTTCTCAGATCCATGTATTTATCAGAAGATAGAATAGAAGAGGACATAGCACCGTAAAAGAGCCCCTGGATCCAGGTTTACACTGCACCCTAAAAATGGCACACTTCACAGGCCTCCAGCTGCAGGGAGTGTAATTGATCCAGTGCCCCGGCTCCTTTGTAGGCCACCTTATCTACTACCCTGGGCCGTGTTCACAGCTCGGGCAAAGAGTGGTCGTGGTAATAAGGCCGGGCTGTCCCTTGAAGAGATGGGGCGCTGCATTGCCACTTTCTGCTGCTTGCAGAGACTATATGGCAGCAGCAAAGCCCCCAGCACTCAGCAAACCACTAGTGAAGGAGAAAAATCACAGCACTGCGATGAACACTCAGTGTATTTTTGTGCCCATGTTGGAGAATTTTTTCACAGGATATAGATCTATCTTGGGTATAGACAGTGAGATTTGCTGATTTCTAATGTAATTGCAAGGGTCAAGACCTAAGAAAATTACTGGAAACAATCTAAATGACTGTAAATGGCAGATGTGCTACATCAACAGTAGCTTGAGGGGCTGGGACTGAAAACTCCAACCTCTAATCACGAGTTTGGCTCACCCGCAACCAGTTCCCATCCTCAGGGCCAAAAGTCACCTCGTTAACACAACAAAAGACAACTTTGTCACTCTCATCACAGGAAGTTCCAAGGTTTTAGGAGCTTTGCCCTAGAAATGAGGACAAAGACCAAATTGATTATTCTTATTCCAAATCGCAGGTAAACCGTTCAGTAGTCAAGTATAAGTTGCGCTTTACACGACAGTTTGCTGTGCGAGATGTAGTGTTAAAGGTATTCGCATTTTTCAACTCGCAACCCTGAAACTCCATACCCATCAAACCCTAACTCCCTCTTCCTTCTTCTCCCCCAACTCCTGGCAATTATTCTACTTTCGGTCTCTGCGAATTTGACTCCTCTAGGGACCTTGGATAAGTAGCATCGTGTTCTACGTCTTTCTGTGACTGGTTTATTTCACTTAACAGAATGTTCTTAGGGTTCAGACGTGTTGTAGCACGTGTCAGAATTTCCTTCCGTTTTTTTTTTAAACATCTTTATTGGAGTATAATTGCTTTACAATGTTGTGTTAGTTTCTGCTTTATAACAAAGTGAATCAGCTATACATATACATATATCCCCATATCCCCTCCCTCTTGCGTCTCCCTCCCACCCTCCCTATCCCACCCCTCTAGGTGGTCACAAAGCACCCAGCTGATCTCCCTGTGCTATGCGTCTGCTTCTCACTAGCCATCTATTTTACATTTGGTAGTGAATATATGTCCGTGCCACTCTCTCACTTCGGCCTAGCTTACCCTCCCCCCCCCCCCCCCCGCCGTGTCCTCAAGTCCATTCTCTATGTCTGCGTCTTTATTCCTGTCCTGCCCCTAGTTTCATCAGAACCATTTTTTTTTTGGATTCCATATATATGTGTTAGCATACAGTATTTGTTTTTCTCTTTCTGACTTACTTCACTCTGTATGACAGACTCTAGGACCATCCACCTCATTACAAATAACTGAATTTCGTTTCTTTTTATGGCTAATATTCCATTGTATATATGTGCCACATCTTCTTTATCCATTCATCTGTCGATGGACACTTAGGGTTGCTTCCATGTCCTGGCTATTGTAAATAGTGCAGCAATGAGCTTTGTGGTACATGTCTCTTTTCTTTTTTAAAAAAATTGTTTATTTACTTATTTATTTACTTGGTTGTACCTCATCTTAGTTACGGCAGGCGGGCTCCTTAGTTGTGGCATGTGAACTCTTAGCTGTGGCATGCATGTGGGACCTAGTTCCCCAACCAGGGATTGAACCTGGGGCCCCTGCACTGGGAGCTCGGAGCCCCATCCACTGAACCACCAGGGAGGTCCCCATGTGTCTTTTTGAATGATGGTTTTCTCAGGGTATATGCCCAGTAGTGGGATTGCTGGGTCATATGGTAGTTCTATTTGTAGTTTTTTAAGGAACCTCCATACTGTTCTCCATAGTGGCTGTATCAATTTACATTCCCACCAACAGTGCAAGGGGGGTTTCCTTTTCTCCACACCCTCTCCAGCATTTATTGCTTGTAGATTTTTTGATGATGGCCATCCTGACTGGTATGAGGTGATACCTCACTGTGGTTTTGATTTGCATTCCTCTAATGATTGGTGATGTTGAGCATCCTTTCATCTGTTTGTCGGCAATCTGTATGTCTTCTTTGGAGAAATGTCTATTTAGGTCTTCTGCCCATTTTTGGATTGGGCTTTTGTTTTTTTGATATTGAGCTGAATGAGCTGCTTGTATATTTTGGAGGTTAAGCCTTTGTCCATTGATTCGTTTGCAAATATTTTCTCCCATTCTGAGAGTTGTCTTTTCGTCTTGTTTATGGTTTCCTTGCTGTGCAAAAGCTTTTAAGTTTCATTAGGTCCCATTTGTTTATTTATTTATTTATTTATTTATTTATTTTGTGCGGTATACCAGCCGCTCACCGCCGCGGCCCCTTCTGCCACGGAGCACAGGCTCCGGACGCGCAGGCTCAGCGGCCATGGCTCACGGGCCCAGCCGCTCCGCGGCATGTGGGATCCTCCCGGACCGGGGCATTAACCCGCACCCCCTGCATCGGCAGGCAGACTCTCAACCACCGTGCCACCAGAGAAGACCCCATTTGTTTATTTTTGCTTTTATTTCCATTTCTCTAGGAGGTGGGTCAAAAAGGATCTTGCTGTGATTTATGTCAAAGAGTGCTCTGCCTATGTTTTCCTCTAAGAGTTTTATAGTGTCTGGCCTTACATTTAGATCTTTAATCCATTTTGAATTTATTTTTGTGTATGGTGTTAGGAAGTGTTCTAATTTCATTCTTTTACATGTAGCTGTCCAGTTTTCCCAGCACCACTTATTGAAGAGGCTGTCTTTTCTCCATTGTATAATCTTGCCTCCTTCATCGAAGATGAGGTGACCATATGGGTGTAGGTTTATCTCTGGGTTTTCTATTCTGTTCCATTGATCTATATTTTTGTTTTTGTGCCAGTACCATACTCTCTTGATTACTGTAGCTTTGTAGTATAGTCTGAAGTCCGGGAGCCTGATTCCTCCACCTCCGTTTTTCTTTCTCAGGATTGCTTTGGCTATACGGGGTCTCTTGTGTTTCCATACGAATTGTGAATTTTTTTGTTCTAGTTCTGTGAAAAATGCCAGTGGTAGTTTGATAGGGATTGCATTGAATCTGTAGATTGCTTTGGGTAGTATAGTCGTTTTCACAATGTTGATTCTTCCAATCCAAGAACATGGTATATCTCTCCATCTGTTTGTAACATCTTTAATTTCTTTCATCAGTGTCTTCTAGTTTTCTGAATACAGGTGTTTTGTCTCCTTAGGTAGGTTTATTCCTAGGTATTTTATTCTTTTTGTTACAATGGTGAATGGGAGTGTTTCCTTAATTTCTCTTTCAGATTTTTCATCATTAGTGTATAGGAATGCAAGAGATTTCTGTGCATTAACTATGTATCCTGCTACTTTACCAAATTCATTGATTAGCTGTAGTAGTTTTCTGGTGGCATCTTTAGGATTCTCTGTGTATAGTATCATGTCATCTGCAAGCAGCGACACTTTTACTTCTTCTTTTCAAATTTGGATTCCTTTTATTTCTGTTTCTTCTCTGATTGGCTAAAACTTCCAAAACTATGTTGAATAGTAGTGGTGAGAGTGGACAACCTTGTCTTGTTCCTGATCTTAGAGGAAACGGTTTCAGCTTTTCACCATTGAGTACGAGGTTGGCTGTGGGTTTGTCATGTATGGCCTTTATTATGTTGAGGTAGATTCCCTCTATGCCTACTTTCTGGAGAGTTTTTATCATAAAAGGGTGTTGAATTTTGTTGAAAGCTTTTTCTGCATCTTTTGAGATTATCATATAGTTTTTGTCCTTCAGTTTGTTAATATGGTGTATCACATTGATTGATTTGCGTATATTGAAGAATCCTTGCATTCCTGAGATAAACCCCACTTGATCATGGTGTATGATCCTTTTAATGGGCTGTTGGATTCTGTTTGATTTATTTTGTTTATTTTTGCATGTATGCTCATTAGTGACATTAGCCTGTAGTTTTCTCTTTTTTTGACATTTTTGTCTGGTTTTGGTATCAGGGGTATGGTGGCCTCATAGAATGAGTTTGAGAGTGTTCCTCTCACTGCTATATTTTGGAAGAGTTTGAGAAGGATGGGTGTTAGCTCTTATATTTCCTTTCCTTCCTTTTTAAGGCTGAATAATATTCCATCGTAAGGAAATACCACATTTCGTTTGTCCATTCTTCCCTCAATGGGCACTTGGATCGCTACCTCTTGGCTGTCACTGCTATGAACAAACATCTCTATGAAATCCTGCTTTCAGTTCTTTTGGATGTATACCCAGAATTGGAATTCCTGGATCAGATGACAATTAGTCCCCTCATGTTTTCCTTCTTTTTTTTTTTTTGGCCATGCCTCGAGGCATGCAAGATCAAACTTTGTTCCCCAACCAGGGATTGAACCTGCATCCCCTGCTGTGGAAGCGTGGAATTTTAACCACTGGACCACCAAGGAAGTCCAGTCACCGAAACTTTAAAAAATATTTTTAAAAAGGGTATGTTCTCTACATGTTTTAATTGCTGATAAATAAATGATCACCTGGGCCAAACAAAGAAACCTGGACATTACTTCATACAATACAAATGTCAGGATTATATTTTGACATTCTTTTTTTCTCCAGTCGCTATCCCTTAGCCTTTTTACTACTTAACTCTGTAGTAAAGAGGAGGTACAATAAGTCAGCCAGGTAAGAGTAGTATAAATACGACACCTCAGGGAGCAGTATTCAGTTTCAACAGCCCTGAAGAACTGAAAACGACCAAATAAAAAGTGGGTGGAAAATGGAAAGATCTGAAGCCAAAAAATTGAGAGAAAATGAAAAGACTACTTTTAAATTGTGTGGGAGAGTGTTATCTATGCTCCCATTTAAAATTTTAGGTGACTTCTCATATAAGATCTGGGTTAAAAAGTTATATAAAAGTGCTTTTACAAAACACGTTAGCTAGAGCTCTTCCCTGAAGCACTGTTGGAAATGCCTTTGGGAACAATGATGGTCATCATTTTTTCTTTCTGGCAGAAACACTGAACAGTATCACTTATGTTTTGTATCAATTTTTTTTTATTCTTTCAATTTCATTTGCTAATATTTTCTAGAAGAGAAATTACCTAGAGGGCTCATACTTTCCTAGCAATCCTTTAAAATATTCTGATTGAATTAGGGCAGAAAAAATTTCAATGGTTTTAATAGATAGTATATTTCAAAACTGTTCATAAAATTATAAAATTAATAAGGGATGTATCAGAATAGACTTTGAAAACTCAAGCTAATCAGTTCCTGAGAGGATCAGACGTGTGGCCAGCTCCATGGGATCACCTGGGACCCTGCTTTCTGCACTCTGATAACTCCCTGGGGAAGGGGATGAGATTGCTGACAGAAAATGCATGATTTGAGCACTGATCAAAGTAACTTTATTAGAACTATTGATACCTCCTTCAGTTCTGTTGAGTACTCTACAGAAGTGAATGTCAAGGTTTCTGCAATGTGGGATCAGAGCGTGACATGGGGATCCCAGAACTACTTGTTATGATGGACCCCTTCTCTCAGCCTGCAGAGCTACACAGCTCAAGTGTGGAGAGACGTACAGATGGCAGGATCAGCTGGACTCAGCACAATGGCTGATGTGGGACTTAAGGTCTGTGTTCAGTAAAGAAGTGAGTTTAGTTTTTAATATCCAACTGGCTGCCAACACACTGTCTCCCCAGGTGAGTTTTTTGTGTTAAGGTGCATCGAAGGCATTAAATATTTCACACCCTAGCCTTGTGGTAGGAGAAATATGTCTGCCAAGGTCGTGGACTAAACGAAGTCACATGTTGAAGTCCTAACTCCCAAAGTGACTGTTTTTGGCCTTTCAGGAGGTAATTAAGGGTAAATGCACTCCTACAGGTGGGGCCCTAATCCTACAGGACTGGTGTCTTTTTAAGAAGAGACACCAGAAATCTCTCTCTCTGCGCCTGCACAGAGGCCATGCGAGGACACAGCGAGGAGACGGCCTCACCAAAAACTGAACCAGCTGGCACCTTGATCTTGACTTCTGGCCTCGAGAGCTGTGAGACAATAAATTCCTGTTATTAAGCCCCCCAGTCTGTGCTATTTTGTTATGTCAGCCTGGATAGATGAACACAGTAGTTTACCTAATCACTACCAGCTCCTTTCACGACATCCACAGTACATTTGAAGGAGAAGGTTCTTTTTTTTTTTCCAAAAGAAAGATTTCTTATTACTTGCAGCAAGTAAGGAAAACCCCGGGGATCTTTCCCAAAGCAGCGTCTCCCCAGATAGCAAAATTGGGGAAGTTTTAAGCTAAGGGAACATGCATGTTCATGAAGGGACTTGAGCTGAGGAGAATTCAGCATAGAATTGGGGAAAGGTCAACAGAGTCCAAGCTTTAGTTCAAGTCCAGTAGGAAGTTCTTTAAATACTTTGGACTCCAAAACAAAAAATTCTTGTGATAGTTCCAGTAAGACTCTATGTTGTAAGCATAGCTACAACAGTCCTTGGTAATGATGGGTTTATAGTTACAACAACAACTTCATGTGGAAACGGATGGTCCAAAACATTCTGCTGATGGTATGTTCATTTCTTCACCTTCACATGGAAGCTCACAGAAAAGGATCCAAACTGGACATCCCTTCTGGGGAGAGGAATGGCTTTATGGTGGAGTCAAGGTAGGTGCTCACTTTTCCCCTATGTGCTTAAAATCATTTTTGACAGTGAGCACATATTCATGTATTACTCTTGCATTTTATTTTATTTTTTAAAATTTTTATTCATTTATTTATTTATTTATTGGCTGTGTTGGGTCTTCGTTGCTGCACGCAGGCTTTCTCTAGTTGCGGCGAGCGGGGGCTATTCTTCGTTGTGTTGCGCGGGCTTCTCATTGCAGTGGCTTCTCTTGCTGTGGAGCACGGGCTCTAGGCATGCGGGCTTCAGTAGTTGTGGCACCCAGGCTCAGTAGTTGTGGCTCGCGGGCTCTAGAGCGCAGGCTCAGTAGTTGTGGCGCACGGGCTTAGTTGCTCCACGGCATGTGGGCTCTTCCCCGACCAGGGCTCGAACCCGTGTCCCCTGCATTGGCAGGCATATTCTTAACCACTGCACCACCAGGGAAGTCCCACTCTTGCATTTTAAAAGAAAGCAATAACAATAATGAGGGAGATAAAAAGATCACATTAGCGGCTGAATTGGAGAAGAGCGATGATGTATGTGAAGAAAGTATTTTGAAAGCTATAGAGGTGAACCAGACCAAAAATGATGGTGGATTTCCCCACTCCCATCAGCATAGTGATAACTCTTGCATGTATCAGTAATTTGTAAAATGACATGAACAAGTGAATTATAGGCTAAAAGTCACTGTGATGTAATTCTATAAGAGAAACAATCCTTTCATCATTACAACATGTTTATCTTTAGGCAAAATGTGTCTGACTTTGCCAACATAATCCAACAATTTGTAAAAAGGTTTGAAAAGTTATTGCGACCGTTTACAGGAAATACTGGATACATGCAGCCACAACTTAGGAAGAGTTTGGGGCTTTTGACATTTTGGTGATCGTTTATAAGACTTGCATCACTAACAGGAACACAAATTCGGCTATAATTTTCTTCTCAACGGAAGGGACGCAGTACCGAGGACCTGCCCTGGAGTCACGGCAGGTATTGCCTGCAGCTCTGGTTTGTACCACCAGATGGCACTGCTCCGCTTTGAAAATTTTAAGGACTGAAACGCACAGCAAGAGTTCATCAAGCGTATAACCAGCGCCTTTTACCTGTAAACATGTATTTGACTTTCGCTTAGCAACACTGTGCATGTTACGATTAAGGTGACCATTGTGGAAAAGTGTGTCACAAGCACGTATTTCAACCTCCAGCATTCTGTACGCAGATGCCCTTGTGCTATATATATGCACACACACACTATATAATATATATGTATATGTAAATATGTATGTTATATATTTGGAAATATATATATATATGTTTTATATAGATTAGGACATATACAAGAACTAGTGAAATTAATCGGGATGAAACAAGAAAACATTGAACCACTTAATATTGCTTTAAAAATATTACACAAATAATCTAGGTTCAGTTTAGGAAAATTAGAAAATCAGATTATCAAAATAACAATAAATTTATTTACAATCTTTCAACACAGCTTTTACAAAAGCAAGGCTGGCTGCTTTTGGAATATTGCAAATCCAGGAAAGCAAAAGAGCCCTCAATGTTGCCTGTTTTTAACACTGTTGGTCCTTCATATTGTTCTGGGGCAGTGCTAGTCTTCCTAATTTTCCCCCTTACTCCTGCTGTAAATACTGGATTTCATCAGTTCTGCGTTGCAGACATGTTTTACCTTTTGCATCTCTGAAATTGCGATACAGTCTACTACCGGTTTTTGCTTTACCGCCTCTGAGGGCCAGGGGGCAGTGCTGGCGTGGCTATCAGTGAGCAGGCGGTGACAGCCTTTGCTGAAATAACCTGGAAGCCAAGGTCTCCATCTGTAACTTCTAGAGAAAAAACAGTCGTGGGAGAAAGTGGGAAAGATGGGGAAAGAGGTGTATTTGTCAACATTCCTGAGTCAGGATCAAAAGTAGACCAGTACTCCATAATTGCAAAGCAGGCTTCAAAGTTCAGACATAATAGCTTTCAGCTGAGTTACGGATTCTTTTAAGAAGTGCTACATCACCAGCACTTCAAATGGTACAAAGGGTGATTTGGGGTAAAAAACAGATGTGTATCTCTGAGACAAAAAGTATTTCAGAAGAGTTGGACTCACACATGAAACAATGTTAGAAAAGCCCTAATGATATATTTTGCTTTTATTTTCCCTTGTATTATAAAATTAGCATGAAACCAATCTCAATCTAATTAATTCTAAATGAGTTCTTTCAAGAACTATACATAAAAATTCCAGGTGGTAACTGTGCCACAGTTTAATAGGCAGAATTTTTTTTTCTCTCTCCATGGAACATAACACAATGATGCATTCTATGATCAATGACATTTTAGATTAGATGGAATTAAGATAGCAAACGTAAACTACTTATACTGATGGTAGTACAGAGTCATGGTCACATTTTGCCAACTTTAGACTCGGAAGTGACACTGTTTGTGGGAGACACATCACTTAACTTCTCTAGTGCTCAATTGTCTTACACGTAAGAGAGGGTAATGACGGTATCTATCTCCTTAGGAGATACTGTATAATTCACTTACTGTTTCAGGCGCACAGTATACAGCAGCGAGTGCTGACAATTCACTAATAGTTAGACATTATAGCAAGTGAGCATCACCAGAAATGGCTGTTGGTGGCCACAATTTATTCCATAATTTTTGAACTCTACTCCATAACACACCCATAGCTGTCTCTTATAAAAATCTTCTTTTTCTTCCCCAAATCTTCTTGTGAGAAGATAAGTTCTCTACAACCCTCTCATCTGAGGTGAGTTCATCTGTTCCCATGGCCTCGAATATTAGCTGATGCCCTCAAGTTTACATCTCTATGCTGGACTGTTCCCCTTAGCTCCCATGTTATATATCGAACTGCTTACTCAGAATCCATGCTTAAACATCTCAAGAATCTTAAACTTAATATAGTCCAAACAGAGCTGATTTGCTTTCATTTCCCTTCCCCAAATCCAGTTCCACCTAAACAGGCCCGTCTCAGCAAAAGGCAGCAGTATCCACACACTTCGGAGAGACACCCTGACCCCTCTCTTACCCTCTTCCCGACATTCCATCTGGAAGTACATCTTGATGGCTCTACCTTCTAAGTAAGTATATGTGGACCCTGAACACTTAGCATCTCCACTGCTAAAGCCCCAAGCTACACCACCTTCATCTCTCATGGCCAGCTTCCGCAGTCTCCTTCACGGTCAGTCCTCCTGGCTTCAGCGCACCTCCTTCTCTCATCCCACAACCCACAGGGCAGCCAGGAGTGATAAATCCTGGCCTTCCTTCTGCGTCTTCAACACACCATTCTGATTAGATGGACCTTTGCACTTTGTGTTCCCTTAGCTTTTCTTACTCCTGTTTACCATTTCAGTCTCCACTGAAATGTCATCTTTTCATAAGGAGGTGATGACACTTATTCAGCCATTCTCCTAACATATTACCAATAATACCTCATTTTATCTTTTTCAGAGAATTTGTCAGTGCCTGAATTTTTAATCTATCTATTTTTTTTCTAGCTCCCTATATATCCACTGTGTGTTTATTTTCTGACTTCTTCTAGTAGAATGTATACTCCTTAAGGGCAAACATCTCTGCTTTCTTCACGATTCCATCCTCAGCCCCTGGGATAATGTTGATATATGGTGGGGACTTATTCACGGACTGAGCCTGAGAAGTAGTAGTTTGTAGAGTATGGCAGTCTAGGAAAAAGAAAAAAAGCACAGAATTTAAAAAGAAAACATCTGGGTTGAATCTTAGCTGTACTTAGTAGCTGTTGGTTTTTATGCTGTAAGCATTTCAGTAAGCCGCTTCAAAACTTTCCAAAAGATTGGGACTATAAACAAATTTACAAGTAAAAGAAATATAGTGTGACCCAGGGGAAGTCATTTTATTTCCAGATGGTTTCTTTGTTGTCAAGAAGAAAATGCCAATCTACAGATGTGTGATCAATGAATTTTCAACAAGAGGCCAAGATAACGTGACGGGAGAAAGGATAATCTTGAAAGCAAAAGGTACCCGAGCAACTGGATATCCATTTGGGAAAATTAACCCTAAGCCCTACCTCACATCATACACAAAAATGAACTCAAAATATATCTTAGACTACATGTAAACATGAAAACTGTAAAACATTTAGAAGAAAAACATAGAAGAAAATCTTAGTGATCTTAGAGAAGGCAAAGTTTTCTTATAGAAGATACGAAAATCATGAACTATATAAACGATGGCATATTGTACTTCATTAAAATTTAAAACTTGTGCTCTTCAAAAGACACCATTTAGAAAACAAAAAAGCAGTCGCAGGCTGAGAGAAAACCTTCATAATATGTATATCTGACACGGGATGTATATAAAAATATTTAAATAACTTAAAGTTCTTTAGTAAGATAACATAATAAAGTGATGTGGGCAACAGATTTGAATACAGATAAAGAAGTGGCAAATGGGCTTCCCTGGTGGCGCAGTAGTTGAGAGCCCGCCTGCCGATGCAGGGGACATGGGTTCGTGCCCCGGTCCGGGAAGATCCCACATGCCGCGAAGTGGCTGGGCCCGTGAGCCATGGCCGCTGAGCCTGCGCGTCCGGAGCCTGTGCTCCGCAACGGGAGAGGCCACAACAGTGAGAGGTCTGCGTACCACAAAAAAAAAAAAAAGAAGTGGCCAATGAAAAGATGCTTAACATCATTTGTCATCAGGGAAATGAAAACTAGAACCACAATGTGATCCCCCAGTGCCGGCCAACATGAAAGACTAACGATACGAAATGTCGATGAGGCTGTAGCCCAATTAGAACTCTCATCCACGTCTGGTAGGAGGGCAAAATGGCACAGCTACTGTGGAAAATAGTTTCTTATAAAATTAATCAGACACATACCATAAAACTCAGAAATTTTACTCCTAGGTGTTTACTTAAGAGATAGCAAAACTTGTGTCAATCCAAAGACTTGTTCATGAATGTTTATAGTATGTTACTTCATTAGAGCCTCAAACTGGAAATAACCCAAATGTTTATCAACAGATGGATGTATAAATAAACTACAGTATATCCATATAATGTGTACAGTGAAATACTACTCTGCAATAAAAAGAAATGAAGTACTGATAAATGTAATGCCATGGGTGAACCTTGAAAACATTATTATATACAGTTTCATTTATATGAAAGTCTAGAAAAGGTAACAATAAGTTACAGTGACATAAAGCATATCTGTGGTCACCTGGGGCTGGCATGGGGCAACTTTATGGGCTGATGGACATATTCTGTGTCTTCCTGTGTTGGTAGTTAGGTTTATCAAAACACATCAAACTGTACACTTAAAATGGATGTATTTTATCGGATATTAATTATACCTCAATATAGAGGATTTAAAAAGAAAATAGGGAGTACTCATCACTCAGAATTATCATCAGAACATCTGTAAGAATCTGGCTCTTAAAAATGCTCAATAAATATGGCCGATTCTGAATCTAATTGGGTTAATATTTTCTATCCTTTTCATGATTGCTTTCATGAGGTATCAGGAAGTGCCTTGGGATCTGGAAGATTGGGTTCCTTGGGCAACGAGCTCATTATTCTGAGTGAAGGATTCAGAGATTCAGCTTGGCTTCTCGAGCTCAGGAAGGAGATATGGGAGTAGGGGGCTCACTGAAGTCTCACTACAAAGTGACCCTTACTCTCTATTTTCCCTTTTCATACGATAGAATCATAGGTTGTTGAGTGGGAAGAAACCTTGGAAATTGTCTAGTTCGACCTCCAGTTGCTTCATCTTTGTCATGATCTCTGACTTGCTTTCTCATTTTCACCCCTCTAGGAGCCAGAGAATTCTTGCTCTTTCTTTTTCAAGTCTTCCAGGAGTCTGGCAAGGGCTGATTTTTTTGTTTTCCCCTTTCCTTAAGACATGCTTTACTCCACTGCTTTGACTTTTGTATCTAAATTTCATGTGCCCAAAGTTGAAGTTAAAATTCATTATGCAAAGTCAAGTGAAACTCATATTGAAGATATAATGTAAATCAGGTGTGTTTATCACCATTTCCATAAAGACATACATTAGGAGATGTGTAAAATGTTGATCTCTCTTCCGTGGCCTTGATGATATTCCTGGACTAATTTACTTTTCAGTAGTGTCTTTTCACTTAATGATGCATGCCTTTGTTCACGGCAGGGACGGTGAGGTGGGCAAGTAGCTCTGTTGGGTCTGATTCTTTTCTGTAGTTTACTGTTAGTGAGACTGTGTTGGCCTCAGCCAAGTTATCCAACTTTCCCGAGTAGGAGTGATATTATCAGTGTATCAATAGAAAGCTTTTTTCTTTATTGGGAATTATAGAATACATATGGAAACAGTTTGGGCCATAGAAGACACTCAACAAATGTTAATTTCTTTGTCTCTCCTGCATCTCCCCCAGATTCACCTGGCTTCCCAGGGAATCCAACTCTGGTAGAAGAGTTGTACAAAGCAGAAAATTTCTGGGGTGTTCCAGAGCAGGGCTGATGTAAAATTTGTAAAACTGTTTGTAAATTTTGTTAAGTATTTGTAAAACCTTTAGTTTAGCTTGCCTGAGCCTTGGCCCAGCCACTGGTTACTAATTAATAATTTCTTTCCCAGGTTTTATGTCAGGGGTTCATAGGTAGGGACATTGAAAGTACACCTCTCTCTCTTTACTCAAAGTTGCCGACACAGGAGAATTCTGTTTTTCCTCCTGGACATACAGGGTGAGTCCCTCTAGCTTATGGCTGCTCACATGTCACCTTGGTATAACTAGAAAGATTCATGTTGACCGCATCTGTTACCCTTAAATCATTGAGTTTCCAGCCTTTGCAAAGGGATCTCAAGTTATTTTTAATTTCACTTAAATCGTGAATGTATTTAGGCCAAGCTATCTCATATACAGAGTTACTGCCTTTTTCTAACTAAGATTCCCATTTCTTCAGTATTTTGATTACAGTGTAGTAGGTAACCCACTTCTGCAAGGAAGGAAAAGTAAGCAGACCATTGGGTGTGAAATTGTGAGCTGCAGTGTCTCCTACAAGTTACATGTGATGCAGGGTGAAGCAAAAAGTCCTCAATGAATGTTTCTCAAAATAAGGACAGTGGCCGATTAAGAGAGAAGGTGGACAGGAGCGTTTTGTCCTCCTTTGCTGTCAATCAGTAAGTGGCCATATAGAGTTCAAATGCAGGCAACATATTTATTGTTTAAAAATTCATATATTAATGAGAAGACATTATTATTATTCAATCTGTATTCTTTATCGTGAATAAAAGGATAAAACTACTTGTCTCTGGATTATAAATTCTGTTTTCAAATTTTTAATCAGAATAAATCTCTAAGAAAGCACTCTCTTTTCTTAAAAATATTGTTTGGGAGGATACAAAATGACCACATGGTATTACTTTTTTTAATTTTAATTTTTTGGCTGCACCGCGAGGCATGTGGGATCTTAGTTCCCCGACCAGGGATGGAACCTGTGCCACCTGCATTGGGGGCCCAGAGTCCTAACCTCTGGACCACCAGGGAAGTCCCCACTTCGTATCACTTAAAAAATTTTCTATGCACAGACTATTTTACTTATATTGTAATTTTATTATCATTTGGTTTACACGTAAGTATTATTTTTCCTTCTCTCCATCCCATCTCATTTTATTTTTTTCCCTGTACAACAATGGATTTTAGCTTTTCTTTCTTCTGGTAGTGGTTATCAAGGGCTTTCTCTACTGAGCACAAAGTAGCCTGACTAGGACATATTTTGGAGAGAAGAATAAAATGTGGGAATATGAATATTTTGCCTGTAGAACAATGTTTATACAGTTTTCATCTTTGATAAAGTTTTGGTCTTTTCATCTTACCCCACGCACAGGCTCCCATTTCACTCTGGGCTCTGGGCTCAGGAGTATGGAGCCTCCCTGTTTATGAAATTCAGACTTTTTCAGTGCCAATGACCTTCATTTCTTCTCCAACCCAGAATCTCAGCAAGAAGGTGTCTCAATGTTCATTCTCTTTACTTTGTTTTCCCCTCAGCTTTAATGAGGTATAATGGATATCCAAAAACCCAGCACCTCATTAATGTGTATAATTTGGTAAGTGTGGATATACGGGTACACATGTGTTACCATCATCACAGTCAGAGAAAGTAAACATATCCATCACCTCCAAAAGTTTCCTTGTGTCCGCTTGTGGTTTTGTGTGTGTGTGTGTGTGTGGTAAGAGCTCTGACCATGAGATCTGTCCTCTTAACAGATTTTAAGCACACAGTACCGTAGAGTTAACTGCAGACACTATGATGTACAGCAGATCTCTGGAAATTACTCATCTGTGTAACTGTAACTCGATACACGTTGACTTCCCCCCCCGCCCACATCCCCTGGTAACCACCAGTGTACCTTCTACCTCTGCACCTTGCAGGGGACACTAGTATCTTTTTTGTTCCTCTGCAGCCTGGTGAGGATGGTGTAGATAAATTCCTTTGCATAAATGCAGGAGAGGCAGCCTGGGTGAGAGCCACATGTGTATCTTGGAGTCTGACTCTCCTGAGTTTGAACTCCATCCCCAGAGCTATGGTAAGAAAACCTCACTTTTCAAATGAGGGGATAATAGCACACCCATGTTTGTAGAAGCATTATTCAGAATAACCAAGAGGTGGAAACAATGCAAAGGTTCATAGATGGATGAAGGGATAAGCTAAATGTGGTCCATCTATACAAGGGAATATTGTTTCACATTAAAAAGGAAGGAAATCTGACACATGTTATACCATGGATGAACTTTAGAGACATGCTGAGTGAAATAAGAAACTCATGAAAGGACACATATTCTATGATGCTACTCACCCGAGGGACCCAGAGCAGTCAATTCACAGAGACAGAAGGTAGAATCATGGTCACCAGGGGCTGGGGAAGGAGGATGGGAAGTTATTGTTTAATTGGTACTAAATTGAAGTTCGGGAAGGTGAAAAGCTCTGGAGATGGATGGTGGTGATGGTCACCCAACAATGTGAATGGACTTGATGCCACTGCACTTAAAAATGGTAAATTTTGTGTTACGTGTGTTTTACCACAATAAAAATAAAAGTAAAAAATGGAGATAATGGTATCTATTAGGATTGCTGAAAGGATTAAATGAGATATGTACTTAAAGGGTCTCAAGAAATGTTAATCCCCTTATCCTGTCCCAGGGATAAAACTTGGTGATCCTGTTTGTCCAGAGAGGGGACAGCCTTAGAGTTAGGGGTTTGGACTTCCACTCTACCACCTGCTGTAGGACATAAACTCTCCTCCTAAAATAACCCTTGAGCTCTTTTGTGGAGGGTTGGGGGTGGAGGTGTGATGCGGGTAGGGGTGGTACACACGCGATACCCCTTGACAGCATCATAAGAATGTGTGTGTGTTTGTGGGCAGTTTCAGCTCCTTTAGGCATGAAAATAATACAGGATATCAAAGCGAGTTTTGCATGGAAGGAATAGAACTTCTGGGGAAGGGTGGCATTTGGGCAGGAGTGGAGAACATTCCAGAATAAATGAGTGCAAGACACACAGTTCCAGGGTTGAATTTTATTATATTTATCTCCTCCACTTCAGATGATACCTGACATAGAGAAAATGCTTTGTTTATATTTGCAAAAAAGTGACCTTAAGCAAATGTGGGTGAATGACGGTGGCCTGTGGATGGTGCATAGTGGGCACAGGGACTGATGGACTGGCTCACTGGATTCTTAGGCTTCCTGTGGGTCAGGCAGGCTGGTCGTGAGGCTGCGTTAGGAAAGGTGGCAAAGAATCAGAAAAGGTGTTTGAATTTGCAAGCCAATCAGAAGCCATGACAGATTTTTCTGTTTGTTTGCTAATTTTAGCTAGAGGGTAGGAGTGGAGAGCTTTTCTTTTTGGATCCTCTTCTCACAGCTGTAAGACTCAAAATTAGACCCATTGCTCTTGTTAAGGTTTCACAAGAGATGAAAAGACCTCAAACATAACCTGCCTGTTTCTCTTTGGCTGGCATCTGCCTGCCCCCGACGGCTCACGTTCACGTCATTTCCTACATTGTACGGTGGATGTCTTCAAGTTCAGTGGGAAGGAAGGCAGGAGGAGGCATGGGCGTCTCCAGCAATAAGCACGTTCCCGAGGTTTTGCACATTGACAAAATATAATAACCGAGACATCATAACTCAGGAGCTTACGGAAAATGAGCCAGGATGGGCAATTTTCAGCGGTCATGCAGAAGACACATAGACAAAATCTGAAGACGCTGAAGAATAAAGAGTAAATCCAGGTTTTCTGTTCAGTTTCTGATTTTTTACATTTTCTCATTCATGAGGATGTTTTGTTTTACGTTACCATGTTTGTGAGGATTTAGCATTAACTTCTACTACAAAGACAGTCTTTTTAGCAATATATCCAAATGTGCTTTAAGTTCATGTCACAGCTGTTATTTGATGTATTCACAAAGACGTTGACTCTCCAAACAGACTTTGGTAGTAACTGCTTTTCTGTTTTCACTGGATACAGGTGAGCCAGTGTATTTTTTATCTAGCTGGCGCTGCGTTGATTCTTGTAAGCCAGTGGCCATTGCAAAATCAAACTTTGTAGGTTGAAAGGAGATTTACAATGTAAAGATGTACATGTAATATAAAGAAGATAATCTCTAAGGTTATTTTCAAAACGAGACATCCGTGGTGGGAAATGATTACTTCGGCAGGGAAATTACTTAAAATAACACTTGGATTTGCACATTGAAGAACATTAATGGGATAATTCATAAATGTGCTCATTTCCTCCTTGCTGGTTATTAACCAGGAATATAGTATGGCATATGGCTTATCATTGTGGTAGTTGGCGAGAACAGAAGTGAATGCTGAGATGAATGCTTGTTTTCTCATCCAATTCCCAGCCCTTCCACCTTGCCAAGAACTGGGTCCTTCTGGTATGTGGTTAGGCTGTGAGACCGAGGGTCCAGATAGGAGTAGGGGAGGGAAATACCCATGGGGTAGCCCTATCCCTCAGCAGAGACATCACCTTGACACAACCTTCAACCCTGGCCGAGCAGAGTCGCCGTGGGGCAGGCTGGCTTCTGGATTGACACATGGTGTACAGGAGGTGGAATAGCAGTACTTTCTTCTATTCTTCCTGCTGAGTCGACTAAAAACACTGGATATTATCTATAAAATGAACCTGAGGAGACTTTGAAAGGTGAGGAGAAGGCAGACTGGCTAGGACCTGGGACCTCGGGACGTCATGGCGCCAGGGTGTTATCAGCACAGGCTCACAGAGGGAGCTGGACCCCAGCTCCCACCCAGTGGTGATGAGGGGTTCTTCCCACCTTGGGGTGTCAACAGAGACTGCGTGGGGAGACCAGACTTCCACCTCCACCTGGAAGGAAGAGAGTGGCATCCCCCTTCCGCTGACACTGGGTTTTACGCTTGCTGCCTGTGGCAGCCTTGGGTTACGTTGGAGCTACTGAACTGGATGCCCCTCTATTCTGTTCTAAAGCACAGCTGACCTCCCTGGATTCCTTCAGATGACTTGTGATCTTCTGATGAGGAGTTATGAGCTCCTCTACTAGACTGTGGTTTCCAGAGTGAATCTCTTTGAATTAGAGTCTAAATAGCCCTTTGTATTTAGTATGATGTCTGGGCCCACAGATGCTTGAAAAATATTAGTTGACTTCTTTATGGAACTGTTGAAAGTGTAAGTGTTGCTTAAGCATTAGGAGATCTGACTTTACACTAACCAACCAAGCCTCATGTCCTGTAGAGACAGACCTAGACAGAGAGGCTGAATTTCCCTGTTACCACCATTGAAATTGGCTGCAGTGATGACAAGGCGGCCATAGAGAAGCTCTCACAGGCCCGGAAACTCCATTACCGGGGGGTGGGGGGTAACTGTTGACAAAAATTCAATTAATTAACAAGTTAAGAAGAAAAAAGGGAATGTTATTCTGGCCAAACTGAGGATTATAACTCTGGAAGCAGATTCTCATAAAGCTTTGAGAACTGCTCCGCCTGTTAGCAGTCGAAGGCACAGTCATATACATTTTTGAGACAAAGGATCACACATCAAAATGACACGCTATGGGCTTCCCTGGTGGTGCAGTGGTTGAGAGTCCGCCTGCCGATGCAGGGGACACGGGTTCGTGCCCCGGTCCGGGAAGATCCCACATGCTGCCGAGCAGCTGGGCCCGTGAGCCATGGCCGCTGAGCCTGCGCGTCCGGAGCCTGTGCTCCACAACGGGAGAAGCCACAACAGTGAAGAGGCCCGCGTACCGCAAAAAAAAAAAAAAAAAAAAAAAAGTTAAAATTAAACAAAATGACATGTGGCTATTTTACGTAAAGTTCACCAAGGATCCATAGTCCAAGTAAACACATGCAAAGTGAACAGCAAGTCACCATGACCCCCTACAGAACTGGGAAAGAATGCTATTCTTCTAAGAAGTTACACTGCTAGCATCAGAAGAAAGACAAAAATTGATCTGTACGGTTGAGCAGGGCTTCCCATCTTTGAGGAGCTCTGGTTAAGGTGTAATGCAGGTGCACACGGCACAAACAAACAAAGAGAGAGAATTTTATGTTTAATTTTTTTCTTGTCCTGCCTTAAAATATAAATTTTATTTCATCAGGACTCACAGAGTCTGGAGAATGCCTCTCGGTGATCAAGCTAGCACGACGGTGGTGGATAAATCGGAATGACCGTTTACTAATTAACCATGAAAGTGAAAGTGCTAAGGGGATTGGTGTCTTCCCCTCTGGAAAAGCACGTGGAGCATCTATGTGAAACAGATGTTTGCTTGGTGCTTGGGGAATCTGAGCAATTGTCGGCCCCGCTGGTTAGTGACCTCCAAGCAATGAGAGCTTGAAAACTCCAATTTTGCTGCAGAGAATTACCTCCTTTAGGAACCAGAATCCACCACTGAGACTGTACTTTTCTCTGGACAGTTTTGGAGACATTCAAATTCTTACTTTTCTATTAAAAGGTTATGGAATTTGGAGTCAGACCTTGATTTAAATTTCAGCTCTGTGCTCTTGGGCAAATTACGTGGCTTTCTCACACTTCCATTTTCTCACCTGTGCAGTAGAGGTCTTCCCAAATTGTTGTGGAAATTTAATGAAAAAGAATACAGGAAAATTCTAGCATGGCAACTCGTACCTAGATTATCCTAACTTTTCATCCTCTAAGACAGCACTATTCTTCAAACAGGGTACAGTGTAAGTTTTCTTCAATTATAAGCAACATCTTCTAGTTGACTTCCAGTGGTACAAATGATCACTTGGGACAGGTAATTCCTTCTACACATGACTGGGCTTATTTGTTACAAGCCCTTCCCTCTAATTTTATTAGGGAAAGTAGCTTTGAACCTCAAGTTCACATTTGAGACCATGTAACCTGTCTCACAGATATACGTATTTGAAATAAATAACTAATGATAATATGAACAAGTTTAACATAGACCTGCCTTTATTTCAGTTAATGTGTAAAAACAATAATAGGTAGAAAGCCCTATTTGGAAGATTCTAAGCAGAAGAGCCCTTACTTCTCATGGCACGCTCATATCACTTTTATTAAGATGCTGGGCTTTGTGAGAGGTCAACGAATTCCTGGCCTCGTGTATTTATGTCCGTGGCTAGAGTATTCTTTGCCTCCCATCCAGCTTCTTATTGCAAAGGCCTGGAGTTAAGATAGATGACTTCGTAAGGCGTAAGTAACCACCCTTAGGAGAAAAACAGGTAGCTGATAAATTAAGTGAATATGGGAGGTGAACGACCACCATCTATTAACCAACTTGTATCCAAAAGTAAAGGCAAGTAGAAAAGCTTTTCAGTATTTACAATGACAGGTGTCAAGTTTACCGACCTCAGCCGGTGATAAGCTGGAAAGAGCACAGACTTTGGACTCGTACCTGCCTTAGGACCTCGGCTTCGACATTTACAAGCTATGCTACCCGGGGCAAATTACTTATTCTCACGGAGACTCCATTTCCTTGTGAAAATTTTTAAAAATGGCTAAGATTTGTTGATGTTTATTACACACTAAGAGCTGTGCTTTGTAATTTACAGATGATATCACATTCAGTTCCCACAAAGTCCAAATAAACTTGTGATTCGTGTAACCCATTTTTCAAATGAGGAGACAAAGAGCTAGAAAGATTAGGCAACTTACCTAAGGTCTTATAAATTGTAAATTTTAGAATCTGTAAGGGAATCTGTAAGCCAGGTCTGTCTGGCTCTGAAAACTGCTTTTAAAACTGCACTATACTGGTTCATTTGTAAAACTGGTAAAAATAAGACCAACCTTGAAGGGGTTTAAAATAATGAGATGATACTTGTAAAGTTTCCAGAGTAGAGTCTAGCCCAAGAGTATATGCTCAGTAAAGGTAATTATTATTATATTATCCAGAAACATCGTAAGAAAAGTGGCACATAATATTTAAGAAAATGATGATTGCTGTTTAATAAGCCCAATACATGCCAAGTTTTCAGTGAAGTGAATATATGCACCATCGCAATTACTGTTCATAAAACTCTATTATTTAGATTTAATATTTTAAAAAATTATCTTCCTTTTTTTTTTTTTTTTTGCGGTACGCGGGCCTCTCACTGTTGTGGCCTCTCCCGTTGCGGAGCACAGGCTCCGGACGCGCAGGCTCAGTGGCCATGGCTCACGGGCCCAGCCGCTCCGCGGCATGTGGGATCTTCCCGGACCGGGGCACGAACCCGTGTCCCCTTCATCGGCAGGCGGACTCTCAACCACTGTGCCACCAGGGAAGCCCCCTATCTTCCTTTTATAAATGAAAAATTTTTGGCTCAGGGAGATCAAGTGTTTTGTATAAAATCACATCACATAGTAGCGAGAACCAGAACCAGGGATGCTGATTCCAAAGTTAGTTTTTGTTGTTGTTGTTTGTTTTTAGTTTTAATCCGTTTGTTACGTGGCCTTCCTAAAGAAAAGAAGCTTCTGGATTTTGGAGGAGGTATGTACGAATTTGTGTTAGAGGGCTCATTTTAGGTGGACAGTCTTCGTAACAGCAGACAAAGAACAAAAAACAGAATTTCAGAGATCAGAAAGCTGAGCAGGAAAGGAAATATTTTAAACCAGAAAGTGGTGAATTAATTCATCTGGGGGAAAAAATAACCCCAAACATCTATTCGATGAACAATAAAAGCTTGGAAAGCAGCATAGTGAATCTCGTTAGAAAGATTGATTTTGGCTTCCTCCTGTTCTGTTCATCACACCTGAATAATCACTACACTCTAATCTATAAAGGGTAAAATTCCTAAATCAGAAGAACTGAGATCTCCCCTTTGTAAACCCTGAATTAATTCTGTAAGACATTTCAGTGCCATGCAAAGTTATTGATGGCATAGCTAATTCTCTTTGGTCTTTCCACCAACCATAGCATTTTCATTCCTTCTGGAGATAAATGCCATTATAAAACATTCAAAATCCTATAATGTTTCACTTGGAGTTTTACTTGAGGGCTATTGCCTCACAACTAACCTTATGTAACACTCTGATGTGTCCTTACATCTTTCCTCATCCTTGCACACCTCAGCCTGTCCTTCTTGGAGTGGTTCCTGAAATGCCCCCATCTGCCCCTGCTTCTGTCCGGTCACTGGAAGTTTCCTCTGCTACCTGCTCTCTGTGGCAACGCCCACGACATAATTGTAACAATGTCCAAGGTCAGCTTTCCCTGCCGTAAGGGCAACCCGCAGTGCTGCTTTGCTCTCTGCTCTGTCCTCTGGATAGCTTTATTTAGGCTGCAACCCATGAAATTGCCAACAACTGGGCCTAACCCACGAAAATGACAATTTCTCATGGTGTAACCAAATTCCTGTTTATAATAGATGCTTTATGCATATTTTATGGATGTTGAAATATCTGTAGTAAGTCTTTTAAAATTAAAGCCCCCCTGATTCCAGTCCTACTTCCTATTTCATATAGGATGGCAGGGGTTGGGATGGGTCACACTTCAGAGGACAATACTCCTCCTTGTAAAGCACCTTCCAGAGTCATTTCCAGTTCCTGTAACTAAACAACTGAGGGTAAGGGATCTGGGAAGTCCCAGGGCTATTAGTCAGCTTGAGCTGATCCTGAAGCCAGTGCAGGCGCCTCATTAAACACAAAACCATTAAGTGACTGTAGGTTAAACTTTCAAGGGCTGTGTACTAACTGGAATAGTAAATAAAGGATCGCACGTCTTTCTTTTCTTCAGTATGTTGGAAAGAAAAAGAAATTGCTAATTATTGACTCTTCCCCCCCCCACCAAATTTCACTGATCAGTAGAAACTTGAGCAGTACCCACGTTGACTCATTTGCTGTAGCCAGTCTCTACAAAACACACTCCACAATAAGGCTTCAAGCAAAGAAAAACAAAATCCCCAATTAGAAATTATTGAAGGTCACAACCAGGTTACAGGTACATGAGACACAGAAACCTAAATCAAGGGGGGTCTGGGACTTCAATGAATCCTGGGTATTGCAAAGCTAGGGCTGCCAGATGATTTCTGGGGAAAAAAAGGAAGAAACTTAATCTCCAAAGTATCTGGATATTCAGAAAACAAACTTGTCAAAGTCAAGTAAATTAAAACCAGAAAGTTTTACGTACTTATAAAAAGATATTATCAAATGAGGCAAGAGTTCTAGAGAAATAAACTGTCCATCAACTACACCATGTGCTGTAAAGTAGACACCTTACAAAGAAAGAACTACTTCATCATACTTCCATGGCGCAGCGGCCCCAATCTTCCACATCTTGACATTTCTCGGGTGAGTTGAGAGCATCGTTATTTAACTTTAATTTTTATTTTTTTAACCTGTACAATGGAATATTATTTAATAATAAAAAAAGAGTGAAATACAGAGATACATGCTGCAAGAGGGATAAATCTTAGCAAGGTTATGCTTACTAAAGGAAAGAAGCCAGAAATAAAATGTCACATAGTGTATGAGTCTACTTATCTGAAATGTCCAGAATGGGTAAATTCATTGAGAAAGAAAGTAAATTTAGTGGTTGTTAAGGAAATTAGCTGAGGTTAGAGAGAAAATGCTAACGGATATGGAGTTTCATCTTAAGAGTGATGAAAATGTCCCAGAATTAGGTAGTGGTGATGTTTTTAAACCTTTGTGAATATACTAAAAACCATTGAATTTTACACTTAAAAATATATACATATATTCTTTTTCAGATTCTTTCCCCTTATAGGTTTTTACAAAACATTGTGTATAGTTCCCTGTGCTATACAGTAGGTTCTTGTTGGTTACCTATTTTATATATAGTAATGTGTATATTTTAATCTTGTTATTTGACTTTTAAATACAAATGATTATGTTGGTAATTATGAGTATTATAGTTCCATCCAGGAAAAAAAAAATCAATACATATTGTCCTTTCTCTTTTATGTAAAATGCCCCCAATAGTAACATGAAACTTGAGTGCTGTATTTATTTGTTCCTCTGTTTGTTGTCATCCGGCATTTTCCCCCCTTCTCAACCAACACAAATTCCCTCTGGGGAATCACCATCCCGCAGCCTGTGCAGTCAGGGGTGGCAGTGGGTCCAGGTGCCCTTCTCCCACTCCTGGAGCCGAAATGTCCGTGTCCCTTCTCTCCCCACCGTGAACAGCTAGAGAGAAGCAGTCGGTTGGCCACCTGGACCATTTCCCAAGACTTTAACTGTTTGAAAGAGTGGGTTCAGGAATGAAAGAAAGTTGTGCTGGTCTCACCACCTTGGGTGTCTTTTAGGTGCTTTTGCTGTGAGATGCTGGCTGTGGCTCCTGCATCCTAGTTTCCCTGGGTGGATGCCTGTTCTTCAGCCTCTCATATATTTTGTGAAGCTCCAACATGCTTATAATAAATGGCCTTTGTTTAAGTTAATCGGAGTCAGTTGCTGTTACTTATAACCAAGGAGCCCTAACTGAAACACAGCTTTATGCTACTCGCACAAGGTAGGAGGATGATTTCATAAAGCAAATGTTATCATTGAAGGAATAACTGTGTGTCCTTGGGTAGGTCTCATAATGTTTCTAAACTTCATTTTAGAAATTATGCTAAAATGGCCATAAGAGTACTTCCTTTGTCTAGAGCTGTTATAAAAGCTAAATGGATACATGTGTACCAGAGTATTGTAGGCTCTACCTTTCTGTCAATAGCTCGGCATCATCATACCATGGGAGAGCCGACCATCTCTTAAGCTTTCCCCTACAGCACGGGGCTCTGGAAAGCTGCTGACGGCAATCTGTTATTCACTTATTCAATCCACAGACGTTCATTGAGAGTCTCTTGTGTGCTGGTAACTGTTCTAGGCAATTAACTGTGAGACAAAGAGAAGAGACAGGTTTGTCATCAAGAGGTCAAATCCAAAGAGAGGAGACAGAAACATAAGCAGAAGACTGCAGTTCCCTGTGACTTGCACGAGCTGAAGGTACCCAGTGTGAACGCTGGCTGCGTCTGGAAAGAAGCAACCATTTATTTGGCTTACGGGAGTCAAGCAGCCCCTGTACTTGCCCTTGGAAGAAGACTAGATTTTCACCAGACGGACAGAGGAATGGTGTCCTAGGCAGAGAGCACTGCATGGCACGCTGCTGTCCGGGCTGCATGGCGATTGACACGGCAGAGGTGTGACATGCATGTCCATGGGCAGGACATGCGGGTGCCAGGGCTCTTTGACACTCCAGATGGTACGTGGACCCAGGCCTCTGTGGATGAGGGGGCAAGGCATCCTGAATAAACACAAGAGGGGTGAGTCCTCCCACGGCTCTGCCCCACTCCGCCCCCACTCCTTGCTGCTCTGTCACTGTGGAAGTACTCAGGCACCATGAACACCTCCAAGGGGAATGTGGGTGTCCCATCCAACATCTACGTCCAGTGACCCACCTACCGCAAAGGGATTAGGCTCGCTCATGGAAGCTGCTCATATCGCTTGTCTCGAAGGAAGAGACAGTTGTACTCACCATTTTGCTCTCAGCAAGGATTGTTTTCATGCTGAGAATTCAATAAAACCAAATTCCACTGTAATAGCCTAAGGAAATCAACAAACAAGCCTGAGATGAGAAGCGGTTGGGAAACACAAGGCAGGGGAGGCAGGGCATCTATGGAGATGGAAAAGAGGAAGCATGACAGCAGAGAGATAATGGCTCCCTTGTCTTCATGTTTCCATTTGCTTTCCTTTCCATTCTTATTTATTTTCTTTGGTTATTTCTCTTTCCCAGTTCCTCCCCCGCTCCCCCCCCAGGGGCCAAGTTATTAGGAAAACAAGAGTCCCAGGCACAAAGATGCCGCTTCCTTCTCCTGGGTTACGAATTGTGAGGGAGGATGCTGCACGTCTCCAGGAGGACCTGCCTCTCCTGGAAGGAGCTGGCTCTTACCTAAGTCACAGTCTAGACCAGAGGTTCCCAAACTTGTTAGATTTATGGATCCCTCAGTGTCTCAGTAACTTTTTCATGGAATTTCTAGGCTCAAAAATAGGTCTAAAAAAATTAAACATACACTTACCTTATGACCCAGCAATCATACTCCTAGGTATTTACCCCAAAGAGTCAAAAACTTATGAGACAACTTGCACACAGACGTTTATAGCAGCTTTATTCATAATGGCTCAGACTTGGAAGCAACCAAAATGTCCTTCAGTCAGTGAATGGATAAACTGTGGTCCATCCAGACAATGAGTATTCTTCAGCAATAAAAAGAAATGAGCCATCAAGCCATGAAAAGATGTAGAGGAACCTTAAGTGCATATGACAAAATGAAAGAAGCCAGTCTGAAGAGGCTCCATACTGCAGGATTCCAACTCTATGACATCCTGGAAAAGGTAAACTATGGAGACAGTAAAAAGGTCAGAGGTTGCCAGGGGTGGGCGTTTGTGGGGGAAGAGGGATGAACAGGTGGAGCACAGAGGATTTTTAAGGCATTGAAACTATTCTGTATGATATTATAATGATGGATACGTGTTATTATATTCGTTCAAACCCATAGAATGTGTAACACCAAGAGTGCACTGTAAGGTAAACTACGGACGTTGTGTGGTTATGATGCACCGCGGCAGGTTCATCCTCAGTGAAAAATGAACCCTTCTGGTGAATGATGTTGATAATGGGGGAGATTGTGTGTATGGAGGGACAGGGGCTATATGGGAAATCTCTGTGTCTTCCTCTCAATTTTGTTGTAAATCTAAAACTGCTCTGAAAAAGAAAAGGTCTGAAAAAAAATCTAACGCTTCTGTTTTTTCCATAAAGTTCAAATAAATTAATTTTTACAACTTACCAATTTATCAGCCACTGGAAAAAAAAACAAGTTGAAAAATAATATATTTCATTCTGAAATAACAGCAATTACTTACAAATGGAATATGTATGTCTATTGGGCACTGCTACCGCACAATTTCTCAAATGTTGGAATCAGATTAGACACCATCACCCTCATTTTTTATTCCATATTGATTTAGTATGGTGCTTGCTGTTTATCAGAGCAACTTTCAAAAACCCACTTTGGCAAAGATATAATGTCACCAGACGTGATATCCTTTTAAGTTTTGCTCACTCTTTGTTTTAATATGGGGGTCAGCAAATTACAGCTTATGGACCATATCCCAGTCACCACTGTTTTTATATAGTCTATGAGCTAAGAATGGTTTTTATATTATTAAATGGTTGAAAAAAAAGAAGAATATTATGTGACACATGAAAATTATATGAACTTCTAATTTCAGCATCCTTGCATAATTTTTTTTTTTTTTTTTCGGTACGCGGGCCTCTCACTGCTGTGGCCTCTCCCGTTGCGGAGCACAGGCTCAGCGGCCATGGGTCACGGGCCCAGCCACTCCGCGGCATGTGGGATCCTCCCGGACCGGGGCACGAACCCGTGTCCCCTGCATCGGCAGGCGGACTCTCAACCACTGCGCCACCAGGGAAACCCCTTGCATAACGTTTTATTGCAACATAACCATGGTCATTCATCTATGTTTGTCTATGGTTGCTTTTGGGTGCCAAGAGCAGAGTCTGGATATGTGGACCTCTCATTAGCTCATGCTAAGCATACTACACATCACAGTGAACTCAGTTATAACCTCAGCATTTCAACCATGCCATGACATCTTATTTATTTTTTTTATTACCCAATGCATACACTTCATCTCAAAAAAAACAATGAAGGCAGAAGTGGACTTTGAATGTCACACTTTCAAGCCACAGTAGAATGCCAATTACTTTATTGATTTAGATGGTGAAGAATTCTATTTATTATAGAATGGCACTATAGATGAGCTAAGAAATATACTGTGTGGCATTGTTATCAGACGAAGCAATCATCACCATGTTCCTAACTCACAGGAAAGCAAAGGTCTAAAAAATTAGAAAATTTAAAACTATACCTCATCACAGCAGAATTTCTTTGCAAAGATTAACACTGTAAGTGAGGGTGCAGGAAAAGTAAGTTTCTGAGTGGCTCATTTATTAGCTAAGCTAGGAAAGCTGTTTACCGATGGTGAGCGAATGGCATCACGTTTTACTGGCAGTCAAAGGAATGTGTCCAGAGGAAAAAACTTCTTTAAGACTATTAGCCTTTTAACAAGAATAGTTGCACGAAGTGTTGAGGAATTTGGTAGTAACATCAATAGTCAAAAAACAAAGCAAATGATTTTAAGTAGCTTTCCTTGCCTCTTGATGAGTTGACAAATGTTACCTATACTACTCAGTTGTTGTTTTCTGAGGAATCAACTCTGAGTTTAGAGTGAGAAAGAATTAGCCTCTGAATAGTCTTTGTGTTGCGACTTCTTTTGTGGAGAACACATTAAAAGAAATTGAGACAACACTAAGTACAACCTGAAGGGGAATCTATTAAGACGTGTTACAACTGAGGTTGGTAAAATATGTATGGAGCAGAAGTCGTAGTTGGAAAAACTTACAAGCTTGTGAAAATGTGAAGTGTTTAAAGCCTATGGTTATTTAGTTTATTATTCTTCAGCAAGTACTATGCAGAAAATATTTGAATATATCATATCATATGTTATTGAACCAGTAGTATCAGTGATAAATTTCATTTGCTTTCATAGGCTTAACCATTGTCAGTTCTGTAAAATGTTGTTAGAAATTAAAGCGGAATATCCTGACTTGTGCTGCCTTATAGTGGTTTGATGGCTCAGCAGTGGTTAAGTTTTATTGTGATTTTATAGCTTAGGGTAAAAATTGAAATCTTTTTGAGTAAGAAGATCTATTCTCGACCACTACTGTGAAACACTGAATGGCTTTGAATATTAGTTTTTGCTGCAGACCTGATGACATTTTAAAATGAATTTAGTCTAAAATTACAAGGCAGAATGGGGCTTATATGCAAACCTTACATTGCTGTAAAGTAATTTTGACAACAACTAATATTTGAGTCACAAATGCCATCAACCTACTTACAACACTTGCAGAGTTGTCAAAAGTTAAAGCAAGAAGTAAGATCTCTAGTCTACACAATTTGGTAGTGGATATAACTTTTAAGCTCAAACTATACAGATCTTTCTGAACTTATGATGGGGTTACTCACTAAATATCGTTAAGCTGAAATGCATTTAATATAACTAACCTACCTAACATCATAGCTTAGCCTAGCCTAACTTACACGTTCTCAGAACACTTATATTAGCCCAAAGTTGGGCATCTAACACAAAGCCTATTTTCTAATAAAATGTTGAATATCTCGTGTAATTTATTGAACATTATACTGAGAGTGAAAAACAGAATGGTTGTCTGGGTACTGAATGTTGTGTGTGTGTGTGTGGGCTGATTACCCTCATGATCTCATGGCTGATGGTGGGCTGATTACCCTCATGATCTCATGGCTGATGGTGGGCTGATTACCCTCATGATCTCATGGCTGATGGTGGGCTGATTACCCTCATGATCTCATGGCTGATGGGAGCTATGCTCACTGCCACCGCCTGGAATCATGAGAGAGGATCTCACCAGCCCAGGAAAGATCAAAGTCAGGACTTCTGAGTATGGTTTCTGCTCAATGCACATACCTTTCTTACAACTGTAAAGGAGAAAAATCGTAAGTCAATCACTGTAAGTTGGGGACTGTCGGCAATTACAGCAGCGTTTTTTGAACCCTGATGAAAGAGCAAAGGAAATTTCCATATTTCAAAATCCATTTAACTGTGCAGTTAAGGAACTTCCACCTAAACTTTAACTGGGAGTGATTCATCTGTAACGTAGTAACATGCTAAAGCTATTGGGAGAAGAATCTAACAGAATTCTAAAAAAATGATTTCAAGTGATATATATCCTCAATTAAAATTACATGTTCATGGATTTATATCAGTACTTAGTAGTTCCCATCTGTGTGAAAAGGCATTTTTTTGTTTTCTTCCAGTCTTTAAAATTATTTTAGTTTATTTTTTATTACGGTATAATTGACATTTAACATTGTATTAGTTTCAGGTGTACAACATAATGATTTGATAAAAGTATATATTGCAAAATACTACCAGAATCAGCCCAGTTAACATCCATCAACACACATAGTTACAAAATTTTTTTCTTCTGATGAGAACTTTTAAGATCTGCTCTCTTAGCAACTTTCAAATATACAATATGGTAATATTAACTATAGTCACCACGCTGTACATTACATCCCCAGGACTTACTTATTTTATAACTGGAAGTTTGTACCTTTTTCCTTTTTTTTTTTTTTTTTTGCGGTACGTGGGCCTCTCACCATTATGGCCTCTCCCGTTGCGGAGCACAGGCTCCGGACGCACAGGCTCAGCGGCCATGGCTCACGGGCCCAGCCGCTCTGCGGCATGTGGGATCTTCCCAGACCGGGGCACGAACCTGCGTCCCCTGCATCGGCAGGCGGACTCTCAACCACTGCGCCACCAGGGAAGCCCGGAAGTTTGTATCTTTTGACCACCTTCGTCCATTTGGTCCACTCCCCATGTCCTGCCTCTGGCCACCACCAATCTCTTCTCTGTATGCATGAGTTCCGGGTTTTTTTCTTTTTATTCCACATATAAATGAGATCATATGGTATTTGTTTTTCTCTGTCTGACTTATTTCACTTAACATAATGTGCTCAAAGCCCATGCATGTTGTTGCTAATGGCAGGATTTACTTCTTTTTTATGGCTGAATAATATTTCATATATATGCGTGTGTGTATATATATATGTGCTACGTTTCTTTTCCTTTGTCTATTCGTCCATCGATGAGCACTCAGGTTGTTTCCATGTCTTGGCTATTGCAAATAATGCTTCAATAAACATGAGGTGCAGATATCTTTTTGAGTTGGTGTTTTCATTTCCCTTGGATAAATACCCAGAAGTGGAATTTCTGGGTACTATGGTAGTTATTTTTAAAAGTTTTTTGAGGAAACTCCATACTATTTTCCATAGTGGCTGCACCAATTTACATCCCCACCAACACACAAGGATTTCCTTTTCTCTACGCCTTCCCAGCCTCCCAACACATGTTATTTTTCTGTGAAAAGACATTTTCAAAGATCAGATTAATGAAATGTCACTACAGATCAACACTAACATTTATAATAAAGTTTTATGATAGGGAATACTAACTTTGATTCCTAATTAAGTGAACTGCTATGCTTCTTCAAAAAAGGATTATTATATTTTAAATTTCATCAATGAAAAATTTGTAGGAAGTTTTTTACTTCTTATTATATAATACCCACAAAATACCTTTGGTTTTGCTTTTTGGCTTGAAAAATCTACTATTTCCTATCTGGCCCTTTACAGGAGTTTGCCAACTCTCGTTTTAATGCATGAAGAGTATGAGAGAATGAGCCATAAGTTTTTGGTTTATTTTTCTCACAGTGGAAAACTACATTATGAGGTTAATCACTTGACCATGAGTTAGTCATTGCTAGGACACTCACAAACATTCATATCAGAGCTGGCCAGCCAGGTTAGGAAAAAGTGTGTTCTGAATCGGAAGTCAGGCAGAGGGTGGGCAAACAGGAAGTTAGCAGGAGGACAGGACAGTAACTGGACAACAGAGGTCAGAGATCCAACTAGCAGGGACCAGGCTACAGTGAACCAGAGACCCTAGCACAGAAATGGGGTTTGGAGTTGGGCCAACAGTTTGCTTCATGACAGGAGCTAAACAGGGTTTGTGGTTGGAAGTTAGCTAGGATCACTAGCTTCATGGGGAGAAAACAGGTGGAAATTAAGAGGTGGTAGAAGCGAGAAGAAGCTGTGAGTAGATGCCCTGATACTGGAGGAGAAGGAGATGGACAACATGTATGTATCCAGTATGGACAAGCCAAACTCTTGCCCTGGCTTACAGAGAGGTGGCCTAACAAGAGATCTGAGTCTAGTTATACATGTAATTTAGTGCAAAAACAAGAAAGTCTGTCTCTGTCTCTTCCTCTTTCTATATATCTTTTTTGGGTGGGAGGTCCTAATTTTTGTAGGATAAGTAGAAAATTTGGACCAAGTTTTTGAAAACTAGTGTCTTTCTATCATATCTTATTCTATGTCATTCACTTCATAATCTAGCAAGTACGTTTTGACCATATTTGCTGAGCTCAGCTCACTCTTGTTATCCTGGGTCAGTCTTTGGAAGCCACAGTCTGTCATGGAGACCATATCCTGGGTTGAGAGAAAGAGCTATGCTATGGTCTAAATGTTTATGTTCCCCCCAAATTCATGTTGAAACCTTACCCTCAAGGTGATAGTATTAGGAGGTGGGGTCTTTGGGAGGAGGTTAGGTCATGAGGGTGGAGCCCTCAGAATGGGATTAGTTCCCATATAAAAATGGCTTGGGAAAGCTCCCTTGCCCCTTCCACCATGTGAGGACACAGGGAGAATCACCATCTACGAACCAGAAAGCTCTCACCAGACACGGGATCTGCCAGCACAATGATCCTGGCTTCCCAGCCTCCAGAACAGCTGAAGATTAGGTTGTTAGAGGGTGTGTTACCCAGGCACACGCTCTGTTATCCTGAGACTCAGACCATAGCTGCCCAGGATTCTTGACTTACCAAACTCTCTTATTATAGGAAAAGGCAATAAAAACAACAGCAGCAACAACCCACCCACAAGCATCATTCATCTCTCACATCAAAAGAGCTAAGAGGGAACCATGGGAATTTCCTGGCTGTCCAGTGGTTAGGGCTCCACGCTTTCACTGCCAAGGGCGTGAGTTTGATCCCTAAGATCCCACAAGCCACAGGGTGCAACCAAAAGAACAAAAGAAAAAACAAAAAAGAAGAAGGAATCATTTGTAGCTCCTGGTTTTCTTGAGGAGAAAATAGAAGTACATACACTTCTTCAAATAAATTCAGTGAATTTATCTTTTTAGAGACACCCAAGGTTTCCAACCAATTGTCTCATAGTCTTCCCCAGTGAATCACTTTTCTAATGTCTAGTTATCATTTAGGAATGGGCCAACCTCTCTGAGGGGAACTTGGCAACACGTAAGCAAAACATTAAAACGTGGATGTCAGGGAATGCCCTTCTAGTCGCTAGGTGGGATGCTGCCTGACGCATGAATAACCTATTAAAGCTCCCTCTCCCAAAAGGAGTGTGTGTCATTTCACAGATTAGTTTTTAGTTGTAAACGGGAAGAGGTACCTTTACAATTGGAAGAATAACCTGGCAGACAACACCTTAACCAAACAATCAAAAATTGAGCGTCAACCATACAGGAAAAAGTTGACATCACGTGATTCCTGATGTGTGTCTTGAAGGACACAACATCACCTATTAAATATTGGTGCCATAAAAGGTTTAACCTGAAGCAAATTATAAACAATCAAACAAACCTAAATTGAGGGGACTTTTGAAAAACGATTGATATGAAATAGATCAATTTCATGAAAAAAATCGGGGGTAACTGCTCTAGGTTAAAGGAGTGACAGGTGCAATGAGGGATCTTTGTTTTGTGGATAGAAAAAACATAAAGGATATTTTTGGAACGACTGAGGAAGTTTGCACATGGTGGGCAAGTTAGATAATAGTGTAGTATCAGCGTTAAATTTCCTGAGCTTCATCATTTATTGTTGTTATGGAGGATATCTTTGTTCTTGAGGAAAAAATACTAAAGTATATTAGGTGTGAAATGTTGAGAGCGAGAGGGGGAGAGACAGAGAGAGAGAGAGAGAGAAAGAGAGAGAAAGAGAGAGAAGTAACAGATGAGAGAGAAGTACAGGTAAATGGAGAGAAATGTTAACAGTCAGTGAGTCTAGATGAATGGTGTAAGGATTCTTGTGCTGTTCTTACAACTTTTCTGTAGGTTGGTCATTTTTCTAAATAAAGCATTGAAAATGAGAGATATTTCAGTAATTCTACTTCTATGAATTTATCCTAAGGAAATAATTGTAAAGTTGTATAAAGATATATGTGTGAGTACATTTATCATAGCCTTATTTATAAAAGTGGAACACTTTTAAATAATTAAAATTTTTATCAGTAGAGGATTGGTTAAGTAAATTATGGTACTATTTTTCTAAATATATGGAAGAGAATAGTATGCATTCATTTAAATTATTTTAAAGGGCACTGTTTCTTGACATGGAAAAATAGTAATAACATATTGCTAAGTAAAGAAGGCAACTGGCTAAAACATGGTCATATCTCTCTCTCTAAAAAAAAAAAAATATATATATATATACACATATATATATAGTCACACATTCACAAGCATTTAAATATTAAATATTTAATATTTAAAATATTAAAAGAACACAGATTCCCTGGTGGTGCAGTGGTTGAGAGTCCGCCTGCCGATGCAGGGGACGCGGTTTCGTGCCCCGGTCCGGGAAGATACCACATGCCGCAGAGCGGCTGGGCCCGTGAGCCATGGCCGCTGAGCCTGCGCGTCCGGAGCCTGTGCTCCGCAACGGGAGAGGCCACGACATGGAGAGGCCCGCGTACAGTAAAAAAAACAAAAAAAACAAAACCTTACCCTTTTAACCATTTTTCAGTGTACAGTATAGTGGCATTAAGTACATCTCCATTGTTGGGCAACCGTCACCACCATCCATCTCCAGGACTTATCTTCCCCAGTTGAAATTCGATATCCATTAAACGCCAATTTCCCATTCTTCCCTCCTCCTGGAAACTACCGTTCTATTTTATGTCTATGAATTTGACTATTCTAGGAATGAATCTACAACTTTGTGTAGTGACTAAATTTTATACATTTCCATTGGAGAGTCTACAGCTCTGCCACCAATTGTAGGAAAGTTCACCTTTAATGTGTTGATTATTGATAACATATAACAAGTCCTAACAGATGGTCTCTTCTTGAGTTGATGGTTTATGGCATTTAAAAAGGAAAGTTATTTTCCATTATTGGGTATAGAATTTAAGATATATCAATAAGATATACCTTATTCATTATGTAATGGATTTTCTATACACATTATCATTATTGCTTTAGTGTATTTGATTTGCTATGGACTGAAAAAGGTAAATTTAAAGGACTCCACACCGAGGGGAGGACTTCCATTCCCAGTCCAGCTGTCTGGGGAACCCAGTCATCGGGAGCCCCTACCCTTTTGTGAGTTTTCCCTTGTGGACCTTTCCCAGGTGCTCACAGCGAATATCAGGGAAAAACTCCCTCGTGCTTACAGCAAGAGCAGGGAAAAGGAGTGGTTTAAAATACACCAGAGCATTCTGTTCTTAGCAATGTCTGCCCTCAGGAGAAATTATTTTTTTATTTTAATTATTTTTTGCGGTACGCGGGCCTCTCACTGCTGTGGCCTCTCCCATTGCGGAGCACAGGCTCCGGGCGCGCAGGCTCAGCAGCCATGGCTCACGGACCCAGCCGCTCTGCGGCATATGGGATCTTCCCGGACTGGGTCACGAACCCGCGTCCCCTGCATCGGCAGGCGGACTCTCAACCACTGCGCCACCAGGGAAGCCCGGGAGAAATTATTTGACCAGAACCTGCTGGGCTTATATCAGAGCCTAACTGATCCAGAGGAAGGGAAATACCCCACTGTAGTCCCTCCATGATTCCTACCAGCTGACATTCTGGAGACGGTATAAGATCGAGGGTCCTCAGGGGTGGGGAGGAAGGTGGGATGAATAGGTGGAGCACAGAGGATTTTTAGGGCAGTGAAAATACTCTGTATGACACGACAGTGATGGATACATGTTGTCGGGCTGCAGGTCTACAGGGCACCTACAAGGCCTGCGCTTGCCCAGCTTCAAGACCGAAGAAAGAGCCCGGAGTCAGCATCCGTGACAGCGATGGTTTCCCGGGTGGGGGAACGTAAGTTCCTGGAGTGGCACCCACCGTGGGCAGCGGATGGTAGGCAGGACAAGGTGGCTGTCTTTGCTCCTGGGGGGCAGGGGCGCGGGGCGGACGGGGACAAGGAGATCACCAGTTACAGGGGAATGGACATCAGGTGGATGCATTAGTCACCAGGGACACCGGCAGGGGTGACCCACTGCTCACCGCCCCTTTGATAAGGACCAACAGCAGCTGGGACCTGGGGCAAGTAGGTAGGAAGGTCAGTCGTGTGGGGAGGTGTAGGTGAAGCAGGTCCTGGCCTGGCAGGGGATGGACAGAGGGCAAGAGAGCAGCCATTCTCAGTGGACTGACCACACACACGTCATGATGCATCTGTCAAAGCGCATAGAACGCACACCCAGTGAACCCTAATGTAAACTGTGGACTTTGGGTGATTATGCTTGCTGGGTTCTCTGTCACTGATGTTGACAGGAGGGATGGCTGTGCACGTGGGGAGGGTGAGGGAACCCTCTCTACTTTCTGCTCCAATTTGCTGTAAACTCCAAATTGCACTAAAAGATAGTCCATTAAAAACGTATTTTTAACTACTAACTACGTGACCTCTTTGCTTCCTTTCTCTGCTTAATTATTTTGTTAATTAGTAACGCTGGTATTTCTTTAACTAACTCCATTTCTTTAACTAACATGTATCAGTTCCCTTCAAAGAACAATGATACAATTAGGGTGTTTACTCTGCCTCCCCAATCTCACTCTGCAGCCACTTACTTTATATTTATTAATATGATTATTCCTAGTTTTGTCTTGTACAATTATATATGGTTTTTTTTGTTTGTTTGTTTTTTTGTGGTATGCGGGCCTCTCACTGTTGTGGCCTCTCCCGCTGCAGAGCACAGGCTCCGGACGCACAGGCTCAGTGGCCATGGCTCACAGGCCCAGCCGCTCCGCGGCATGTGGGATCTTCCCGGACCGGGGCACGAACCCATGTCCCCTGCATCGGCAGGCGGGCTCTCAACCATTGCGCCACCAGGGAAGTCCTATTATATATGTTTATGCTTTAATTACCTTATCGGCTTTAAGCTATATTTGAACCCCTCCTCCCACCAGCTCTTGAGGGTTAAGCATTCAATGAACTTGTTCTCATTTCCCATTTTTTTTCCATTTTCGGCCACACTTCTCCTAACTGGACGCTTTCCATGTTGTTTCAGGGCCTGCAACATACGTATCACAGTCTAGCACCCTAGTCCTGGTATTTGTTTATGTCTTAGCTCTCTACTTAAACACCACAGGGGTTTTTGTTTTCGCTGTTAGTTGCCTAACTCATTTGGCTGAATTTCAGCCTTTATTAATTTCCTCAGGAAGTCTCATGGGAATAATGCTGTCTGGTGTAGTTTTCGTACTTAGGGACAAACTCTGGCTGCTGCGGAGACAGACAGCACACCTGCCTCACCTGAGTGCTTCCTGATGCTTTGGTTTACCTGCGCCACCATGGGGGTCTCCCCCGGCCAGCGTGCTCTTCTCGGCTCCCACCCACGATGCAAAGAACGGATAGAAACTGGTGCCTTGTTCCTTCACCCTCGGAAGGTGCGTTTGTGCTGCTGCTTTTTAACATTCACCTCTTGCTGCTGTGCCCTCTTCTTCTTTTTATTTTGTTTAATTTTATAAATTTATTTATTTATTTTTGTTTTTGGCTGCGTTGGGTCCTCGCTGCAGCACGCGGGCTTTCTCTAGCTGTGGCGAGCGGGGGCTACTCTTTGTTGCGGTGTGTGTGCTTCTCATTGCAGTGGCTTCTCTTGTTGGGGAGCACGGGCTCTAGGCACGTGGGCTCAGTAGTTGTGGCGCACGGGCTCAGTAGTTGTGGCTCACGGGCTCTAGAGCGCAGGCTCAGTAGTTGTGTCGCATGGGCTTTGTTGCTCCGCGGCATGTGGGATCTTCCCGGACCAGGGCTCAAACCCACGTCCCCTGCATTGGCAGGCAGATTCTTAACCACTGCGCCACCAGGGAGTCCCTTTTGCAGTGTATACATAATTTGCAGTCTGTGGGTTGGATCTGTCTCCTAGTTTGACTGGGAAAAAAATGGAGTTTACAAGATGGCTTTGTTCTCCTTATTGCTTTTTTATGATTTCCAGGAGGAGAGGAGAAGGATGCTAACTCGCAAAGCTTTGTTTGCATTGACGCTCAGAAGCTTTTAAGTTCCAAGTATATGGCTCTCTTTTTGTTGCACTTTTGGGATGTTTACTTCTAATTTTCTTGCTTTATGGTCAAAGAACATGGTCGATTCAATGACACTGGTGGGGAATTTCTGTGCTGCTCAGCACCTAAGCAGCTTTTTTTTTGGCCTCACCATGCGGCACGAGGGATCTCCAACGAGGGATCGAAACCGTGCCCCCTTCATTTGGAGCACGGAGCCGTAATCACTGGACCGCCAGGGAGGTCCCTGCCTAATCAGGTTTTATAAATGTTCCGTGTGTACTTGAAAAGAAAATGTATTTTCTGATCGGTGGGTGCAGGGTTCAATATATGCTCCTGAGTTTGTTTATTGTTTTGTTTACATTTTCTCTATCCTTTAATTATTTTTTCTGCTTGTTCTATCATTTGTGAAGAGTGGTAAATTACAATCTCCACCATGACTGTAGATTTGACCATTTTCCTTGTAATTTTCTCATTTTTTTGGTATAGGTTTTGTATCGTGTTTGTTATTTGTATAGGTTTTGAGGCTATGCTGTTTATGTCACAAAAGTACGCAAGTTTTTGATACCTAAAATGGACTGACTCGGCTGGTAGAGTAGAAAGCCAGAGAGGGTGGGACCGGTGTCAGGATGGTCCTAGAGGGCCCACCTCCTGGATTAGTCTTTGCGGGTGTCCTCACTGGGACCCAGCAGGGAGGACTGCCCAGGGGTCAAGAGGTCAAGGTCGTGGTCCGCATCATGAGTCTAACAGACACTTGGAGGCATTTACTGGTCTCGTCTTTCCTCATGTTCTTACTTCCTTTCCAGCAGCTTCATTTCTGCCCAGATTGGTCTGTTTTTCTCCATTTCCTTCGAATATAATTTTTCTGTCCCAATTCTTGCCTTTGTCAGATTGTATGTCTCCTCCGTGTTTCTTTCTGAGAACTTTGAAAGCTCCAAATAAAAGTGCATGTATTTATGTGGAGTGAATAATGCATGAACCCATTCTTTTCAGCGCATGAAATTGCTCTCCATATAATGTCACTCATTAATCTTTATGGTGAAAGCCGTGGGAGAAGGTCGATCGGGTTCAAGGCAATTAGTAGCTGATTAGCACCTGAGAAGCTAAATAAAAGGACACATTTTCCCCCATGGGCTTGAGTTGATAAAACCAGAATTCTTGCTGGAGGCAAGTCATAGTATTCAGGATGGTGACGGAGAAAAATCTTTATGTTAATATGAGCAGAAATCAAGGTAAATATTTATTTGGGAAAAGAGACAGGAACCATTCCGAAGTATTCATTATAAAATGTTCTGTTAAAGAATATCTGTCACCAGAAATCTAAAATCTTTGTAAACAGTTAGTGGTAAAAATGTGTACTAGTGATATTGCAACACCAGTTAAGCCTCCTGTTTTCCCAGTATAGTCAGGATCTTAAAGGAGGCTATTTCTCTTTGGGATCTTTTCAGGTAGACTCACAAAAGCCAACTCTTTCATTGGAAATAGTTTTGTGCAACTGAATGGTGACAGGGCTGAGATAGCTGAGAAGTGGGGACAACCCTCCCCCAGGAGGTAAGAGCATGGGGTGTCATTCACAGTTTTTTCTGGAGCCTTACACACAACTGAACACCAAACATGCCCAATATATCCTCTTGAAAAGGAAGAGGGGCAGAGATTTCCAATGGATGTAAACGGCTTCACCCTGGACTCAACTTTTTCTCTGCTTTCTGTTCTTCCACACTCTGAACCTCTTATTCGTCTCCTGTAACCGAGCAGGACCCTACGAGGCCTTCCCAGAACAGACCCCCACCTGTGTCCTCCACCTGCCTTTTGTCTGTAGAAAAACTTTGGTCAAAGAACACATTTCATCAGAGAAGCGAGAAAACGCAGAAAGAAAGGAAAATAGTCAAGCAAGAGAAAATAATACTTTAGCCACTGAACAAAGTCAAGGACGTTTAGCTCTTCCTCAAGGGCTGAAGATAACACTCTGAGCCATGTCCTTTGAGCTGTTTTGCAGATACCGAAACTCCCAGCAGGTGGAAGAAATTAACCGCAGGCTGCCCACCAGCACGTAGACCGCAGACCGGGTGGCGCCAGAAGGCCAATGATGCTGATTCCCCATTACCTCACCACCAACCAATCAGAAGAACGTCCACGAGCTGACCACGCCCTGCTCCTTGAACACTGTAAGACTCCTCACTACCCCTCCAGGGGGGACACACAGTCTTGAGGGCAGTAGCCCGCTGTGGCCCCCTTCCCCTGGCAAAGCAATAAAGCTATTTCTTCCCACCTCACCCCAAACTCTGTCTCCGAGATTTAGCCCGGCACCGGTGCACAGAGGCTGGATTTCGGCAACACTCCTTCAAATGGGGTGAAAAAAGGAGGGCTACAGGCTAGAACTGTTTTCAGTCTGAAACTGAACCGGGGGCCGGATCACAAATTGCGGTGCACAGACCACCAGCACCCCTCTGTGGGGCGGACCCTGGGAGCGCACGACCTCTGGGTGACCCTAGGGCTGGATCCCAGCTCCAGGCTTCCAGCCCCTCCCTGCCCCGCCCGTCCTGGGGATGCAGCTCTGCCCACTGTCCCCTCAGCCCAGCCCCCAGTGGGCAGGTGATGCCGAGACCACGGAGATGGGGACGGGACTGACCCCCATAAAACCCCTACAGAAATTGCAGGCTCTGGCGGGCAGGCGTGCGTGGAGAGTTCCTGGTCTTACGGCGCCCAAGACAAGCCTCAAGCGTAAGTTCCTTCTGCCACCCGCCACCTCCCATTGCCGCCTCCCCCCACCCCTCCCTGCACCGTCTCTCTCCGCCCCCCACCGACGAGGGTCTCTGTGAACAAGCACTTCTCCATGCTCGATTCCAACCAACGTTACCAGAAGAGCTTTAGATGTTTTTACATTTCTATAAAGGCGATACTTAAAATGTGGGGTGGGAGTGGGGACTTTATGTAAAAAAATAGGCGTTCGCAAACAGGGGGCGAGGGAAGAAGTTACATCCTTCTTACAGAATCTCACAGAACCGGTGGTACCTCCGGGAAGCTGCCCCTCCGGTTAAAACCTCAGAGGTTTAGGAATTTCAACCGGAGTTTGATATGCAGGCCACGAGGAAAATATTTGAATTTCAGCTTCTTCCTTCCCCAAACCTCTTCCCTATTCTCTGCCAGCATCTGGGAGTCATTTCTGAAAGTGGGATATCATTAAATGACCAAACACTTACTACAGATTTTCTTTGTGGAACCTCTCATTCCACCTACAGAGTATTTTATTTATTACAGAGAATTTTATGATGATCTTCTGGAACTGGAATGCTTCTCTCCCTGTCCACCTAATATAAAGTCCAGTGATATCAAAAACCACCTAAGTTTCTTTTAAAAATTTTTTATTTTTAAAATTTATTTTATTTTTTAATTAATTATATTGGAGTATAGTTGATTTACAATGTTGTGTTAGTTTCAGATGTACAGCACAGTGATTCAGTTATACATATACATATGTTCATTCTATTTCAGATTCTTTTCCCATATAGGTTATTACAGAGTATTGAGTAGTGTTCCCTGTGCTATATAGTACGTCCTTGCTGATTTTCTGTTTTATATATAGTAGTGTGTGTATGTTGATCCCACGCTCCCAATTTATCCCTCCCCCTCCAGATTTCCCCTTTGGTAACCATGAGTTTGCAAAACCACCTAAGTTTCTAAGACTCAGAATCATCTTTGCTTTCTTCTTGGTTTCCCTCCAGGGGGTGCCTGGAGGACTGAGATATAAAACCTTGGTTCTTGTTACATAAACAGTTTTCATTCTGCTGCTGCCCTAATGGGACATCTTATTGGAATAGGAAAAATATACTTTGCTCAAATAACACCTAATGTCCTTTTTTTTTTAAAAAAAAGATTATTTATTTATTTGGTTATGCTGGGTCTTAGTTGTGGCAGGAGGGCTCCTTAGTTGTGGCATGTGAACCCTTAGTTGCGGCATGCATGTGGGATCTAGTTGCCTGACCAGGGATTGAACCCAGGCCCCCTGCATTGGGAGCATGGAGTCTTAATCACTGCACCACCAGGGAAGTCCCAACACCTAATGTCCTTTAATGAAACTCCTAGTCACCGTTTGGTCCTTCTGTGTATACTGCACATGGGTGAGTTTAATAAAATGCAACTAAGTAAAACCTGGCTAATGATGATAATGATAAAAAAAAGACTAGATATTCCATCACTGTGTATGTACTTTAAGCCAACTCTTATGTATCATCCTGACAACAACTTTCCCATAGAAACGTCTCACTACTCCTTTCCACATGGGAAGAGGTGAGGCGTAGGGTGACGCCCATGTTCCATAGCTAGTAATCCGTGGAGCCAAGATTTACACTCAGGCACCCCCGACTCCAAATCTGCCTCTTAACTCATCCATCACCAGTCATTTCTTATCCTTAGACCTTCAAGTTTAGGGACCTGGCTAGAAAATCTTAGGAAACAGTTAAGAAAAAAAAAAAAACTTTATTACCATCATCACGTAATAACCAAGTCGATGGTTGTCAGTGATCATTTTTCTCTACTTTATATGCATATTAATCACAAGGGTAGATCTACCAGTCATAACTTGGAAAGAATCTGTTGGGAAGGATGCTCGAATCTCAGTGGTGGGGTTCATGGCAAAGGGAAGATGGAATTAGGTATAAATAGAGCTGAAGGAGCCGATTTGGTTCTAGACACGATTCCAAAGCCAGCAGACCAAACCTGTAGTCAAAGGCGGTGGTGGTTCTGTTTCATCTGGGTTTGTGCCCATATCTAAGAAGGTCTGATCTGGAGGGACTGGAGCAACAGCGTGAGTCTGAAGACATTGCTCAGTGATGATGTGAGGAGTGAGAAAGGGTTCACAGTTGGGGCTGTGAGTTCTGCCAGGCTTTGGGGAGCGCCAGCCCCATGTTTTGAATTTGGGGTACTTGGGATGAGGGGGGTCTCCGGCACACTGTAGGAATTCTGAATACCTACAGTCACTGTTAACGGGTGGAGGGCACTAAGTTCCCGACAGGGCTTCTATTCCAACTCACTGGATGTAAATTAGGTAAATGAGAGGGAAGCTCCTATATCAGGGCTGAGCAAATCAGCAAGGAGAGGAGGCTGTGCAGGTCTGCAGGCACGCGGGCGCTCGGCCTTCCTCCTTCCGGCCCAGGGCTGGCGGATATCAACAAGACTCACGGCAGACTCGCGCCCTGGTGCCACTGGGTCTCCTCACCTGCGCCAGCGTCCGCCCGATGGCCTCGGGACAGGAAGGGCTGAGTCCACACTGACGTCACTGCCGCAGCAGAATGCCAGCCCCCAAGGGAAAGCCCGGAGGTGCACGCTTCGGGGCGACCTTGTGCGACGTCAGGTAAGCTAGCTCACCTGGCGAATCTCGGAGGGCTTCCCTCTGAACTAGAACAAATCTGAACACGGTAAACTGGTCGCACGAAGCTTGGGGAGCCGTCAAAACCCTTTTGGAAACAGTTGATCTGGTGTGTCTTCTGGTACAAAGTCAGAATTTTCTTTTTTTACCCAAGGGTTATTGGTATTCTGCTCGGTTTTTCCCTTTGAATGCGTGGTACTCTCTGAGACTCTGAAGTAACAGTGAGTGTCTGGCTCTCTCATGAATTCTAAACTCACCGTGGGTAACTTCCAGCCGTCTGTACAATCAAAATGTACCCAACTAAAGTCGTTAGAAAATACTAGAAAATGCTATTTTTAGGTAGCACCTGGCGTTCTCTCTCGCTTTTTTTTTTTTTCTTTTTTCATTCTTTTGTTGATAGGCTAGGTGGCTCTTTTCTGGGAGAGATATGTGATTATTAGAAGCTACACTTGAATATAACAGGAAGGCCCACAGAATGTCCTGGCTGCAGGGAAACACCGCAGCCGTGAGCACTTCTGTGATTCTGGACCAAGTTTGGCGGGGGGAGGGGGGTGGAGGATGGTGAACCAGCTAAAAAAATAGCCGAGGTGTGCGAGGTGTGTGGTGTTGGTCAGACGCGGGCATTAATGGAAGCGAGGGCGGGTATGTGATTTACTCACCTTCAACACCCAGTGCTGAGCACAATGCCTAAAGTGTCTCACTGATACTTTCTTTAATGAGTGAGTGAATTCGGGAACATAGGGTCACAGTTCCAGAATGTTCCTTGTGACCTGGATGACCCTTCCAGCTTGTCTGGGATCGGCCAGTTATTTCACAGTCTGGCCCTGGGGTGGCCTTGCCCTGCGTTGACTTGGGTGTTGAAAGAGCTGACCCTCCCTTAGGTGGGAGGTTCCACTGCAAGGCTGCAGGTGCTCTGTTGTCTTTTGAGTCAAGATTGTTCTGGTTATCTGTTATTGTGTAACAAACTACCCCAAACCTACTGACTTAAAAGAGCCATTTGATTATATCTAAGGATTTTTTGGGCCAGGAGTTTGGGCCTGGTCCAGCCTGGGGATTCTTGCGCTACAGGTGGCCCTGATGGGGGTTTCTTTTACATCTCACAGAAGGGCTGGTCCGGAGGGTCCAGAGTAGCTTTCCTCACACGTCTGGTGCCTGGTCTGGGATGACTGGAGGGCAGGGCTCAGCTGCCACTGTGGACTGGACACCTGCCTGTGGCCTCTGCAGTGTGGTGGCCCCTGAGGGAGCAGGAAAGGACCATCAGATTTTAAGCCTGGGCATGGACACTAGCCATTTTATTTCTGCTCTCTTATATCAGTCAAGCAATCCTAGAGCCCACCTAGACTCCAGGGGAGGGGGCATCAATCCCACCTTTCCATGGGAGAAGTGTCCAAGAATTTGTGGCCATTTTATTTGATCACAAATAACCCCAAAATAAAAGTATGTCAAAATTGCCAAAAGGTGGAAACCATCCAGACGCCCGTCCATGAATGAACGGATAAACAAAACGTGGTCTTTCCATACAATGGAATATTAGTCAGCCATAAAAAGAAGGAAATTCTGACGACGCTACAACATGGATGAGCCTTGAAGATGCTGTGCTATAGGTGAACTAAGCCAGTCACAAAAGGACAAATACTGTGTGATTCCTCTGATACAAGGTCCCTAGAATCGTCACATGCATAGAGACAGGAAGTAGAATGGTGGTAGCCAGGGGCTGCTGGAAGGGAGAAACATGGGGAGGGATTATGGAAACGGGGACAGAGTTCCAGTTTGTGAAGAAGAAAAAGTTCTAGATGGTTGGTGGTGATGGCTGAACAAGCGTGTGAATGTAATTAATGCCCCTGAACAGTATGCTTAAACATGGTTAAGATGGTAAATTTTCTGTTTGTATATATTATCACAAAACTACAGTTAAGTAGATTATATTAAAATAAGAAATACATGGCAGGTCTCTGAATTTGAGTGGTCTTTTGTATCTCCATTAGTGTCTGATTTTTCCAAAGGGCTAAGGGTCTCCATCATGTTTCCTTTCAGGACTGTATCTCCTTAAACGCCTCCTGAGGCTTTGGTACTTCATCTGATCTCCTTTTCAATATGGGATGAACTAGACCCACTGAAATAAGTAGAAGCACAATGGTTCCACTCTTGGCACCAATTGGGATAAAATGATTAGGTGATTTGTGAGTGTCATTTAAAAATGAAGTCCCTCGAGGACTTTCTTATCCCCAGGAAAATGTACTCCTAAATTATTAAGCACTGTTTTGTTGCCTTAATAAAATAAATAAGAGTTACTAAGAAGTGCTTTCGCTGGCCTGTCACCATCTATCAGCAGAATCAACACAGGAAGCCTCCTCAACCTTGTCACCTTGTATGCAGATTAATTCAATTTTACCCTGTGGTTGTAACTGCTCCCTCCTAGTAGGTTTAAAGGAAGCAGTAGTAGCAATCTATCTTTTTCTTTTTTATGACTCGAAAATTTTACTACTACATGTATACTGAACAATAATTTATACACATACCACCAAAGCTCAAGTTCTAGAATTTATATACCAGTGCTATTCTCAAGAGACACAACCTAAAAATCACTCATATTGTAATACACATTGGAATAAATTAATTAATAGTTAAATGTTTACACTATGGAATCCTATGCAACAGTGTCAATACATGATCACAACAGCAGGCAACCATATAGGTATAGTCACAAACAATATACGGAATAAAAAAGCCCCATCCAAAAGTGGTAATACTGTGTCATAACATTTATATAAAATACAAGATACAGGGAAAGTGATCTTTTTGTTACATACCAGAACAATAGTAAACCTTAAGGAGAGTCACTGGAATGGGACCAGGGGGCCTCTGGGTGTCTGACAATTTTCTGTGTCTTTATCTAGAAGCTAGGTATAGAGTGTATTCAGATTCTGAATTATGTAGCAATCTATCTTGAATGTAGATCTTCTGTTGTCTTTTTTTCCTCTAGTGACATATCGTTTATTGCCCTGTATTCTCCTGTAATGTGTGTATTGATAATTTTGTGAAAAATTTAAGTATAAAATATATTTGAAAAAATGCACAGTTCAATGTGTTTTCATAAGGTGAATAGACGCATGGAAACTGCAACTAGACCCAGTAAAAGAACACGCCAGAACCCCAGAAGCTCTCTCGAGCCACTTATTGTCAACAGCTACCTTCCCCAAGGGTAACCTTGCTCTTGCCTTCTAATACCTCCCACATGGTTTCCCCGCTTTGGAACTTTTTCTAAGTGGAATCATACAGTACTTACTCTTCTTGTATTGGCTTCTTTTCGCTCCGATTTATGTTTGGGAGATTCACCCATGTGTAGCTTGTGGTTGTAGATCATTGTATCCTCATTGAAATATACCACAATTTATGTCTCCATTCTGCTATTGGGCATTTGGGTTATTTTTGATTAATATGAAAAGTGCTGCTAGCAACTTTCTTATGCAAATCTTTTGATACAGATGTGCCTGCCTGTCTGTTGGATTTATATAGAGATGCTGAATGACTAAGGCGCAGAATATGCAAATATACTACTTTACTTGTACATACCAAATAGTTTCCTAAAAGGAGTCAGATCAATTTATATTCCCACCATTGTGTAAGAGTTCCCTTTGCCCTACATGCTCCCCAGACCTGGAACTGTCAGCCTTTTTCATTTTAACTGTGCTGGTGACAGGTCGTGGGATCACCTTGTGCTGTTTACTTGCCAGTTAGGTAACTACTTTTGTATCATGCCTGTTCAAGTAATTTCCCCCCCTATTGGGTTGTCTGCCTTTTCTTTACCAGTTCACAGACATTTTAAAAATGTCTTCTGGATGTGAATACTTCCATTGAATATATTTATTGCAAATATATTCTCCCGTCCAGGGGCTTGGCTTTTCACTCCCTTAATGGTGTCTTTGAGGAACAGAAATTCTTCATTTTAGCGTATAATGATATAACATAGTTTTTCAATGTTTTCTTTTTGCATAGCACTTTAAAAAAATGTGTATGTATCTTATTTAATATATTTCCCTACCTCAAGGGCAAGAAGAGAGTGTCCTATGTTTTTTAAAACATCTTTATTGTCTTATTTTTTACTTTTAGACCTGCAATATTAGGATGTGTGATAGTTAATTTGTTCTTGGATGAGATTAACATTTAAATCAGTGAACTTTGATTAAGCAGGTTGCCAGCTAACATGTGGGTAGGCCTCATCCAATCAGTTGAAGGCCCAAATAGGACAAAAAGATTAACTTCCCTGAGCAAAAGAGAATCCTCCAGCAGATGCCCTCAGCGTTCACCTGTGCCATTGGCCTTCCTGGGTCTCCAGCCACGTCAGATTTTGGATTTGCTAGCCTTCCTAATCACATGAGCCAATTCCTTGTAATAAACTTCTTTCTGTATTTATGGAAACACACCCTACTGGTTCTGTTTCTCTGGAGAACCCTGACTAATACATTGTGTGAGATAGAGGTCAAGATACATCATTCGGTGCCCTGAAGCACCTGAATTTAACCCCAGGGCTCCATGGCAACCCAGTTTAATACAGTTGCTTCAGAACTCATATCTAAAGTGTTCTGTAGATGTATTATTTATTGCCTGCTTCTAGCTGCCCATTTTTCCTTATAGACAATTTGGAGTCCCTGGAGCAGAGGAATGGGCCTTGGAATGGGAGAGACTGGCCTGTCCACCAAACACAGAGCAAAGGGTGTTGATGTTGAGGTCTGAGGAAGGACGCCCTGTGGGGAAGTACAGTCAGGCCCGTCAAGTGGGGGAGAGGTGAGAGTGGGTAAGATGTGCTGGAGGAGAATCTCGGAAACAGACCCTGGACTTGGTGACAAGGGGAGGGGCTCTGGGGGAGGGTTGTGGCCCAGCCAGTGGGCGGGGCTGTGGCCAGTTCCCTGGGACCCAGCTACACCCTCTGACTCTGAACCTTACTGGATAATTCAGACTCCATGTTAGTCTGTGTTCACTGTGGTGTAGAGAAGAGAATTCCAGGGAAGTGGATGGTTGTCTCTGAGATGTAACCTTAGTCAAGCAGTACTCAGCTGAAGAAGAGATAGAGGGGGAGGTCTTCAGAGCCCCTTGGACTCCTGGATATTTAATTATGTACAAACTGGCCCTTTAGGACCTGCAGGCACCTCAGGGAAAACTATTCTATCAGGTAATGAATTTCTATTATTCTTTATCTTACCCCTGAGTTATTGCATTGCATCTCCAGTTGATTACATGAATCCTATGGGCTCTTCTGGATCTATTGACTGTAAGGTTTGAGGAATAGTATTTGCGTGCTATGCACCATTGCAGTTTTGGATCTATGATGGGTATTGAAATTCTAGAGAGTGTTTCTTTTAGGTTTAATTCGGCCAAGGAGTATAAATTAGTATTATACAAGGCTCTTATGAAATTACCCATTGAGGGCAAGTTATGAGGTACGCTCTTGAATTAGATATAATTCCTATAGGTACTTGATTCCTTTAAAGGCAAGGATTCTGCAGGATTAAAATGTTAATCAAGTATTCTTTTAAGAAATCCTCTCCCTCCCCCTGTTTTTTTTTGGTCTAAGTAACCCTGTGTTGATTAAGATGTTGATAAAGACTTTCTAATTATATTATTTAAGATGAGGTTTAATGTATGATGTATATTCAGCCAGACTTAGGGAAGGCATATTCATTTTTGGTTATATACAAAAGATACTCAATATGTATTTGTTAACTAAATGAGTAAAAGTCACAAATATTATTTTTTTAAAAAATATTTCAACTCTGCATTTCCCCCTAAGTGTTAAGCCCTGAAAAAATGATCCCTTTTGTCAACGCCTAGTTATTCATGCTGTGTTCTATCACTATTATAATCAATTCATGATTCTTTAAGACAATTAAGCTGCTCACACCAATGAAAATTTAGTTCCTATAGCTACCATAGTGCAAAGGACAAAACAAAACAAAACAAGCAAACAGAAAACTCTTTCTCTGCCGTGAAGACAAAAAAATGTCAACACTGGAAAATCCTTGAGGCATTGAAGTTCTCTGTAAAATAATCTATGGTCATGATTACAGAGGTCCTTTGCCCCTGACCTCTCATCCTCAGAAGGACTATCAGATTGCCTTTTCCAGGACACGCTGCTTCTCTGCAGTGTCTGGTGTGGACACTACCAAAAGGGCAGCAGAATCTGTGCTGAGTGAGCTCGCCACTTATGTGGAATCAAGTAGCGGTTTGAGAATATCATTTGATGTGGTTGGAACAGGGAACACAACAGGGAAATTATGTACAGCAGTGGAGAAACTCACTCCTAGGAAGTTCATCTTTATTTTGGCATCTCTTAGTGGGTCATCCTGTTTCATGCAAGACAAGGTATCTGAAAAGAAAACACGGCATGGCCGAGGTTAGATACTGAGGTGGGACCATCGTTAGGGCAAAAGCCGACCTGGGGCTGACTCAGGTCAGGAGGCAAGATATCCAAGAGACACACAGTCTGTACAAAGATGTTAGGTTGAGTAACAGTCTAAGATTGAGGTCCTCAGGGGTTGCCAAGGACACACAGAGCAAAGGAATCTAGAGAGTGTGTGTGGTAGAGTGTATCAGTCAGGGTTCTCCAGAGACACAGAACTAACAGGATGTATATATACAGAGAGAAATAGGTTTATTATAAGGAATTGGCTGACAAGTGCAAACCTGCAGGTGGGCCGGCAGCTTGGAGACCCAGAAAGAGCCTATGTCCCAGTCCAAGTCTAAACTCTGCCTGCTGGAGAATTCTCTCCTACTCAGGGGAGGGTTGGTCTTTTGTTCTGATCAGGCCTTCAGGTGATTGGAGGAGGCCCACCCACATGATGGAGGGCCTTCCGATTTACTCAAAGTCCACTGATTTAAATGGTAATCTCATCCAAAGCACCTTCACAGAAACACCCAGAATACTGTTTGGCAAACTATCTGGGCACCATGACCCAGCCAATTAACATAAATTAACCATCCTGTAGATCCAGATAATACATGTTTGGAAGAGGGAGCCCTTCCTCCATGGGTTTGCTTCATCTACCTTTAAAGCTACAGCAAAGTGAGGCTGCTTTCAGACAGGATCGTCTCCTGATTCGTGTGCTGTATGTTGCACCAGGAATACAAATGTCTGGGGGAGGTGGAGAAAGAGAATCACTCTTCTGTGACGGTGGGGAAGCAGAGACCCTTTCCAGATCGGCTGCATTAAAATTGGAGGGTGGTTCCAGGGGCACATGGACCCCACCCCCCTTTGTTGAAGGGGAGAACCTGAGAGAAAGACCCTCTGATCCTTTTTGTTTGCAGAGTGGGCTTTGCAATGTAAACTATTAGGAAAGAAATAATGAGGAGAGTGAAAAGCTTTAGTGATCAATATTGAGAATGCAAATATCTACCCTAGGAAGTCACATTTGATGAGGCTGTCGACCTGGATAAACTCATAACGCTGCTGTTTGCATCTCACAGCAGATATGCTTGGGTGTTGCAGCCTCCGTGTCTCCCCAGGCTGTGCATCTTCTCTGGGAACGGGACCCTCTAGCTCTGCGGGGCAGAGAGAACAACAGGGTTTGCCCCATGCCTCTCAGGCTGACCCAATGCAGGGGCCGCTTACATCGGAGGGAAGGCAACTTGCGGGGATGTGGGCGCGGAGGAAGATCAGACACCAGCACTTAGTGCTTCCCCTTCCTCTTAACTGCATACCCGCTCCACGGCCCCCTGTAGGGGGATTCATTTCAACCTCAGTGGCCGCTCCCTTCTGGAAGCGGTCATGTTTGCATAGGACAGAAGCAAATAGAAATGGCTGTTAAGATATTGATAGGCGTATCCAGGTATCTTTATATATTTTTTAACATCTTTATTGGAGTATAATTGCTTTACAGTGGTGTGTTCGTTTCTGCTGTATAACAAAGTGAATCAGCTATACATACACATATATCTCCATATCCCCTCCGTCTTGCGTCTCCCTCCCACCCTCCCTATCCCACCCCTCTAGGTGGTCACAAAGCACCGAGCTGATCTCCTTGTGCTATGCAACTGCTTCCCACTAGCTATCTGTTTTACATTTGGTAGTGTATATATGGCCATGCCACTCTCTCACTTCGTCCCAGCTTACCCTTCCCTCTCCCCATGTCCTCAAGTCCATTCTCTACGTCTGCGTCTTTATTCCTGTCCTGCCCCTAGGTTCTTCAGAGCCATTTTTTTTTTTTTAGATTCCATATATATGTGTTAGCATACGGTATTTGTTTTTCTCTTTCTGACTTACTTCACTCAGTATGACAGACTCTAGGTCCATCCACCTCACTACAAATAACTCAATTTCATTTCTTATTATGGCTGAGTAATATTCCATTGTATATATGTGCCACATCTTCTTTATCTGGCTATTGTAAATAGAGCTGCAATGAACATTTTGGTACATGACTCTTTTTGAATTATGGTTTTCTCAGGGTACATGCCCAGTAGTGGGATTGCTGGGTCATATGGTAGTTCTATTTGTAGTTTTTTAAGGAACCTCCATACTGTTCTCCATAGAGGCTGTATCAATTTACATTCCCACCAACAGTGCAAGAGGGTTCCCTTTTCTCCACACCCTCTCCAGCATTTATTGTTTCTAGATTTTTTGATGATGGCCATTCTGATTGGTGTGAGGTGATATGTCACTGTGGTTTTGATTTGCATTTCTCTAATGATTAGTGATGTTGAGTATTCTTTCATGTGTTGGTTGGCAATCTGTATATCTTCTTTGGAGAAATGTCTATTTAGCTCTTTGGCCCATTTTTGAATTGGGTTGTTTGTTTTTTTTGATATTGAGCTGCATGAGCTGCTTGTATATTTTGGAGATTAATCCTTTGTCAGTTGCTTCATTTGCAAATATTTTCTCCCATTCTGAGGGTTGTCTTTTCATTTTATTTATGGTTTCCTTTGCTGTGCAAAAGCTTTTAAGTTTCATTAGGCCCCGTTTGTTTATTTTTGTTTTTATTTCCATTTCCCTAGGAGGTGTGTCAAAAAGGATCTTGCTGTGATTTATGTCAAAGAGTGCTCTTCCTATGATTTCCTCTAAGAGTTTTATAGTGTCTGGCCTTACATTTAGGTCTTTAATCCATTTTGAGTTTACTTTTGTGTATGGTGTTAGGAAGTGTTCTAGTTTCATTCTTTTACATGTAGCTGTCCAGTTTTCCAAGGACCACTTATTTAAGAGGTCTGCATTGTATATTCTTGCCTCCTTTATCAAAGATAAGGTGACCATATGTGCATGGGTTTGTCTCTGGGCTTTCTATCCTGTTCCATTCATCTATATTTGTTTTTGTGTCAGTACCATACTGTCTTGATTACTGTAGCTTTATAGTATAGTCTGAAGTCAGGGAGCCTGATTCCTCCAGCTCCGTTTTTCTTTCTCAAGATTGCTTTGGCTACTTGGGGTCTTTTCTGTTTCCATATAAATTGTGCAATTTTTTGTTCCAGTTCTGTGAAAAATGCCATTGGTAATTTGATAGGGATTGCATTGAATCTGTAGATTGCTTTGGGTAGTATAGTCATTTTCACAATGTTGATTCTTCCAATCCAAGAACATGGTATATCTCTCCATCTGTTTGTATCATCTTTAATTTCTTTCATCAGTGTCTTCTAGTTTTCTGCATACAGGTGTTTTGTCTCCTTAGGTAGGTTTATTCCCAGGTATTTTATTCTTTTTGTTGCAATGGTTAATGGGACTGTTTCCTTAAATTCTCTTTCAGATTTTTCATCATTAGTGTATAGGAATGCAATAGATTTCTGTGCATTGATTTTGTATCCTGCTACTTTACCAGATTCATTGATTAGGTTTAGTAGTTTTCTGGTAGCATCTTTAGGATTCTCTATGTATAGTATCATGTCATCTGCAAACAGTGACAACTTTACTTCTTTTCTGATTTAGATTCCTTTTATTTCTTTTTCTTCTCTGATGGCTGTGGCTAAAACTTTCAAAACTATGTTGAATGACAGTGGTGAGAGTGGGCATCCTTGTCTTGTTCCTGATTTTAGAGGAAATGGTTTCAGTTTTTCACCTTTGAGATTGATGTTGCCTGCGGGTTTGTCGTATATGGCCTTTATTATGTTGAGATAAGTTCCCTCTAGGCCTACTTTCTGGAGAGTTTTTATCATAAATGGGTATTGAATTTTGTCAAAAAGGTTTTTCTGCATCTATTGAGATCATATGTTATTTATTCTTCAGTTTTTTAGTATGGTGTATCACATCGATTGATTTGCGTATATTGAAGAATCCTTGCATTCCTGGGATAAACCCCACTTGATCATGGTGTATGATACGTTTAATGTGCTTTTGGATTCTCTTTGCTAGTATTTTGTTGAGGATTTTTGCATGTATGTTCATCAGTGATATTGGCCGGTAGTTTTCTTTTTTTGTGACATCTTTGTCTGGTTTTGGTAACAGGGTGATGGTGGCCTCATAGAATGAGTTTGGGAGTGTTCCTCCCTCTGCTATATTTTGGAAGAGTTTGAGAAGGATAGGTGTTAGCTCTTCTCTAAATGTTGGATAGAATTCACCTGTGAAGCCATCTGGTCCTGGGCTTTTATTTTTTGGAAGATTTTTAATCACAGTTTCAATTTCAGTGCTTGTGACTGGTCTGTTTATATTTGTTATTTCTTCCTGGTTCAGTCTCAGAAGGTTGTGCTTTTCTAAGAATTTGTCCATTTCTTCCAGGTTGTCCATTTTATTGGCATAGAGTTGCTTGTAGTAATCCCTCATGATTCTTTGTTTTTCTGTATTGTCAGTTGTCACTTCTCCTTTTTCATTTTTAATTCTGTTGATTTGAGTCTTCTCCCTTTTTTTCTTGATGAGTCTGATGAATGGTTTATTAATTTTGTTTATCTTCTCAAAGAACCAGCTTTTAGTTTTATTGATCTTTGCTATCATTTCCTTCATTTCTTTTTCATTTATTTCTTATCTGATCTTTATGATTTCTTTCCTTCTGCTAACTTTGGGTTTTTTTTTTTTACTCCTCTTCCTCTAATTGCTTTAGGTGTAAGGTTAGGTTGTTTATTTGAGATGTTCCTTGTTTCTTGAAGTAGGACTGTATTGATATAAACTTCCTTCTTAGAACTGCTGTTGCTGCATCCCATAGGTTTGGGGTCATCGTGTTTTCATTATCATCTGTTTCTAGGTTTTTTTGTTTTTTTGTTTTTGCGGTACGCGGGCCTCTAACTGTTGTGGCCTCTCCTGCTGCAGAGCACAGGCTCCGGACGCGCAGGCTCAGCGGCCATGGCTCACGGGCCCAGCCGCTCCGTGGCACGTGGGATCCTCCCAGACCGGGGCACAAACCCGTGTCCCCTGCATCGGCAGGCGGACTCTCAACCACTGCGCCACCAGGGAAGCCCTTGTTTCTAGGTAATTTTTGATTTCCTCTTTGATTTCTTCAGTGATCTCTTGGTTATTTAGTAGCATATTGTTTAGCCTCCAGTGTTTGTATTTTTTGCAGATTTTTTCCTATAATTGATATCTTGTCTTATAGTGTTGTAGTTGGAAAAGATACTTGATATGATTTCAGTTTTCTTAAATTTACCAAGGTTTGATTAGTAACCCAAGATACGGTCTATCCTGGAGAATGTTCCTTGAGTACGTGAGAAGAAAGTGTATTCTGTTGTTTTAGGGTGGAATGTCCTATAAATATTAATTAAGTCCATCTTGTTTAATGTGTCATTTAAAGCTTGTGTTTCCTTATTCATTTTCATTTTGGATCATCTGTCCATTGGTGAAAGTGGGGTGTTAAAGTCCCCTACTATGATTGTATTACTGTTGATTTCCCCATTTATGGCTGTTAGCTTTTGCCTTATGTATTCAGGTGCTCCTATGTTGGGTGCATAAATATTTATAATTGTTATATCTTCCGCTTGGATTGATCCCTTGATCATTGTGTAGTGTCCTACTTTGTCTCTTGTAATAGTCTTTATTTTAAAGTCTATTTTGCCTGATATGAGAATTGCTACTCCAGCTTTCTTTTGATTTCGATTTGCATGGAATATCTTTTTCTGTCCCCTCACTTTCAGTTTGTATGTTTCCCTAGGTCTGAATTGGGTCTGTCGTGACAGCATATATACGGGTCTTGTTTTTGTATCCATTCAGCCAGTCAATGTCCTTTGGTTGGAGCATTTAATCCATTTACATTTAAGGTAATTATCGATATGTATGTTCCTCTGATCATTTTCCTAATTGTTTTGGATTTGTTTTTGTAGGTCTTTTCCTTCTGTTGTGTTTCCTGCCTAGAGAAGTTCCTTTAGCATTTGTTGTAAAGCTGGTTTGGCGGTACTGATTTATCTTAACTTTTGCTTGTCTGTAAAGGTGTTAATTTCTCCATCAAATCTGAATGAGATCCTTGCTGGGTAGAGTAATCTTGGTTGTAGGTTTTTCTCCTTCATCACTTTAAGTATGTCCTGCCACTCCCTTCTGGCTTGCAGAGTTTCTGCTGAAAGATCAGCTCTTTACCTTATGGGCTTTCCCTTGTATGTTATTTGTTGCTTTTCCCTTGCTGCTTTTAATATTTTTTCTTTGTATTTAATTTTTGAAAGTTTGATTATCATGTGTTGGTGTGTTCTCCTTGGATTTATCCTGTATGGGACTCTCTGTGCTTCCTGGACTTGATTATTTTCTTTCCCATGTTAGGGAAGTTTTCAACTGTAACCTCTTCAAATATTTTCTCAGACCTTTTCTTTTTCTCTTCCTCTTCTGGGACCCCTGTAATTCGAATGTTGTTGTGTTTAATGTTGTCCCTCAAGTCTCTGAGACTGTCCTCAATTCTTTTATTCTTTTTTCTTTATGCTGCTCTGTGGTAGTTATTTCCACTATTTTATCTTCCAGGTCACTTATCCGTTCTTCTGCCTCAGTTATTCTGCTATTGATTCCTCCTAGAGAATTTTAAATTTCATTTATTGTGTTGTTCATCATTGTTTGTTTGCTCTTTAGTTCTTCTAGGTCCTTGTTAAACATTTCTTGTAACTTTTCCATTCTATTTCCAAGGTTTTGGATCATCTTTACTATCATTACTCTGAATTCTTTTTCATGTAGACTATTTCCTCTTCATTTCTTTGGTGTGGTGTGTTTTTACCTTGATCTTCATCTGTTATGTGTGCCTCTGTCTTCTCATTTTGCTTAACTTACTGTGTTTGGTTTCTCTTTTTCTCAGGCTGTAGGTTTGTAGTTCCTGTTGTTTTTGGTGTCTGCCCCCAGTGGGTAAGGTTGGTTCAGTGGCTTGTGTAGGTTCTGGATAGAAGGGACTGGTGCCTGTGTTCTGGTGGATAAGGCTGGATCTTGTCTTTCTGGTGGGCAGGACCGTGTCCGGTGGTGTGTTTTGGGGTGTCTGTGAATTTATTATGATTTTAGGCAGCCTCTCTGCTAATGGGTGGGGCTGTGTTCCTGTCTTGCTAGTTTTTTGGCCTGGGACATCCATCACTGGAGCTTGCTGGCCATTGGGTGGAGCGGGTCTTAGTGTTGAGATGGAGATCTATGGGAGAGCTCTCACTGATTGATATTACGTGGGACTGGGTGGTTTCTGGCACTCCAATGTCCTGAACTCAGCTCTCCCACCTCAGAGGCTCAGGCCTGACACCAGGCCAGAGCACCAAGACCCTGTCAGCCACACGGCTCAGAAGAAAAGGGAGAAAAAAAGAAAGAGAAAAAGAAAAGAAAATAATTAAAATTAAAAACTTTAAAAAATTATTAAAATAAAAAAATTAAAAAGTAATTTAAAAAAAGAAGACAGCAACCAAACCAATAAACAAATCCACCAGTGATAACAAGCGCTAAAATCTATATTAAGATAAACATAAAAATCAGAAACAAGTCAGTCGCAGACAGCAAACCCCATGTCTATAGTTGCTCCTGAAGTCCACTGCCTCAATTTTGGGAGGATACGTTGTCTATTCATGTATTCCACAGATACAGGGTACCTCAAGTTGATTGTGGGGATTTAATCTGCTGCTCCCAAGCCTGCACAGAGAGATTTCCCTTTCTCTTCTTTGTTAGCACAGCTCCTGGGGTTCAGCTTTGGATTTGGCCCTGCATCTGTGTGTAGGTCGCCTGAGGGCATCTGTTCCTCACCCAGACAGGATGGGGTTAAAGGAGCGGCTGATTCGGGGGCTCTGGCGCACTCAGGCTGGGGGGAGGGAGGGGTACGGAGTGCGGGGCGGGCCTGCAGCGCAGAGGCGGTGTGACGTTGCACCAGCCTGAGGTGTGCTGTATGTTCTCCCGGGGAAGTGGTCCCTGGATCCTGGGACCCTGGCAGTGGCGGGCTGCACAGGCTCCCCGGAAGGGGGGTGTCGATAGTGACCTGTGCTCGCACACAGGCCCCTTGGTGGCGGCAGCAGCAGCCTTAGCGTCTCATGCCCGTCTCTGGGGTTCGCGCTTTTAGCCGCGGCTCGCGCCCGTCTCTGCAGCTCCTTTAAGCGGCGCTCTGAATCCCCTCTCCTCGCGCACCAGGAAACAAAGAGGGAAGAAAAAGTCTCTTGCCTCTTCGGCAGGTCCAGACTTTTCCCCGGACTCCCTCCCGGCCAGCCGTGGTGCACTAACCCCCTGCAGGCTGTGTTCACGCCGCCAACCCCAGTCCTCTCCCTGGGATCCGACCGAAGCCCAAGCCTCAGCTCCCAGCCCCCTGCCTGCCCCGGCGGGTGAGCAGACAAGCCCCTCGGGCTGGTGAGTGCCGGTTGGCACCGATCCTCTGTGCGGGAATCTCCCCGCTTTGCCCTCCGCACCCCTGTGGCTGTGCTCTCCTCCGTGGCTCCGAAGCTTCCCCCTCCGCCACCATCCACCTCTGCTCACGAAGGGGCTTCCTAGTGTGTGGAAACCTTTCCTCCTTCATAGCTCCCTCCCAGAAGTGCAGGTCCCGTCCCTATTCTTTTGTCTCTATTTTTCCTTTTTTCTTTTTCCCTACCCAGGTACCTGGGGAGTTTCTTGCCTTTTGGGAAGTCTGAGGTCTTCTGCAAGCATTCAGTCAGTGTTCTGTAGGAGTTGCTCCACATGTAGTTATATTTCTGATGTATTTGTGGGGAGGAAAAGTGATCTCCACGTCTTACTCCTTTGCCATCTTCTGGAGTACTCGATATTTCTTCTTAAAATCTTTAGTCTACGAAGATACTGTGGAGTCTGTGAGAGAAGAGAAGTGTGCTGAGGTGCAGTGTTTGAGTAATGGAAAGCTGAAAATGGCCTGGAGAACTGCCTCACCTCATATTAATGATCAAACACTGGAAAATGTGGGACTGTCTTGGGAACTGGTCACCAGTGGGACATCTCCCTACATTTCATGCTGGGAAACTTCATGAGGAGGAGAAGACACAAAACCCTGAAAACTGCTGGTGGAAAAACAGTGACCAATCTCTTGGTCAACTCCTCTCTTTTCCCTTTATATATGAAATCTTGGCAATCACCTTTATTACATGCTCCTTGTTTCTTTGGTTCTGATTCTTTATGTGAATTTCTCTTCTATTTTCTTACGGAACAGGTCTTTTAAAAATACTACCATTGTATCCGTGTCTCGGGCATAAACGTTTGCAGACGAGCCTTACATCTGAATGACCACTAAATATTTAAGACCAGCATTCCCAGATATCTTTTTGTAATCGTTTGATTTTCTGACTGTAGAAGAAATCATGTTCTTGGAGAACGCATGGAAGAAACAGAAAATAATAAAGGAAAAAAATAAAACCCACCCAACATTAAACAGTCACGCTAATATTGAATGTCTATCATGTGCCAGCTAACCGCTAATAGGATACATACGCTACATGAAGATGAGTCTCCACACCATTTTCTTGCTCTCTTTTCTCATATACATATATATTTTTTTCTTTAACATGCTTATCCATGCCACAGAGATAGATATATATAGTCATATAACATACATCTTTAATTCAAAATTGAGGAATCGTTTGGATGTCTCTGTTTCTCCCTAAAAATGACTTGTGTGTACTTCTCCACATTATTAATACACAGTCCTATCATTTATTTAATTCTTCTTATATTATTTTTGAATATTTAGGTTGATTTTAATTTTTCGCTAATATAAGAAATGTTGTGATGGTCATTCTGGTATAATGCATCTTTGCTTATTTTCCTAGGACCTGTTCTCAGACATTTGACAGCCAGGGTCAGGATCATGAACGTTGTTAACAGTTTTGTAGCCTCGTGTCAAGTTGCTTCTTTGGATATGTCCACCCGTTTAGAGCCCCTCAGGCAGCACGCGACGTAGTTAATTTCCTACTCATTTATCAATACTAAATGCTATTAAAAATATGGAGTGGACAAATGAACTCCTTTTAATTAACATTTTTTGATGACATGAGAGATCACAGTAACTGTCTGGACACTGAGACGTTCTTGGCCTAGGCTGTCTGGAGGGGGCACCCCGAGTGCCAGGCCATGTCAGGGCTAGGTGTATACATTTTGGAGAGGTCTGTTCCCGGATCTCGTGGAGGAAGACAGTGGGAAGAGGTGGGGGAGTAAACTAAGTGGAAGCTTTGAGTGGGCGAGACAGGCCGACCAGCCGAGGACAGGGCAGGGTGGCCAGGTGCTGTGGAGAGCGACCCCTGTCTGCTAGGTACTGTCTGTCGGCTCTGAGGTCCAGGGCGCATTTGGATTCCAGCCGTGTAGTCGGTGCCTGTTGGACGTAGGCGAGGTTACTCAGCATTCCTGTGCTTCCGTTGATCACCTAGAAGTGGGCATGACAGGCATCGGCACTTCCTAGAGTTTTGGAGAAGATCCAGTGATTGATGCACTGGTCTTGGAAACCTTTTTTTCTTAACTTGAATTTTAAATACACCCACTTCAATCTGCTTGTTTTAACACTTACGATTTTTTTAAATTAATTATTTATGTTTGGCTGCGTTGGGTCTTCATTGCTGCACTGCAGGCTTTCTCTAGTTGTGGTGAGCGGGGGCTGCTCTTCCTTGCGGTGCACGGGCTTCTCATTGTGGTGGCTTCTCTTGTTGCGGAGCACGGGCTCTAGGTGCGTGGGCTTCAGTAGTTGTGGCTCAAGGGCTTAGTTGCTCCGTGGCATGTGGGATCTTCCCCGGGCCAGGGGTTGAAGCCGTGTCCCCTGCATTGACAGGCAGATTCTTAACCACTGCACCACCAGGGAAGTCCTGGACTTGGAAACCTTAAGAATGGAGACTGGTGTCTGGCTCCTGGCAAACACCCAGGAACTGTGATCTGCTCTTCCTTGCCCTCGGGCATGCACTTCCAGGGCTAGGTTCCTGAACAGATCGTGCTGTTTTGGACACCATGCTCTTCTAAAGAGCATCTGTCTGGTGTGTGTATAGACTTGAGTCGGTTTTTGCAATTTCCATGTACCATCCTCATGTGGATCTTCTTATCTCACCTCCCTCTCCCCTTCTTTTCCTCTCTTCACCCTTCCTCCCTTCCTTCCACACACATTTCCTGAGAACTTACTTGTGCCAGGTGCTGCCTTAGGCCTATGGAGCGGTGTCTTAGTCCTTTCCAGCTGCTACAACAAAAATACCATGGACTGGGTGTCTTAGAAGCACCGTACATTTATTTCTCATACTCTGGAGGCCGGAAGTCCAAGATCACGGCACCAGCGGATTTGGTGTCGAGAAGACTCTTCTTCCTCGTATACGGCATCTTCTTGACGCCACCACACCTAGTACAAATGAGGAGCTAGCTCTTTGGGGTCCCTTTTACCAGGCGCTAATCCCAATTATGAAGACTCCACCCTCATGACCTCATCACCCCCCAAAGGCCCCACGTCCTGGCACCATCACCTTGGTGGTTAGGATTTAACTATAAATTCTGGGGGGACAGAAACATTCATTCCATAGCAAGCGCTGAACAAATCACACAAAAGTCCCTGCTCTCATGGATCCTAAAATCTAATGCACACTTCTTGTATGTACTTGCTCCATGCTTTTCTGTTTTGATTCTGTGTCTTTATTCGTGTTCTCCGTAGAATGCTCTTTTCTCTCTTTTTTCAATAATTAAAGCTGCTATTCTCTAACAACCAGCTCTAATCCTACTTTCTCCCAATCATCCTTGACTCCTCCAACTGGAATTCTAAGTCCCTTGTCTGTTGGGCACGTGGTTCGCAGCAATGCTTTCCTTGCATATTTCTCTTCTTCTTCACCCCGCTGCTGGCATTTAGCAGGATGTACCTCGCACTCTGGTTAGTTATGTTTGCGGCCCTTCTGTCCAATGAAACGTAAAGTGCTTTGCACCTAATGTTCAGGACATATCTGTCTTTGTCCCTCTTGTGTTACCAAGCACAGGGCCACGTGCATAACTGAGGACTAATCCATGGTTTTGAAGAAAATAAGTGAAGGATGGGGCTGGCCATGATTAATGTCACTTTTTTCTTTAAATTTTTTAAATTGAAGTATAGTTGATTTACAATATTGTGTAAGTTTCAGGTGTACAGCACAGCGATTCAGTTATATGCACGCGCACGCACACACACACACACGCGCACATATTCTTTTCCAGATTCGTTTCCCTTATAGGTTATTACATAGTATTGAGGACAGTTCCCTGTGCTATACAGTAGGTTCTTCTTGGGTATCTATTTTATACAACGTGGTGTGTATATGTTAGTCCCAGCCTCCAAATTTATACTTCTCCCCTGATCCCCATTTCTCCTTTGGTAACCATAAGTTTGTTTTCTGTGTCTGTGAGTCTCTTTCTGTTTTAGAAATAAGTTCATTTGTGTCTTTTTTTTTTTTAAGATTCCACGTCTAAGTGATACCATATGATATTTGTCTTTCTCTGTCTGACTTACTTCATTTAGTACGATAATCTCTAGGTCTATCCACGTTGCTGCAAATGGCATTATTTCATTCTTTTTTATGGCTGAGTAACATTCCATTGCGTATATGTACCACATTTCTTTATCCAGTCATCCATCAATGGACAACGTCATTTCATGTGGGCATGTATCAGGCACTAGGATAGAGTACTGCCCGTAGTACAAATGGGTGTGAGTCCTTCCCAGTGAGGCCTGGAGACGGGCCAGTGCCGGAGCCCCTGCAGGTGGTGTCCAGGACTCTTCACATCTAATGGCGTTTCAGGCATCGAGGGTGGAATGTGAAATTTGATTGCCCCAGGCACCTTTTCTGAAGAACTCCTGTCCAGCCCAACTTCCCTGGACCTGCAAATGCTGTATTAATTTCCAATTGCTGTTGTAACAAATTACCACAAACTTAGTGGCTTAAAATAACACAAATTTAGTATCTTAGAGTTCTGGAGGTCAGAGTTCAAAATGGGTTTCACCAGGCTCAAATCAAGGAGATGGCAGGGCTGCAGTCCTCCTGGGAGTTTCAGGGGAGAAAGCGTTTCCTGCCTTTTCTGGCTTCTGGAGGAGCCCATATTTCTCATCTTGTGTCCCCTTCCTTGTATCACCCCAACACCTTCTCTGTCGTCACATCCCCTTCTCTGACTCTGAGGACCCCTGTGGTTACATTGGGCCCACCCAGAGGATCTTTCCATCTCGAAGTCCTAAACGTAATCATAAAAAGTCCCTTTGCCATGTAAAGTAATACATTCCCAAGTTCTGGGGGTTAGGACCTGGCTGTCTTTGGGAGGATCATAATTCTGTCTATCATAGATGCTATTGTCACTTCTTTGGCTTCCAGGCCTCCAAACAGGCTTGGAGCTGACAAAGGGAAGCAGTGGTTGGTGTTTTGTGCTAGTCTGAGTGTGAGGCCCATGGGTAATCTGATTCACAATGTACATCCTTCCTGACAGTATTCTGTTGTTGACAGCACCCCTAATTTGGGGACCTATATCCTGAGTGGGCTTTCACTCCATTTTTCATTCTCCAGCTCCCACAGCCTAGAACAATAAGAAAACAGAATGGTGAGTCTGAAAACTCCATTGTAATAGTCCTGGGGGTAGAGATGGAGGAAAACCCGGGAGAGAAATGAGGGATGGTGGATAATTCATAATTATAATATTTTAATTTTTGTCAAGATGATGGAAGATCTTGTAAGGCTAGTTTGCCCCACAATATTAAAAACATATATTTCACACATGGAGTATCCTTTTTTTTCCTTAATATTATCATCTTCCGATTCTGTAGCAATTTTGCCTAGACATGCAATGTATACTAATTGCAAATGCAGTAGAAGAGCATCCGTAGAGAAGATATGCCTAAATAATAGTATTTTGAAATTCATGCTGCAGTGGATTGAATGTTTGTGTTCCCCCAAATTTACGTGTTGGAAACTAATCCCCAAAGTGAAGATATAGGGAGGTGGGGTCTTTGGGAGGTGAGTAGGTCAAGAGAGTGGAAGCCTCACAACTGGGATTAGTGCCCTTCTGAGACCCCAGAGAGCCCCCTCACCTTTACCCCCATGTGAGGGCATAGTGTGAGGATAGCATCTACCAGCCAGAAAGTGAGCCCTGGGACCAGACACCAGATCTGCTGGTCCTTGATCTTGGACTTCCAGCCTCCAGACCGTGAGAGATAAATGTTTGTTGATTAACTCCCCGCATCTGTGGTATTTTGATTATATCAGCCCAAGCTGACTTAGACACACACATAAATCAGTTCCAAGGTGGCTCCCTCTCTCTCTCTCTCTCTTTTTTTTCGCTTTTCCTGGTTCTTTTCTGGTTGTAATTTGGAGCAATGATATCTGCCCTGTGTGTTTGGACACTCATCCCCTACCAAAAGGGGATGCTGCTTTTTTTTTTTTTTTTTGCAGTACGTGGGCCTCTCACTGCTGTGGCCTCTCCCGTTGCTGAGCACAGGCTCTGGACGCGCAGGCCCAGCGGCCACGGCTCACGGGCCCAGCCGCTCCGCGGCATGTGGGATCTACCCGGACCGGGGCACGAACCCGTGTCCCCTCATCGGCAGGCGGACTCTCAACCACTGCGCCACCAGGGAAGCCCAAGGGGATGCTGCTTTTATTTTTGAACAATGAAATATTTAAAAAGAAAAATATCAGGTTGTTTAATGGGTGACTAGCTTTTGTCTGTATCATAAGGCAAATTGACCATGGTCCCCTTACTAGTTACCCCCATAACTAAAATTTCTCTCTTGTGACACCAGCTGTTAATAACCTATTTATAAGCATTTCCCGCTCAGAAGCTAGCGATAGCACAGGAAATATTGCACAAATGTTAAGTTAGAAAGTTTGATGGTTGTGCCATTGACAATTTCATGGAGCTAAATGGTTGATTTACAGGGAATCAGCTGAGGGAAGGAGAGACAGAGTCTGCATAACCCTGAGATGATAAATAGCAATCTATACTTCAGTTTTATTTTACAGAAAATGCAAAAAGAGGATCATGTTTGCCTCTCTTTGCACTCGTGGTCTGGAATACTTTCAAGTCAAGGATAGGAAAGTAAAGAAAAAGAAAAATGGGACAACTATAGTTAATATGCTCAGCATCCCAGTGAAAATTTTGATTTCATTACTGTTTAGGAGCGAAACTCATTATACTCAGTAGGGATTTAATACATGTGGATTAAAAATTAATCTGTAATACAAAATTCAATCCAGATTATTTAGTTTAAATAGATAATATATATTATGAAGCAGAGGTAGTATCCTGATGGAGACTAGGAAACACAGGTTCTATTTTTAGAAATCATCAGAGTTTATTTTTCAAATCTTTGTATTTTCTTTAACCTTGAGAAATATGTTACACTAAAGAACCTGTTTTTTCTTTGTTGGAGCATATAGCAAAGTTGTCTAAAACAATTTCACCTATCTTCTCTACAAATGGAAAATACCTGTAAAAATGTTGGCGTTTAATTATTTTCTGACTTCAGAAAACAGTGACTTTAACTTTTAACCTAAGTGGGCTGGATTTTATTTTATTTTATTTTATTAATGAATTAATTTATTTTTTTGCGGTGCGCGGGCCTCTCACTGCCGCGACGTCTCCCATCGCGGAGCACAGACTCCGGACGCGCAGGCTCAGCGGCCATGGCTCACGGGCCCAGCCGCTCCGCGGCATGTGGGATCTTCCCGGACCGGGGCACGAACCCGTGTCCCCTGCATCGGCAGGCGGACTCTCAACCACTGCGCCACCAGGGAAGCCCAGGATTCTATATCAGCGTAGTCTTCAGTTTAAGATGGGTTAGGATCTAAAAGGTTGCTGGTAGGTCGGTTGTATTGAGCTTAGAGTTTTCAATTATGAGCCATGGTTGGACTTTGTATGCAAAAGCCTCCCAAGGCAGCAGGTGTCTTAGTCCTCTTCAGACGTACCTGTAAGAGGGCACAACCTCGCTCAGGAGAGCTCCAGGAAAGAGGGCAGCCTGACCCAATTAGCAGATCATCCTAGAACTGCTCCCAGACAGCCGCCCTTCTCACCGTGGTGAGTCCCTGACCCCCAGCTCTTTCTTCTGCCCTCACCTCCGTCTGGGTGCCTCTTCCTGGTGACCTCCCACTTCAACTGTGATGGACTCTGGGCTTTGTGTCCTGGGCCACTGACTGAAGCCAACATCCCCTCAGCAGTCTGGTTGATAGCCTCACAGCTCTGCTTTCCATCTTGCATCTCCCATTGCCGGGGGTGGGGTAAAAACGCCTGTTTCCACATGATTTACCTGAATTAGAGGAGAAACCAGAATCATGGAATGGAAAGACACGAGAAGAAAACCAAGCCTTCTCCTGCTGATGTGGAAGTTTCCAGTGTACCAGGGACTGTACCCAGCGGTTTACACTCACCAGTTCATTTAATAGGCAAAAGGAACCTATGAGACAAGTATTATTTTCCCCATATAACAGCTGCAGAAATCGAGGCTTTAAGAGATTAAGTAAGTTGCTCAGCTCTGAGTGGTGGAGCTGGGATTCTAACCCAGGTTCTTACTACACATGGCCATGCTCTTAACAGTAGCAGCCACGACTGACCTTGTTTACTTTCTGTGCTCCAGCTGTTAGTCTCAATGCTCTACCTATATTAACTCATTTAGCTCTTCCATCAAGCCTGCAAGGTGGATATGATTATTATCATCATGTATCCCCATAACACACAGAAGAAAATGAGGCAAATCAGTGCCAAAAGCAATGAGCTATCAAGCCATGAAAAGAGACAGAGGAACCATTAATACACATGACCAAGTGAAAGAAACTAATCTGAAAAGGCTACATACAAGGTGACTCCAACTCAATGACATTCTGGAAAAGACAAAACTGTAGACTGGGGTGCCAGTCTGGTGGGGCTCAGGTGGAGGCGTTCTCCGGGCTGCAGGCGGCTCACATGGGGAGAAGTGAGAGTGTGGAACAAGGTCACTCGTGTCTTCTCATCAGGGCACTGATCCCTTCAGGAGGGATTCCCTCCCAAAGGTCTCACCTCCAAACACCATTGCATTTGGAATTAAGGCTTCAGCCTACAGATATGGGGGGACATGAGCATTGCGTCCACAGTACTGACCAACCACATCATGCACTGGGGTCAGGGAGGGTGATGCTGGCCCTGGACTGAGGGCGCTGCCAGGATGGGGAGTTTCATGCCCAAACTGGGAAGGTCCCAGGCAACCCAGGGCATGTTGGTCACCCAGCTGAGCAGGAACTACCCCTCGCTCTTCTCATCGTCCATCTAGCGACACTTCCTCTGTGCCTGTAGCTTCCATGTCAAATGACTCTCTTCCTGGTCCTATGTGTGAGCTGTGCTCATTCCCATGTTTTGTGTGTGCGTGCGTGTGCATGTGCATGCATCTCCACCTGCCCAATGTCACTCCTGTCTCCCTGTGTCCCCCCACTCTCCAGCACTAACACAGGTCGCATCCTCGCGGTGTCATAATGGTAGCAGCCTTAACAAAGGATGATGTCAGGGACCCAGCATAGCCTTCAGGCTTCAGTGCCTCACCAGGAACCCAGGGCCGGCAGACGACATTGCTTCTTGTCTAAGTGCATCTCCCAGTGCTCTGCTAGGGTGAGGTGCCATGGGAACAGGTCTCTGCCTTTTCCCAGTCCTTCCAGCTCTCTGAGCCATGGTCCCTGGTCCAGGAGAAGTGGACCTAGTGGCACCTGTAACACAACACATCGAGGCTGCCCCTTTGCTAGTTCTCCAAGCTCCTCTGTGGGTGCCCAGCCTCAGGCTGAGAGGGGTGCAAAGCTGGGGTTCACACGCACGTGTCCTGCTCTTCCCAAGGAACCTGGCTTACTTCCAGCAGGTGTCCTGGCCTGTGTCCGTGTGTCTTGTGTCCCAGTGCCAGGGTGTGAAGTCCCTATTGTGCTATATTCAATCTTCCTCCAACCCCTGGAAGCTGGGAAAAGAAAGACACTTGTGTGATAAAAATGTATTAAAAGTAATTTGATAATGACAAGAAAAATTAATGCCACCCCAAATTCCCAGTGTCCCTCCCTGGGTATTTTTTGAGATTATTTATAGACTCTGGGAGGAATCTGCCAGGACCTGCGTTTCTAGCTGGTATTTACAGCTTCCTGATCTGGGCAGAGGGTGGCTGTTTTGCCAGTCGTGGTTCTGAAGAGAGAGGGCAGCTGGTAACTCACTGACCTGGTCTGATCACTGCTCTTGGCTGGGATGAGGCTGGCGGTCTCTTAGGTGCAGACAAAGAGGCTGCGTTGTGACACCAGCAGGGCTGTATGATCAGGGAGTGAGGGAAAGGAGTCGAGTGTGGCTATTGAGAGCAGGAGGTGTTCCAGAGGATTTCTGGATAAAGGGGTATAAAACCCACGGCTGGACTTGCATATGTTCTTTGCACATGTTTATTGATTTGTGTGAATTTCATTCACATGTTGGGACCCCTGGGGGATCCATGACGTTGGTGCTCTGCCCAGACCTCTTTTCACTGTGTATGTGTGTGTGCATGCACGTGCATGAGCGTGCACGTGTGTGTGCATGGATGTGTGTGTGCATGATTCCACATGCTTGTGCACTTGCATGTTCGTGTTCATGTGCATGCATACATGTGTCTGTGCGTGTGTGCATGGCCTTGAGCACAACCCTAACCTAACCCTAACCCTTGCTTTCGGCAGCATCACCTGGACCTTCAGGCTGTTGGAGCTGGAATCGCTCAAAGGGCCCTGGGTGGGTCTTACCCAATGCCTGGAAGCAGTATGAGGATGGAATTCCAGCATCCTTGTCTTGGCCTGGGATACTCCAAGGTGCCACACACCCATGGATCAGCCAGGAGCCACCACTGTGGGCTTTGCAGAGGTCACACACTGGCTCGGCTGCCTTCCTCTCCTTATCCTGCTTCCTCCCCTTCTTACTGGTGTCCTCTGGGAGCATTTCCCTACCTCAGGATCTGCTTCTGAGGAACCCAACCTAAGACAGACCTCAGACCTAGAATTAATTAAATAAATTGTAGGTTCCCCCCAAAGGATTAGAAGTGATGATTTAGAAATATAATTATGGATTCACAAAGGTTTGGTGGAAAACACAGTTGAACAAACAGTGTATATGGTATTTAACTTTTGTAAGAAAAGTTGACTATGGTGTCATGGGCGGAATGTCTGTGTCCCCCTAAAGTCCATTTGTTGAAGCTCTAACCCTCATTGTGATCGTGTTAGGAGGTGAGGCCTTTGAGAAGTGATTAGGTCATGAGGATGGAGCCCTCATGAATGAGATTAGTGTCCTTATAAAAGAGACCCCAGAGAGCTCCCTGGCTCATTCTGCCATTGAGGACACAGTCAGAAAATGTATCAACCAGGAAGGGGCCCTCACCAGACACCCAATCTGCTGGTGCCTTGATCCTGAACTTCACAGCCTCCAGAACTGTGGGAAATAAGTGTCTGTTGTTTATAAGCCCCCCAGTCTATGGTACTTTTGTTTTAACAGTTGAGCTGACTAAGACAGAGGGATATACCTTAAAATGTGTAATAAGAATTATCTTCAAGATAGAGGATTTAAAAAAATTTTTTTATTTTCTTTCATTAGCTTGCTTGTATTCCCTAATTTTTCTATGTAAAGATAACAGCTAATATTGCACATAGCTTACTATGTGCAAAGATCTGTGATAAGCACTTCACACACATTGCTCAATTTCAGTCCTAGGAAATAGACATGATTATTGTATACTAAGGATTCAGCAGCTAAGGCACAGAGAAGTCAAGTAGCCAACCAGAGGTCACACAGCTAGTAAGTGACAGAGTTGAGCTTCAAGCTCATCTCACCTAAGAGCCCATCCTCTGAACCACTACCATCTACTGTTTCCCAAATGAGCCTGCCTTACCCATGCCATCAAGTTTTAAAAGTTAAAAAATTCTCATGTACATCTATGTTCATTGCAGCGCTATTCACAATAGCTAAAAGGTGGAAACAACTCAAATGCACACCAGTGGATGAATGGATAAACAAAACACGGTACGGTACATACATACAATGGAATCTCATTCACCTTTGAAAAGGAAATTTCTGACACACGCTACAACATGGCTAAGTCTTGAGGACATTATGCCAGATTAAATAAACCAGTCACAAAAGGACAGAGGCTGTAGGAGTCCACTTACGTGAGGCACCTAGAGTAGCCAAATTCATAGAGACGGAATGTAGAATGGTAGGTGCCAGGGGCTGAGGGAGGGGATGGGAGTTAGTGTTTGATAGGTACAGAGCTGGGGAGGATAGAAAAGTTCTGGAGATGGGTGGTGGTGATGGTTGTACAACAATGTAAATGTACTTAATATCACTCAACTGTACACTTAAAAATGGTTAAGGTGGTACATTTTACATTATATAATTATGTATATTTTATCACACACACACACAAACTCATAGAAATAAGGACTTTGGTACAGGATGGAGCCAACAGTTTCTTGGTGGGAAAACCTTAGCACATCACACCTCCCTGGTGACTACACTCCCTCCAGAAGGGCCTTGTGTACATTGCCCTACTGACAGGAGGCAGCTGGGGCATGAGAACAAGGGTGTCTGTTGGTGTGGTTCTCCCTGTGGGACCTTGAGCGCATCGATGTGCTCCCAGAATGCTCAGCGTTTTTCCAGAAGGTGAGTTTCCAACACGTTCACAGAGCAATCTTATCTGGGAGCTCGTTTTTTAGCTTTTAGTTTTCTATACTGTGATGGGTACTTTTATGTGTCATCTTGGCCATGGGGTGCCCAATATTTGGTCAAACATTATTCTGGGTGTGTCTGTGAGGGTGATTCCCAGTGAGGTCAGCATTTGAATCAGTGTGTACAGAAGATCACCTTCACCCGCGTGGGTGGGCCTCATTCATCCACTGAGGACCTGAACAGGACAAGAGGTGAAGGAGGGAGAGCTCACTGCCTGCCTGACTGTGGAGCTGGGACATTGGTCCTCTTCTGCCCTTACACTGGGACTTACATTGGTCTTCTTCTGCCCTTACACTGGGACTTACATTGGTCCTCTTCTGCCCTTACACTGGGACTTACATCACTGGTTCTCCTGATTCTCAAGCCCTCAGACTTGGCTAAAACTACTGGCCTTCCTGGGTCTCCAGCTTATAGGCAGCAGATTATGGGGCTTGGTTTCCATAGTCATTTGAGCCAATTCCTCATAATAAATCAGTCTCTCTTTCTCTCAGGTATCCTCCAGATATCTCTCAATATATCCTGTTGGTTCTGTTCCTCTGAAGAACCCTAATACATACAGACCATTACTCCTGAATATCTAACTGAAGGTGATGTAAGGAACATTATAGTAAAGAATTTGAATATTAAAAAGATGGTTTCAGAATGATCAGTGTTTTTTTTTTAATTGAAGTATAGTTGATGTACAGTATTGTGTTGGTTTCCGGTGTACAGCAAGCTGATTCAGTTATATATTCTTTTCCATCGTGGTTTATTACAGGATATTGAAGATAGTTCCCTGTGCTATACAGGAGGACCTTGGTGTTTAAGTATTTTATATATAGGCATTTGTATTATAATCTCAAACTCTTAATTTATCCCACCCCTACCCCCTTTTCCGTTTGGTAACAATAAGTTTGTTTTCTATGTCTGTGAGTCTGTTTCTGATTTGTAAATAAGTTCATTTGTGTCGTATGTTAGATTCCTATGGTGTTTGTCTTTCTCTTTCTGACTTCACTTAGTATGATAATCTCTAGGTCCACCCATGCTGCTGAAAATGGCATTATTTCATTTTTTTATGGCTGAGTAATATTCCATTGTATACATACCACATCTTATTCATTTGTCGAAGGACATTTAGGTTGCTTCCATGTCTTGGCTATTGTGAATAGTGCAATGAACACTGGGGGTGCATGTATCTTTTTGAATTAGAGTTTTGTCTGGATATATGCCCAGGAGTGGGATTGCTGGATCATAGGGCAACTCTATTTTTAGTTTTTTAAGGAACTTCCATAGTGTTTTCCATAGTGGCTGCACCAACTTACACAGAGTGATCAGTTTTAGATATGTCTGTATATACGAAGGCTTGTTTGCTTACATTTTTTCATCACTGAATTGTTAACTATTAATTATTTTCTGCTTTATGGGTTTGGCTGATCTGATTTAGAAACAATTAAACAAACCCTTTATTGTATTAGTCTGATATTTCTGTGGTATCAGCTCACTCCCAGCTGAAGTGATGCTTCTTGACCTCACACTCCACACTGACAAATAAGATGAAATCTTCTCTCCTGTGGTATGAAACTGTCGACTACCTCAAAGAATTTTCTTCCAGAAATAGAATTGCTGCTGATCCATGTGATATTGAACAACAGAGGAACTGATTTTTCCTTATAGTAAATGTTTATTTAAAAAAATTTTTTTTAAAACATCTTTATCGGAGTATAATGTTTAATCTAATTTCCCATTAATCTTATGCTTCTAGTAATATCTCTTCATCCCTAAATGTAAAACCATCCTTGGGACCCGAACTCATAAAGTTAGCCATAGAAAGCCCCAAACAATAAAAATAACGACAACTTAGAATTGGCAAGGGCTAAACGGGGCCCAGCTAGTTTTATTGCCTTTATATACGCTCGCTTTGCCAGGTCTTTTCCTGGGGTCCGTTTGGTGACGGTGCAGGTGGTGTCAGTTTGATTTCCAAACCCTGACAATGGAACTACTCCCCCATCCTTATGGGGGAAATGGTTAGAATCATTGCAACGCAGGATGGATGGCTATGGGAAGGGGAGGGATTGTGATCGCAGGGCTAAGATAATGGCTTTTTCTTGTGAAAAGTACTAGGAACACAAACTACAGGTTTTCACAGTGATGAATGAGCATATCTTGGGCACAGTGACCATATTTTCTGAACCCCAGCATTAGAACACGTGAGGTTAATCTGAATAAGCTGACATATGTGGTTATGAGTCCTAGTTGAGCAGCTGTTTTATCTCCCTCATTCTCATTCATAAATGCCCCCTCTTATCAATATTGCCTGGGAACTTGGAGTGTGTACTTTTCCCAGCAATTATAGGACATGTTATTGGAGTTACCCTGGATGTATTTTTGGCTTGCGGCCCATATGGTGGCAGAACTGGGGAGCATACGTGTAGGGAATGTTCCAAGCCCTGCTCACCACTTCCCTGATACTCCAGAATGGATGAGTTCCCCTTGTTAACTGCATTTGGGAACTGCTTGCCCCAGGGCCAAAGGAAGACTCTTGAGAGAAGATTGGAAATTTCTTCTTAAGTGTAATTATAACCTAAATATTTTACATATAATGGCAACAGTGACTCCCCTAGGCCCTAACGGTTTGTGAATACAGATGAGATTCCGTTATTTTTAATGATCCCTCCCGCCGCCACAGGTCTTACCTGCTGACATAGAGTAACAGCGGTTAGAGACCTTACGTGTAAATACACATTTGCTCAGACACTTCTGCTTCGCCCCTGTAGGAATGTCCTTGGCCTGTCGCTCTTTCCAGACAGGCTTTTGGGCCTTGCTAGCTTTACCCATGCTCTCTGTGGCAGTGCTGCATCCTTGTAAGACCTTATTCCTATGTGGCAGGGTCTCCAGGCTGACCCCAGGTGGAGACTGGGTGTGTAGGGTTAGTGGCCCTCCCGGGCTTTGGGTGGGCTGGTGGACATCCTGTTCTCTGTCTCCCTCTCTCCTCTACATCTTTCCCTGTTTCTCTATCATGTAAAAATCTCCACCTTTCAGCCAAAACAGAGGCCACCGACTACCTCAACTCATGTACATTGATTCCTAGGAAAATGCCATTCTCATGGCCACCTTCACTCACCTTCTCTTCCATGAGCTCTGAGCCCTGTAAGGTATTTGTGTCTCCAACTTGCCAGATGAGAAAAATTGGTTCAGAAGCATCCAGTGACATGGGAAAACCCAAACAACTAATACCTGTCAGAGATAAAAGTTTAACCCAAGTTATTTTGATGCCAAATCAGTGCTTTCGTCCCTGCAGGGTCAGTGGCTGGAGTGGCCAGAGTTTGAGCCCTAAACCAGGCCAGGCTGTGTACCGAGCTTCCCAGGCCTCCTGGGATCCTGGTCACATCACATGGAGGCCACCTCTTTAATTTTTGGTAGCTCAAGCCTGATACAGATTCTGGAAAAGACAGCTAATTCTTAAAATATTAAAATAACCAACAGCCAAGTCAGGCACAAATCCATCATTCCAGTACATATATTTATAAAGATATTGTACAGATATGCAATGAATATAAAATGGAGTAATCTTAACCTGATTGGAAGGGAGATATAGGAACCTAATTATGCACCATAAACTTGATTACTAATATAGTTCTTCCAAACCCAGCTGTCAGTAACCTTTCCTTTTCCTTTCTGCTGTATTCAGTTCCATGCGAGAGACATGGGCCCGGAGGAGAATGGTTCTCCCTGTGATTAGCAGAAAAACGTGCCTTTATAGGCACAGTGATCCATCCGGCTGTTTGTTTAACGTCTGCCAAAATTCAGTGTCTCTCCAGATTCATAAATGATGCTCTTCAGTCAGGAGATGCATCAGAAACTGTGCTTGTCTGTGCAAAAGTTTAAAAAAAGAACTAGAAGCATTTTAGGAAAGAACAGCCTCTGTTCTCGGATTTGCTGGACAAATAGCAGCCACTGACTGAAGAGAAAATAACCAGGCAAGCTTAGCTGACACAGGAGCCTGAAAGTAAGCAAAAACCAAACTCTTTTCGTTGCAGACTCGGCTAGAAAAGAATTATGGATCCTGTTTCCTTCCAGGAGCTGTTGTGGCAACGTCGTACGAAACCAGTATGGTTTATGGGGTTCTCAGAAACGCCTTGTAATTTGAGAAGCCATTTTTGCCTTCACCTGTCTTTTCTTTTCTTTTTTTAAATTTTATTTATTTATTTATTTATTTTTGGTTGTGATGGGTCTTCGTTTCTGCGCGCGGGCTTTCTCTAGTTGCGGCGAGCGGGGGCTACTCTTCGCTGCGGTACGTGGGCTTTTCATTGTGGTGGCTTCTCTTGTTGTGGAGCACGGGCTCTAGGCTTGCAGGTTTCAGTAGTTGTGGCACGTGGGCTTCAGTAGTTGTGGCTCGCAGGTTCAGTAGTTGTGGCTGGCAGGTCTAGAGCGCAGGCTCAGTACTTTTGGCGCACGGGCTTAGTTGCTCCACCGCATGTGGGATCTTCCTGGACCAGGGATCAAACCCATGTCCCCTGCACTGGCAGGCGGATTCTTAACCCACCTCTATTTTCTTGAAATGACTCACTAGATAATGTCTTTGATGTGTGAAAGAAAGAAATTAAAATTCTTTTGGCAGTAAATGATGCACAGACAATATATCTATAGTAAACCCTTAAGTCTCTTTCTCAATTCCCTACTGCGATTGGCAGGTGGGCCCACTGATAGAAAGGGAATGTGATCCACTAAGACCTTTTCATTTGGGGAGCACAGTTCAGCAAAGACGGTGAAGATGAAGCTGTCTTGGTATTTATGGTGTTGAGACATATTTCACGTGTGTTACATTGACATCTTGTGACATACACTAATGTCTACATGCTATTTTGCCTGGATGAATGGATGGTGCATTATGGAAATAGAGGCACGTGTTAATATTACCTTGTTCGCGGTTGGGGAAGGGGATCAGGGCTCCATTTCTTGTCCAGACACATGCACCTGTCATAGATCAAGCACGGGAAGCCCTGTCTATTGGCACCTGCTTCATTTTACATGGGCTGCGCTGAGGGAGATAAAACTAAACTGGCTGATCTTGGGCTACGAGTGGCTGTCGGCTCAGTGACTTTTGTGCATGTTTCTTCCTTGCATATGTAATGATGCACACAGACTTCTGTTTTTCTGGGACTCATTCAAGCGCACGGGAAGTGATGTTCCAATGAGCTGGAACCTCTTCCTGCAGCAGATGTTTCAGCAAACTGTTCTCCTGCCCTCACCACTTCATGAGGTTTTTCTAACTCACTGGATGGTTTAACTGCCAGGAGGCTCACATGCTCCCTGAATTTATTTTGCATTTTCCTGCTGTCATTCAAGACACAGTTTGGTTCACCATTCTGGTAGGAGGGACAGTCTCATAAACTATGTTTTTCTAACTTTTCTCTTAGATCTTAAGCACCAGGGTCAGCCTCGGACGCTCTCAGAGACTTTATTACAAACTGACACTGCAGGTTTTTTTCCCCTAGAGATCAACTAAACGACAATCTCCTTCCCATTTCTAAACAGAATACATGTTATTGTCACAGGAAACTATCCTCAGGGACCCTGCAAAGCTGCACAGTTGTGACATCACCCTGTATTCATTATTTTGAGATAGGATTCTTAGCTATAGTTATATAGATTGTGTTGCTGCAGTCACTGAGTTTTGCTCTGGTTCTTAGACAGCTTTTAAGTTTGTTAAATCAGAGGTACCTTCCAAACGGAATTCGTCTGTTGTATATGACCAGCATCTGTGCAACTGAATTAAAGAAATGATGCTTAAGGAAATTGATATTAATCCAGTGGTTATCACTGGGGAGTAGGGATGAAATGAGGAGGGGTAGAGTTTTATTTTCTATTTCATAAGCTTCAGTATGGTTCATTTATTCTTACCACAAGCAGATGTTACGTGTCTGATAATAAATCGTGAGATATTTTCACAACGTGCATAAACAGTTGCAAATTGGCTAAAAAGTCCAGCTCAGTTATTCATCTCAGACATCAGTCTCCTCTGAGCTATAACTTAATTGAGTCAAAGTCCAATTCAGCTTTTCTACTTGCTTTCTGGGAGTCCTAGTTCCTCTGTAATAGAATGGTTGTGAGATACACTGGGAATTTCTTTTTTTTTTTTTTTTTTTGAGTACAAAACTCCACGGTGCAGAAAAGAGCCATTCCTGCCTCTGAATGCATTTGTTACACATTTTCAGAAATGAATTTGAAGACATTGAAAACGTGATATTCCTTTTGCTGGTGTTCGAGTGATTTTTAAATGACAATACACTTGAAATTTTAAAATTTGCTATTGCTGTTTAATATTTATGTGCTTCTGCAGTGCTGTCTATCACACACACACACAAACACACACAAACACACACAAAAAAAACCTCTCTATAAGGAGATACAAAGTTAAGGCACCATCAAGATGACCCTAACTTGAAGGAAAAAAGGAAAAAACCCTACAAACTAACAGCGAGAACTCTAGACGACTCTACCCACATCTTTGTATAGATCTTCTTGCAAATATTTTGGTCAAAACGTTTTTGGGACAACTATATTGATGGGAAGAATGCCTCTTGAGAGGCAATGGAAATTCTGGGAAATGTTTGATCCAATGAGTACATTCATTGGACTCTTTTGGTTAGAGGTGATAGAAGCTGAAGTAGCTTAAGTAGAAAAGATAATATGTTTGCTTATAAAACTATTGATGGGGTAGGGGGTAAATGTGATCAGTTTTTGGTGTGACTTCTTTGGGGGTTCAAACAATGTCATTGGACCCGTGGCTCTCTTTTCTTACCTTGGCTCTGTTTCTCTATGTGTTCGTTTCATCCTCAGGCATGCTCTGGTTGCATGATAGCAAAGACGAGTATGGCCCAGTGGGAGTCCCAAACTTGTTCCAAAAAGAAGAGAAAGCCACTCTTTTTCCCAGAGTCCACATAGGAAATCCCAAGATTCTAATAGACTCTAATCATCCCTGCCAGGGAGATGGAGTTCATTGATTGACCAGCTGCATTGTGGTCCTGCTGTCTGGGGTTGGGGTGAGTCTGATACTTCTCCACCCTCACCCCAGGACATTGTGCAGTAGTGGGGGGGTTTGATTTCAAAGAGAAAAGTCATGGGATGGACAAACCACAGTACCCATCATGGAAGGCCACTTCTCTAGGACCTGGTAGGTTCATTGGCCTCTAGGGAGGCTGCCCAAAGGTAATACATTCGGGTATTTGATAATTAGATGGGTACTATATTCCCTTAACTTTCAGTTCTAGCCAAGCAGTTGTAAAAAAAAAAAAAAATCCCTTAGTTATAAATCACTTAGAAAACCTAGGAAAAAAGATTGCTCAAATCCGTTTGTATCAAAACTTTCTTGGAAATGTGTAAACTAAAAAAAAAAAGAATGCATAAACTACATTTGGATCCTTTTGGTGACCGTTGCCTCAAAAATCTTTTTTGATTCTTCCAATTCAGTAAAATCTCCTTTATCTAAACTACCCTATTTCATCTCATAAAAATCTGGGTCTGGCATGAAAGAGTTATGATGATGGTGATAAATTATAAAGTGATGACTGTTTGCCAGGCCTCATGCAAAGCTTATCCCATGCCCTCTCTCGGAATAATTTTTACAAAAGGTCTGTGAGGTAAGTTTCAAAATCCTCACTTTTATAAATAGGGTTGGCGTAACCAGATACTTACCTGAGATTACGCTGTGTAATGGAGCAGGGATTCAAACCGGATTTGTCTAGTTCTGGAGCCTAACCTCTTAAGTGCTGCACAACACTGTCTCTCTGTGCTGAGCCTGCCTGCGTGAATAGAGTAAAAGAGGTGACAGCAGTTACGGAGCTCTGAAGGGAGGTGGGGTGGAGAGTGGCTGTCTCTGGGGGAGGGGAGGGGATTCTGGGTCTTAAACGACTGAAGCATCATTACTTGGTTCATTTCATTGTTTGCATTCCTATCACCTGTATTCACCCACTTTTCAATCTAGGACCATAGCCCCTTTTAATTTCCATATGTAAAACAGATAAAAATAATCTTTATTGAGGAGGTTGTATCCTGGGTGAAACCCAATCTCTGTCACCGTTAATTGCTTTATTTAAATTTTGGAAGGGTAACATAATAACGAGTAGTATTTGCACTGTGTTTCATCATTAGTCAAGCATTATTCAATTCATTGCTTGTAATGTAACGGGTCAGATGCTGGCATCTCCCTTTTAGTAATGAGGAATCTTCAATTTGGAGAAGCCTTGTGACTGCCCTCCAAGTCTGCTGACTCCAAATCTCATGCTCTGTCAATTAAAATTCTTTAAAAAGGAATTGAATGATGGTAGGAAGGTGGACAGAGCTGTTCTGTAATCAAATAGAGGTTATCATTTCCAGTGGAGGTAAGACTGCCAAGGGAAGGAACTGTAATGAGGTTATCTGACAGTTATTAATAATTTCTGTAGGACAGTGGTTCTCAAATTTATTTTTAGCCGTGGAATAGGTGTCACCACCACTATCACCTGCAGACTCTGGTGCTGATGACTATTCTGTTTTCTCTTTATTCTGTTGAATTTGTTAAGGCGTGTTTTATGGCCGAGAATGTGGTCTATCTTGGTGAATACTCTATGTGAGCATGAGAACAATGTGGATTCTGTTGTTGGATGAAGTAGCCTGTAGATGTCCATTATCTCCAGTTGACTGATGGAGTTGTTGAGTCATCTATGGTCTTACTGATTTCTGCTTGCTGGATCTTACAGATTTCTGTGTCTTCCTTTCTGATAAACGATGGTGCAGAGGCTCCAACTACGATCCTGGATTCATCCTTTATTCTGTGAATATGGAGAATTCCATCCAGCATTTTCTAATCTTAATCTTGCATTTCTGGAATAAACCCAACTTCACTGTTATGTATTATCATTAGTGTGTACTGCTGGATTTGATCCATTATGGCTTTATTTATTATTTTGCACCTATGTTCATGACTGTTGCTGGCCTCTCATTGTTCTCTCTTGCAATATCCTTCTTAGGTTTTAGAATCCAGGTTTCATTGGCCTCATTAAAAGAGTTGGCTTCTCAACTTTTTCCTTTTTAAAAACTCCTATGTAAGATAAGATTGATACTATTTTTTCCTTGAATAGTAGGAAGAATAAACTGGTGAAGCCATCTGGGTCTGCAGTTTTCTTTTGGGGAAGGTATTAAATTATAAATTAAATTCTTTTAATACATGTAATCATCCTTGGCTTTTCTATTTCTTTTTGTGTCAGTCTTGGTAATTTGTGCTTTTCAAGGAATTAGTCCAATTTATTTAAAATTTCTAAATTAATCGTATGAAATTGTTTATAATATCCTCTTATTATCTTTTTAATACCTCTAGAACCCTAAGTGTTGTCTATTTTCATTCCTAATATTTGTAATTACTTATTTATCTCTATATTTCGATTAAAATTGCCAGGGTTTATCGGTTTATTGGTCTTTTCAGAAAGTCAACTCTTGGCTTTTGTGGGGTTTTTTTCTATTATGAAATTATTTTATTTCATTATTTTATGCTCTTATCTTTATTTCCTTCTTTCTGATATCTTTCTGTTTATTTTTCTATCCTTTTAACTTGCGATAAGTACTTAGATCACTAATTTTTCAGCTTTCTTCTTTTATCAAATATACATTTTAAGGGAGTAACTTTTCACTGTGACTTTAGCTGCATTCTATTTTAGTTCTGAAGTATCATATTTTTGTTATCATTAGGTTCAAAATATTTTCTAACTTCTGTTGCAAGTTTTTCTTTGACCCATGGGTCATATAGAAAAATATTGCTTAATCTGTAACATGTGGGAATTTGTTCAATTATCTTTTTGTTAATGATGTCCAGGCAAATTTCACTATAGTCAAAGAACAGTTTCTATATCTTTCAAATCCTTGTTATTTATTGTCTTGTTTTATGTCTCATCACATAATCAATTTGGATAAATGTTTTATATGCATTTTAAAAGCATGTGGTTCTGCAGTTATTAAGTTCAGGGTTCAATATATGTAGATTAGGCCAAATTTGTTAACTGCATTGTCAAATATTTTATATTTCTGTTTCTATTTGTCTGTCTTGTCTATCATTTACTGAGAGAGAATCATTAAAATCTCCTAGTCTGTTCATGGACTATAATTTTTTCAGCCTTTGGAGCTAAGTTTTTATGTGTAATAATTTTAAATGATTTTATCTCTCTGGAGGATTAATGCTTTTATCATTTTGAAATATCCTTCTTTATTTCTAATAACGCTTCTTGCCTTAAATTCTAATGTGTTTCATGCTCGTGTAGGTATATCTTTTCTCTTTTGGTTAATGTTTGCATGATATATCTTTTTTAATCATTTTACTTCCAACATCTCTGTGTACTTAAATTTTCCATTTTTAAATAGGTAAGCATAATATAGTTGTTTTAAAAAATGTAGCCAACTAATCTTTTTCATTTAATTAGAGAATTTAGTACTTTTATATTTATTGTAATGACTGGTTTGGCTCATTTACATTAAATGTAATTGTTAATATATTTGAGTTTGGGGTTTAAGTTGACCATACTATTAGTTGTGTTCTATTTGCTCTGACTCTTTTTTGTTTGTTATTTTTCCTATTATAATTGTTTTAAATTTGTAAACCTCATGATTTTAGCCGCATTATCACCTCTACTTCATAGGTGCTTTATGCATGCCTCCAATTCTTAAAAGACTTTTGGACGTTTAGCAGTATTAATTAGCATTGATAATAAGCTTCTTCTTAGTCCATTCCTCTTCTCAATTAGCTTGTTATTATTTTAAACAAGATTTATGATCTCTCTAGTGGTTATTTTAGAATTTAAAGTATGCACCCTTGACCTTTTAGTGACTGCTGTAAATTTTGCTCTTATCTGTATTTTCCATATTTTAATTTTTCTGTATTCAGTAAGTATATTTTATTTAAAGCTTCCTTAATTTTACTAGTACTGTCTTCTACTGGGTCTATTCTGCTTTTAAACTTTTCTACTTTTTATTTCAGTTGTTGTCTTTTTCAGTACTAAAATTTTTACTTGATTTTTTAAAATGAATTTCTGTTCTCTGGCAAAACTCTTCTTCTTGTCACCTATTTCATCGAATGCATTAATCACAGGTATTTTAATATCCATATCTAATAACTGTGTGTCTGCTTTCCTTACTTATTTTTTCTTGATTTTTAACAATTCTTACAGAATGCAAGGTATTGGGTATAAAACGAACGTAAGAGCCTCTGGACGATGTTATCTTCCTCTAAAAAAGGATGTGGTTTCCTTCTGGCAGGCAGTTAGAGGAGCGTAGCTCACTCTGGTCTAATCAGCCAAGGTGAGTTGAGGATGTTGAGGTCCTTGTGGGATCTGATCAGTTTCCTCTTTGCCCTGGCTCCCAGGGCATTGCCTGTGCTCACCTTGAACTCTGGTTTTATCTCACCAACATACAAGACTGCTGACACTCCATTTTGATTTTCAGTCTTTTGGTGCTATTTTCTGCTTAGTCTCACTGTCTAGAGGACTACTGGAGTAAGTTTGCTACAAGCCTCCTATTTTCTCCAAGACGTTCCTCACTAAAATCCTGGCTGTTTGAATAACTATGAGCTCCAGCCTTTGTTTTCCCATCTCTGTGGACACTGCAGGCCCTAAACTGCGACCCTCTGCCCGGTTTCTCAGCCTCTCCTGCGATGCTTCTGAATCGACAGGCATTTCAGAGGAAGAGCGACAGAGTGTTTGCCTCCTCTCAATAAGTTCTCATTTTTTCTCAGCTTTGGTCCCTTGAGATGTTAGTTACTCTCAATGTCATTAAGCAGCATTTATAAAAATTATGCTGATTTTAATGTTCTTTATACCAGACACCTACCAGATGTGAGTGATACTGTAATAGAAACAGGTCTCCTGCTTTGATTTCATGATTTCATGGATGCTTCTTCTGAGAGCTATTTTTTGTCTCTTTTGTGTTAGAGATTTTCTCCTACGTGGTGATCTGATATTAGAGTGAGGCGCTGAGAAGCTGACTGAAATGTGTGAGTGTGGTGGGCTTTATGACCTGATGGTGCTCCAAGGTGGTTGTGATGAACAGCTGCTCTGGGTCTTCCTGATTGTCGTACCTGTAGGTCTCTTCTCTTAAGCTCTTAGTTTCTGGAGGGAGACATCCTCTAGTATCCCTCAAGGGCGTGAGCCTGGAGGCCAGTGATGTGAGGGCAAGAGGGGTTCTCAAGGATCAGTGTGCAGGTTTCCCCCACAACCCTCTGTTTCTAACGTGGTAACCATGCCAGGACACAGCTACTGTGGCACTCGCTGCATGAAATAAGCTTCTAGTCCTCCGGGACATGAAGGAAGGCAGGCCGTCTCGGTTCATTGGGCTGACTCAGCAATTCTGACTTCAGCTACACACTCACTTCCACTTCGGAGGCAACGTGAATCACCTCTTCTGAATAATGCCCCTGGTAAGTGTCAGGTGTCCTGGTCTGCCAGGTCAAGCAGCTTCTCTGCTTCCATCATGTCACTGCTGCAATCTCTTCTCCTCTCCTCGTGCAGGTGAATTGGTATGTATTTCTGCTATCTACGTATTGTCCTGTTAGTGGGATTTCAGGAGGAAACCATGTCAGTACATGTGTTCAGTCTGCCAAGCTCTACTGGTTGTTTACGGTACTCTTAATAACTAAAAACAAGCCTTCCAGAATTAATATCTTTCTTTTGGAATTAATTAATTCTTTAAGAAATCAGGTGTGATAGCCTCATGATCTAAAAATGTGTATCCAAATTGCCAACACAGAGAATTTTTCCTAGAGAGTGTGATTACTGACTTATTAGCACCAGAAAACTGAATGTCATGTGTATTTGCCTGTTTGACAGTGAGAGTATAATTTCACATAATAATCCGAGTTCAGGGATCATTTTATGGAGGTAGGGAGTGGGATTTAGGTTGTAGAGTACAAATGATTTTACTGGAATATTAAAGGTGAAACATTTTTGCCTGCAATCTAGAGCAAGAATATGTTTTACCTCAAGTTATTTAGTAAAAATAAACAAACAAAGCAACAAAGAACCCTTCTGAATGTGTACATGATGTGAGTTTATTACACAAGGGACTGACCATCATTCAAACAGGGTCCTACAGTGTTAGAATTTTGGTTCGACCAGACAGAGAATTTCATTGCTGTTTAAAGCAAAGGGGTGTATATACATTGAGAACGTGTTGGGGAAGAGAGCACCAGTGAGCGTCTTCTATTTGAAGTTGTTCAGTTTCTCTGGAAATTCAAACTGGAAATAGCTAGTGACATGGATAATGCACTTGCTGTCATGAAGGAGAAGATTGGGTTCTTATCTGGACTTTAACATCATGGAAAGAGTTATGATGACTCTATTAGGAAAGGGCTGCAGAGAATCAGCTCGGGGACACAGAGGAACTTGGAAAATGGTTGAAGTTATTTATCTCAGAAAGGAAAGGAAGGTTCTGCTGACAGAGATGGTAACTGTGCTGAATAGTGGGGGTGAGGGTCCTCGGATGAACAGGACCCAGGCTAAGCCGTTAAGAAACTCACCATCCCCTTTGACATTCTTCCATATTACATCCAAGAGATCTATCACTGAGTATTTTAATTGGCTGTAGATTGATTTCTAAGGAATTAATTTCCCTCTTCCTTAGAACATGGAAGTTTTCTTTTCTGCCGTTTGACATCTCATGGCTTTCTATCCTTTTTCCTAAAGTTTGTTTCCTTCTGTAAGCATCTACTGAGAATTTTTAATGTGTGCCCAGCAATGGCTCCAGTGGTTTTCCCTCTAGATCTCTTCCACTCGGGGACTTAACTTGTCTTACAGATGTTCTTTTAATTATGGGCACCCACAGTCTGAATATCCTTATATTAGTAGGACAGTTTTACTTAAATAAAAGAATCGCAATTAAAATGATCACAAGCTACAAAAAGAACTTATTTCCATCCATGATTAGGAAGTTAGGGCTACAGCCGTACTGAGCCAGGTACACCTGGATCTCGTAGAGCGAATGTAATCAGGGTTGGCCTTTCTATCAGCACTTCTTTTCTCTGGGTTACCTTTATATTCTTTTCTCTGGGTTACCTTTATATTCAAGGCACCGTTTCCCCACATGGTTTCGAAGTAGTGTGTGTTTACAGGATCCCCAAACTGACCTCAGAAGATGGAGGATGCTGCTTCCAGATAACTCCAGAAGCGTCCCAAGATGCTTCCCCAAGGAAGGGCTGGGCCACTCGCTGGATCCTTATGGCCCTGGAGGGGGCATGTTCTGATTGGCTAGGCCTGGGTCACGTGCTCATTCTTGGCGTCAGGGAGAGGTTAGCCCCACCTGAACCGCATAAGCTGAGAATGGGGAAAGGCTTCTTCCTACAGAATTTCTGGGCAAAAACAAAAAGGGAAAAAAGCAGTGTTCACTGCCCTGCTGCCAGTTGAACATTTTCCTCTCCAAATCTTCCTGAGGCTGGAGACTGGTACAAGCTCTACCCATCTCCACCTCCAAATAGCAGCCAGTATACCTACCTGCTGGTTGGTACAGGGCAAATTCACTCGTCTTTCCCTCGCTCTAGGATCCTGTCCAAATGCCCCTCTCTCTCTGAGAATTCAGAGCACAACTAACGCTAACCCCGTCACTCACATTCATACGTGATGTCTTTTATCTGCTTCCTCTCTCAAATTCTCTTCTCCACTTATTTCTGAAACTTCTCTCTCTGTTCTTTCCACGACTGAGTAAAATGTGCCTGTAATTGGCTGACAGGTTGACGAGTGTGTAGCTTGGGGAAAGTGTGGTCAGGCATTTACAGGGGACATTAGATATAAGAGGCTCAGTAAGATTCACAACCTTCGCAGAAGTCCTCCTTCAGCCAAGTCATTTTCTAGTTTGATCGTTATTACTCAACTGTTGGCATTTAAAATCAACTCTTTCATGGTAAACTATTCTTTAGTTCGGTTAATTGTGGGTATTTGAAAGGCATTGCAGAACAGTTGCAGCCACCTTACAAGCCTAATAGCTCATGGACTGAACTGGAAAACTAATAATGGTTTGGAATAATTCGTCTACACAAAAGTGCACTTTCTTTCTGCTAAGCCTGCCATACCTCACAAAATAAAATTGTGACTGCAATTTTTAGTGTTTGAGGCGAGTCAAACAACATGTACTTATTAAGACTTTTTATAAAAGGCCCGTGTTACGTGCTGAGTGGGGGGTCTTAGGGCTGGAGGTGGGGAGTGGGTGGAGGGAGGTTAGGCTGTTAAAATGAATTGGAGTTTATTCCCGCCCTGGAGGAATTTCTCATCTGGTGGGGAAAGGCAAGCAGTGAGACGCCCTCAGAAAAGTCCTCAGGAGCTGGGATAAAGCCTGCTTCTCAGGCCCTAGTGGTCCTGAGCCCCTCACTTTGTCCCATGTGATTATTTTAACAGCAAAAATGTTGTTCAATACAACAGTGTAAGTTCAGACACCACAGTGGTGCTTCTGAAAGTCTGTGTCTGCACTTCTTTAAGTCTGTACAGAAACTATCACTCATGTTTCTGTTTGGAGTGGCTCCTAGAATTTCCATATTTGACGCAGAGTATAAGCCCAATTTCTGACTACATGGTAAATCAGAAAGTCCTCTAGATTCTCCACAAATGGGATGGTGGATTTTCCACCGGGGGGGAGTGTTGTCTGGAGTGAAATATCAGCTTCATTTCTTCTTATATAACAGGAAGTGAAGTGCTGATCTGCTCACTTCTTTAACTCCATCATCTGAAAACTATACCCTTCTGTCCTTCCTGCTGCATCCTTTCTGCGTTCTTCCCTTGCTCTGCAAAGCCTCCACTCAGATTCATTTTAATTTCAGGGGTGCAGGAGCAAGAGAAAGCCTTGGCCCCAATGTCTGCATGTATCAAATGGCTCCCATTTTCTTCCCCTCTGAGTTGAGCTATAGAAAAATTCAGAAAGCTGACGGAGTCAGTTAAAGTCTTAACCAGTTGAAACTCAAGGGGGTTGGTGGTGGGGAAATTAGATAGGAAGAATGTAATTACCAAAGCAAATGGGTCCAGACAGAGGATAAGACTCCAGCTGGGCGTCTTCCCGCTGCACTTGGCACTTCTGTTGGCTACTGACCTGACTGCAGACAGCGCAGGCGGACAAGCCGGTCCAGCCTTTTCCACAGAATAGCCCAGCAATGGCCTCGGGGCCGTGATGTCATCATCAATTAGCACTGGTTCTGTGCTTATCGATCGGTGGGTTTTAACAAAATTAATTGCTGGAGCATAGAGTTGTCAAATTGTGTTAAATGATTTTATATCAAAAATGGATATCTCAATCTATGTGTTGGACTCAAGAGGCAATACCATAATTACTAATATTAAATCAAGGCTTTGTGTCATGGTGTGGGTTGTCGTACATCTCTTAAGGTTTTTTCTTTTTTTTTTTTAAGGAGAATGGAAACTTCTACTGCCTTTTTGTGTGTGCATTTGTGTCTTTCTGTCAGGATTTTCCATGTTGGCGAATTTTTTAAAACTACGGAATTAAAAAACAGTGTTCTAGGAGGAGCATAGACTCTTCAAATTGCTAGAGAATAAGAAATCCAAACGAGTATTAGAGAGTGTGGTTTATCTTTAGAAGATGAGAGATTCTAAATGCCATTCCCTGAATAAATGAGCTTCTGTTTGAAGTCTGCAAAGGAAATGGAGTTAGAATAGCTAGTGGAGCCCCGGGGGGGTCTCAGTCCCTGCATGGCGGGGGCTCTGGCACTGTGGCGGGGGACTGGCGGATGTGAGGAGAAGATGCCAGGAGATGCATCACTCTTTGTTTCCTTGCCTATTACCTTCTTCAGCGTCTGACCAGCATCCCCTCCAACTGTCGAAACAGCCTCTTAACTGGTCCAGCCACTACTTCTTTTCCCTCTTCCAACTCCCTCGCTCAGAGGGTCACCTTTCTGAATGGCAGGTGACAGGTGTCCGCTGGGGGCCATGAGGGCCATCTGGTGGCCCTGTCCACTGATTTAGGTGGCTGGATTGTGCCTCCATACCAGCTTCTTAGATGTTTCTTCCGAACTGCCAGTTCTTTTGATGAGACAAGAGAGCTGAGTCTACTGATCCACGGCGATGTTCTCTTTTCCTCCTTGTCTTTGCTGAGTGGGTTTCTCTCTTTGCGATGCTTTTCCAATCTTTCTTCACCTAACAGCCTTCTTTAGTCTTCAAAACCCCAAATCTCCTTGGTAAAAACTTTCCTGAACACCGATACCCCAGGAAAACCTCTGATCTACCGTGAAGACCTCCTGCTTCCCGATGCTCCTAAAGAGTTTCCTCCAGGAAGACATCCTGCTTTCCTGGGCTTTCCACACCCCTCCAGAGTTCTGCCAATCTCCGTTCTATTTCTTTTCCAAGGTAGTCGCTGGGTGTATTATGTATTTAGTGCCCCAGGAGGACTATGAAGGTGAGAAGCATGTGTTCCCCTGGGGATGTCATGTGGTAGAGGATTCGAATAAGTAGATTTGGGTGTGGATTTTACCTCCATGATTTTTTAGTATCAAAATCTACAAAATCTCTCCGTATCTCTAGCGATCCCAGGGATGACGCTCATTGGCCCAGCCGTGGTCAGCTGCCCATCCCTGAAGGACTCCTGTGTCTCGGGAGATGGTAGACTCATTGGCCAGGCCCGGGTCATGGGCTAGCCCCTGTACATGGGTGGGGGGGTGGGATCAGCCCCCCTTAAACTACAGGGAGGAAGAGTGGGGTGGGGCTGGTTCACAAAAGGAAGTGATGCAGGAGACACGTAGAATAGTAGCAGCCATCAACTCCACCTGCAGACTAGAGACAAGCCAGCGAAAGGGTGGCCACGAAAATGACTGCAAATAAACATAGGAAAGAGGTAGAAAGAGAAAATTTGACATTCTGAAGTGATCACGGTGATAAATTACAATTGCCTGGAAACAAAAGAGAAAAAAAAAAAAAGCAGCCAGAGTAGTATTTAAGCCCTTGAACCAGAAATGCATTTTGCACAAGCTATCAGAATCCCCGAGAATATTAGCGCTAAGGGGGACTTGTGGAGTAGGAGGGATGCACTTCTTAAGACAAGAGGAAGGAGCAACATTCTGATTAAATGCCGTGCCACCGGCATCGTGAACGTATCATTGCAGCCTTGAGCATCTCCAATCAGGAAGCTCAACGACCTGCCTTGGGTATCAATGGCACCTCTTTGGTTGAAATAGTAACACCCCTTGCCCTGGACGGTTATAATAATGGAGTTTAAATTGGTGGATACAGATGCTATAATTTTCACTGGGTTGTTATCCTTGTGTGGCAATTTGAAGAATCAATTCAGGACATATTTCAGGGTCTAGGTAGGAAGGTGGCTTAGGCTGCAGAGGCCCTGATTTATCTTGACTCCCAGATCGACTTCTTCCCACGAAGCTATTCTTCACTCCACTGTAAGAGCTGTCTTTCTACAACACCAAGCTGATCACGATTCTCCCTGCTGAAAATCTCCTGATGACTGTCAGTTGCCATCAGATTTAGGTAAAGTGCAGAATCCTAAACAAGACATTCAAAGCTTTTTTTTCCCGGCCACATTTGCTCTGTCCTCCACTCCCACTTCTGCTGTAGACACAGGGCCACTTTCTGTTTCCCCGAAGGCTCGGCTTGTGAGTGCCTCCGGGCTTTGCTTACCCTGCTCGCCCAGCCTGAAGACCCTTCCCCATCCCTTCTCTCCGTGCTTAGCCCCAGTCGCCTTGGTAACCGTTGCTCCATTAACCCCAGCAGAGCCCAGCCATCCCTCCGCTGCCCTCCGGGGCGCTTCAGTGAAGTAGATGTTCAGCTGTAAACTTGAGCCCTTCACGGTGTTTGCATCCCAATCGCCGTCACAATACCTAGGACCCGCTAAGCCCTCAGTTCCTGTTTGTGGAGCCAGTGAGCTTAAAGGAGACTAACCATACCACATGACTGATAGCCTTTCTGCGTTCCAAGCGGTTGATTGGAAAGTGTGTAGAACACCAAGCCCGTTTCTACGGAAACGTGTCTATGGAGCAGTTCTAGAGCTGGGACTTAGAGCCGGTTTAACTTCAGAATGAATGACGTTATCGTGTGTCTATCAGTGAGCACTGCCTGAATGGCTGCAGTGCCTCGAGACATGGAAACAGCGCCCTCGTGTCATCGAGATGTGGAAATGCCACCCCCAGCATGCCATGGGGCCCAGGGAGTAGGGTCTCCAGGCGCAAGTCAGTTGGTTCCTGAATAGTACTTAGAATTGCCTGGAATTGGTTCCAGCAGGCGTGGCATGGAGGAGGGGCTGGTCTGTGGTCCAGGGAGCCCAGGGAGAGCATCAGAGGGGCTTCCTGGTAGGAGCTGAGCCTGGAAACAGGTCCCCAAGGAGAGGGTGGGAGCGGGGGTTGGGAGGGGGTGGGAAGGGTGAGGCCCCTGTGGGGTGTCCTCTAGCTTCCCTTCCTTTGCTCAGCCAGTTCCCCCGCCACGGAGGGTGGGAGACGGTGCCACCGGCATCGTGAATGTATCATTCACGAGTGGGGAGGGGAGTGACTGTGAGCTGGGGAGGCCATGTGGTCTCGCGCAGGTCCCACTGCCCCTCCCCTGCGTCCTCGCTGCCTGGAGGGGCTTTTCCTTTGCTTCTCCTTGTTTTTCTCACTCACCATCACCCAGCCCGTCCCTCTGACGGTGACCGGCACAAGGTGGGGCATGGAATGGGGAGCAGACAGGGGAGACGGGACAGCGGTCGGGGGAGAGCGTGAGGGAGGCTCCGGCCAAATGCATGGACATGTGGGATCCAGTCCTGATTCTACCCACTGAGGAACCTCGCTCAGTATTCTTGTCTGTATGATGAGGACGCTAATGCAAACCCCTCCCTGTAAGGTTGGTCCGTTTTTTAATGAGATGGCGATTAGAAAGCATTCCTGGGGCGGTGCAAATAGCTTGGCCCTGGACCCGCTGAGAGCGGGGGCTCCTGGGGGCTTGGGCTCTGCCCCTCCCCCACCACCACCCCTGTCCTGTCGTCCACCCCAGGCATCAGACATGTGAGGGAAGAAGACTTCAGGGTGACCTCAGCCCCAGGCACCAGCTTTGGGATGCAGACGTGTTTCACAGCTGCCACAGCACATCGTGAGGGATGATGGAGAGGGAGATGGAGAACAGCGGCCTCCAAGGCAGTGTCAGTCTTCTGCGGCTGAGCCCCAAGCACAGCTGCCTCCTGAGTTCTTGCTCTCACCCTGCACAGAGGTCTCTCTCAAGGGCCTGGAGTCTTTTGCACACACTGGGCTGCTTGGTGCCTCTCTGTGGATGTTCCTGCGGCTCCCTCTGCATGGGATTTCTCTGTCTGCTGGGAAATGTCTGCTCTCCTATCAAATTCAACTCATATCATGTCTGAAGCCTCGCCTGCCCTCTTAGCTGCACCTGCCTCCTGGATTTCTCACCTTCCTCCTGACGGTTCCTGCCTCTGAGCTGCCTTTGCTCCTCTGCACATTTGCACTTTGCACGGTTGGTCACTCTTCAGCCATTCAAGTCTTGCATTTGCTTCTCTCTCTCTCAGTTTGCAGGTTCTTTGAAGACAGGGTCTGTTTTTGTTCTTTGTTTGTGTTTTGCTTTAATCTTTCCCAGGTCCCCCGTGTCCAGTGCCATGCCTGGCACATGCCAGACGATGACATAAATTCATGATAAATATATAAATGCATTAAGCCAAATGATCCATGATTTATGCTGGACTTGAGAGCTTGAAGCATGTGCAAGGAGGCACCTGGGCCACCCCAGCACAGGGTGGGAGAAAGTGACCATCAGAAACCCTGGGTTTGCTATTAGCGCTGCCCTACTTGGGGTGGGGTGGGAGCAGTTACAGAGCTTGTTATAGAATCATTGTCTTTGCTGGAAAAGGCTGTCGCTCTGAGGAAGAAGCTGGTGGCCAATGTCCAGGGGAATAGAGCAAAGCCAAGTTCAGTTGTGAGCGTCATGTCTAAGGGTCTTAGAAGATAGATGGTCAGGGAGTGTGGAATGAGAGTTGGAGCCCAGGGACAGTGCCAGGGCAGATGTCACATAGAGATTCACCAAGAAGGAAAGGAGCATGGGAGACCTAGCCAAGGAATGGGGGTGAGCAAGTGAGTTCTGGGAGTGAATGTGTAGGCATAGCTTAATTTTGATGTAACTTATTTTTAGGTACTGAATGTGTCCCCCCAAATTCATGTTGGAATCCTAACCCTCAAAATGATGATATTGGGAGGTGGGGCTTCGGGGAGGTGGTTAGGTCATGAGGATGGAGCCCCCATGAGTGGGATGAGTGTCCTTAGAAAAGAGATGCTAGAGGACCAGCTCACCCCTTGTGCCAAGTGGTGACACAGTGACAAGAGGCCCCAGAAGAGGGTTCTCACCAGAACCTGGCCATGCTGGCACCCTGATCTCAGACTTTCAGCCTCCGGAACTCTGAGAAACACACTTCTGTTGTTGATAAGCCACTCAGTTTACGGCACTTTGCTATAGTGCCATAAATATACTAGTTTTCCTCACTTCTCTTTAAGTGGTTGGGGTCCAGGTGGTATCTGCACTGCCTTGGCTTCTTACAGGTTATAAAGCGGAGGAAAAAAGAGCTCAGAATAAAATACCCATCAGAGTTTCACCTACAAGAGAGGTGATTTTGGTGAGAGGCTTAATCTATCAAGGCCCCACTCGCCTGATCTGTAAAAGGGAATTACTGGATGAGATCAGCGGAACTCAACCTTTTGGGGTTTAGCACACTTTCAAATATTAGGATATTATGCAGGATGGTTGAAGCCATGGAAAGAAAGGTAAACATGAGTCTAAAACTAAAGGCAAGTTTTAGAATCCTTGAGACACTTTGAACCGTTACCAAATGGTTGTGCTCTGGTTCCGACTGCTTGCTGCCCTGACATGCATTTGACTTACCCACCAGGCACAGCTCCACCCTGGTCTGTTTGATTCACAATCTTTCACTGGCCCCAGCATGCACCTACTTTGGTTCTCCATCCCTAACCTGCAGCAAGTTCTTGCCTCCTCTGATCCAAGGTGTGAGACCTTCTCTCAACCTTCTATTTGACACACGTTGCTGAAACATTATTTGCCCTTATTTGTAGCAAACACCGATTTTCACCACTGAGCAAAGTTTGGAGGTGCATGTGTGAGAGGAGCGTGAGGCACCCCAGGCCATGACGACTTGCAAGCTGGGCACTCCTGGACCAGATGCTCTCCAAGGCCCTTTTCAGATCTTGAGCTTCTGAAAAAGCAAATCTTCAGTATTAATTTTTTCCATTAATGGAACCCATAGTGCTACCAATGGCAAACTTTTCTTATGAGTGAATGTAATGCACGTGCATGGAATTTGCACTTGAAAGCATTTAATGAAAAATGCATTGAGGCTTCAGGAAGTTGGTATTGACTTTCAATCCTCCAGCTAATAAGGGAGAAAAGAAATTTGTAGGCTCAAGTTTGGAGTAGGTTGGATATTTGAGAAAATTTTAGACCATCTGGACAGTGGGGGGCATAAATTGGTTTTCATAGGTAAAAGATATATGAATTCAAAACACAAAGTCGTTGTGAGAATTAGTTGATGACAGGAAGGAAAGGCCACCTACCCTTGTAGATGGTTGCTGTCCTAACAGGGTACTTTACCGTGTCAGGCGGACATTTGGTCTGTGAATGACATTGACAAAATGGCAGAAGTGTTCTCCTGCTGATTCTCTGTGCGTTGAATTGAATATCCTGCTTTTTGTCCCGTTAAAATGTTCAACTTACCTGCAACATGAACAAACCAAAGAAAGGCGTCCATGATCCTAGCATTCCTTTTTAGTAAACAACCCCGTTCTTTCCTGTGTGCTTCAGGAGGAAAGCCCTAAGTTCTTTAGAGAGGGTTAAGAGAATTCAACTAGGGTAACGGTTAGGCTCCATTAACAAGTTATGTGACTCTGGGCAAGGTACTTTCCCTGTCTCTGCAGCCTCAAGCCTCAGAGGGCCCCATTAGAACCCGGCTGGCAGGCTTGTCATGAGTGTTAAATGAATTAAAACCTGTTCAATTTTTAGGGTAGCACTTGACCCATAGGAAGCATCAGGAAATGTTAGAAATGATCCTTCCAGATTTCTGAGAAGCAGCTGTTCCTTCCCTTGTTAGCCAGCGACTGTATCAGATCATTAAACTTCCAAAGCCTCAGGTTTCTCCTGTGTAAACTGGCAATAATAATAATTACTCTGTGACCCATAAAATTACTCTGTGAACCCATAAAATTTATAAAATAACTGGTGTGAATGGAAAGATTCACAGTTGGTGTTGTAGGTGTTTCCATTACAGACATAGAGATGGAGATTTAGCCCACCTTCTCCTACTATGAACTACTATTTAACAAATGTTTTGAAGATGATAGGAGTTTCTAATTATGAAAGTAATGAACAACCACTGTAGAAAATTGGAAAATATAGGAAAGCACAAGAAAAGGTTAGAAATTGCTTGTTAATCTCAAATCTGAGATACGTGCTCTTAATATTTTGACGTATGTCCTCTGTCATATATATAGTGTGTAACATCAATGTATATTCGTATCTAGTAATTTGTGAAACACTGGGTGCATGTCAAATAAATATAACTGTGTCTGCCCCCCTGAAGTTCACGTAGTCACCTGGGAAAGACAGGATTGGCAACAGCAAACAGTGAAATAACAAGAGAAAGCTGCCTAATGTTAGATAGGGTTAGTTTTTTTTTTTAGCACACCATGCAGCTTATGGGATCTTAGTTCCCCGACCAGAGATTGAACCCGGGCCACGGCAGTGAAAGCGCTGAGTCCTAACCACTGGACCACCAGGGAAGTCCCTAAATAGGGTTAGTTTAAAAAACAGGAAACAAGAAGAAGGGGAGAGAGATGTAGACCTGGAAGTTGGAGGACGTGGGGCGGGGATGGTTAATTGAACCTAATGTTCGCTCTCCCCTTCTTATACTTTTAGTAGAAGCGCTCCTCTGTAGGGTGACACATCATCTCAGGTTTTCCTGGTCTGAGGGGCATCTTGGGAGGTGGGACTTTCAGGGTTCCTATATGGGGAAAGCACCCTACCGAGACACACCTGAGGACAAGGCCGCCCAGTCCAGTAGGGTCACGTGCAGAAGTGATGCGTGAAAATTCATGTCCCTTAAAAGGGATGATATCTGCCCCTGTTCTCTTTCTTTGTTCCTGAGTCCAGGAAGGTGGTTGAGCGGTTTGGGCGCAAGCTTCCCGAGAGCACCGCTAGATGGTTTCAGTGAGAGCCAAGGAAGGCTCTTGATACTCCGGACGATTAAAATACAAGCAGAAACCAAGTCAGCAAAGCAGGGATGCTAGAAAGAGAAGAGATGGCTACGACCATCAATGCCATGTGTTCTTTCAGCCCATAGTCACAAGGCCCAGAGAGACAGGAGGCTTGAGCCCGATGGGTGATTGGCCACAGTGGGCAGGACCTGATTCCACTCCCTTTCCCCCGAGAAGGGAAATGTGAGTTTCACTCTCCTCTTGGGATTCTTAAAACCTTTTTCATTAGGGGGGCCAGAGGTGGCTCACCTGCCCATTACACAATAGTTTTCTTATTTCTGAACTTGTATCTGCCCTTGAGCTCCTTGCTTATCTCAGCCACCAGCCCAGCAGAGGCTGGAACTCTGCTATCCTGGGTGAGCAGCTTTCACAGCAGCTGCCCTGAAGATGCAGCCCACACCCCAGGCCAGTGAGCCACCCACTTGCCCTGCACCATTCACTGACTTTTGTGTAACAATAAGAACAGTAATACCCTTTGTCATTTTCCAGCAACAGTACTGTAGGGCCTCTTTGTTACAGAGGCTGAGCCTATACCCTGCGGGTTATGATTGCTCTGTGCAGCCAGTGTTCCTTGACCTGGTGGAGAGCTGATGGAGAGCTCTGATGTTCAGAGAGCCTGGTGGAAAGGAGCACAACAGGGTGGAGTGGATTTCTCTTGCTGGCATGACAGGTCATGAAAGAATACCCAGAGGTCCCTTCACAGGATACTTGGTAACTTCAAAACATTCAGGAATCTTCTGTACTCAAAATAGCAGGTAAACGGCTTTAAAACTTTCCTTGCAATGATGGTTCTACTCGCCTCATGGTTTCCTAAGGGCGTCAGTGCCCTTATTAGTTTCTGAGGAGAAAAATATACCTCCAGGGTATTACTTTACTATGAGATCTGCCTTTTTTCTTGGTAATTGAAGAAGTCATAGCAGGCACCCAAAAGATGAAAGTTTGTGTAGGAAGGAATTAGTGGGTTGGGTTTTTTTTTAATTTTTCAAAAGCATTGCGCTCTTGTGCGGTGTTATTGAAGGAACATTCTGTACCGACTCCTTAGCAGAGATCTTGTAAGGAACAATAACTCCTGTGCCAACTTGTTCCTTGAAGACACAAAATCAAGCAGCCTCTCTGTGTGGGTTTTGAGGGGCCCTTGTTTTGGGGTCTTTGCTGGTCAGAATGTTATGGTTATTTGATTGCATCATCATTAGTATTTTTACATGTCAGAACATACCTGAGTATCATGAAATTAGTGAGGATCTACCAGTTTCTTCGATAATATAAAGAATTTAAGTACTTAAGGGCCAGTTTTGCTGTGAATACAAAGTCTATCCCCCCTTTATTAAATGGCTGGGGGTTGGTGCCCCTGAGGTGGCAGGGAATTAGGTATATCCTGTGTGATGTGTAATCCCACCACTAATAAAACGCTAAGCTATAGAAGTCCTTGATGAAGCCACCGCTGTTGGGTTAGCGCTCTTAGTAAGAGAAGATTGTTGTTATAAGCAGAGCTGATACTTATAATGTAGAAAGACTGATTTCCTTCAGTATTTTCAATCCCACTTGTGATGGTTAGTTTTATGTGTCATCTTGACAGGGCAAAGCTGGTAAAACCTTTTTCTGGAAATGTCTTTGAGGATGTTTCCAGAAGAGATCAGCATTTGAATCAGTAGGCAGAGTAAAGAAGATGACCCGCCTCAATGTGGGTGGGCATCGTCCAATCCAGTGGGGGCCTGAGTAGAACAAAAAGGCGGAGGAGGGGAGAATTCACTCTCTCTGCTTGAGCTGAGACATCCGTCTCCTGCCCTTCGACGTGGGCACTCCTGGTTCTTGGGCTTTCAGGCTCAGACCAGGACTTATGCCATCAGCTCCCCGGTCCTCAGGCCTGCAGACTGAACTACACCACCAGCTTTCCTGGTTCTGCAGCTTGCGGATGGCAGACCGTGGGACTTCTGGGCTTGCACAATTGCATGAGCAAATTCCTGTACTAAATCCCCTCTTCTATGGACCTACGTCTATCCTGTTGGTTTTGTTTCACTGGAGAACCCTGACTAATACACTGCTCACTGATGACTTAAAATAGATATTTCAAATCAAGTCAGTAAACAGTCACTCAACACATATCACGCCTGAAGCAAGGTTCCTAGCTCTGGGAAGCAGGCAAAAATGAACATGGTGGAGCCTCTGTCCGTGGTGTGCTTGCAGTCTGCTGAGAAATGACTTCAGTGAAAACATAGCTGCCACCAGAGAAGGCTACGGAGAAGGCCTTACCAGACGTAGAAACTTACATTCAGATTTCTCTCGATGGAACAAAGGCCAAAGACCACTCTTTGGGGAATGAGAAGGTATTCAGCCATGTGTAGATGCTACTGGTAGATATTTTTCATGCAGAGTGGGATTAAAAATAGTTTCTCGGGCTTCCCTGGTGGCGCAGTGGTTGAGAGTCCGCCTGCCGATGCAGGGGACACGGGTTTGTGCCCGGTCCAGGAAGATCCCACATGCCGCGGAGCGGCTGGGCCCGTGAGCCATGGCCGCTGAGCCTGCGCGTCCGGAGCCTGTGCTCCGCAACGGGAGAGGCCACAACAGTGAGAGGCCCGCGTAACGCAAAAAAAAAAAAAAGTTTCTCATCGTTTGGTTACCTTCCATGGATAGTTCTAGTTAACTTGGGAGGAGGACTGGAATCTGATAAGATGAATCCTGGTGAAGTGGCCTATTAAACCAGGTATTTATCAAAATGTTTTATGGGGGCAGTGGTTCATTATTTTCTCTGTTCTCTGTACTCCAGGGAACATTAGCTTTCTGAATAGGTCGTTTTGAAAGCACTCCCTGTGATAGGACTAAGACTTTATAGGTAGCCTCCAGTCACTGGCTGTTACAGGCTTTCCATTTAGAAATAAAGCAGCCCGTGTCCTCATATCCAATTCATAGGATTGCAGGTAGAGGCCGAAGCTCTGCATGAGAGACTAACTCTGGGAGGTAGGGTGTGGACCACTCTGGACAGAGGGAACGGCTCTGAAGTGGGATGCGGGCAGGCTTGGGGACAAAAGGGAGGTTAGTGTCTGAATGTGGAAAATGAGAGTCAGGGCATGGATGGGCCCAGGGCCACCTGGGGGCAGGTGTGCCTGCTGTTTCGGTGCCAGGGATGTGCTTGGCAGCCCGGCAGAGCCTATGACCCTCTTCCTGGAATAATATTTCTAAGTGCATGAAATAATAGGCATAGGGTTCCAAAGGAGACTGATTGTAATGAAATGCAGTTATCAAAATATTATCAAACAAATTTGCCTTGCAGTAATCTGTGTGCTTCTTTATTAATGCAATAATTAACAGATTTGGAAGTTGGTCTTATAACTACTGTAATTTTAAAGTAGAGATGATGGTAAACATTATTTCAAGATATCGGCAATAACTCTCATATTGTATCAGAATATCTGTGATTTTTATTTGTGAATAACTCATGGGTCCTGCTAAAACTACTTGTCTTGCTGCCTATATTAATAACTGAAGATGTATTAGGGTTCTCCAGAGAAACAGAACCAACAGGAGATTCTATTTATCTCTCTCTCTATCTACATATCTACCTGTCTATGTACCATCTAATCATTTGTCTATAAATAAGAAATGAGCTCACACAATTATGGAGGCCGGGAATTCCCATGATCTGTTGTCTGTAAGCTGAAGACCCAAGGTTGCTGATGGTGGAGATCCCAGTCCAAGGGCAGAAGACCCAGCTCAGCAGTGAGGTGCAAAGAGAGCGAGAGAAAGCGAGAGAGAGTGCGCACATTTTCCCTTCCATCACATTTTTGTTCTATTCAGGCCCTCAGAGGATTGCGTGGGGCTCACTCACATTGGGGAGGGTGATCTTCTTGCCTCAGGCTACTGACTCAATGTTAATCTTATCCAGAAACACCCAGAAATAACGTTTCACCAAACATCTGGACACCTGTGGCCCAGTCAAGTTGACACATAAAATTAACCATCACAGAAGGAAGGGCTTGATTTCAAGCTGAGGTGGGGAAACCCAACAGAGATGAACTTGTCCCTTTCTGAGCTCAGGGACCCCTGGCCCCGAGTCAAGGCCCAGCGATGAAGAAACAAGTTTTCATCTAATCACAGTGGGGCCAAAGGCCAGTCTCAGGCAGGGCACCGGCAGGCCCCGACTTGTGCTTTAAAAATGTTCTCTCTTGCTGCTCTGTGGGAGCAGATCACGGGGAGTTAGAAAGCAGGCCAACCAGTCATTGTTCAGTGATTTTCGCTCCATGGCTTGTTTTGCTTTGCTGTTGCCTTTGCTGTCTCCAGAACAGGAGGATCGAAGATTAACCACAGCAAACTGGAAATTCAGGGGGTTGGAGCCAGTATTCCCAGCATGGCTCTTTCCAGAGGTCATTTTAAGGGAGAAGGAAGTCTCACTTAATTCCTTTGGGAATTCAGGGCGTTGAATCAGACAGGTTTGAAGGCTAATGCAAACTTTAACATTCTCTGAATCTGTATCTTGCACTTCTTTTTTTTTTTTTTTTTTTTTTGCGGCACGCGGGCCTCTCACTGTTGTGGCCTCGCCCGTTGTGGAGCACAGGCTCCGGACGCGCAGGCTCAGCGGCCATAGCTCACGGGCCCAGCCGCTCCGCGGCACGTGGGATCTTCCCGGACCGGGGCTTGAACCCGTGTCCCCTGCATCGGCAAGCGGACTCCCAACCACTGCGCCACCAGGGAAGCCCTCTTGCACTTCTTTTAATTGTAGGTAGCCATCAGTAACTGTCTTCACTCATAAATAGGTAGAATGAACTAGAATGAACTGTTTGGAGTGTGTTCATAACTACGTTCCATTTATCTTGTTTAAGTGACTAGGGCACAGCCAAGAATACAGAATGTTATTTTTAATGACAAAAAGTACTAAATTGCACAAAGAAATTGCTCTTCTTCATCACACTATCCAGCCTTCTACCCTTCTCCTCAGTTTCTATTTCTGGTTTTCACATTGTTCTTACCTCTAGAAGTCAATATCCTTTAACTGCTTCCAATGTTTTCCACCTACAATTAGATGTCTTGGGTTAATTCACATTTGTAGGGAAATGTAGATCTTTTGTGTATTCAGTGTAAATCCATGAACCTTAACAGTTATGCTGAGCCACCTGATCAAGGTGATTGTTACTTTTTCTAGCCTAATGTTATTTTTAGTTTGCATAGTTAAAAATGGCACGATGCTCACCTAAGATTCCAAGTTCATGGCAAAGGTGACAGGGAGAGGGAAGAAGACACATTGCATTCGCTTTTCCCAATATGCCCGTGGGATTCAGGCCAAGAGGTGTGTGGAGTCTGCAGTCACCAAACAATTATAGTCCGTTCATTCTTAAAATGCAGATGTGCCCAGGAAAATGGGAACATTCGCGCATGCTCAGAATGACCAGTTTCATTTGCCATGCCTTACAGAGATTAGTCAAAGAAAGATTCTGGTAATGGATGGACGATTCCCTCAGGTGTGGATCTTAAAAATCACCTAGAATGATTGTGGGTCTGTGCACAGAAATCACTGGGAGTGAAAACTCAGCAAGTTCTCAACGAGGCTCCAGCTGGCTGAGAATCGATCCTTTTTGTCTTGAGACTTGGTCTGACCTCCTCCCACCTCTGGAGGGAGCCAGCGTTCTCCAGTTTCCTCTTTGTTCTGTCTCCTTCAGGAAAAGTCAAGAGCTGGGGCTGCTCAGAGGGGTTAAGTGGACAGGTTTCTGCCTTTTATTTCCAAAGATACTGAGCAGGACCTGAAATGAGAGGCAGCCATGGCATAACACTGAGAGCCCTGGACTGGACACCAGAAAACAAACGTAGAGTCTGCAGAGCTGAACCAATGTAAGACGTGACTACCATTTTGAAAGCAAATAACTAGTATAAAAAAAAAAGGGTGAGGTCCTCATTCTTCTATCTGTTTACATTTTTCTTCCACTGCTATCACTAAAGGGAAAAGGAAGCATCTAAAATATTTGGCAAGTTGAAAAAATATTAGCCTTTGAATCATTAATTTGTAAGGCGTTCAGAAACTTCAAACACTTATTTGGATATAGTTTGGAAAATAATTACCTGTTTCCCTGGAGATTTAATATTCTAATTTTTTCTTCAAACATGGTTGCATGTGCGAGTCTGTGTGTGTGTGCACAGAAACACGTTGTGTGCAGCTCCTCACGTGCATGTGTGTTCTGTTGTTTTGTGAAACCTCAGGTTCACATTCCAACGTAGGTTTTGAAGTGGTGATGTTGTTATTAAGCCGTGCAGTCGTTAGATATTGTATTACACTCACATAGGGTTTTGTAAATTTTAGTTGGAAATAAATGTCACTTCAGAAAGTACGTTTCTTAGAAAGAGGGTCATAATTTTAGCTGTTAAGACAAAAGAGAACACATGGTCCTCATTTCTTATCAGTTAGGGTATCATTCTCTCCATGAAGCGTCCATGGTGGACGATCCTACTTGTTCATCATCTCCCTCCACCATGTCCCTGATGTGCTGAGGAAGCTTCCATGGCCACCAGCCTCCCCTTGCTCTGCTCTGGTTCTTTAGCCACCCTGGGTCCTACCAGTCTCTCCCTCCCCACAGCTCCTTTCCACACCCCACCCCTCCACTTGGAGCCTCTGTCCTAGTCTCCCATCCACCTCCTCTCCACCTTCAAATCTCAGCTGCAGCCCCTTCCGCAGAGGAGCCTTCTCACCCCCCTGAGTCAAACGCCCCCGTTCCAACTCCTCATAACCCACGCTACTGTCCCTCAGGGTCCTCACAAGTCCCTGTTTCGTATTAGGTGGCCTTTTGGAAATGTGCACTTGTGGACTGTGGTGGAATCCCTGGTGGACTTGACTTTTCATTGTGTGTATTTGTGTGTGTCTGATTTTTGTTTCTCTAGCTTTGGGTGCTTTGCCAAACGGTTGAGGACAAAGGGTGTCTCCATCACAACTTTACAGTGAAGGTCTTTGTCTCAGTCAGTGTGGCTGCTGTAACAAAGTACCACAGATGAGGGGGCTTAAAAACAACAGAAACTCATTTCTCATCGTTCTGGACTCTGAAGGTCCGAGATGAGGGTGCCAGCGTGGTCAGGTTCTGGAGAGAGCTCTCTTCAGGGTTGTAGCCTGCTGAAGTCTTGCTGTGTCCTCACGTGGTGGAAAAAAGGGCTAGAGGCCTCTCTGGGGTCCCTTTATAAGGGCACTAATCCCAATGTGAGGGCTCCACCCTCATGACCTCATCACCTCCCAAAGGCTCCACCTCCTAACATCATCACACTGGGGGCTAGGATTTCAACATATGAATTTTACGGGGGTCACATTCAGTCCATAACAGTCTTGTAATGCACACTTCAGCCAAATAACCTCTTCCTGTCTCTTCATGCCTGGCTGGATGCTCTTAATGGCTGTCTCTGCGTTACCCATTCCTGAGACTGAGGTGTCCCAGGTGACAAAGCGGTTTCACCCACATGCCACCACACATATGGGCTTTCAAATTCTCTATATTCTCCTTTTTTACAATCAAGAACATCGGTGATGCAGTGAGCTTCTGTCCTCCCCCCGATCAGCTCACCACTCTCACGGTCCCCTTTGCTTTCAGCCCAGCTCGGCTCTGTGTTTTATTCATGTCTAAGGTCAGAAGACATCTTCAGACATGTGACAGAGATGTTTATCCACTTCAGATATGAGGTGTATTCGGGTAGGGACAGCATCTTTTCAGTATCCCTGGGCCCCAGCTCATAGGACCTAGATGAATACTTATTCAATAAGTAAATAAATGACTTAATGCACAAAATGAAAACAAATGGCACTTTTTCCTCGGAAAATGTTCATATGAGGATATCAGACACGCCGGTTGGAAGTGTTAGGTACGTGATGGGATAATATAAACACTACCTACTGTATTTGCTCAGCACGTTCAGTGACAAAGTACTTTCCTCAAAGGTTTCATGTGAGTCTCTTGGGGGTTATGTGGGGTCGACTCAGCAGATGTCACCAACTCTGCTTTACAGAGGAGGACTCTGAGCTCAAGGTCACACAGGCTGGACCCAAGCCCAGGTCTGGTAACCCTAGGCCAGTGGCCCTTCCACTCTGAGGGTGGCCTCAGGGCGTGAGTGAGAGCCTTTGAGCTATAAACACACTCCCAATGTTCAAGTCTCACTGTGTCACCTGAGAAGGAGAATTCACCTTATGTAGTGTGTGTGTCGGCTCGGCTGCCATAACAAATACTTCAGACTTGGGGGCTTAAACAACAGGAATGCATCGTCTCACAGTCCTGGAACCTGGAAGTCTGAGATCAAGGTGTCAGCAGGGCAGGGTTGCTTCCTCCTGAGGATGTGAGGGAGGATGTTCCATGCCCCTCCCCCAGCTCTGCCGGTTTGCTGGCCGTCTCTGGTATCCTTGGCTTGTAGACGCATCATGCACTTCCGCCTTTGTGTCCTCCCATGTGTCTGTGTCTTCACATGACCGTCTTCATATAAAGACACCTGTCCTATTGGATTAGGGGCACACCTTCTCCAGTATGACCTCATCTTAACTACTTTTATCGGAAATGGCTTGATTTCTCAATAAGGTCACACTCTGAGGTGCTGGGGGTTATGCCTTTTGTGGAGGTGACACAATTGAGCCCATCACCCATAAGTTGGCTTCTGGAGAATGACAGCCGCTGTGTGCAGAGACCAGGTGTCAGCACACCTACCCTATCGGCACCTTTACGTGAGCACTCCCTTGACTCTTGAAACAAGGAGCGTAAAGCATGCAGGTTGGCCAGCAAGCCCTCGGCCAGCTGGAAGAGAGGGCTAAGGCTCTGTGCTCCATGCTGTTTTGCTGAAATGACTGATTTTTTGACTTGACATCACCAGAAACATACAGATTAAAAAACAAAATAAAACCCCCCAGAAAGCAAAAAATAGACCCATGGACACCTAGATGCCATCCATAATAGCAATCTCCTTTCCCTTACTCACTTCTGTGGAATTTCTAAGCTGTCCTCCTTGAATTTTCCAATGTGCTTCCAAATACATGTGCCTGGGGTTCTGGAAGGATGGTGGATTCTGGACTGTAATGTCTCTGCGATGCATCTGGAACCGTGGGTCCCAAGTCTCGTCTGTTGATTGCCCATCTGTGAAATGTCCACGACTGTTTTCTTTTTAAACCATGCTCAGAGGAGGAAATGCTCTCTTTAGGGTATTTCACTGTAAAAAACAACTTTTAAAAAAGCACGAAGAAAATACGTTAAACAATAAATGCTTTGATCTCCTTTGTTCCAGATAAAATGGGCAGCCTGGATCAATCCCAGAAAATAGCACCCTGAACTCGGCTCATGTATTCCACACAGTCCCACACACCTTTTTTTTCCCCTGCAAGAGGAGAGGCTTGGGGAAGGTTCTGTGCTCACAATTAAGTGAGTTACTTGCTGGCTCATCTCTAATTTTAATTACTTTCTCTTCTTCAACTTTGCAATTAGCTGATGTTGCTACAAATTTTTGTCACATACTTAATCTTTATATAGCATTTTTGGCCAGAGCGCAGTTCAAGTCTGTGAGCTATGCTGATATCTTTATCCAGAGGTGAAGCTCCCCGGGCAGTGTTATCTGATGAGCTACACCCTGGCAGGGGCCGCCCTGGGTGGAACAGGAGAGCAGGTGAGGCTTAGCTTCCATGCTGCAGACCCTCCCCACATCTCCCACGGGCACAGTGCCCATGCCTGCACACCTTTCTTACCTTTCTCCCCATCCAATTCGTACAGGATTTATTCCACACCAGGAGCTTTGTAAACCCTGTCTCTTAATCCTCTGCAGAGACGCAGATATGATTCTACCCAGTTAACAGATAATATAACTGAGTCTCAGAAAAGTTATGCTACTCATCTAACTGGAGGGACAGCCAGGACTTTAATGGAATGTCTCGTCCCAAACTTTGTTCTCCACTATGCCTGTCGCCTGCTGATGGACATTACTGCAGTGTTGTAGGGTCAGTTGATGTGGAAGGAAGGAGGAGGTATACCCCCACTTTAGAGGCGGGTGGAGGCAGGGCCCTGAGATGGGAATTAGCAAGCTTTAATGGCAGAAGGGCCACACATGTACCGTAGGCTGACTGGTGAAAGAGGAGGTGGTGGAATGGAATTCTCACGTTTTAAATTTAGGGAATTTGGAAGCGGTAGGGGAGACCTCTTAAGTATATGGCCATATACTTAAGTTCACGCACAATTTGAAGGATTTAGATATGTTGTTTTGGATGTCAGACTGACATCCGAGTGTCCTGTAGACATTTTGATACACATAATTAGTGAGGAATCAGAGCAAAAGATGTAGAATTTAGAGTTACTCAAAAGTGGGGAGGGGCTTCCCTGGTGGTGCTGTGGTTGAGAGTCTGCCTGCCGATGCAGGGGACACGCGTTCTTGCCCCGGTCCGGGAAGATCCCACATGCCGCGGAGCGGCTGGGCCCGTGAGCCATGGCCACTGAGCCTGCGCGTCCGGAGCCTGTGCTCCGCAACGGGAGAGGCCACAGCAGTGAGAGGCCCGCGTACCGCAAAAAAAAAAAAAAAAAAAAAAAAGCGGGCAGTAATTGAAATCAGAAGTGAGCTAGCTAAAAAAGTCTCCACCCAAATCCATTGGTCCATTTCCAAAGGCTCAGGGTGATTAAGGAACTTGGTCAGGTTTCCTAGGAAAGTGGCGGAGCCGGCGACGACGCAAGCTCAGTTTGGTTTCTAATGCCAGGGTCTTCCCATGAGCTCCTATCCTTCAAGTACAGGAATGCAGTGCAGCCAGCTGGAAGGTACTCCTGACCTTGCTTTGTCTAGTTTGAGCCCTAGAGCTTTGGGACCCTCTGGTCCAGTGACAGTATGTAAAAACACCCTGGGGGAGGGGCTTAACCCTGGTTCTTAGGATGGATGGGCCTGCTCTCCACAAAGAGCACTGACTACTGTTTCCTGAAGCTGGTTACATTCATCACATTATAAGGGCCACACGGGGGATTCTGGTAACCCTGTCCAATTGCACTCCACTGTGAAACTAGTGATGATTTTTAAAAAGCATCCTACTATGAGCATTTTCGAAGCTACAGAAAAATGTAAAGAACAGCGCAGTGAGGCCCATGCATTGACCACCTGAACCTTCCAACTGTTCACGTTTTGCCAGATTTGCTTCATCTCTATAATTTTTGCTAAACAGTAAATTCTAGATATCGTGATACTTCATGTCTAAATACGTCAGCATGATCTCCAAAAAATAAGGGCATTCTGCTTAGTAGAAACCTCAGAACTACTGTCACGCTTAATAAATCAGTAATGATGCTCTCATATGTTCATCTACCCAGGGGCTAGGCTAAACAGAGCAGCCTCTGTACTGCGTACCATCTGGATCTTTTCTGTGCCGTGCTGTTTTGATGAGGTCTGCCCGGAGATACTGGCTTCTGCCTTTGGGGCCCCTGTAACCACATACTGGTTCCCGCACACAATAATAACCACCACAATAGTTACTGATTCTTCAAAGATCACTCTATCCCATACCCTGGCCAAGCTTTCCCATTCATAACATTATTTAGTCCTCACGGCCACCTTATCAGGTGGATCTTGTCAGTATCCCTGTGTTTTGAAGAAACTGAGGACTGCATCGTCTTTCAATGGTGACTCTTTGTAAATTAATCTCTCTGGAAATCTGTGGAGCTGTATATTGTTACAACTCACTCATTTCCAGCCAGGGCGTGGTATGTTGGCATTTGCTGTCTTGTTTTTAAAATCAATGACAAAATTCCATTTTTATGGAATGGGATGGTCAAGACAAGATGCTCTTTGTTTGAGGTGCAAACCCATGTCCCGTGTGACCCCCCAGTTTTTCTCAGGCAGTTGGTGGTTCAGGATTATCTGGGGTGTGACTATCTAAACGTGTGGAGCCTCAAATGATGGTAACGTTAAGTATAAGGACAGGTGTCCCTTTCTGAATCGATGAATAAAATCAGGTTTTCTGGTCAGGGCCGGCTTCAGGAATGAGTGATCTGTTTTGTTGCACTTGGGGTTAATGCTCTGTGGCCGCCCGTTCGGATTTTTAAATAATTTCTTCTTTGAATTTGTGTTTTGAGTGCACTCTGCTGGATCGTGTGCTGGGGCCGGAGCCTGGGTGCTCTGTCCTGCCTCTGTCCACCTCTCTGTATCCCTGGGTGGGTTCTTGGCTGCCCATCTGCTGTCCCTGCCCCGGGTCTGGGACACGAGCTTGGGGATGTCACGGTCAGGTACCCCAGGAGCTGAGTTGTGGGTGGACTCCAGGTGTGGCTGAACACCTATGCAGGTCTACACTTGCCCAGGAGGGTCCCTGTGCCTAGGGGGAGGGGGTGTAACGCTAAATAGCGAAGAAAAACCTCCAGGTCATGTGGAGAGAGGGAGATGGTTGAACAAAGTAAAAAAGGTTTTTCCCGCCTTTTGAACAACAGGCCCTGCCTTTCTGTTTTGCACTGGGCTCTCTTCTGTTGTCTAAGTGGACTGACATCCTGGACCCTCAGACATGTGGTTCTGTAATACATCAGAAAGAGCTTTGGCCTTTATGCAGGAGAGGGAAGAAAGAAGTTCAAGTTCACGTCCATTTCTGGCAAGGGGCCATCAGGGTTTGGGGAGCTGGAGTCTCATCAGAATATGTGCCTGGTCTCTCCAGAGCGGGGGTCTGGCCGTCGACCTGACCGCAGAATGGAAGTTGGGGGCAGGGCTGGGGGGCGGCTGGCTCAGAAGCTTGTGTTCCTGCATCCAGGGCTCTGGAGCATCAAATGGTGGAGACAGGGAAGCAGTGTGGGTTAGGAGGTGATCTAGGAAGCAGAACAGAATGAGAAAGGTAGGGACTCTTAGGCGTGCTTAACATGGATTAACTCAACCTCAGGAGGGGCTAGTTTTCCGAGGAAGAAACCACGGTGTAAAAAGGGCACATAAATTGCCCGAGGAATGGAGAGACACACCTGCAATCTGAGCCCCGGGAGCTTCACCACTAAACTGTACAGCTTCCCAGACAAACCCACCATCCAAGGGAGGCATCTAATTGGACGCCAGGGGGAGCCAGAATCCCTCTGCCAGAGCCTTGTCTTCAGGCAAGAGGTGAGTCTGGAGCATTTTGCTTGTCGGTCAGCTGTTGGTTCTACTGAGTTTTCCTAGAATTTTACTGATGTTCTCCTCAGAGTGACTTGAATGCATGAATTGGTTTTGGGCAGAGGATGAGGTTGTTGATGTCTTTTATTCTTCTGTGATTGCGTATTATGGGTACATCCTCTGTTGAGAAGGGCAACGTTTTCTCTCCTGAACTTGCCGGAAACTTGAGGCGGTGGGATGGGGAGGTGAGAAGAAGCATCTCACACCTGACGGAGCCTCTCATTGTTGACAGCATCCTTTGTGTCAGCCCCTCATGGGATGACTGATTTTGAAGAACCGAGGAAGGAGGAGAATTTTCTTTCTTAGAATTCTCCTTCTGAACCTTCACCAGTGGGAACATTTCCTTACGAGGCATGTGAATATGGTGAAAAGCCAATCGACGTTCCCGTAGGAATTTAAAGTTGGGAACAGAATTACATTTCCTTTGCCAGCTTGGTCATTTGTCTATGCCTGAATTTCCAAAAATCAGGAAGAGTCAGGTACTTGCTCAGAGGGATTCTATGATTTTTCAGACTCCTTAAACACAATTATCAGGGGAAAGAAACATGCATCTGTGCAAGAAATATGGTGGATGGAGAAAAAACATGCAGGTGGATAGGTCTACCTTAGCATTGTTTAGCTCCAGGACGTGTAGATTGGGTAAGCCTAAGCCAAAATAAATTATTACATAGGAGGTTTGTGGCTCCTATAATTCTCTTTCTGCCCTTTTCCCTCCGTCTGAAATTATTTAGGACCTCATTCCTCAAAGTATATATACTCCATGCTCCATTCTCTCAACATGGCTCAGTTAGAGCTAATCTGATAAATTAAATTTATTGCTCTTTTATTTATTCTTCACTCAAAAAATTATTGGATTTGTCGAAGAATGTGAGAAAGCTATGTAGTATTCTTCTCATTTAGATATAAATAGCAAGCTGCCATAAATATCAACAGATGTAAACGCATATTAGGGTTGGTTGGCGGAGGTGTTTTCTGCTCTCCCAGAACTTGAATTTAAAATTAGCTAGAAAAGGTTGTAGTGCCTTGTTTGATGGTTAATAATTGATTACCAGCTGCTTCCTTTCGTCGAAAGGTACCATGTTTCAGATACTATGTGAAGCATTCTGGAGGCTTTATCCTATCTTTTTTTATTTTCACAAATCCTCCAACAAGGAAGCAATTTTATCACAATTTTACAGATGTGTGGAACTGAGCCTAAGAAAGTTTTGGTTACCCAGGTGAGACATTTCCAGCTTGAAGTGTACTCAACAATGAGGAAATTCAGGGATTTTAACACGTGCTCAGTCATTTTTGTCCGTATTACTCGTTCTTCTCGTAATATGCAAAAGGAAAGAAACATTTAATGAACATCTTCTATTTATCGAGTGCCATGAGAACCACGCTGTGTTATGTTAATTTTCACAACCATCTTTGGAGATAGTATTAATATTTCTGCTTTACAGATGGAAACATTGAGGTTCACAGTAACGAAGTCATTTGTCTCATATAAAGGAGCTAGTGAGATGTGATGCCAATAGTTGCACCAAGAGGTAGGTGGATTCGAGGAAACGAGCAGAGAAATCAGTCACTTACAATCTTGTAGGCATTGGGGGGTGCTTGGCCCTTGGTGGAGGTGGTAGGCAGAGCCCGTGCGTTTCCCTCTGTTGTAAGAGAGAATTCCTCTCCATTTCTACTCACCAGTGAGATGAAACATTCAACCATCAAGCAGGTTAGCACTTCCCTTTTCCCGGTGAGCTGTGAAAGCTTGTTCACCCCCTCTTCCCACCCCAATTCTTTACACACTTGGACCTACTCTGAGTCATGGCTGACTCAGGAATCATCTATCCTTACAGACGCTTCACGGGGAGTTGGAGGTGTGTGTAAGTAACAGTCGGGGACCTGCCATCATGGAAGGTTGGGTCCATCTCAAGAAAGAGCCCACCCTCGCATGGACTTCAAAAGGTGGTGTGGAGGGACTTCCCTGGGGGCACAGTGGTTAAGAATCGGCCTGCCAGTGCAGGGGACATGGGTTCGAGCCCGGGTCTAGGAAGATCCCACGTGCCGTGGAACAACTAAACCCCGTGCGCCACAACTACTGAGCCTGCGCTATAGAGCCCGCGAGCCACAACTACTGAAGCCCGTGAGCCACCACTACTGAGCCCGCATGCCACAACTACTGAAGCCTATGTGCCTAGAGCCCATGCTCCACAACAAGAGAAGCCACCACAGTGAGAAGCACGTGCACCGCACCGAAGAGTAGCCCCTGCTCGCCACAACTAGAGAAAGCCTTCACGCAGCAATGAAGACCTAACTCAGCCCAAAAAAAAAATAAATAAATAAAATTTTAAAAAGTGGTATGGAATACATATTTAATCTCGATATTGGGTCATCTACTCCTCCGTGGCTGTCTGACTCAGATGGAAATGTGCAAGCTCCTTCTTTCTTGTTTTTATTCCCTTCCCTCATTTTCTAGCTCCTCTGTCCTGTCCAGGGTGCTGGCTTCATCTTGCCCCGGTGGTCATGAGCAGAGAGTCCTGTTTTCCTTGAATCATTACATTCTCCAGCTCTTCAACCCTTCTTAAGCTAGTATTAATCCCGCATGCCTTACCTCTGGCAGCTATGACAGAATACCACAGGCTGAGTGGCTTAAGAAATAGACGTTCATCTCTCACAGCTCTGGAGGCTGGAAGCCGAAGATGAAGGTGTTGGCTGATTCACCTCCTTCCTGGCTGCAGATGGAGACCTTCCACTGTGTCCTCATAGGGCGGAGAGAGAGCTCTGGTGTCTCTTCCTCTTCTCATCAGGACCCTAATCCCCTCATGGTTCTTCTGCCCCATGACCTCATCTATGTCTACCTCCCAAAGACCCCATCTCCCAATATTGTCACATTGGGGGCTACAGCCTAAACATATGAATTTCAGGGTGGACACAAACATTCAGTACCTAACACCCTGTCAGTGCACATCTGAGCTACATCATTATGCTAAGGGGTCTCCTTCCTAACAGGGGTGAAAACAGGTAGGGCCAAACTGGGTAAAGAAGATAGAGAATTCTGCCCTGAAAAACTCAAATACTAAGGGACATACTAAAAAGGGACATACCAAAATAAAAAAAAAAGAGTTGCAAACAAGGAACTCAAAAGTTAGGTGAAAATTAGAAAACTGAGTGACCTGTGAGTTTCCCGGTTGGGGCCTGAGCTTGAATGTCCTCAGATAAAATCTCATCTTTGGGCTTCTTTTCCTGGGGGACAGCTCTTGCACTGAATTTCTACTTTACTTTATTTGGTTCTATGACCATAAATATCCCTTGGTATAATGTTTGAGTGACCCCTTGCCAAGGAAATGGCTTTTGGAGCCAGTGAATCACATTGTTACACGGCATTTTTTTCTTTTTTCCGTCTTTTTATTTCCATGTAAAATATTCCAGATGACATTGAGTGTAGGCTGAAATTGTCAAGGGAAAAAACCCAAGCAAAGTACTTAGAAATATCTGCATATTCGAGAAAAATCATTTGCCAAGTATTAACACACAGGAGTGAGTAAATTACATGGGAAAAAGGAAAAGGCTACGTTCCAATTTTATGAAGCAACAATGGCCATAGCTGAAAAAGAGAAAAATCAATACCATAAAACACTGTTTGCTTTTTAAGGTGTAACAAAGCAGAATGTTTCCAATTACAGGGTTTTTTGGCAGTGCCCCCAATATTTATTTTTACATAAGTGGATTTGATTGCTTTTTCATTGACAAGAAATTTCTAAAACATTTTATTCATAGTTGGGTCAGTGTCAGTGCGAGGTTTGCAAAGAGATGAGATTGGGGGTCTGTGAGTCTTAGATTTGTGGCCTGGCTCTCTGTACTAGATAGAATTTGTGTGAGTGGCCAGAGCTGCAGTGTCTTAAACCAGATAAAGGTGCATTTCTCTGTCACATAAAAATCCGGAGGTAGGCTGGCCTCAGGGATCTTGAATATTTCTAGCCTTTGTCTCCATTATGCCCAGATTTTGTGCCCACAGTCCAGCATCTTAAAGAGGGCACCAGCTGTCCCCAAAGCATCTGAGGCCGCAAGATGGAGGAAAATGAGGAAGAAGGAACAAAGCGCAAGCATGGGTGCTCTTTTTTCAAAGTTGCCTTAATTGACGTAAGATGCACACAGATAAAAGGCACACACAAATGTATAGCTTAATATGTCACCATAGAGAACACGGTGATGGAATTACCCTGGCAATGGAGAAACAGACATGACTGCAGCGCACGGCCATCCTCACCTCCTTTTGCCATCTTTCCATCAGCATACCTCCTTCCTCCCCAAAGGTGGCTACTGTCCTAACTTCTTGGCCTAAATTTGAATTATATATCAGTTGAGTCATAAAGACATATTCTTTGAATCCACCTTCTTTCACTTATTATATATTTTGTGAGATTCATCCATGATGTCATATGTAGCTGTAGTTAATTTGATTTCATCGCTGTATACAATTATTTGTTTTTTCTACTGTTGATGACTTAGGTTGTTTCAAATTTGGGGCTATTAGGAATTGTGCTGCTATAAACATTCTCTCACTTGTCTCTTAGTGTGCCTGTGTAAGTATTCTGTCGGGGATGTGTATGTTCAGAGTGACTGTATGAATTTACCACCAACAGTACACGAGAGTTTCCAGTGCTCCATATACTTGTCAACACTTGGTATTGTCTTTTTCACTTTAGCCATTACCATGGGTTTATAGTGGCATCTTCTTGTGGTTTTTGTTTTCATTTCACTGATTACTAATGAGATTGAATACCTTTTTATATATTTATGGCCTTTTGGATATTCTCAGCTGTGAAGTACCTGTCCATTAATTCTCTTGCCCATTTTTCTGTTGGGTTGTCTGTCTTTTTCCTATTGATTTCTGGGAGCTCTGACTATATTCTGGATGCCATTCTATTGTGAGCTGAATGTGCTGCAGGTATTGTCCTCCACTTTGTGGCTTACCTTTTCATTTTTGTAATAGTGTTTTTTCATGAACAGAGGTTCTTAATTTTAATGGGATATAAATTATAAATAATTTATTTTTGTGTTTTTACTTTTTTTGGTGTCTTGTTTAATCTTTCCCTATACTAAGATCAGGAAGATACTAACCTCTGATATATTCTTCGAAGATTTACTGTTTTGTGTTTCACATTTAGATTTAAAATCTGAAGTAATTTTTGTGAGTGGTGTGAGAGAGAGGTGAAGTTTTGTTTTTCCACATGTGTAATATCGATACTTAACTGAGAACTATTTATTGGAAGAACTTCCTCCCCTCTGACGTGTAAAGCCAGCTTTTTCCTAACTCACATTTTCATACGTGAATGGATCTTTCTTTTTTTTTTTTTAACAACTTTATTGGAGTATAATTGCTTTACAATGGTATGTTAGTTTCTGCTTTATAACAAAGTGAATCGGCCATACATACACACACATCCCCATATCTGCTCCCTCTTGCATCTCCCTCCCTCCCACCCTCTCTATCCCACCCCTCTAGGTGGACACAAAGCCACGAGCTGATCTCTCTGTACTATGTGGCTGCTTCCCACTAGCTATTTATTTTACATTTGGTAGTGTATATATATCCATGCCACTGTCTCACTTCGTCCCAGCTTACCCTTCCCCCTCCCCATGTCCTCAAATCCATTCTCTACATCTGCATCTTTATTCCTGTAATGGATCTGTTTCTGAAATCTGTATTCTGTCCCATAAGTTCATGTGCCTACATTTGTGGCAATACCACACAGTTTTATTTCCTGTAGCTTTTTTATCAGATTCTTACATATGATAGATCCATCTCCATGTTCTTTTTCATGGAGAATGAAAAAGAATTATGTTCTGCCATATACCAGACTTGCATCCTTAAATATGAAATTTAAATATGTCATTACCCTAAGGCAGATAAAGGGAGATTTTACTTGAGCATTTTGCCTTGGAATGGGTCAACTAAGTTTTTTTTTTTCTAGCTTACTGAGTTATGTACAATACCTGGGAACATGTAAGTGGCCATATAAAATCTTTCGAGTAGCAATATAATAGTGGCCTGGAAAAATGGAATAATTCATATTTGATTTCTAGAAATATAGATATAAAATATAGTCACTTCATCTGTGTTGTAGTATGTTTAAACATTCAGATACTCTCAGAAATAGGGTCTTAAGTTAATTGAACATAATGGTTTCCAAGAAATGTGCTTCACTAAATAATATAAATATTTTTTATTTAGCCATTTATTGAGCCTGTCTGCCATATGGAAAATATCTTGAGTGAACCAAGGTTGACAATGAACTTCTTGTTCATAAACTCTTAAAATGGTGTTTGTTTTCTGGTTGTTTGGGCTTTTTGGTTTTGTTTTGCTTTTTTGATGGATCGTGAAGCTGCTTTTGGATGAAACACTGGAGTAGTTTTCAATACTTTTCCAGCAATGCATTATCTTCTGTTATGTAGTTGAAAAACATTAAAAATGGTTAACATTGAGCTGCTATCCATTACACAAGTTTAAGCTCTTACATTAGCACTTTACTAACAAGGATATTTTAATGCTTTTTTGCAATAATATTATATCTTACTCTAAATTAACTTTCATCAGTCCCCAATTTTATGTGCCCTGACTTTACGAAAAAATAAAATTTGATTAAATGCTCTAAAAAGGTGAAGCCAAATTTTGTGAAATGACAATGAACTCTTTTTGGAGTGTTTTTTAATTACTTTTGAGTTAACGCAGAAGTTTGTTATAAGAGCATCTGTGCTATTTTATTAGAGTTTTTTCTCTCAGGATGAGCAAGCATATGTTTAAGTTTAAATATGTATTTAGTGACAGCCCCAGAGTATGAATAATGAGAATGAATTTTCCAGGATTCTTTTAGTGCTGGAAAAAGGTAGTCAGGTAACACATTCAGTATGTACAGAAAGCTTGTTTCCAACACTTTATAATATAATTAACATTTAAAAATTCATACTCCTATAGTATTATAACCATGTGATATAATTTATCCTATGCAGTTATAAATGGCTTATAACCTATAAATCTTAATGATCATATTCATATTTTAAAATAGGACTACGTCCCAGCTTACCCTTCCCCCTCCCCATGTTCTCAAGTCCATTCTCTATGTCTGCATCTTTATTTCTGTCCTGCCCCTAGGTTCATGAGAACCATTTTTTATTTTAGATTCCATATATATGTGTGAGCATATGGTATTTGTTTTTCTCTTCTTGACTTACTTCACTCTGTAAGACAGACCTGAGAGAGTGACACTGACATATATACAGTACCAAAGGTAAAATGGATGGCTAGTGGGAAACAGCCGCATAGCACAGGGAGATCAGCTCGGTGCTTTGTGACCACCTAGAGGGGTGGGATAGGGAGGGTGGGAGGGAGACGCAAGAAGGAGGAGATATGGGAACATATGTATACATATAGCTGATTCACTTTGTTATACAGCAGAAACTAACACAACATTGTAAAGCAATTATACTCCAATAAAGATGTTAAAAAAAAGGACTACATATTCTAATTCAAGAGTATAATCTTGCGTATTGCAGGTGACTCTGCAGTTAAAGTAGGAAACAGTTAAAAAAAAAGGAAAATACAGTTAAAATAGGAAAATAGACAACTTTCGTAATATTTAAATGGAAATGACCACAATGGTCAAAATTAAAACATATTTCTAAGCGATCTTCTGGCTCTGAATTCTAGCTCTGCCATGACTGGGCTCTGTCTGGGAAGCTTGGGCGTGTGGCTTAACTTTCTCTGGCCTCAGTGTCCCCAACTGTTGAGTTGCACCCATCTCTGAGGGCCTTTCTTCTCTCTCTTTCTTCATCTGAGGCCAATGTTGTGACATTTATTTTCAATCTTTCTCTTTTCCTCGTACTTACATTTGGAGGCTAAAAATATGTCTTTAATTATGAAATATTTCAAGCACACAGAACACAGAAATATGGAGAAAATAGAAAGATAACCTGCGTATCTTGTACATTCGTTGATACATGTTAATATTTTGCCATATTTGCTTTGGTCCTTTTTTTGGAAGTAATACAATGAACCAGGCCAGGTGAAAGTCCCCTCCCTTCTCCGCTGCAGGTGACTCTGTGGGCTTTGCCCCACCTCCTGCCCTTCGCATCCCCTGATCCAGCTGCTGTGCTCCTTGTTGAGGAAGTGCTCTGCCTGCCCTTGCTCTCCTGTAGGGACAGCTCTCTCTGGCAGGGATGCCCTTCTGCCACCCTCACCCCCTTCATCCTCATGGACCCCGAGGTAGTTCTCTCACCTGCTCAGCTGCTGCTTCTCAGTGCGACCCTCCCAGACACTCCCTCTTTAGGTTCTGAGACCCAATTCCAATATGTGTATATGCGTATGAGTGTGTGTGTGCTTGCGGGGCTGCTCCCTCCACACCGTCAAGCAATTCTCAGACACCAGCCAGGGATCCTACAGTTCTCCTCAATTCTGACAGTATCTACCTGGAGACAGCATCAGCTTCTACAGGTAAAGGGATCAGTCCCACAAGGCTACCGTGCACTTCAGACGTTGTCACCTGTGCTGCTGACAGACCAGTCACAAATTGGAGTTTACAACAACCCTCCATCTCTGACCACCTGTCTATGAATCAAAGGTTCCACTAATTTGCTAGAGCAGCTCACAGAACTCAGGAGACTGGTTTATTCACTGGATTACAGCTTTATTACAAAGGATATTAAAGGATATGAATCAACAGTCGGATTGGAGATATGCAGGTCAGGGCCTGGGGAAGGGACTCAGAGTTTCCATCATGCCCTCTCCAGGTGTGCCCTCTGAAGGTGTAAGCCCTCTCCAGGTGTGTCCTCTTCAGGTATGTCCTCTCCAGGTGTGCCACACTCTCCAGGTGTGCACCCTCTCCAGGTGTATGTCCTCTCCAGATGTGTGTCCACTCCAGATGAATGTCCTCTCCAGGTGTGTGCCCTCTCCAGGTGTGCGTCCACTCCAGATGTATACCCTCTCCAGGTGTGCATCCACTCCAGATGCATGCCCTCTCCAGGTGTGCACCTTCTCCAGGTGTGTACCCTCTCCAGGTGTGCACCCTCCCAGCATCTCCATGTGTTCATCCACCAGGAGGCCTCTGGGCGCCGTCCTGGTTTTTCTGGAGGCTGTATTAGGCAGGCATGATTGAGTAGATCACTAGTCACTGGTGACTGAACTCAACTTCCAGCCGCCCTCCCCTCCCTGGTGGTTGGGTGTGGGACTCAAAGTTCCAACCCTCCAGTTGCATGGTTGCTTCCTGGTTACCAGCCCCCATCCTTCAGGGCTTTCCAAAAGTCGCCTCATTAACATAACAAAATACACCTTTTTCCCTCTGATCTCATTTCGGAGCTCTGCTGGAAACTGAGAAGAAGACCAAATATATATTTAAACTCCAGTATTACATCGTCTTTACCAGGCCACTCTTCCTCCGCATGACCTCCCCTGCTTCCCTCTCTGCTTTCCTGAAAGTGATCACCGTTATCTCACCTGTGTACCATCTGCTTATTTATTTTGTTTATTTTATTGTTTATTTATTTATAGTTTGTTGAATGAATGAAGTGATGTCCAGAGTCCTTTTGTGAGAGTTTCCAGGTAGATTCTCTGTTTTGTGGGTCCTAAAGCTCATTATACTTGGGAGAATCTTCTTTAAGAAGAAGAACACAAAAATTCAAATAAAAAAAAAAGTGAAATTGAATATTTATTTGGAATAAACACAAATTTCAATTTTTCAAAAGGTGACAAATACCACAAACATCACACAATCCATAAAAATAACAATATTTTAATTAATTGCCTCTAGTTATAGGTATGTAGTTACCTATAGTTATAGATATGTACATACTACAGACCTCGATAGTATTTTTTCCTACAAATTATGGCTCATATTCTGATTGGCCCTTTATATGACAATGATTTTATACCACTAGTTTTTATAAGAGAAAGAGTTTTTTCTAGCATGACTGATCAAAATTTGTATTTTATTATTGATATTTAGATATGTATCTTTCAGCTGCACAATTTGTAACTGAATATGTCATGACAAATATTAGGAATTTTATCATATTTGGGAAAACCTTTATCAAGTTTCTTTTATGCATGAGCTTTAACATGTCAGGACATTTCAAGCTTTCTTAAGCAATGACTAATCTTAAATAAGTTTATGAATTGAAGGCACTCATTTCCTGGTATGTCTGAAATTTGGTATGACCAATGATTTTGAAAAGTCATACAAAATGAATTACCTAAAATATAAAAGTTCTATAAATTGATTAAGACATAATCATGAGCATTCAAAGCGTTCGTTACAATAGGCTGCTTACCTACTGTCGGTGGCAAATGTTAGGTGTCTTTGACTGGACCCACTAGACTTCATCCAGATGAGATGCGTTAGATGACACCAAACTGTCCAATCTGATAAATTGCAATATCTGAAATATGAGATTTCACATAAGGACATCCTTGTATGTAGTATTGTTACAGGTTTTTGCCTTATAAACACAGACTTTGGATAAATTTTATTTTTTGGATTCCATCCAAAACAACAAAAAATACGGTGCATTTATAATTGTAGATGCTGCCATTTATCAAGTCTATTCCTGACAAAGCAGACTGTGCATTGTGACTAGACATTTATGAGAATCTGGTTTTTTACATATAATTTTACGTATCTGACGATTAAAAGAATTTTCCATAGATTAGCTTCGGGTTCTGTACATTTCAAACCTCCTTAATTTCTGTTACTTACATACTCCAGTGTCAGGTACAGGGGAAGTATATCTCACATAAGTGTATCTCATTTGACCTCTGACCCTGCACTTTTGTGTCTCATTGCCAGGAGAATTGTCACAGTGGGTGGTGGGAGATTTCTAGAAGCCATTCCTTCACCAGGACAGTTAGCAATAACCCAGTTCCTTCAAATGTCTACCAACCACATACGTAGATTGCACTGAACATAAACTAAATGTGAGCCCAACTCAACATCCCTCCCCTTAGCTGGTTGTCAGCAATACCCAAGGGATCTTTCGCTTCAGGAGGTAATCAGAAGTGTGACAGAGAAGATGGAGAGAAAAGTGGCAGTGATTCTCTTGATTGTATTTTTGCAAACTTTACAAATATTCATGACTCTGTGAATATTGGAAGGGACGTTTTTATAAGAGGGTGCTGGTATCAGATGGAGAGTTCTATTTCCCCACAGGCTAATCAGTTGAAATAACATTCTCTCCAACCACAGGCTTCCAGATCAACGGGGTTTAGTCCAGTTAAGGAAATCAATTCAGTAGTTCAGTTCAGTTCAAGCCGAAACAGGCTGAGGACTGAAGTTCATGAGTAATGTATTTCAGAGCCCCGACTTCTAGATTCTGAGTGGTGTCAGCTGTATTTTGGGTGTGTTCCTTTTACACTTAATGTGAATATTCCTCCCATTGAGATATTTTCAAGTTAATGTAGCAAATATACATTGAGATGTACAATGTGTTAGATGGGTTAGGAGTCGGAAAGAGAAAGATGCCTAAGATTTAGGATTTGCCCCTAAGAAACTTAACATAGATACTTAAATTCTTTTATTACAGAGATGAATAAGATAAAGTCCATAAGAGATAAACAAAAGCAATGTGTGATTCAGAGGGGAGAGAGGTACATGGGGTAGGGAGGCATGCAGAGGTCATTGAGGGACCATTTGAGATTATCCTTGAAAAGTGAGAAGGGCTTCACAGACTCTGGGGCAAAGGAATGGACAAGGAAGGCCAGGAAAAACGTTCAGGGAATAGACTTATTTGTGTATGTGTGTTAAAATGATACAAAACTGGCATAGTATTGAGGAGTGCCGATTTAAAAATACTCCTTTAAAGGTGATGGAAGAAATGTTCACATATTGAGGTGTGGGGAAGTCATTCTGGCTTATAGATGACTTGGCTTGAACTTGATGCTAACTAGAGCAGCTTGCCTTGTGGCTGGTGAAACACGCTTTGTACATCTGCTTTATCCATTAAAAGAATGAATTAAAAGATTGAAATGGTGTAACTGTGGTTCAGGGAGCCAGGTGACCAGTGTGGATGCGGTTGCAGACGTGTTCCTGCATCACCGAGAACTTGAATTTTCAGAACTGTATCAAAGTCAAGGACAATGCCAGCCCTTCTGGAAACAATACCTGCCAGCAGCAGCCAGCTGCAACCTTATGGTCTCCAGGTCTCCCCTTGTAACTATGAAACCATTTCAGACCCCAACCAATCCTTACTTAACAAGCACCCTTACTTCTTGCCAGCTCCAATTATGATTCGTTGTTTTAAAAATAAATCCACTTTTTAAAAAGAAATTATTTTCTTTTTGGCTGCATTGGGTCTTCGTTGCTGTGCGCGGGCTTTTCTCTAGTTGCAGCGAGCGGGGGTTTCTCTTGTTGTGGAGCACGGGCTCTAGGTGCACGGGCTTCAGTAGTTGTGGCCACTCGGGCTCTGTAGTTGTGGCTCATGGGTTTAGTTGCTCCGCGGCATGTGGGATCTTCCGGGACCGGGGATCGAACCCGTGTGCCCTGCATTGGCAGGTGGATTCTCGACCACTGCGCCACCAGGGAAGTCCCCCACTTATGATTCTTAACAAATAACTTATGTAACTTTGTGGTTTATGCCTTTAGAAGCCTCCCTCATTTTGTAGTCTGGCGGAACACAACTCAAGTGTTTCTTGAATCTGTGTCTCCAGTACTATGGTTCTCAGTTTGGCTTGAAGAAAACTCTTTTCTATTCCTATTATAGACTATTTCCCTCAACAAAAGGAATGTATTATAAAACACCAGAGTGAAGAGATTTACTTAATTTGATAGGCAGTGGGCAATAATTGACATCCTTGATTAGGAGGAAAGTGGGATTGGAGAAGCACTCAGGAAGATGACTTTGAAATTGGATTGGAATTGGGCTGGAATAGAGGAGAGAGAGCCGGCCAGCTGGAAGCTGCGTGTCTCAGTGCATGTGAGCCAGGACGGAAGCTGGATGGCGGAGGTGGTGTGGGGCAGGAGAGGAGATGTTACCGGACTTAATGCCAACAGTGCCCAGAGAGAAAGGGGAAGGCGTGTGTGTTTCCCCTCTGCTCTGCTAACAAACAGAGGAGAGCCAGTGGCAGGGGCTTCTTTCCTTGCAGGGAAGATGAGGTTTTGGACATTCTGGATCTGAGATGAAGTGGGAGTGTTTTTCAGGGAGGAGGAGGTGTGGCTCTGGAGCTCAAAAAAGAGACTAGGGCTGGTGAGAAGGATTTGAGTCACCATCCCTGCGAATCCCCCGGAACCACGGATGCTGGCGGAGCCTCTTCCCCTCGCCTCCCTCGCCACCTCCTTCATCTTGGCAGGATCAGTGGCCTAGAATTCTGGAGTATTCTGTGTGTGACTGCACAGTGCAGCGCTAGCCCTAACGTACATGCAGGTGGCAACTCTCAGTTTAAAAGAAAAACACTCTTACCTGAGAATCACTGCTTTATGGTGACAAGGGGGCTGACATAGGGCACTTTTGCCTTGCGGAGGCAAGCGGACACTGGGACAGACCATCGGCATTTCCCGACACTAGAACAGGTAGGTGTATGAACCCAGATTGGAGGCTGAGACCATGCAGGGTTCTGAGATGCTGGAAAAGTCTACCTGTCAGCCGGGGCGGGGGTGGGGGATGGGGGCCTTTCAGCTGCCCTTGACTCCCAGTGTGTCTGATTCCTGAGCCGTTGGTGTTAATAAATGACTGAATGGATAAAACTGTCAACATTTATTGTTTGCCGACTGCACCAGGCCCAGCTGGCAGGTGGGGACCCTGTTCAGTAGTTTAGGCCCAGTTCAGCCTTCACATGTATCTCTCGGTACCCAGTGACCAGTTGTGAGAGATGCTCCCAGGTTTGGAGATTTGGCAAGTCCTGTACAGACCCCTCTAGGGGATAACAGATAAGGAAATAGGAGTGGCATATGCATTCCCTCTTCAGCTGGGTCGGCATGGCTGGGCAGTTGGGGAGATTTCGGGGGGTTTTGCCTTTCTGAAGGGCACACCAATTTTGTTAAAAATTTCCTTTACTATAATGATAAAAATAAAGTACATCCTGCCAATTAATCACTGTAATTTTATAAAATAACCAGAGAAATTACAACGACCTTTTATTAAAGAGTAAAACACCATGCACATAAATCTACAGTAGGCAAATGAGATTCTGAAAGTAGTTGATTTTTAGCCATCCCAGTTAATCCCGTATGTTGTAAGTTCCTCAGAGTGATATATAACTTGTTTGTATTACTTCCAGCTTTCAGAGATGACAGGCTAATCTGAGCAATTAGATTCTTGGGAAAGATCAAGACACTTATTAAATCTTATCTTAGTCACTCCAAATTACAAGCGTCCATTTATCTCTGTGGAATAAATTGGTAATACAAAGCTACAATTAAATCACAGCGTAACTAGTCTTTATTTCGGATGATTAAAAAAACCAACACTATTGCCTCATATGCATAAAATGGATCTATAATTAATTAATGAATTAGAGCCTAGAGATTGCAGCCCATGAAAATGCAAAGTGTAGTCTTCCGATTTGTTTCATGGAGTTATACACATTACATGATACAGGGCACAGCTACGTTCAGAGTAGTGCTGTGGACGGAATGCTGCTCTCCCCCGCCCCCCAAGCCCCGCCGCCATATGGTGGAGGTGTGCCTTTGGGTGGAGCCCTCCTGAGGGGATTAGATGAGGCTTGGAGACAGGATCTCTCCCCACCACGTGAAGATCCAAGAACTCCCAGCCCGGGACCCAGAAGAGAGCTGGTCCCGCAGCTGGCCGCACGGCCAACCTGATCCTGGACGTCCCGCCTCCGGAACCGTGAGACGCACATTTCTGTCGCTTAAGTCTCCCTTCTGCGGTGTAGCAGCTCCAACAGTCTAAGACAGACAGCAACACCTCTTCATTGAGCGCCGACTGTGTGCCCGGCGCGGCCGTGGATGCTGTGAGTCCAGCGGCGTCAAAACCGAGCCCCGCTTCCTGTGGAACTCGACGCACGCGGAGGCAGCGAGACAAAGCCACGTGCGAAGCGTGCAGGGCGGCGGGGGTGCTCGGTGTGCGGAGGGAAACGAGAGAAAAGAGCGCCAGGAAGGGGCGCCGCGACTGTTGTTTCGCCGACAGGGATCGGGCAGGGCTTCTCCGGGAGGTGTGGCCCACGCGGAGCCGGAAGCCGCCGGGAGAGAGCCATGTGGACCCCGGGGAGAGCGTCCGGGCGCCGGGGAAGCGCGGTGGTGCGTGCGAGGGTCACCCGGCTCAGCAGGCAGAGCCCCGAGGAGGTGGAGTGGGAGGGGCGACGGTGGGAGGGGAGGGACGGGCAGGGGGGATGGACGTTCTCCGTGGCCAGCGTGGGCACTCTGCCTGTTATCCTGGAGGGAGTGCGACTCCACGGACGAGCTGTGCCCAGAGCGGAGGCGTGGTGACCGTAGCACCGTGGCTGTCCGTGGATGTCAGAGCCGGGGTGGCAGTGGCTGGCGGAAGGCAGGGAGCGGCCGGCCCGAGGAGGGGCCTCATCCCTACCTTGCGCTTCCAAAACCCAGTCGGAACGGGCACCTGCTGAACGAGGCCTCCGAATGCCCGTCCCAGCCCTCGGCCTCCCATCGGGCCCCGGCGTGTGGCCGCCTTTCTCTGGAAAGCCACCAGCTCGGGCAGATGCACAGAGGAGGTGGCTCTGTGTCCGTCGCACAGCTCCAGTGATCTGGGACACAAAGGACACGGAATGGAAGAGAAGCGGGGTTCCAGCCACGCAGGGCAGTCGAGGGGGCGTCCTGGGTCCAGGGCTCTTCTGATCCTCCAGCGGGACGTCAGCTTTCCCCACGGGGTCCAGGCACGGGTTCCCAGAAGCGGGGACGCCCTGGACGCCTCTGAGTAGCTTTTCCGTGCGAACAGTTTCATGCTGTGGTGGCTTGAACATGTATCAACAATCCAGCAAGGAGCAAGCGCTCTGCCTTCAACCAGGTTTTTGTTGCCGCACACCTGTGCTGTGAGGTGGCGCTCTGTCCCCAGGTGACCGCAGGCTGGCCACCCTTAACCGTGTCCCACACACCACGGAGAGGTGTTTCTCATAGTAACAGTAGAACTCAGAAACTTTCTGAATTCTCTCTGTTTAAATGACTTGAGAAAATTATGTGGATGAGCCCCAAACTCTGACATTTCACCCAAACTGGTGATTTCTGACCTGATGACCTTCTGCCCCTTCTCGAGATGTGTGCATTTGCTGACACCGCGATTTTGTTCCTCATCGAAGTGCATTCACAGGACACTGCCTGCTCTGTTTCAGAAACCCCACCGTAAAAATACTGAATCCTCCTGCAAACGTGAGCTAAGTATCGGTTAATCATAACAGTTGCCGCCACTGTAGCCACTTAGCTCTCCAACTTCTCGAGTGTAAAACCCAGCGTTCTCTCACTGCTGAGGAGACGGAAGGGCTCTGGTTCCAACGCTGCGGGCTTCGTCTCCATGAAGCAGAGGTGAGGCCGAGAGCGCCTTTCTCGGTTATCACACAACTGCACCAACTTCGTCAGAAGGTTGTGATCAGATGATCTGGTTCATCAGTGACTTATTCGTGCTGCCAGGATATATATATATATTTACTTTCATGACATCACAGCATTGTATATTTTTATTTATTATTTTTTTAACATCTTTATTGGAGTATAATTGCTTTACAATGGTGTGTTAGTTTCTGCTTTACAACAAAGTGAATCAGTTATATATATATACATATGTTCCCATATCTCTTCCCTCTTGTGTCTCCCTCCCTCCCACTCTCCCTATCCAACCCCTCCAGGCGGTCACAAAGCACGGAGCTGATCTCCCTGTGCTGTGCGGCTGCTTCCCACTAGCTATCTACCTTATGTTTGGTAGTGTATATATGTCCATGCGTCTCACTCGCTTTGTCACAGCTTACCCTTCCCCCTCCCCGTGTCCTCAAGTCCATTCTCTAGTACGTCTGTGTCTTTATTCCTGTCTTACCCCTAGGTCCTTCATGACATTTTTTTCCCTTAAATTCCATATATATGTGTTAGCATACGGTATTTGTCTCTCTCTTTCTGACTTACTTCACTCTGTATGACAGACTCTAGGTCTATCCGCCTCATTACAAATAGCTCAATTTCGTTTCTTTTTATGGCTGAGTAATATTCCATTGTATATATGTGCCACATCTTCTTTATCCATTCATCCGATGATGGACACTTAGGTGGTTTCCATCTCTGGGCTATTGTAAATAGAGCTGCAATGAACATTGTGGTACATGACTCTTTTTGAATTATGGTTTTCTCAGGGTATATGCCCAGTAGTGGGATTGCTGGGTCATATGGAAGTTCCATTTTTAGTTTTTTAAGGAACCTCCATACTGTTCTCCACAGTGGCTGTATCCATTTACATTCCCACCAACAGTGCAAGAGGGTTCCCTTTTCTCCACACCCTCTCCAGCATTTATTGTTTCTAGATTTTTTCATGACGGCCATTCTGACTGGTGTGAGATGTTATCTCATTGTAGTTGTGATTTGCATTTCTCTAATGATTAGTGATGTTGAGCATTCTTTCATGTGTTTGTTGGCAGTCTGTATATCTTCTTTGGAGAAATGTCTGTTTAGGTCTTCTGCCCATTTTTGGATTGGGTTGTTTGTTTTTTTGTTATTGAGCTGCATGAGCTAATTATAAATTTTGGAGATTAATCCTTTGTCAGTTGCTTCATTTGCAAATATCTTCTCCCATTCTGAGGGTTGTCTTTTGGTCTTGTTTATGGTTTCCTTTGCTGTGCAAAAGCTTTGAAGTTTCATTAGGTCCCATTTATTTTTGTTTTTATTTCCATTTCTCTAGGAGGTGGGTCAAAAAGGATCTTGCTGTGATTTATGTCATAGAGTGTCCTGCCTATGTTTTCCTCTAAGAGTTTGATAGTTTCTGACCTTACATTTAGGTCTTTAATCCATTTTGAGCTTATTTTTGTGTATGGTGTTAGGGAGTGATCTAATCTCATACTTTTACATGTACCTGTCCAGTTTTCCCAGCACCACTTATTGAAGAGGCCGTCCTTTCTCCACTATACATTCCTGCCTCCTTTATCAAAGACAAGGTGACCATATGTGCGTGGGTTTATCTCTGGGCTTTCTATCCTGTTCCATTGATCTATATTTCTGTTTTTGTGCCAGTACCATACTGTCTTGATTACTGTAGCTTTGTAGTATAGTCTGAAGTCAGGGAGGCTGATTCCTCCAGCTCCATTTTTCATTCTCAAGATTGCTTTGGCTATTCGGGGTCTTTTGTGTTTCCATACAAATTGTGAAAATTTTTGTTCTAGTTCTGTGAAAAATGCAAGTGGTAGTTTGATAGGGATTGCATTGAATCTGTAGATTGCTTTGGGTAGTAGAGTCATCTTCACAATGTTGATTCTTCCAATCCAAGAACATGGTATATCTCTCCACCTATTTGTATCATCTTGAATTTCTTTCATCAGTGTCTTATAATTTTCTGCATACAGGTCTTTTGTCTCCTTAGGTAGGGTTATTCCTAGATATTTTATTCTTTTTGTTGCAGTGGTAAATGGGAGTGTTTTCTTGATTTCACTTTCAGATTTTTCATCATTAGTGTATAGGAATGCCAGAGATTTCTGTGCATTAATTTTGTATCCTGCTACTTTACCAAATTCATTGATTAGCTCTAGTAGTTTTCTGGTAGCATCTTTAGGATTCTCTATGTATAGTATCATGTCATCTGCAAACAGTGACAGCTTTACTTCTTCTCTTCTGATTTGGATTCCTTTCATTTCCTTTTCTTCTCTGATTGCTGTGCCTAAGACTTCCAAAACTATGTTGAATAAGAGTGGTAAGAGTGGACATGCTTGTCTTGTTCCTGATCTTATAGGAAATGCTTTCAGTTTTTCACCATTGAGAAGGATGTTGGCTGTGGGTTTGTCATATATGGCCTTTATTATGTTGAGGAAAGTTCCCTCTATGCCTACTTTCTGCAGGGTTTTTATCATAAATGGGTGTTGAATTTTGTCGAAAGCTTTCTCTGCATCTATTGAGATGATCATATGGTTTTTCTCCTTCAATTTGTTAATATGGTGTATCACGTTGATTGATTTGGGTATGTTGAAGAATCCTTGCATTCCTGGAATAAAACCCACTTGATCATTGTGTATGATACGTTTAATGTGCTGTTGGATTCTGTTTGCTAGTATTTTGTTGAGGATTTTTGCATCTATGTTCATCAGTGATATTGGCCTGCAGTTTTCTTTCTTTGTGACATCCTTGTCTGGTTTCAGTATCAGGGTGATGGTGGCCTCGTAGAATGAGTTTGGGAGTGTTCCTCCCTCTGCTATATTTTGGAAGAGTTTGAGAAGGATAGGTGTTAGCTCTTCTCTAAATGTTTGATAGAATTCGCCTGTGAAGCCATCTGGTCCTGGGCTTTTGTTTGTTGGAAGATTTTTAATCACACTTTCAATTTCAGTGCTTGTGATTGGTCTGTTCATATTTTCTATTTCTTCCTGATTCAGTCTTTGCAGGTTGTGCATTTCTAAGAATTTGTCCATTTCTTCCAGGTTGTCCATTTTATTGGCATGGAGTTGCTTGTAGTAATCTCTCATGATCTTTTATATTTCTGCAGTCAGTTGCTACTTCTCCTTTTTCATTTCTAATTCTATTGATTAGAGTCTTCTCCCTTTTTTTCTTGATGAGTCTGGCTAATGGTTTATCAATTTTGTTTATCTTCTCAAAGAACCAGCTTTTAGTTTTATTGATCTTTGCTACTGTTTCCTTCATTTCTTTTTCATTTATTTCTGCTCTGATATTTATGATTTCTTTCCTTCTGCTAACTCTGGGGTTTTTTTGTTCTTCTTTCTCTAATTGCTTTAGGTGCAAGGTTAGGTTGTTTATTCGAGATGTTTCCTGTTTCTTAAGGTAGGATTAACTTCCCTCTTAGAACTGCTTTTGCTGCATCCTATAGATTTTGGGTCGTCGTGTCTCCATTGTCATTTGTTTCTAGGTATTTTTTGATTTCCTCTTTGATTTCTTCAGTGATCACTTCGTTATTCAGTAGTGTATTATTTAGCCTCCATGTGTTTGTATTTTTTACAGATCTTTTCCTGTAATTGATATCTAGTCTCATAGCATTGTGGTCGGAAAAGATACTTGAAACAATTTCAATTTTCTTAAATTCACCAAGGCTTGAGTTGTGACCCAAGATATGATGTATCCTGGAGAATGTTCCATGAGCACTAGAGAAAAATGTGTACTCTGTAATTTTTGGATGGAATTTCCTATAAATATCAATTAAGTCCATCTTGTTTAATGTATCATTTAAAGCTTGTGTTTCCTTATCCATTTTCATTTTGGATGATCTGTCCATGGGTGAAAGTGGGGTGTTAAAATCCCCTACTATAAATGTGTTACTGTCGATTTCCCCTTTTATGGCTGTTAGTATTTGCCTTATGTATTGAGGTGCTCCTATGTTGGGTGCATAAATATTTACAATTGTTATATCTTCTGCTTGGATTGATCCCTTGATCATTGTGTAGTGTCCTACTTTGTCTCTTTGTAATAGTCTTTATTTTAAAGTCTATTTTGCCTGATATGAGAATTGCTACTCCAGCTTTCTTTTGGTTTCCACTTGCATGAAATATCTTTTTCCATCCCCTTACTTTCAGTCTGTATGTGTCTCTAGGTCTGAAGTGGGTCTCTTGTAGACAGCAAATATATGGGTCTTGTTTTTGTATCCATTCAGCCAATCTGTCTTTTGGTAGGAGCATTTAGTCCATTTACATTTAAGGTAATTATCGATATGTATGTTCCTATTCCCATTTTCTTAATTGTTTTGGGTTCGTTATTATAGGTCTTTTCCTTCTCTTGTGTTTCTTGCCTAGAGAAGTTCCTTTAGCAGTTGTTGTAAAGCTGGTTTGGTGCTGCTGAACTCTCTCAGCTTTTGCTTGTCTGTAAAGGTTTTAATTTCTCCATCAAATCAGAATGAGTATCTTGCTGGGTAGAGTAATCTTGTTTGCAGGTTTTTCTCCTTCATCACTTTCACTACGTCCTGCCAGTCCCTTCTGGCTTGCAGAGTTTCTGCTGAAAGATCAGCTGTTAACCTCATGGGGATTCCCTTGTGTGTTATTTGTTGTTTTTCCCTTCCTGCTTTTAATATGTTTTCTTTGTATTTAATTTTTGACAGTTTGATTAATCTGTGTCTTGGCGTATTTCTCCTTGGATTTATCCTGTATGGGACTCTCTGTGCTTCCTGGACTTGATTAACTATTTCCTTTCCCATGTTAGGGAATTTTTCAACTATAATCTCTTCAAATATTTTCTCAGTCCCTTTTTTTTTCTCTTCTTCTTCTGGAACCCCTATAATTCGAATGTTGGTGCGTTTAATGTTGTCCCAGAGGTCTCTGAGACTGTCCTCAGTTCTTTTCATTCTTTTTTCTTTATTCTGCTCTGCAGTAGTTATTTCCACTATTTTATCTTCCAGGTCACTTATCCGTTCTCCTGCCTCAGTTATTCTGCTATTGATCCCATCTAGAGTATTTTTCATTTCATTTATTGTGTTGTTCATCGTTGTTTGTTTCATCTTTAGTTCTTCTAGGTCCTTGTTAAATGTTTCTTGCATTTTGTCTATTCTATTTCCAAGATTTTGGATCATCTTTACTATCATTATTCTGAATTCTTTTTCAGGTAGGCTGCCTATTTCCTCTTCATTTGTTAGGTCTGGTGGGTTTTTATCTTGCTCCTTTATCTGCTGTGTGTTTTTCTGTCTTCTCATATTGCTTATCTTACTGTGTTTGTGGTCTCCTTTTTGCAGGCTGCAGGTTCGTAGTTCCCGTTGTTTTTGGTGTCTGTCCCCAGTGGCTAAGGTTGGTTCAGTGGGTTGTGTAGGCTTCCTGGTGGAGGGGACTAGTGCCTGTGTTCTGGTGGATGAGGCTGCATCTTGTCTTTCTGGTGGGCAGGTCCGTGTCTGCTGGTGGTGTGTTTTGGGGTGTCTGTGGACTTATTATGATTTTAGGCAGCCTCACTAATGGGTGGGGTTGTGTTGCTATCTTGCTAGTTGTTTGGCATAGGATGTCCAGCACTGTAGCTTGCTGGTCGTTGAGTGAAGCTGGGTGCTGGTGTTGAGATGAAGATCTCTGGGAGATTTTCGCCATTTGATATTATGTGGAGCTGGGAGGTCTCTTGTGGACCAGTGTCCTGAAGTTGGCTCTCCCACCTCAGAGGCACAGCACTGACTCCTGGCTGCAGCACCAAGAACCTTTCATCCACACGGCTCAGAATAAAAGGCAGAAAAAGTAGAAAGAAAGAATTAGTAGAAGTAGAAATAGAGAAAGAAAGAGAAAGGAAGAAGGGAGGGAGGAAGGAAGGAGGGAAGGAAGAAAAAAAGAAGATAAAGTAAAATAAAATAAAGTAAGATTTAAAAAGTTATTAAAATTAAAAAATAGTTATTAAGAGAAAAAAAAAAACGGACAGATAGACCCCCTAGGACAAATGGTGGAAGCAAAGCTATACTGACAAAATCTCACACAGAAGCATACACATACACACTCACAAAAAGAGGAAAAGGGGGGAAAAATCATAGATCTTGCTCTCAAAGTCCACCTCCTCAATTTGGGATGAGTCGTTGTCTATTCATGGATTCCGCAGCTGCAGGTACATCAAGTTGATTGTGGAGCTTTAATCCGCTGCTCCTGAGGCTGCTGGGAGGGATTTCCCTTTCTCTTCTTTGTTCTCACAGCTCCCAGGGGCTCAGCTTTGGATTTGGCCCCGTCTCTGCGTGTAGGTCGCCGGAGGGCGCCTGTTCTTCGCTCAGACAGGACGGGGTTAAAGGAGCCGCTGATTCGGGGGCTCCGGCTCACTCAGGCCCGGGGGGGGAGGGAGGGGCACGGAGTGCGGGGCCGGGCCTGCGGCGGCAGAGGCCGGCGTGACGTTGCACCAGCCTGAGGCGCACCATACGTTCTCCCGGGGGAGTTGTCCCTGGATCCCGGGACCCCGGCAGTGGCGGGCTGCACAGGCTCCCCGGACGGCGGTTGTGGAGAGTGACGTGTGCTCGCACACAGGCTTCTTGGTGGCGGCAGCAGCAGCCTTAGCGTCTCATGCGCGTCTCTGGGGTCCGCGCTGTTAGCCGCGGCTCGCGCCCGTCTCTGCAGCTCCTTTAAGCGGCGCTCTTAATCCCCTCTCCTCGCGCACCAGGAAACAAAGAGGGAAGAAAAAGTCTCTTGCCTCTTCGGCAGGTCCAGACTTTTCCCCGGACTCCCTCCCGGCCAGCCGTGGCGCACTCACCGCCTGCAGGCTGTGTTCACGCCGCCAACCCCAGTCCTCTCCCTGCGCTCCGACCGAAGCCCGGGCCTCAGCTCGCAGCCCCGCCCGCCCCGGTGGGTGAGCAGACAAGGCTCTCGGGCTGGTGAGTGCCGGTCGGCACCGATCCTCCGTGCGGGAATCTCCCCGCTTTGCCTCCGCACCCCTGTGGCTGCGCTCTCCTCCGTGGCTCCGAAGCTTCCCCCCTCCGCCACCCGCAGTCTCCACCCGCGAAGGGGCTTCCTAGTGTGTGGAAACCTTTCCTCCTTCACGGCTCCCTCCCACTGGTGCAGGTACCGTCCCTATTCTTTGTCTCTGTTTATTCTTTTTTCTTTTTCCCTACCCAGGTACGTGGGGGGGGGGTTTCTTGCCTTTTGGGAGGTCTGAGGTCTTCTGCCAGCGTTCAGTAGGTGTTCTGTAGGAGTTGTTCCACGTGTAGATGTATTTCTGGTGTATCTGTGGGGAGGAAGGTGATCTCCGCGTCTTACTCTTCCGCCATCTTCCCCTATATATATATATATATATATATATATATATATATTTAAAGTAGCAGGAGTTCTTCTAGTTTTTAATGCTATTGCATTTAGAGCAGATTTTCCCCAAGTGTGTTTATCAAGCAAGTGGCATCTGTTGTCGGTCATGGACGTCAGAACACTTCTGCCCGTGGCGTCTTTCTGCTGGAGCCCAAGGAAAGCAATGCAGCCAAGCACTGATAGAACAAGGATTTGCTTATGTAGAGAAAAGACAGAGCAGGGTCAGCTTCAGTCCTGGGAGTGGGTCTCCCACGGCCAATGGGTCTCTCTCAGCAGCCAACGCAGTGCAACGGCCTACACGGACCCGTCCTCTGCTGCAGTAGAAGGACCCTGTGCGGTCCCCACCGGGGACAGAGGTAGCAGTGGAGGCGGCCAGGTGCCACATGACACACACACTCAAGCAGGACAGAGGAGCCCAGGTTGAGTGTGAAGCAGGGAGACATTCCCACACAGGTGATAAGGCCAGCACAGGCTCTGAGGACTCTTTATGTCTTGGTACGGATGTGTCACAGGCCCAAGGCCCATATTTCCCAATTTTCCAAACGTGTTAGTTCAATAAATAGAGCCCTTAATATGCTATTGTAGATGATACATTTTCAAGAGAGGAAATATGGTGTGCCCTCCTGTGTTTGCCAAACTTACTCGACTGTAGAAATCTTAGTCTGGAGGGAAGGATCATAGAGGGCTTGGAACATCTATTCAGAAATAATTGTCTTCCAGGAATAACTCTCCTGGTGGAAAATTCAGAGGCTCTGACAAGAATGAGTTAATGTTTGAAAAGGTTCTTAAATTTCACTTTCAAGATACTTGGTTCTCAGGAGAGGCCATTATAGTATGATCAAAGACAGAATGCATTCAGCAATGTCTATAAAGTCGAAAATAAAGGCATTCACCCAGTACTGTGGCCCTTCTATTTTACTCAAGATAAATTTTAGTAGAATATAACAGCTTTGATCAACGTCGATTGCGTTTTATGTCCCCCTCAAAATCTTTTAAATAATACCACAAACCTCAGTGCCCATGTAATATAGAAAAAATAGACAGACATGAATGTGAGTCCTCTTACAAAATGTTGCATAACATTTCTAAATCTGCAAAGGAAGAGAGGAATAGAGTCAGACCTGGGATTGACACCTGTTTTTGCCACTTCAAAGCTATATGATCAAGGATTTAGCTGTTTAGTGAGCTGCTTTTTGGTTAAGCATGAAAGAGTCTTTCAGTGGGATTTTGCTTCAATTTTCCCTTTGCAAGACTAAAAAAAAAAAAAAACCACCAAAGTCTGGTTGTCTTAAACACCGTCAGCTAAATTATAATCTAGCGGTTTTGAATTGTTCCTTTTTGGACTAGGGTGCAAACATTTTGAGTCGGCAGTTTTCTTTGCTGTGGTGCTGAGTCCCATCCAGGGATCACAGTTATAATTCAGAAAGTTACCTTTTATTATTTCCTCCTATATGCTCATGCTGAGATTTCCTTCTTCCACAACTTTTCATCTGAGAATGGAGAATATTTTTCCATTTTTTCCTTTTAAAAAAGGACACTAAATGAAGAAAAGTGTTTCGTGTGAATTTCCTAAGTAAAGATAGATGCCTTGATTATAGAGTCACTGATTCTGAGGAACGCACTTAAAAGAAAATATGGCCATCACGGCCTTATACAATCTCAAATGGTGCCTGTGTGGATGTGACAGAGCAAACTTGGAGGTTGTTTACCATTCCTTGGCTTTTGTCCTATTTAAAGTAAATATTCAATTATTAAATTTTATCGTGAGACGGCAACACGTTCCAATGCGCAGATTAGACTGAGAAATTAAAATAAATTTAAGGATTTTCTTCTCTAAATAGAACTATAGCAAGCCCTGTTTAAAAGGAGAGGAGCTGGTAAGTCTTTATTACAAGACAGGCTCTTGGAAAAGCCCTACTCTTTTGAGCACATTTTTAAAAATTGAAGTATAGTTGATTTACAATGTTGTGTTAGTTTCAGATGTACGGCAAGGTGATTCAGCTATACATATACATATATATATTCTTTTTCATATTCTTTCCCATTATAGATCATTACAAGATATTGAATGTAGTTCCCTGTGCTATACAGTAGGTTGTCGTTGTTTACGTATTTTATATATAGTAGTGTGTGTATGTTAATCCCAAAGTCCTAATTTATCTCTCTCTCCTCAACCCTTTCCCCTTTGGTAACCATAGGTTTGTTTTCTATGTCGGTGGGCCTATTCCTGTTTTGTAAATAAGTTCATTTATATCTTTTTTTTTTTTTAGACTCCACATACTATGTAAGTGATAACATATGATATTTGTCTTTCTCTGTGTGACTTCGCTTAGTATGATAATCTCTAGGTCCATCCATGTTGCTGCAACTGGCATTATTTTATTCTTTTTGTGGCTGAGTAATAGTCCATTTTATACACACACACACACACACACACACACACACACACACACCCCACATCTTCTTTATCCATTCATCTGGAACAACCCTACTCTTAAGACGGCAGTTTTATCTCGGTCAGTTCCATGCCTTCTCCTTCTTATTGTTTTTAGCCCCAACTGCAGTTTTTTTCGCCTTAACCTGTCAGCTTCTGCAGCCTGCAGCCTCATCTCCCAGTGTCTAATACATCCTGGTCAGCGCTGCTTAGAGTTCTTGCTTCCTATACATTCTTCTCCAACTTGCTTCTTTCATTCATTCAGCAAAGATTTATTGAGCACCTACTATATGCTGGATGCTCATCTTCATCCATGCGTAAAAAAACAATGATCCCTGCTTTTTTTGGACTTACCTTCTGTAAGGGAGACAGATACTAAACAATGAGCATAATAGAAAGTGAACTACATAGTACAGGCGTCCCTCAGTATCTGAGGGACATTGGTTCCAGGACCCCTGCAGATACCAAAATCCAAGGATACTCAAGTCCCTTCTATAAAATGGCGTGGTATTTTGCATATAAGCTATGAACATCCTCCTGTATACTTTAACTCATCTCTAGATTACTTATAATACCTAATACAGTGTGAATGCTATGTGAATACTTGCCAACATGGCAAACTCAAGTTTTGCTTTTTGGAACTTTCTGGAATTAAAAACACTTTTTTCTAATATTTTCGATCTGTGGTTAGTTGAATTGCGGGTATGGAACTGGCGGATCTGAAGGGCCAATTGTATGTTAGAAGGGGGTAAGTGCTGTACCCTCTTCAGTAGAGCAGAGTGAGGGGATTGAAGGAGATCGGGGTGAGAGAAGGCTAGCAGCAGAACAGAGCAAATAGATGCTCAGCGCACACTTCTTTGAGAATATAAGTTTGATTAAAGACTTGAAGGTGGGAAGGAGGTTTTCTAAGACAGATCTAGAGGAAGAGCATTCCAGGCTGCAGTACAGGAAGCAAGGAGAAAAGTGGTCAGAGGGGAGGTCAGAGATGTCATGCGGGCCAGATGATTTAGGGCCTCATTGGAAGGACTTTGGCTTTTATTGTGAGTAAAATTGCAAGGTTTCGAGCAGAAACACCCTGAGCAGAAGTGACCTAACAGTTTAGATGGTGGCTGTAGGTGAAAAGTGTCAAGGGCAGGGAAGCCTGCTAGGAAGGATGGTGGGGATCCAGCTGAGAGATGGTGGTGGTGCAGACAGGGGGCAGGAATGGAGGTGGTGAGGATTGGTAACATCCTGGAGATTTTTTCAAAGAGAGAGCCAACAAGACTGACTGATGGACTAGGTGTAGATGTAGGAGATTAGAGGCGTCTGGGGGATTCCAAGAAGCCAAAATGCAGTTGCTATCAATTTAGGTGGGGAAGGTGAGTCGAACCAAGTTTGGGAGAGGATAAAGAGTTTGATTTTGAGTGAAACATCAGTTAGACCAGTGGTCCCCAACCCCCGGCCCGTGAACGGGTACCGGTCCGCCTCCTTTTAGGAACCGGGCCGCACAGCAGGAGGTGAGCGGCAAGCAATCGAGCGAAGCTTCATCTGCCGCTCCCCATTGCTCCCCGTTGCTCACATTACCGCCTGAACCAGCCCCCACCACTGATCCGTGGAAAAATTGTCTTCCACGAAACAGTTCCCTGTTGACAAAAGTGCTGGGGACCACTGGGTTAGACAACCAGTGATCTTGAGTGAGCGTTGGGTGTTTGAGTCTGGAGCTTTGGAGAGACATTGTTGACTGAAAAAACTGCGTGACCTAAAAGTTGAGAATTGTGTTTTATTTGGTGGACAAAACTGAGGGTTTAAGCCCAGGATACAACCTCTCAGATGGCTCTGAGGGACTGCTCCCAAGAAGTAAGGGAAGAGCCAGGACATATAGCGGTTTTTGCAACAAAGACCACGTAGTCAGAACATCAAAAGATTGCTGTTAATTAAAGAAAACCAGACATCTCAAGTTAAGGAATTTAGCGCTTTTCTATCTATGGGAAGATGCAAGAGTCTGGGCTCATTGAAACCATTCCTTTGATGTGCACCTTAGCCATCTAGGGCCAGCATCCTGTTTTCTCCATCCCGAATCCCCTTGGGAGCAGCTGCAGTGGCTGATGGCTCAATGGCTACAACATCCTTTGCTTAGTGATAGGGCTGGAGAGATTCTTTGTCCACCGCATCTAGGTTGAAGATACAGGTTTGGATGTGGCCATTAAATGGGTGGTACTTGAAGGCATGAGAGTGGACGATCTCACCAATGGGTATGAGTGTAGAGACCAGGACTGTGGCAACATTAGGAGGTGGGGAGAAGACAGAAACGTAGACTGAAAAGGGGTGGTCCTTCAGTTCAGAGGAAATCCAAGGGTGTGTGGGATCTGGGAAGCTGAGTGAAGAAAGTGTGTCAGGGAGGAGAAAGAGATCACAAGACTCAAACAGGTCAACAGAGAGAATGGACCACTGGGGCTGGCAATGTGGAGGGTGTGATCTTGACAAACAATTTTGGCTTAATTGGGTGGGTTTAAATAAGAATGGGAAGACGGCAATTGGAGACACATTTTAACATTTTTTATTTGTGATACATCTTAAAATCAGTGATGCCTCACAATTGCTGTAGGTCACACAACAGTCGTGATGGGGTTGTTTTTGCCTGTGAATGCATGACCATGGTCATGGCTGTCCTGCATGTTGTCACGGGCATTGTTGGCACTATATGTGTTGAGTTAAATTGCCATTTTAAATGCCCTCCTTGTTGTCACGTGAAAATCTTCCTTTGACACATACTAGTAAAATTTAAAAAGTGTGAGCATCGAAACTTGCAGGATGGGTGTCAGTAGCTTGGAAGAAAATCCTGGAGACTAGGGTTATGACTATCCTAGAAAACAAATTTTTCATCCTGCAACATTCAGACACCACTGTGCTGATGGTGAGCAATGCTGTACGTGCACGTGAAGATTTGTTGAGGGCACATCTCGTGTTAAGGGTCCTTACTACAATAAAGCTAAGTAAGTAAGTATAAAAAATTTAAAAACGAAAGAGTTTTTGGTGGAAATGAGGTCTACGTTGTATGGAAGGGTTCTAAATAAGAATAAATTAGGTCAATTTCGTTGGCAGTATTTTGTTCCCTTTTTCAGTAATCATAAAATAATAATGTGCTTTATACTGTATGGAGTCTTAGATAATATGAAATATGGTATATGAAATAAGTAAGGTTTTTTGTTTACAAAAATGTTACAATTATAATATGTGGATTCCTTACACCAACACATACACTCTTAACATCATTGCTTGGTTGCATTTGCAATTTCCTATTTACCTGGGATCCCAAATATTATGCTCTCTAAGGAGAGTCATTATCCAAGTAAGGTTACTGAAGACTGGCTGATATAGCTGAAAGATTTACAAAAATCATATGTGTAAATTATTCTACTTATGGTAGCGGTAATTTATTCCAAACAAATTGGATCCATGGCCAATTTTAGCTGTTCGTCTAGGCAAAGCCTGCTCTCTGCTATCTCCACAAACTAATGTTCAAATCGCAAGTGTGGAACTATGCAAATTAGACAATGCATGCCTTTTGAAGTGAAGGAAAGTGTCAGCAGAGCAGCAGTTCGGCCTTAAAATTCCTGCCAGTTTCTCATCCCAGGGACTGAGTGATTCTAACCCAACACCAAATTCTGAGAGTTTTCATCTTGGTTGATGACTGCAAAGCAGCCAAGGGTCAGAGAAATTTATAATTACTTCTTTGGTCCTGGCCCCCCTCTTTCTTTCCTATTCCAGCCCTGCCTCTTCCTCCCCACAGCTCTTCCCCTCTGTACCTTGAAGCCTTTAATGTCACATCAATGAAGGCCACTTGGGGCACCAGCACCACCCTCTCCGTCTTGAAATCTCATCCTGAATTCTCTTTTATATAGCTATGGGATGGATTTTAAGCCAAATGTCCTCCAGGTGTGACAGGCCCCCCTGGGAAATTCCTGCTCTTGTATGTTGCCCAGTGTCAGGGCAGAACCCCAACCTCTTCTCAGATGGCAAAGAATAACAAGACGACTAAGCAAGCAGTAGACTGGAGACAGCTCCGCGGGTGCTGAAAGTAGGTCCCAAGACCCACCAGACAGAGCAAGACAGTTTATATTCACAGCACAGCGAGGCCAGGAACATCAGCATGTACCCCAATTCTTCTCTGAGTTACACGGACCCACATGGCAACTATGCTCAGAGCAGATTGTGCCACAGCTGAGATTCCCAGGGCCGGGGTCTCGGCACCTTTTATCAAGCACCACACAAGCCAACTTGCTCATCCCTACAAGTTCTTGGCTGGACTCAAGTTGTCACATGAGTGTGCCACCCTGTCAGCAACTCAGACTAGACACACAGGCAGAGACCAGGACAGAATTCAATTTATTTCATACAGCACTTGGTTGAGATATTATCAACCAAATCCTGGTTGGTAGGAAGAGCCTGACCAGCAGTGCTGATGTCAGCTATGTCCCCTGGATCCTGGATCTCCAGTGGAGTAGGTCCCAGAGGAGACCAGCAGGTCTTCTTTCGGGTAAACATTAGCTTTCTATCTTACAGTCCACCTAAGTGATGGTATTTTTTTAAATTTTTATTTATTTTTGGCTGCACTGGGTCTGCATTGCTGTGCATGACCTTTCCCTAGTTGCAGCGAGCAGGGGCTACTCTTTCTTGTGGTGCACGGGCTTCTCATTGTGGTGGCTTCTTTTGTTGTGGAGCACGGGCTCTAGGCGCGAGGGGTTCAGTAGTTGTGGTGCATGGGCTTAGTTGTTCTGTGGCATGTGGGATCTTCCCAGACCAGGGATCAAACCCGTATCCCCTGCATTGGCAGGCAGATTCTTAACTGTGCCACCAGGGAAATCCCTGAGAGATGATATTAATCCAAACACAACAGGAAGCGTTAGTGACCATCCTTACACCTCCTTGTGTGGGCAGGATATGGTCTAAGGCTAGTCTATTACCTAGTATGATCCATCATCCATTAGGAATTTAGACTGCTCTGTTGATCTTCTAGGGCTAGTGCTGTCTCATTGGCTGGGGTAGCTCAAATCAATATCAATTTCTGACTATTGTCTCTGGGATGTGGACTCTGAGGACAGGGACAATGCTTGCACTTCTTTTTTTTTTTTTTTTTCAGTGTATTTATTTTTGGCTGCCCTGGGTCTTTGTTGCTGCGTGCAGGGGGCTTCTCTTCTTTTGCAGTAAGCAGACTTCTCACTGCGGTGTTTCCTCTTGTTGCGGAGCACGGGCTCTAGGCACTCCGGCTTCAGTAGTCGCAGCACGCAGGCTGAGTAGTTGTGGCTCATGGGCTCTATCTAGAGTGCAGGCTCAGTACTTGTGGTGGGCGTGCGGGATCTTCCCGAACTAGGGCTCGAACCCGTGTATCGCTGCATTAGCAGACGGATTCTTAACCACTGCGCCACCAGGGAAGTCCCTGCTTGCACTTTTTGATGGAACTCCTGGAATCTGAACAGTCTGGATATCGGCTTGGAGTATAGGGTCAAGTGTGAGATAGCTTAGCTGCTGCCTTTCACTCTCTAAGAACATAACTTTTCTTGACCCGCTTATCACACAGATGCATCAGCCATATCTCTAACAGCTCCCCAGCCTGTTGAGCGAATGGTCCCGATTTCCTGCCTCTTGTTCTCTCGGTAGGTCTGCGCTCATCACTCTGTATGAGGGCAGCTGCTCTCCAGGAATGGTTCTCACTGGGGTTGTTAACGGTGTGCACGGTTGTGCTTTCTTCCCTGATCCCATAGCAGAGCACCACTTGGGCGGCTTGTCTCAACCCTACTTACTTCTCAAATTCTATCCACTGCCTCAGCTGTTGGTCACGAGCACACAGGACAAGGGTGGACCACGTGTCGCCTCCATCATTTGGGCAAGAACATTTGCTAACAGCTCCCAGTGAGAACTTCCTCAACTTTCTGAACCCCTGCGGGTTCCTTGCCTTTTCTTTTCCAAAACGTCATCATCTTTCACGGCACCTTCCTCGCTATTCCAGGTTGTCAGGTTAAGAACTCCAATCTTGGGCTTCCCTGGTGGCGCAGTGGTTGAGAGTCCGCCTGCCGATGCAGGGGACACGGGTTCGTGCCCCGGTCCGGGAAGATCCCACGTGCCTCGGAGCGGCCGGGCCCGTGAGCCATGGCCGCTGAGCCTGCGTGTCCGGAGCCTGTGCTCCGCAACGGGAGAGGCCACAACAGTGAGAGGCCCGTGTACCGCAAAAAAAAAAAAAAAAAAAAAGAACTCCAATCTCATAGAACAGGGGTTGGTGAACCATGGCCCACAAGCCAAATCCTGCCTGTTTTTGTATGGCCCATGTGCTGAGAACGGTTTTTACATTTTTAATGGTTGAAAAAAATCAAGAGAAGAACAATATTTCGTGACACATGAAAATTAGGTGAAACTCAAATTTTAGTGTCTGTAAAGGTTTACTGGGCTGCACCCACATTCAGTCACTTCCATGTTGTCCATGGCTGCCGTAATGCTAAACGGCAGAGCTGAGTAGTTACAGCGAAGTGTACCACACTTACCACCTGGCCCTTTGCAGAGGAAGCTTTGCGGATCCCTGTCCTGGAGGATGGCAAGACACAACACGGTTCCAATGGAGACAACTGAACAAGCAAGGAGGTTGACTTGACGCCCCCCGCATCAGGGCCAGAAGTAGACAAGGAGACTCAGTGGATCAGAGCACCGCCAACAGCAGGGACATCAGCTTGGGGGTGCTGGTTCCCTGACCCCAAGTCTCACGAATCTATGCGTTAGCCTCAAATGGCTCAGAAGCTCACTTTAGTAATTATACAAAGGCAGTATGATCAATTACAAATACTTTTCGCTGGTTATAAGTGTATTTTTAAAAATTTCATGTTACAAAAAGTTAAGTAAAAGTTTTCTTTTGTGCCTTGGATCAGTTAGGACAGATGGGACCAGGACAGGAGTGTGTTCATCTTGCTTCTGCTGCAAGGGGTGGGATCAGCTGCCCTTACAGCCCCACATTTGTGATGATGGGGACTTCTCCGGGGGTCTCAAGTGCCTGCTAGACTGTACTAATCGGGCTACTTGGCATGAACTTGAATTCAAATCTAGGTTTCTGTGCCCTTTAAGTAAAGGATAACACTCACCTCTCAGTAGTGTGTGAGGTCGCTCTTCTCTGTCTTCAGAATTTTATTTTCCTGGATTTTGGTAGAAATACTCCTGTGTTCTCCTTTTCTCGAAGTTTCTCTAAACTTTTCTAAGGAAATTCAGGAGTGAGACCCATTTTATTCATAGTACAGTCACCCCTTGGTATCCACGGGAGATTGGTCCCAGGACCCCCCTCAGGTACCAAAATCTGCAGATGCTCTCGTTCCTTATATAAAACGGCTTAGTATTTGCATATAATCTACACACATCCTCCTGGATACTTTAAATCACCTCTAGATTACCTGTAATACCTAATACAGTGTATAGTTGTATATGTAAATAGTTATATATGCATATGCAAATAGTTGTAAATAGGATGTTAATGATATGCAAATAATTGCCAGTGCACAGCAAAGTCACGTTTTGCTTTTTGGAACTTTCTGGAATTTTTTTTCTCGAATATTTTTGATGTGAGGTCAGTTGACCCTGAGGCTGTAGGGCTCGAAGATACAGAAGGCCGGCTGTATTTTCTCTTACTTCATCTTTTTCCCCACAGAAGATCAACAGATTGAGGCATTGCATTTGGCTTCTCTAACTTAAAGAGAGGGAAGTTGATGCCTTTTCTTGTCCACCATCATTTGGTGGTGACCCCAGTGACCTCCCCCATTGCCGGTCATCAGGTCCTCACACACTTCCGGTTCTGGGAACAGAGGCCAGTGTGCAACTCCTGACCCCTGGGGGATATAACCCCTTGGCTGAATGGGAACCATTGTTTTTGCTCATTTGGGATTGCATGCATCACACGACACAGTGAAATCAGCATAAGAACATTTGCCCTGTTGTAGATGGAAAATCCTGTTTTTCAATATCTATAAACAATGTTGGTACAAAGGCTATACATTTCCTGCGTTTCATGGTTTCTTTTCTCCTTTCTGTTTCTCCTCACTGTGATAGAAGTTGCACTGGCAGAAGAGCTCAAGGATGATGCTATAAAAAGCCTGGTTACTATAGGTGTGGAATATTCTTAGTAATTCCTATCCTGCCATATATGTGGATAAACATCTTTCACTTTTTTAGGTAGTAAAAAGCATGTATTTCTGGTGTATTTACATAATGAATCTTGCTCTCTTTCTGTATCTGTCTTATGAAAATGATAATCAAAAGTGTATGTAGGGCTTCCCTGGTGGCGCAGTGGTTGAGAGTCCGCCTGCCGATGCAGGGGAAGATCCCACATGCCGCGGGGCGGCTGGGCCCGTGAGCCATGGCCGCTGAGCCTGTGCGTCCGGAGCCTGTGCTCCGCAACAGGAGAGGCCACAACAGTGAGAAGCCCGCGTATCGCAAAAAAAAAAAAAAGTGTATGTATATTTCCCTTTGAAAAACATTCTGTGGACAATGTCAGACACAGACATGAGCCTTCTGAGAGTATCAAAGATGCTTTACAGGAAGCCTGTGGGGCTCTTTCCAATCCTGGGAGGCTCATCACCCCTGTTCCCCGCTTCAGCCCGCACCCCACCTGCCTCGTGGCTGCGGTGCCCGCTGGGGCCAGCAGGCTCTTGATTTCACACGTGCCGCGTGGCGTGCGCCACCTCCGTCTTGCCCTCCTGTACTTTCAGGACTCAGCTCGGTGTCACCTCCCCTTTGGGGCTCTCCCAGGCTCTTACCCGATCAGGTGGGTTCAGGGGCCCCGGTTTTCTCCAGGGCTCTGTGCTTCCTTTTGCAACAGCACTTCTCCCACTTCACTGGAACTGTCTATGCCTCAGAAGCTGCATACTCTTCGTGTGTGTGGGATCAGCTTCTCTTCCAGCACACATCAGGCATTTGGGATGCTTGCTGGATGACACCAAACCCTGTGTTTTTAGTCCACAGAGTAGATCTTGTCAGAGCCAGCATGAAATAAATACCTATTGAATGAATGAATGATTGAATGAATGAATAAACGGTGATACTTCTGTACATATAGTATACATACATACATTTATTCCTGTTTTCTTTAGGAATGTTTTTATGTGTTTGAAATTTTGAAAAGTTTCTTTTCAATAATCCATAAAATTTGGACCAAGAAGGACCACATTTACATATATTCAGTTTTATATTAAACTTAGAGTATATATAAATATAACCTCAAGTATATACATATGGCTATTGATAAGTAGATGTACTATGATAGCCAGGAAAATATGACAGTTGTGATTAAGTCATAGTTAACTGTCAAGCAGATTGCATAATTACCACATAGTGAAATGTATCCATGACTATATAATTAGTAAGTAATGGAATATTTTAAATTGTCATGTCACAACCAAAGCGTTAAAAAAGGATAAAATACAAGTTTGCTGTAACATTAAAAGTACTTCTTATTGTGGTTATTAGCAAGCAAAACAACTGCAGAGTCGTGAGCTAGGAAATGAAGTTCAGTGTTCCAGGTACACCGCGAAGGGCTCTTTGCCTCTAAAACATGCCCCCTTAATTGGAACCATTTCATGGCATGTGGCAGTGTCACTCCTGTCTTTACCTTATTTTTCATATTTTGATTTCTCTTTTACTGTGACTTGCCCACTTTGTTTTCTTTTTGTAGTGCATGTGTTTTGGAGGCTGTTTTGAGTTCTTTGGGACAAGGTCCTTTCGGGTCGGGCAGAGTGAGATTCCCGTCCTGGAATGACCTACTAGCCATGTCACGACAGCATCTTGGCCTCCCCAAGGCTGCTTGCTCGTCTGTTAAGTGGCCGTGACAACAATGCCCACAGAGTAGGTCTGGTGTCCAGTGCCTGACATGGAACCGTCGGGAAGACTAAGCACCCTCTTTGTTATCTGACTCAAGTGACATCATAGCAATACCACTGTTGTCTCCCAGCCCAAGCACCCTCCTCTGTGATTTCAGTTTTAAACTTTTCATTTAAAAAGGCAAACCCATCATGCCTTGCCTTTCCTCCTCACCTGCAGTCGGTCGCTAGTGTGTCTGCGTTTGCTGACACTCTCACTGCGCCCAATCCAGGCCTACGGTGTTTCCTCAACCATGTTTCCTAAGTTCTGTGGTATCTTAGGTGCTCTGGACACGGGGAAGAATAAAACTTCGTTCCTCCCCTATAAAGTGTATCTGGGCAGGCTGTCAAGACCTGTGATTCAAACATGGTGTGAAAATGATCTAATCAGAATATATATAAAGAACACTAAGGGGGTACGGCGGGGAAAGGAACATCTAAATCACAGTGGGGGTGGGCAGGTCAGTGATTCCTCCTAGAAGGGATGATTCTGGGTCTTAATTTGGAGGAAAGAGGAAGGTTTAGTCAGACCTAAAAGCAGAGGAATCACTTTTCTCTTTTTAGGTCTAAGAAGTTTACGTCATAAGGGAGGTCATTTTGCTTCTGAAATGCTGTAATCCACAGACATTTCTTCCTTATCATGAACCCCAAATCCCCCCCCCCCTTTTTTTTTTTGCGGTACGCGGACCTCTCACTGCTGTGGCCTCTCCCGTTGCGGTGCACAGGCTCCGGACGCGCAGGCTCAGCGGCCATGGCTCACGGGCCCAGCCGCTCCGCGGTATGTGGGATCTTCCCGGACTGGGGCACGAACCCGTGTCCCCTGCACCGGCAGGCGGACTCTCAACCACTGCGCCACCAGGGAAGCCCTCAACTGAGATTTTTTAAAAGAAGAAATCTCAGACCAGTTACCATATGTTGAAACTCTTCCTAATTTTAAGGAATCACCTTCCATACTATTAACCAATAGAGGATAGAATATATCAGAGCAGGTGCTTGTTCATGATCGTATTTTCTCAAATAACATGTCTTCTCTTGATCTTTGCTTCATTTCTTGCTCTGTTTTCTCGATGTCTCTGACTCCAATTCCAAGGGTTTATTCTACTGTCGGGCCCTTGTCTTATGCCTTCAACCACTGACCACAGAATTGCTCCGGGATGTTTTCTGTCTAATGTATCTTCGCAGCCCATGGAAACCTCGTATGTGGGTTCTGCCATGGAAAATAACCTCCTTTCACGACCCAGTCTGACCTGATCCTAATTTATGGGCATGTATGTTGTCAACAAAAATAATCAATAAACAATCAATAATAGGAATAGAAGAGAGTTTTATTTGAGCCAAACTGAGGACTACAGCCCAGAAGCCGGCTTCCCAGATGACTCTGAGAAACTGCTCTGGAGAAGCAGGGTTTTCAACACAGTTTCATGTCTTGTGAGAACAAAGAATATCAAAGAAGTCTGGGAGACATTCCTTCAAGGTTTCAAAAAAATGAATAGACCAGCATGTACATAGCGAGTCAGCATGGGCTTGGCTCCTGGGAAGGGGGTCATATCAAAGGAGTTACCAGAACTGGTGTCCCAGGAAGGGAGGCATTTCATCTTTATTTTTAACATGGACATTCTTTGTTTCTGGTCAATGCGCCCTTTTCTTGAATAATTAAAGCCGGTGTACAATGTATGTTTCATAGGCTACAGACAGGCTGTTCTAGTCAGCATCAAATTCAAGTTAACTCACGTGTAAGCCAGAATGACTTCCCCACACCTCAACATGCGAACATTTCTTTTATCAATGTACAAACATTTGATTGTAAATTGAGGAGCAGCATGGAATATTAGGGAAGTAATTTGTGAAGTAAAGTCTTGTAATAATGGGAAAACATTTGCTTCAGTATAAGTAACTCAAAAAGAAGGCGCTAGTCAATTTAAGGTAAATTCATCTTTGGGAGGTAATAGCTCTACAATCTGAGACATTATTGAATCCCTAAGCTATGCTTACTATGTGTTAGTTAATACCTGTTTGTTGAATGAACTAATAATCTAGATTTTATTTGTTTTGACGTGTGTGTGTGTGTGTGTGTGTGTGCATGTATTCATATCTGTATATACAGAGTCCACATTCTTAAAATACTTTTAGGGAGCAGCTTAAAATAATTCTCTTTTCCTCTTCCAAAGTGCACTAGAATGTTAAAACACAGAAGAGGGATTTGATTATCTTATGAGCGCATGGAAGTTAAAGAGAATTGTGTAAATAGGATCACCATACATCCAGCTCTTCAAGTGATCTCCTGTTCATCTCAGAATGTAATTGAATTTGAAGCTCCAGAACAAATAAATGGAAACTAACAATAACTGAGCACCTTATTTTTGTTCCTAATACCATGACTGAAATGAGTTCTATGTCAAGATAGAAACATGGTAATAATACCAGTTATTGACACAGCACCTTTCCCTAAGGACCTCAATGCATTTTACACGCAGTGCACTTGATCCTACCAAAGACAAAGAAATCCCCAAACAAAAACCTTGCATAATTGGAGACATGAAATGCTGTGGGTGAGTTGAACAACCTGGAAAAGAAGCTCAGCACGACTTCAGAAAATTCACGTATCAGTTACCACCGCAGCCCTTTCCACTGTCTTTTTGCAGTGAGCGGTCTCTCCAGTGTAGAAGAATGTTGCTTGTACAGGTGAGTCCTTAAGATCTCAAAGGAGACCATTTTCCTCCCATTTGAGATCCAGCCTTTCTTCCTACAGGAAGCCTGGAAAAGTTACCAGGGATATTTATGCAAATTGCTCTGGACTGGCTGCCTTCTGGTGAGAGGACGATGCTTTACTCAGTTTCCTGGTCATAAGCTAGAGCAGAACACGAGATTCTGCCTGCTCCCTCTATGCTTGGTTTTGGGGCTCTTCAAATCTCTCTTCTTCTGCCTTTAACACACCAAATCCCTTGACAAATCAAGTAATAAATCCCTTCCATTTCAATGAGGAAGGATCCCTCAGTAAAGGCATCTCACGTTGAATTTATAAAATAAATATAAAATTATATAATAATACGTTAGCTCATATTATATATTTCATATATAACATATTATATATACTATTGCATATATGATTTTATATATTGAGACTATTGCATTTCATATTATACATAATATAGAATTTATGTTATCCTTATCTTTTATTCAGTCAACAAGTCTTTGGTTTAAATAATTAACACAAAGCAGCATTAGCTACACCTCTCGGTTCATTTTACTGCCGCTCAGCATGAGTGGTATCTTTGAGCTCCGATAATAACAAAGCTTTGATCTACTACCTGTAGATACACAGATGAATAAGACATACTCCTGCCCCGAGAAACTGTCAGTATCTTGTGAAAGACAGGGATAAAGAGGCTCTTTTGAAGACACACTAGATTACAGATCCAATGTTTAACTGCAAAAGAAAAATAGACTGGAAAATTAACTGGTCAAGAATAGATCCCATGATTTCAGGTCCATGACTTCAGATGTTCAGCCAGCACCTTCTAGCTGCAGTGCTGGGCCAGGCACTAGGGATGCATTTCTGCACACCTGGCTCGGTCAAGGAGCTCCCAGGAAGACAGACACACTGCCTGGTCGGCCTCCTTGTCATCCTTTTGTTCTCACACCTCCAGACTCTTTACAGTGAGGCTCTTTCGTCATTACCTGAACCTCAAGCCCCATGCTGGCTGCCCATCCTTAGTGCTCCCCCGGGATCCTGCACAAACCTCTTTCAGTATACTTACATTTACCAAGGTTATTGGCTTAGCATCTGTACCTACCACTGGAAGAAAAGACTCATGTTACACTTCTCTGGATTTACAGCCCTGTATTAGGGTTCTCTAGAGAAACAGAAACAATACAATACGTAAGGGGAGATTTATGCTAAGAATTGGCTCATGCAGTGATGGAGGCTGAGAAGTCCCACCATCTACGCTCTGCAAGCTGGAGACCCAGGAAAGCCAGTGGTACAATTCGATCTGAATGTGAAGGCCTGGAAAATCTGGGGCTGGCGATCAAATGCTGATCTCTTCTGGAAATTGTATGTTCCTCTCTGGGTTTGAAAGCCTGAGAACCAGGAGCTCTGATGTCCAAGGGCAGGAGAAGGTGGAAGTCTGAGCTCAAGCAGAGAGAGAGAATTTGCTCTTATCCTGCCTTTCTGTTCTACTTGGGTCCTCAATGGATTGGATGATGCCTACCCACCTTGGGGAAGGGTGATCTTCTTTACTCCATCTACCGATTCAAATGCTGATCTCTTCTGGAAATATCCTCACAGACATGCCCAGAAATAATGTTTTACCAGATTTCTGGGCATCCCAGTCATGTCAATGCATAAAGTTAACCATCCCAAGCCTGAAAATATTGGGTGCTCAATAAACGTGTGTTGAGCAAAACTGCAGCTCTTTCTGTTTGGAAAAGACCAACTTAGCTTTGTTCTAAGAGATGTGTTGCCATCATGCCTTCCTGCACTCCGTCTTGTCTGCCTTGTTGTCTTTAAGAAAGAGATTGTTGACCTTTGTGACTAATGGTGGCTTAGTCACAGCTGTCCCCAAATAGGAGGCCTATGGATTCCATGCTGAGCAAGTACTGTCTCCCTGGCATTATTTCTCCTATGAGAAGGCCTTTCCCAGCTCATGTAGAAACAGAAGCCATGGAAGTTTTAGAATATTCTTTGTTTCTTCCACTGCTACTTGCCCTCTGTCTCCAACCTAGATGGAGAAGCACCTTGGGTCCAGGAAGAACAAAATTGCAAGTGGCACCACGTATAAGGGGCACAATGTGTATTTGTCCATGTGAGATGCTGTTTGAGCTGGTTTTGAGGGCAAAATAACTGAGTAGATGTGAAGCAAATAGAATAAATATGTTCTTAACCACCAGATCAGGGTGACCACTAAATTAGCCGTATTACAGGTTATTATCATCATGCTGATTCAGACGCTTAGGGTGTAATTAGTTCATGCATTTTTCACAACCGTAAGAGAGGGCTGAGCTGTGCCTTTGAGCCTCATGGAGCCATGATGTTTTCTTACTTTTGACCCACTGAAACTTCAGTCATGAGGAAGGCTTAAGGACATGAGAAGGGGAGAAACAATATTGCTTTCTTATTTTCTCCATTCATTGTTCAGATGGAACAGGGGTTTGCTTCTCTGTTCACTGTCTCTACTTAAAAAACACTGAAGTTCTTCACTTCACAAATTAGTTAAAATAAAACTTCACTGATAAAATATCTACTTTTATCAGTTTTTTAATTGATGTATTATTGATTTACAATGTAGTGTTTTCTTTTTTTTGGAATTTTATTTATTTATTTTATACAGCAGGTTCTTATTAGTTATCTATTTTATACGTATTAGTGTATATACGTCAATCCCAATCTCCCAGTTCATCGCACCACCCCCACCCCCCACCCCTGCTTTCCCCCTTTGGTGTCCATATGTTTGTTCTCTACATCTGTGTCTTTCTTTCTGCCTTGCAAACCGGCTCATCTGTACCATTTTTCTAGATTCCACATATATGTGTTAATATATGATATTTGTTTTTCTCTTTCTGACTTACCCTACTCTGTCTGACAGTCTCTAGGTCCATCCACGTCTCTACAAATGACCCAATTTCGTTCCTTTTTATGGCTGAGTAATATTCCATTGTATATATGTACCACATCTTTATCCATTCATCTGTCGATGGGCATTTAGGTTGCTTCCATGACCTGGCTATTGTAAATAGTGCTGCAGTGAACATTGGGGTGCATGTGTCTTTTTGAATGATGGTTTTCTCTGTGTATATGCCCAGTAGTGGGATTGCTGGGTCATATGGTAATTCTATTTTTAGTTTTTTAAGGAACCTCCACACTGTTCTCCATAGTGGCTGTATCAATTTACACTCCCACCAAGAGGGCAAGAGCATTCCCTTTTCTCCACACCCTCTCCAGCATTTGTTGTTTGTAGATTTTCTGATGATGCCCATTCTGACTGGTGTGAGGTGATACCTCATTGTAGTTTTGATTTGCATTTCTCTAATAATTAGTGACGTTGAGCTGCTTTTCATGTGCTTCTTGGCCATTTGTATGTCTTCTTTGGAGAAATGTCTATTTAGGTCTTCTGCCCATATTTTGATTGGGTTGTTTGTTTTTTTTAATATTGAGCTGCATGAGCTTTTTATATATTTTGGAGATTAATCCTTTGTCCGCTGATTCGTTTGCAAATATTTCCTCCCATTCTGAGGCTTGTCTTTTCATCTTGTTTATGGTTTCCTTTCCTGTGCAAAAGCTTTTCAGTTTTGCTAGGACCCATTTGTTTATTTTTTTTTTATTTCCATTACTCTAGAAGGTGAGTCAAAAAAGATCTGTTGTGATTTATGTCAAAGAATGTTCTTCCTATGTTTTCCTCTAAGAGATTTATAGTGTCCGGTCTTACATTTAGGTCTTTAATCCATTTTGATTTTATTTTTGTGTGTGGTGTTAGGGAGTGTTCTAATTTCGTTCTTTTACATGTAGCTGTCCAGTTTTCCCAGCACCACTTATTGAAGAGACTGTTTTTTCTCCATTGTATATTCTTGTCCCTTTGTCATAGATTAGTTGACCATAGGTGCGTAGGTTTATCTCTGGGCTTCTATCCTGTTCCATTGATCTATATTTCTGTTATTGTGCCAGTACCATACTGTCTTGATTACTGTAGCTTTGCAGTATAGTCTGAAGTCAGGGAGTCTGATTCCTCCCTCTCCATTTCTTTCCCTCAAGGTTGCTTTGGCTATTCAGGGTCTTTTGTGTCTCCATACAAATTTTAAGATTTTTTGTTCCAGTTCTGTAAAAAATGCCATTCGTAATTTGATAGGGATTGCATTGATCTGTAGATTGCTTTGGGTATTATTGTCATTTTCACAGTATTGATTCTTCCAATCCAAGAATGTGGTATATCTCTCTATCTGTTTGTGTCATCTTTGATTTCTTTCATCAGTGTCTTATAGTTTTCTGAGTAAAGGTCTTTTATCTCCTTAGGTAGATTTATTCCTAGGTATTTTATTCTTTTTGTTGCAATGGTGAATGGGATTGTTTCCTTAATTTCTCTTTCTGATTTTTGTTGTTAGTGTATAGGAATGCAGAGATTTCTGTGCATTAATTTTGTATCCTGCAACTTTACCAAATTCATATTTATCTCTAGTGGTTTTCTGGTGGCATCTTTAGGATTCTCTATGTATAGTATCATGTCATCTGCAAACAGTGACAGTTTTATTTCTTCTTTTTCCAATTTGTATTCCTTTTATTTCTTTTTCTTCTCTGATTGCCGTGGCTAGGACTTCCAAAACTATGTTGAATAATAGTGGCAAGAGTGGACATACTTGTCTTGTTCCTGATCTTAGAGGAAATACTTTCAGTTTTTCACCATTGAGAATGATGTTTGCTGTGGGTTTGTCATATATGGCCTTTATTATGTTGAGGTAGGTTCCCTCTATGCCTACTGTCTGCAGGGTTTTTATCATAAATGGGTGTTGAATTTTGTCAAAAGCTTTTTCTGCATCTATTGAGATGGTCATACGGTTTTTATTCTTCAATTTGTTAATATGGTTTATCACATTGATTGATTTGCGTATATTCAAGAATGCTTGCATCCCTGGGATAAATCCCACTTGATCATGGTGTATGATCCTTTTAATGTGCTGTTGGATTCTGTTTGCTAGTATTTTGTTGAGGATTTTTGCAACTATATTCATCAGTGATATTGGTCTGTAATTTTCTTTTTTTGTAATATCTTTGGTTTTGGTATCAGGGTGATGGTGGCATCATAGAATGAGTTTGGGAGTGTTCCTTCTTCTGCAATTGTTTGGAAGAGTTTGAGAAGGATGGGTGTTAGCTCTTCTCTAAATGTTTGGTAGAATTCACCTGTGAAGCCATCTGGTTCTGGACTTTTGTTTGTTCTAAGATTTTTAATCACAATTTCAATTTCATTACTTGTGATTGGTCTATTCTTATTTTCTATTTCTTCCTGGTTCAGTCTTGGAAGTTTATACCTTTCTAAGAATTTGTCCATTTCCTCCAGGTTGTCCATTATATTGGCATAGAGCTGCTTGTAGTAGTCTCTTAGGATGCTTTGTATTTCTGCAGTGTCCGTTGTAACTTCTCCTTTTTCATTTCTAATTTTATTGATTTGAGTTCTCTCCCTCTTTTTCTTGATGAGTCTGGCTAAAGATTTATCAATTTTGTTTATCTTCTCAAGGAACCAGCTTTTAGTTTTATTGGTCTATGCTATTGTTTTCTTTGTTTCTACTTCATTTATTTCTGCTCTGATCTTTATGATTTCTTTCCTTCTACTAACTTTGGGTTTTGTTTGTTCTTCTTTCTCTAGTTCCTTTAGGTGTAAGGTTAGATTGTTTGATATGTTTCCTGTTTCTTGAGGTAGGATTGTATAGCTATAAACTTCCCTGTTGGAACTGCTTTTGCTGCATCCCATAGGTTTTGGATCGTATTTTCGTTGTCATTTATCTCTATGTAATTTTTGATTTCCTCTTCAATGATCTCTCGGTTATTTAGTAACGTATTGTTTAGCCTCCATGTGTTTGTGTTTTTTACCTTTTTTTCGCTGTAATTTATTTCTAATCTCATAGCTTTGTGGTCAGAAAAGATTATTAATGTGTTTTCAATTGTCTTAAATTTACTGAAGCTTGATTTGTGACCCAAGATATGATCTATCCTGGAGAATGTTCTGTGTGCACTTGAGAAGAAAGTGTAATCTGCTGTTTTTGGATGGAATGTCCTATAAATATCAATTAAACCTATCTAGTCTATTGTGTCATTTAAAGCTTGTGTTTCCTTATTAATTTTCTGTCTGGATGATCTGTCCATTGGTGAAAGTGAGGTGTTAAAGTCCCCCGCTATTATTGTGTTACTTTCGATTTCCTCTTTTATAGCTGTTAGCATTTACCTTATGTATTGAGGTGCTCCTATGTTGGATGCATATATATTTATAATTGTTATATCTTCGTCTTGGATTGATCCCCTGATCATGATGTAGTGTCCTTCTTTGTCTCTTGTAACATTCTTTACTTTAAAATCTATTTTATCTGATATGAGTATTGCTATTCCAGCTTTCTTTTGATTTCCATTTGCATGGAATATCTTTTTCCATTACCTCACTTTCAGTCTGTATGTGTCCCTAGGTCCGAAGTGGGTTTCTTGTTGATAGCATATATATGGGTCTTGTTTTTGTATCCATTCAGTGAGCCTGTGTCTTTTGGTTGGAGCATTTAATCCTTTCACGTAATTATTGATATGTATGTTCCTATTATCATTTTCTTAATTGTTTTGGGTTTGTGTTTGTAGGTCCTTTTCTTCCCTTGTGTTTTCCACTTAGAGAAGTTCCTTTAGCATTTGTTGTAGAGCTGGTTTGGTGGTGCTGAATTCTCTTAGTTTTGGCTTGTCTGTAAAGCTTTTGATTTCTCCATTGAATCTGAATGAGTTCCTTGCCAGGTAGAGTAATCTTGGTTGTAGGTTCTTCCCTTTCATCACTTTAAATGTATCATGTCCCTCCCTTCTTGCTTGTAGAGTTTCCGCTGAGAAATCAGCCGTTAACCTTATGGGAATGTTATTTGTCATATTTCCCTTGTTGTTTTTAATAATTTTTCTTTGTCTTTAATTTTTGTGAATTTGATTACTGTGTGTCTCAGCATGTTTCTCCTTGGGTTTATCCTGCCTGGGACTCTCTGCACTTCCTGGACTTGGGTGGCTATTTCCTTTCTCATGTTAGGGAAGTTTTCAACTATAATCTCTTTAAATATTTTCTCGCGTCCTTTCTCTCTTCTCCTTCTGGGACCCCTATAATGCAAAATTGTTGTGTTTAATGTTTTTCCCGGGGTCTAATTAGGCTGTCTTCATTTCTTTTCATTCTTTTTTCTTTGCTCTGTTCCATGGCAGTGTATTCCACCATTTTGTCTTCCAGGTCACTTATCCGTTCTTCTGCCTCAGTTATTCTGCTATTGATTCCTTCTAGTGTATTTTTCATTTCAGTTATTGTATTGTTCATCTGTTTGTTTGTTGTTTAATTCTTCTAGGTGTTTGTTCTTTAATTCTTCTAGGTCTTTGTGAAACATTTCTTGCATCTTCTCGATCTCTGCCTCCATTCTTTTTCTGAGGTCCTGGATCATCTTCACTATCATTATTCAAAAGTCCTTTTCTGGAAGGTTCCCTATCTCCACTTCATTTAGTTGCTTTTCTGGGGTTTTATCTTGTTCCTTCATCTGGTACATAGTGCTCTGCCTTTTCATTTTGTCCATCTTTCTGTGAATGTGGTTTTTTCATTCCAAAGCCTGCAAGATTGTAGTTCTTCTTGCTTCTGCTGTCTGCCCTCTGGTGGATGAGGCTATCTAAGAGGCTTGTGCAAGCTTCCTGATGGGAGAGACTGGTGGTGGGTAGAGCTGGGTGTTGCTCTGGTGGGCAGAGCTCAGTAAAACTTTAATCTGCTTGTTTGCTGATGGGTGGGCCTGACTTTCCTCTCTGTTGGCTGTTTGGCCTGAGGTAACCCAGCACTGGAGCCTACAGGTCTTTGGTGGGGCTAATGGCAGAGTCTGGGAGGGCTCACACCAAGGAGTACTTCCCAGAACTTCTGCTGCCAGTGTCCTTGTCCCCATGGTGAGCCACCGCCGCCCCCTGCCTCCACAGGAGGCCCTCCAACACTAGCAGGGAGGTCTGGTTCAGTCTCCTATGGGGTCACTGCTCCTTCCCCTGGGTCCTGATGCACACTACTTTGTGTGTGCCCTCCAAGAATGGAGTCTCCGTTTTCTCTAGACCTGTCAAAGTCCTGCAATCAAATCCCACTAGGCTTCAAAGTCTGATTCTCTGGGAATTCCTCCTCCCGTTGCCGTACCCCCAGGTTGGAAACCTGACGTGGGGCTCAGAACCTCCACTCCAGTGGGTGGACTTCTGTGGTATAAGTGTTCTCCAGTTTGTTAGTCACCCACACAGTGGTTATGGGATTTGATTTTATTGTGATTGCGCCCCTCCTACCATCTCATTGTGGCTTCTCCTTTGTCTTTGGATGTGGGGTATCTTTTTTGGTGAGTTCCAGTGTCTTCCTGTCGATGATTGTTCAGTAGCTAGTTGTGATTCTGGTGCTTTCGCAAGAGGGAGTGACCGCACATCCTTCTACACCGCCATCTTGAACAAATCTCCAATGTCAATTTCTCATGCAGTTCTGATGTAGATTCCTGTAGTTTCTCTCTCTTCCTCTTCTTTTTCTTACCCTTTCAAAAGACAGCTGCCTGTGTGGTGAGTCTGGCCTCCAGCCGCTGGGCCCGACGGTCCTGCTCCCACTCCTGCCACAATGTTGTGTTAATTTCTGCTGTACTTTCGGCAACATGATTCAGTTATACATATATACACATTCTTTTTTCAAAATATTCTTTTCCATTATGGTTTATCATAGGTAAAATATCTACTTTTAAATTCACATATCAAGAAGGATGCACTATGTTTGCTCTTTGCCTCCCCATGATGCAGGAAAATAGAGGTTAAGATGTGACCTCAGCCCTTAGGGACTCTTGGGGATCAGGAGGCCTTTCTCATTCTCCTTCTTATGTTATAACAATTTGGTTGAGCTTTAGACGAATGGGTTTCATATTCTTGTGATAGCAAGTGGGCCTAGATGCTTCTACTACCCAGAAATAAATGTAAGAAGCAATGTATTCTACTTGCTGCCAGATGGAGATGCTTACTATCATTCTTACCAAAGCTTGGATCATCGCCATTCTTAAGGGAATACCTTAAGGGTCTTGAGACACAGTGGACAGTGTTAGGGCAACTCATCCACAGGGAATGCATTCAGCCCATCCTTTCCAAACTGGCGTGTTTTCTGGTGGGGACCACAGGAGTATGGAGCTACCTTAAATTAGTTCTTCTGCACAGTCAAGGCAGACAACTTGCAGACAAGCACAGAGCCACCCATCCTGAGCCTTCAGGTGGGTAGAAATTGGGGGATGCCTGGCTTTCTACATTCAGGCTGGAGAATCAGCTTTCTGGCATTGGCTAGCTCAGTTGCCCTATCCAATTTCCTACTTCCAAATCTTTCTCTCCTGCCCACTTCTGTTATTTTTCCCCTTTAAATAATACCTTTGAAGGCATTAAAAATTTTTTTAATTTTTTTGTACAATTTTTAAGGGTGGCACTCCATTTACAGTTACTACAAGATATTGGCTATATTCCCTGTGTTGTATAATACATCCTTGAGCCCATCTTACACCCAGTATTTTTGGCCCCCACTCTCCTACCCCTATATTGGCCATCCCCATTGGTAACAACTAGTTTCTTCTCTATATTTGTGAGTCTGCTTCTTTTTTTAATATTTACTAGTTTGGATCATTTTTTAGATTCAACATATGAGTGATATCATACAGCATTTGTCTTCCTCTGTCTGATTTATTTCACTAAGCATGTTGCCATCCAAGTCCATCCACGTTGTTGCAAATGGAAAAATTTTGTTATTTTTTATGGCTGAGTAGTATTCCATTATATACGTATACCACATTGTCCTAATCCATTCATCTGTTGATAGACACTTAGGTTGCTTCCATTCTGAAGGGGAGAGATTAGAGCCAATTTCATAAATTCAAAACACCAGAAAAGTAAGCCTACCTATGGGAGGAGATTTGTTCTGTGTGTTTGTGTGTATGTGTGTATGTGTATGTGTGTGTGAGAGAGAGAGAGAGAACGTGTGAGAGTGTATCTGTGTTTAAAGAACCACTCCAGTTTGATTCTGCTTTTGAACTTAATTGAAATGTGTTGAGTTGCTTCTACGTTGCAAGGATGCCATTCACTGTGTAAGACATTTTAGTGGAAATTATTCCCAGTGGTTATAGGACTGAGGAGAAAAACTAAGTGAGGGACAATGTCTGAGCGCGGCTTCCCTCCAAGCACTTAGAATGGCTTCCCCTCTCCCTCCCCTCCCCCACCCCAAACATGCTGCCCCCCCCCCCCCACAGCACTCAGGGCTCTCAGTGGGTCCATCCCTCCCTTCCCATGTCCTTACCTTCCTTCCTCCATGAACCTCACCATGGTCTTCAGATGTTCTCATGGGGTAGATGCCACCATCCAGGTGGGGTCATTTTACAGGGAAAGTGCTCTTGACCTTCCATCTTTGCATGGTCACTTCATATCCAGGGCACCTTCAAGGCCCAGCTTGTGTTTTATTACCTTGTTTCCTTGTGTTGGCTCCTTCCCTTTGGTTTTCAACAAGGTCAGAGAGAACATGCAAATCAAATGACTTTGCTGCCCAGAACTATCATTACTTAACTCCATTACTTATTATATATCTGTTATATGCCAGCAAGGTGTTAGACATACAAGGAGATGTGGGACTTGTTAAAAAAATAATAAAACCTCAACTGGATAAAATTTAAAGATCTTACTGGCTTTATTCATGGATCAGACAGCATCCCATCTAGCAGATGGAAAGGAGGTCTGAGGAGCTGCACAAAATGAAAGAGTTGTATGGTCAGACAGAGGCAGGACAAGGAAGTTACTGGCAAAGAGCAGATTGTCTGTGGCAAGGTTACCTTCCTTTACGGGATGGCAGGGGTGGTCTGGTAGATGACCTCACCAGTGCTGACCAGATCATTCCAGATGGACTGGTTTAAAGTTCCACTCCTCCTGGGAGGAGATGAAACAGTAATGAAATGAGGTATTGAGTCTCCGTTTGGTGGGCTTGGCACAAGTGACTCCTTTTTCAGCCTGCTGTCTCTTTCTTAACAGGCTGGATTGACCTGAGAAGGGCTCTACGGAAGCAGAGGGGACAGATTACAAATGCGGTAACAGCATGTGGGGTAAGGACCCAGGCAGTTCCTGTCGCCAGAGGGCAGAATGAGGGGAGTGGTCATTTCTCCCTGGGGCTTCAGAGAGCTTGCAGGTGGGGTGGGAAGCGAAGAACGTGTCCTAGGAAGTTAATGAAGAGACATGAATAAAAGATTCATTTGGGGAAGACTGCTGGATTCAGCAGACTGTGGTTTGAGGATTATCTTCAGGTTGAGAATTTAGGGGCTAATTATCAAGAGTAACTGAGGGTGGACTACAGGAGCCAAGGGGACCATCTCCTCATCTATTAGTTTTCTGTGTATCCAGGGCTTAAGCACACAGTAGGCATCAAATAGATGTTTGTGAATGAATGAATGAGTGAATGAGTGAGTGAATGAATGGATGGATGGAAAATGTACCTTTAAGAAAATTTGTTTAATTTGGGCTTTTTTGGATTTTGTCGGTACTTTTGAAAGTGTAATGCATACTCCATAGGGCCGACTGAGATCAACAGTTCACTCTATAAAGGCTTCTACCAAGTAAGACTTTTAATTATTGACATCCGTCCTGGCTCTGAGTTGGAAATGTAGCTGGAGAAGGGCTTTCAACTCTGCTAGGAGCTCCTGAGGGCATCCGGCTGCTAACCGTCCTGCCTATTTCAGCGGCTCCCATGCTGTGGATCACGGGGCCTTCTGGAGGGTCCAGGCTCCTTTTCCTCAGGCTCAGGGAGTTTCTGTCCAAAGCACAGTGAACATGAGGAGCCCGTTTCAGCCTCTTGATGGTTCCGCTGCTTGTATTCTCTCCTGAAGTCAATTATCTACTCATGAGTGTGATCCGAATGCCAGGTTTTCTCTAAATGACCAAACATCGGCTAGTTTTTATAGAGGTAAGAGTTCAATATAAATTCATGTGGTTCCTCTTCTTGATGTTTCTGGTTCCAGCTGGAATCTGTTTTATCACTTAAAGAAAGCTAGAGGGAGGAGGAAGAAAGGAAAAAAAATATATAGAGATTACAAAATAATGTTGATTTACTCTCCAGATGATAGGATACAGGAAACGATTTTTTTTCCTGGTGTTATTTTTTTAAATCTTTTTAAAAATTGAGGTATAGTTGATTTATAATAGTATTAGTTTCAGGTGTACAACATAGTGATTCACAATTTTTAAAGGTTATATTACATTTATCGTTATTATAAAATATTGGCTGTGTTCCCTGTGTTGTATAACATGTCCTTGTAGCTTATTTGTTTTATACATAGTAGTTTGTACCTCTTAATCCCTTTTCAGAGGCTGTGGTGCCACAGATATGGAGGAACTATTTATACAGAGGGCCAAGTTCCACAAGTTATATACAGATTTCTGACTGTGTGGAGGGTTGGTTCTCGTCACCCCTATGTAGTTCAACTGTAATTTGAAGTCTTTACTTGGTCTCTTGAAAAAGGTCAAAATGTTCGATTCATAAATAAAAAAACAAAACTCCAAAATCTTTTCTCATCTATTCCCCCAACTTCACTCATTGTAGCCTTCCATATACTTTTAGTCTCTCTCCGTTTTTCTCAAAACTCTCTAAAACTCACTCAGACTCAGCCCAAAGCGGGTCTTGCATTTCCTGGTGTTTTCTCTGTTTTGCCTTTCTTGAATAATTCAAACAAGCCCAATTTTAAAAGACTCAGGACTGGAGACGGAGGGAAAGAAAGGCCTCCACTGGCTGTGTTTAGTATGTTGGATATTGAATTGGGACAAAGGGGGAAAAGTTAGGAAAAGCAGAATAGAGGCTGTGAAAACTCATTTAAATTTTTTTCCCTGTCACAGTTATTTTTTTGCATTAACTTTCACCCTACTGAAGTGATTGGTACTCGTAAATATTCAGTGAGTGACCAGAGAGATGTGATGTTTTATAAATGAACTTCTCTTTGAAGTGCTTGAACTTCAAATGAAATCAGAAGTAGTTTTGGACACTGTACCATTTCAAATTTCACAAAATACAAACATTACCAGGAGGATTCTTTTTTGTTTTTTCCCTTCTTCTTTTTCTCCTATCTTCAAAAGAAACATCTTTGGGTGGAATCTAGTCATGAAGAATTAAAATCTAAATTAAAAAAAAGGCAAATATTATAAGCTATTAAAAAGAGATCTTTAAAGGGAAGACCCATTTTTAAATTCTCTCTTCCCTCCTGTCAGAATAGGTTAACATTTTCATTCAGAATCAACAAGTATTTATTGAGCTCCTAAAGAATCTCAGGTGCCGTGTGTCTCACTGGGTGTGAAGTGGGGCTCAGTGCAGACTGTCCTTGTCCTCTTGGAGCTTTCAGATTTAGTACGTGTCTGTGTGTGTGTGCAATATATAATATAAAAACAACCACAAAACACAAGTATGTGGAATCTAAAAAACTCTTAGAACTAAACAGTAAAATGGTGGTTGTCAAGGATAGAGGTGCAGGAAACAGGGAGATGTTGGTCAAGGGGTACACATTTTTAGTTATAAAATGAATAAGTTCCGGGGATCTAATGTACAGCACAGTTATCATAGTTAATAATACTGTATCGTGTACTTGAAATTTGCTAAGAGAGTAGATCTTAAATGCTCTCACCACACACACACACACACACGCAAAGGTAACTGAGTGAGGTAATGGATGTGTTAATTGATTGTGGCCATCATTTTACGATGTATAAGTATATTAAATCATCATTTTGTACCTTAAAAAATCACATTGTATTGTACAACCTAAATAAATAGAATTCGTTATAGTCAATAAAACTGGGAAAATTAATAAACGTGAGAAATAATATGGAAGAATAGAATTTGGGCTATAAGTAAAAAACAATTTGGAATTTATCACAAGGGTGTGGAAAGCCACAGGAAGTAATCCCCTCACCTGACATCCTAGGGGTAGGGGATAGCATCTTAGGGCTCAGAGCAGGAGCCAGGCCCCTGGGTCCTGCCTTGGCGCCACCCCCTGCCTGTCTGTACCACTGGCTCTAGACCATCCATCAGCACCTTGGTAGGCCTCTTCCCCCTTACCCTTCTCTTTACTCATACATAATAACCGCCTGGCATTTGTAACAGCACAGTATGTATTATAAAATAACAAGAGACTTTCACGTATGAAACCAGGCTGTGTGTCATGCTGACCTCTGTGGTAGCGTGGAGGTATAGTTAATGCAAGCATGGAGTAATTCAGCTGTGGAAGTGTCCCCCGGGCCTGCATGATGATTATGATGACACGCCACACGTGGTGTGAACGAACGGTGACATTACACTGAACTGGCAGCTGAGTGCAATGTTCTCTCCCATGTTCTAAAGGGAAACCGTCGGGTTCACAGCACTATATTTATAGGTGGTGTTCACTGAAGGAGAAAGGCAAAATCTAATTTATTTTTTACATCTCACGTCAGTTCACTTGACGTATCTCGTCGTGCAGAGTTTACAAGTTGGGAGCAGAGAGGGATGCTTCAATGTGGGCAGATTTGGGCTGAGAATTGCTTGCTGTTTTGCAATTCCTCTCCCAGGCTTGTGAGGTGCTTTGGGGGTATTGCTGTTCAGATAATAAAGCAGGCGTCCTTTGAAAGGAAGAGGAAGCAAGCTGTGCTTTGTCTGTTGTTATGGCTTCAGGCAACCTTTCAAAAGTTCCCATTTACCACGGCCTAGCTCGAGATACCTTCAGAAACTGCACTTGAGTTCTGTTTGAAACCTTAGACGCTGCAGACCGATCAGTACCGCAGAACTAATGGAAGGCCGGTGGGTGGCTGTTAGCGTCCAAGGGTGACACACTCATGAATGGTAAATTCATCAGGGAGGAAAGGGAGCCATTTCCCTAACAGGCCCCGTGCGGATCCTTCAGGGGGACGCCACGCCCCTTCACCTCCTCGGTGAGCCGGCAAAGACCTCTAGCGAGTCTCCGTCATGATCATTGACTGGGCCCTCCGTGGTGCGCATGCTCCTGGGGGAACTTCGTGGGCGGCCTCCTGGAAAAGTTCATTTACAACTTGCGACGATCACCTTGGCCCCCCTGGTGAGAGAAACCGTCTCTTCATAAACATGGTATTTGTGAACCACCCAGTAAGGGATTCCATACTGAACTTCTACAGAGAATCACTTTGTGACCAAGTTCCTTTGACACGCGCCAGAGGGATGCACTTCTCTGCCGGTGTCTCCACGGCTGTAGAATAAAGGGGTCCAGCTAGACCGTCTCAGGCCTCCTGCGGCTCCGAACAGCTCTGATTTTCTTTCCTGTTCAACGTAACTGTGCTCCTTCATCCTTCTGTTCAAAGCGCCCCCTCCTTCCATGTTTTTTCTCTCCAAACACTCTTTTCCATTTTTTCATTTTATTTAAAGAAAATACTAGATCTGAGATTTCATGATACAGGCGTCGTTCAATTCTATTAGTTAATTGATTACAATTGATTTAATTTAACCAGTCTCCTTATGTTTGCTGTCCCACGCAGGGTACCGCCCTGGGCTACCTCTGGTCCCCTCTCTCCACCTCCATCCTTCCTCAGGTTTCTTTATTTATTGCTTATTTTCCCTCTCATCTTTCCTTCATCTTATCTCACTACTCACGCTTGCTTTTACTCTGCTTCTTGATTTCAAGTGTTACTAGAATCAGCTAGGCTGTGAGGTGATCAAAATACAGCATGACATTTAAGAGTTTCGCCCCAATCAAAGTGTATTTCTACTGTGTGTCAAAGTCCAGTATGGGTTGAATGGTTCTCCTGGGAGGCTGTCCTCCAGGCTGTGACTCAGGGGTCCAAGCCGCTTCCATCCAGTGATGTCACCAGCACAGGCCTCAGTGACAGGGAGGTGACCCAGGGGATTTCAGGCCAGGCCTGGAAATGATGTACATGGCAGTGATCTCAGTTCTACCGGCCCGAACCCAGGCATGTGGTCCCTGTTTACCTGCAGGGATGCCTATACATTTTTCTGCCTGAATGGGCAGGTCTGTATCTAGGCAATCTCAACCAAATTATGTTAAAGTCTGAGTATTCAGAAAGGAGAAAATTGTAAAATGAGGGCCCTTGAGAAGTTGATTAAGTGGGGGAGAAGAAATGAATGCGATTTTGTACTCATCAGAGTTTAAAAAAGTAAAAACTAACTTTCGTTAATTTGTGACTATAAAATCAACTGCTACGGTAATGATGACGAGGATAATAATCCTGCTAGTAGAGACCGAATGCTTCCTCTATGGCAAGCACTGTGCAGTGTACTTCACCTCATCGTCATCTGTGTAGACTACTGCTATACCCCCCCCCTTTTTTTTTTTTGCGGTACGCGGGCCTCTCACTGCTGTGGCCTCTCCCGTTGCGGAGCACAGGCTCCAGACGCGCAGGCTCAGCGGCCATGGCTCACGGGCCCAGCCATTCTGCGGCATGAGGAATCTTCCCAGACCGGGGCACGAACCCTGCATCGGCAGGCAGACTCTCAACCACTGAGCCACCAGGGAAGCCCTATGTCATTTTTCTTAGTTCACACTTCTTGCTTATTTGCTTTGAGCCTAAGTTCATCTTGTTGTACTGACTGTAGCTCCATAAGTCACCTTAAATTATATTTAACACAAGGAGTGGTATAAAGAAATAAAGAAAATAGTTATGAGGAGGTGACAGACAAGGAGTTCGTCGTTGTTATGTGTGCTGAACAGATGGATTTAACATGAAGCTCATGAAACTTAAGCTCCGAGGCCGCTCACCTGCCTGGGCCTCTTCCAAGGTCCTGTTCTTGATTCTGTATTTGTGATTTCCTGTTCTTTTTGTCTTAAATAGGACCACCCTCCAAAATGCATAAGCTCCAGGCTCTGCAAAATATGCACGTGCCCCTTGTCTCATAGCATAATGACTTTTAATAATAAAAGAAGTTACAGCATCAGTAGAAATAAAAGAGATATATTCAGTGCCTGGCTGGCAACTCATGGTCTTTTACAGGGTCTGCTCAGCCCCCAAGCCCAGCGGTCGGCGTATAGAGTCTCCAAATGTTAGAACCAGATGGTGTGGTACTAGTGACCATACAACTCTATGCCCTTTATTTGACAGAGAAAGGAACTCCACTGGGCATTTAATGAATATTAATTATCTGATTACCCTGAATATGTGCCATATGAACGAACCATGTATGTGAAAATGGATTTTCTATTAGAAGGGAGAATACTCAGGAATTAGTTGAGTATTTACCGTAATACTATGGCCTTTCCTGGTTTTGACACTGTATGATTCCAAATGGCAGCCTCCATAGATATGCTAAAAATAACTCATCCCAAGTAAGCCTAGGCGCTGTCATTGAGGTGGTAACTGATCTTGCAGGGAAAGGGGCCGGTATAGCTGTGCTTTTTAAAAAAAATTTAATTGAAGTATTATCGATTACAATGTTGTGTTAGTTTCTGGTGTACAGCAAAGTGATTCAGTTATATATGTATATAATGTAGCTGTGCTTTTTTTTTTTTTCGTGATACGCGGGCCTCTCACTGTTGCGGCCTCTCCCATTGCGGAGCAGAGGCTCCGGATGCGCAGGCTCAGCGGCCATGGCTCACTGGCCCAGCCGCTCCACGGCACGTGGGATCTTCCTGGGCCGGGGCACGAACCCGTGTCCCCTAAATCGGCAGGCGGACTCTCAACCACTGCGCCACCAGGGAAGCCCTGTAGCTGTGCTTTTAAGAGACTCTTCTGATTCTGGCTGGTCTGAGTTCACCTGTGGGATGTGACCCAAGAATGAAAACCTGAAATGGTTTTAATTGTTCTCTACTCAATAGAGAGGAGGGTGGATTGGCTGTTATCTATACATCCCTTTTTCTGAAGCACTTTGTGGCTTTAATAGCTTTTTTCTGCTTTCAATTTCATTAGAATCAAAATCCTGAGCTTTGTGTAGGGACAAAATCTTATCTTTTTCCATCTACTTTCATAGTGACAATTGAAATACCCTGTTCTTTTCAGTAATTATTTACGATTTCTTTTTCTCTTCTTCATCCAAGAAATAGTAACAATAGATGGAAACGCTGCATCTGCACTCATTTTTGGTGCTTCTAGGATGGGATAAGTCCTAAGTGTTAGCAATGGAATGAGGAAGTTTCATCCCACATCTGCATCATCAAGCCTGGAGATAGAACCAATCTTTCACCAAAACCAGAGCTGATTCACTGATTCAGATGTGATTCCCGTTTTCCGCTATCACTATGACGCAGCAGAAGAGATAAGACAGAAGCTAATGGGACATTTTTATCATTCTTTAAAGCGCAAGATACATAGTGTGTTAGTGCTGGTACTGAACGTGACCCCTTCCACCTGCTGACTTCTGTCGACTGTATACTGAGAGAGGGGCCTTCAGATTTGCTGAGCTATGCTATTTGGAAAAGGATAGCTTAGAGCCCTTTTCATCAAAGCTGAGTTTTCTGATTACCACGATTTCTGCTTTTCCGTCTCTAGATTCCACAGTGACATGACATCCCCTCATGTTCCCTGCTCTCTCTGTTTCCTGGATTTTGCAGTTATTTTACACCCTCCTCTCTGGCCTCCCTGCCTCCAGCCTTTCCCTGTTCAGGTTTATGGTTCACAGCTGTCCGAGTGGAGTGGTTCACCCTGTGTGCTCGCTTGCTTTGTGTACCAACATCATGTTTCTCTAGCAACATCCAAGTCAATGTTGCTCCTGGCAAGCAACATGCTCTAGGTCTTTGAATGTTAGTGGGGAACATTCTCCCCTCCCAGAGCTTCCTCCACGTAGCTGTCTCCTGCTTGTTTTGAAGGTACAGTTTAGAGCCATCTCCTGTGCAATGTCTTCATTGAATCACCTCCTCAAACCCCCACCTCCAATTAGGTGCTTCTTCTTTGTGCTCGTTTGATACCAGAAGAACCGCTACTGATGAAGCTTTGTTGCTTCTTTAGCTTTAAGTCCTGTTTCAAACTGGCCACAAGTAAAAGGTGCTGACTCTAGAGCTGTGAGGTTTACCCAGTGTCATTTTGCAGATGGCGTGGTGGGGCCAGCCTGCTTCACCTGCTTTCCAGTGTAGCTAAAACTGGCTTCACTGGTTAAAAAGATCCTGGGTAAGTAGGAAGAATTGGAATGCAAGGATGGCTGGATTGTATTCAAGGAAGAGAAGAGAGGGTGGGCTTTCGAGATTGGAATAATTGAGTCATCCTGCTAATTAGTGAGTATGTGTTTGGGGGACTCCAAACTTACACTCCGTGAGCATTTTTAACTTACAGATATCCTCAAGGATTAATTTTTTACAGGTTAACTATTTTCAGTTAGAGGGGTTTCTGAATTCAGGTAATAAATGCCATGCTGGTGAGAAGCCCAGTTTTCTTTACAAACATATGAGAAGGCACTGAGTGAGGTTTGGGAAGTTGGCATGGAGTGAAGGTGGGAGGTGAGTGAGGGAAGCCTCTCTTGTGAAGGTGATGAGAAGCTTGTGAAGGACAACAAGTTAGCGAGGCTTCAGTGAGTTTGCAGAAAACAGGAGGAAAGATAAAGCTGAGGAGTCTTGGAGGGATGGAGAGTGAGTTAATGACTCCAGCAGAGAGTCGGGGAGAACCTGCCACCAGGTCATGAAGGTCTGCTTGGACCTTATCCTGGGATCGTTTAGACACTTTTCAGGTTTTAAGCAGGGCTGCCCCAGCTTAATGGCTACGTCCTTTGTGAAGTTTTCCCCAGTCTCTCTAGTAAAAATCAAGCACTTTTTCCTTTATTCCCTGTAATTAGAATCATTAATTTATTTATCCAGTAAATGTTTATTAGCACCGTACCATTTACAAGGCAGCAAGAGGCAGGCAGACAATTAAAACCAATGGGGAGATTGCTTTGTTAGAAGGACGCAAAGTCTTCAGGATCTAAATTAGACTCAGGAATCTGGGAGGGGTCCTGGGGTGAATCCATGTGTGGAGGTAGCTGAACACAAAGACAGTGGCAGTGAGAAAAGAGATTCCAGTGGCCAATATAGCTTTTTAAAAAATATATAATTTTTTTTAATTTTTGGCTGCATTGGGTCTTCATTCGTGCGCGTGGGCCTTCTCCGTTTGCAGCGAGCAGGGGCTACGCCGCTCCTTTGTGGTGCGTGGGCTTCTCATTGCGGTGGCTTCTCTTGTTGCGGAGCACGGGCTCTAGGCGCGCGGGCTTCAGTAGTTGTGGCACACAGGCTCAGTAGTTGTGGCTCGTGGGCTCTAGGCTTCAGTAGCTGTGCAGCATGTGGGCTTAGTTGCTCCGCGGCATGTGGGATCTTCCCAGACCGGGTCACGAACCCGTGTCCCCTGCATTGGCAGGCGGACTCTAAACCCCTGCGCACCAGGGAAGCCCTAGTAGCCCATGTTGCTTTAATGGGTCTAGTTTGTTGCTGCCCTGAAGTAGAGTATGTCTAATGTCCCCTGGGTGCCTCCTCCCTGTTATTGGTATTTAATTCATCAAAGGGATCTGAGCCCTTCTTTCCTTCTCACTGGCTCAGAGACACTTCACGCCTGACCATCACCCATGAATCCTGAATAAATGGCTGAAGTTTTCTAATGTAGCTGCTTTAAGAAGTTTGCTGGTTTAATCAAGTCATTTTCTAGGACAAATTTTGTCCTCAGTCTCATGCTTTATCTACACCAGGTAACTTAGCTGTTTAAGTCTGGTCCCTGAAACAGATAAAAAGGTCATTACCAAATAATTTCCACCTTCTAAAGCTCCGCTTCATTGCTGAGTGCCATGAGAGAAGTCATTAGAAATAAAGGATTTGCATTCTGCAGTTGAAGCTTTTTAGGCATAAGACCGTTGTCACTGTACTGAGCCAAACGCTTACGCCAGTAACTGCACTTACGCAGCCAAACAAAGTGAAGAAGAAAAAAATCACTTTTTTGCCAAGGCAAAGTGAAGCATTCATTACATCGTTCATACATCACTTACTGAGAACAATAAAACAAAGCAAGCTGCAATACTGTGATTGATGTTCGCATAAAGGAGTGAAGATATTATTCCTAGAGAAGAGTAGCTCAAACAGAACTGCTGTAACATTGTGAAGGTGGATTGCCTCTCCTCCTTTTCTCCTTTTTTGCGCTCATTTTATCCACCGGGAGAACCCACTACCTTAGCTCGTGCGTCTCCCTTGTGACATGTGGCTTTGCTTGCTAGTGGCTGCTGGTTCATCTCCAGTCATGTCTGAACAACAGCTCCATTGATCAAATCTTTTTTGAGGCAAGAAGAAAACTCACAAGTATGAATGGATCACTGGGTCCAAGATAGTGGATGCACAAGTTACGTCTGTTGTTCACAAAAAGCCTGAATTTTGTCTATTCTTGCATTTTGTCTATTCTATTTCCAAGATTTTGGATCGTCTTTACTATCATTATTCTGAATTCTTTTTCAGGTAGACTGCCTATTTCCTCTTCATTTGTTAGGTCTGGTGGGTTTTTATCTTGCTCCTTTATCTGCTGTGTGTTTTTCCGTCTTCTCATATTGCTTATCTTACTGTGTTGGGGGTCTCCTTTTTGCAGGCTGCCGGTTCGTAGTTCCCGTTGTTTTTGGTGTCTGTCCCCAGTGGCTAAGGTTGGTTCAGTGGGTTGTGTAGGCTTCCTGGTGGAGGGGACTAGTGCCTGTGTTCTGGTGGATGAGGCTGGATCTTGTCTTTCTGGTGGGCAGGTCCACGTCTGGTGGTGTGTTTTGGGGTGTCTGTGACCTTTTCATGATTTTAGGCAGCCTCTCTGCTAATGGGCGGGGTTGTGTTGCTATCTTGCTAGTTGTTTGGCATAGGACGTCCAGCACTGTAGCTTGCTGGTCGTTGAGTGAAGCTGGGTGGTGGTGTTGAGATGAAGATCTCTGGGAGATTTTCGCCGTTTGATATTATGTGGAGCTGGGAGGTCTCTTGTGGACCAGTGTCCTGAAGTTGGCTCTCCCACCTCAGAGGCACAGCCCTGACTCCTGGCTGCAGCACCAAGAGCCTTTCATCCACTCGGCTCAGAATAAAAGGGAGAAAAAGTAGAAAGAAAGAATTAGTAAAAGTAGAAAGAGAGAAAGAAAGAAAGAAAGAAAGAGAAAGGAAGAAGGGAGGGAGGGAGGGAGGAAGGAAGGAAGGAAGGAGGGAAGGAAGGAAAAGAAGAAAGAAAGAAGATAAAGTAAAATAAAATAAGTAAGATAAAATATAATAAAGTTATTAAAATTAAAAAATAATTATTAAGAGAAAAAAAAAAACCAAAAAACAGACGGACGGATAGAGCCGTAGGACAAATGGTGGAAGCAAAGCTATACAGACAAAATCTCACACAGAAGCATACACATACACACTCACAAAAGAGGAAAAGGGGAAAAAATCATAAATCTTGCTCTCAAAGTCCACCTCCTCTATTTGTGATGATTCGTTGTCTAAAGGAGGGAAGGAAGGAAATAAAGAACGAAGATAAAGTAAAATAAAGTTATTAAAATAAAAAGTAATTATTAAGAAGATAAATTAAAAAAAAAAAGGACGGATAGAACCCTGGGACAAATGGTGGAAGCAAAGCTATACAGGCAAAGTCTCACACAGAAGCATACACATACACACTCACAAAAAGAGGAAAAGGGGGGGAAAATCATAGATCTTGCTCTCGAAGCCCACCTCCTCAATTTGGGATGATTCGTTGTCTGTTCATGTATTCCACAGATGCAGGTACATCAAGTTGATGCTGGAGATTTAATCCGCTGCTCCTGAGGCTGCTGGGAGGGATTTCCCTTTCTCTTTGTTCGCACAGCTCACAGGGGCTCAGCTTTGGATTTGGCCCCGCCTCTGCGTGTAGGTCGCCTGAGGGCGCCTGTTCCCGCTCAGACAGGACGGGGTTAAAGGAGCCGCTGATTCGGGGGCTCCGGCTCACTCAGGCCGGGGGGAGGGAGGGGCACGGAGTGCGGGGCGAGCCTGCGGCGGCAGAAGCCGGCGTGACGTTGCACCAACCTGAGGCGCGCCGTGCGTTCTCCCGGGGAAGTTGTCCCTGGATCCCGGGACCCTGGCAGTGGCGGGCTGCACAGGCTCCCCGGAATGGGAGTGTGGATAGTGACCTGTGCTCGCACACAGGCTTCTTGGTGGCGGCAGCAGCAGCCTTAGCGTCTCATGCTTGTCTCTGGGGTCCGCGCTGTTAGCCGCGGCTCGCGCCCGTCTCTGGAGCTCCTTTAAGCAGCGCTCTTAATCCCCTCTCCTCGCTCACCAGGTACGTGGGGGGTTTCTTGCCTTTTGGGAGGTCTGAGGTCTTCTGCCAGCGTTCAGTAGGTGTTCTGCAGGAGTTGTTCCACGTGTAGATGTATTTCTGGTGTATCTGTGGGGAGGAAGGTGATCTCCGCGTCTTACTCTTCCGCCATCTTCCCGGAAGCCCCCTCTGTGCAGTTTTAAAGCGGACTCTGATACTTAAAGCCATCTCAAAATGCCGATAGAATCCTACTGTAATGAAACACATTTCTGACCCGCAGACAGACCGGAGAGTGAAGATGAGGGGTCTTTGGGTGTGCTTTCAATAATACTATGGGGGCACGTATCCGCTAAGCTCCAGTGCAGAGCCCGGCCTGCTGGGTTCTGAACTAAACAAAGGGCAGAAATGTATTCCTATGAATGTTAGCATTGTGGGTGCAAAGTGTAAGAAAATAATAGGGATGAGTGAGATGGAAAAAGACCGAAAAGGAGTGAATGACATCAAATTTCAACAGGGAAACTCTTCTGTAAGTAAGTAGCACTTTAAAACAAAATTTGAAGCCATTATTTTAAATGTGGCCACTTAACCTACTTTAGATGTTTTAAATGTGGAACCTGCAGCTACCACTTCAGCGAGGAGTTTGTGTTCTTTGGTGAAGATAAACTTCAGGTTTTGCTTCTTATACCAAATTCTGCGGTAACGTGTGTACCCAGCAGAACTTTGTCTTGTTAGACTCAAACTTTTTATGGAGAGGGCAAATGGCCAGGTTCCAGACGCCAGTTCTTTCTGGTTACGTAGTGACCATCCAAGCCATCTACTATATCATGAAATATGAGGGCAGTAAAACCAATTCTTAGGAGAAGCCGTTAGAGCCGTATTTATATTAATAGATGATCGTTGTGCTCCGGGAGGAGGGCAGCCCATGTGCCCTGGCTCACTATGGATGCTGTCAACAGAGGCGCCCCCTGGAATTCTGAGGGATAAGATGCATGATCAAAGTGCACTGCGCAGAAGATTGCAAAAACAGAAACAATATTCGATAAACAAAATTCAGTGAGCTTAAGCCAAACCGAATGAAGTAACTGGGACCCTCTGAAGCTGCCTGAAAGCTATTGCTTTCCAACACCGTCTGTGAACCAGGCCCAAACCTTCATCCAGCGCCTGCAGCGCACAAGGTACCGAGCAGACCTGGAGATATAACTAGTGTGAAAGTCGTCTCTGAGCCATGGCTGGACTCCCATCAACAAACACTCTTCTTCCCCCATTCTGTTAGTTTTTGAGAATGATCTGTAGTAAAGATATATCAAATAAATCACAATGAGTTTAAGGCTTATCTTTATCAAAAACACTAAAATGACCCAAATATACCTGCCCTGAAAAGCTCAAGATATAGGGCTCCTTTTCCTAACATTTCTGTATTTTTTAAAAATAAATAAATAATTTATTTATTTATAGTTTTGGTTGCGTTGGGTCTGTTGCTGCATGTGGGCTTTCTCTAGTTGCAGTGAGCGGGGGCTACTCTTCGTTGAGGTGCGCGGGCTTCTCATTGCGGTGACTTCTCTTGCTGCGGAACACGGTCTCTAGGCGCGCAGGCTTCAGTAGTTGTGGCACGCGGGCTCAGTAGTTGTGGCTCGTGGGCTCTAGAGCTCAGGCTCAGTAGTTGTGGCACACAGGCTTAGTTGCTCCGTGGCATGTGGGATCTTCCCGGGCCAGGGCTCGAACCCGTGTTCCCTGCATTGGCAGGCGGATTCTTAACCACTGTGCCACCAGGGAAGCCCCACATTTCTGTATTAATGATCTGCATGATGATTAGGTATTAAGATCTACTAATTTATTGGAGAGAAATACTTGCCTGTTTTTGCAAATTTGTATGACGTTGGAGTTAAATTCCAATGTAGTTGGAGCCTTCCCAGCTGGGGCACCTGTGTCAAACTCCTCAGTGACTTATAATATTAACGTTTCCTATGTGCCTCACAGTGAACCAGGTACTGGTGTGTGTGTGTGTGTGTGTACATAGTCTGAGTCTTAGTGATTCCAAGTCAGCTCAGTAAGTGAAATATAATTATCCTGTCTTTCTCAATGAGCGCCGTTACAGATGTCTGTGATGCTTTAGAATCAGGAACTGTCGGCACATGTAGTCTTTTTTACTTGAGGATGATAATATAGGGGGTGAAAAGCTCATAAAAAAACAATTACATACAGATGCAAGAAAATGTATAAAAGGGAAAGAAGAGAATGATTAAAACAGGATTTAGGACTACTTCAGTTGGGTGGAGGCACAGGGAATGGAATAGTGGTGGAAAATATACAGCAAGATGAAGGCTTTCACCAATGTCCTAACTTTTAGTAGTGGATTGAGTAGTGGATATTTAAATGATTGATATATTATTAAAAATAACTAATAACTTATATAATATATGAATACATACATCCATACACAAAAGTGGGCCATACATAGACTAAAGATAAGAGTGTGTTATCAGTCAAGGACTATGATTCGTTTTATTCTGTACACTGATGGTCCAAAAGGAAAAATAAATAACACAGGAAAAGGACATCATTCTGAGGACTTGGAAGCTTTGCAATTTCCCCTCAAAAGCAAATAAAAGTGAGACTAAGACAATGAAAAATTAGGATATGGACAAGCAGAAAGGTAATCCAATTTATGGATTATTAGTGTCCCTAAAAAAGAGAGTTAGATGACTTTTCAGATATAACACTAAAGGTAGGAACCGTGAAAGAACTGATAAACTGGACTTCATTAAAATTAAAAACTTCTGTTCCACAAAATACAATGTCAAGGAATTGAGAAGACAACCACAGACTAAGAGAAAATATTTTCAAAAGACACGGTTGATAAAGGACTGTTACTCAAAATATACAAAGAGCACTCAAAACTCAATAATAATAAAATGAATAAGCAGATTTTAAAAAATGGGACAATGACCTGAACAGACATCTCACCAAAGAAGATATATGCATGGCAGATAAGCACATGAAAAGATGCTTCACATCCTATGTCGTCAGGGAGATGCAAATTAAAACAATTAGATACCACTACACGCCTGTGAGAATGACCAAAATCCAAAACACTGACAAGCAAATGCTGGTGAGATTGTGGAGCAACAGGAACTCTCACTCATTGCTGGTGGAATGCAAAATGGTCCAGTCACTTTGGAAGACAATTTAGCAATTTCCTACAAAACTAAGCATCTTCTTACCATATGACCCAGTAAGCAAGTTCCTTGGTATTTACTTAAAGAGTTCAAAACTTATGTCCACACAATAACCTGCACACAAACATTTATAGCAGCTTTATTCCTGATTGCCAAAAGTTGGAACCACGAAGATTCAGTAGGTGAGTGGGTAAATAAACTGTGGTCCATATGGACAATGGAATATTATTCAGTACTAAAAAGAAATGAGCTATCAAGTCATGAAAAGACCTGGAGGGAACTTAAATGCATATGACAAAGTGAAAGAAGCCAACCTGAAAAGCCTACATATTGTATGATTCCAACTCTGTGACATTCTGGAAAAGGCAAAACTATGGAGACAGTAAAGAGTAGTGGCCGTCAGTAGTTGAGCACAGAGGGGAGAAATGAATAGGTGGAGTACAGAGGACTTTTAGGGGAGCGAAAGTATTCTGTATGACACTGTCATGATGGCTACATGTCATTTTCCATTTGTCCAAACCCAGAGAGTGTACGATACCATGAGTGAACCCCAATATAAACTATGGACTTTGGGTGATTATGATGTGTCAATTCAGATTCATCAGTTGTAACAAATGACCCTCTGATGGGGTTGTTGATAATGGGGGAGGCTGTGTATGTGGGGAGCAGGGCATGTATGGCTCTCTCTGTACTGTCCACTAATTTTATGTGAACCTAAAACTCCTCTAAAACATAAAGTTTATTAATTAAAAAAGAGGGAGAGCCAAGACAAAGAGAACATACGTAATAAAGACATAATTGAAGATGGCACCCCTATGTTGAAAAGAACTAGTGTTGCATTGTAAGAGTGGAAAACAAATATTTATCTGCAGAATTAAATAGCAGCATCTCAGAGTAATAGATGTAGAATCTATTTGCATTATTTTCTAGATAGTTCTGAGATAGTTTGCAAGACAAGGCTCTGGTACAGCTGAACCCTCTTTCTGTCTCTGTGCATGCTGGCATGTCAGGAATTAAATTAGATGCTCTCCAATCACTCTTTGTTTTTATAGTCTTTATTTTTTTTTTTAAATTGAAGTATAGTTGACTTACAGTGTTCTTTAGTTTCTGGTGGACAGCAAAGTGATTCAGTTATACATACATATATACCTATTTTTTTCAGATTCTTTTCCTTTATGGATTCCAATCACTTATGAATTCTAGCATTTCTATTTAAAACTTTTTCCATTAGAGAAGGCATTGCTGAATAAATACAGAAGCCCAAGGATACAGCTGAATTATGTTTTAGACAGCCAAGGAGAGAAACTCTGCCACGAAATATGGACTAAACAAAAATGCTTTAAAAACTGCAGCATCATTACAGGCACTGAAAATCAATATTAAAATTATCCATTTTTCCCTAATATGTTAACTCAGGCATCTAGGTTTTCTTTTAGGAAGAAAGAAAAAAAAGAGGTAGCAATAATATTTGAATCACTTAAATCGGTTATTCCCCACAACTAAAAATTATCAAAAATAACTCTTGGAAGATTTTTTATTTCCTGCTTTCAAAGAAAAATGAAAGAAATATTTACAAATATCATTGCATATATTTTCAAGTGAATTGCAGTCTTGAAGCAGTAATGTCAAGTTGTTTTAAATGTCATCGATTTAATAATTTAAATGCAATCCAACAAAAACTGTAAGATTTGTGCTCAGTGAGGTCCAGCCAAAGATTTTTCAAATTTTTGGTGGTATTTTAAGGCCATTTGCCTTTTCTTTTTCCTGCTGAAGAAATTTTCTCCCTGTTGAAGTTCTACCCTAGTTAATGAAGCTTTATTCTTGCTTCAAGGCTTTGCCCTCACCATTTAGAAGCTGGTCTTCTGCCTTGTGCCTGCTTACTGAGTCCCGCTCGCTTGTCCAAGTTTGTCTCTGGTTTCACTTTTGCCAATTTTGGCCAAACTTGGCACCTTTGTAACACACGATTCTGTTTACTATGTTTTCATAATTTCATATGTGAGAATCTCCTTCTGTAACATTTTTGAGGGCAGCGATCATGTCGTACTTTCATAAGAAAGAAATACCTGTAATATTATCTATTTGCAGATATTACATTTGTGGTTTGCAGTCTGTGCAAAGGACCATAACATCCATAAAACATAAAATAGGAAACATAGTCATTTATGATTTTCCAAGATTTAAATTTAAGTCAAAAGCGCAGCATTTCATTGACCTTAATTATGAAATCTCAGACTCGTGAAGGAGCTGGGTCACACATCTATCATCTCAGTGTTGCTCTGTTTCCTTATTGCATCTGATATAAAGCAAGAAAGAAACGCTTCTTTGTGGGAAATGGCACTGAACAAGAAAGTGTTCAGAAAAAAAAAGAATGTTCCACAGGAATCTCTAGTAGGATTCATATCCTTTTTGGATGTCCAGGGCCCAGTGTATCATGCTGGTTGATGATGTTCTATTCTCTTGGCTTCAATTTATAAAAATCTCCTAGGCAACATATTCAGATAACTGATACCTTTTTCCCCCCCGGAATCATCCTTTATCTGGACAGTCTTAAAAATTACTGAGGTCCCTGAGAACTTTTATTTTTTTATTTTATTTTTGTCACTGTGTGTGTGTGTGTGTGTGTAGAAGAATTGCTCAAACTTTAAAATTTCAGGATTCCTTTCATATGTATACTGGCCTTTTCCATAGAAATGATATTTCTGTTTAAAATTAAAACAAATTTTTAAAATATTTATTTTGAATTCATTTAATAATAACAAATGATAAGCTCATATGTTAACATAATTAATACATTTTTGTAAAATATATTTTACAAAATGACAAATCTTTAGTGAGAAGGGTAGCATTGTTTTACATTTTTGCATATATCCCTAAGGTCTGGTGTAATAGAAGCTGGATGGACTCTGTATTACTCCTGCATCCAATCTTTTACATGTTTTGGTTGAAGGATATGAAGAAAATTGGACCTCACACAAATATAGAGTTGGAAAATACAGGGGTATTTTAATAGCCTTTTTGAACAACTGTGGATACCGAAACTCAACAAGAGATAGTTGCTTAAAGGTTAGTTGCAATTTGGAATCCAAAATCACACCAATAAGTTTTTTATCCTTTGTTACGTTAAAACCCATTGGTCGTTATTCCACTTTGAGTGGGTCTTTTACCCATGCATGATTTTATAACTTTGTGCACTGGCCACTGAGAAAATAAATATTGCTTTGCTGAGTTATATGGGTCTTACAAATGTTGACACATTCCACAAAACAATTTCAAAAAGCACATTTGTTAATGTCATCCCCTACCTTATGAACGTGTTCTTTAAGTATTGTAAAGTCGTCAAGTTCATGGCAGTGGATACAAGCTTTCCAGTATTCTAATTTTCACTGAAAACTCAAATTTTATCACTGTTTTCCTTCTTTCTGAGAATATGTCATCTAAATACCCGAGTCTGAATCGCCATAGGTTGTCAGCCATTCTTTCAGGTAAAAGTAACGTGCCAGGAAAAAACAGCTAGTGGAGCTCACAGCTCAGTCCCACAGGAAAACAAGCATTTCCTTGAAACCTCCAAATGCAGCAGAAGTGCTCTGTAAATGATTCCCATTTCATCACAGCAAGTATTAGAAAGATGTGTACTCAGGAGCTGAGATTTAACTAGATTAGTACATATATTACTGTTACATATATTATACAGTGTATGTTATATATACTATATTATATATTACTGTATATATTATATACTATTGTGTTTCATCAAGGATCTACTTAAGTGAAACTGGCATTTTTTCTGCAAGTGTGTAGAGTCAGAGTCTGATGATGCACCAGCCTCATAGTGAGGCTCCTGCAGTTTTACTCACCGTTGCTTTTGCACCAACAGTGCAAATGTCAACCTGGTGAAAAAGGCAAATAACGTCCGAGCGTTATTATGAAGCCAGTCTTGACCTGGCAGAGCCATGGGAGGAGTCCCTCAGGGACCCGCACAGCACACTTTGAGAAATTCTGGGCCGTAGGATTAAATGCACACTTGGCAGCATGACTTACGTCCTTCGTGATCTGTTCCCTGCTCCCCTCTCTACCTTCTCTTCCACCAGCCAGGGGAACGGGCAGCTCCAGGGATGAGTTTCACGCCATGCTCCCATCACCACTGGACTTTCACACACATAGGATGTGTTCACGCTGCAGGGCTGCAGGGCCACTGGTGAGCTTTGTGCACTGTGTCAAGTGCCCATGGTTGGGACAGTGGGGTTTAGGTCCGGCCCACTCTCTGCGCTTCAAGCCCTGCACCCTGGAAGAAAAGTGCCTTATTCTTTTTACATATGCACCACCTACTGATGTTTTGTGGGGCTGCATCCGTGCCCAGCAGGGACATGTGTCACGTGCTCACCCGAGGGGCTTCTAATTAGAGCACCCCATCTGGTCATCTAGGTGTCATCTAGGTTGGCCCTTTCTGAGACTGCAAGGGAGAATCTATGCATGCTTCTTCATCCTTAAGTTTTCGTTGGTTTGCTGGCCATCTTTGACATTCGTTTTCTTGTAGAACCTTCAGCACACCCCTGCCTTTGTCTTCGCATGGTATTCTCTCTGAGTGTTTGCCTGTGTCCCAATTTCCCGTTTTTATAAGGACACCAGTCATGTTGGATTAGGGCCCACAATACCCCAGTATGACCTCATCTTAACCAATTACGTCTACAATGGCCCTATTTCCCAATAAGGTTGTGTTCTGAGGTGCTGGGACTCAGGACTGCAACACATGAATCTTTGTATGGCAATTCAACCCCAAACATCCAGAAATTCATTTTTTTTTTCTTAACAAGGTGGAACAACAAGAAATAATGTATATTAGCAGTTTGCTAAGAGTCTTCTGAGTTCTGTTTTTCCCTTTTATTAGTGTGTGAATATATAGTCATTACACAAGTTGTTACACTTACTTCTAAGGCAGAGACTGCCAGTTACCTACGCAATACTTATCTTCATCTTCCTTCTTATGAACAGAACCCTCTTTTTATTGAGGGGCAAAAATATGCTTGACTAAAAGACTAGATTTTCCATCTTCTCTTTAATTTATGTGTGAGCAATGGAATATAAGACAACTTAGATGAACATTTCTTCCACTTGTTCTCTGTCTGGAAGCAGATACGATGGCTGGAGCTCCAATGTTCATCTTATGAACATGAGGCAGTCTTGAAAATGGATACCATGCATCAAAGATGGAAAATCATTAGGTTAGAATAAGTCTATATTTCTCACGCCAAATGGAAACAACCACGGTAGCCCTGGAGTACCTCTCTCCAGCTTCATTTTATTTGAAAGAGCAATAAACCTTTAAATTTGTTGAGCCGCTGTGATTTTGGTTTTCTTTTACTGTCATCCAAACCTAATTCTAACTGACATAAACATATTAAGTAATACTCTTAGTCCCATATTTCTCTTCAATTCGTCAATTTCATAAGTGAAACTGAGCGTATCAATTTCTCCCTTGAAAGAGGAACAAATCAGCACATTTTATGTATCCTCTTCTTTCTAACCCTCATTCATCTATTTGCTACATCCATTTGCTGACATAGTCTGGATTTTATCCCAATCCACAGTCACCAGATTATTTATACATTACTCATCTTTTATTTCAGGAATTATAACAGCATGTAATGGCATTTTAACTCTATTTACCCCAACCGTTTTGGCTTATTCTGTGTTTAATTAAATTTAATGTTCACTACAATTTCTTTCACAAACAGTTTGCTCATTTGAGATTTAATCTTTTATTTGGCTTTAGTGTCTTTTGGTGCCACTTAGTATTAAAAGATGTCTGGAAGTAGTCAGGACAGGGCTGAGACTGTGGCTTCATGAAGTCCTTGGAGCTCCAGGCTGCTGTGACTCTGGCCCCCTTGTGGTCAACATGGCTGCAACTGGATGGAAGGGAAGTTGGAAAGTATAATTTTTAATCTGGGCAGCTATGTACCTGGTTAAAATTAGGGATCCCATCACTAAGAAAGAAGGCAGAGTTTTATACTGGGGCAAAAACATGCAGACCCTGGCACAGTCTTCAAGTATATATTCCCTATGAAGTCTATGAAAGTTGTAGATCCTCAGTCCTTGAAAATATGAGAATTTTTTCTTTTTACAAATGAATGACAACTTACAAAATTGACATAGAAAACCTGCAAAGTGTTTTTTAAATTACCTTAGTATAAGCATACCTTCATTCTCTTGTGAAATCCATTCCTGTTGAGATAACTGTGGCTGAGATTTTTCCATGGCTGGTGATTTGTTAATATGTATGTTCTTCTCCTCGAATTGAGCAATGAATTATCTATTATTTTGGGGGGGAATATGGGATGACTTTTTAATTACAGATTTCTGTGTCCTTTATTTCTGGAAAATTTTCTTATAATTCTAAATATCTTGTTTTTGTTGCCTTTTTTTTTTTTTTTTTCTGTACGCGGGCCTCTCCCGTTGTGGAGCACAGGCTCTGGACGCCCAGGCTCAGCGGCCATGGCTCACGGGCCCAGCCGCTCCGCGGCATGTGGGATCTTCCCGGACCAGGGCACGAACCTGCGTCCCCTGCATCGGCAGGTGGACTCTCAACCACTGCGCCAACAGGGAAGCCCTGTTGCCCTTGTTTTATTTTGTTCTTCAGAAAAAATTTTGGACATATTGGGTCTCTATTTTCCTCCATGTAATGTTTTTTTTTGCATTTAGTTCATCTATTTGATTTTTCACTGCTTTATGTGTGACTTTTCTTAAGTCAGTATCACTGAATTAATTTTAAACAGCATCAATTTTATATTCTATGTCAGGTATGGTTTTAAATTTGCAAGAATTTTTTTCTCTTTAATTTCCCTCATCAGCTGTGCTAGCTGACTTTTTATATTATTCTGAGTTTTATCAACTGTCTTTTTTTGTTGTTTTTATTTTGAAATAATCTCCTGCTTGCAGAAATGATGCTACACTAGTACAAAGAGCTTTATTTCTGAATAATTTGGGAGTCAGTGGTGAGAGGATGCCCAGCAACCATAGTACTTTAGTGTACATTTCCTACAAACCAGGCGGCTCTCCTGCATAACCCCAAACAACCATCACGATAAGGAAATTAACATTAGTATCATACTACAATTTAACCTCCAAATTCCATTCAAGTTTCACCAGTCATTGCAATAATGTCCTCTCGAGTATAACGGTTTAGTCCAGGTTCAAATGTTGAATTTAGTTGTCCTCTTTCTTTAGTCTACTTCTGGATGGAAGTCTTCTATCTTGGCTTTCATGGCCTTGGCAATTTTGTTGCTTACAGGTCATTTACCCTATAGAATGTCCCTCAGCTTGCCGTTGTCTGATGATAAGATTCAGGGGGTACAATTTCGGTGGGAAGATCACAGGAGTGACAGTGTTCTCGTGCGTCTCATCACAGCATAGTTGATTGCAATTGGTCCCCTTACAGGTGAAGTTAACTTTGATCATTTGATTAAGGAGGTATCTGTCAGCTTTCTTCCCTATAAATTGTGGGAAGGTAATTTGAGAGTATGGAATATTGCATTTCTCTTGTAACTTTCATCCACAAGTTTTAGCACCATTTGACATTTCCTGGCTGAATTGTTACAAGGATGATCATTCCTACTTTCCTCAGTTGTAATCTACAGATGAAGTATGAAAAACGTTGTCTTCTCTCCATTTACTTTTTCCTTTGCTTATGTCAGCATAGACTCATGGACTCCTGTTTTATTCAGTAGTATCATTATATTCTTGCTTTGATTGTCAGATTTGGCCAGTGGGAGTCTTTGCGCTGGCTTCACTATCATTTTGCTGTGTCCTCATTATTTTGAGCACTTTTTTTTTCTCTCCTGGAACAATTTTTTAACCAGTTTTTTAATTTGAAGTATAGTTAACTTACAATGTGTTAGTTTCATGTGTACAGCAAAGTGATTCAGTTATACATATTATTTTTCAGATTCTTTTCTATTATGGTTTATTATAAGATATTGAATGTAGTGCCCTGTACTACACAGTAGGTCCTTGTTGTTTATCTGTTTTATATACAGTAATGTGTGTGTGTTAATCCCAAACTCCTCATTTATCCCTCCCCCACCCCACGCTGTAACCTTTGGTAACCATAAGTTTGTTTTCTACGACTATGACTCTTTTTCTGTTTTGTAAATAAGTTGATTTGTATCACTTTTTCAGATTCCACATATCAGTAATATCATATCATATTTGTCTCTGTCTGAGTGGCTTCAGGTCCATCCACGTTTCTGCAAATGATAGTATTTCATTCATTTTTTATGGTTTTTTATGGCTGAGTAACATTCCACCGTATATATACTTTCTGGGTCAACAAGGCGTCTCAGGCTCATCTTGTCTCTCCCCTACCCCCTCCCTGGTATCTGCCATTTCTCTGTAGAGTCTGATTTCTTTCCTTTTCTTTTCTGTAGGAAATTCTATTGGACAGTAAACATGTAATCTTTTGTAATTGAAATATACAGAGTACTTCATTTAGAAGTAAAAGGGATTAGTATTCAAACTGGGACGATAATAATAAAGAGAAACATTCAGCTGGTCGAGAACAAAACTCAAAACAGCACAAATCAATCTTGCTAATATTTACATGTCAGTTGGTGTCTAATGATGTCTAGCATTTCCTTACTTTCTGTGTCAAATTTTAAAAAGTATCAATATAAGCTTTTAAACGCAACACATTTTGCATGGGAATTGATCAGCAATACCAGCTTTGGTGTTGATCAGCTTTGTTGAAGCAAAAGTGAAAGTTGTCTTTGTTTTATATGCTGCCCGGCCCTTAGTAACTTCAGTGCAGGAAGATGTCTTCTACTTTTATTAAACTTTTAAAGAACTTCCTCCAGATTCTATGGCAGCGTTCATAAAGAAAAGCCCTAGTAAAGAGAACAATTTCTGCCTTTCTCAGATCTGCGGAGTCAGGGTATTCTTCATTATAGCTGTCATGTTCTGGCAACTCCCACTACTTAGCCATGGGACAAATGATTTGCAAAGCTAGTTTGTTCAACTCCAATCCACTTGTTTTGGCAAGTCAAGAATGGGGGTGCTGGCGTTGACCATTTGTACTTTACATCTGCATTCGATAAGTGTGTTCCAAGGATGATGGCCTTGAAACAATGACATCTGCATCAATTTTGTGGACTTGATTTGTAAAAAGTAGGTATCGGGTACTTCTTCTGAAAACAGAGTGAATAAGAGGGAGTAATATTAGCCTTCACATTTATTTGCCAAGATAAAATCAGCTCAGAGAGCGAAAGCTGATTATCAGGGATATTGAATAAAGAAAGATCTCAATAAAGTGAAACCCTGAAGTACTGAAACCCTTGCCGGAGGCCACGGACAACAGGATTAGGCTCTATACACACCACTGGGGTTTAAGATGGTGCCCAAAGGTTAGGAGCTGGTCTGTCAGTTTTTCTTCCACTTGTGAGGCCAGTCCCATCCCTGACATCCATGGATGCTGTGAATCCGCCTTCCCGTAGTCTTGGAACGCTCCTTTCCTATAATCACATTGGGTTATAATTTGTTTATTAAACATCCGTCTTCCCAGAGAGATTAAAAATTCCTCAGAGGCGAAGATCAAACCGGATGCCTGTTTCCTTCCCTGTCGTAAAGCACAGAACTTGGCGCAGAGTCAGCAAAACGCAGCTGGAGAGACTTTTCTTTCTCCATGTTCCTGTAAGCACAGTTTTGCTTCTCTGAGTAGGCGTTTATTTTACTCTGTTGATGAGGACAGCAAGGATATGTGTTTCTCTGACTCCCTGAATTACAATCTTCTTGAGGATTAGACTAACCCCACCTCGTTGGGTACATGCTCAACACTGTTTTCAAGGAATTAAATTAATAGCTTTAGTATTCCAAAGACTTTAGAAATAATATTTAGTTTAGTTTGGGTTGTTTCATGTATTAATCTCTTCAGATATAAACAGTAGTTAAGTCTTGTGGGAAGGGCTAAAGAACTGGTGCTTGATGGTGGAACTGCCTAGAAAAACCAGAAGGTAGACTTTAAGGGCAGCATATAAACACAGGCATTTGCCCCTGACATGCTGAATCCCAGACCTACCTCTACCTGTCAAATCATGGTGTCACTAATAGGTTATTCTAGATATAAAAATGAAAATTGCAAAAAATTAGAAAAAAATTTTTTTAGTGTGTTCCCAGGTCGCTATTGGAAATTTGCGTTGGTGCTCTCCTGGGTAATGATAGTAATTATTACCACTGAGTGTGTTTTCCAAGGGCAAGTGCCTTCTCTATCTGTCTGTCTGTCTGTCTCTCTCTACACACGTATGTGTAATATATGAAATGTGCCTGTGTATAATATATTAGTTTACAGATAGACCTTTCTGCTAGCGTACAGCTATACAGTTTTATATCCACATATATCTGTATGCTCTCACTTAATAATTACAGGTGCCCTGTGAGGTTGACACCACAATCCCTGCTTCACAGCCGAGAAAATGGAAGCTCAGAGCCTAAGAATATTCAACCACTGAGTGGTCCAGTCAGGACCCCAATCTGAGTATTTCTGATTCCCAAGCCACTGCTCTTCCACGCTGTCACACCCCTCTGGGGATACCACTGATAAATTCAGGTGTAGAAGTGAGCGAGGATGCCTGGGAGCCCCGCGGGCCCAGGGTGCAGCGGGACGCCCGTGCACCTGTTCCCAACCCGGGGAAGCCACGTGGGGCTTAGGGGGTCAGCCTTTCAGAAGGTAGTTGAGGGGCAGCAGGGGTGCCAACTGCTTGACATTCCTGGCTGGCTTTGCTCAGACCGCTCCAGAAGGCTTTGCCTGAAGGGCTTTGACAGTGGTGCAGCCGCGCAGCTGCCGCTGGGGGGCTCAGGCAGGCCGTGGTTTGGAACTGCTCTCTTTAGGGTCAGTGCTGGGAGGATGGTCTGAGGCTGTCAGGAACAAGGGGCTCTTAGAGGGGGCGACAGACGCTGCAGGTCCCGAGAGAGCTGGGGCTGCTGCCGGGCGTGGCTACCAGGGGACACCCACTGGGTCATCCACTGGGTAAATAACAGCATTCCGGGGAAAGGTGGAGCTGGTCGGCTTTCATAAGTACAAGTCTCTGGAAAAGGAGACAATTTCATCACGTTGGAGATTCTCAAAACTTAAATGGGGTCCTCCATGGACCCCAGAGATCCCCACTCTAACCAGACTCTTGACAGGGATGTGTAAAGGGCAAAAGGAAGGTTCCATACATTTGTGAGCCCATGTCTCCCCACTGATGCAGTTCATGACATGCTGCAAAACCCAAACTCTCAAATTAAAATACTTTGGGATTTGCAAATTTGGCCCTATTACTGAGCATTTAAAACCCACTCTACCAGGCACCTAACATATGTCATCTCATTAATTTTCACCCCAGGCTAAGACGTGGCATTGTCCCCATTTTACAGAAGAAGAAGCTGAAGCTCAGAAAGATCATCCGTCTGAGGGGGTAGAGCAGGAACTTGAACGTGGCCTGTGAATCACGGGCCCGTGGATCACACTTCAAGTAGCGATCCTCTGAGTTTTACAGAAGGGGAAACCGAGGCCCAGAGAGGGCATGGTTGGTTCCTCCAGGTGCCCAGGGCTTGGCTGGTGAATCTAGCACGCCGGCTGCATTTGACCTTGCCCAGAGCAGGTCCAGGCTGCGGCGGGCGCTCAGGGTTTGGTCCAGGCTCAGCTTTGCTCTACCCTCTGTGAGGACTGAATGGTTATCTGTGCAGCTGGACCAACCACCTGCCCATCTCGTACCTTCCTTTCCATCAGGGACGCACGCGAGATTCACTTTCAGAATTTTGTTGATATTTAATGAGAAATTATTTAACAAAGTGCCCAAAGAGATGCTTCTAATTAAAAAAATAGTAAAATGGAGCAACGTCCAGAATTGGAAGTTTGCTAAAGACAACCGGAAGGCCAGCGCGCGATCCCAGTTAAGAGGGAAGCTGTCAGGATGTAAATGATATGTCTACGTTTTTACCCATACACTAAACCATTGCAGTGGGGCAGGGGGCAGGTAGGCTCTTATCGATGGAATCCTTCCCGACACCTGTCCTGTTGCAGGTTTGCGCGCTCAGTGCTGGCTGTGGGGTGAGGAATTGCTGATGAAGCCCATTGACTGGGATCACCTGGTAGGAATGCGGGCCTCATCCCCATTGGTTAAGGCCTTAGCACACGTTAAAGGTTAAAGAAATTCTCTTTATCCAGAGAGGTCAGGGCGTAGGGTAGTTTGAACTCCAGTTCCTCGGTTCCCCTTAGTGGAAAGGAATAATAAAGACCTCAGCCTTGGAGCAAGCAATCACTGGAATGTCACCCGGCAGGGTCCACACCCGAGAGATGGCTTCTAATAAGATGACGTGTCAGGATCCGGGCTTTTGCCAGACTGCAGCTCAGAGATAACCTCCCTGGACTTCTCACGGGAGAGTTTCAAGCTCCCTCACGAAGTTTTGTGAATTCTGCTGCTCTGGCGGCCTTGAACCTGTCACTCTCTGTGCTTAACGGTCCGCCTGCACTACAGCAATGGGAGAAGAATAATTTAACGTAGTCATTAAATAAAAAGGAGATCTTAAAAACTTTTTTATTATTACACTCCATGCGAAAGATCCGTTCAAACCTCCAGTGAACGCTGATAGCCCATGAGACAGGGTAGCCGTCTTTCACCTGTTTTCCCCAATTCTCTGCACCTTGCATGCTATTTATTCCCTAATACTTTTCTGAAACACAGGTTGAGATGCACTGTAGGGTGAATTTAGTTAAGTAACTCTTAAAATAGACCCACTAGCTTTCATTTTCAGGAAAAGTATTACTGGTTGAAGTAACACACCTACTTCTAATTCTGTAGCTTGTTTTAGCCAACTGCCAAAAAAAAGGAAAGAGAAGAGACAAAAAGGGAAGCTATGCTTAGGAAAGTTGCAGAGTGAGGGAGCAGCATGGGGCTTACAACGTGACAGGTGGGCAGGAGGCACCTGGAAGGACGCATTTCATGTGCCAAGAACCGTGGACAGAAGAGGAACAGATCCTTTATAGAGTCCACATTGGTTTTCAAACTAATGAGGCATTTCTGAGGATGGGGTCCAGGAATTTGCATTTAAAGAAACACCTCGGACGAACTGTGCAACAAAAGCTTTCAAAGCACTGCCTAATACTTGCGATTTAAACCGTCTTCTCGAAGTGGTGGGATGTGAAGCTGGGGGAAGCCTTAGAGACGATTTTGTAGCCGTGGCCCAGGGAGGCTGGGTGCTCAGAGCTCTGGAATGGATGCTGTCGGGCCAGTTGCACACGTGCCCGCTTTATTTCCCACCCTCCACAGCCCATCTGGTCTCAGTACTACCGAATTCACAGAGGTAGAGGGGAGAGCGTGGATACCGAGAACCTTCTGTTGATGTGTGTGGTTTAGGATGGTTCTACCAGCTCTGAATGCTCAACTAATTTAAGTTCCTCTTAGCTAGCAGTTTCAGACTCAGGTTTGAGTTTTCCAAACAGGACACGATTCAGTCACTGAAGTGAAACATACACTTTAACATTATGATGATCAGTGGATGTATTTTTTTCCTGTAGAAGTGGGCTTTCCCGTTGAGATCTTCTAGAAGCTCATTTTGACATACCTTATGGTACATGAATTTAGGTTAACAACTGCTGGTAATGAACCACCTGTATCACATGCTGATCAGTGCTTATCATTTCATTCAGTTCACAACAAAAATGGGGCCAGTACTATTATCAATCTCCCTTTCTCAGATGAGAAAATAAATGTAGATAAGGTTACTTGCTCAAGTTGACATAAGTGCATAACAAGGCCTTGGCGTTCACGGTTTTAACCCCCATCCACTAAAGCAAACCTGCCATCATTCTCTCCCACATCCAGCAACATCACAGAGGACAGGCTGGGCATCACGCAGCAAGGCATGTGTCGTGCATTTTAAGAGGAATCCCACGTGTGCTGACAGACGGAGGAGCTGAAACCCTAAATCAGTAGTTAAGTCCGTTTCGCCTGAAACGTGCCTTTACTCAGCAAGGTCTTTCTAATTGTTGCTGCAAAAGGCTCACCTGTCTCCCAAGCAGCACCAAGCCTAAACAATAAGATGTTCGACCGAGCTGTGTTCCAGAAACTTGGAGCCAGCTGTGTCTAGTTCAGGTGAGCCAGTTGAGACTGGATAGGACCACCGACCTTCCAACTGGGCATGCACGTCCACTCGGCGACCTTTTGACATCAGAGGGCCGAAAACTCCACCCTCAGACCACGCTACGGGCCTCCATTTCTGCAGGTGCAGAGGCCTGCAGCTTAGTTACACCCTCAGACCACGCTACGGGCCTCCATTTCTGCAGGTGCAGAGGCCTGCAGCTTAGTTACACCTGCTCAGCACAATGATTGCTGCACCCTTTTCCAATCACCTTTCCCCACACTCCCCATACTTCCTCAGATCACCCTGCTGCTTTATTCTTTAGCTCATAAATAGCCCGAGCCCCTTGCCTTCGGCGAGGCGGATTTGAGACGTGTTCTCCCATCTCCTCTCTGGGCTGCAGACCTCTGTGTCTCAGCATTTCGGCTTGCAGTGCCCTGGGCAAGACGAACCTGGTTCAGTAACAAAGCTACGAGCATGCTCCGGCCACCTTTAGGAGAGAGCTGTGTTAAAGGCAGTCACCCTTGTCTGCTGTCTTTGGGGACCACAGCTTGAGAGTGGTCATAACTCGGATCCTTAAAGAAAAGCCCCCCCCCCTCCACTGCCCGCAAACAAACCAAAGAGCAAGTTTGGGAAGTTACAAGTGAGAGAAACAGGGGGAGGATTGTTTCCAGAAGAAGCCCCCTGGAATACTTGAAGAGCAACATAGAGAATGACTGAGGGCAGATGTGTTGAGAATAGCCGGCCTGAGTCTTGGAATGTATCGCAGGGTCTCTCTTTTTAATCTGTGTCGTGTCAGAAAGTAGTCACACCCTTGGAAGAGCACCTGACACTTGTAACAGCTAGAGCAAAATGGATGTGGGGAGAAAGCCATGCTTCTACAATGGAGATTTCCAGAGCATCCTTGGGAGGCTGGTTCGCTAGGGGGAGAGAACGGAAGTGCCCTGGAGTTAGAGCAGGTGCCTCCTTTCAAAGAGCATCGTCCGTCTCCAGCCTGGCAGAGGTGACAGCCGCTTTCATGCACAGTGATACCAGCTCTTTATCGTTATTTTTAATTCTCAAAGTGATTTATAGCCTCATTCTTCTGAGAATTGAAAGTGGAACTCCATGAAAGCAAAGAGGTTTGAGTACAACAAAACTCATCATTTCCTGCACAAACCTTTTCAACTGTGTTCTTTTCTCAGAGAATCATAGTGCCACGTCCCCCTTTGCCCACGTCAGAAACCGGGGCCCTCCGCTCTCCTCCACCCAGTGTCTGCGAATAGTCACTGGTCTTCCTCCGCTTGGTGGTTCCACCCCCTTGAGAGCCTCTAAGTCTAGCCCCCATTCTCTTCCCACCTGCCCTCATCTGGTTTCTCATCCGTGTTTTTTCCCTGGAAACTTTCTGCACAGATCGTTCCGCTTCGTCGAGGTGATGGCCACCTGCCATCTTAGGAGGCTTAGGAGTAACTGGAGAGATGAATTAATTCAAATTTGAATTTTAGATGTATATGGTGGGAGTGCCCCGCTAACCTCTTAATAACTGGCACGCTAGCCCGATTGAGCCCTGGCTCCCAGTTTTGGGTTCCTGGTTTAGGGGGTCATTAACAGTATAAGGAGACTGGGAAAGGCTGCTTGTGGAGGGTGGAGTGAGGGTGGAATCCTGAAGTGTGAGTGCGAGACATTGGAGAGAGAAAAGAGCACGGCCATGCCCACAGGTCTCTGATGAATTTTCTGTTACCCATGGTGGACACCCTGATCCAAAGGAGGAAAACAAGGGAGACGAGAAGGAAGGGAGAGAAGAAGACATGCCAGAGACTCACACGCCATCAGATCACAGGGGATGCTCTCGGTCCAAATGGATCTTTGCTGAGCTTCAGCGCGCCTCCAGAGAACACCAGTGGGATATTAAAACGACAGTGAAGCAACCTGATGCGCTTTATGGGAATCTTAACTCCAAAGGAAGGCCCTCCTGAAGAAACCGAGTGTCCGGCTGATAGGGACATGGCCTGGGTGACTCCTGGCAGTCTCTTGTGTATCACACACCTTATTGTGTTGAGCAACTCCGTTTGGGACCATCCAGTCTTGCATGAAAGCCTCTCTTGATTTAAAGCCAAATGGTTTCATTGAACAAGCTGTTCTTCTAACAAAGACTTACTGGTTCTCTGTGTCCTGAATCTTTCAAAGGAACAACGACGTAACACGGGCTTTTCTGAAAAACTGCAACTACTCGACTATTTTTGCAGAAGCACTGTTTCTCATAGACATGTTCCCCACAGCAGTCCCTTCCTCCCGACTCTCCATTTGCATTTAAGAGCAGTTTTCTCCTCTGATGACCAGCTTGAATCGAATGAGAAAAAGGTCGCATTGAATCACCCAGACACGTGTTAAGGAAACTCAGCTCTTCTCCCTCCCCCTTTGATGGAAACTCATTGCTGCAGGATTGAGATTTACATTTAGGGAATGAAGCCTGAGGGTTTTCTGAAGCGCTTGCCAACCTGCCAGAAGCAAACGGTGTTCAATGAGAAGTGCATTGTTGCTTTTGTCTGAGTGCCATTCATAGGCGAGAAGCAAATTACCCCAGGATGAATACCTTTGGTTCCTGATTCCCAATCTGTAGAAAAGCTGTTAAAATACAAAGCAAGAAACACCTGTAAATGCTCCACGGGGAAATTCTGTAGCCCAGTAAAACACATGAAAACGTTGTTGTTATTTCAGTAGGGCTGTGTTTGTAGGCCGAGACGCTCCAGAACTGGGCAGGCAAGGATAATACCTGCAATTAGATGAATTCACCAAGAGACTGGAATTGGCCTGGGATGCCTGGTGGCCGCCTCCTGGCATCATGACGGCTCTTCCCCATTTGAATCTGTTCTATTCGGGAAGTGACTGTTGGGTCCTCAGCTGAACTCCTGGATGCCTTGAGTAGTGTTGCCAAGTGTCACGGGCTGGCGTTGTAACACCACTGAAGGTTATTATCATGGAAAAGTCAAAGATTTTCTTTGGTCGGGCAAGTCAAGATAGAAATGGTTCAGCCAGTTTCAGTTTTCTTTAGACTTCGAAGGTCTTTGTTACCCTTAGTTAGATCCGTGCTGGGTGTGGGTGGATGTGAGAAATGAAACGGTGATGGATGAAGCGACTGTGACCTTGTTGTGTTATGTATGTGCTTCCAGAGTGGGTTCGTGTAAGTTAGAATGTGGGTCCATTTAGGCAGCTTCTCCAAAATGATCCCACAAAACCCTTGGGGAACAGAGACAAAGCGTGCTGCTGGGCGTCTAATCTGTACCTGGTGATGGGCTTGTGTACTGGAACCAGACATCTCCTTCAGGGCTTCTTTTATATATCCACTCTTTTTTTTTTTTAGATTCTTTTCCCATATAGGCCATTACAGAGTATTCAGTGGAGTTCCCTGTGCTATACAGTAGGTTCTTATTAGTGATCTGTTTTATATATGGTAGTGTATATATGTCAATCCCAATATCCCAATTTATCCCTCCCCCCCTTATCCCCTGGTAACCATAAGTTTGTTTCCTACATCCGTGCCTCTACTTCTGTTTTGTAAATACGTTCATTTGTACCCTTTTTATAGATTCCACATGTAAGAGATATCATATGATGTTTGTCTTTCTGTGTCTGACTTACTTCACTCAGCATGACAATCTCTAGGTCCATCCATGTTGCTGCACATGGCATTATTTTTTATGGCTGAGTAATATTCCACTGTATATATATACCACATCTTCTTTATCCATTCCCCTGTTGATGGAGATGACCGGGCTATTGTAAATAGTACTGCAATGAACATTGGGATGTATGTGTCTTTTTCAATTAAGTTTTCTCCAGGTATATGCCCAGGAGTGGGATTGATGGGTCATATTGGTAGTTCTGTTTTTAGCTTTTTAAGGAACCTCCATACTGTTCTCCATAGTGGCTGTACCAATTTACATTCCCACCACTCAGTGCTCTTTTATGAGTGTTTCTATGTTTTCCTTTACTGTCTGTGGCCCAGGCTCTCCAGGGCCAGTGAAGGCTGAGAGATCCAGGCTCCTGTGTCATGGAAGGTGGACTTAAAAGTGGGGCTTTTCAAAAGGCTTGTAGAATTTAGAAGAAAGGTGTGAAAGTTAGGAGAGGAGGAGAGAGGACCAGAGAGAGACAGAGATGGCATTTGAGGGCTGGGGATGGGTGAGAAGCACCTTTTGGGGACAAAGGTGACATACTGCTTTCCCCTCCCTCCTTTCTGCCCCTTCTTTATGTCCCTTTCACTCTTCTCAGAAGCATTTTCTTTTATGTGGCTCAGTGCTTGGCCATGGATCAAAGGGAATCCAAAACATTTCATGCCTGGACTCTATATGGGTTAATAATCTGGGCCATACACACTGGAGATAAATATCTGACTTCGTGAAGGAGGAGAGCACAGTACAGGCTTTAAACTAACTCTCCAACGAGGCTTGAGGCATGGAGGGGCTGCCTGCCATGCTTGTTACGTGGGCATCTTTGGGATCAATATCTCCTCTCTCTCTTGTATTAAACACCTCTAATGAGCCCCAAAGTTCCATTTATTGACTTATATAGGAACATGCCGCCCTGTCTGGGGAGGAAAACTCAACTAACAAAAATCCCCAGAGAAGATGAACTATAAATCTAAATGCCACATAGCACAAGGAGATCAGCTCGGTGCTCTGTGACCAACTAGAAGGGTGGGAGGGAGACGCAAGAGGGAGGAGATATGGGGATATATGTATATGTATAGCTGATTCACTTCATTATGCATCAGAAACTAGCACATCATTGTAAAGCAGTTATACTCCAGTAAAGATGTTAAAAAATAAAATCTAAATGTCTGTTGAATCTTTTACAGTAGGAGGTCTTTCTGAGAATCTTAAGAAACCGCTCTCTCGTTTTCTCATAATGAGACACTGCAAAGTAGTCAGATAGATCTCCTTTTGACTGAGGTCGCAGAGACACTTTAGATAAAATCCTATGTACCTTGAAAGTCATTGCTAATCCTGGTGGACCACAGGATATATATACAAGACATGTGTGAGCTTCACTCAAATATGTGTTTAATATCTGGGGTTTCTCTCCTCTAAACACCATGCACCCTTTTTGTTTTACTTTTTTTTTTTTTTTTTTTAAACAGAGGAACTTCTGCTTCACTTCCTGCGTGCTGTTCATTCCACAGATATTTCCTGAGTGCCTTCCACGTGCCAGCAGTGATCCAGGCACCAGGCATGTGGCATGAACAAAACAGGCTCATCTCTGAAGTGCAGCGTACATTTTAATGCCTTATTTAACCCTTTCACTCCCCTTCTCAGAGCTGTGGTCCACTCCAGGTTATCTCTTTGGAGGCAGATTTCCCTGGATTTGGTCCTACTATTTATCAACATGCCTATTAGCTTTTTCTTTTCTTTAACATCTTTATTGGAGTATAATTGCTCTACAATGGTGTGTTAGCTTCTGCTGTATAACGAACTGAATCAGCCATACATATACATATATCCTCATATCCCCTCCATCCTACATCTCCCTCCCACCCTCCCTATCCCACACCTCTAGGTGGTCACAGAGCATCAAGTGGATCTCCCTGTGCTATGCGGCTGCTTCCCACTAGCTATCTGTTTTACATTTGGTAGTGTATATATGTCCTTGACACTCTCTCACTTCGTCCCAGCTTACCCTTCTCCCTCCCCGTGTCCTCAAGTCCATTCTCTACGTCTGCGTCTCTATTCCTATCCTGCCCCTAGGTTCGTCAGAACCACTTTTTTTTTTTTAGATTCCATATATATGTGTTAGCATATGGTATTTGTCTTTCTCTTTCTGACTTACTTCACTCTGTATGACAGACTCTAGGTCTATCCACCTCACTACAAATAACTCAATTTCGTTTCTTTCTATAGCTGAGTATTCCATTATATATATGTGCCACATCTTCTTTATCCATTCATCTGTCGATGGACACTTAGGTTGCTTCCATGTTCTGGCTATTGTAAATAGTGCTGCAGTGAGCATTGTGGTTCATGACTCTTTGAATGATGGTTTTCTCAGGGTATATGCCTAGTAGTGGGATTGCTGGGTCATATGGAAGTTCTACTTTTAGTGTTTTAAGGAACCTCCATACTGTTCTCCATAGTGGCTGTATCAATTTACATTCCCACCAACAGTGAAAAAGGGTTCCCTTTTCTCTACACCCTCTCCAGCATTTATTGTTTGCCAATTTTTTCATGATGGCCATTCTGACGGATGTGAGGTGATACCTCAGTGTAGTTTTGATTTGCATTTCTCTAATGATTAATGATGTTGAGCATCCTTTCATGTGTTTGTTGGCAATGTGTATATCTTCTTTGGAGAAATGTCTCTTTAGGTCTTCTGCCCATTTTTGGATTGGGTTGTTTGTTTTTTTGATATTGAGCTGAATGAGCTGCTTGTGTATTTTGGAGATTAATCCTTTGTCAGTTGCTTCGTTTGCAAATATTTTCTCGCATTCTAAGAGTTGTCTTGTCATCTTGTTTATGGTTTCCTTTGCTGTGCAAAAGCTTTGAAGTTTCATTAGGTCCCATTTGTTTATTTTTGTTTTTATTTCCATTTCTCTAGGAGGTGGGTCAAAAAGGATCTTGCTGTGATTTATGTCAAAGAGTGCTCTTCCTATGATTTCCTCTAAGAGTTTTATAGTGTCTGGCCTTACATTTAGGTCTTTAATCCATTTTGAGTTTATTTTTGTCTGTGGTGCTAGGAAGTGTTCTAATTTCCTTCTTTTACATGTAGCTGTCCAGTTTTCCCAGCACCACTTATTGAAGAGGCTGTCTTTTCTCCATGGTATAGTCTTGCCTCCTTTATCAAAGATAAGGTGACCATAGGTGCATGGGTTTACCTCTGGGCTTTCTATCCTGTTCCATTGATCTATATTTCTGTTTTTGTGCCAGCACCATACTGTCTCGATTACTGTAGCTTTGTAGTATAGTGTAAAGTCAGGGAGCCTGATTCGTCCAGCTCCGTGTTTCTTTCTCAAGATTGCTTTGACTATTCGGGGTCTTTTGTGTTTCCATACAAATTGTTAAAGTTTTTGTTCTAGTTCTGTGAAAAATGCCATTGGTAGTTTGATAGTTTGATAGGGATTGCATTGAATCTGTAGATTGCTTTGGGTAGTATAGTCATTTTCACAATGTTGATTCTTCCAATTCAAGATATGGTATATCTCTCCATCTATTTGTATCATCTTTAATTTCTTTCATCAGTGTCTTATAATTTTCTGCATACAGGTCTTTTGTCTCCTTAGGTAGGGTTATTCCTAGGTATTTTATTCTTTTTGTTGCAATGGTAAATGGGAGTGTTTCTCTTTCAGATTTTTCATCATGTGTATAGGAATGGAAGAGATTTCTGTGCATTAATTTTGTGTCCTGCTACTTTATCAAATTCATTGTTTAGTTCTAGTAGTTTTCTGGTAGCATCTTTAGGATTCTCTATGTATAGTATCATGTCATCTGCAAACAATGACAGTTTTACTTCTTTTTCAATTTGTATCCCTTTTATTTCTTTTTCTTCTCTGATTCCCAGTGCTAGGACTTCCAAAACTATGTTGAATAATAGTGGTAAGAGTGGACATGCTTGTCTTGTTCCTGATCTTAGAGGAAATGCTTTCAGTTTTTCACCATTGAGAATGATGTTTGCTGTGGGTTTGTTGTATATGGCCTTTGTTATGCTGAGGTAAGTTCCCTCTGTGCCTACTTTCTGCAGGGTTTTTATCATAAATGGGTGTTGAGTTTTGTCAAAAGCTTTCTCTGCATCTATTGAGATGATCATATGGTTTTTCTCCTTCAATTTGTTAATGTGTTTTATCACATTGATTGATTTGTGTATATTGAAGAATACTTGCGTTCCTGGGATAAACCCCACTTGATCATGGTGTATGATCCTTTTAATGTGCTGTTGGATTCCATTTGCTCGTATTTTGTTGAGGATTTTTGCATCTATGTTCATCAGTGATATTGGCCTGTAGTTTTCATTTTTTGTGACATCTTTGTCTGGTTTTGGTATCAGGGTGATGGTGGCCTCGTAGAATGAGTTTGGGAGTGTTCCTCCCTCTGCTACATTTTGGAAGAGTTTGAGAAGGATAGGTGTTAGCTCTTCTCTAAATGTTTGATAGAATTCGCCTGTGAAGCCATCTGGTCCTGGGCTTTTTTTTGTTGGAAGATTTTTAATCACAGTTTTAATTTCAGTGCTTGTGATTGGTCTGTTTATATTTTCTATTTCTTCCTGGTTCAGTCTTGGAAGGTTGTGCTTTTCTAAGAATTTGTCCATTTCTTCAAGGTTGTCCATTTTATTGGCATAGAGTTGCTTGTAGTAATCTCTCATGATCCTTTGTATTTCTGCAGTGTCAGTTGTTACTTCTCCTTTTTCATATTTAATTCTATTGATTTGACACTTCTCCCTGTTTTTCTTGGTGAGTCTGGCTAATGGTTTATCAACTTTGTTTATCTTCTCAAAGAACCAGCTTTTAGTTTTATTGATCTTTGCTATCGTTTCCTTCATTTCTTTTTCATTTATTTCTGATCTGATCTTTATGACTTCTTTCCTTCTGCTAACTTGGGGTTTTGTTTGTTCTTTTTTCTGTAATTGCTTTAGCTGTAAGGTTAGGTTGTTTATTTGAGATGTTTCTTGTTTCTTCAGGTAGGATTGTATTGCTATAAACTTCCCTCTTAGAACTGCTTTTGCTGCATCCCATAGGCTTTGGGTCATCGTGTTTCATTGTCATTTGTTTCTAGGTATTTTTTTATTTCCTCCTTGATTTCTTCAGGGAACTCTTGGTTACTTAGTAGCATATTGTTTAGCTCTCATGTGTTTTTATTTTTTATAGACTTTTTCCTGTAATTGATATCTAGTCTCATAGCATTGTGGTCGGAAAAGATACTTGATACGATTTCAGTTTTCTTAAATTCACCAAGGCTTGAGTTGTGACCCAACACATGATATATCCTGGAGGATGTTCCATGAGCACTTGAGGAGAATGTGTATTCTGTTGTTTTTGGATGGAATGTCCTATAAATATCAATTAAGTTCATCTTGTTTAATGTATCATTTAAAACTCGTGTTTCCTTATTTATTTTGGATGATCTGTCCATTGGTGAAAATGGGGTGCTAAAGTCCCCTACTATGATTGTGTTACTGTCGATTTCTCCTTTTATGGCTGTTAGCATTTGCTTTATGTATTGAGGTGCTCCTATGTTTGGTGCATAAATATTTATAATTATTATATCGTCTTCTTGGATTGATCCCTTGATCATTATGTAGTTTCCTTCTTTGTCTCATGTAATAGTCTTTATTTTAATGTCTATTTTGCCTGACATGAGAATTGCTAGTCCAGCTCTCTTTTGATTTCCATTTGCATGGAATATCAGTTTCCATCCCCTCACTTTCAGTCTGTAGGTGTCCCTAGGTCTGAAGTAGGTCTCTTGTAGACAGCATATATATGGGTCTTGTTTTTTAATCCATTCAGCCAGTCTGTGTCTTTTGGTTGGAACATTTAATCCATTTACATTTAAGGTAGTTATTGATATGTATGTTTCTGTCACCATTTTCTTAATTGTTTTGGGTTTGTTATTGTAGGTCTTTTCCTTCTCTTGTGTTTCCTGCCTAGAGAAGTTCGTTTAGCATTTGTTGTAAAGCTGGTTTGGTGGTGCTGAATTCTCTTAGCTTTTGCTTGTCTATCAAGTTTTTAATTTCTCTGTTGAATCTGAATGAGATCCTTGCTGGGTAGAGTAATGTTGGTTGTAGGTTTTTCCCTTTCTTCACTTTAAATATGTCCTGCCACTCCCTTCTGGCTTGCAGAGTTTCTGCTGGAAGATGAGCTGTTAACCTTATGGGGATTCCCTTGTATGTTATTTGTTGTTTTTCTCTTGATGCTTTTAATATTTTTTCTTTGTATTTAAGTTTTGATAGTTTGATTAATATGTGTCTTGACGTGTTTCTCCTTGGATTTATCCTGTATGGGACTCTGTGCACTTCCTTGACTTGACTGACTATTTCCTTTCCCATATTAGGGAAGTTTTCATCTATAATCTCTTCAAATATTTCTCAGTCCCTTTTTCTCTATAATTCAAATGTTGGTTCATTTAATGTTGTCCCAGAGGTCTCTGAGACTGTCCTAAATTCTTTTCTTTCTTTCTTCTTTTTTTTTCTGCTCTGCAGTAGTTATTTCTGCTCTTTATCTAGGTCACTTATATGTTCTTCTTCCTCAGTTATTCTGCTATTGATTCCTTCTAGAGAATTTTTAATTTCATTCATTGTGTTGTTCATCATTGTTTGCTCTTTAGTTCTTCTAGTTCTTTGTTATATGTTTCTTGTATTTTCTCCTTTCTGTTTCCAAGATTTTGGATCACCTTTACTATCATTACCCTGAATCTTTTTCAGGTAGACTGCTATTTCCTCTTCATTTGTTTGGTTTGATGGGTTTTTACCTTCCTCTTTAATCTGCTGTGTATTTCTGTGTCTTCTCATTTTACTTAACTTACTGTGTTTGGGGTCTCCTTTTTGCAGGCTGCAGGTTCGTAGTTCCCGTTGTTTTTGGTGTCTGCTCCCAGTCGGCAAGGTTAGTTTAGTGGGTTGTGTAGTCTTCATGGTGAAGGGGACTGGTGCCCTTGTTCTGGTGGATGAGGCTGGATCTTGTCTCTCTGGTGGGGAGGACCATGTTCGGTGGTGTATTTTGGGGTGTTTGTGAACTTATTATGATTTTCGGCAGCGTCTCTGCTAATCGGTTGGGTCATGTTCCTGTCTTGCTAGTTGTTTGGCATGGGGTGTCCAGCACTGACATTGCTGGTTATTGAGTGGAGCTGGGTCTTAGCATTGAGATGGAGATCTCTGGGCAAGCTAATATTACATGGGGCTAGGAGGTCTCTGGTGGACCAATGTCCTGAACGCGGCTCTCCCACCTCAGAGGCTCAGTCCTGACAGCTGGGCAGAGCAGCAAGACCCTGCGAGCCACACGGCTCCTCTAGGAGACAGTGCTTTGAAGGTTGAAGGAACAGTTGGCCATTGCACTTCACACTACCAGCTGAATGTTAAGTAGGATCTGCGAGCAGCAGAGAATCTTCTACTAGATGTGGCCCAGGGGTTAGAAACTGCAGGAGTTTCCTGTATAAAATTTGAAACTTGCCAAATGCATGGAAGGCATGGAGAGATGGAAGAAGGAGGCAGCCACTCCAGATTGGTAGGAGGCGGGTTAACAACAAGCAAGGGAATCTATGAGGCTTGCCTTGGTTGCCACAAGCCATGTGGATCTTGGCAACCACCCACCATAATCTCAATGGTTTATAGAGGCCTTTAGGGGGTTCAGTTGTGTATCCCATCCAGATGGCCTCAGCAACACCTTCTTTATTTTCTTTTCAAAAGTTCTTTTTATTGTGAAATGTAAAACATGAATAGAGAAGTACATAATGTACAGATTATATACAATTGTATATACTGTAAATTATTATAAAGTGAACAGCTATGTAATCACCACTCAAGTCAAGAAATACAATATTGTCAACACCTAAAATTTGCCTAAGTATTCTTTCCTAATCTAAATAACTGATTCCCTCCCCAAGAGATAATTACTATTTTAATTTTTATGTTAAGTACTTCTTTTCATTACAATTTTACTTTCAATTCAATTTCATATCCCCCCCAAATTTAGTTGAATTTCGTCTCTTTTTAAAATCATTGTATAAGTGGAATATACAGTTTGAATTCTATAATTCTGGCTTCTTTCTTTCAACATTATGCTCTGGGTATTCGGTCATGTTGTTACAGGAATTTGTCCTTGTTCAGACTTGGTAAATCACACGTTGCTGACCCACGCCTCCAGAATTTCTGATTTAGTAAATTTTGGGGTGGGTCCTAAGAATTTATTTATATATATAATATATATTTCTTAATGAAAGAGGTGACTTTATTTTCTTTCTTTCTTCCTCCCGTTCCTTCCCCTCTTCCTCTCCTTCCTTCCTTCCTTCCTTCCTTTCTTTCTTTCTTTCTTTCTTACTTTCTTTCCCTTTGACTTCACCCATTTCTCCCATCCCACACCCCACCACCTTGGCAACTACCAATCTGTAATCTGTTTTTTGTATCTATGAGCTTCGGGATGTTTTTTGTTTGTTTGTTTTTTGCTTTATTTTTTTAGATTCCACATATGAGAGGGATCATATGGTACTTGTCTTTCTCTGTCTGACCTATTTCACTTAGCATAATGCCCTCAAGGTCCATTCATGTTGTCACAAATGGCAAGAATTCATTCCTTTTTATAGCTGAATAATATCCCATGATATACATATATACATATGCCACAATTTCTTTATCCATTAATCTGCTGATGAACACTTAGTTTGCTTCCATATCTTGGCTATTGTAAATAGTGCTGCAGTGAATACAGGGAGGCATATATCTTTCTAAGTTAGTGTTTTCATTTTCTTTGAACAAATACCCAGAAGTAAGATTGCTGGATTATATGGTAGTTCTATTTTTAATTTTTTGAGGGATCTTCATACTGCTTTTCATAGTGGCTGCACTAACTTCCATTCCCACCAACAGTGCACAAGGATTCCCCTTTCTCCACATCCTCACCAACATGTATTATTTCTTGTCTTTTCGGTGATAGCCATTCTAACAGGTGTGAGGTGATATCTCGCTGTGGTTTTGATTTGCATTTCCGTTATGATTAATGATGTAGAGCATCTTTTCATGTACTTGTTGAACATTTATATGTCTTTTTTGGAAAAATGTCTTTTCAGATCTTCTGCCTATTTTTTAATTGGTTTGTTTGGGTTTTGCCATTGAGTTTTATGAGTTCTTTATATATTTTGGATATTAGCCTATTATCAGATATATGATTGGAAAATATTTTCTCCCATTCAGTTGGTCACCTTTTCATTTTGTTGATGGTTTCCTTTGCTGTGCAGAAGCTTTTTAGTATGATGTAGTATCCCTTATTTATTTTTGCTTTTGTGGCTTTTGCTTTTGGTGTCAGATACAAAAAAATCATTGCCAAGACCTTTGTCAAGGAGCTTACTGCCTTTTCTCTTCTTGGATTTTTATGGTTTCAGGTCTTATATTCAAGTCTTTAATCCATTTTTAGTTAGTTTTTATGCATGGTGTAAGACAGTGGTTCAGTTTCATTCTTTTGCGTGTGGCCGTTCAGATTTGCCAGCACCATTTATTGACGAGGTTGTCCTTTCCCCATTGTATATTCTTGACTCCTTTGTCATAAATTAAATGACTATATATGCATGGGTTTATTTGTGGGCTTTCTGTTCTGTTCCATTGATGTATGTGTCTGCTTTTATGCAAATACCATACTGTTTAAATTACTATAGCTCTGTAATATAGTTTGAAATCAGGGAGCATGAGGTCTCCAGCTTTATTCTTCTTTCTCAAGATTGCTTTGAATATTCAGGGTCTTGTGGTTTCATATAAATTTTAGGATTGTTTCCTCAATTTCCATGAAAAATGCCTTTGGAATTTTGATAGTGGTGGCATCAAATCTGTAGATTGCTTTGGGTAGTACATTTTAACAATATTGATTATTCCAATGCATGAGCATGGAATATCTTTTTATTTATTTGTGGCTTCTTCAGTTTCTTTCTTTAATATCTTGTAGTGTCAATATACCGTTTTTCTTAACCTCCTTGGTTAAACATATTTCTGGGAATTTTATTCTTTTTGATGAAATTGTAAATGGAATTGTTTTCTTTATTCCTCTTATAGTTTATTATTAGTGTATAAAAATGCAACAAATTTTTGTGTGTTGAGTTTATATCCTGCAACTTCACAGAATTTATTTATTAGTTCTAACAGTTTTTTGATGGAGTGTTTAGAGTTTCCTATACAATCATCCCTTGGTATCCTCGGTGGATTGGTATCCCCCCATGGATATCCAAATCTGCAGATGCTCAAGTCCCTTGTAAAACTGTGTAATATTTGCATATAACCAATACACATCTCCAACTCTGGTCTCAGTGCAATCCCAGAGAAAAACTTACAAGGCATACGAGATCAGAGGTCACTGTAAAAAAAAAAAAAAAAAGAAAGAAAGAAAAGGAGAAAAAAGAAACATCTCACTGTGAGTGAGAGCTGACAACAGATAGCAGAATCAGGACTTTAGATAATGCAATTATTAAAACAATATAAACGATTATGTTTCATATGCTTAAAGCAACAGAAGAGGGGATTGATGATTAAATGAAGGTGAGAGGGATAACTGATGCGGATAGATTGCCTCTGATAATCCAGATGGCACACTGCCATTGACTCATTGCTTCATTTGATAGTATTGATTGAGATTCTACTATATGCCAGGTGATGAGTTAGGGGCAGGATGGGAGGTGGGATTGGGAGGTCATTTTGGTGCCATGGTGCACTCACACTGGATGACTTTGATTTCCTTTGAAAAGATCACTAGATCAGCTGTCATGAGAAATGCTGGAGGCGGAGGTATTGGAAGCATGTGGAGGAACTGAAAGTGAGGAGGCGTCTAAGGTGAAGAGGTGTAAGAGTCTAAGAGTCCGACGTCCTCTTGGAAGCTTAGCTGGCTTGGAGACTGAGTTGAAGGCTGCCAGTGCCAACCAGCAGCAGTGAGGTGTCTTACGTGGTGTCTGGTAAGGTGGTACTATATTTCCTTCCACAGTTTGCGTCCCCAGAGAATTGCAGGTTCGCACGGGCCAAGAGATCTCACAGGTTAAGGTCTCCATCTCCAAAGATTGACCCCACCCCACTTCAGATGTCAATCACAAGTTCAGATGATCCCCTGTGCTTCTCACCTACTGGCTATAAACTGGAAGTTCCTGTGACCGCCTTCCAACCCCCGCTCCTCGGGTTCCATTAATGTGCTAGAGTGATTCACAGAACTCAGGAAGAGTTGACTTACTAGATCACCAATTTATAACAAAGAATCTAACTCAGTAACAGCCAGATGGAAGAGATGCCTAGGGCAGGTATGTGGGAAGAGTTCTCTCCACCCGCCCAGTAACTGCACCGTGCACCAGCCCGGAAGCTCTCCAAACCCCAGAGTTCAGGGATTTTTATGGAAGCTTCACTATGGGGGCATGATTCATTGAATCACTGGCCATTAATGATCAATGCACCCTCCAACCCAGCTCCCCTTCCAGGAGGTGGGAGTGGGGTGCAGCTTAAAGTTCTGATCTTCTAATCGCCTGGTTCACTCCCCTGGCAACCAGCCCTGAGTGAGTCCTGTAATTATCTTGGGGCTTTCCAAACATCACCTCATTAACAAACTCAGGTGTGAATGCAAGGGGCTTGTCAGGAGCAACAAAAGACTCCTTTCACCTTTTTGGTTCTTATCAGCTAAGAAATTCCAAGGGTTTTAGGAGTTCCTGTGCTGGGAACAGAAATGAAGACCAAATATATATTTCTTATTATAAATCACAATATCACAGTATGTATTTATATGTTGCAGTTATTGTGCTTGTGGTTCAATAAACAGTGGGAGCGGGGAAAAACTGCTTTCGCCAGACTCAAACTGCATCCTGAAAAACGTCCTGTTCATGGCACCTCAGCCTGCCTTATTGTGTACCTTTCTCAGCTGACTGGTTTGACTTGTGTTTTAAGAAAGCAGTTTTTCATATTTCAGCTATCTTGCAAATATGGTAATATGCATCTTACATTCCTAGCAGAGTTACTTATTTTTCAAGTGCTATCCTCTGACTCATTACTGAAAACCTAGAATATGAGTCCAGAAGACATGTTTGAGCAGAAAATTTAACATTTTAATTTACGTGGTTTAGGCAATATTCTGACTTAGACAATGAGAGAGGTTATGTGAACAGTCATTTGTTCTTCAGAGACTGAAAAGCCTTTCTTTCCTGCCAAAACATTGATATTAGAATTTTGTTGAACGTCGGAAATAATTAGGACATTAGCTCATGAACTTTTCTTAACTATATATATTAATATTCTAGGCATTTAGTATCTAGTCAATGGAATTGTCTTTTATAATTTAAACAGTCAAAGCAGTTAAAAATTCTACAGCATTCAAAGTTTCCACAAGTGAAAGTCAAATTTATGTTACCTACTAATCTTAGTTGTATTTATCACTAATGCTTTAATAGTAGTAAGATATTTAAATTAGTTTAGTAGAGAAGCTTAGAAAATAAATTTAGGTCGAAACCAGGGTGGCAATAGCACTTGAATTAATGTTTTATAGCTAATCTCTGTCAAAGGATGTGCTTGAACCTATGAGCTGTTCAAAGCAATAGTGTTTTTTTAATATCTTTTTTTTTTTTTTTTTTTTTTTTTTTTTTGCGGTACGCGGGCCTCTCACTGTTGTGGCCTCTCCCGTTGCGGAGCACAGGCTCCGGACGCACAGGCTCAGCGGCCATGGCTCACGGGCCCAGTCGCTCCGCGGCATGTGGGATCTTCCCGGACCGGGGCACGAACCCGTGTCCCCTGCATCGGCAGGCGGACTCTCAACCACTGCGCCACCAGGGAAGCCCAAAAGTTTTTTTTAAAAGGTTGATCTAATAACGTTGCATTTTAGACAGAGAATTCTATTTGTCATTTGCATGAGTCATCATTTTTGGTTACAGGCAAAGCACTTAGCTCTGGCATTTTTAAGAAAAAAGGGCAATTTTTTAATAACAATATTGGGTAGGTCACATGAGTACCAGAAAGGTTGAAGAATCAGGCTGAGGAATACACGCCCTAAATTAAGTCATAGAATTGCTCTGAAGGACGTATCACTGCTGCTCCCACTAAGCTCCAGACCACTTTTAGGTCTCTCTAACCACCAACAGCACTAGTGCAGGAGGCTCCTTATCACTAGCGCAGCTGGTTCCTGCTGCCTCCTGCTGCAGCCATACTGTTCCTCCAGGGAGGCCCCTGCTCTCCGCTGCCTGTGTCTGCACGCCTTGCCCCTGATTCAGAGTCTGGACTAGATGTGAATGGCATAGCCTGAGTCAGCGCCTGCATCCTAGTGGCAAGGGGTGCAGGAAAATCCAGCTCAGGCACCGCGGAGATATTTTGGGTTCAGTTACCACTGCAATAAATCGAATAACACGATAAAGTGAGTCACACAAAGATTTTGGCTTTGCAGTGTATATAAAAGTTATATTTGCACTACGCTGTTGTCTATTAAGTGTCCGATAGCCTTTTGTCTGAAAAAACCCATGTACATACCTTAATTTAAAAATACTTTATTGCTAAAAAATGTCCCCCAAATTAAAATAGGAACATCAAAGATCACAGATCACCGTAACAAATATAGTAATAATGAAAGAGCTTGAAACAGTACACGAATTAGCAAATTGTGACCTAGAGACACAATGTGAGCCAATGCAGTTGGAAAAATGGTGTTGATAGACATGCCACAAACTTTCAATCTGTGAAAAATGCAGTTATCTGTGAAGCCCAATAACGCAAAGTGCAATAAAATGAGGGCTGCCCATATGTGTCATTTTCTGCATCTAAAGAGAGAGGTTTCTTCCTCTCACCAGGATTCATTAGGAAGGTAATTTTCCAAACCTAGCAGAAGGGCTCAAAATCTGGGTGGCCAAAACAGGATGAAAAATGGAACATTCCAAGATAACTTCTCTATCAGCAGCTGAGTAAATCTGTAAATAATGTAATAAGGTGGAGAGGCCTCCTTAAAAATGAAGAATGAAGCCACTGAAAGAGTAAACTCTACCCCTGTCTGGTCACTGACGGTCGTAGGAAAAGCAGGTTTCCTAACTCTTGCTTCGGTGATCGCCCACAGAGGCACCCCACTCCCTGCCAAGAGATTTTTCACACTGACCTTAGGCGGTGGGCTGTGCCTGCTTTAACCTCATATTTAGTTCAGACCCAAAGGTTTCTTATTATTGGATTTATCCTGACTTGTTTTGGGGCTGCAGGGATCATAGTGATCTTGGGCCCTTCCCAACTATCCCATCTTAAAATTCATGCTACCTCTCCTTTCTGCAAAGAGCTATGGCTGTACTGTTTACCTTTAATTATATTCTACCTCTAGTTTCTTCTTCCAGAGGCAAGATTTCCTGTTTTATAAACCTAATGTTTTCTTTGGTCATTTTGCTTTGAAGGATAAGAAAGGGAAGTAAGGAGATGTCTTCTGTAGTCTTATTTTGTGGGCAATTTAAAGTGAAAGCAGATTTATTAAATTTGAAGAGGAAGTAGAAGGAGGGAAAAATGTCATGATTTTACTGTGAAAACAAGACCATTGTTAATATCTTAGAATATTACTTTTCAGTCTTTATCTAAATGCAAACATTTTTATGGTAACTCCCAACTGTGCATGGAAGTTTCTTCTCCTTAGGTTTGACATACGTAGGAATTTTCCATTTATTCTCACAACCTTCATGAATGCTATTTTAATGGCTATTGTTAAAGAAAAAACTGTTCATGATGCTTGCTAAAATGGGAAGGCAGACTTTCAGTTTATTTTGATAAGTATAGGGATTACCACAATGGGGCTTTGCAGCAGGGGAGAGAGATTGGGCTTAACTCTGAATACAGTCAGGAAAAGTGGGAATTTATAGCTGAGGAACAGAGGATTGGGGGTTGATGGGGGGACAGTCACCAACAGGTTAGGGTTATTCTGCTAAACTGACTTAACAGAAATCTTGAGGTAAGCCAGGGTGACCAGACGTCACCTGGGGATGGAGGGGAATGAGGAGGTGATCAACTCTTGAGGGTGGAAGATTCTGGCTCAACGGACTTAGCAGGATCCTTGCTAAAAGCAGGCTCTTGCGCACACGTTCAAGGATGAGTCCAAGTCAACGAGGAGCTCGGAGAAGCTTGATGAAAGTTTTCTCAAGGAGACAGACTTTGTCACAGTTCTCTCATGGGAATCTAACCAAGTTTATTGAACCATTTCTTTACTGTTGAATATTCATTTTTTCTGGTATTCCACAATTTAAAAGAATGTTACTAGGTACATATTTGTGCGTAACATGTTTTCACATTTAGAGTTATTTTTCAGAAGTAGAGCGACTGCGTCAAAGGCTGTGGTGATTTCATGGGATTATTACTATCTCGTCCAAAATGATGCCACCAGCACCGTTCCCACTGACTCTTGCGAACACTGGTTCTGTCATTTCCCCAAGATGGTAGCTTCCAGAATTGTGTTCTGTTGTCTTGCATATTTGTTGTTCTTTTACTCCTGGTGCACTTTTATTTCTCAGTGTTTGTTAGAGTGTAAGGGGCTGGTGGGCAAAATCTGTGTCTTGTTTTTCTTTTTACCTCCAGAGCCCGGCTCAGTGCCTAGAAGCTGAGGGACGAATATGGGATGAATGAATGACAGATGTTAATTGCCTCCTTGTGAATATTACCTGTGTATCTGTTGGGGGCTTAGTGCTTTTAACAAATGTTAATCTAATTGTAAAGATTGAGATTTTAAACACATGTTGGTTGCAAGTATCTTGAGAGGAATGCATGCAGGTTATTACAAGAAATCTTTCTAATAACCATACCACGTCCCACAAGCTGTTTCCATGGAAATGAAAGCCTTGAATAAGAAGCCTTGAACCTAGATACAGAGTGGGTAATAAATATAATTTCCCTCTCTCACTAACCTATCATCTGAAACTTTGAAGTTTCATAACATCACTTTGATAGAAGCTGTCTTATGATTGGAAGGGTCTTAAAAATTCAGATTTTTAATTATGGATGTATAGCACCAGATGACCAAAAGGAACCTCTAACTATTGGTACACAGACCCCTTTAGAACTCACCAACAACTCAGCTTTTAGAGAATTCAATCATATCCCCTCAAGCTTTCCCAGCCTGCATTAGAAGCTCTCCCCAGTAGCAATTAGTGGCACAATGAAAGGATTTACACCCCTCAATAATCACTTTCTCCAGAAACTCTGGAATAATTTGAATGCCTGTGGAGGCTTCTGGTTTCTTTTCTCCTTAACTCTTACCCATTTAGAGGTATTTATCCACTCAAATGGAAGGCTTGGGTTTCCCCCGACAGCACTAAACATCAACTTTTCATTAGTTTGGCAGTTGTTTAATGAAGACCTTTGAGACTCCACCAAAATCTATACTTAAGTGAGTTATCTTGCTACCCAGTTAAAACCTGCAAACAGCCCCTTGATTATTGTAGGGGCCTAGATAAAAGTTTGGTTAGCAAAGGATAAGGGTGCTTGGCCTGGAATTCTGGGGGCATCAGGGGAACCCAGGCAGTTGTCAGTAAGCTCAGCCCCATGCATTTATCCAGATGCTAGTTGTAAATGGTAGCCTCCAGTCTTTCCCCATTTTTATGGACTCCTTTTCTGATACAGTGGGCATGCTTTTTCAGGATGCCACGGGGGCGTTAAAATCCCCTCTACCACAATTGGGGAAGCTGTGGGTACAAATGGGACCTCTTGGCACACTGTCATTCTGATACTTAACAAGCCTGATGGAGGGGCTTCCCTGGTGGTGCAGGGGTTAAGAATCCGCCTGCCAACGCAGGGGACACGGGTTCGAGCCCTGGTCCGGGAAGATCCCCCATGCCGCGGAGCAACTAAGCCCGTGCGCCACAACTACTGAACCTGCACTCTAGAGCCCGCGAGCCACAGCCACTGAACCCACGTGCCACAAAGACTGAAGCCCACGTGCCTAGAGCCCGTGCTCTGCAACAAAAGAAACCATCGCAATGAGAAGCCCGCGCACCACCATGAAGAGAAGCCCCCCACTCGCTGCAACTAGAGAAAGCCCGCGTGCAGCAGCAAAGACCCAACGCAGCCAAAAATAAAATAAATAAGTATATTTAAAAAAACCCAAACAAGCCTGATGTACATGAATGAGGTCACCTTTATGTTTCAACCCAGGCTCTCCACTTTCATGTTCTAGCTTTAATCCAAAGGTGTCAAGCTGAAGTGGTTGGTCCTCTACTCAGCCACCCGACAAAATGTAAACTCATCAGTGGTGAGGTCTGGTGGAAGAGTCTTTGGAGTGTGTTCCTTCTGGGTTGCATAGTGTAGTAGGGGGTAAGTGCAGACTCTGGCCAAGACCCAACTTATCCACAGTCCCTCCTTCACTCTTTATTCACTCGACCCAGGTAATGCACCTTGCCTTTCTGTGAGACTGGCTTCTCATTTGGAAATGAAGTTAGTTCACTATTCCTCATTGGACTGTTGGAAAGGTTAAACTACATCATTAATCACCACGTATAATGCTGGGTCAAAGTCAGTGCCCCCAAAATGAAACTCTCTGTCACTTTCCCCTCTAAATGACTTACAGATTTTCAGGCTACTCCCCTCCCAGACTAAAAGGGCTTTCACAGTGATATTTCAGGCAACACAATTGGAAGATTCATTTTGGGAAACAAAATCGAGGCTCTTCAAACCTTATCTTACTGACAGCTGTCCACCCACCTATTCAGAAAGCAGGCGTTAGTAGCAATTTAAGTTCCCGATTCATCTTGTTCTCCTGGACATGAAGAAGAAATGGCACTAATTTTATTACAGTAATCACTGATATATTTTAGAAGTTTTAAGAAAATCATTAAAAGAGTCAGCTCTGCATTTCTTATTGGGTTAGCATCATTTTTTCCCTAACTTTATCCGATAGGAACTGTTATTGTTCTGGTTATAACTTGTGTATGGAGAAGGCCTGCTCACCACAATATAAATTCCTTTTATGGCAGAGAAAATTGGGGTGTTAGGAAAAGTTAAAGTCTGTACTTGCTCATCAAGGCTTGTAAACACTTGTGGGTCACATGCGTTGTTTCCTAAACCTTGGCTTCCCTTGGCGAGTTTGTGGTATGTGTGAAGCCAACATCCAAGATTCTTTGTTAGGCTAGGTCTCAGGTCAAACCCAGTGGGAGAATTTAATTCTCAACTAAAGCTAGAAGAAATCACTGAAGGGAAGGGGGAATTTTTTCATTGCTTGTTTTGATTAGAAACAGCTCTCTGGGGAGCAGGTAGTTTTTCTTTTCTTGGCTTCTCTTTGTTTTGGTCATTTGTCATCTTGTAGGCCTTAACTTTACTGTGTTAAATATTTATTATTTAATACAGGAAAGTAATAATAGAAATGGTCTCACTTTCCCAAGCTGTGTTCCCTCTCCAGGGTAATTACTTCAATGAATGCTGGAGGGTACAGTCTTCCCCTGGAGAGCTCCCGCTGGCTACAGAGAGAATAATCGAGATGGTTGTTGCTTTCTGGTTCTGAATTCCCAGATCTCTGGTGGAAATAGTATATTGTAGGCAGAGGCAAAATGACATTTGAAATCATAAGTCCTTTCATTAGGAGATGAGCCCATTTACAGACACAAGGAGGGAAGAGGGGAGGGCTTGTCACCTCCAGTGGCAGTGCTTACTTACTTAACGAGCTAAATGTAACCTCAAGTCGTACAAGCCATCCAACAAGGTGAATATGCATGGTTTCAGTCTCCAGGCTTGTCATCACCCAGGCTGAGGTGTGCAGGAGAATCCACTCCCACGGCACACATTTTTAAGGGCATGGGCAATACTAAAAAGCACTGCAAAGCCATACCTGTGTGCCCTCACCTCTGAACTTACAAAACATGGCTATTCTGGGGTTAACCGCAGGGCAGACCCAGGAGTGGAATAAGGATTTTTTCTTTTCTTTTTTTTTTTTTTTTAACAACTTAGTTAAGATATCTTTTACAAATAAAAATTGTATAGATTTAAGGGGTACAACTTGATGTTTGGATAGATGTTTACATTGTAAAAGAACCATCACCATCAAGGCAAGCAACTTGTCCATCTTCAAAATGTGGCTTCCAGGTCACTGTGCTTGTCTGCAACACATGGATGGAAGGGGAACTAGCGGGTGGGGTAACAGAAGTGCTACAGATCGCTTTTTCCTGTGGCTATTACTCAAGCCCATGGCCACATCTAGCTAAAAGGGAGGCTAGAAATGTGGTTTAGATGTCTGCCTAGGAAGAAGAGCAATTACTGTTGAATACATCTCAGTGTGACTTCCCCAAACACCTGAACTTGTTGATCCCCACCCCATGCTACCCAAGGACTCAATACTAAGTTCTGCACGCAGTGGAGTGTATTCAGAACTCAACGCCAGGGGCCTGGGGGCGGGAGGGAAAAGACTGGATATATTTATAAGGAAAAATGATCTGGCTGTAGAGCTACTCAGCTTTGCTCCAGAGTGTGTTGGGTGGGACAGGAGGACATTCGTAGTCTGTGGCGACCAAGTCAGGACTGTGGGCCAGCTGAATGGGAAGTCAGGGCACAAAGAAATCTTAGCAGGACAGCACTTACAGTCAGAGGGAACTGCAGTGTTTGGGGTGATTTATCTCTGGGGACCTGAGGAGGGACTAGCAAGGTTGCCCTAGGGTGAAACCTGATGGTCTGCGGTCTGTAGTGATTCCATGCTTGACTGCGACTCAGCTCCTCAAGCCCTTGTGGAGGTTTGCCTCCTGAAGATGCTTAAGTACGCCTGGATGAGATCTGATTCCTGCTAACTTCAGATCTGGCCATTTCCCCATGTGGACCCTGCCTTTCCAGCCCCCTGTCACCACTTGAGTTCCCTGAATGCAGCTGCTGCTGTAGCCTCTGAGCCTTTGCCATGAGTGTTACTCTACCTGCCATGAGCTTTTGGGTCCATCTCTCACCCCACTGCCCTTGCCACTTGCCTACCCTCAAAGCGCTGTTTGCCTTGCTGATTCGTGTTGACCCTTAACAGGAGCAGATGCAATGTTTGACCTGGGTTAGATGACAGTTTAGGTCTTCCTTCCTTTGCTGTTGGCACAGCTGGCTTAGATGCCCTCCTCTGTGGACCCAAACCACCTTGGGCTGGGTCTTATTGTGGAAGTAATCGCACCGCTTTGGGGTCCTGCTTACTTCACCATCTCCCTTTCCCCTCCACTGTGATCGTATCACAGCAGAGATGCTGTCAGGCCTGCTGCTGAATCCTTGCACCTGGAGTAGCGCTTGGCATAGAGCAACTGACAGAAGAGGTTCGCTAATGATGGGGCTTTGCACAGGGCTACAGCTCATAAGCACCAAGGTTCCAGACCTCATTGCAGTCCTGGGGATCGGGTCTGAGAGAGAGGATGCCTGGGTTACACTGAGGACTGGACCAAAGCTCTGCTTGATTGGAGGCCTAGAACCGCAGGATGGTTCTACGTGCTGCCCCCTGGCAGGCTCAGTGGGGCACTGGATAGATTCTATCCCACTGGGAAGCTGAGTGGGGCTTCAGAAACTGACAAGGCTCGGACACGTGTGGCCTGTGAAGGAAGGGTTACTTACTACCAACCACCAAGATTTGTTATTGAAATCAAGCAGCTTTTCCTTAAGTAAAACTTGGTTCCTTTATGAGACTCGTCATTATTTTAAAATATTAACTCAGTGTGGATCCCAGCGTTAGAAAAGAAAGCAAGTGGCTGCCAGAGGAATGCAACCAAAGCATTTACGGGAAAAAAAAATCCTACAAAGTCTAAACATTTTGTTTCATAGCCAAAAAAAGAGAGATTTATGATTGATAAAATATAACACAAGTTACAGTAAAAAAAAAAGTGTTCAGGCCTATCTGTCTTCTTTCAGAGCAGCAGGAATTTACTGGGCCAAAGTATTGTCTTTCTAGTACTGTGGTAACTGCTGCTTCACTTCAGCCTGTAATATGATTTTAGAAATTCAGAATTCAGTTCTAAAAACTTCATTTCATTGTACTGGCAGGAGCTCTTGCTATAGAAATCTTGCACAAGAATCCACTAAACTGTAAGGTAAATGTCAATGAGGGAATGGAAAAAAGAATATAGGAGAGATAAGACATTAAAAGAAGATGTGTTGCTTTCCTGCCTCTCCTGCTGATAAATGTGACAAAACATACCTGTGCATGTGTAATTTGATTCACCTTTATCTCCAAGAGGCAATAATAAAATATGAGGGTGAAGAGCAGGACGCTGCCTGGGTTTGAATCCTGGTTCTGCCATTTACCAACTTCAGACTTGGGTAAGTTATTTAAGCTTTTGTGCCTCAGTTTCCCAATATATAAAATGGGGATGATCATGTACTTGCCAGTGGCAAATACTGGCATTGTGTTCCCCCAAACGATCACCCTGTCTCCTAGGTGGACAATGAGACCACATTTCTAGTCTCCGTTTTAGCTAGATGTGGCCGTGTGCCTTGAGAAATGGCCAGACAACTGAACAGAAGGGGTGTGCACCATTCCCGGGATCCCACAGGCTGATTCCTTTTCTGTCCACGTGATGCAGACAAGCACAGTGACCTGGCAGAGCCACAAGATGGAAGGAGCCTGGGTCCCTGAGTCACCGCTTAGAGGAGAGCCATCCACCCATGGGAACCCCTGATAAGGGTTCCATGTGAGCAAGCAATGAGCCTCTGTTGTGTTTGAACCATCCCATCTTTATGGGTTTGTTCGTTACAGCACTACTCTAACCCATACGATACCCCCTAGGGCTATTCTGAGGATGAAATGAGTTAATACATGTACAGTGTTTGGAAGAGAGCTTATCTAATAATATGTCAACACCTAGGAAATGTTTGATATTATTATTATTGTTATTAAGGAGAGGTAGGGTTTCTCATCTCAACAGATGAATATAGTTGCTTAAACCAAATGTTAAACGTGCCCCAATGTACCTCATCTGTGGGTCTGTGTTTTAGATATGACTTCACGTTTCCCACTAGGATTGATCTTTCCTTAGTCAATTCTGAGTAAGTCAAATAACACACAGCTACAAGTATTAACTAACACACTGGGTCAGTGTATGGCTACTCTTTAGGTGGAAGGATGGTAAGTACGACAGGTATAAATACAGACTCTGGGACCAGGCGGCCTGGCCCTCAATTCTCGGACCTTCTCCTGGCTACATGGGCTGTGTGATTCATTGTTGAGTCACTGCCCCATTCTCTGCTTCAGGTTTCGGAAGGAGATAATGACAGTGTCTACCTGTAGGGGAGGAAACACTTTACTCTTCTAGGTTCTTCTGCTTGGTTTAATAATTAAATCGACATGAGACAGGTTAGTAGGAGAAAATCAAATCTAATTATGTATGTAGGGGGCCCCACAAAGACAATGGGACCCAAGGGCAAGTCGGGCAGTGGAGGCTTATGTGTGCCTGGAGCTAAGGAAAGGGGTCTGGGCCTTCAAATGGGTGGAAGGCACTTCAGGTGGAGATGGGAACAGCATGTGTTTAGTAAACAAATGTTTGTCACAGCATGTGGAGAAGTCTTTCTTACTTGAAACAAAGTTACCTTTGGTGATGGCTCCCTTTCTGGTGCTGGCTCCCTGTCTAAATTCTTTTAGGCAGTTAAGAGGGAGGTAAAAAGAAAACCCCCCTGAGTCTTCTGTTTTTAGAAACAATTAGCCTAAAACAATCTCCACGACAAAGACACACATTTTGGGGTGGCAACGATACACTTCATTCAGCAGGTGAGAATAAATTGAATTCATACATCTAAACCACCCAGAGCAATGCCTGACACATGTCGTTTCAGAGCGGAAGTGCGATTCCCTGTTTACCCGTCACTGTGCATCACCTCAGGGTATATAGTTTCTACATCTTCCTTGATGCCTTCCTTCCTTGAACCCTCTTCCCCTCTCTTGCTGGTGGCCTCTGTCTCCTGGGCCTCAAACACCCTTACAGGTCGTTGCATGAGTGCATCCTCTTTTCTGGGTACTTCTAGCTGTGGAAATAGATTTGAGATATTTAAGGACTTACTCACTGAGTCTTAAAAATCGATGGTCAAGTCTTGACACGTAGGGAAGGCTTAACGTGGCTTCTCACATCACCACAGGTGTAAAAGTTTGAACATCACAATGGGAAACATGAGAAAAAGATCACCAGGAGTCTAAAGCCTCCTGTTCCCAGACACGCGCTTTACTTCTGAGAAAGCCTCTGCTGTGCGGTTCCTTTCATTCTGTTTCTCCACCTGTAAGCTGTCCACGGCCTTTAGGGACGACGCCTCCGTGCTGCTTTCGTGAAGGCAGACGCTTCAGCATTTAGTGTGCGTGCATTCAACAGAATCGTGTAAAAGAAGGATTCTTTTTGTCTGCTAACGTGATTGTTTCCTTGTACCTAGAGGATAAACAGGGCAACATGGCAGTGGATTAAACTAAACCCCGGGGAGTCTGGAAAGGAACTTCCAAGTGTTTCAGACAGTGGGCGGTTCTGGGGGCATGTCCGACCAGCAGATCTCAAACACAAAATAATGTCAAAGCAACACACAGCAAAACTCCTGTGTCCCTGTGTTTTCCCCTTATTTGAGGTTTCTCCATTTTCTGTGGCATAAACCTGAAACTGGTTTACGTTTGTGAATACTGTACTCGCCTGAAATCAAAGAGTATGCCCTCTACTTCCCTCGGGTTCGGTCAGGGGACCTTTGACAGCTCACGCTGACACATCACCCTTGTTATGTTATAGTTGCTGAGTCCCCATCTCCTGGTGAGGTCTCTGAGGGCAGGGAATGGGTGTTGTCATCTTTGCTGACCAGGGTGTACCACAGCTGCAGGCAAGGAGAACATAACAAATGAACAAGTTATTCAGGTAAGGGTGCCGGAGCATTTATGTCATTCAACTGAGACTCAGAAACTTGGGTTCCAAAAGTCTCTGAGAATGGGCAAAACGAAGCATCAGCAAAAATAGAATATTTGATAACAAAAAAGGCACAAGATAAAATGGATGATGCAGGTTTAAATGGCAAAATCTGTCAACAAAAAAGAATTTTTATTTTTTTCTCTTTTTCTGATGTTTCCAATGCCTTTTGACAATGTGAAAGCCATTAAGAACTGCAAGAATTTTCTTTTTTTTTTTTTTTTACTATAACGTTGGTCTTATGTTGTGCTTATAAATGATCAAAACTTAGAAATACTAAATTCCCTTAGTTACACACATATTATATTTGAACCATGCAATATAACTACAATCAATAAGTTTGTAATTATTGTCACATTAAGCCATTCTTAAATTAGTAAGTCAAGCATGTTTACTTTATATGCTCAGTAATTCACCTTTTTGATTAGTGAAGTAGAAAAGCAATTATTTCATTTTCTCTGTCCTGTTATTTATTTTAAGGGGTGGGAATAGAGAACGATGGTGAGTTCTAAACTTAAGATATCTATACATCGTAAACACTTAGAAAAGTTGAATCAGAATTGACTCTGTTGTGACAATACACACTGGCAATAACTCTCATTTGTTGAATGCACCCTGTGTTTTACCGATACTGTTCAATAGTGTTGTGAGTTAGACGTAATCACCTTCATTTTACACATGAGATAGCTAAGTTTTGATCCCTAATTTGCTCAAGACCACTCAAGAGACAGAGAGGCACAGTGGAAAGTGGGACACAGCCCCGTTAGATTTTTAGATGCTAAAGCCCAGTTTCCTAACTTTGATGGAAAGTACAAAATGTAGAGTTTGGCTCTTTTTTTTTTTTTTTGTCCTTGAAAAATGATTTATATAATTACCTTTCTCTGTACTTGTCATGACAAGTTATCCTGCTAGACTAGCTCCTTTGCTAATGTTTCCCATTGGCATCATTTCTGACTTTTATGAAATGGCTCAGGATCCTGCTACTCTATGAGCCTTTCTGATAACTGTCGGGGACCAGCTGAATGTCCACTGAGTCCTCAGCTTCTTTCTCCCAGGCTCAGGGCTACATACTCTGCCCCCTCCCCGCTGTGGTCCATGCGGCCCGTGCGGATTCTAGCCAGTGCGTGTAAGTGCCAGGCCTGGACCCTAACATCCCCCACTTGAGGACCGACCGGGAGGAGAGCAGAGCCAGGAGCTGGCAAGAGCCTGGTTCCCCAGTGAACGCAGGGGATGTAGACCCACCTGCCCACTGTGCCGGATTTTAAGCGGGCAAGGAAAAGCCTTTTATTATGTTGAGGTATCGAGGTTGTTTGTTAAAGCACTTAGCAAATCTTGATGAAAGGATTAATTTTATTCCCTATTTACTTCTTTCATCTGTGTCTTCTCATCACACATAACAGACTGTTGGCAACTAACGCATGTTTAACATTTTTATTCTATATATATATTTAAAAAGTAATGTGTGAACAGTGTTAAAAATTTAGGAGCTAATGAAAAGCAGGAAGAGGGAAAATGAATACAAACCGTTACTGTGTTGGTATGTTTCCTTTAGGTTTTTCTCTTTTGTTTCTTTAAGGACTTTTTTCTTTATCATAGTTGATATCTTACTGAGGAGACAATCTTACATCTTTGTCTTTTCTGTTTTCCATAATGGCTTAATCCAAGTGTTTCCCAGTAAAAAGTTCTTTATAACAATAGCTACACGCCATTCCATCCTCTGGGTGGGCTACAATTTATTCAACCTTCCTCTTATCATTGATCATTTAAGTTGTTTCTATTTATTCACAATTAAAAAATAATGCAGTAACAGTATCTTTACCTCTAAATGCTCTTTCTATAAGGAAGTCACTTTGGGCTAACCAAAGTACCTGTTCTTAGAGACAGGCCTGTGTTTCTATCAGTCCTTCCACCAATGTGCTGGAGAGAGCTCCCCGTCACAGCAAAGGTTCAAGCAGGGCTGCATGATCATCTGGCTTGACATGCATGGAGTCAAAGTTGAGACAGATGACTCCAAAGGTTCCTGACGACTTCTATGGTTGGAGCACAAACCAAATTTTCTATCAACTAAACACTCTCTTAACAGAATCCTAAGTCCTACCCAGGTAGAGATACTTATGTTGGCAAAAGCGCAGGTATAGGCCAGTACAAAGTCTTCCGGGCCACTTAGAAAAATTACTTACTTTTCAAACAGGTAATATGTTAACCTGGTGGAAAAAGATAGAAAAAAATAGTAAAAATTATCTTTATAATTCTTGCTTCTAGTTGCTCAGTTTATTTTCCAAGAGGCAACCAACAATTTCGGTTTCTTGTGCATCTTTCCAAATAACTTATTTTGTACCTAAGTGAAACACACACTTGTCCTGTTTTTCTTTCTTTCTTTTTACCCAATGGTAGCATATTGTAAACATCGTTCTGAAACTTGCTTCTTTACGTGCAAGTAGTGTATATCTTGGCATCTGTTCCATATAAGTGCATCCAGAGATTTCTTGCTTTACTCTCCAGCGTCATTGTAGTCTAATACATAGCTATGCCACAATTTAGTTAATAATCCTCTGTGATGATTCCGAACAGCCTTTGTTTCAAAGTCACAAACAAGCTGCAATAGTCATAGGTAATTTTGTACCTGGGGATGTCTTTCCGAACAATAAATTTCTAGGAGCAGAATTTCTCCCTCAATGGGTATATCAGTTAGCTATCGATGCATAAGCAACCATCTCAAAACTTCGTGGCTTAAAATAATAAGCATTTAGCCTTTATTATTAACCACAGATCTGCAGGTCAGCTGGGTAGTTTATACATCTGTGGGCAGGCTTCATTGAGATCAGGTGGGCTTGGTCAGCGTGTGCAGTCAGAGGATGGGTTGGCTTAGGACTGGTGAGTCTAGGATGTATCTAGAGTTGTATCACTCACATCTCTGGTGGTAGGATTTTTGCTGGCTGGAGAGACATGGTCTATGTACCTATCATTATTAGCTTGCTGGCTTGGATTTACTCATATGGGGGTGGCAAGGTTCTGAGACAGCAGAAGCTTGCAAGACCTCTTGATGTCTAGTCTCAAAATTGGCACGCCACTGCACTCTGTTAGCCAGAGATAGTCACAAAACCAGCCCCAATTCAAGGGGAGGTGAACCAGATTCCATGTCTTAATGGGAGTCGCATGAAAGGAGTCACATTGTATCTGAGCAGCATCCCAATTAGATAGGTAGGATGTTAACCTGGCTCCGTGCTAGGGGCGAGGAGAGGGACAGAGAAGACTGAAGAATTGTAGGCCATTCCTTTCAACTTCCCACAACGTGGAAGTGCATTTAGAAGTTTGACAGACTTTGCAAAATAGCCATTGACAAAAGTTTGCCAGTTGACAACATCACCAGCAATGAATGAGGGCATCTCTTTCACCATGGCTTTGCCAACAGAGCATGTTAACAAGGCTTTGGATCTTTGCCAGTTTGGGAAATGAATATAATCTTGGCTTATTTAAAGCTTTCATTTCTATTATTTTCAGTGAAGTTGATTTGCATTTCCTTTTCTGTAAATTGTTTGTTCAGATTCCTTTATTTAGGTGTCTCTAAGTAGCACAGAGTTTGTGGGCCAAGGGGATGGTATGGGAGAAAAAGCCAGAAAGACCGAGATCCGAGAATGGTACCTGTAATTGTCATGTTAAGAAACCTGGACTTTATTCTACAAAGCAAAGAAAAAAATTAATGAGAGTTTTGAAGCGCATGGTCAGGCCGTTCAAGATGGCTGTTCTCTTGCTCTCTGTACGTCCCCTGCTTGACCAGACCCTGCATCACTCACTATCCAGTCCTCTTAATTATAGGGCTTAATCAGTAACTGCCCACATGCTTGCCCCCTGCCCCAGCCACTGGTTTCCCTGGTAGCTGATAAGCGAACCTGGTGTGAGTCCCCCCCTATAACTGGTAGCCTCCCCCTCCCCCGAGTAGCAAAGACTTCTGCCGTGTCTTGCCTGCCATCTGCCATATAGAGTGGGGTGTTACTCCAGGGCCTTTTGTTTCAGACTGGTAAGACTTATTGGATATTCCCTATCCAATAAGCCATTGATGTCTCTGTCGCTGTCTCTGGGCTCTTTCTTTGGTCTCGCTGGGCAATTACAATTCTTGCAGGCCTGCGGGGTTCAGCCCAGCGGGAAGCCAGAGAAGTGACGATAACAGAGCTGAGCAGTGTCCTAGGAAAGTAAGTCTTCCCAGGGCGTGGAGGAGCTTGGGTAACAGAAGGTATCCCAGAGTGACTATGGCCGTGATCCAGACGATGAGTGAGGACAGGAGAGGGTGTTGGGGAGATACTGCAGAGGTGGTGTGAGGGAGGGAGGGTGGGCAGAAGTGGGCTCCAAGGGTCTTGCCAGTGACTGCAAGCAGAGTGCAGGCTCTGAGGAACCCAGATCGTGGGATGCCACAGAGCGAGTAGCTTAGTGGGGAGGACGGTGAACTCACACTTGCCCGTGTTGAGGTGAATTCACTACTGAGACATCTGTAGGGAGATGCCTGTAAGCCATTTAATGTTTTGAGTCTGCAGTTGAGGAGCAAGGTCAGGACTGGAGATAAAAATGTGAGTCATTCATATAAAAAATGTGATAGTTATCCAGGGAGAGAGAGAGTCCAGTGAGTAAGGACCCAAGGGCAGAGCCTAAGGAAAGAAATATTTGAAGGTATTGGTATACAAAAGGAAACAGTAAAAAAAAAAGGCCGAGAATTAGCAGTCATGATTGCTAAGGTTCTTGGCAGCTCTAAAATTCAGCAATTCTCTGGATGATAATAAATGCATCCACGGTCTAGCTACATGAAGCTCTTTTGCAAAGGGAGCCGTCTCTTGTTTCCTGATTTTCAGAGTGGTCCGACTACGGTTTCTTTCATTGCAGCAGTCAGCTCCTGGGGCATATGTTGTGCGTCAGCAGTTTGTCCCACTTGTGCTCAGTTTGATGGTGAAGCAGCTCGCAGAGGTAAACTGCAGCAAGCACAGCCTTGTGGCTGCTGGCCTGATTGTCCTCCAGCACCATGTTGTGGGTGAATTTGTCTTTCTATTTGCTGTTCAGTTTGGCTCATAGGGAACTCTGACAAAACAGTCTCCAAACTGAATTTGACATGGGCGACTAGTGCAAATTTTGCATCTACTCGGTTGGATACTTTGCCCAATCTGATTTAGAATGCTGAGTCAGCAGAATCAGTCTTCATAACCTCCCAAAAGATGTGGCACCCTGTTTTGTGGTTTTTAATCAATAATAGAGAAGGCCCGAGTTGCTCTCTGCTAATGAAGAATTTAGATGCACAAATATGTTTTTATTTGATAAATCGTTCTTAGGTGGTAAAGTATCGAGTAACCATTGGAATTACTTGCAAATGCCAAGAGGAAACAACTTAAGTAAATCCATACCTGACTTTTAATCCATTTAAAACTGAATAACTATTGAGTTGACAGTGAGGGGGGGCAGAGTGGGAAACTTCTGAAGTGTTTCTGATGTAAGAACTGAAGCATATTTAAAAATTCCCCATGGGCTTCCCTGGTGGCGCAGTGATTAAGAATCCGCCTGCCAATGCAGGGGACACGGGTTCGAGCCCTGGTCCGGGAAGATCCTACATGCCGTGGAGCAGCTAAGTCCCTGTGCCACAACTACTGAGCCTGCGTGCCACAACGACTGAAACCTGCGTGCCTAGAGCCTGTGCTCCACAACAAGAGAAGCTGCCGCAATGAGAAGACCGCACACCGCAACAAAGAGTAGCCCCCATTTGCCACAACTAGAGAAAGCCCACACGCAGCAACAAAGACCCAGTGCAGCAAAAAATAAATAAATAAAATAAATAAAAATTTCCCGTAGGAAGTTATAGAATAATTTAAATACAGGAGTGAGCACGTGGAGGAAAAGATGTACTTTTGGATACTTCTTGGGAAACCTAGAAGTAAAAATTGGGTAGCTGTTCATCACAATTACTAACAGTTACCATTTGGACTTGAAAAGCATTTGGTTTGTACATGGGGTATTTGCATTATACTCAAGAAACTCCACTTGTTATAAGGCGAGTCAGCTGAAGGGCCATAGATCTTTGGTGTGAAGAGATCCTTAAGAGTCCTCTCTACCTGGAGGGGGACAAAAATGCCCAGCTGAGAAAGGTCAGATGACTTGAACTACATGTTGGAGGCATGGCTTAGGACTAGACCCTCGACTCCCCAAATCCTAAGTCAGAGTTGGATCCTCTCCATCAGTTGTTCTCAAAGTGTGGTCCCTGGACAAGCCATAGGAGCATCACCTGGGAACTTGTTAGAAAAGCAAATCCTCAGGCTCCACCCCTGTTGCTACCAAATAAGAAACTTTGCAAGAGGGCTTCAGCAGCCTGTGTTGTAATCAGCCCTCCAGGGGATTCTGATGTCAATAAAATCTGAGATCCAGTGTCGATCGAGATAATACTGACCTCCTCCTGGAACAAACACCGTTTTCCTTAGGCTGCAGGTATATCGTGATGTCATAAAGAGAATGTGTGCTCTCAGGCCAAATCTGCAGTAATTAAACCCGACACATGTTGCTGCAGAACAGTTTCCACAAAGCTAGTTTTTTCCTTCGGACATTGTTCAGCAGGTGGTGTTTCCAAACGAGAAATCTTCGCAGCTAAAGTAGCTTCAGCCAAGAAATTGTAGCATAAAAGTTTCAAAATGCAAAAATGCCCTGGTTGAGTAGCATTTCAAGGTTTTCTTTTTTTTCCCTCCCTTAGCGATGAATGGTAGATGATATTACCTGTAATTGCTATCCACTCAAAACTACATATGAGCATTGGATTCTTATTGAGTAAGACAGGAAGGATATGGCCAGTCTTAAATTCTCTGCTTGAGTTGAAGGTCATCTTTTAGGCATCTACAGAAGAGGGCACTTTGGTGACATGCTTTTCTAAAACCTTTGTCAACGCCTGGCTGGTGTTGATGTTCCATTTTTCAGGATCATGGCTTTTAAGTACCTTTCTGTAAATATGTTAAATGGAATAAATTTTCATCAATGACCTTCATATGCATACTTGTGATTTCTTATACCGGTAAAATCATAGACTATATTGTGAGGATCCTTTAAAAAAAACCTCCTGGGGGATTTTAGGTGATCCTAAAATTCATTTAACACCAGTATTGAAACATTTTTTCTTCTCTTAGGCATAGAAATTTTAATATATAACCCATGATTCTTAAGAAACTCCAAAGTACTCTGACCCACATTCTTACAACTTTTCTCTATGCCTGAAGTTCATCCGCTTATCAGAGTGTGAAAGGTCATTTATTGGATATATGCATCCTTAACCTATATAGGGAGATGTGTCCCTTTGTTTAAAGTTTAATAGGATTCCCCTAGTGGACTCTTCTTGGGCAAAATCTACAGGAATTAAGCCCTGGGGAGGCTTGGGTAGATGCAATCAATAGCCTTCATCTCTGCCCTGGGAAAAGCAATGAAAGAGTCTGCATCTGCCGTCCTCTGTGCTAGAAAGGCACTTACACAGTCATTGGAGAGGCTGCCCTGAGACTGTGGACACAGTTAGCCATTCATTCATCTCCAGCATAAGCACAGGCAATTGAATTTTCCACCTTTGGGCACAGAGATGAAAGTATTTCTGGTTATATAGCTAAGTATTGTTTGAGTGTAACATTTCATAGGAAATAAAAGGATGTGTGAAAACTTCAAACCATTTTTGCCTCTTGGTGATCAGAAAGGTCCACCTCATGTATTCAAAGCATTCACTATGGTCTGGCCAGAGATGGGAGTTACAAACTATAAGAGCTAGAGGGAGCCTCAAAACAAGTGATTTGTTTTTTTCCCTTAACGTTTGAAGAAGCAGAGGAGGAAGAGTTTGCTCAGAACTGGTTTCTCTTTAGCTAATTAAAACTGGACCCCATCTCAGAATGCAAATCTCTGGGGTCTCATTATATAGAATCCCCTTTATTTTGCTTGTCTCTGACATTCTATTTGTACTTTAGAATTCTCAGGCTCCAGCTTACCTGGAGATGGTGGAACACCTGCAGAGATGTACATTCTCTGTGTCTGGGCTTTGAATTTCACTGCCTTCTGTGTGGTTGGTCATTCATGCCTTGCATCCTGCACTCCTACATTGTTTCATACTGTCTTAGTCAATTTGGGTTGCTATGAAAAATACCCAGACTGAGTGGCTTACACAGTAACATCTATTTCTCATGCATCTAGAGGCTGGAAGTCCAAGGTCAGGTGCACGGTCAGATTCTTAGTGAGGGCTCTCTTTCTGTTTTACACACGACCACCTCCCTGCTGTGTCCTCACATGGAAGAGAGATTGTCTCCCTCATGTCTCTTCTCATAAGGGCAGTAATCCTATTTATACTCATGACACAGTCAACTCTCAAAGCCTTACCTACAAATAGCATCATGTTGGGGATTAGGGCTTCAACAGATGAACTTTGAGGGATACAAACATTCAGTCCGTATCATATAGTCAGTAACATAGCTCATATCTGAGGGGAACAAATCAGATCTATGCAAGTCCAACACTAGGTTTTATTTCAGATTCCTGCATGAGCCATCTTTTCATTGCCATTGGGAAGGTTTGAATTAGATTGGACAAGATGAAGATTCGGGTTATTTGTGATAAGTGTCAACACTAGATTCAGGAGGATGCCAATAGCTGTTGGAAGAGGGACAGGTGTGCTGATGGGTAATGCATTAAAGTTGATCACTGGCCTCCCAGGCTCAGCCTGCACACACTGAAAGGCTGAGGTCCCTTGTTCCAGTCCAAACAAAAGCAAAACAAGGGCCATTAACCTCCTGCGTGGAGAACCTCAGGCTCTTAAGGAACTAGATGTTGGAACATACTTCTGATAATTTCAGTTTAACAGATATTAAGCATTCACTATATGCCCAGCACTATGTGAAGCCTATAGAGGGTAGGAATGAATATGGCAAAATCTCTAGCCTCAAGGAGTTTACAGTAATGTGACTAAAAGAGGAATACACATTATTGAAGTACAAAGAAAGAATAAGATAATTTTCTCTAGAGACTTTTAAAAGGTATCAAAACATTGTGGTGCAAAAACTGACGATGTCAGAATCATATGGACGCCAGTTCAATTTCTGAACTTGCTGACTACTATCAGTAAGAACTTGGGTGAATCCTTAACATCTCAGCTCCTTTTTGCTCCTTGTGAAAACTGCCATAGGGTTGTCATGTAGAAAAAATAACGTTTCATATGTGTCTGATACATTAGCAGACATTGAGAAGTAGATATGAGATCTGATGCAGCCAGTGGTTGAGTCAGAGACAGGCTTCATTATTTTGTCCTTGAAGTATGAAGAGAGTTCCTACAGAATAATAGAGAAGGAGTGTAAGATAATCTATCAAAACTTAAGGGAGTGTAGGACGGTTCCCTTTTCTCCACACCCTCTCCAGCATTTATTATTCATAGATTTTTGATGTTGGCCATTCTGATCGGTGTGAGGTGATGCCTCATTGTAGTTTTGGTTTGCGTTTCTCTAATAATTAGAGATGTTGTGCATCCTTTCATGTGCCTTTTGGCCATCTGTATGTCTTCTTTGGAGGAATGTCTTCTTAGATCTTCTGCCCATTTTTTGATCCGGTTGTTTGTTTTTTTGATATTGAGCTGTAGGAGCTGTTTGTATATTTTGGAGATTAATCCCTTGTCAGTCACATCGTTTACAAATATTTTCTCCCATTCTGTAGGAGTAATGTGGCTGGAGTACTAGATGTGGTGGGGGAGGATATTTTTAAGAGTCTTGAAAGCAGATAGAAAAGTTAGAGCTTGAAATTATTAAACAAAGGGAGGCAATGGAGCGAACGTAAAAGACGGCATAAACAGGTGAACACTTCCTATGGGGAAGGGGATGTGACTGGCACAGCCCCATGGATTCCACCCCTTGGCTCCTGTGGATTTCAGCATTGTGATGGAAGAGAATAGTTGTGTTGAGAGCCCACTTGAAGTGCCTGCAGGTGGAGGGAAGGACCTTAAGTGGTGACTGCAAGGCCTTCCTTCCTCTGCTGAAAGTGCTCCCCAGCTGTAGGGATTGATGGTCATAGATCATATTATTCCCAGGACGGTGATCAGTCTGATCAGTGCAGGATATCTTCCTGTGCATGATCAGCTGGGTGTTGCAGTGGGAGGGTCTGATTGGAGCATGTGATTCATACAATCTTAGACATGAAACACACCTGATTGATCATTCCAGCACTGAATTCCAGAGGGGAACATCCAGTAACATGGCAGAGTGAGAACCTGAACGCGGGTCACCTGGTTTCTGGTCCAAGCTGCCTCTTACCACTAGATGTCTCCTACGAGTACAAACACAACACACACACAGGCATATTAACGTCTTCTGTCCATGTTATAACTCCACATTCATTTTATAAGACTGAGTTAAAGTGTTTCTTCCTTGGAAACATTTCAATGACTTTTCCAGATAGAGTAAATCACTTGGTCCTCTGCACCCCCATAGGACTTTGAATGTATTGTATCTCAATGGTAACATGTAACTATACGTTTTTCTTCTCAACTAGACTGAGAATTCATTTCTAATTTATCTTAAATTCTTAACCTCTCATTTCCCTAGGACCTAGCTTGGAATAGATGCTTATTAAAAGATGTTTGTTAAATGAAAAATGAATGTGTGAATAAATGAATGAATAGAAGACACATCATCATGAAAAACACTCCTTGGGATCACAGAATAATTCCAGTAATACGTATCGAAATGGTTTTCCTATGTAACATGAAATATATTAGTCTAAGCTCTATATCATGGGGTTGAATTTTAATGTTGAATACCTTGTGATATTGATGGTACTGAGGAAACTGTGACATTTTTATTGTTCAGAGGTAATGTTCTATGCAGACTGAAGGGACTTTTTGACTTTGTAATATGTAATGCTAGGAGAAATAAATCTGAACAGAGATGCATTTGAATAGGAATCTAGAATTAGTGAGATTTTTCAGAAGTAACTTTATGGCAGAGCGGCTTCATTTACTATCAAATCAGGCCACCCTTCGCTTAGGGGGGCCGTAAAACACAAACATGCAAATTTAGTTTGGAATATGGATTAGTTAAGTTAGTTGTGATATTATGAGGTTGTGCAAATGTGAAAGCAGAGAGGAATCTTGCCCAAACTAATGATCATGTTTTTGCTTTTAAGGAGAATATTGTTTCACATTTTAAAGTTTCTGCAATTGGAAGAATTGTGCTGACCCCCGGGAGTAAATTTTTTTTTTTAACATCTTTATTGGGGTAAAATTGCTTTACATTAGTGTGTTAGTTTCTGCTTTATGACAAAGTGAATCAGTTATACATATACATATGTCCCCATAGCTCTCCCTTCTTGCATCTCCCTCCCTCCCACCCTCCCTATCCTACACCTCTAGGTGGTCACAAAGCACCGACCTGATCTCCCTGTGTTATGCGGCTTCTTCCCACTAGCCATCTATTTTACATATGGTAGTGTATATATGTCCATGCCACTCTCTCACTTTGTCCCAGCTTACCCTTCCCCCACCCCATATCGTCAAATCCATTCTCTGTGTCTCCAAGGTCTGTGTCTTTATTCCTGTCTTGCCCCAGGTTCTTCATGACTATTATTTATTTATTTATTTTTAATTCCATATATATGTGTTAGCATACGGTATTTGTTTTTCTCTTTCTGACTTACTTCACTCTGTATGACAGACTCTAGGTCCATCCATCTCACTACAGATAACTCAATTTCATTTCTTTTTATGGCTGAGTAATATTCCATTTTATATATGTGCCACACCTTCTTTATCCATTCATCTGTCGATGGACACTTAGGTTGCTTCCATGTCCTGGCTATTGTAAATAGAGCTGCAGTGAACATTGTGGTACATGACTCTTTTTCAATTATGGTTTTCTCAGGGTATATGTCCAGGAGTGGGATTGCTGGGTCGTATGGTAGTTCTATTTTTAGTTTTTTAAGGAACCTCCATACTGTTCTCCATAGTGACTGTATCAATTTACATTCCCACCGACGGTGCAAGAGGGTTCCCTTTTCTCCACACCCTCTCCAGCATTTATTGTTTGTAGATTTTTTGATGATGGCCATTCTAACTGGTGTGAGGTGATACCTCATTGCAGTTTTGATATGCATTTCTCTAATGATTAATGATGTTGAGCATTCTTTCATGTGTTTGTTGGCAATCTGTATATCTTCTTTGGAGAAATATCTATTTAGGTCTTCTGCCCATTTTTGGATTGGGTTGTTTGTTTTTTTGATGTTGAGCTGCATGAGCTGCTTTTAAATTTTGGAGATTAATCCTTTGTCAGTTGCTTCATCTGCAAATATTTTCTCCCATTCTGAGATCAGAAATAAATGAAAATGAAATGAAGGAAACGATAGCAAAGATCAGTAAAACTAAAAGCTGGTTCTTTGAGAAGATAAACAAAATTGATAAACCATTAGCCAGACTCATCAAGAAAAAAGGGGAGAAGACTCAAATCAATAGAATTAGAATTGAAAAAGGAGAAGTAACAACTGACACTGCAGAAATACAAAGGATCATGAGAGATTACTACAAGCAACTGTCTGCCAATAAAATGGAAACCTGGAAGAAATGGTCAAATGCTTAGAAAAGCACAAACTTCCGAGACTGAACCAGGAAGAAATAGAAAATATGAACAGACCAATCACAGGCACTGAAGTTGAAGCTGTGATTAAAAATCTTCCAACAAACAAAAGCCCAGGACCAGATGGCTTCACAGGCAAATTCTATCAAACATTTAGAGAAGAGCTAACACCTATCCTTCTCAAACTCTTCCAAAATGTAGCAGAGGGAGGAACATTCCCAAACTCATTCTACGAGGCCACCATCACCCTGATACCAAAACCAGACAAAGATGTCACAAAAATCGAAAACTACAGGTTAATATCACTGATGAACATAGACGCAAAAATCCTCAACAAAATACTAGCAAAGAGAATCCAAAAGCACATTAAAAGGATCATACATCATGATCAAGTGGGGTTTATCCCAGGAATGCAAGGCTTCTTCAATATACACAAATCAATCAACGTGATACACCATATTAACAAATTGAAGGAGAAAAACCATATGACCATCTCAATAGATGCAGAGAAAGCTTTCGACAAAATTCAACACCCATTTATGATAAAAACCCTCCAGAAAGTAGGCATAGAGGGAACTTAACTCAACGTAATAAAGCCCATATATGACAACCCACAGCCAACATCATCCTCAATGGAGAAAAACTGAAACCATTTCCACTAAGATCAGGAACAAGACAAGGTTGCCCACTCTCACCACTGTTATTCAACATAGTTTTGGAAGTTTTAGCCACAGCAATCAGAGAATAAAAAGAAATAAAAGGAATCCAAGTTGGAAAGGAAGTAAAGCTGTCACTGTTTGCAGATGGCATGATACTATACATAGAGAATCCTAAAGATGCTACCAGAAAACTACTAGAACTATCAATGAATTTGGTAAAGTAGCAGGATACAAAATCTCTTGCATTCCTATACACTAATGATGAAAAATCTGAAAGTGAAATTAAGAAAACACTCCCATTTACCATTGCAACAAAAAGAATAAAATACCTTGGAATAAACCTACCTAGGGAGACAAAAGACCTGTATGCAGAAAACTAGAAGACACTGATGAAAGAAATTCAAGATGATACAAACAGTTGGAGAGATATACCATGTTTTTGGATTGGAAGAATCAACATTGTGAAAATGACTCTACTACCCAAAGCAATCTACAGATTCAATGCAATCCCTATCAAACTATCAAACTACCACTGGCATTTTTCACAGAACTAGAACAAAAAATTTAACAATTTGTATGGAAACACAAAAGACCCCGAGTAGCCAAAGCAATCTTGAGAAAGAAAAACGGAGCTGGACGAATCAGGCTCCCTGACTTCAGACTATACTACAAAGCTACAGTAATCAAGACAGTATGGTACAGACACAAAAACAGAAATATAGATCAATGGAACAGGATAGAAAGGCCAGAGATAAACCCACACATATGGTCACCTTATCTTTGATAAAGGAGGCAAGAATATACCATGGAGAAAAGCCTCTTCAATAAGTGGTGCTGGGAAAACTGGACAGCTACATGTAAAAGAATGAAGTTGGAACACTCCATAACACCATACACAAAAATAAACTCAAAATGGATTAAAGACCTAAATGTAAGGGCAGAAACTATAAAACTCTTAGAGGAAAACATAGGCAGACACTCTATGACATAAATCACAGCAACATCCTTTTTGACCCACCTCCTAGAGAAATGGAAATAAAAACAAAAATAAACAAATGGGACCTGATGAAACTTAAAAGCTTTTGCATAGCAAAGGAAACACAGGAGTAAATTTTGAGGAAATTATCCCTGAGTCTGTATATGTGAACCTAACCAAGTGTAAAAAGAATCTGCTCATCTGACTGTCACCTCAGTTGATTTATTCCCATTGGTAGTACCACATGGAACTGAATTTTAACTTAAATAAGGATTCCTGGTTGTTGCTTTAAATGACTTGGAAAGGATACACTTTGATGCAGCACTAAGTTATTGTGCATTTAAAACAGCAAAAATATAGACCTGTGGAATATAAGAAGCAAACATTTCTTAATGGAAGAGTGACTCACTTTCAAAATCTGTTGTAAGGTGGCAGTTAATGTGTGAATCATTCTCCCAACAGTTAAGGCATTCACGAGTTATTTATTTTTAAAAATGAAGTATAATTGACTTTTAATATTATATTAGTTTCAGAGTGTACAACATAGTGATTTGACATTTTTATACATTACAAAACGATCACCACCCTAAGTCTAGTTACCATCAGTTACCATACAAAGTTACTATAATGTTATTGACTGTATTCCCTATGCTGTACCTTACATCCCCAAGGCTTATTTATTTTATAACTGGAAGTTTGTACCTCTTAATCTCCCTCACCTGTTTCCCTTGTCATCCCCTGCCACATCTCCCCTCTAACCACTAGTTTATTCTCTGTATCTGTGAGTCTGTTTCTGTTTTGTTATGTTTGTTTTGTTTTTTAGATTCCACTTGTAAGTGAAATCATATGGTATTTGTCTTTCTTTGTGTGACTTATTTCACTTAGCATAACACCCTTTAAGTCCACCAGTTCTGTCACAAATGGCAAGATTTCATTCTTTCTGTATGGCTGAGTCATATTCCATTGTGTACACACACACACACACACACACACACACACACACACACACTACCACTTCTTTCTCCATTCATCTATTGATGGGCACTTAGGTTGCTTCCAAATCTTGGCTATTATAAATAATACTACAGTGCACATAGGACTGTGTACATATTTTTGACTTGGGTTTTCTTTTCAAAAATACCCAGAACTGGAATTGCTGGATTGCATGGTAGTTCTATTTTCAATCTTTTGAAGAAACTCCATACTGTTTTCCATAGTGGCTGCACCAATTTACATTCCCACCAATAGTGAACAAGGGCTACGTTTTTTCCACATCCTCACCAACACTTTTATTTGTAGTCTTTTTTCTTGTAGCCATTCTGATAGGTGTGAGGTGATATTGTGTTGATTTTTTTTTTTTTTTTTTTGGCGATACGCGGGCGATACGCGGGCGATACGCGGGCCTCTCACTGTTGTGGCCTCTCCCGTTGCGGAGCACAGGCTCCGGACGTGCAGGCTCAGCGGCCATGGCTTACGGGCCCAGCCGCTCCGTGGCATGCGGGATCTTCCCGGACTGGGGCTCAAACCCGTGTCCCCTGCATCGGCAGGCGGACTCTCAACCACTGCGCCACCAGGGAAGCCCGATATTGTGGTTTTGGTGTGCATTTCTCTGATGATTAGTGATATTGAGCAACTTTTCATTTGTCTGTTGGTCATCTTTGGGAAAATGTCTATTCAGGTCCTCTCCCCATTTTTTAATCCAGTTATTTGTTTTTTTTGATGTTGTTTTGTATGTTATTTTTGTATTTTGGATATTAACCTCTTATCAGATATATCATTTGCAAATATCTTCTCCCATTCAGTAGGCTGCCTTTTTGTTTTGTTGATAGTTTCCTTGCCTTGCAAAAGATTTTTAGTTTGATACAGTCCCATTTATTTGTTTTTGCCTTTGTTTCCCTTGCCTGAGGAGACGTATCCAAAAAAATTAAGACCAATGTCAGAGAGCACATTGCCTGTGTTTTCTTCTAGGAATTTTATGGTCTCAGGTCTTACAATTAACTATTTAATCCATTTTGTGTTCATTTTTCTGTATGGTATGTGAAAGTAGTCCAGTGTGATTCTTTTGCATGTAGCTGTCCAGTTTTCCCAACCTCATTTATTGAAGAGGCTGTATTTTATGCATTGTATGTTCATTTTTTTTTATTTACAATATTATATTAGTTTCAGGTGTACAACATAGCACAGAGTTTTTATAGATTATATTCCATTTAAAGCTACTACAAAATTTTGGCTATATTCCCTGTACTGTACAATGTATCCTTGCAGCTTATTTTTTTATTTTTAAATTTAAAATAAATTTTAATAGATATTTATTGGAGTATAATTGCTTCACAGTACTGTGTTAGTTTCTGTTGCACAACAAAGCGAATCAGCCATATGCACACACATGTCCCCATATCCCCTCCCTCTTGAGCCGCCCTCCCACTCTCCCTATCCCACCCCTCTAGGTCATCGCAAAGCACCGAGCTGATCTCCCTGTGCTATGTTGCTGCTTCCCACTAGCCAACTATTTTACATTCGGTAGTGTATATATGTCGATGCTACTCTCACTTTGCCCCAGCTTCGCCCTCCCACCCCATGTCCTCAAGTCCATTTTCTATGTCTACCTCTTTATTCCTGCCCTGCAAATAGGTTCATCAGTACCATTTAATAAAACATATTTTTAGATTCCATATATATGTGTTAGCATAGGGTATTTGTTTTTCTCTTTCTGACTTGCTTCACTCTGTATGACAGACTCTAGGTCCATCCACCTCACTACAAATAAGTTTGTTTCTTTTTATGGCTGAGTAATATTCCATTGTATATATGTGCCACATCTTCTTTATCCATTCATCTGTGGATGGACATTTAGATTGGTTCCATGTCCTGGCTGTTGTAAATAGTTGTGTATATTCTTGCTCCTTTGTTGTAGATTAATTGACCATGTAAATGTGGGTTTGTTTCTGGGTTTTTTATCCTGCTTTCATTGATCTGTGTGTCTGTTTTTTTGCCAGTATCATACTGTTACTGCACCTTTGTAGTATGGTTTGAAATCAGGAATCATGATACCTCCAGCTTGTTCCTCTTTCTCAAGATTGTTTTGGCTATTTGGGGTCTTTTGTTTTTCCATACAACTTTTAATCTTTTCTATTGTTTTTTGTCTCTATTTCATTTATCTCTGCTCTGATCTTTATGATTTCTTTCATTTTACTAACTTTGATTTTTGTTTGTCCTTCTTTTTCTAGTTCCTTTAGGTATAAGTTTATGCTGTTTATTTGAGATTTTTCTTGTTTCCTGAGGTAAGCTTATATTACTCTAAACTTCTCTCTAAAAACTGCTTTGGCTGTGTTGCATAGATTTTGGATCATTGTGTCTTTGTTTTCACTTGTCTGCAGGTGGCTTTTTATTTCTGCTTTGATTTCTCCAGTGACCCATTGGCTATTTAGTAGCATATTGTTTAGGCTCCACCTGTTTGTGTTTTTTGCAATTTTTTTTTCTTGTACTTGATTTCTAGTCTCATAGCATTTTGGTTGAAATAGATGCTTGATATGATTTCAATCTTCTTAAATTTGCTGAGACTTGTTTTGTGGCCTAGCATGTGATCTCTCCTGGAGAATGTTCCATGTGCACTTGAAAAGAACGTGTATTCTGCTGCTCTGGATGGAATGTTCTCCCTCTCTCTCTCTCTCTCTCTCTCTCTATATATATATATATATGTGTGTGTGTGTGTGTGTGTGTGTGTATATATATATGATATATATATATATTTTATATATATATATCGTATATATATATTAAGTCTATCTGGTCTGATGTGTTATTTAAGGCCAGTGTTTCCTTATTGATTTTCTGTCTGGATGATCTGTCCCTTCATATAAGTGGGGTTTTAAAGTCTCCTATTATTATTGTGTTACTATGCATTTCTCTCTTTATGTTTGTTAGTATTTGCTTTATGTTATATGCATTAGGTCAATATTTGCTCCTTTGTTGGGCGCTTATATATTTACAGTTATTATACCTTCCTGTTGGATTGATCCCTTCATCATCACATAGTGTCCTTCTTTGTCTCTTGTTACAGTCTTGGTATTAAAGTCTATTTAGTCTGATATAAGAATTAGTACCCCTGCTTTTTGTTTCCATTTGCATGGAATACCTTTTTCCATCTTCTCACTTTCAGTCTATGTGTGTCTTTAGATCTAACGAGTGTTTCTTTTAGGTAGCATATATATGAGTCATTATTTTTATCCATTCAGCCACTCTGTGTCTTTTGATTGGAACATATAACCCATTTACAGTAATTATTGATATCTGTACCTATTGCCATATTGTTTTTGTTTTCTGGTTGTTTTTATAGTTCTTTTTTTCCCTTTTTTCTTCTTTTACTTTCTTCTTTTGTGATTTGATGACTATTGTTATAATGTTATGCTTGGATTCCTTTCTCTTTTTTGTGTATATATCTATTATAGATTTTTGATTTGTGGTTACTATGATATATATATATATATATATATATATGATTAGTTTAAGTTGATGATTTCTTAAATTCAAATGCATTCTAACAATCCTGCGTTTTTACTCCTCCCCCACCAATGTTTAATCTTTTGACATCATATTTTACGTCTTTTTGTTTTGTGTGTCCCTTAACTACTTATGTGGGTATAGATGATTTCACTACTTTTGTCCTTTAACCTTCCTACTAGCTTTATAAGTGGTTGATCTACTACCTTTACTGTATGTTTGCCTTTACCAATGTACTTTTTCCTTTCATAATTTTTATATTTCTAGTTGTGATCTTTTCTGCTAAGAGAAGTCCCTTTAACATTTCTTGTAAACCTGGTTTAGTGGTGCCAAACTCTTTTAGCTTTTGCTTGTCTATAAAGTTTTTCATCTGTCTTTCAAATCTGAATGATAGTCTTGCTGGGTAGGATATTCTTTTGTAGGTTTTTTCCTTTCATACATTGAATATATTGTACCACTCCCTTCTGGCCTGCAATTTTTTTTTTTTTTTTTGGCCACACCACGTGGCATGTAGGACCTTAGTTCCCCAACCAGAGGTCGAACCTGTGCCCCCTGCATTGGAAGCATGGAGTCTTAACCACTGGATTGCCCGGGAAGTCACTGGCCTGCAATGTTTTTACTGAAAAGTCAGCTGATAGCCTTATGGGAGTTCCCTTGTACATAACTAGTTGCATTTCCCGTGTTGCTTTTAAGTTTCTCTCTTCATCTTTAATTTTTACCATGTAAATTATAATGTGTCTTGGTGTGAATCTCTTTGGGTTCATTTTATTTGGGACTCTCTGTGCTTTCTGGACCTGGATGTCTGGTTTTTTAAATTTATTTTTTTATTTATTGCCACATCAGGGAAGTTTTTAACTATTATTTCTTCAAATAAATTCTCTGCCTACTTCTCTCTCTTCTCCTTCTGAGACCTCTATAATGCAAATATTAGTACACTTTATGTTGTCCCAGAGGCCTCTTAAGCTATCCTCATTTTCCAAAGTTATTTTTTCTTTTTTCTGTTCTGCTTGGGTGATTTCCACTATACCATCTTTCAGTTCTCCAGTCAGTTCCTCTGTATCATCTAATCAACTGTTGATTACATCTAGTGTATTTTTAATTTCAGTTATTTTATTCTTCATCTCTGTTTGGTTCTTCTTTATATTTTCTAACTCTTTCTTGAAATTCTCACTGTCTTCATCCATTTTCTCCCAAATTCTTTGAACATCTTTATGATCATTACTTTGCACTCTTTATTGAGTAGATTGCTTATTTTCACTTTGTTTAGTTCTCTTTCTGGGGTTCTTTCTTATTCCTTCATTTGGAATACATTCTTCTGTCTCCTCATTTTTCCTAATTTTCTGTGTTTGTCTATGTATTATGTAGGTTGGTTATGTTTCTGATCATGGAGAAGTGGCCTTATGGAGAAGACATCCTATGGGGCCCAGCATCACACTCCTTCTGGTCAGCTGTATGCTCTAGGGGTGTCCCCTGTGTGTGCTGTGTGTGCCCTTCTGTTGTGACAGGGTTGACTATGGTGTGCATGTTGGTAGGTGGGGTTGGTCCCCAGCCTAGTTGGTTGCCAGGTCCTGCTTCATGTGGTGGCTACTGGCCTGCTTGTGGTTAGGGCTGGGTACTGGGGTGGCTGGCTGTGGGGTCCGGGGGTGCTGGGGCTGGTGCCAGAAAGCATTCACAATATAATACAACTTTTTCATCTAGAACATATGTTGAAAATTTTTGTCTGTCACCCAGCAGGTGATGTAATTTAAGGTATTCAAAAATGCCACATCTTTGGGTGTAGATAATAGAATACCAGAGGCAGGAGAGGCTGATGTGACTATATCAAAGGTTATGGAGAACCATCGTTCAGTTAGAAAACATGTCAAGATTTCCAGCTGACTTTCAAAAGAAAACACTTAACATCTAGGGATATGTAATTCACTTATTGCTTAGATGTGCCAGGGTGAATAATGGCCCCCAAAGATATCCAGGTCCTAATTCCTGGGAACTGTGAATATTACCTTCTAAGAAAAAGAGTCTCTGTGGGTGGGGAGATAATCCTAGATTAACTGGGGTCGGGGGGGGGTTCCCTAAATGTAATCACAGTGTTATTAGAAGACGAAGCAGAAGGAGGTTTAGGACAGAAGATAAATTAGTACAACGATGAAAGCAGAGATTGGAGTGAAGGGCGTATTGGCCAGGGAATGCACAAACTGCAATTCTAGAAGCCAGAAAAGGCAAGAAACGGATTCTCCCCCAACCCCTCTTGAGGGAGCATAGCCCTGCAGACAGGTCACTTTTGGCCCAGTGAACTGTGTTTTGGACTTCTGAGTTTGTGGTAATTTGTTACAGTGGCAACAAGACACTTATACCCTGGAGGACAAACATGCCTAAATTAAACTGCACTACACTAACGTAACGTAACCTAAACTAGATGCTTAGCTTGTAAATGAAATACTGAGCCAGAAGGAAGTGCCAAAGCATCGTTTACCTTCACACCCCTTATAATTTAGCTCATCCCTTAGACCTAACACTTGGAATTCCCCCCCTTTTTACAGCCTTTTTCTTACTTCCTAGGGTGTGATTTGAACTCTCTCTCTGGTTATTCTAGTGTTGGCTGCTTGGGGTGTGGAACCCACTCACTCGGCCCATCTTGGGCTGTGTTCCTGATGCAGCCCTGTTGCAGGGGCCCCTCTGGGTGCAGGCAGTGTCTCCCATCAGTAGTGGCCTGAATTTCTATAGTCACACAGTCTCTCCAAACCTCAGGTGCTTTACAAGCAACTTTATACTATAAGGTGACAGGGGGCTGAATTACATATGCTTTTAAGGCTCTTTTCAATTCCAATAGCTATCATTCCAAGACCACTGGGTTAGAATTACCTTCCTGAAATTCTCATGATCAAGTATTGCTCTTTTTGGACTCTTATTATTTTACTGTTAACAGATCACCTACAATGACCCCAGAATCGTTATTACCAACATTTTCCTTTTGAGAAAGAAACTTCTCAGTTTATGAAAGAGGCCATGACTCTGATGACCCTTGGGGATGCAGCAAAGCAGACAGCTTACCTTCCTCAGGGTACGGTAGTGGGTCCTTGTTGAAAGTGTCTATGCTCAATTTTAATTCGATAATTTTATGTTGCCTTTATTTTATTCCATATCCATTTCTTCTTGCAGGAAATACTAGTCCCTTTCCTGGTTTACTGCAAATGGTACTATGTTAGGAAATATTGATTGATGAGTGATCAGATATGGGAATGAATTGTGGGTTTTATGACCGATAGCAATTTACATAGTAAAAGTCAGAATCCAACCAGGAAGACAGAAACCACTGTGCTTGAAACAAAGGAAGTTGAAAGTAGAGGATGATGAAAAGCTAAAAAGCCAAGTGGGGCCATGGGGTGACCTAGGGGTTAACACCAGCAGGAACCTAGGCTGGAGGGACCAGTGGGGAGGCATTGGACCCACGGTCCAGGTGGATCTCAGGGTGGGAGCCGGACTGTGGCTGGCCTGTCCATGGGGGCCGAGCTGTGGAGGTAGTGCTGTGGCTGAACAGGGCATGGAGCAGGTGTTTCCAGGGAAACCCAGCCAGAAGCCTGTGGAGGAGGAAACGTGAGAGATGAGCCTGCAAGGACCAGAGCAGAGAAGGACCAGGCATGGACGTGGGGCGAACGTGTCCAGGACTCTGACACATGAATGAGTTACTCTGGTTTGAAGGAGCTTGTCGGTAATCTCTCAGTAACATGGTGACAGTTTCATTGTGGTCGGCACGAATGACTGATTCTAACTTCTTCAAAGAAATTTTATAGAGAAGGAAATGGAGATTTGGGGAGTCTGGCTCCTGTTTCAAAATCTGTGTGAATTTTCAGGCCTGACCACAGGCAGTTACAAAGGTTTACCTGGCAGGCCTCCTGGGGGCGCCGGACTGGGTGGATAGGCAATGCGTTGTGGCCCTTGAGTGGAGGTCAAGGGCCCAGGCCCCCCTGGCTGGGCATATGCCCTCGTGCATAGCTGCACTTGGAGCCCAGGTGCCCTCACCCTGGGTCTCTTCATCTGGCCTCCTTAGAGTTGAATGACACATAAATGTCGAAAGTGACAGGGCTCGGGTCTAAAGCCACCATGCTTATGGGCCATAAAGTTTGGTTAAATAGCACATATATACCATGTAAGAGGTTGAACCATGTCTTTCTGACTCTCAAGTCCATTTACGAGTGTGGCCTGAGAGACTGGACATTTTCCCAGTGTCCAGATCCCCAGACTGTGCTTCAGATGTCTTCCAGCCATTTCTGGGTTATTGTAATGCTCAGAGAAGAAACACCACCTGTTTGGAATTCTAGGAGTATCTGGGGCTTGTACGGTCGGTCGGTGTCAGGAGTCCAGTGTCCAGCAGAAGCATGAGTAGATCTCATGAGACATCTGCCATGCTGCTGACTGTCAGGGTTTATTCAGCTATCAGGGCTTGCAGGAGGGTGAGCTCTCCTTTCCCCCTAAGTCATCCTGGCCACACCTCACAAAGCTGTAGGTCTAAGAAGGCTGATTTCCAAAGGAGAGGTCCACTCTCTGCTAAAGGTTGTCTGGATATCTCTCAATCTGTACTTAAAGATCGTTTAGAGTGCGTTTTGTTAGCTCAGTGTTTTCACATAATAGTCATTCACAAAAGAAGAAATACAGGTGGTCATTCAAGTGAATGAGATATATGTGTCAGTGTGATAAGCTCACCACATACCTAATCCGGATAAGCAAATGCCCAGGGGACTTAAAAGACGGTGAGTGCACTTCTTGGGGCTTTTATTGCTCTGAATAACATTGATGCCAGGAGGGGCACACAGTCTTGAGAAAATAATGAAGCCACGTTATGAAAATCTGGCTCAAAGAAGGTGACAGTTCTCTAATGTAGTCATCATTTGAAACTTTCCCTGGCTTCTAAGATCCAGGAACCAATATCAACTTTCAGATTGAGGCAAAACGGCAGGCTCTGCAGTGTCCCTTCTTCTCCTTTCCTCCCTGTTCTTTCTCTTTCCACTGGATTTCTGAATATACATCTCCAGGTTTGGAGGAGATAATTAGGTAGTTAAGCGTGCAGGTTTCAAAGATCACTTGTTGGATGGAAGAATACATGCAATAGGAAATGCAACCCCAAGATCGTGGGTGGTTTCAGCAAAGCTCTTCCTTTTCTGTTCTGTGTAATTAGATTTGTAAGGAGTTGAAAGCAAGATTTTCTGCAGATAAACTGTGGGGCAGAGGAGTGCCCTAGGAAAATTGATAATTGGCTAGGCTAGGCTGTGCTATTTCTGGGCTCTTAGTTATGAAGGTTTGATGGTTAGTTCTTTACCTGCAGAGTTTTCAAGCTCTGCAGTCAAGAAATGATCTATGTGTTGTTAAGTAATTTCCACTGAAGCTATGCTTCACCAGAGTTTCAGCAATACATCAGTCATTTGTTCATGCACTCATTCATTCATTCATTTGCCCTATGTGTTTTTATTGAGTGCCCATGAATGTCAGAATCATGGAAAGCAGCCTTCAGCTATAATCCGACCTAAGGGCTACATGGGGTGGTATACTTCTATAGTCATTATTTTTCTTTTCAAGAATGGCTCTCTTGATTTAACCAGCCAAGCGTATGAAATAGCAGAGGAGACGACCCTAAATTCAAGTTTTAAAAGAAATCCTCAGCTTAAATCAAGACCTAATCTTGATTCCTTTTCAATTCTTCACCACTTGTGACAAGACTCCAAAGCAGGGCACTTTCCCTCAGCTGCAATGGCTCCTTCTCAGGAGTGGGGGCCATAGGGATGGCTACCTCTTGCGGACCTTTGAGAAGATCTTGATTTGTTCATTCAAAGTGAAATCAGCTGAATGAACTTGGAGAACTCTTGAATATTTCCTTCTGGGACACCCAGAGAGTAGCAGGCAAGCTTTATCCTACAATTTCCGTTGCACATTAATTATACCCTCCCAGAGGGCACTTCTCTGCACACTTAGGAGATACTTCTCTTTGGTGATCCCTAAAAAATTAACCGGAATACAAAACACAAATCAATAGACTTCGCTTCACCCCCCTGCACCTTTTTGGATACATATTTGACTGCCTCACCTAGTCTGCCTCTAAAGAGTCTCCAAATAACTTTCTCAAGATTGCATATATGAGTTTTTTCGAGCCCTCAGCCAGGGAGTTTAACAAGATTAAAAAAGAGAGATTTAGAGTTTATTATGCGCAGAGGTATATATCTTAACAGAATAGGCAGCACTTAGGCATTCGTGACACAGGGGTGAAGCTGAGGTGAGGCTTCGTGAGTATCCTACACTGGTATTTTTTTTTTAATTTATTTATTTTCTTTTTGGCTGTGTTGGGTTTTTGTTGCTGCGCGTGGGCTTTCTCTAGTCGTGGTGAGCGGGGCTACTCTTCATTGCCGTGTGTGGGCTTCTCATTGCAGTGGCTTCTCTTGTTGCAGAGCACGGGCTCTAGGCACACAGGCTTCAGTAACTGTGGCACGTGGGCTCAGTAGTTGTGGCCCGTGGGCTCAGTAGTTGTGGTTTGCAGGCTCTAGAGCACAGGCTCAGTAGTTGTGGCACACGGATTGAGTTGCTCCGCGGCATGTGGGATCTTCCCGGACCAGGGCTCGAACTCGTGTCCCCTGCATTGGCAGGCGGATTCTTAACCACTGCACCACCAGGGAAGCCCATATACTGGTATTTTGCACTCCAGCTCAGTGCATTACACACAGAGCGCCAGACTCTGACTTAAAGGGGACAAGATCGTGCTCTCATGGGGTTCACAGTCTTGCAGAGAGACGGGTAGGTGGTCAGATACACACAGTGGGGCAAGCACTTGGGTGGATAGTCCGCTGGCAGAGGGAGTGATGATGACTAACTCTGCCTCTTGGAGCGAGTCGCGTGTTACAAGACTGGATGTCAGGGCCAGGTTTTGGGAGATGGAAGTAAGAATCTTCTGTTCTTTGGTTTCAGGAAGCCAGGAGCAAGTCTTGCCAAATATTGCCTCTCTCTGGACCTTTCATTCTTCTGCCCTTCGCTAGGCTGACTCCTTCTCATCCTCTGGGTCTCGATGGGAATCTTCTCTGCAAGGGTGTCAGACCCTTTCTTTGCACCACCCCATTCCCACCCACCACAGCAGGCTGTGTGTCTCCATCTCAGCCCACATCACAGCACAGAATGGACCATCCAGGGGACGGTTTTTGAGCTTCTTCCCCACCAGACAGTAAGCTTCTTACGGGGAGGAATCACATCGACTTCGGCTGTACCACCAGGAATCTAGAAGAGTTCCTGGCACAAAAGTAGGTGTTCAGTTAACACTGTTGAAAGGTTGGATGGATGCAGCTTTTCTTGTGGGAGTAGGGAAGAGCTAGAACTTTGCTTCTACCTCTTCTACTGATATAGAGACGACATTGGATGATTTAGTTGTTTCCAAATGATCAGTGATGGATAGAGTTCCTTATAAGACACACTAAAATGCATCCTTATGACTTTCCATATGGTGTTCCTGGGGCTTCAGATCAACAGCTTAAAGTATAGGAAGTCTTAATTTATTTTTCCTTGAATAAGAAAGTGTTAAAAACAAGTATTTCACATCCTGGTAAATAAACTTCAGTGGCTATTTCATACCCCATCTAGTCTAAATTTCCTCCATCATCATTTAAGGTTCTCTCAAGTCTGACCTCTCGTTCTAGCTTGTTTCTCGCTGTTCCCTAATAAGCCACTTACACTTAGGTCCTATGGGACCACGCACATGTTCATCTTTCCCACATGTTCATGTTCTTTCCCGGATGTTTCTTTGCCTTTCAATAGGGGAGGCTCCTCATTCTTTGCCTTCACTAACCTTTGCCAAAGTCCTTCTCTGCTCTGCCTCCATCTCCCGTCATCCTCACTGCTACAGCCCTCAGCGATCACTCCCTCATCCAGGTGCCTGCAGTTTCTTATCGTTCAGCTCTCAGTTCTGTCCTGTCCCACAGTGTTCAGTCTGGGCTCACGTGTGTTGCGCTTACCTCCCCAACCTGATTAAGCCTACCCGACAAGTAGAGTTAATGCATCTCTGGGATGCCAAAGAGAAATAAAACGCTTCAAGTAACTGGCACCGAGGAAATGTCAGTTTCCTCTTATTCTGATTTGTAGTGAAGCCCAGAGCTAAGCACAGCATGTGGCTTAATAAATGGAATTTGATTGGCTGAATCCTAGTGAGGGGCTAAGGTGTAGTTCGGGGCTAAGAGGTGATGGAGCAAAAACTAAAGAATTTCATCACTGAAATTAAGGGGGAAAGTTTTATTTTCTTTTTAATGTCCTGAGCCAATACACAGAGGGTCATTTTGTCATTTTACTCATGGAGAAAAGCTTTTTGTTTTAATGACTAGGTGGAACACAGAGGATTTTTAGGGCAGTAGAAATACTCTGTATGATGCCATGATGATAGACACATGTCATTATCCATTTGTCTAAGCCCATAAGATGTACAACACCAAGAGAGAACCATAATGTAAACTGTGGACTCTGGGTGATGATGAAGTGTCAGTGGAGGGCCATCAACTGTAACAAATGTACCTTCTGGTGGGGACGGTGATAACGGGGGACTGTGCATGGGTGGGGGAAGGGGGGATGGGAAATCTCGTACCTTCCTCTCACTTTTGCTATGAACCTAAAACTGCTCTAAAACTAGTCTTAATAACAAATATGTATGAACTGCTGCTGTACCTGTGTGGAAAATATTTTGATGAAACTTTAACCTAAATAAGCATGGAACTTCACAAATTCTCTTTGAACAGATCCCTTGTAAGCATAATGGGGAAGGGAAACTAGCCAGTTCACCTATCATATTTACTGATCATCAACCGAGGTCCCAGTTTGGGGGCCACAGGGAATAAAAGATAATAGACACTGAGAACCAAGCCGGTTAAATGGCTGGAGAATGTTCATAGGCCTTTCACCTGCTGTGAGTCTTCAGTGGGTCTCTTAATCAGCCTCCTTTGCCCTTCACATTCTCTCTCTCTCTCTCTCTCTCTCTCTCTCTCTCTCTCTCTCTCTCTCTCTCACACACACACACACACACACACACTTTACTTGCCTCACCGGTGCAGGGATGTATCCTGGCCACCAGGTGTCACTGTATGAACCCCATTGGTAGTAGCCGAGTCCCTGTGCCACTTTCTGGATGATCTGTAATGAAAACAGAACTGCCAAAGTAGCTTGACAGCAAAAATTGTATTACTAACAGAAAATCCATAAGACTCACTACAGAATTGTACCGATTAGTTTCTCTTATCTGAGATGGTCACAGTAAAAACAGTTAAAGAAAAGAATCAGAAACTACCGACTTCCCTAGGCTCCTAGGAATGGGCAGGAGAGTGCTGTTGAAAATGGCTTCGAGTCTTGCTGGGCATGGGTTTCGGGAAGCGGAGGCCAATTTAGGGACTGATCTAGGGACTGATGAAGAGTTTCTTTCAAAAGCAGGTGGAGATGGCACCCGATTCCTCGGGTTACAAGCCAGCAGACTGAGTCCTCCGGAGCATTACATCAAATTCACCTCTGTGCTTCCATGTAGAGCTAGAACCATGGCATCACTCCCTCCTGTATCACGAGCATATGTGACAAGCCCTACATATGCATTCTCATGCCGGCAGGTCTTTCCACAAAGGCGATGTGCACATTTCAAAAATCAAAAGCTGTTTGGCTAAATGACCTGCAGGGTAACGAGGTGCATTAAGGTGGGGGGAGGGCATTTTTGCAAAAGAAATGGTTTTTTGCTATTCAGTGTTTATGATATAAGGCATATTGCGATTTCATATGGTCAAAGAGAGGGCACAGAAGCATCCACTGCTTTCTGCAATCATATAAAGACTTCAAGTTTAAAAATGGCTTGAGAAAAAGACTTCATAGGTGTAAACTACTGAAATGGGCTTTGGTTTATGTAAGCAGAAAGGAGAATTACCAAGATGATGCAGGGGATGTTGGATGAGGGCTCTGATGTTGGGCTGAAACCACGGCACCGGGCACGGGGACCACAGCTCCCCTATGAACGTTCTGGTGAGGACCCTGCATCATCGATGTGGAGTGTCCTGCTAGCACTTAGGCCCTTGAGGTTGCTGCCCCGACACCCCCTCGGCAAGTCCTCTGTCATCCCTCTTTCTTCCAGAAACTCACTCCAGAATCCAAGCCCCTTGGGGGAGCGTCCAAGTGTAGCTCTTGCCTTTAAGAAGCCTTACATTTTTATTTATGTTTCATGTCTTAGCAGCTGAGCTGTAAGGATTTCGATGTCAGGGGCTGTGGTTCATACTTCACTTCTCCGTGCCCTGTCACTCAGCTCAGTAAATGCTTAATGAATTTTTTTAACCATTTATGGTTGTGGTCTGTCTTACAATTGAAGGCTCACTTCTTCATAATAGAATATCTTTCGTTAGATGCTTAAGGAACATGACACTGTCCACAACTTGTATGGTCCTTAGTCAGAAATGGTACAGGTGATAACACATATAAGGTGATGGCAGACATGAGGATATGGGGAGGACAGGAAAGGAATATTTTATCATTTTTAAAAATTGCAACTATGATTCCCTGCGTCCCTCTGTGTGTTGGCACCATGTCCTGTGCTTACATACATTATCCATGGAACCCTTCTGAAAACCCCACGAGGTCAATTTTATCATTACCATTTTGTAGATAAAGATAAATAAAGTGAATAGAAAAGACAGCCAATCCTGATTACACATTTGACTGCAAGTTGTACGTGCTTTCTCACGTGGCCTTTTTTGGGGGACTTGCAATCAATTGCTTGGAGTGGATGTAGAAGGGAACCACGATTGTCGTGCGGTATTGGGGACATTACAGTAGGACGTGTGAGGATCGGTCTTGGGTGGGCAGAGTGAGAATGGAGGGGCGGCAGGATGGGCAGGACAGGGGTAAAACCCACCAGAAGCGCTTGCTAAGGACAAGTCGCTGATGAGTGAAGGATATGGTTTATGTGCAGGTGGGTGATTTTTTAAAAATTACTCGCTGTTCATTTTTACCCCGTTTGCTCTGTAAGTGGATTGGAACGGGCACCTGCTCTCTCATCGATGTGTGTGTATCACTCTCATTGTCACGTTTGTCACAGATTCACCCCATACGTAGAGAGGATAAATTGGATTCAGGACAGACCTGGGTGACGGGTGGCATCTCTGCGCAACTGGGGGGAAGCTGCCTGGAAACCAATGTGCTTCTTGGCCCCCCTGGCCTTCCCAGTTCCAGAGAGGGACGTGTGTGCTGGCGACGAACTGAAACCTGCCACCAGCCCATCTCGTTTCTCGGTGATGCAGTCAGAAAAGCATGGTGGATGGTGGTGGATAATGACTCATTTCTGTGCTCCTGTCCAGACAGTAACACCACTTCTAAATAACTTCCCTCTGGCCGTGGACATCTTGGATGCAATATGGTTTTGTAAGTGGGCAGAGGATGTTTTAGTAAGACGTGACGCGGTTTTGCCAAATCAATGTACAGATGATACAGAACATGGTTCTATCAGAGGTGGGCCAGGAAGAGCACAGAAGTATGACTTAGGGTCAGAAGAAGGGGGGCTCTGGTTTCTGGAAGAGTGGCAGAGCTCCTCGCTTTCCCGTCCTTATTACAGGTTAACCTGTCTTAGGGGTTGGACGGAGGCATTTATGAAGATGGTCCAGGTCAGGCTGCATGTGGGAGGCTGCCTGCAGCGGCAGGAAGGAGAACCCACCTTCACGGGCCTGTGGGCGGGAAGACGCGTGGCCTTGGTTTCCAGAACCTGGACGCTTGTCCTGGTTCTACCGCCATCCAGCTACACGACCTTAAGCCAGCCTCTTAGCTTCCCAGGATCCCACTGGTTCCCACCTGCTCTGACATCCTACACTCTCACCCCTTCCCAAAGACAAATCTAATAGTTCACAAGACAAAACAGTAAGATCGAGAACCAAAGTCAGAAGTCCACGTGGTGGGTAGGAGTTCTGGGAAGAAGGTGGTGACTGCGGACTAGAATCTCAGGGAAGAGTTTGGCCTCAGGTGTCCTCTAAAGGAGCTCAGAACCCGAGTCCTTGGAGAGAAAACCTTCTAGAGTCAGATGGAGAGAACGGCCAGAGGAAAGGCCCCGAATAAGCCTGTGGCGCTTCATTAAGACCTCTGTCTTAGACCTCTGAGAAGACCTCTGTCATTTTAGTGGAGAGCATGTTTCCCACATCCCCATCTTTCTCTCTGAGTTTTTCAGGATAAACTGGGAATGGTTTTAGCATGTGATTTCAGAATCCTTAAGGAAAGCATCAGTAGTTATCAAGCAATTTTCAGAGATGCTAAAAAAATTATGGAGGAATGGGTATCCATTCCATTGATTAACCTATTTATTATAGATCATAAATTCGTCACATTCACTTGCATGTAGATATTAAACTCTTCTGAAGACAAACAGTATTTCATCCAAGTTCATATGATAATTATCCAAGGCTGCTTGTCTCTAGTTACAAGAACTTAGTTAAATGTGCTCCTGAATCTGACTATATTTTAAATAATCGTCTCATTTCCCTCACTAAGCAGTTGAGTTGTTCACTTGGAACCTCCAAATTGGTAGTGTTTCTCTCATTTTATGTGGTTTTCATGGCAGCATGAAAAAAAAAATCTCACAGTCACAGAAATGGCTCTAAAATGCATCTGCTCCGGGCAACAGGTCTAAATATCTGGGACCATTTCCGTCAACACACGAGCGATTGCTGCGAGCTTACGGGGCACCCGTCAGCAACACCCCACTTCCAGCTCTTTGTCCCGGGAGGTAAGAGCAGAACAAAGTGGCTTCATCCTAATGATGTGAAAATAAAACAAGCTGTATAACTTACAGACTGAGTTGTGTCTTCCCCAAACCCATATGTTGAAGCCCTAACCCCCAGCGTGACTGTATTGGAGATGGGCCTTTAAGGAGATGATGAAGGTTTACTGAGGTCATATGGGTCATCCCTAATCAATATGACTGGGGTCCTTATAAGAAGAGGACGTTTGGAACACAAAGGCCATGTGAGGACAGAGAAGGAGACTGTCTACAAGCCAAGGGGAGAGGCCTCAGGAGAAACCAACCCCACCCACACTCTGTCTTGGATGTCCAGCCTCCAGAACTGTGAAAACATTGCTTTCTATTGTTGAAGCCCCCCAGTCTGTACAGCAGCCCCCGCAGACTAATACAATAACAGTAGAAGAAAAGTGATCAATATAAACCAAAAAAACCAACAGAAGGGTGTCTTCTAAAATGGCTGTGAAAACCTTGGAAAGATATTCTGCCAAAGACCCGCTGGACATGAAACAAAATTGAAATGGTCAGAGCTCTCGCTCATTCCATCCCTGCAGCATTTGCTGGTGGGACGTTTAGATGTGAAAAGCCAACCGGATGGTCTTAGACGATTTGAGTGGAGGACAGGCTCGGGCACTGGCCAGCGCTGACTTGCTGAGCAGCTCTGAGTTCTCGCCTTCAGAGCTTCTCACCAGCAGAGATTGTGACACAGCCTGGAAATAAACTTTCCCAGGCAACACGTGCTGCAGTGAATAACTTGTTTGAGGACTTTGCTCTTAAGAGTCCATGTTCATACACTAATAGGTATAAAATACATAAAAGAACCTGCTGTATAAAAAAAAAAAAAAGAGGCCACGTTCAATTTTAAAAGGTTTGATTTTCTCCTTTGGAGCTGAATGGCCGGGGAGAGGTGAGGAACGCGGGGAGACAATGTTTTCTTTTTCCTTGTAATCCACGTGCAAACTACTTAAACCATATTGCGGCAACAGTGGCTATAACTATGCCATTTGTCTTATATATGGGCTGAGACACAGGCCGGGACATGCAGCTAATGCTTCCATCCTTCAGAGAGCCATTCAGGGGGCTGATAGCCCATGGATTCCAATCCCCACGATGGCAACAGCACCTGGGCACTTCCTGTGGAAGGCTTTCCCACCAGGAGCTCGAAAAGTTGGAAGATGAGCTTCTTAAGAGGTTTATAGGAAAAACAAAACAAAACACAAAAAGCCAAAAACCCACCACCGCCACCAAGACAAAGGAATCTTATCAAGGAGTTGATTCAGTCCACACTAGTGTACAGAGGCGGGGAGGTAGCAATGTCTCCATCCCTACAAGAGGGAAGAGGGAACCAGAATGAGCAAAATACAAAGAAAGAAAGAAAGAAAGAAAGAAAAGAAAGAAAGAGAGAGATGGAGGGAGGGAGAGAGAGGGGGAGAGAGAGGGAGAGAGAAGAAGAGAAAAGAAAGAAAAAGGAAGGAAGGAAGAAAAAGAAAGAAGGAAAGAAAGAAAGAAAGGAAAAAAGGAGGAAAGGAAAGAGGGAGGGAGGGAGAGGGAGAGAAAAGAAAGAAGAAAGGAAGGAAGAAAGAAAGGAAAAAAGGAGGAAAGGAAGAAAGAGGGAGAGAGGGAGAGGGAGAGAAAAGAAAGAAAAAGAAAGAAAGAAAGGAAGGAAGGAAGATAGAAAGAAAGAAAAAGAAAGAAAGGAAGAAAGAGAGAGAGGGAGGGAGGGAGGAAGGGAGAAAGGAAGCGGGGAAGGAAGGAGGGAGGGAAGGCAGGCCCGGGCACGAGGGCACACGTCGTTGACAGGACCGTGCTTGCTGTCTTGGGCCATGAAGCCGTGACAGGCTCTTCAGAAACACGGCCTTCTGCTCTGCAGAGGCTCAGACAGGGTGCGGCCAGGTGAGGGGGGAAGGGCAAGCGCGCAGGTCCCCTGGAGCAAGCCTTTAGTCCTCACCTGGTCTAGTCATCGTAAGCCTTCCCACTAAACTTCAGCAGAGACTGGCTCTGGGTGCTCCTCCACGCTTACTGTCTGCGTGGTCTTGGGCAGGTAACTTGAATGTTGGATGAGCAGTAATGGGATGAGACTACCGGCCTCCCAGGCTGGCAGTGACAGTAGTTCAGAGGCGTGCGTGCGGCGGGTGCCCGCAGGGAGAGCTGTGTTCCTGCCCTGCAGGTGCGTCCCAGGAGCACACGTGCTGTCCACGCCCGCCTCCATCCCCCCAGTCCTTGTGCCCCAACCATCCTGGCGACGAAAGCAGCTCCCCCTCCGAGGGCCTGGTACTCACTGTGTGACGCTCTAGGCCTGATGAGTATTGTCTTATTTTTCTCCCCAACTATTGTCATCCCACTCTGGAGAAAACGAGGGAGTGGATGTGGGCCGCGGTTAGAGACCAGGCCCCCACCTGGAGCCCAGGCTCCTGCAGCACCTCTGCAGCTTGATCTCGCCCTGTCTCTCTCCCTCTCTCTCACTTTAACTTGAAGAGGAGATTCGAATTAATTCTCTCTGCCTTTCTCCACAGCCACTGATTTGGATAATTGCTTCTCAGTTAGTGTTCTCGTGATCTCAGACCCTTTGCCCCCAGTTCTCTGGTCCTAAGTAAGAGTAAGCAAGAGGGTTTCCATCCCCCCAGATTTGGGTTTTGGAAGCTCTGGAGTAAGATTGGAGTGGGCGTGTGTGCATGGGAGAGAGAGAGAGGGACAGCGCTGTCACTGTGCTTTCCCTAGAGGTTGCACCCTGAGAAGTGCTATCCCACTGCGCGTAGACACGTCGTCGGCACTGGGACGATGGCAGAGATGCAGCAAGCTCTCAGATGGTCTCTGGCACACAGCTGAGTGTGGAAGCTCGTCTCTGCCCCTCTGGGGGCTCAGCTGAAGCTCAGTGGGAACGTGTGGCAAGTTCCTCTGGTTTCTGCTTCTCTCCCAGGACTGTGGAGGACAGAGGGGTCACAGCAGGGCCTGCCGGGGGACCTGAATCCACCCCCAGTGACGTGGTTACCGGGAACCTGCCCGCGATAGGCATTCACTCCGCACACTCTGATCTCACCACCAACGCTGCGGACGGGAACTGCTGTCTTGGTTCGCAGAGACGTGCAACCGAGCCTTAGAGAGGCTGCAACTTCTTCTGACTTCAGTGGTCATCAGTGGTAGAGACCAGTTATGCCCCAAATTGGTATAAAACCCTGGAGAAAATAGAGTGTACACGTGACGCCTGAACTGGGACCACAAACTGCAAACTAAGCATATGCGGTTAAAGTTCTTAATAAGTCCCAAATCTTCCCTTTATGGCTGTTTAAAAAGGCCTTAAAGCCGTCAAAATGTTGTCAGAACCTCTCACATATGCACACACACGCACACACAAACACACACAACGCACATATACACGCACACACATACGCGTGCACATGCACACACGCATGTACACACAACACACACATGCAGTATGCATGCACGCACACGTACACATATACATGTACACATACACATGCACACATAAACACACAGACGCACACACACACTGTTACGGAAAGTGAAACATCCAAAGAGCTTCAGCATTGAACCGTGTTTTTCTTTATGCTTTACCACCTAACGTAATTTAAAAAATTTTTTAATGTGGAACAAAAAATAAATCCTGTCCTAGAATAAACAAGGCTTCTAAAGGAAGGAAATGGAGGCAATTTTAATTTACTGTCAGTAGCAGCGTTTCCTTTAGTAGCATTTAAAGTCAATTAGCAAGTACGGAGAAAAAAAAAATCTAAAAAAAAAATCTAATCGGGGAACTTCTTCATAAACAAAAACTCAATAATCCAGGGAGCCGAGTGGCTACTGCCCAATTATCCTTTTACTAAAGCTACACAGGGCTTCACTGAGGAGCCGCCAACAGCACTCTGAAATGAGTCTTGATGGGTGCAGAAAACATCTAAATCAGATAATAATAGCCTACACTGGTGAAACGGTCTTATAGGCAGCGTCTTTGAGTGCTCGCCGCATCCCTGAGTCCTTGATCGGTAGGTATCGCTCTCTGCACTTAAGAAAGTGGGAAACGGAGGCCCAGCAGGGTGGACTGATTCACCCAAGATCACGTGGCTCGTCGGGGGAGCCAGGCATCCCTATCTCTGATGTATGACCTCTTTTCTCATTCTTCCCCCTTGAAATCCATGAGGATTTCAATGCCAAAAGGAAGGATTTGTGGAAACGCTGGAATTCAGACTCGTTTAATGGTTCTGTGGAGGGCAAGTATATTCAAATAAATGAGGCTTTCAAGTGGAATTCTGGCCCCCCCAACCTTGTCACACACACACACTCTCACACACACACACTCGCACACACACACGCACACATACACATCCACAGTCTCCTTGGGATGTTAACTAATCATTAAAATGAGCTCTGGATGGTAACTGTTTAATAAGGCTCATCACGATGAGCTTATGGTTTATGACAGGAAGTGTTTATTTTACTAATGTGTATAGATCTCCTAGCAATACAGCTGGGATTTTAACTCAAATTTTAAAAAAATAATTGAAGAAGAGCTGGTAACTTGAAAAAGTGGAGAGAGAAGCAAGTCACAGAAGATGAAGCAAAGAAAGTGAGAGACAGAGCTGGAAAGGAAGGGGACTCTAGCAGGTACATAATGCGCCTCCTTTCCCTGACTGACAGCTGACGTCCGAAGGAGCCCTGCGTCCTGCTTGGTGCCCTTGGAATAGGAGAAATCAGGTGTCCTAGGGAAATTCTCTCCCAAAACGCTGTATGGGTTTTGTAGGTCTCTTCAAGCTAAACTCCCCCATCTAAAAGCTTCTTTACCTCTTAGGACTTTTTGCAGTCTGTGTTTCTGCACTGCCTATCATTCCACCCCATCTTTGGGGGGAATTTTATTCTTTTCCTCTTGAGTTTTTGGTTAGACTTTGACTCAAGCGTCTGCAAGCAATTGATGCATTTTTAAATGTCAGCAATCAAACCTAAACCCATAGAGTTGTAGATTCATTCAGAAGGCACCTCAGGGACAGGTTCCCTATTGGGAAAGCCACGGTCCTCAGTGTGGATGTGTACAGACTCAGCCTCACGGTGGAGAGCAGTGAGAATTCAGCGGACTCTCCAGGGCTCTCTTGAAGTCACAGGGGGATGAGACTGCATCTCATTTCAGGTCTAGATTATTAAGAGTTTTGTTTGTCATCAGCAAGAGCTTTATTTATGATCAGCAAGGACTTGAAGGAATGACATCTCATGTAATTGAAACTTAGGGAGGAAGACTGTAATTACCATGCTTAGAAATTAGCTCTGTTGGCATAAAGGGGCTGTGGATCACAGAGGGAGATGTTGAGGGTAAATCAGGAGCCCTGACTTCTCGTTCTGGCCTCGTCCCTAATTGCCCACACACTGGGGGCGGCAGTGGTGGGGGGATGACCGTCATTTCTCCTTCCTCCTCTGTTTTTCTTTCTACCTTTTGCTGTTTGTAATATAGCAGTGTGTTCTGGAACTGTAAGATCCTTGAGGGAAAGGATCGCTTATTTATCTCTAGGAAAGATTAAGAAAACCACTCCTTCCTTGGCATGTTCTTTTTTGTCTGTAAAGGGATAATTTGTGTGTGTGTGGGAGATATGTTTTTATATTTCATCACATCCCTTTATATGATTATGTTCACTGGGCTTTCTGACTTTTTTGTTGTTTGTGCTGTTCTCTAGTTATAATGTTTCTAATCCTTTTTCTTTCCTAATCTGTGTTGCCGATGTGACTATACCGATGGTTTTCCCCTCTGGTGAGGTGTGGTGTAGATTCACTCACAAAATGACTTAAAATATCTTGCCTACATAATGGCTTAAAAACAAACTAGATGGAGATTTAAAATGAGCTCATCTGTTTCCCAAAGGAATTGATATTTATAATGATGGGACTCTTAGAAGTTTATTACCAAAAGTGACTTAGTAAAGGATGGAACATTAGACTGAGCAAGTTTAAATATTGGCATCTTATGTTTGTGCAGTCAGCAGACATTTGGCCTTCAGTAGTTTTCTGTGGCATCATGGCTCACCCACCTCCAGTTCTTTACTGGACACTCATGGCATCTAGATTCTCTTAGATGGTCAGAGGAAAATTACAGTGACAGAGTTAAACAGAAAAGGAAGACTTCGTTCAAGACTATTGCAATAGGAGAGAGAGAGAGATTGAACTCAACTCCAATGAAACAAGAAGTGGGAACATTTTAAAGTGGATGAAACAATGGAAAAGTGACGAAGGACATCAGGGGGTAGGGTGGTCATTGTGACTAGACCATCCACATTTGCTGACTGGTGCTTATAGAAGTTGGTCCCCTATCTTCCCACAGAGTCTGGGGGACAGGGACCTTATTCCCTGAGGATTATGTTCAAAGGGATGGTTCCCAGGTCCCCAAGAAAGACAGTCCTGGGTTGTAGAAGATTTACATCTCAAGGGGCAGAGAAAGTACTTACGACCGAAAGTTTTCTAAAGTAAGTACTTTAAGAAATGGGAATTGCTAACACATATATATGGAATTTAAGAAAAAAAAATGTCATGAAGAACCTAGGGGTAAGACAGGAATAAAGACACAGACCTGGAGAACGGGCTTGAGGATATGGGGAGGGGGAAGGGTGAGCTGTGGCAAAGCGAGAGAGAGGCATGGACATATATACACTAACAAACGTAAGGTAGATAGCTAGTGGGAAGCAGCCCCATAGCACAGGGAGATCAGCTCAGTGCTTTGTGACCGCCTGGAGGGGTGGGATGGGGGGGTGGGAGGGTGGGAGACCCAAGAGGGAAGAGATATGGGAACATATGTATAACTGATTCACTTTGTTAAAAAGCAGAAACTAACACACCATTGTAAAGCAATTATACCCCAATAAAGATGTTAAAAAAAAAAAGAAATGGGAAATCAGCGAGAAGAGTTGGGAAGATGCCTGTGTGAAGTTTACTCAACCTGAGGGGGCAGGAAAGCAACCAGATGAAGCTTAATGATTCGTACCAAAGTCTGGTAGATGGAAATTGGTGATTCTTGCAAAACTATGCGATTTATCATTGGTTTCTGGCACAAAATATAAGGATTAGACAATCCTTGGCCAAGAAAAACAACTTTGGCTGCAGTCAAAATGAGAGGCATTAAAACAAAAATAAACAGAACATGGTAGTGTCATGGGAAATTGTAAGAGTGGGCCTATGGCTGGAAAGTGCAACCAAAATTAATCCGAAGTTCCCATGGTAGCATTTGTTTCTTTATTTTAACATTGCAAACTTTAGTCCATCTAATCTGGTAACTTAATCTATGTTTCTTTCCCTTATATTTTTCCTCTAATTCTTCCTTGGAAGTAGAGAGGCATTACCACATTGTAGGAAGGTCACGACCCCAGGTTCAGATACTGGTCCCATGACTGTGTGTTATCTCAGCCACCTTCCGAGTCTCTTCTATGAATGGACATCAGAAAACCTGTATCATTGTCGTGAATATTGTTCTAGGCACTCAGTACGTGACGATCACCATTGCTACTATTCCGTTTGAAACGTGAGAAGTATCTTAAGGGAGTCCTGTAAGTCCTTTAATTTCTAGAAATCCTACAGGATATACAAGTAAAGATGTACTTGGCGTTTGAGGACACAGGGTGCCCTGTGAGTAACACTCCTAGGTTCTCGTCACAGTGATACTGTGCTCTTAATGTGGTGACCTCAGACACCAATATGAATCCTCTTTCACCTGTGGAGTAACAGGCAAGAAGAGAACCACCTCCGTACCCTACACCAGCGTAACAAGAATCCCTCTGAGGACTCCTTGCCACTTTTCTCTTTTTTATTATTTTCCTGCTCTTTTAAAGAGCACAGTTAATCAGATGCCTCGGCAGCAGGGGTGGCGCAGAGCTTACCTCTCCTCCCAGCATTTACTCTCTGGCTTTACCCGCCTAGTTGACTTCATATGCTCTTGGGTGATGAATAGTGGCTTTTAATCACAGGAAACATAATAAACTAATACTACTCAGTGCTCCTAAGGCACTTCTCATTTTCCAGTCACGTGAGAAGTCTTTGCTACCGGATCTTCATTGCCCAGTGACGTGAGTGCTTTGGGCACTGTCTCTGCCCTCAGCCAGGGAGGTGAGCGGATTCCTGCGGTGTTTGCAAGTGTCACTGTGACCCCTCCCCCACTCGCGGGCCAAGATGACTTCTTGGCCCAGATTGGCCTCCGTGAGAGAGGAGTGTCCTTTTCAAGCATGTGCAGTGTTACTGCGATTCCACAATTGGTAGGGGAAATTGGGGTCAGGGGAGTTTGCTGAAGATTAAGAGCTCCGACCATATCTGTAAACCTGCCACGGCCAGGAGGTTGCACACTTTGATTTTCCCTTGTTCATGGGGTGGGGGTCGGGTGGCTCTGGATTTCTGCCAGAGTGTTACCGATGAGGCAAGTCACAACTTTGGTTCAAGTTCATGACTTGTTCATAAACATATACTTAACTGATTTGAGATTAGGGACAGCTCTCTGAAGGCAATCCAAGTGTGATAATACCCTCCCAACCAGCTGGATTCTTCCTGTTTTTGCTGGTGTTGGTATTGTCTGGTGTTGTTTTGATTGGGTACCTGTGCTTACCGAGAATCGTTATAAATCACCAGTGATCATAAATGTCAGCCCTTTAGGAGGCACTCAGATAAATGTGACGGTGCCGTGTATATTACCGTCCTGACATAGTCATCCTGAGAGATGGGTAAGGATGTGTCTACGAGGAAATCAAGGGGTAATCTCTTCCCAGCCTCTGCTCCCTCTAACTCATTTTAATTCACAAACCCTTGAATATAAACTTGTGTTTGGTTATCACTCATATCTTTTGTGTGACAGTCTTTCTGCAAAAAAAAAAAACCCAAACCCAAAACAAGGTTTACAGTCCCTGTTATTAATTTTTGTTTTCCAGCTGATCAACAGGCAGATGAAAAGTGGGGCAGATACAGAGGACAGATGTGTAGTTAACTCACACAGACGCAGCCGTTGGAGGTGGCATCCTTGGCTTGTTTGGGGTGACAATGACTGTCACAGTCATCCCAGCCCGAGGAGACCAGGCAGGCGCATCAGTGCAGCTTCTGTGGTGGGTGCACAGAGCCCCCAGAAGTGCTCCCGGTTCGGAGAGAGACCATCGCCCTCCTGGCACCAGCCTGAAGTGGAGGAGGTAAGAAAGGGGCCGTGGTGCAGGAAGGTGTGGGCTGTGGGTTAGGAGGCACCTTACAGGGGGACGTGTCTCCCAGTGTCGGCTGGGTCTGGACTCGACCGTCCGTCAGGTGTCTGGCTGGCTGCGGCGACTGGGCAGTACACAACTGTATGTACCTGTGGAAGCAGAGCCATAGCAAGGGAGATGGCGGGGGGCGGGGAAGATTCTGGATGTGCTTTGAGGGTGGAGCCAATAGGATGTCCTAGTGGTTGGACTGTACGGGGAGAGAAGGAAGGGATTTGGGGATGGCTTTGTTTTTTGTGGTTTTTGTTTGGTTGGTATGAGCAACTCTAGTAAATGGAACTCTCATTTACTGAACGGGCAGGGTGGTGTCCTGTAAGCTAAAATTGGAAGGGGTTTCCAGGAGGACCATCTCAATGGCTGTGTCAGAACTACTGATGGTCAAGTCAGGAGGCTGACAGTTCACTGCTGCCTCTAGACAGGCACGTTGGGGATGGTGGTGAGAAGAGTTTCAGTGAGGTGGTGGAACAGAAGGCCTGATAGAAATGGGTTTAAGAAGGGCTAGGAGGAATTTAAGAGAGAGAGAGAATAGAAGACTCTTCTCAGGCATTTTACTGTTAAGGAAGACAGACAAATGGAGCTTGTAGCTGGAAGAGGAAAAACATGACGGGTTTTGTTTTGTCTACTTTTTAAGACGGGAGAAAGCATAGCACTATTGTAGATTAATGCACACAGTCTGGTGGAAGAAAACAGTGCTGAGAGAGGAGGGAGGAGAGGGGGTTGGTGAATAACCCTCCTTAGGTGGGTGGGTGGAGGCCTGGTGTGCAAGAGGAGGAGTCATCTGAGGAGGGAAGGTGAGCCTGGGGCGATGGTCAGTGAGCTGCCTGTGGGAGGGCGAAGAGGTCAGGGTGGACCTTCCTGAGCTCGTTGCAGGCGTCACGCTCCTACTGGCCTCCGTCCGCCGGCACCAGCTCACCTGGAGGCTGAGCACGTGAAGTGGGAGGGGGTCTCAGGAAGGTTGTGCCCCCTTTGCTAGATGCTTCCCTGCTGGAGTTAGAGAACATTATGTGGGAACTGGTTCAGGATTTGGGGAAGACTTGCCAAAGAAAGAATACGGGAAACAGAAATGTGGATGAGAATGTGTGTGTGGAGCGGGGAGGGTGGGTAGTGGGCAGGCCTCATCCTCCAGAAAATGCAAGAGGCTGGGAAACTGTACGTGAGAGTCCATTCTAGGGGTTAGCTGTTGCCTAAAACTAAAAACGAGCTCCGTTCCGTGGTGTCATATCTGGCCACCTTAGAAAAAGGTGAACTTTTTAAAAGATGACATTTAAAAAATGTTTTTACATTTTTAAATACTTTGTTAAAGGTTACTTTCCATTTACAGTTATTACAGAATATTGGCTCTATTCACCGTGGTGTACAGACATCCTTGAGCCCATCTTACACCCAGTAATTGGTACCTCCCACTCTCCCACTCCTGTATGGCCCCCGGCACTGGTAACCGCTAGTTTGTTCTCTGTATCTGCCCGTCTGCTTATAAAAGGCGACATTTTACAACGTAGCAGCAGGTGAACTTCCAGATGCAGGTGTAAGGAATGGCTGCTGCTGAGAGCCTGCCTTGGGCTGTTCTGAGTGGCAAATAAGGCTTATTCGGAGGAAGGTTAGAACTTCTGCCCCGCCTCCCCATGGGTCAGAATGTCCACTTTCACCCAACGGGGTGGTACACACGACAGTCAACGAGAGAGCCCGGGAGAGTTTACAACCCGGGATCACACGATGACTTCTCCATTTTACAACACTTAACCTGATAGTAAGGCAGTAGAGGAAGGTTCAGAGGGGGAACCCAGCACGGGAGCCACCGCCTCCATGGAGTAGAAGGCAGTCGGGGGTCTGGCCACGTGGAGCTGGCCTTTGGCAACGGCGGGACCCAGGAGAGAGGAGGTCCACGTCCATCAAGGCCTCCCCTCTGTGTGTCTAAGAAGATGGGGGTGTCACAGACAGGAGTGGGTCAGGGAGGAAAGTCATGCACCTGTGGGCACGTCAATTTAAAAGTCCCAGTTCAGGAGACTGTAAGATCCATGAAGTTTGGGATTATATTTATTCTCTCCACCATATCAAGCCTCCAGCACAGTGCCCAGCAAAGATTTGGTGCTCAATAAATTTTTGTTAAATATTTTTTAAAATGAATGGATGCATGCATGTATGAATGAATGACTTTAGGGTGCTTCTATCATGCTGACTCTTGGAATGATGGGTCTCTAGCCCAAGACTGAGGTCCTGGCTGGAGAGAGAAAAAGAAATCGTGGTGCAGAGTTAAGCGTAGGAAGAAGGTATCTGCCTGAGGGTGGCCAGGGAGCTTGTACAGAAATGTATTCTGTTTCTAAAAGGAAGGGTATTCTAAGTGGCGTGACACGCTGCTCTTCGGTATGGCTGATGGAAATACTCCATAGTTTGATTGTAAAACATCACTTAGATTTTGATTTGTAACCTCATCACCCTCTGAGGCATAAACTTGAAATTGTAAATATGGCTTCAACCCTTGAATTTTACCTAGTTTTCAGGAAAGAAGAATAATGAACACCTAAGATGTATAACTATGATTGCCCAGAATTGAAGTGGCTGTTTAGTTTTCACAGTCCCGTCATTTCATCAGGCAATTCTTACTTTCCTTGTACTGCCTGTTTTTCTCCTGCAGAAAGTTTGGCGGGGGGATAATGCACCTTGCTGGAGCGCAAAGCTCTTGTTTTTTCCTTCCAGTGAAGGTTTTTGCTGTTCATATTAGAAAATCAAGCCCAGATGGACTCTGCAAGTTGCTAAAATCAATATAGAGAAAAACATTGATGTACTGAAAAGACAATTCAGGGAACGATTGAACATGATTGAAATGTTTAATGATCTGTACATCTTGCAGACCAGGATTCGAACCGTAGTGAAACCTGGACTTTTGTAATGAAAATTTTACTTTAAAGCTGTAAACTCTTAGGCACTACTTCATGGCAGAGAAGTATTCGAAGAAACCCGGGTGAGAGCTTACGTCCCTTTGAAAGGACGGTTCTCGCTGGACGTCTTGCTGACGTGAAATGTCAGGCTCACACCTAATTTCTTCACATTATAAGTGTTCGCCTCCCTGGCCAGGGTTAGGGTGTAAAACTGTTACCTTCTTTTGAGCACCAATTTGTTCTCTTAACAGTTTAATTCTCCAGGGTGTTCTTCTAAGTCTTTTGTTGTAATATTAACTGTTTCCTTTCTCAGACGTGAACCTGGAAGACAGTTTGGGAAGGACTGGGTGTTTGCTCAGAGATTTTGCATTTGAGGCCGGCCTGTCACCCATCGTGTGGGTTACCAGCTCGGTCCTGCAGAGTCTGGAGCCTGACAGGCGCCCTGGGTTTTGGCTTGAACAGTCCGTGGGGGTCCCTGAGTTGAACCAGGACTTTTAATGGAAAAGTTCTTGGGGGGAAATCACTAAAGCAGTGGAGAGAATCAGAAACGTGTAGGCATTGAGCCGGCAGCTGGCAGGGCATGGGGTGTGTCCCAGCTGGATCCCAGCTGTGCCACCTGGAGCCCGCTGCTTCTCCATGACCTTATCTCCTCGTGGAAGGAGTCGTCAGGCCTGCCCGACAACGAGACAGAAAGTTTTAAGATGTGTCCAGAACAAGGCCTGAGACTTGGCAAGGCAGCATTCCCTGGAATGGGCGCAAGGAAGGCTCGTACCTGACTTTTCACTGCAGGCGCACAGAAATCACCAAAAGCGATAGTCAGTGCTCAGACATCACCCTAATAACACATGGAGGGTTGTTTTTTTTTTTTTTGAATTTGGATATTTCTGATGATAAGAAATATATGCATTGAAAATCAGCGAAGCTTTGACATGGAAAGAGAAGCATAGACAGAGAACTTTAGAGCAACAGTTACACATTTTCACAGGGGCACACCCGGCGGGACGGGCACGTGTGGGGAGCGGGTACCTCCCTGCGCTTCAGCGTCTCCAGGTCACCCCCTTGAGAAGCGTGTCTAAGGGCTGCGGCGCAACCGTCCTCCTCGACTTGGCACCCCTCTTACTTCTGGTGCCCACGCTGCTCGGTGCTGCCGGCAACTTCCCGTCCTCGAGGCATTTATTACAACTGGAGGAAGCTTCGAGCATCTGCAGTTTCTCAAAGTTGGGATTTTAAGCGGGTGTTATTCTCTGCATATTTCAAAGGGTTTGCCGCCTCCTCGTGTGCTTTGTGCCAGATGCCCGTTAGGGAGGACTCCCCGATTCTCTCCGGGGTCGGCCCTGTGTCTCTGCCCTGGCTTCCCTCTTTGAGGGCTGTTGCGTTTGCCTTGCTGCTTCTATTGGTATTTTATGCTCGCGATTCAGTGCAGGGACATGGCCATGCCCCAATCCATGTTCAAAAGAGTATTTTTCAGGTTACACTGGAATTGAAAAGGGCCTTTTATTTTGCAGAACCATGGTTCTTTAATACTCAGTGAGTAATGGTAAATGCATTCTATAGGCTCCATGTTCTGGGATAATTGTGTTCAACTAATATATCCCTGCAGTCATGTGGGCTAGAGAAGTGCCTGTTGCCATCCGGCTACAGCAGTTCCCTCTCATCTGGGGGGGATGTGTTCCAGGACCCCAGACAGTACTGACCCTATATATACTATTATTTCTCCGATTTGTACATACTTTGTTAAAGTTTAATTTCTAAATTAGGCATAGTAAGAGATTAACGACCATAAGTAATAATAAAATAGAACAATTATAACACTATACTGTAATAAAAGTTATGTGAATGGGGACTCTCTCTCTCTCAAAATATCTTATTGCACAAATTTAACGCCTTTTCCATCTGAACTAAGGATTATCATGCAGTGGCTGTAACTTTGGCAGTTTGAGGTGTGACAGCAAAACTAGCACGGATTTCTTTTTCCTCCTTCACAATTTCACAGGTAGAAGATTCGTTCCTACTGTAGATCTTAGTCGGGAACTTTCACCTTTTCACTTACAGGAAGCACTTTCCTCTTCTTGGGCCTGTCCAAATCGTCAGCATCACTCCTCCTGGGCTTTGGGGTCATTATTAAGTAAAAAAAGGATCACTTGAACACAAGCACTGTGTTACTACCCCAGTCGGTCTAATAAACGATCACTACTAGTGACTGACAGTTGGGACTTGCTGGACAAAGGGGTGATTCACGTTCCAGCAGGACAGAGCTGACACCTCAAGATTTCATCATGCGACTCAGAATGGTTCACAATTGAAAACCTCCGAATTGTTTACTTCTATAAATTTTCCATTTAATGTCTTCTTACCAAGGATGACTGCCGGTTACTGAAGCTACAGATGAGGGAGTTGACTGTACATCTTTGGTGAGAGTGGTGGTGAAGCTGGTGAAGATGCTAATGAGCATGACGGCAGTGCCATTGGCCACGGGACTGCTCAGTGCAGGGACCCCGCTCTGCACGCATCGTATTTAACTCTCCCCCCACGTCATGTAAAGTAGGTGTTATTTTATAATGAAAACTTAAGAGAAGTTTTGGTCGCATTGATTACCTGTGGAAAAGCCAAACTTTGGACCAGATCTGGCGGGGATCTGGGTTCCGCCTGCCTTTCTCTGCCACCTCTTCCCATGGAGAAAGTTCATGTGAGTGGCAGCCCCCCTCTTTCTCATTTCCCCCTACTTCCTCTCCTGACTCTTACTCCGTTCTTAATTTACAACCAGACATTCTTTGTAAGTTGAAGTATAGTTGATTTACAATGTTGTGTTAATTTCTGCTGTACAGCAAAGTGACTCAGTTATACACATATATACATTCTTTTTTATATTCTTTTCCATTATAATGGAAAAGAGATTGGATATAATTCCCTGTGCTATGCAGTAGGACCGTGTCGTTTATTCTATATGTAATAGTTTGCATCTACTAATCCCAAACTCCCAGTCTATCCTTTCCCACCCTCTCCCACTCTTTGGCAATCGCAAGTCTGCTCTCTATGTCTGTGACTCTGTTTCATACATAAGTTCATTTGTGTCATACTTTAGATTCCACATATAAGTGATATCATATGTACAACCAGATATTTTAATCTTGAATAAGCTCTAATATGAACCATGCTGCTGGCTTACTTTAAGCATGAAGCACTTGTATTGCTTTGGGTGTGCGTAGGTGGCTGGATGTTATGGACTTCATGTGTGTGTCCCGCCAGATTTGTATGTTGAAACCTAACTCCTTAGGTGATAGTGTCAGGAGGTAGGGCCTTTGGGAGGTGAGTAGGTCATGAGGTAGAGCCCTCATGATGGATCAGAGCCCTTATAAGAAGAGACTTCCTTTCTCTCTGCTCCCCGCCTTATGAGGACACAATGAGAAGACGGCCGTCTGTAAGCCAGGAAGAGCCTCACCAGACACTAGATCTGCCACTGAGTGACGGTTGCTTCATGATGACTGGGGCTAACCCAGTGCCCTGCAAACAGTGAACAAGTAAATGGCTCGCAGAGAATCAGTGTTACTTCGCTCAATTATTCAGCACTTGAAGGTGTCAGGATTGCTGCTCAGGACCCTAAGTTCAGTGTAGCTAGTCTGGTGGATGCTGTCATGCGTGGCCAAAGACCCCTTCAAGGGAGGGCTGGCCGCCCCAGCTGCCCAGAGAGCAGTCCACGCGGAATCTCCTCTCTCAACCCCTTCAGGCACCACCACAACTGCGGGCTCTGCCCTTCCCACCAGCCACAGGTTTGGCTGATGGATGCAGGGGAACAAACACCTGGACATCCGGGGGGCCCATCCAGCCGCGGAGCCCCCAGGGGTTAGTAAGCCGTCCAGGGACTTCTGCTCTGTCCATTCCTGCTTCCCTTTCCCCCATCCTCTGCTTAATAAACACCCTGCAGGGGCTTCCCTGGTGGCTCAGTGGTTGAGAGTCCGCCTGCTGATGCAGGGGACGCGGGTTCGTGCCCCGGTCCGGGAAGATCCCACATGCTGCGGAGTGGCCGGGCCCGTGAGCCATGGCCGCTGGGCCTGTGCATCCGGAACTTGTGCTCCTCAGCGGGAGAGGCCACAACAGTGAGAGACCCGCGTACCGCAAAACAAACAAACAAAAAAAAAACACCCTGCAGAGGCTGCTTCCCCAGAGACCCAACCCCCAGCCCCATGGGGTCGAGTCCAGACTGGTCATTTCTTCAGGCCTCGTGTCTATGAATTCCCAAAGGTGCCCTTGGGTGATTGTGCTCAAGGAACTGTAATGAAGAGGCATGATTTAGGACTTTTCTCTCTCTCTCTCTTTTTTTAATTGAAGTGTAGTTGATTTACAACGTTGTGTTAGTTTCAGGTGGACAGCAAAGAGGTTCAGTTATACATATGTATCTGTTCTTTTTCAGATTTTCTCCCTTATAGATTATTACAGCATATTGAGTGTAGTTCCCTGTGCCGTACAGTAGGTCCTTGTTGTTTATTTATTTTATATATAGTAGTGTGTATATGTTAAGGATGTTCTAGTAAAATACGTCCTTAACAAAGTAAGGATCAGTTATTAATTACAGGTATTTTGCATTTACGTATAAACAAAAAGCAAAACCTGTACTTGAAGCAGATTATAAAGAAACGCCAACACCTAGGAAACGTTGGAGGCCTCCCCCTTCATAACCTGAAATCAATCTCCCTTCTGCACACTTTGTTTTTTTGCTTGTTTTATCGAGAGTGTGATGCTTCTTGCCTCTACTTCTCTCAGTCAGTTTTCTTTCAGAACCCAAAGCTGTTGCAACACATATAAAGACTCGACGGGTTGTGTTTCTTTGTGTCCTAGGATGCTTGATTCTTAGCTTAACCCAGTTCCACGTTCATAACATAACAGAATGAAACAGGATACTCTGCTGCGCTCGCTGTATTTGTCTTTCCCGTGGAAGCCGTCAGTTATGCCTCCTTCCAGAGCTTGTTCCGTTTATAACAAAACGCTTCCAGCTTGTTCTTCTTTCTTCCCTTGGTTCTTTTATTCTCTACTCAGACTGTGCCAGAGCATCACAGTGACCCTGGGCCATGTGAGTACTGAGTACATGTCCGTGTCCTGTAGACTAGCCAATTCCTAGAGCCTGGGGCCCGTTTTTAGTCCTCACCTGCTGGCACCGCAAGCAGCGTGGGGCCCGCGCTCGGTGACTTTCCCACACACGGAAGGGTGAAGGAGCTTACAGAGCTGACGGAGGGCATGTGTTGGATCATCTTCTCAGCTCGCTTGATGGATCTTAAGTCTGTTCTGACTTTCACGGGGCAAAGGGGAAAACAGGAGCTTGAAGCCATTGTGTAAGATGTGGTTCCACCTTCTTGGATCAGGGGTGGACTCCTGACTGTTTCTGGAAATCTCAGTCAATGAGGGCAGGCACAGAGAGAAAGAGGGGGAGAGAGAGAAAGAGAGAGAGATGGAGGGGTGGGGGGAGAGGGGGGAAGGGGCGAAGAGAAGGGGCAGGGCGGAAATACCAGACAGTGGATTTGGTCCCAGAGTTGCTACTAGCTTGTAAGGCTCTGTGCGTGAATTCAAATACCGTTTCCTTTCTGCGGCACTGCATCCCCGTGGGGACTTGACCACTGGGCTGCACCTTGGTCAACTTAGAAAACATCATCCCCTTTATATCAGAGACTCCCAACCTCAGCACTATGGACATTTGGTCCAGATGGTTCTTTGTTATGGGGGCTGTCCTGTTTGTAGGATGTTTATAGCAGCAGTCCTGGCCTCTGATCACTAGATCCCAGTAGCATCCACCCTCTGTTGTAAAATAAAGTATGTGTTCAGACGTTGCAAATGTCTCCTGCGAGAACCGCTGACTTAGGAGAATGGAGCTGCATGCAAGAGTGCGCAGGTGGATAAAGAAGATGTGGTACATGTATGCAATGGAATATTACTCAGCTATAAAAAGGAACGAAATTGGGTCATTTGTAGAGACGTGGATGGATCTAGAGACTGTCATACAGAGTGAAGTAAGTCAGAAAGAGAAAAACAAATATCGTGTATTAACGCATATATGTGGAACCTAGAAAAATGGTACAGATGAATCCGTTTGCAGGGCAGATATAGAGACACAGATATAGAGAACAAATGTATGCACACCAAGGGGGGAAAGCAGCAGGGGGGTGGTCATGGTGGGATGAATTGGGAGATTGGGACTGATATATATACACTAATATGTATAAAATAGATAATAAGAACCTGCTGTATAAAAAAATAAATAAATTTTAAAAAAAAAAGAGTGCACGGGTTGTAGAAAGGAGAGTGGGACGGTGCACCAGCCCCCTGGCCAGGTGCATTTGTGCAGTGCAGAATCTCCACCACTGTACATTAGTGGTCCTGCTGGTTCCCATACTTCCTGTGTCCCAGCTGCATCTTTTCCATTGGCTTCTCTGAGACATCCCTAAATCCTTATGGGCCCTTTCTGCTTCCTCTAGCTTGAATTGTTTACTTTTATTTGTAAGCAAACTAGTGTCTTCCTCTTCTTAGGCTTCCCTTCCTCTGGTTCATCAGAAATTTCGAAAAGGGCTTTCCTGCCTATGTTAGCACAAGTAGCTACTGTCTCTCTTTTTAAACTTTGTGCAAGTGTGAAAGTGTTTGGTTTGGAAGGTGTTATCCGAATTCAACACTCATCAAATCTCTTCCTAAAGGGGTTTGGCCTTTTTTCTCTGACCTTTTTATTTTTGGAAAAAACACATCTTCGACACCATATTTCATATTTGGTTTCCTTCTTTCCCCTCATTAGCACTATTTGATCTTTGACTAGTGATAAAAACATGGCACGAAGCACATAATTTCTTACAACTTGAAGAAAGTCAAATTAGTACGTATGAGACAGGAAAAAATAGAGAAGAGGGGATTTGCCAATTAATTGAAAATCATGTTTATATTTAGAATAGTATGTCTCAAACTATCAGAATTGGTGGTCTAAAGGAAATTTATCTTTAAAAATTGCCATTAAAAAAACAAAAGTCAAATAATCATTTAAACAACAGTGATAATGCTTCTAATTATATCATTGAAAGGGGCGGCAAGGCTTGCCCTGCCCTTCTGCAATATCTTTAATCAAGATCCCCACAGACAGTCCGGGTGATAGGTCAGATTCCACGAATACCTAGTTTCTTTTCTTTATTTCCCGGAATGAAAAACTCACTGATTTTTATAGGTGGTCAGGATGGAAGCAGTTGTTTGGTTGCTCTGTGGTACAGTCTTGGATATTTTATCAAACGTGGCCCCAGGAGTTACAGGGCATTTTCTTACCACGGTAACTGTGAGACACTAAATCAAGGAGCATGTACCACACTCCAAGCTCCCTGAATGTCTCAGAGTGCGAGGTGGCAGGGAGTGAAACCCTACTTCACGTTTCCGCTGCAGTTGGATCTACGAAGGGTGTTTGCATGTTGTGTTGTCACCTTGGAATGTGGCTCCAAAGAGGCTCCTGAATGTGTCGTCCTGTTTGGTCCAAAGAGAAAAGGACACAGAAAAGAAAAGGTCTTCCCCGGGTTGACCTGGTGCTTCCAGTCACACTGGCCTCCTTTTTGGTCCTCGGACCCTTAGGTTCTGCTCACACCTGAACGGTTGGACTTTCCTATCTAATTCTTGACAGCACGAGCTCTTTTCATCTTTGGCTCTTACTCTAAATGTCAGCGAGGCCATCGCTGACCTGCCGTTTCTAGAGGGCGCCTCCTGGGCTGTGCCCTGTCCCCTCATCCTGTGCATTCCCTTCAGAGAATGTATTTCCTTCCTAGAGTCTGCAGTGACCTCGTTTGCTTACTTGTTGATTGTGTTTTCTCACTAGAATATGAAATCCACAGGTGTGGGGATGGGTTGTACAGCTCTGTTTCCAGGGCCTGGCACATAGTAGGTGCTCAGTAAACAGGGCTGCATTCCTAACTGGCTTCCTCTGCCGCTAGATTGTGTCTTTTTAATCCTGTGAATGCATCTGGTCTCTTTTTTGTCTTTTCCTAGATGGAAAACTAATTTTAGAGGGAGGGCATTATTTTGTACTTCTTCCTGGAAATAATTAACTGGTTTATCATAGAGTTTCTTTGAAAATTATGGGAGGGTTTGATGGCTTCATGCCACCCTTCAGAAAAAGTTCACAACTTTTAACCCACTGGGAAGAAACGGGGCAAATGGATCATTGGTGCATGCCAGTCCAATTTTCAGATAATCATTAATGGGTATTTTTTAATTCTCCAATTCTCTCTTTATCAACTGTTTGTAGGAAATCACACTTTTGGATGAACAAACACATACAATTTCAAATTCTACGCTCTCACAAAAGTACTGTTCACAGTTGTTATGGACTGAATTGTGTCCCCCACCTCCACAAATTCATATGTTAAAATCCTAACCCCCAGTGTGATCATATTTGGAGGTGAGGCCTATGAAGAGATAATTAAGGTCACTGAGGTCATAGGGTGGGGCCCTAATCGCTGTATAAGATGTGTAAGAGACACCTGAGCTCCTTCTCTCTCTACATTCACACACAGAGAAAAGGCCATGTGAGGACACATCTCAGGCCAAGGAGACAGGCTTCACCAGAAACCAACCCTGACAGCACCATGATCTTGGACTTCTGGCCTCCAGAACTCTGAGAAAATAAATTTCTGTTGTTTAAGCTAGAAATAGCTGTTACAGCAGCGCCAGCAGACTAATACAACGATGTATACGTAACTTTGAATCAACATTCAGCTCACCATTCTTATCATCAGTTCTGTGTTTTATTTCAATGAATAAACTTTGAACCATTCCCCTAATTTTAATTTGGGAATAATGCACAATCCAATACTGAAAACCAAACCTCAGTTCCAACAAGTGTGAACAGTAACACTCACCTGACTTGAAAATACCTTGAACAGGATGAGTTGTGAGTTGTCAGCAAACATATAGCTGATTCAAACTGAGCATAGGTGTGATCTTTAGGGATGTAATGACTATTAAGATGAAATGAGATTTCTGTAAAAACTATAATTAATGCTAGTATTTCAAATGTTTGAAATATGTGTAAAAAATAATTTCATTGCTCTTTCCTCTGAAATGGAAATGAATTGAAAACCACTTGGTGGGGTCCACATTATAAAATATAGAGTCTCCTTTACTTTCTAATTTTATGTTTTGGAGACAGAGCCTCCTCATGGGTTGGGCTGGGGGTCCAACAGGATTGTAAAGGACATGACCTTTAACCTATCCTGAGTCTATGAAGTTGCATTTAGAAGCAGATAGATGCACCTCTAGCTTTAGTTTTGAAGATACTGGGGTGAAGGGGATGCGCTGGGTGACTTCCGTTTGCTGCCCTAGAGCACATCTCCCCTTCTTGACCCTGGTCCATGCCCTGGGTACTGACCCCCACAGGCTGCATCAAGAGCTCCCTTTGGCCTTGGGCCTTGGTTGGCTTCAGGTGATAGGGAGCGCCAGTGAGAGATCAGAGAAGGGTAGGAGGAATCACAGCCTCCAAGGTGTCCACACCCTAATCCCTGGGACCTTGCGTACATGTCACTTTATATGGCAAAAGGGACTTTGCAAAGGTGATTAAGCTGTGGATTTTGAGATGGGAAGATTATCCTGGATTATCTGGGTGAATTCAGTGCAATCACAAGGGCCCCATAAGACAGAGGCAGGAGGATCACAGCTAGGAAGGTGATGTGATGGTGGAAGCAGAGATTGGAGGGATGTGGCCATGAGTCAGGGAAGACAGGGCGCATCTAGGAGCCAGAAGGAGCAAGGAACAGCTTCTCCCCAGAGTCTTCAGAAGGAACCAGTCCTCCCGACGCCTTGATTTTAGCCTCGCAGGACTCATTTTGGACTTCTGACCTTCAGAACTTTAAACAGTAAGTTTGTGTTATTGGAAGCCACTAAGTTGTTTTGTTTTGTTTTTTAATTTGTTAGAGCAGCAGTAGGAGACTAATAGAACTAGGAAACTGAGACTAGGGATTCATCACCCGCATCCCCACCCCAAGCTGCCTCCTTAGATGATTTCCATGGGCTGGCACGTCCCCTGCCCTGTCCCCTATACTTCGTCTCCTTATGTTCTGGTCCCTCCCTTCCTGCTTCCCTTCAGGCCCAGGGATAGGCCCTGCATGCTGCCCAGCCTCGCAAACAATCATCTTACCGAACTTCCTCACTGTGTAAGAATTGGAATTTGCCATCTGTTCCCTACTGAGCTGCTGACTGGTCAAGGTTTGACAGCGAGGAAGCCAGGAGAGGCATCTGGGCAGAGACGGACTCATGAGGTTACTTTTGCTCTGTCCAGGATCTGCGTTTTTTTGCTGAATCCCTTTTGGCTCCGGATGAGACAGAAACACATTTTCTCAAATGGTGACCGAAGTTCTCACACACCTGTGCTGTGTTTGATCTTTCAAAGCAGAAAATGTGGTTTTTGTGGAGGATAGGTTTCTTTGGCTTTAAAATGTTAACGGTGAGGAAAGTCTGGGGGAGGGTCAAGAAGATGTTGAAATTTATAATGCGTTTGACTTTAAAATGTTATTAAAACACTACCATTAGAAATTAAAGGAGCATGGTGAAACTTCTCAGGAAACTTGCTAAGAAAATATATTTTTATAACTGACCATAGAGTGAAGAACTCTTTTGAGTGTGTTCTTATTTATTATGAATGTTTGAAAATAGTACTGAAAGCTCTCTGGAGAGCTGGAATCCCACCCTGTGGAGGAAGAAGAAGGTCTGAGCAAAAGTCCACGTGAAACAAAGCTGGGAAAGGCCTTCTCTTTTCTGGTCGTGCTGTTATTTTGGGGTTATGTGCTGCCCCATCCAGCATCAAGAATGTAATCCTCTGGGACTTCCCTGGTGGCGCAGTGGTTAAGAATCCGCATGCCAATGCAGGGGACATGGGTTTGAGCCCTGGTCCGGGAAGATCCCACATGCCACAGAGCAGCTAAGCCCGTGCGCCACGACTACTGAGACTGTGCTCTAGAGCCCGTGAGCCACAGCTACTGAGCCCACAAGCCACAACTACTGAGCCTGTGTGCCACAACTACTGAAGCCCGTGCACCTAGAGCCTGTGCTCTGTAACAAGAGAAGCCACCGCAATGGGAAACCCACACATGGCAACGAAGATTAGCCCCTGCTCGCCGCAACTTGAGAAAGCCCGCGTGCAGCAACGAAGATCCGACGCAGCCCAAAACTAACTAACTAAATAAATAATAACAATAAAAAGAGAATGTAATCCTCTGCTGTGATTTAGTGGTAATTTAAAGTTTCATGCTAAATTTCTGGTGGTCTTCAAAAATATATGACTGAACTTTAGAGCATTTTCACGTAATATTCTCGTGTGTAATTGATTTAAAAGAGCTGCCATAGGTAGGTAGGTAGGTAGAAAGAAAGAAAGGAAGATAGATAGATAGATAGATAAAGTAGGTAGATGGATGGATGGATAGATAGGTAGGTAGGTAGGTAGTTAGATAGATAGATAGGTAGATAGCTAGAGATAAGGATAGAAAGATGTGTATAAAATACAAACGATGTGTTTGTCCTTCTGCCTTTGGTCTGGGTCCCCAGTTTTCAGTTACCTAGACTCTCAGGATGCATGCCATGGCATCCTGGGTGCTGTGAGAGGAGACAGACGATGCGGGTACTGGATTCTGACCCACCCACAGCTCAGTGACCTCTGAGCATTTGGTCATTTCAAATGCAAGGGCTAGGGGCTTCCCTGGCGGCGCAGTGGTTGAGAGTCCGCCTGCCGATGCAGGGGATACGGGTTTGTGCCCCGGTCCAGGAAGATCCCATATGCCGCGGAGTGGCTGGGCCCGTGAGCCATGGCCGCTGAGCCTGCGCGTCCAGAGTCTGTGCTCTGCAACGGGAGAGGCCACAACAGTGAGAGGCCTGCGTACCGCAAAAAAAACCAAAAAAACCCCCCCAAAAAAACAAATGCAAGGGCTACACGTGACCACAGTTACTTTCCAACACACGATTTTTTAAAGTATTTTATGACTTTTGAACAGAAAAAAGTGCTCATGAGAAGACCAAGTAGGAGGGATGAGTTCTCAGAACATCACAGTCACCAAATTCCATGGGACAGGAGTCCCTCAGTGTGCAGCGCCCAGAGGTCCTGTCGGGCTGGACTCTGTGGGGTGTGGACAAGCAGGGCTTAGTGGACCAGACGTGGAATGGGGATAGTGGGAGGAGGAACTGGGGAGACTGGGCAGCAGTGCCACCAGCGGGGCTGCTCCAGTGGATGGTCTAAGGGACTGCATCCCTTTCATGTCCCAGGTCCTCTCACCACGGTGTCTGTGACTGCACAGCTGGGTGCAGGTGAGCAAGAGACACAGGTAGGGCTTCTGCAACAGAGGAGCAACTTCAGTGGGACAGCTCTTGTCTGTCCTGTCACCCAAGTGCACTCATGCGGTGGGATTTCTCAGTTGTTGCTGAAATGGAATTAGTATTCCATTGGTAATGGAACAGCACTTTTTCTGTTCAGAAGTCATAAAATACGAAAAAATCGTGTGTTGGAAAGTAACAGCTGCTGTCTCACTCCCCATCTCCTAAAACTGGAGGGAGCACAGTAACACTCCATCCGACATCTCCCCAATCTCTATAGATGACCTTGAGTTTGTTCCTAGGTCCACCACATTCTGCAAAATTGGTCTCTTAATATCCACAGCCATCTCCTTGAAAGACTTATTGCCTAAGTCTCATGCGCAGGATTTAGCAAAACACATGAATAATTCCTAACTTATTTTGGTTTGCGAAACCAAGGGTCTGAGAATCTTAAATAAATATCAATCCTCTGGCACCTCACTAAATGAACTCTCTTTTCTGTTTCCTTTGCTGCCTAATGCTCTCAACCTTTGATACCTCTCCCCTTCCTTCCTAATTATTTCACCTGGAAATGCTGCTTTTAAAGTATATTTCCTGGCTTCTCAGACTTTCCATATTAATATTCTCTTAAGTCCTGTATCTTGGAGGCGGCCCATCCGTCTTTCCTGGGCTGCGTATTTGCTGACATTCTCTTTCTGTCCTTCACTCCGAAGTTTGCTCTGTAAGATGCTTCTGGTTCCAACACTTGGTGCCAGGCTGCTTTGAAATCATGACTGAAAACTTAACCATTTTGCTGAAAGTGTATTTCTTTAGTGAAGTCTCCAGTGACAGATGGTCCATTGCACTTTTCTCTCGCCCATAGAATATCCCTGTAGTGATAGACAGGAAATGCAAGGAACGCTCTCTTGGTGGACTTTGGGTTTGACTTCTTTACTTGTCTCCTTCGCTTGCTGGAAGTCCTTTAGGTGATGGCTGTGTCCTAGAGAACTGGGTTGGCAAAGCATTTCAACCGCTGTCAGCAGGTGTGAGTTAAAATGTGATAATGAAGTAAAGGTATTTAAAGTTCCAGATAACTTAGTATGGAGTCAGTCATGTGTGCTTAACTGTCCAATTTAAGCGTGTGTGTGTGTGTGTGTGTGTGTGTGTGTGACTTTCAGTGTTCTGAGATGACTGACATTTTTACTTGGGATGGATTTCATGATTTAGAAAGAATTACACATATTTCCCTTAAACTCTTTGGCCCAAATTGTGTTGGAAGTTTCAGAAGCGTGATTTTCAGTTGAGAATCCTCTTACTTATGGTTCTACCCCTTGAGAGCAGCTAACACTCGACATTCATGCATATTTTCAGCAGCATTAGGACAGGTACAAATTCATTTACCCAATTTGTTGGACACCTGAAGATATTCTTTACATTTTGCTTCTAAAAGAAATGAGGGGAAAAGAAAAGAAATGAGGGCTAGAGATGGTGAGAAGGAGTAAGGAAATAAATAAATGTACTTATTTTGAGAAAGTGAAACCCTAAATGATGGCAGCAGGGCCGAAAGTGAACAGAAGCCAGCTTGCAAAAGAGCAATATTTTTATCCTCAGATTTGCTGCTGCTCTTTTTTTTCCATCTGGAAAACCTTTCCATCTTCATGAGTAGCTTATAAGACGTGATTGTCTGAGACTGCAGAGTCACGTAGATATTTCCAGGGTACATAGCCTTTCCTCACGCCCCTGTGAGGATGGATACAAATTGCACAACTGTTCTCTCTTCTTCACAGAGTTTTCAGAATGGGTTCTGGGAAACATCGGGCCACGTGCAAAAGGAGGAGTGGCCTTGGGGAGGCCAAAGGCACCCATCACGGCCACAACTTCCCACCCTCCTCTCTCCCGTGGGGAAATCCCCACTGGGCTGGCCCACCTGACAGCGCCCTCTCCTGACTCCTTGCTTCCTGTCTCATCTTCAGCCGCCTTCACTTGCAAGTTTCTGGAGTTTCTTAACTGGGTCTTTTAAATGGTTTGCAGAGGGTATGTGTACTCCTCTGAAACTGCCTGACAGAAGTGTGTGCGTGTGCGTGCGTGCGTGCGTGTGTGTGCGCGCGCGTGTGTGTGTGCGTGTGCGTGCGTGTGTGTGTGCGTGTGCGTATGTGTGTGTGTGCGTGTGCATGCGTGCAGTTTCCTGGGGAGAGGCTCAGACATCTTCATCATGTGTTCAAAGGATTCTCAGAACCAGGAAAGGTAATAATGACTTCTTTTTAAACCTGTTCAGCTTGGCCCCTCTCAGTGACATTAGATTCACATTTCATCCAGCCTAGTAACTTGAGTGTGCGTTGTCCACGCAAAAGGCTGCGGTAGCCGGGCGGGTAAAGTAAATGGTGGGCGTAGGTGATGCACAGGACAGCAGGGAGTGGTCGGGCCTACAGTCAACTTGGAGACAGGTGGCCAATTCACCGCCGCCCTAATTCAGTTTAAAACCTTACATTCTGTTCAACAAATACAACTCAGCCCACTGGGTTGCCATTTATGATCACTTCTGCTTGTTGATGGCCAGAAAGAAAGATTGTCTTCTTACCTTCATTTTCTGTTTATCTGTTAGGAATGTGGCACCAAGGTAGGTGGGTGGGCAAGGACTTGGTGACGGCAGATCCCATCAGACACTGTCTTGACATGACTTACGAGGATTAAATCCCCTCAAGGTGTTCCATTAACTCTAGAACGCAGGAGAGAATTCCTAACATGGCCTGTTAGCTGGCCTATACCTACCTGTCCAGCTTTCTCTGGGTGACCCTTCTCGTCTTTCACTAAGCTGTAGATTAATGTCTTCGTCCTAAGTGCACCTGGCTTTTTTGCACAGTGGAGTCGTTATGTTCTTTCCTCCACCTGGTAAAACTCTATCTTCACTTTGCTGGCTAATTCCTGTTCATCCTCTAGGTTTCAGCTTCCAGGTGACATCCTCAGGTGAGAGTTCTCTGGCTCTGTAGGTCTAGGGTTGGAGAGCACCCTACTCTTTAACCCTGAAGTATTTATAATATAAATAAAGTTAGTGTGCTTTTAAAAGGATCGCTTTCCTCACTAGACTGTAAGCTCCGTGAGGGCAGGGATCACATGAATCATTTTGCTGCTTTAACTTCCAGCTCAGTGCCCGGCACACAGTAGGTACAATACTCATCCTTGAATGAGTGAATGAATAAGAGCATTGATGACTAGACATGAACAGAAACCTGGAGACCAGCTGAGCTCGTGGATTCGTGGATGGTGGAGCATTGGTGGGGTCACCGTACCCTAAGGTCTGATTCTCAGTGTCGTAGGTCTCTGAGCCTGAAGAGAATGTCTGTCAGACCTTAGTGATTGATGGACCCACCCAACCTCATAGGAGAGACCAGTGTCTGAACCCGAATGCTGACTTTGGGATTGATAATTGATAATAAGATGATAACTGCCATGTGGTCAGAATGCTTAGATCAGCCCACTCAATGCACTTCCTCATTAGACATCAGTCAACATGGAGGGGCAAGAGGACCCAGGGCAGATCCTGAGAGAATGCAGGAGAACAGGAAGGCACAGAGTAGAGAGCGCATGTCTCTAGGTAGGGGCCACCGCGGTCACTGGAGCTGCAGAGCTCATGGTGATTGGACAGATCAGTGGGGACTCCCTTCCTTTTAACAGTGTTGGGAAAAAACCTGACGAGTTATATCTCTCAGTTGATTCTTTTTCCAGACTCCATGCTAACTATGGGCTAATAATGAGTGTTGTCTGTCCTCAAAAAAAAAAAAATTAAAAAGGACAATGTGATTCAACAGATACTAAGCCTTCATGTTCATTGTCAAGCCTTTATCTGATAGCAAGACCTGCCCTTTCTGCTTTTGACTTAGGAGTCGCAGTGACTTCTGTGATTTCTGCAGATGCCTGATCTAATCTGATGTGAAGTGATTCCCATAAACTTTAAGAGGGTGAACTTATCTTGCACTTCTGATTCTTATCCTGTGTTCTAAGTAACTTATTAACAATTACTAAACAACTGTTGATTGAATACATGCTGTTTGAAAGACACTGTTTTTATGACTTACTATTTACATTACTAGGTAAATGATGATGGAGAAATAGAGGCTATGATATTATTTAATTTGGGTTGAAGTTCATTGGATATAAAATTTCTAGCAGGTATAAAAACATTTGCAAACAAATAACTTATAGTAGAAGAGATGCGGTGGAATAAATGATCAAGAAGCAAATCTACGTTCTTTGAAAATTGCTATGGTACTAACCATCAGTATATCATGTAGCAACTGGTAAAAGAATATTCCTTCATCTTTTGAGCTCATGTAAAAGCACTTTGCTTTTCTTCCAGGACTGTGAGGCAGCACAAAATTGATATCCCTTAAAGCAACCTTACCGATTTTCTGTCTGAGATCCCATTTCGCAACCAAAATACTTTCACGTTCACCATGCAGATGAGAGCGGAGGTATCACGTACACTTAGAATTTTGGAAACTGCAGTTACAGGAGAAATCATCAAGTGTGCATTTGTTTTTTCTTTATAGACTCTGACGTACAGCACAAGAGCACAGCCTTCACAGCTGTGACAGTATTATGTTTTTATATGCATTGAGAAGGCTCTTCAATTGATGCCGAGTCCCTTGCTGCAAGGACAGTGTCCCCATGAACTGTCCAGGGGACTACAGCCTCACGTATTTTGGTGTGTAGGACAATGCAAAATAGACAGCCTGATTTTAGGTAACTGCCTTTGGCTGTCACATAGTAAAAGGGTACATGGATATTAAGCAGGCAGAAGCAATAACGACGTGCCGTGGTTCTCTCATACACTTCATGTCATTTAAGACTCGTCATGTGATGCCAGGATAAAAAGTTGACAAGTCAGTATCCAATCAACTTGTTTTGACAGATGGCTACATATCTAATTTACTTAATTAACAGGCTAACAGAATAGGCCCTCTACCAAACCCTCCACCCCCTCCCCACAAAGAAGATATCAAGTCCTAATCCCTTCAAGCTGTAAATATTGTAAAATTTGGGAAAAGCACTTCTTTTCAGATGTGATTAAGTTAGGAACTTTGAGATGGGGAGATTATCCTGGATGATGATCCCTAAATGCCGTCATAAAAATCCCAAAAGAGAGAGGCAGAGGTGCTTTAAAACATACAGAGGAGAAGGCAATGTGAGGATGGAAGAGGGAACAAGGACACTGCTGGCCTTGAAGATTGGAGTGATGTGGCCACACGCCATGGCAACACTAGAGCACATGGCAGCAGTAGAAACTGCAGGGGGCCAAGAAATGAATTCTGTCCTGGAGCCTCTGGAGAGTTCAGCTCTTCTGACGTCTAGACTGTGGCTCAGTGACACTGATTTAGCACTTCTGACCTCCAGAACTCTGAGAGAATATATTTCTGTTGTTTTATGTCACTGCATTTGTGGGACTTGCTTAAAGCAGCCACAGGAAACTAATACAGCTAGGATCCGGCATGTCGACTGCTTTAGCATTTGAAATCTTGAAAATGTTGTAAGTTCATACGATAGGAGAATTTGGATTTCATTTTCTGCTCTGCTACTAACACCTAGCTCACTTTCTACCTCTAATCTGTTTTTCAGGTAAGAAAGCTCAGATTCAGAAAAGCTAAAGAACTCACCATATCTTTTTTATAGTCAGATTTTTTTTTCTTGGCAAAAGGGGGCATTTGTTATATTACTCACTAAATGTTCTCCTATTTACATTTCAGCTTTAAAATGTTGTATTCTTTTTCTGACATCTTGCTGGCTTGCTGGTTCCATATTCCTTGACACAATATTCAATTCTGATTTTAGTTCCATGTAACCAAAAGGACTGTACAATCCACAGAAACCTGGAACTATAACCATTAGAATTAAATTACCATGGGGGACTGTCCTGATGATTTTTACAAAGGCATAGGACAAATGTGCTTTGGGGGTTGTGTTGGCACTCTGTTTAGAGATGGACCCTCTCACTACAGCCGTGACGACACCAGCCGTTTTCATAGCTTAAAATTGCAACATGAGTTTTAGCTTCCAAAGGCAATTTGATTTCTTACAAAGGTAAGACAGAAAAGTATGGAAAATGCTAAAATTAAAAAAAAATAGGGCCTACAAGGAGTAAATACCCTCAAGGAACCTGTGTTTCTTACTTAAAATGGTATAGTACACAATGAAAGAGCAGAATTGTCATAGCAAACATTTTAAAACTTTAAACGGTACCATGATTCCTCAGTACTGTCTAACATAATACTTCTGGAGAGGCTATCAAATCAACTTCCATTCTGATAATACAGAATCATTGTATTTTTATGGCTCTATAGTTGACAAGAAAAGAAGTGATAACAATTTTCAGAAATGTAGGTGGATTTTTTTTGAGATAGGAAGTTTTATTGATGCTGATGGGGGTAGGAGGGGCCCCCAGGAGCCCTTTGGAGATCTCTAGGTGGACAGGTATTGTCCATATATATTAGCTATTAGCAATATGAAAATAGTCCTTATGGAACTTGTATGTTGCACAAGATACAACTTAAAGTTGGCTATGTGTCAGTTTCCTTTCACGTGTTCTTGACTTGTGGATTGAAGTGCTTCTATATTACATAGATTCAATGTACCCAACCTGGTTGCTGGTTTATGGGGGATGTATTTTTAGGTCTTTTCAATAATTAGATATTACTTAGTTTACTTTTAGATATTGCTTTATAATAATGATTTCATATTAGCTCATGGCTAATTTTAAACCCTCCATTGAGAACATTTGGGATGATGAACGTTAATGGATGATAGCATGATGCTTTTATTTATTTATTTATTTTTTGCGGTACACGGGCCTCTCACTGTTGTGGCCTCTCCCGTTGTGGAGCACAGGCTCCGGACGCGCAGGCTCAGCAGCCATGGCTCACGGGCCCAGCCGCTCCGCGGCATGTGGGATCTTCCCGGACCAGGGCACGAACCCACGTCCCCTGCATCGGCAGGTGGACTCCCAACCACTGCGCCACCAGGGAAGCCCTAGCATGATGCTTTTATTAACAAGCGAAGGAAGTGAAGCCACTTTGGTGAAATGTCTGTTGGTAGCCATAGCTGCTGTTCACATTTCTTGCTTATAAGTGACTCATCATTGACTATGAGAGGAAAAACTATATTCGACCATCATATCCCAATGGAATAACTCAATATAGTTGTATTAACAAAATTTATTTAAATCTCACTTTCGGTATAATATTATACCTAGTTTTGATTTTGATACTATCTCAATGAATTTGATTGTTTTGAATTTGTGGAAATGGTCAAGCTCTCAGGGCTTAATAAGCTAGCATATACTGTTTTTAATTTCCTAATACTTAAGCATGGATCAGCCTCTAGACCTTTCTAAATATTTATAATTTCTGGGCATTTGATTAATTGGTGCTTAAATATTAAATGACTTTGAATGGCCTTTGTACATGGTTCATTCACTCAACTGAAGCCAAACTTCTAACCTGAATTTAGGTTATTTTATACTCTATTACACTCGAGCCAAAGTTTGCTTACTATACTATATCTTCATTAAATTACATATATCTGCAAAGCAGACAGCAAAACACTTATATAACAGTAAACAACGTTAAACACTGATTAAAGTTCATGAAATCACTACCCATATTTCTGCTTGAGTAGCTTTATGAAGATTATTTAATACAAGAAGAATCTACCTACTAAAGATTCCTCATTCTGAAGTTATACATATATGTATGAACTCATCAGATGATCTCCAGTATCAGATAATAGACCAGTGTTTAGATTTCCATTTCATACATTGATAGACGCACTATGCTTCTTGCTGCAATATTAGTCCATCTGTCAATAAGAATACTGCTAGTGGTGAGAAATTATTTGTTAGTTAATCAAACTATATTATACAATTAAGTTTTCTCCAGCAGCGTTCTTCTCTCAAGAGTGGTATAAAAAAAAATCCAAGTAAACATTTCAATGAAAACAACCTAAATGGTAGTTCAAACTATAGATGAAAATTAAAAACTAAAGTCTTCTAAAGTATAATTGAGATGAAATCCTCTTCCTGGGAATTGCAAGGTAAAATAAACTCAGATTCTTGGACTAAATTACTCTTTCCAGAGGCAGAGAAATGATAAGTTCTTAGAAGAGAAGGAGCGGAATGGTAGCCAAAGTATATAGATTTGGAAGACTGTTTAAAGATGACACTGAATGAGTGTTTTGGGCCATGGTGAATTAAGCATATCATACGTCATCTCCAGGTGAAGCTTCCACTGCTTAGTTTTATGAGACAATTTGAGTGGTTTGTTTCAAAGTTTCAGAGTAACTGAAAGGAATTTACTGAGGGCATAATATATCTTTGGGTTTCATGTGAGTGGGCCTTTGGACAGAGAATGTAGCGTGTTAAATTAGTTTCATCGCCTTGCTGATTCTGATGGATAGATGGGTATAGAGTCTCATTAATGTATGTGGCTAACAGATGTTACTCAAGCTGTCTATGGCATCAGGCACAGATGGGCTGGATATGTAGCCTGCCAATAAGACAATACAGTTGTCCCTTGGTAGCCGCAGGGGATTGATTCCAGGACCCCCATGAATACCAAAATCCTTGGCAGCTCAAGTCCCTTATATAAAATGGCGTGCGTAGTATTTGCATGTAACCTATGCATCTCCTCCAGTAGACTTTAAATCACCTCTATGTAACTTACAATATCTAATGCAATGTAAATGCTACACAAATAGTTATAATGCTATATAAACAATTGCTGGTGCGAAGCAAATTCAAGTTTTGCTTTTTGAAGCCTTCTGGCATTTTTTCAAATATTTTCAATCCATGGATGCAGAACCTGTGGATATGGGTGGCTGACTGTAGATGGACTTTGCCCCCAAGACTGTCCTCATTGACTACAGAAGTACAGTTGGCCAACAAATGCCTGAGGCTATCCAAAATAAAAGTTTGAAGTTCAACACTGGAAAGAATTAAATTCTACAAATGTCACCTGAGTGTATGCTAAGGGTAAGGCATGGTGTGTAGCGTGTTTTCAAGCTCTTTATGATTTATAGCATGTGTGCAAGTAACTCTAACACAACTCAAAATACAAGGTTCATCATGAAGATAAGGACAAAATCCCTTTGGAAAAGGTAAAATCTTAAGGGCAGGCTTTATAGAGGAGAATGAATCCAAATGGGGTCTTGAGCCATGGTAGGATTTATGTAGGCAATCCTCCTGATGACATCCTAGGTGAAAGGAGCCAGGTGAATGTGTGACAGAGGCAGGAACATTGGGCATGTTCAAATCAGTACCTAAATTGCACAGAGGGCTTAGGAGTGAAGCAGAGCATGAAACAGAACAGGTCGTTAGGCCCCTGTTATGGACGACGTTTAAGGCTATGCTGAGAATTTGGTTCTGTACATGGTAGTGAATGCAAGTTTGTGTGCCTGACACACAGTGAAGCCAAAAAACGTTGGAGTTTGGAGCAGAGAAAAGTTTATTGCAGGGCCATGCAAGGAGATGGATGACTTGTGCCCCTAAACCCCAGACTCCTCAAAGAGTTTCAGCAAAGCACTTTCAAGACCAGGTGAGGGAAGGGCATGGTTAGTTGTTGCAAACCTCTTGGTGCAGGAATCGTTTGTTCTTGCAGCTGTCCACATAGATCAGGTCAGGATGTTCCTCTAACCTCCCACAGGACAAATGTTGTTCTCTGTTCTGCAACTTTTTATCTCTGTGAATGGACTGTTAAAGGTCAAAGCCTTGAGAATGGGCTCTCCTGTATATTTCAGGCTGTAGGCAACATTTGTTTACAAAATGTGCAGAGCCAGCGTGACTAAGCACAAACAATAGGACACAAAGGTTAAAAAGCAAAAGGAACAGATCCAATATGGAGTCAGATTTGTTCTTCCCTATTACATATACAAAGAGTATCCATCAGAGATTTTTGAGCCGGAAGATAATCTGATCAGTGTAATGTTTTAGGAGATAACTTGTGTGGCAGTGTGGAAGAGGTTTTAGGGGTGACATCAGCCCCATGACTAAGACATCCTTCATCTATGTTTCCCCCTCAACAACAAGAATTTGGCATCCATCTGTGGGCAAAAGTGTCTTGTGGGAGCAGTGGGGTCCAGCACCACACACCGAGGGAAGTGGGAGTAGCCTCGTTCACCTGTGCCCTTGGCAACAGGCACCACACCTTGGTCCTGGCTGTGGACCCTGCAGTGGCCCATGGAATGGCTCCAGTGCCACTTGCCTATGATCTGGGAACTGCTGGAGAGCAATTTCAGAAAATCACCCACAGTTGAGAATGCCTTTGTAAAAGTCTAGGTTTCCAGTGTAGAAGTTCCAGCACCCTGTTGGAACCCCAAAATGTAAGTTTGGATGCATTGGAGAGGGTCAGAGGGACAGTTTGATTTTACCCACATCACTCCTCCCCCATAGCATCACAGCTTCTTGCCTGTGATTCCTTCCTCAGGGGAAAGTGAGAGCATGTGAGTGCCCAGGGGTGCGGGATGCTGCCCAAGAGACCATGGCTCTCTCACCCTGTCCAGAGCACTGACCCAGGAGTGGGTGGAAAGAGGCTGGGAGAGCAGCAGATGGGACTCTCAGAGGACATTAAAGGGACTCGGATCCTACTAGCCGTGTCGCAGACTCCAACAGGAAGCCCACCCACGAGCTCCTGGGACGCCTTGCCCGTGGATCCCCCAAATGGTCCACAGACACCCCAACACTCCTTGCATCTGACCCATACCCCTTCTCTCCCATCCTGTGGCCAGCTCCCTGTGCGTGCTTTCAATGGCAGCAGCAAGAACAAGCTTTGGCAGATGACCGCTGGGCATACACAGAAAGCCGGCTTGAGTCTGCAGACCAGGGAGAGACCACCAACTTGAGCTTTACTGCCACCCTTGGGAGAACACATGGTAGGATCCCAAGAGAGCATAGAAGCTTAAGAATTCTGCCAAAAGAGGAAGCAAGCAGAGTGGAGCAGGTGGAGCCTTAGCAGCTCTAAGACAAGCAGATGGCCATCAGGTACATGGGAAGATGCTCCGTATCACTCATCATCAGGCAAATGCAAATCAAAACCACAATGAGATGACGCCTCACACGTGTCAGAATGGCCATCATTAAAAAGGTGACAAATAACAAGTGTTGGCAAGGAGATGGAGAAAAGGGAAATCTTGTGCACTGTTGGTGGGAATGTAAAGTGGTGCAGCCACTATGGAAAAGATTATGGAGATTCCTCAAAAAAACTAAAAATAGAACTGCCATATGATCCAGCAATTCCACTTCTAGGTATACATCTAAAGGACATGGGATCACTATCTTGCAGTGATATCTACACACCCATGTTCATTGTAGCATTATTCACAATAGTGAAGACTGGAAGCAACCTGAGTGCCCATCTATGGATGAATAGATGAAGAAGATGTAGTATACACACACAATGGAATATCATGTAGCCGTGAGAAGGAAAGACTTCCTGCCATTTGTGACAATATGGATAGACCTTGAGGGCATTATGCTAAGTGAAATAGGTCAAACAGAGAAGGGCAAATACTGTATGATGTCACTTATATATGGACTCTAAAGAGCCAAAATAATGGAAACAAGGAGTAGAATGGTGGTTGCCATGGGCTGAACAGGGGGTAAATGGAGAGATGTTGGTCCAAGGGTACAGGCTTCCAGTTATAAGATGCATTAAGTTCTGGGGATCTAATGGGCTGCATGGTGACTGTAGTTAACAACACTGTATTGTACACCTGAAAGCTGCTAAGAGAGCAGATCTTAAGTGTCCTCACCACAGAAAAGAAATGGCAGTTTTGTGAGGAGATGGCAGTGTTAGCTCACACTGATGTGATAATCACTTCGAAATATATGCACGTATCAACTCGTCACATTATACATCTTAAACTTACACATGTCATCTGTCAATTATATCTCAATGAAACCAGAAAATAAAGAAATACATACTTTTAATCTGCCATTATTGTTATTATCACCTATGTTTTCCATGACAAGATCAGGGATGGAATCGAATCCGTTTGTTACCATATGGTTTGAACCTCAGAATTACAAAATAAATGTTTCTTAATGATCAATTGCACAAGTCTAGACATGATAATAAGTATTTTAGCAGTGGGATACCCTGATGTTCAGATTCTCAAATGGGTACTTGGCCAGGTGCAAATGTAACCATAGCCTATTTTAGAGCAATTTTTATAGCCAGGAATATTTTATGTGATCATTTCCATTGACCTTGGAATTGAAGATTCTACTAAGTTGTCATACAAAGGCTATTGTGGTCATGTGAGTTGGAAGAATGGTGTGAAAAGAAGACAAAGAAATAACCTAAGTTATATTTGAAGAATAGGATGTATTATTTTATAGTACATGCATTACAACAGGTTTATAATTTGAAGGTAAAATCAGAGCTAGATGTCCTTGTGGGCTGTTTATTCATATTTTAAGGGAGAGAATACCATTCTCTAATGTATCATGAGATGACATTAACTTTCCCACCCATTAGCCTGTGTTGATTGAATAGTCCTAAATGTTCAGGTGCAACCTCTTGAAAATGAAGCAGAAGTGAAGAGAATAATACAACAGGCTCGTTGGTGGATAAATTAAAGAAAAATAAACTTGTTTTTCTAGGTAACATATAACTTGGAAATTTTCTGATGCAATATTATAATGCCAAAAATATTAAAACTGTGGGCAATACTAAGAGCTTTAAGAATCATCTTGTTCTGATATCTGACCAGTAAAGAAAAATTTTACTGTGAAAACTTTACAGAAAAATTATAGTACTTTCCCCCATTAATGGAATTATGAATTCAAAACTGTTCTTTGCAGTTTCCGCCAAATTTAAATGGTAATAGTATTTTCTATCTCATACTTATTTCATTACAGATTGGTTGGAAAAGTCTTTCAAAATTTCTCTTGAATGTATCCTCTTCTCTCCATGCTCGTTTTCACCATTCAGGCTGTGCTCTAAAAAAAAATAAAAATAAAAGTTTGAATTGTTTTAGTGACCTCTTCAAAGTTCTTCCACTTCCAATGCCTTCTAGAAGATTCTTGACTTAGTTCGAACCCCTATAACAAAAATACCATGGACTGTTGGCTTATAATCAACAAACATTCATTTCTCCCAGTTCTGGAGGCTGGAAGTCCAAGGTCAAGGTGCAGGCAGATGTGGTGACTGGTGAGGGCCTCTTCCTGGTTCAAAGATGGCGTTTTCCCACTGCGTCCTCATGTGGCGGATGGGGGCACCAATCCCACTCATGAGGACTCCATCCTTATTACCTAATAACCTCCCAAACATCCCCCCCAATACCGTAACACTGGGGATTAGGTTTTACATGCAAATTTGGGGGGGATTACAAAACATTTATTCTGTAGCAATTTTGCTGAGCTACTGTTTCTCAGCACTACTTTTATCTTGTCACCTTCCTCTTCTAGAATCCATTATTACTCCCTTTTTTTTGTTCTGTCTCACCCAGTAATTGTTTCTTCACATTTTCATGCTCCGCAGCCCAGTCCCATCCCATCCATCTAATGTAATCTTTATCATTCATCACTTTTATTCTCATTCACCGTGGCACTCCCAGCCCCATAATTGCAAACACTTCTGCCCTCTCTGTGCCAGGCCCGAGAGCTCTCCTTCCTGCTTTGATCATGCTGTCAGCTCCATGCCCTTTGCCCCCTGGACCCCCTACTTGTCTAGAACTATTCCATCCTTCAAAGCCTTCTTGTTGCAAGCTTGGTCATAACCCACAAACAAGAATCTGCTCTCAGGAATTCTCTTGCTACAGCAGTGATGGAAAGGACCCTGCCACACGGCAAGTACAGACTCCAAATTCCTGGCAACTTTCAAGGTTTGGGAGGTCACAGCTGAGGCTCAGTTTTCATGCCTACTGCAGGACTTTTGGGAAATCAGGATGAACTACCTTGTGTCTTATCTGCAAGGGAGCTTCATGGTTTAGAGTGATGAATTATTTAGGAGTGATGGTTGAGCTCTGGAATTCATGGCTATTATAATGCTTACAGAATTTCTAGACTAACCCAGCAGAACCACAGCTATCATTCTTTCATTCGGTGAAGATGTAGTAAATGAGCTTGACGGGAGATGTAAGTTTTAAAAATGCAGTGAGCCTTAGGCTTGGAAATATTTGAATCTTTAAATGGGAAAGTGTTGTATTTTACTGAGTATTAAATAAGTCTTTAGTAATATACACATATAGAGAAATAATAGAGAAGGAATTTATGTTCTTTAACATTTAAAAAATTTTTATTTTTATCAAAGTATAGTTGCTATATAATGTTATATAAGTTACAGGTGTACGGTATAGTGATTCACAATTTTTAAAGGTATATTCCATTTATAGTTATTATAAAATATTGGCTATATTCCCCATGTTGTACACTATATCCTTGTAGCTTATTTTATACCTAATAGTTTGTACCTCTTACTCCCCTCTCCCTATCTGCCCCTCCCCCCTCCCCTCCCCCCACTGGTAATCACAGTTTGTTCTCTATGTCTGCGAGTCTGCTTCTTTTTTGTTACATTCACTAGTTTGTTGTATTTTTTAGAGGAATTTATGTTCTTGAGAATATACATGTTATTTTCTGGGCTTGGCCAAAACATGATTGTGGGATTAATGCTTTCTGCAAAACAAATAACTATGTGTTATAATTATTCAAAGGAAAATATTAAAACTGAAAATGTATCAACTCCTAATACTTGTTTTTAAACAAATCAGCTCTTAATATGAAGCAATAACTTCCTTCTCCCTCTCATTTTCTTTTAGTGTCCTATGGCTTCATTTGTGTGCTATTTAATTTATTTATTCAATTTTCGGCTGCGTTGGGTCTTCGTTGCTGTGCGTGGGCTTTCTCTAGTTGCAGTGAGCGGGGGCTGCTCTTTGTTGTGGTGCACAGTCTTCTCATTGCGGTGGCTTCTCTTGTTGCGGAGCACAGGCTCTAGGCGCACGGGCTTCAGTAGTTGTGGCTCGTGGGCTCAGTAGTTGTGGCTTAGTTGCTCTGCGGCATGTGGGATCTTCCCGGACCAGGCCTCGAACCTGTGTCCCCTGCACTGGCAAGAGGATTCTTAACCACTGCGCCACCAGGGAAGCCCTTGTATGTTATTTTAGAAATGCTGTGCTTCTCCTGAACCTTTTTAAGTGGCCAGAAATTAAGGGTAATTGGGTATTTCTGCAAGACACAGTAAAGAACATTTTTTATATAAAAGGCAAGAGTTAGAGGTAGGGTTTTCTTTCTGTGGTCACAAAACTGAAAGCCAATATCACGCTACCTACTTGATAAATCATATTAAAGTTACCAACTGTATTGTCTTCGGCTTTTCCTAAAATTCCCTTCCCCTGATGTGGAACCAAAACAGAAGCTAAGGCAATGCATTCAGGCAGTGCAGTCATCTGTTTCCAGTGGGAGACCGCTGCATCAATGAGAATTTTAGATCTACTCATTTACTTTCCTGAGACTTAAGTTACCACCTCTGACCAGTTCTCCTTTTGAGGTTTGGACATGCAAAAAAGGAGAGGGTCTCCTTTCGCAGTTTTGAATTGACGACCCCGCACTCCACTCCCTCCCACCAGTTTCTTTTTTGGAATTTGCATATTCTCCCTTGTACCTTAAAAAGAAGTTCTTATTTGTTTGTTTGTTTGTTTTTTTATTCAAAAAATGGTCCTTGTCAGCAATTCAGCTTGCATAAATTGGTGACAGATGCACCTTTTATAGCTGTGTACCCGCTCAGGAGTGCTTTGTGCCAGGCAATTCTTATAGGCCGGGACGCCGGCCAACGTCAGAAGAAGCATCATAAACTGATAAAAACAGAAGTGCATTGCAGAAGCTGGCAGCTCACACACGGAAAGGCCATTTCTTATGCATTTTGGGGGGGTGTTAGCAAGGTGCTGGTCAATTATCGCTGTTGATTACATGGGAATATTTGGAAACTTCTCAAGTGTGGATTTTTTTTTTCCTTCAAATGAGCCAAAGAAAAGATTACAGGAGGATTGTGAGAGCTATCCTCTCAAAGTTTAGTGCAAATAAATAAAAATTTAATGCAGCCATAAGGAGAATATGAGCTGCGGGCACAACAGCAGATGTGAATAATGAATGAGATTGATGCATATTCTGTTTGGAATAATTGTTTTTAAAACGAGTCGTTCACAAAATGTTTCATCTAGGAGAGCTGGTGGCTTTGAGGCCCCAGTGGTGCTTGTATCTGACGGCAACCTCTTGCTGGCAGACACCATGGAGTTTCTGAATTGAAAGAGCATCCATTTTACAGTTGTGCAAACCGAGTCATGGAGCGTGGTGACCCACAGGCTCTCTTTTTATCGCTGGAATGTGTGCGATTGATTGAGAGGGTTGGGCGGGTTTCGAGTTCAAGGCCAAGTTGAGAGGCCACCCGAGGCCCTGCAGCCTCTTCGAGGCCTCAGTGTGCCCATTCCAAGCCAGTGAAGCTCTGGATCCTGTTCACAGCACACAATCAAATGCCCATCTGGTGGCTGGAACCATAACCATCATTCTGTGTTCACACAGAATCAGCCAAGTTTTAAGCTCATTGAAAGAGACCATGTGCCCCCAAGTGATGCCTTTGGTTTTTCAAGTTGAATTCTGCTTGTTCCAGCCATTTCCGGGGGGCAGTGGGGTATCTTATTCTATTTCTATCTCGAATGGTACAGCTTACCCTGCATTTGCTTCTTCTAAACCAGGAAACACTGAGTGCAAAGGATTCCTTGATTGCCTAACAGACTGCTTAGGTTAGTTGTGTTAAAAGATAAACTGAGACATGTTAAAAATCTTGAGTATATTTGAGCAAAAATTGATTTGAATTGGGCAGCATCCCATCTAGCAGAAGAAAGGAGTCCTGAGGAGCTGCACAAAATCGAAAACTTTTATGGGCAGAAGGGAGTGGAAATGAGGAGATTACACTGGCACGAAAGTGGGTTGGTTGTTTCAAAGTTACTTTCCTTTAGAGGAAGGCAGGTGTCTATCAGGCAGTTGACGTAACTAGAGCTGATCAGGTGATTCCTGACTGACTGGCTTGAGATTCCATTTCTGAGAGAGGCCGAAACTGTAATTAAGTCTGTTTGTTAACATGGGGCTTAGCATAAGCGACTCAGTTTGGGGCCTGTTGTTTTTAACAGTTTCCCCCTTTTGATCAGATTGTCAGGCTAATGAAGAGGTGTGATCAAAATTTAAGACCCGAGTTCTTCTCCCAGCTACTGCTCTGAAGTTCTTGTAGGTTTTTTTTTTTTTTTTTTTTTTTTTTTGCGGTACGCGGGCCTCTCACTGTTGTGGTCTCTCCCATTGCAGAGCACAGGCTCCAGACGTGCAGGCTCAGCGGCCATGGCTCACAGGCCCAGCCGCTCCGCGGCATGTGGGATCTTCCCGGACCAGGGCACGAACCTGTGTCCCCTGCATCGGCAGGCGAACTCTCAACCACTGCGCCACCAGGGAAGCCCCCTTGTAGGTTTTTTCCGACTCTCTTTGTGGTCTTGACGTCACATCCTTTAAACTGGTCATTCTCTTTGTTCCTTTTCTGATGTTCTAGTTTTAGGGAGATCATTTGCCTGGTGGTTGGTGGCTGCGAACAGGCATTTAAAGTTTTTGAGAGGATACAGTGTAGCTGGGAGACTACTAAGTTTAGGACAAGCAGGATAATTCCCAGTGCCTGGGGTGCCCTCTGGAGACATGGTCCCAAGGCCCAAACCAAGAATCAAATAAGTCAAAGAAGATCCCATGGAAGGAGTCACTTTCTTAAGCCAATTGGCTTGCTTAGTGATGTTATGTCACTGAGTCTCAACCTCCCAAGAAGTGTCCGCCCAGGTGCAGGAAGTGGTGTTGGCCACACACAGACACCTTCCTGCTCAGCTGAAAGATAACTGGAGGTCATCCTATTGTCAAGAACAACTTGGGCCAGAGAGTCTAGGGACATTTGTCAGGCAGTTATTGGTTTAGCAGCAGATTCTGCAATGTCTTCAAGAGTTAAGGAGAGGGCTTCCCTGGTGGCGCAGTGGTGGGGAGCCCGCCTGCCGATGCAGGGGACACAGGTTCGTGCCCCGGTCCGGGAAGATCCCACATGCCGAGGAGCGGCTGGGCCCGTGAGCCATGGCTGCTGAGCCTGCGCGTCCGGAGCTTGTGCTCCGCAGTGGGAGAGGCCACAACAGTGAGAAGCTCGCATACCGATCATAGCCTCATTTGCACTTGCCCTTAGCTAGGCCAGTAGGGATCTGCCGAAGGAAGCTAATTTTGAGTCATGAATGCCTCCTGGCCATTTAGCTCAGGACAGGAACAGTGACAGCCATGGAGACCAGTGAAATGTGAGACTCTGCAGACCACACAGGGGTTTGATTCTGGTTACCCTTGCCTGTGTCTCTTGCTTTATACAGAGCCTGGGGGCATGGTTCTCTGGGTTTGGAGTTGTTGCCCAGAAGCAGGGAAATGGACCCCTAGGGTTAGGATAGAGAGAGGGCTGAGTTTGTTTCACAGAAACTGAAGCACTGGAAATCAGGGAGAAGTTTGTGACAGACAGAAACCCCAAAAGGGTGCAAAAGACACCACCCTCCCAAGATACAGAGCCACTCCCAAAGGCAGCAAAAGAAAGACTCAGACAATTCCCCTGACCTGAGCCACAGATGAGTGACCCCCATTTCTGCCTGGCCATATTTGGGGGTCCCCAACCTGATGGCTGCCAAGTCAGGTTCTCAGGTCACAAATGAGACAAACAAGCAGGCATAGCTGTCCCTGGGAGATCAAGAGTCACCACCAGTGGGCACCTGCAAGCTAATTCATGAGTCACACCTCCAAGATCTAATTCTCACAACTGTTTTTTCCTGCCCACCTGGATTTGGAAAGGAAGGGACAACGTGAAATTGTACCCTGCTCTCCACCAGGCCCCGCAGCAGAGGTCCGGGAGAGCTGACTTCGGTAAGAACCCTCACCCTTTGCCGGCTTTGCCAGTGTCCCCGGGATCCCATCTGCAAGGTCTGGAGCAAGTGCGGGTGTCCCAGAGGGTCTCATCCAGGTCCCCAGAAACTGTAGAGGAGAAAAATAATGTTCCCTCTACCCTTTCTGGTGAGTGCCTGGTTGAGACCCCTTTTCTGGGGTCTGGTTGAGGGCCCGTCTTAAGTGGATCAGCTTATCAGGTTAAAGGCTCTCCACCGTGGCCACTGTAATTCAAGATGATCTTCGGTGAGTTTAACCTGCTTGATCAGCCTTAAAACAAAATTTTATTCCCCTGAAGCCCCATACTGGACCAGGGCCAGCTTAAGTCAGATCCAGTCCAACCCTGGGCCTAGTCAGGTTTCTAAGCCAGGTCTGGCCTGACTCTGGCCAGATCCAGCCCAGAAAAAGAAGCGCTCAAAAGAAGCCTTGGACTTCCCTGGTGGCGCAGTGATTGAGAGCCCACCTGCCAATGCAGGGGACGTGGGTTCGAGCCCTGGTCCGGGAAGCTCCTACATGCTGCGGAGCAACTAAGCCCGTGCGCCACAACTACTGAGCCTGCGCTCTAGAGCCCGTGAACCACAACTACTGAGCCCATGAGCCTAGAGCCCGTGCTCCGCAACAAGAGAAGCCACTGCAATGAGAAGCCCGTGCACCGCAACGAAGAGCAGCCCCGGCTTGCCGCAACTAGAGAAATCCCGCGCGCAGCAATGAAGACCCAATGCAGCCAAAAATAAATAAATAAAATAAATATATTAAAAAAAAAATGTCTGAAAGCTAATAATGCAAGGCCATGAACTAGGATCCAGGGGTACTTGCCCACCGCCTCCAGAGCCGGCAAGAGAGCGTGAGCTCAGGGCTCAGCAGGTACCCACGTCTGGTTGCTATTTGCTCCTGGGGGTGGGCAGCGTGTAGGGGGAGGGGTCTCCTTTGGTTCTTTCTTCTGACATCAGAACCGTTAAAAGATACACTGAGACATATTAAACATTTTAAGAGTTTATCTGAGCAAAAATCAGTTCGAGTGGGCGGCATCCCATCTAGAAGAGAGAAAGGAGCTCCTCGGAGCTGTACGAAATCAGAGACTTTTATAGGCAGAAGCGGGCTGGACGAGGCAGTTATACTGGCCAAAAAAGCGGTTTAGTTGTTGCAAAGTCACTTTCCTCCAGAAGATGTCGGGTGTCTGGCAGGCAGATGACCTAACCGGTGCTGACCAGGCGATTGGCGGGTTAAGATTCTGTCTCTGGGAGAGCCGAAACTGTAGTTAATTCTGTTTGGTGACGGGGGGCTTAGCATAAATGACTCCATTTAGGGCCTGTGATCTTGTTTCTAACAGGGGCTAGTGTTTTTCTTTCTTTGTGGGGAAATCTGAAGTTAAAAACGTGAGCTGCTGCCCTGCAGAGGGGATTTGAACTATGGCGGTTTGCAGTAGTACAGAGTCAAGCCTGTGCCGTTTCTTCCTGATTTTGCACCGTTTTGTCTTTTCTACACACCTGTAGTCTAGGGGCATAGGAACCATGTCAGGAGTCAGAATCCCGGGGTTTGTGTTCAGGCCCTGGCCTACACCAGCTGTTTAACGAGGAGCAACTTAGTCCTTTGGACCATTTTTACTACCTTATAGGCTTGTTACAAAGATTAAATTAGATGATGAATAGGATTGAAGTGTCTTAAATGTTTGAGGCATCAAGAGATGAGACAGTCAAAGGCAAAAACATCAGCAGTAAAGTTCTAGTTCCTTAGCATGTTAACGTACAAACATTTTACTTTCTGAGCGAATATTTCCTTCTCGGTAGATTGCCATCTTTTCATTTGGATAAAAAGTACATCTTGTAAAACTAAATATTGTTTTCCTTCTCTTTCATTGAGTCCTTCCTTCTTCCCTCCCTCCTTGTTTCTCTTTTTAATTTTTTGTGGGCAGTGTGTGCGAAGGCTTTTCTGTGCTCAGAAGAAGACATTGATTCAAGGGATATGGGATAAATTAATCTTAAAATTTGGTTACCATATTTATTAATTTATTTCATTTCTACTTAATTTTTAATTTTAACATATTCTAAATATGTAGAAAATAATACAGCAGACATCTGATCTAGACTTTTAACACATTTTTGGAGTATATTTGCTTTAGTTGCCTTTACTGAAAGATGCAAGACATTCATGAGACAGCCAAAAGTCACAGACCCACATCTTAACCTGTTCTCCCTTTTCCTCTGCACCTTCTCTGCTAAAGGGATTCTGCATCCTTTCCATGCAAGGTTTTGAACTTTAGTAACCATAAATGTCTCTATAAGCAAAAGAAGGTATTTTTCTCTGTTTTGAAAATTTATACACATTTATTCTTACTGTATTTACCATCCTTCAGTTTCCTTTTTCTTTCCCAGTATTAGACTTGTTAAAACATACACACCTAGTTTGTTAGTGTTTACTATTATATAGCATTCAATTTTATGACCGTTCCAGATTTTATCTATTATGGACTTTGCAAGGTTATTTCCAAGTTTCTGCAACTATAAATGTATCTGCAGGAAATTTTCTCGTATCTATGTAGGTGTGATACCTCCTTTGGATTATATGCCTCACAGTGGAATTGGCTGGGTTGTTGTGGGTTTACATGTGCGCCTGAACTAGATATTTCCACCTGCTCTTTCAAGAGGCTGCACCAACTCCCAACCCTGCTGGCAGTCAGTGTGGTTACAATCCCTTATCCTTAATTCAGCTTTGAAATGTTTGTCAAACTTTTCACTGTGATTTACTGTGTATTTCCTCAATTACTCATAATTTGGTAGTAATTTGACCATGTTTTTATATTTATATTGGCTATTCAGATTTCATCCTTTGTTCATTTTTTCTGTTGTGTTCTTTGTTTAAAATAGTTACAGGAATTTTAATGTTCTGCATACCAATCGTGTACATTATAAGTATCTTCTCCATGTCAGCTTTGCATTGTCTTGATTATGATGCTTATAATATATTTTATAATACAGATTGTTTTCATTTTATTGTAGCTAGATTCTTCCTTTATGATTTGCTGTTTTGCATGTGTGTCTTGTTTAAGCATTCCAATTCTACCTAGATGTCATAAATACATTTTCCTATATTCAATTCTGGAGGGTGTCAAAGGTTTCACCTTCAGATCTTTGAGGACACAGGTGTCATGCGTATGGTATGAAGAGAAAATCCATATTAGAAAAAGTAATGCTAGCTGTTTTAACAAATAAGCCCCCAAATCTCAATGGTCTTACCCAATAAAAGTTTATCTCTTTCAGGTAAGTCCAAAACGGGTGTTTCTCATTGGCAGGTGTCCCTCCTCTAACACTTGCCTCAGGGACACAGGCTCCTTACACATTGTGGCTCTGCTCTTTGACACTTGGCTTCAGGGTTGCCGGAGGAGTGGGGAAGCCAGGGTGATGGCACAGGAGCCTTCCAGTGGGTCAGACCTGGAGGTGGGTGCATTGATTCTGCCTCCTTCCATCAGCCAGAGCTCAGGTGCATGGTCACCTGGTGACCTGGTGACCATGGTGACCATGTACCTGAGCTCTGCAAGAGAGGCTGAGAAAGCCCATTTAGCCATGTGCCCATGAAGAAGAGAAAAGAAAAAGAGAGGTCTACTTAAATTCCACTCCCCCCCACCATAATGATAGGTAAATGCTTCACCACTTTTTAAAATAATCTCACTGAATTATAATGGCACTCTGTTATATACCACGTTCCTATCTGTTATGTTGGGTTAATTTTTGACTCTGTTTGGTTCATTTGTCTATTTGTCTGTCCCTAAACCTTACTGTTCTTGTTAATACAAGTTTACAGTTAGTTTTGGCAGCTGGAAGAATAATTCTCAGTTCACTTTTATTAAGAGTATACACTTTGTATACCTAGAGAACTACAAAAATATGAATTCCAAAGTGGTGATAATATACTTGCCTTAGTGGGTATTTTTCTTTTTTAGTCTTTGCATGATCTGTGTACATTTTTTCTACCATCTGCTCACGCATCTTTGCCCCAGGCTGGAATTGTTTCACCTCTAGAATGAATTTCATTTGTCTGTGAATTTCACAGCTAACAGCTGTACCACTACTTGTTCAATTTGAACAAGCTCTTTGTTATTAAGTTTAAATGTAGACAGAACATCTTAAAACCCTAAGAAAGCAACATTTTTAGACAGTTTTGGGGGAGCTGCTTCTTAGGCTCCATAATAATAAGTAGAATACATACCAAGGGCAAAGCAAATGATTATGCCGTGTCTTGAAGTAGACATGATGATGGTTACAACCGCAGGCATCCACAGGTGTAAATCATTTAAATACAAAAATGTTTCCTAATTTATTTCCTTTGCATGCAAGAATAGATAAGGAAAAACACTTTCCTTAAGAATAGTTTTTTGTTTATAAATGGTTTAAGATACATGAAATGTGGAAATACCAGGGGTTCTCAGTATCAGCGTCCGGAGAGGATGGGGCTTCCGGTTTTCAGAGGATAATGGCTTGTGGGAGTGGAAAGGAAGGAAGGTGACAGGTGGAAAGCTGCAAAGGGCTGGGACGTGCTGCACTGCTCGCATCTTTCATTGTCCAGTTTTCTCTCTCCTTACGTTCCCACCAGAAGTGTCAGGAGCTAAAGCAGAGATACAGCAGACCCAACGTTCCCTCACTGCATTTGTGTTTCTAACTCCTTCCCACGATGGCCTTCTAAGCAGCCCAAAGCTTCCACAGGCTCTGCTTTCCAGCCTGATTACAACCCTCACGTGCTTTTTCATCTCCCCAAGGAGCCTGCGTTTAGATTTTGGTTAGCTTGCTGACAAGTTAAGCCATGAAGATACACGGGTAGGCAACTAGTGAATTTGATGGAAACTCTACCCACAGGCAAGCCCACAGGGCAGCTTTTGGGAGCTGTGCTGGCAGCTGCCGATTCTCTAGTTGGTAAGGTTGGTGCTACCTTTATATATTTCCCCTCATTTTTTTATAAACAAACACTGCTAGATATTACGGACACTGCCCTCCAGTTGCTCATGTATTCATTAGTTGATACAAATGCCCGTTTTTAAAAAATAATTCAACAGCCATTCAGTAAACACCTACTGTAAGATGAGTTTGCTAAGTGCTGGTCCAATGTTGAACGATAGGTTCCCTTCTCTGAAGGAGCTTGTGATTTAACGAGGGAGGGAGATAGTCACACACACACACACACACACACACACACACCACACTGATAAGGTTGTGAAGGAAAAGAGCAAGTAAATAAAGTAATGAGGGGACTTTCTTAAGAAAGGACTGTGTCTGGAGTGGAGGACAGAGCCCTGGGCAAAGGGTACTGGTTATGCCAGGGCTTTGGGGAGGGATGAAGGAGCATGGAACATTGAAGTAACTGAAAGAGCACAGAGCGGGAACTAGTTCTCAATGAGGCTGGAGATGTGATAAGAACCAGAAGATGCAGGAACTTAGAGAATGTTAAGAACCAGAGGTTTCTGTTTCTCCTTTAGAACAGCTGTAATGAGATCAGATCGGGGGACACAATGGCAGATTTGGTTAAATTGATGTAGCATGATGGGATTGGATGTGGCTTGGCTCCAGGAGATGGAGATGACAACAGAGAAGATGGACAGGCATTAATGGACAGGATCTAGGAGGTAGGGGAGGTGTCAGGGGTGACTCACAGGAGAAACACACGATAGTGGAGCAGACAAAGCTAAAAACCAAAGCTTTACGAAGGAACGCTGTTTACTGCCAAGTTACCCAATAAAAGAATAACGACCTTCTTGTTGAAGTCAGGAAATAGAAAGCAATTCTCTTTCTTACTGAGATTTCATGTAAGTGGGAAAAGTTCGCACAAACTATAAGGAAATACGAAGATAGCCCAGTCAATTCTGATACTTTCAACAACAAAATTCTGTTCTCTACTGCCACTTCTATTTTGGGATCTAATTAATTATAAACATAGATACCAGATTGAACTTACATGTAGGCAGCTTAAGAAATAAAATATGACAGGCAGAATAGGACATTGCAATTATAATCTACCTGTCAAAGTGCTTTGAGGATGAAGGTCAAGTGATTTCTGTCCTCGGAGGGTATGAAAAATTATTTGGAAGCAAGCCATTTAGAACTTTCCATCTAAAATAAGGATACATTCAGAGCATTTATTTACATACTTTAAAATATATAAAACAGTATTTTATAGTGATATAAGTACATAAAGAATTTGTAAAATAATACATAAAAGCATGCAAAAATACCAAATTTGAGGTTAGGGGGCTCCTTCTGGGGAATGAGACAATACAATGGGCTAGATATATATGGCTAGATATATGGCTTTATCTACATTTTTTTAAGTTAAAAAACAGTAAAAATAGCAAAAACATATAGCTCAAAATGTTAATAACTAGTAAATCTAAGATTCTAAGACTCTAATATGGTGCCTATTATTTTCCATATTTTCTGCACATTTGAAATATTATTAAATGTTTACAAAATTTAAAAATGAATTTTTGTGTTTATCATAGCATGGGGATAGGAACTATCTCATGGTTTGGAGAGGCCAGACATTCTGTTTTCTAACTTCTTCTAGACAAGGTTTTTAATCACAGTGTTTTTATTTTTGTTTCTTCTCTTTGAAAAGACATATTAAGCTAAACAAATGATGGAAATATTTGCTGCTTTCAATGGTAAATTATGATACAGTAATTTCATGGAGATGATAACCGGTAATAATAAGTTATAAAGGTAGCATTTTTAGGTTATTTTACTTTTCTTTGTTTTGATGAAGAGAATAGTAACATGTTGTATGGTAGGAAAAGGGCTGGATTTTTAAGCCAGAATACTAGTCCTCATTTACCCTTTTATACAAGGTAAGTGTATTAATTTCAGCAAATCAAATGACTTCTATTGTCCTTATTTTCTTTAGCTGTAAGGAGGAAAAGATTGGGAGTTAATGTTTTTATGTTATGGTCTGGCTTAAAAGTCCCAGGGTTATGTTCCTGTTTTGCTTATGGTGATACTACCTTATCTCATGGTAACAGTACCATACCAACATGACCATACTTCGTAAATTTTGTTTTAATGTAGTTAAAAATACTTTTTTTATTGATGAAAAATGCGGACACACATATGACACACATGTGGAAAAGTGCACAAATCATAAATGTATAATTTGACCAGAGTTTAGGTCAAGATTTGGAACATCACCAGTGCGCTGTCTTCCACCCCCTTCTGGTCACATCCCTGCCACTCAGGCAGTTTCTATCCTGCATTCCAACATCATAGATGAGCTTTGCTGGTATACAACTCAATATGTGCCTGATGTTTTTTGCTCATCAATACATTAGGGGAATCATCGTAGTTATTGTAGTTGTTAATTGCTCTTATTCATTAGGATGTAACAAAGACTGGCAAACGTTTTTTGTAAAGTGCAAGATTGTAAATAGTTTCAGCTTTGTGAGCTCTTTGGCTTTAAATGAAGAACCCAAAGGAATAGTACAACTTTATCTATCTATCTACCTATCTTTCTATCTATCTATCCACCTGATAATTACTAAAAAAGGAATGCTCACAGTGATTCATTGGGGAGCAGGAAGAATATATTAGACTGTGATTGATATTTACTTTATATTTTTAATTTTATTTTTATGAGATAAAAATTCATTAAAAGATGTTAAGTCCTATAACTTTTATTTTCAGAACATTATGGTATCAGAATACATTAATATACTCAGAAAATGCTAAAACCTCATTAATATTGGGGACATTAAATATACCTGTCTCAGTGATAGGTTCAATAGACAAACAAGTAGCAAAGATAGAAGGAACTTAATCTATATAACAATTACAAAATGGAAAAGAAATCTTGATAAATCCTAAAAATTTGCCATCATATAGACCAAATTGTGTAATAGAAGCCATAATGTTACAGAATTAGAAATAGACAAGGGAATATGAAGAATTCTGATACAAGAGTCCCACCCAAGTCTAATCTAATCAGGCTCTGGAGTGGGACTGAGGTATCTCATACTTTGAGAGCAGCCTAAGTGTACCCTGAGTTGAGAATCACTGCTTTTTGTCTCATTGTGCTTTCCACGTACATTTTTATTATTGTACATTTTCCAGAGGACAGACACGTGACCAGGACCATTTATGTCATTGTGTAGGTTCATAGTTAAGGTTTGATTCTCTGTTATTGTGAAAATAGTACATTAGTTACAACAAGTAGGTAAAAATTCTAACATTGTATTTTGAAATATGTGAGAAAAAAATAATTGTGAATGTAGCAACTCCTGTAAATGAATTAAACATTCATTTAAAAGCCATTCAAGAAAAATAACACAATAAATAAAGAATTAGATGGGAAGAATCAATAAATACAGAAGCACAAATTAGTGAATTAGAAAATAAAAGAATGTTAGACTTTCTTGATAAAACAAAAGGCAAAAGATAAACTCAAATCTTGAAAACACCAACAAATTAAATGTTTTTGCTTTTTTTTTCAACTCTCTTCCAAAAAGGAGAAAACACAATGTTACAAATGTAAAGAAAATGTAACTACAGATTTGGGGGGTTTAAAATATTGTGAGAATATATCATGAACATATGTAAGAATTGTATTATGTAAAAACATAATACAATTATGTTGATAATAATTATATAATTACTGGTCACCTGCTATATATATAGTCACATAATTCTCAGCATAGCTCTAGGACTGGTTTTTATTATCCCCCCCTGTTTTTTGTTTTTTTTTTTCGGTACGCGGGCCTTTCACTGTCGTGACCTCTCCCGTGGCGGAGCGCAGGCTCAGCGGCCATGGCTCACGGGCCCAGCCACTCGGCGGCATGTGGGATCTTCCCGGACCGGGGCACGAACCCCTGTCCCCTGAATTGTCAGGCGGACTCTCAACCACTACGCCACCAGGGAAGCCCTATTATCCCTTTTAAATCAAATCTTAGAGAGGTTAAGTTACCTACTTCTGGTAACAAGGTAGCAAAATCAGTTATCAAACTCAGGCTGTCGAATTCCAGAAGCTCTTAGCCACTCTGCAATATTGTCTTTTAAAAGGAATAAATTATAAACTGATAATGGAAAAAATGAGTGTTTTTTCCTGTCAAACTGACTCCTTTTACTGAAGAGACTCACCATTCTGTGATCTTAAGTGCTTGAGAACCAAGTCAATAGGTCCAGACTGATTCTTGTTCATTACGGATTTCCTTGGGGCATAGCTCTGTGTTTTTACTATAAACTCTTGTTACTATGTAAGGGAAGATTTAGTTGCTTGTTTTTCTTTCTAAGTTCAGAGGGCGAGCTAATACTGAATATAAGATTGAGGTTTGTTTTCTTAAAGGAGGAAGAAAGAGAGATTGGCTCAAATGAAATTTTATTGACCCATCTTTTCCTTTTCTTAGTATTTGTACTGAAGTGAATGGTAACCTATATATCACTACATTCTTAGTATTCATCCTTCTACAGAAAAGAATAGAAAGTTAGAATTATATTGGATGAAATGAAATGAATTTACAGGTTTTTTGTTTTTTTTTTTCTTTAGGGTCTTCCTCTATCGAAATAGAAAAAGGACACCGCTGGTATTAGTACATTATATACAGTAATACTTGAAGTGAACTCATTTATTTTTGCTTCTTTTGGGTCTTATTAGGCTTGTTTTAAAATAAAACACAACCTGGGGCTTCCCTGGTGGCGCAGTGGTTGAGAGTCCGCCTGCCGATGCAGGGGACGCGGGTTCGTGCCCCGGTCCGGGAAGAGCCCACATGCCGCGGAGCGGCTGGGCCCGTGAGCCATGGCCGCTGAGCCTGCGCATCCGGAGCCTGTGCTCCGCAACGGGAGAGGCCACAGCAGTGAGAGGCCCGCGTACCGAAAAAAACACAAAAAAACAAAAATAAATAAATAAGTAAAACACAACCTTAAACGTGTATATAAACATGAGATATTCCACAGATTTTCACATGTGGCATAAAGAAAATAGCTTTATTTCTGCATAGTTGCATGTACCTGAATTGTGGTAAATACAATAACCAAGAAATTATCTAAGTGCCTATTTCTCCCCACATCCTAGAAGAAAAGGGAATGATCTTAGTCTGTTTTTACAAAAGTTTTGAGAATGACTTGACAGTTGTCACAAGGACTGCTATTTTCTCTTTCAGCTGGAGCAACCATTTGTTTCCCATTTCACAAAGCGACTCGACTCTGATTTTATCCCTTAACTTCACGTCCTATTCTCTTTAGGGATTCTAAATAGTGGTCAGAATGATTTGGGAATTATATTGATACTATTGGAATCACCCCACAAAAATCTCTGAAGAGGTTTTCTGTTAAGAACATCAATCGCCCTATTGACTTGGCTCCGGGTAAAATTGTGAGGTAAATCAGCAAATGGAGATTTAGAATCTTTGTTCTTTGATATTTATATTGGCGACAATGAGAGCCTCTGTGCGTTTCCGTGGGCCTCCTGACAGCAAGAGCTATTTTTCAGCCTTATCTTTGTACTCTAAGTATTTAGCAAGTGCATGGCAGTTAGTAGGGGGGTCAATATATATTTGTTGAAAAAAATGTATGAAAGTTCACAGAAAGATACTTGTATCATTACATTGAAGACTTCAAATACAGTGATTATATGGTGCAATTTAAAAAGCCGGGCTCTGTTAAACATAATTTGTGTCTTGGGTGTTTTGTTGGTTTTGCAAGCAATTACTTTCCAGAAATCTCAAGGTGTACATTATTACAATTGAGATCCAAGAAACAGAACTTTTTCAGTTCTCCGCTGCTGTGTAAATACACATATTCTACACAACATATATTAAAATCCCTTTTAGTTCTTCTGTACAACTCAGATTCTTACATAAGGGAAGTTGACTTCTTTGGGAATGAAAATTTGTTTTGTTAATTTTCAATGGAAATGTGTATACAGTTATTTCATGACATTTAAAAATGCGCTAATTCTTATTTTTTTAAATTAAGCTTGTACATTGACATAGTTTAAAAGTCAGTAGTATTAGAAGCCTTATAATAAAACTACCAGTCATTCACAGTACGCCTCCCTCATCCCCATCTAGACAGTATATGTCAACTATGTTTGTCCTTATGTTAATTAGGTCTTTATTTCTAAGTACTGTGCTTTACTGCTTTAGCACATTTCCATGTTAGGTATTATTTATTGGTTTCCTTCTATGATGGATGAAGATTTAGCTCATTATGCATCCCCCTCAATCACAAGTTTTCTCTTTCCATGCTTTTAATATTACTACACTGCATTTCTTGAAGGAATAGCCAGATTTTTGTTAACGTTCCTGGTTGAACAAAGTGGTGGGCTCATGCACCTTTTAATTTTTCCTAGAGGAAGTGCTTGCCTCAGTTTTAGTATAGTTCCTTTTATGTTCCCTTCAATAACATTTTGTTTTTGCAATGCTCTAACATATGTGCTACATGTCTGTCAAGGATATCTTCCAACTATTCAGATGTACCAAATGTTCTACCATTTCCCCCCGGGGAAAATCTCTTTCTAGAGATTTCTGTTCCAGTCTGGGCCAGGTGCTCTCCAGCACTACTGCACAGCCCTCATCCTAGGTTCATCATCACCTCCTTCCTTGTACAATACATTCTTGCTCTTGTTTCCTGGATCCTTTTTCTTGGTTCATTACCTCATTTTCTTTAATGACATCTTTATTGAGAGCCTGGTGGGTCTTTGTCTCCTCAACACAGAGACTATGGACACCTTTCTTCTACTACTTCACAGATTTTTCTACTTAATGCCTTAGCCTCCTGCTTTGCATTGATTCAGAAGTTGGCAAACATCTTGAGAGGAGACTGGCTGTGTTGATACCCACCTAGACTCCAGTTATGGCATTCCAGCTCCTTGTGGAAACCAGAATCTCTACCGCTTTTTTCTCCCTCTAGCTGTGGCTTCTGCCTAAACCAAACCTGAATTCTCAGTGGCTTGGCAAATGTCCCCCCCCTTCTAGTTTCTCCTACTGTGACCTCTCTATTTTGTGCTTCATTTTTATGGTAGCCCTTGTTATCTTTCAGAAAAGAGGATGTGGATAAACACAGACAGCCCTTTCATAACCTGTCAAAAAGACAGGTTGAGCAAACGCCTTTGCCTGAGTGGTTTAAATATTGGATAGGAACCCAACTCTTGGGTGGTTTAGGTAAATCCAGACTGAAGGAAATGCAGGACAGCAGAGGAGTTCCAGAAATTTCTGTCCTTTTTGTGTGCCGTCTGGGAACATAAGGTCAGAGGCAGTCTTCTCAGTTGGTTAAATCACAGTGCTAACAAGATAGAGATCCCTGAATGAGTTATTGAGCTTCTAGTGGGGAAACAACCTGTTTTCCATTACCAGATTGCATGCCCAAAGCTGGAGAGGTAACTTCCACATCCGACGCAGTGAGGCTGGAGGTGTGATTAGCACAAGCAAAACTGATGTCAACCAGGAAATGAGGGGAAATCTATGGTTAGTGAAGGTGAGTGGACCTTCTCAGATAAGTACCTGAGTACTCATTTCTCAATGTCAACGAGGACTATTTACACCCCAAACAATATGAATCATAGCAATACATACAGCCTCAAATATTTTTATTGTGTATACATTTGAACCGTGTGGGGGTTGGGATAGGTTGGGGTAAGATGCTGAAGCTGACCCAGATGCTGTATCAGGGCTCACATGTCTGGCTTTGAGGTGATTCTCTTGAGTTTGCCTGCAGGGGAGCTGTTGAGTAGATTTTGGCTCCAATAAAATTTATCTTTATAACTGCTTATTCTCTGATTAGTCAGTGTTCCCCTAAATACTATAAGTAGCAAATCCTTTTTTGGTTGATAGTACTGGATATAGCCACGTTCTCTTCTTTATCTGTGATTTAGGCTGAAAACTTAAAAGTTCATTTATAATTTTTCATTAAACTTTCTGTGCATCTGTATTAGAATGATACAGAAGACCTAAGTAGACATTTCTCCAAAGAAGACATACGGAAGGCCAACAGGCACATGAAAAGATGCTCAACATCGCTAATTATTAGATAAATGCAAATCAAAACTACAACGAGGTGTCACCTCACACCAGTCAGAATGGCCGTCATCAAAAAGTCTACAAATAATAAATTATGGAGAGGGTGTGGAGAAAAGAGAACCCTCCTACACTGTTGGTGAAAATGTAAATTGGTGTAGCCACTATGGAAAACAGTATGGAGGTTCTTAAAAAACTAAAAATAGAGCTACCATAAGATCCAGTGATCCCACTCCTGGGTATACATCTGGAAAAAACAAAAACTCTAATTTGAAAAGATACACGCACCCCAATGTTCATTGCAGCACTATTCACAATAGCCAAGACATGGAAGAAACCTAAGTGTCCACTGACAGATGAATGAATAAAGAAGACGTGGTACATATATACACTGGGCTACTACTCGGCCTTAAAAAAGAATGAAGTATTGCCATTTGCAGCAATATGGATGGACCCAGAGAATATTATACTTAGTGAAGTAAGTCAGACAGAGAAAGACAAGTACTATATGATATCACTTATATGTGGAATCTAAAAATAACACAAATGAATCTATATACAAAACAGAAACAGACTTACAGACATAGAAAACAAACTTACGGTTACCAAAGTGGAGGGAGGGAGAGAGGGACAAATTAGGAGTATGGGATTAACAGATACAAACTACTACACATAAAATAGATAAGCAACCAGGATTTACTGTACAGCAGTGGGAATTATACTCAATATCTTGTAGTAACCTATAATGGGATATAACCTAAAAAAAATAACTGAATCACTTTGCTGTACACCTGAAACCAACACAATATTGTTAATCAACTATACTTCAATTAAAAAATCTGCCAACTATAAACATACATATCAAATGAGGAGAGGTTAAAGTTGCCCTCAACTATATAGCTGTATATCATTGGGTTAATAGGAGCTTTCAGAGAGAGTAAAAGTATCCCATGTCCCCCATAATGAAGGAAGGATGTAAGCACTGGACAGTGGGTCACAGCCTGTTGTTGGACCAGTGGCAAGAAGCACTGGGGTAGCAGGTGATTTCCCCCTATAGCTGTGGATCTAGTGCCATGGAGGCCTGATGTGGCCACCTGAGCGCTGGCCTTGGCCTCTGGACGAAGAGCCTGACTGTGAACTTGCCAAAGACCATCAGACTTGCTGATGGCTTCCTGATGTCTCTGGTGCAGGTGGGCACAACTGACTTTCCAGAATAAATCAGACAAAAATCTGAAGGACATTGGGGAGCAGGTAGTATTTTCTTGTATATTTCCAGTTGCACGTTGGGACTTTGGAAGTACCACAGGGCATTGGAATTGATTTTTATGTATTTAATATGGGTGGTGTTAATGGCTTATAGGTTTCTGTAACGTTAGGCACAGCGAGAGGTGTTGGCCTTGAGCCGGTTTCAAAGGACTTGGGAAGAATGCTTTTGTATTATTTATGTTTGAGTCAGACTGAGAAATCTCTCTGTCAGTTATTTTAGTTTACGTGTATGTGTGAAACCTTGAAAGATGAGAATTTCAGGTCATCATCATAAGATTTTTTGTGTTTCTAGTCAATTTATGTTGGCGTGCTTGGGGTATTGGTGATAGAGACATTAGTGAAACATTCTTTGCGTGTCCTGCAAAAGTGCCTGTTCCCCAGTGCATTAGAGGCGACTTCTGTTAATAGAGTATATTTCCATAGAAGAGATTAGTTTGTGTTTACTCCAGTCTTTTTCATTTCAGATCGTTTGTGTAACCACCTCCATTTTTTCATGCTTTTGGGTTTTGGTTAACTCTGTCTGGTGCCTAAAAGTGCAGTTTTTCAGACTCCTTCTCATCCAAACTCTGGGAGATGGAGAATTGAGATTTTATTTTCTGAGTCAGGGTTTAGGATCTTGAAATGCTGAGTTTAAGTTTGGGAGAAGGGTAAAGATTACAATATACGGAGAAATACGTATCTAAGCCAAAGGTTTTAAAACTGAAACTAGAGGGTAAATGAATATGACCCCCAAAGCAAATCAGATGGTATAGAAAACATTGAGCAGGACAGTGGGAAAAAAACAAACCCTCAAATAAAAGAAATGGTAACAATGGAAGGAATACCCCAGTGATTCACAGGAACCATTCATTAGGACAGGAATTGTTTGTTAATTAAGACTGCAGAAGTATTCAGGCCTGAGCCCAGAGTGTGGAACAGGCCAAAAGAATGGAAAGTTTTAGAAATATGATAATGGAGAAGGTGCTTTTTTATCTTAACAGTGAGATATAATTTAAATACAAAATATATACCAATATTAGGGTATAACTCTATGAGTTTACACACACAGACACACACACACACACACGCACACACACGTAAGCAACACCCAGGTAGGGAACATTTCCATCACCCTAGAAGGCTCCCCGATGCCTTCTCCCGTTCACTATCTGGCCATTATTCAGTTTTCTTATTTCTATCACCATAGAATAGTTTGCCTGTTCTGAACTTCATAAAGGTGGGATTCTATAGCATGTATTTAGTGGGTGGATGAAGCCACTGTGGACATGTACATATCTTTCTGGTTCAAAGACACTCATTTTTCTAGGCTGTATACCTAGCAGTGGAACTGCTGGATCGTTAGGTGGACATACGGTTAGCCATTTGCCTATTTGCCTTTACACGTGAATTGGTTATTTGGGTACATTTTTTGGTGGCGCACCTGTTTTATATTGCCTTTTGGCAATGTAAAAAATTATTGTTTTCTTATGGATTAGTTGGTATTTATCTCTTCTGGATGTGTTCTTTATCAAATAGAAGAATTGTGAATGTTTTCTCCACTATTTTGCCTGTTAGTTATCACAATGATATATTTTGTTGACCAGAAATTCTTAATTTTAATGAACTCTGATTTATCATTTTTTCTTTATAGTTAATGTATTTTTTGTCCTTTAAGAAAGTTTAACGTACCTCAAGTTCATAAAGATATTCTCCAAAGCTTTCTTCTAGAAGTCTGATCATTTTAACTTCCCATTTAGATTAATGACTCACCTCAAATTAATTTCTGTGTATGTGTGAGGTAGGGATCAAGGTTTCTTTTAATTTTTTAAAAAGATTACCCAAATTCTTGAACATCATTTGCTGAATGGGTCATTCTTTCCCCACTGAGGTGCATTCTGCCCTTGTTATAAATCAAGTAACGATATATAAATGTGTTTACCTCTATACTTTATTTTGTCCCATTGGTCAGTTTATTTACTCTTTGTACAAATCTCACACTGTCCATTTTCTAGTAAGTCATTAAAACTAGTAGCGTGTATTTTCTGATATTATACTTCTACTTCAGGATTTTTCTTGGCTATTTCAGATCCTCCGCATTTTCATGTAAATTTTAGAATCAGTTTGTTAATTTCTCTGAAAAACCTGAGAAAATTTGATAGGAATTGAATTGCATTTATCGGTCAACTTGGGGAGAATTTACATCATAACACAATTAACAGTTTTAATACATGGGCAGGGATCATCTCTCCATTTATTTACGTGTTCTTTAATTTTTCTCGGCAATGTATTATAATTTTTGTTTAGAGGTCTTTCATATCTTGCCTTAGATTATTTTTTTCCCAGCTATTAGGTATTTGTGATGTTATCATAGGAGGTATCACTTGTAAAGTTTCATTTTGTAGTGTCTGTGGCTAGCTATTGTAGAAAAACTCATTTGACATATCTGTATTGACTTTGTATTCAGAGATTTTCCTAAATTCACTTGTTAATTCAAATAGTTTCTGTAGATTCTTTTTTATTTTGCCATTTTGAATAAACTTCATGCGGTCACTATGTGTTATCTTTTTGAATATATAGCTAGATTATGCATATTAATTTTCTGAGGGATTGTTGAGTTTATATTTGTGAAGATATTGGCATATTATCTATGTACACAATCATGCTGTCTATGAAAGACAATTTTACTTCTTCTTTTCCAATTTTCGTACTTTTAATTTTTTCTTTTTTTATTGCGCTAGTTAAGATCACCATTACTATGTTGTGTGAAGGTGGTAAACATAGCATCCTTGCTTTGTCCTCAACCTCCAAGAAAAAGAGTTCACTATTTCAACATTAAGGTATTATTATTAGATTTTCTTTTTGAAGGTAATTTTATCAGATTAGAGGAGTTTCCTTGTACCTCTGTTTGCTGATATGTTTATTATAAATGAGTGTCGAATTTTTCAAATACTTATTTTCTGTATCTATTGAGGTAATGAATTGTATGTTTTTTCTCCTATATTCTGTTAATGTGGTCAATTACATTGATTTAGATTTTCAAATGTAACGCAAAACTTGGAATAAATCTTCTTGGAATAATCTCACTTGGCTATGATGTGTGGGACTGTGTGTGTTGTGTGTGTGTTGCTAGTTTGTTTTAGCTAGTTTTTTTAGATTTTTGATTTTATGTTCACGAGAGTATTGACATACTTTTTTTCCTTGTAATTCTCTTGCCAGGTTTTGATATGTATTATGGCTATCCTTGACAAGAAAATAATTTGGAAAATAGTCTCATTTTTTTCTATTTTTTGGAAGAATTTATGCATTTCTTTATTGAATGTTTGCTAAAATTCCCCAGTGAAGACTTTGGATCCTGAGTTTTCTTTGTGATAAGAATTTTTAAGAGTGCACTCAATTTATTTAACAGGGATAGAACCTCCTATGTTCATAATGAGACAGGTCAAAAGTTGTGCTTGGCAATATGTTCATAAAAGCAAAAACAATTATACATACAAATACAAGCAAACACAAAGCAATAAAAATATATAGAAACAAAAACAGACAATAAGAAAATTAAAAATTCAGTAACAGAAGAATGGGTAGATAATTTGTGGCATGTACCTAACATTGAATACAATAGTACCATAAGTATACATGAACTAGACTTACATGTATAAAAAGGAAGACTTGCTAGGAAAATACAAAGTTATGTGAGAAAGGTTAGTTGCAAAAGGCTATGTCCTTAGGGAAATATAGGATTCTGTATATTGTTAGGGATACAGATATGTACCTCTGTACCACACACATATACATGCTATAGAACTCTAAGGAAGTGTGTGTACGTAGTAACTGCTAACTGAAGGATTCTTCCCTCTCTTCAATTCTGGGAAGTAAATAAAAGAGAATAGGATCAGGAAAATTCAAGAAAGGGGATATTCATGGCATTTATTTATTTAGAAAACTTTTAAACAAATATGACAACATCCTGTTAAACATGAGTGGGAGTATATGAGTTTTATTTAATTACTGGATGGACTTTCTGTATGTTCTGTATGTAGTGGGGCCCCATTTTCCCACTAGAGGTAGACATCTGTCCCTGGAACCAGAACGATGGTGAGGAAAGGTCACACATACTACTTGCAGCTCATGAAATGAAATTGCAATGACAGCTGACTGAGAGAGTGAAGCCCAGGTCTTGCATCTTGGGCCCTGGTGATCAGAGCCAAGTAAAACATCATTTTTGTCCTCTGCTTAGTAGATGCTGTATTTATTAGATGCTATACTTATTGGATATACTTGGAGATATGATTATACCATGCGGGAGAAATTCTGTCAGATTTAGAGTCCCAAATATATGTATATGTAAATATATATGTAATATATGTGTATTGCATATGTAAATATATGTATATGTTAATATATATGTATACAAGCAAGAACAGTGAGACAAATGCAACAAGATGACGTTTTACAGTTCCACATCTGGATTCAGAATAAAACTTGCTCCACAACAGGATGGGGGAGACGCAGGTATTGGTAGAAGTATAAAGCAGTCCTAAGGGAGTCAGAAGGTGGTGTTCAAATGTGAAAATGGCCATTGTAGGATGTCGAGGCGAGACTTTGTCTGGGGACTCCAGCAGGCTAAACTAGGGTCAGAGATTGGAAGGACGGGAAATCTGATGTGAGAACCAGCCTGTGACAGAGGCATCTGTACTCACTTTTGTGTTCTCTCTCTGTTGATCTCAATTCATAAAATTATGTGAACTGTCTTGCTGAACTTTCCCCTAAATAGGACCGTGTCAGTAGTGAGTCACTGCTGAGTGCATCTTTATTTTAACCTAAGTCTACGCTGGCGATGATAAAGACTTACGTTGTGCATAAAGCACTTAAAAACATCACTTTGCCTTGAGCAATAAAAATGTTTGATGGTTATAACTCCCAAGGAGAAACTGTTGGAAACCATGGTTTCAACAGATAACAACTGCTGAAAAGATAATAACTACATTTCTTTGAAAAAGTGCCAGGAAATTTGTTCATGGAAGAATTTTCTTGACTTTCTTTTTTTAGTCAGAATGATTCATGACGTGGGGAGGTAAGAATATTAAGAAAATATATTAAAAGTGAAATGAAAAATTTGTTCAGGTGAGAGAGTGACTTGTTAAAATTTTTAGGGATATATATGTATATAAGTTATAGATATAAAATATGTAGTATATATATTAAAATTTTTTTTGCATAAAACTGACTCAGGGAAAAGAGAATGACTTTAGATCAATGTTTTTCAGATGAATTAAAGTGTTTGATACTACTGTTCCCTGTTGTTTGCTTTGTATCAGTAGACAAGATTAGAATAGATTGGAATGTGTCCCAAGACATAGAGTAATTTTGTTTCTTGAAGCATTTTTCAGGTGTATGAGTGTTCCCGTGTGTATGTATATGGGTGCAAATGTATCTTGATGCAAAATGTATCCTTTGTTGTTTTAATTGAGGTATAATTTATGTACAGTAAAATGCATAAACATTAGAGGTATAGCGCAATGATATTTACATATATGTCTACACTCATGGAATCATCCCACAAAAAATTAGTGAAAATTTCCCTTTTCATAAAATGTGGCCTGTTGTTGTTTTACAAGTTTATTGATCTTCCTATTTAAGCCTCTTTCTTTATTTGAACAATTTGCTGGTCTTTATCTCTGTTATCTACCATCGTTCCATCCTCTCACTTCAGTGTGGGTATGTGTTTTTCTTCCTTAAAATAAGTGTAAAGTAATAGCTAGCATTCTTATTAATACCAGCTGAAGCTTTTATATTAATTAAGATATAATTCACATACCATAAAATTCACCCACTTAAAGTATGTGATATAATGGTTTTTAGTGAATTCACAGTATTTTGCAATGATTACCATTATCTGATTGCAGAACATTTTCATCACCTCAAAAAGAAACCTTGTCCTCATTAGCAATCATTCCACACACCCCTCACCCAACCCCTGGTAATTACTAATCAACTTTCTGTCTTTGTGGATTTGCCTATCCTGGACATTTCAAATAAATGAAACAGTGTAATTTGTAGCCTTTTGTGTCTGGCTTATCTCACTTAGCATAATGTTTTCCATGCACATTGCAGCATTCCTTTTTATGGCTGAATGCTATTCCATTGTATGCATATAGTTTTTTGCTTATCTGCTTATCATGACATTTGGGTTGTTTCTACTTTTGGGCTACTACGAATAATGCTCCTATGAACATTTGTGCACAAGTTTATGGTGGAGATGTGTTTTTAGTTCTCTTGGTTCTATACCTAGGGGTGGAATTGCTAGGTCATATGGTAATTCTATAAATAACTTTATTTTTTAACATCTTTATTGGAGTATAATAGCTTTACAGTGGTCTGTTAGTTTCTGCTGTATAACAAAGTGAATCAGCTATGCATACACATATATCCCCATATCCCCTCCCTCTTGCGTCTCCCTCCCACCCTCCGTATCCCTCCCCTCTAGGTGGTCACAAAGCACCGAGCTGATCCCCCGTGCTATGCAGCTGCTTCCCACTAGCTAGCTATTTTACGTTTGGTAGTGTATATGTGTCCATGCCACTCTCTCACTTTGTCCCAGCTTACCCTTCCCCCTCCCCGTTTCCTCAAGTCCATTCTCTAGTAGGTCTGTGTCTTTATTCCTGTCTTACCCCTAGGTTCTTCATGACATTTTTTTTTCTTAAATTCCATATATATGTATTAGCATACGGTATTTGTCTTTCTCTTTCTGACTTTCTTCACTCTGTAGGACAGTCTCTAGGTCCATCCACTTCACTACAAATTATTCAATTTTGTTTCTTTTTATGGCTGAGTAATATTCCATTGTATATACGTGCCACATCTTCTTTATCCATTCATCTGTCGATGGACACTTAGGTTGCTTCCATGTCCTGGCTATTGTAAATCGTGCTGCAATGAACATTGTGGTACATGTCTCTTTTTGAATGATGGTTTCTCAGGGTCTATGCCCAGGAGTGGGATCGCTGGGTCATATGGTAGTTATAGTTTTAGTTTTTAAGCACCCTCCATACTATTCTCCACAGTGACTGTTTGAGTAATTGACAACTGTTTTCCAAAGTGACTGCAGCACTTTGGCAAGAAGTAGTCTGTCACTGTGGTTTTGGTTCACAGTTACTTTCCTGCATAGCTAATAAAGTGAAACATATTTTCATGTGAAACGTTGTTTCAAGCGTTTGGTTGATTTCCAGAATTCTGGTAAAGTTGACAATTTTGCCAGTGTTTGCTTTGCTTTTAGGGAGAAGATGATTTTTTGGGAGGTTTTTACTACTCCACTATTCCCAATGGTATCTTTCTTTTTTCTTCCCTCCATGCATGCCTTTTATTTTTTTGTCTAAACTAGCTCACACAAGAGAATAGTAATTGTCAGTTACTGGGCTCTGGTAAATAACAGGTTACCTGCCATTTGACCAACACGTGGTCAGCTTAAAATACAGGACCTGGTTTGTGTGTGTTGAAACATTCTTGCACCACAGGGATAAATCAGTTCTTTTTCAGGCAATTCAAAGATCTCCATTCTTTGGTATCAGTTATAGAAAATTATGGTTAGGAAACCTAATGCCTTTGGTGGCGTTAGGTTTCCTTGACTGTTTTCTGATACCTGAAGTCTTGTTGCTGTCTTCACATTTGAAGCTGTCCAGCCTTCTCCTCTTCTTACTGACTGGCTTCAGGAGAGAAATGCGTTCACCAATCACCCGGGCTGGGGATTCTGACACTGGCTTAGACCTGTCTACGGAAGCTCCCGGTACACACTCTTGTTCCCTCCAGGGAGTGCGCTGTCACCACTGCATGCCTTCTCCCGCAAAGCCAGAGCAGGGCTGACAGCCTCTTGTTTGTTTTCCCTGCATTGGAGCCCTGAAGTGCCCAAGTTTGTGTTTGCTGTCTTCCAATACCTCAGAGTTGGGCCAGCTTTCTGCACATGCTGGTGAGACATATGCAAAGGCTCTCACTCACTCGCCCTGGGGACTTGTTTGGGGAGCCAGTCATGGGACGAGGTGAGGTGCTCGGAGCATTGGGGGTGCATAGGGGGTGCCTGGTGGGCCGGTTGGGGGGTCTGCAGCACCAGGCACAGGGGGCTTAGAGGCTACGATCGGGAGTTTGGGTTTTATTCTAAAGATAACAGGAAGCTGCTGAGAGGTTTTCAGATGAGGAATGACTTTGACTCACATGTGAGATATACATGGCGGACGGACGGTGAGAAGATGGCAAAGGACGAGGGAGACAGTATCAGCCGGTGGTACCCAAGAGGCTGTGAAGCATCGGGAGCTTTGTGATTGTTCAGGGCAGAGATGATGTCAGCCTGAACGAGGGTGAAGCCAGTGGACATACAGAGAATCAGACAATTAAAAATATGTTTGGGTGGGGGTGCTTCCCTGGTGGCGCAGTGGTTGAGAGTCCGCCTGCCGATGCAGGAGACACGGGTTCGTGCCCCGGTCCGGGAAGATCCCACATGCCGTGGAGCGGCTGGGCCCGTGAGCCATGGCCGCTGAGCCTGCGCGTCCGGAGCCTGTGCTCCGCAACGGGAGAGGCCACAACAGTGAGAGGCCCGCGTACCGCAAAAAAGAAAAAAAAGGGAATAAAATGACCAGGACTTACTGAGGAATTCGAAAAAGGAAGAATGAAGGGGAAAATCTAGGTTTCTATTTTCAGCAACTTAAATCCACTTGGGTGGATGATACTGCCATTTACTGAGATGGGCAAAACCCGGCAGGCAGGAGTTTGAGGATAATCAAACATTCTGTTTATTACTCTCCCACAGATGAGGGCTTGGACTGAACTGGAAGCGCTTTCAGGCTCTAATATAAAATAGGGCTTTGTTCAGTGAGGGTTTGCTCAGGCTCAGTCCTTGACATAAGGGTGGTGTGTTTCCCCTGCCCGAGGCTGCCAGAGCCCTGGGAACCTACGCAGCTTTGCCCCCCACCCACAGCTATGCTAAGACGTGAAACACCGATGCTAACTTTATGGTAATCTGTTCCTAGTCCCTGAAATAGTTTCTGTATTCACACGCGGTGCAGCTATTTCCATGGATGCAATCTTTCCTTTAGTTTTCTCTCCTTATTAAATCTAATTCTTCTCCTGAGAACTATTTTGGGCAAGCTCTTTGACCTCGACTGGAGAAGACCAGCTGTACAAGCAGATGAACCCAAAAGGCACTTAGGATGCCCGAGCCGCCTGTGAGAGGATTCGGTTACAACACACTGGAGAGGGGAGGGACTTAACGGGGGGGCGGGGGTTAGTTGGCCAGCTCTCTTTACATCTTTATCACCAAACCAGCAGGTAAAAGGCAAATCTGTTTTCCTAAAAATGCACAATACAGAGTTATTAATGCACCAGATTGTAACTTTGCCTCGTTGCAGCTGGCATCTTAATTGGCTGCGCTATTTCTGTAACGGCTGCTGGAAATTCTGCCCTTTCTCCATCTGCTTGGCCACCTCCTCTTCCACGGCACATCAGATGCATTTAGGGTTCGTCGCTGGCACAAGATGTTGATGGGTGCCTCGTTCACTGGTGACGAAGCCTTCCTCCAGGGGCCACTCAGGAGACCGGGGGAAAACGAACCGCCCAAGGGAGATGGTTCTTAAGAACAGTTGGACAAAACAGCACTGGAGGCCTGGGCGGGTCTCTGCGGAGGTTGTTTAAGGCTGGGGTTTGCCAAATAGGATACGGGTCTCCCAGGAGCTCATTATTAGGAGCCAGCGAGCAGGTTCAGCAGCAGGTGAGCTGGGGCTTCTGTGAGATCAGGTGAAGCATCTCTGCAATTGCCTGGGAGGGGGAGGCCCGTGCAAAGCCCGGGGATGTTGATGGTCTCCTTAGTGATCACGAGGGCCTCTCCGGGCCTGGGTGTGGGCTCGTTCCCAGGAATCCAATCTACTTAAAGTCCTCGCTGGTCAGGCAAGGAGGAAGAAGCTGGACGGGGTGCAGCTCTTGGGTGCTTGCCGAGCTCCCCCTCTGCTCTGCCTTTCTGTGCTTCCTCGAAGCCCGCGTCAGGGGATGAGGCCTGTGTTCTGAACCTGCCCCTTCGCTTGTTATGTGAACTTGGGTAGCTCCTTTCCCCACTGGGCCCCAGCTGCCTGGCATCTGATGAAGTTGGGTGAGATTGTTTTCAAGAGTCCAACCAGTCCTTCTGTTCTCGGTTCCCCTGACGTCTTGGAATTTTTCTCCACCAACTTGCAGAGTCAGTGTCCTGCACGAGCTCGTGTGGAGAGGAAATCTCAGGGCGGGTGAGAGGGCCGACCCATGTCTCTGCTTCTGGCTTCAAAGGTAAGAATTGCGTGTTGACGGATCTGTGTGTAAAACAGCCCAGTCAGAGGGTGCAGCTGAGGACCCACTGTGCCCTGGGTGCCTGGAACACCCGAGCATCCTGATTTGTTTCGATGATCACGTTTTGAAGTCAGCTTTTCCACCAACCCTTGATCTTTCGATTAGTGCCCGTCAAGAACTTTATTTTTAAAAATTGACCTTTCTGCTCAGATCCCCCTTAAAGATCAATCAAATGCATCCTAACACGTGAACAGGTCCTAGAAGTTTGGGTTGTTTTCGTGTCCTTAGTAGTTATTTCCCTACTTTTATCAAACTGCACTTTTGTTTCTTATTCTCTGTGAAATGGGTTTTCCCTGCTACATTTTAAGGAAGTCTTTCTCCATTTATAAAAGAACCAGCTATAATCTTTAATCTCTAATTTAATCACAAAATCTAGGGTTTATCGTTTAAAAATTATGAGGCTAATTTTGGTATTTTTAGGAAATATTTTATCATTTGTGAAGAGCCAGCCAGTTTATATCAGAGGATAAATAAGGGAACAGGATCTCAGACTTACGAAATGTAGGGAAAAGAGGACTAGACCATGAGTTTGTCGTGAGAAATCAATTTCCTGGGTGATTCCAGGAAAGTACTTAGGGTATCGCCTGGCTCTTAGGAAACAGCCACCAAATGTAAGTGCCTGTGTGGACTTTTAAAACATTGCTTATTCTACTTGATTTGGAGAGGTGAATTCAAAACTTTTGGTCAGAGTTGGGCACATGAAAGTTGGTTGAAATATTGGATTAAAATAATAAGAAGAAATGGCAACTCCTGAGCTACACAAAAGAACAGGGCACACGGCTAAGCTCACGGACCCTGAGTGTGAATCCCAGCTTGCCTCACGAGTGGCTGTGCTGCACCATGGGCTTATGTCCCCTCTCTGTGCCTTGGTGGTCTCGTTTTAAAATGGGGAGTCTAATCATAGTACTCTTCTCGAGTGGGGTGTGGGTCGTTGTGAAGATTAAATAAACTCTTAGAAAAAGTACTAAAAATGGTACCTGGTGTATATCAAACATTCAACAAGCTACCACTGTTTGGGCAGGAAAGGATATCGAGTATTTTTCAGATGAACGACTCCGTGGAGACTAAATTGGAATTTGAGGCCGGTGCGTTCATTCACTGCTTTATTAGGAGCAGTCTTTACAAATCCGTGGTAGTGGTTCAGTGATTCAGATGCCAGACTTCCATTCTGTATTTGTAAAATGTCATGATCTGCCTGGATGCACGTGACAACGTGGAAGAAGGGACCCCATAATCCCCAGGGTTTTCTCCTGGGGACGTCTTGGCACCGGGCTGAGCCCTCTCCTCCCATATGTGTGCCAGTGGCTGGGCATCTGTTCCGTGCGGGGTGGTTGGAATTCAAATGTGAAGACTGGTCTCGGACGTGAAAGAAATCGTAAGTTCATGTGTTGAGGGAAAACTGATAATCGTGTGTTTTATGAAGCTTAGAAAGATTTATAACCCAAAAAGAATGAAACAACATTTGCCCTTTCAAGGGTCAGTTATTAGGTACATGAGGAAACCCCGTATGTGGAAGACTGCGTTTTAGCATTCCTTAGTTAGCTATGTGTTAATTAAGGGTTTAGCAGATAGAATGATGAAAGCCATATTTATTATTAAGGGAGCAAATTAACCACATCTAACAAGTCCAGTGAATTTATTAGGTTCTTTCATGCCTGGAGCTCCATGAGATGGCTACAATCTACCTTGAGCGTTTCCATAATTTCCCTAAATAAAATATAAATGTCAGCCCAATATAACTACTTGCTGTTATTCATGTTTCCTGCTCTTTTCCAAGGCTGGAAGGTAACATCTCTTCCAGGAAGCCTTTCTGATTGCACTTAACTGTGCTATTTCTCTCTGCTCGGAGCCTCAGAGCATTCCCATGTATTTCTCTTAGAGTCTCACGTTGTTCTTTGGGTTACTAGTTTGTGAAACTCCCATCTTGTCTACCAGATGAAAATGCCTTAATGGTCAGCGGTTTTGTTCATCCGGGGTGTGAATGACACCATGTCCAGTTGCAGAATGTCTCTGACAGACAGGAGTCAATCCATAAGTATGTGTTATACTAATGGATGTTCAGCATAAAATCAAGGATGGGATTAAGATTAGACATATGATAAGAAAGAGACCACTAGTGATTTGGGTTAAAAAAACCCTAATGCCCACAAGGAAGAGTAGAAGGTAGATGAATAGACAATTTCTGATCATCGCGCAACACCAGGCAGCCAGTGATTCGCGAGTTTGGCTGTGCCCAATGTGGCGTTCCTTTGAAATGCCAGGCGGGGCACCTGCGGGTGGAGCAGACAGGTGACGTCCTTGGGCTCTGGGCCCTGAGTCATTCTGGGCCCCTCAATGCTGAGCAACGGAGATGAAGCCAGAAGGGCTTCAGCAAAAGGTGGAAAAGTGACTAGAGGGCGAAAAGTTCAAGGTCTTACACCATCAGGTCTGCTGAGTGACAATGAATATAGAAATTTATAAAAAAAGGAAAACTAGGGGAAAAATTCTTAGCTTGATTTGGCAGAAGGATAAACTAGTAAAATCGGGGCACATCTTTTAATGGAGTCTGGTGGAAGTGGGTAAAGAATCTTGACAGTTTCCAACCAGAGAGGGCCAGTTAGGGTAAAATATGTGATGAATCAGACAAGTCTGACAAACAAAAACAGGCTGTAAATTTTATCTGCTTTTGCAAAGATTCTGGTTTCTATTTTTTCTGCTTCCTCTTTTCCTCCTTGGCTGTGAGTCCTGGACCACTTGGAGAATCCGCTGAAAGAGACGGAATTCTCCCTGGGAAAATGCACATATAGATGCAAACTTTGGACTACAATTCAGGGGATCATCTCTGGGAACCTTACCATGGACCTTTGAGCTCCCCCAGACCCCACCACGATAGCTCCTGGCCCTTCCATGGCTGCCAGGCTGCTCCCTGCCCAGGCTGGCTCTGGACGCTGGCCTGGGGTCCCTTCCAAGTTTTTTGTGACGTGTCCCCTGGCCTCCAGCCAGCAACATTCACACGGCTCTGCACATTTCCTCATCCAAGATAGCAGCAAACCAATGCTGCAATGCTTCGGCAGAACTAAGTTCCTTTTTTCTTGTCTTTTCACACAATTTTTCAGTGTCGTCAGCAAGCAAAGCTCCTTCTCTAAGGTTGTTGGGAGTCTTGGCCAAGGATTACATGGGAGCCAATTGGGGCTTTGGCATTTTGTGCCTCTGACTTGCCATCCTGAGTCCATTTGGATGGAGGGGGCAGAACCCTCCAACTCACCACACTTTGGATTCGTTTCTTTACTAATGAGGCGGCAGTGACAATCTCCTCCCTCGAGCCAGCGTGCCGGGCAAAGCAGTTGAATTTTAAGGCATTGCATAAAGTTGTGAGGAAGGGGCCGCTGTCAGAGCACCCCAAGTTGAATGAGAGGAAGTGCTGGAAAAGCAGAGATGAGTGAGGCATGGGGACCCACATTAACTGGGCGCCAACTGCGTGTAGTCAGACTGTGTACCAGGCAACTGTAAGCCACTCTGTGAGGGAGAACTAGTTAGCCCCATTCTACAGATGAAAATGTAGTTTGACAGAAAGTAAGTTGTCTTCTTCCTCAGGAGGCACTATGTCCCCATTGATGAGGGTTGGGATTGAGGCTGAGATGGGATTTGGGCACCGGAGCAGCGTGGCTGAGAACTGCATTTTTGAGGTCAAAGAGACAGCCAGAAGTGGCTTTACATGGTGGATTTGGGGGCTGTGCTGCAGCCTGGTAGAAGGGAACTCATTTTGTTTTCTATTAAAGTCAGCCAGGGAGAAGGTTCATCCTGTCTCTCTGGCAGACCGGTAGCTCATGGTCTCCCGTAGATGTTCTGTAGTAGCCTTGCTGCATCATAGCTGGAACTCAGACCATATTTAAGGGCTTCTTGTGAATTACTGTTTATAAGGCCCTGTCCTGCGGCTTGTGCTATAGAAATATTTCATCTAGCAATTGTGTTAGAACTGGCCTGTCAGCAAATGGAGTCGTCGTAACCATCATTACTCACATTTCACTCCTCCACGCCCTGTGTTCACTTGAGCCATCTGCCCGTGTGCTGTCATCCTCAGGAATTTCCAAGAGGGCCTGGAGGGTGCACACCTGGTTTTAGCTTCTGTGCTTTCCATTCCCTCAGGCATTATAACAGGAAACATTCTAGATGATTATAATAGTATCTCTGTTGACCTGCGTTCTATTGTGAGGGAGAATGGGTGTGGGGGGCCCCAGCCCATCAACCCTGGATGAGTACATTCTCTGAGGGAGAAGTAAACTTTGTTGTTTTAAGTCTTCAAGATTTGGGGAGAGGGGGTACTTGTTACTGCATCATAACCAAGCTGGTACTGACTGATACTTCCTCCAGTGCTGGTCTTAAATGGACACCCAATTTGCCACTCATATTTTGCACTGATGTTATCACTCTTCCCTTAAATACCTGCATGACTCACAGTGCTGCCTTGAAACCTGGCCATTTGAATTGATTCTCCGTCACCAGTCTGTCCCAGAGTATGAGCAATTATCTCCTTTGAGGAATATAAACCTTTGTCTTTCCTGGCTCTTAATTCCTAGAAGATCAAGTTTGATGGTGTATGAGGTGAAACAGGGTGTCTTTTCCTTTCACACAGCCTTTTCTCCCCCAGGAATGTGGGCTCTACCAAGCACTCATGGGTGGGTCGGACAGCTTGAAGTAACGGCAGCTGTGCTACACCAGGGTTCTCGCTCTGCTCTGCATAAAGCTCACTTCATCCTCCTTCTTCACTTAGGAGGGATTTGCTTTTAGAAGCCTGGTGTCCCTCTTTGATATTTGCCCTCTGATGCCTCACATAACTATAGTAGGATGTTGCCTTGCTAGACACATGGAAGGTTGGAATTATTTTCCCAGGGGACTCCTCTGCTCCCATATAAATTAGAGGAAGCAAAGAGAGAGCAGGGAGAGAGCAGAAGTGTCCCTTGTTACCATGTGTGAGATAATTTCTGACAGCTCTAAAAATGCCACTTGTCTGTTTGAAAAGTCATAGTATGAGGATGGAGCGGTTGGCTCCAAACAATGGGTTAATGTGCGTTGGCATCACAGGTTAGTGGCCGTTAGTAACAGAGAAATGAACAGATTGTGCCTTCTCTGGGGACAGACACTCTTCACATGTATGAATAGTGTGTTTCTGACTTACTAGTCATCCTTAACACCCGGGGAGCACCTATTTCAGACTTATCTGCCCTGCCCTAAATAAATACCAGGATATCTGGATGAGGGGTGAAAAGGACAAAGGTGGGTTCTGCGGACCCTGGTCACTAACATGGGCGCCATAGCTGGTTGGTGGTTTCCCTGTTTGTCTCCGTTCTCATTAGCATCTATAACCAAAGCCTTCATCTTAAGCCTCTTGGCATGGTGAGGAGTGAAACTGGGCTATGGATCGCTGTTAAAAATTTTAAAAAATAACAGTAATGGAAATTAAAACAACAGTAAGGGAAATTAGAATAATAACATAATAGCTGCTCCTTAGTGAGCATGTGTATTATACCAGACATATACCTTTTATGGATGCAATCTCTAATAATGATGGTACCTGATGGAATAACTTAGGGAATAAGTTATGAGAAACCTCCTTTTACAAATACGGTAATGGAAAGTCAGAACTTGACTAACTTGCCAAAACCCACAGAGTTTTAGTGTCTGAATTTACAAACCCAGATGCATTCTCTCATGTCTGATTTTCTGTCAAATGAAATACTGAGGCACACTCCTCTTAATAACTTTATTGTTATTTTTGGTTCAATAACTCACAACGCTGCCTGTTGGTTTGTTGCAGTTTTTTGTGTGTGTGTGCGGTAGGCGGGCCTCGCACTACTGTGGCCTCTCCCGTTGCGGAGCACAGGCTCCGGATGCGCAGGCTCAGCGGCCATGGCTCACGGGCCCAGCTGCTCCGCGGCATGTGGGATCTTCCCAGACCGGGGCACGAACCCGCGTCCCCTGCATCGGCAGGCGGACTCTCAACCACTGCGCCACCAGGGAAGCCCTGTTGCAGTTTTATATTACCATTAGTGTTGTATCATCCCAAACTCCTTGGACTAATTTTCAAGATCCTTCTATGATATAATCTCCCCCTTATTATTCGAAATAAGTTTATTAAGTTTCTCAACACATGCGTATGATTTACCTGTGCTCACCTGGCCCAGGAATCAGAACCAGTGCCTGCTCCTCACTAGATCTTCCCTCCCCTCCCCTGCTCTGCATCTCCATCCAGGTCACTGTCTCCAGGTCGTAAGCACGCTCTTTCAACACAGTGTGTGCTTCTTTTGCAAAGAGGAAGAGAATGGATTCATTTGATTTGAATACCCAAGCACTCTAACTTAGTAGAGACATGTAAGGCTGAAGGTAGCTTATGCCTCTGCAGTGACACAATCTCATCCTTTCCTTCTGCTTCTTGGCTCCTTGCACATTCTTACTACCTTTCCTTCTGTTCCAGTCTGATTCCCATCCACCTGCTCTGTTGGTATCATTCTGTTGATGATCTAGGTCTTTCAATGTGTTTAATATCATGCTCTTCATAAAATTTTCATTCCCTCCTTCTTTCTGGAGCAGCGCTTCTCATCCCTGGACCAGCATTGGCCACACCTGGCACCCATTAATCTGTGGTTTAACAAGCTTTCCAGGAGATCTGGATGCATGTTATGGCTGGGGAACCAGGGCTCCAGGGCATTTACAATTACTGACCAGGTGTTCCTCCTTGAAAATCTTGCCTGCCTTCCTTATACTTTAAAACTTAACATGTCTTTGTTGTTGTAAAGGAACACTTTCCTATTCTCTAATCATTTTTTATCTTCTTATGTTTTTGTTTTCCCCCGACTCTGACGTTCTTTCCCCTCTTTCATAAGGACCACAGTCCTCTTTTACTCTACTTGTGGATTTCTCCTAAGCCTCCTTTGTCCTTCCACTTATTTTTTTATTTTCCATCACTCTCTACTATTTTCAATCACCTCATCTATGCTGTGATTCACACTTAAAGTAGTAATCTAGAAGCTATGACTGCATAATTGGCTCAGACTGTGGAACAAAAAGAAAAAATGTGTTAAAAATGTAAGATTAAAATATGAAGGGTGACTCTAGAAATCCCACCATAATTTTCTACTAGGAGTTTCAGATGGAGAGAATGGAGGTTGAGGAATGAGGTTCATATTCCTAACCAAATAAATGTAAATGAATTAAATTCCACAGTAAAAGAAAGGGACCAGTTTTAAAACTCAGCTGTAGTGTGTAAGAAATATACCTATAATAAATGTTGGAGAGCCTTTGTAAGTAAAGGAGACAAGCATTTTTTAAAGACAAATGCAAAAAAGGGGAAACAAGTGTGATAATACATGGGGAAGAAAGCAAACCCCAAAGCATTTAATATGGTAAAAGGTATTTTATATTGAAATATTTAATCTACCCCAGAACAAATCATAAACCTTTTCAAACTATATAGCTTTAAATTATATATAGCAGAAACAATGAAAATACAACTAAGAAATGACAGTCTCAGAGTGAATGTATGCCTCACTCAAAATTGCCAGAATAAGGATACAAGCGACACAGTAATAGGACTACTTCAATAAAACAATTAGCCAGTGTGATATCTGTTTGTGCTCAATGCATACTATGTAGTCATTTTAAACACAATGGAATATTAACCAAAAAATAATGTTGTATCAGGCAGGAATGGTAAGCTCAAATTTTAAAAGGGAAAAATCAAATATACAATATTCACTTAAAACAATGTAACGAACTTAGTAATCACAAGATAACAAGCAAAAACAAATGTCAGATGCTATCGCCCTGCCAACACTGTCTTTTTGGAGTCAATAATTAAAAACAACAAACCAAAACTCTTAAATAACTGGTGTTAATAAGAAAAAATAATGAACAGCATTTTAGAAGTTAGTAACAATGAATGGAATTTCATACAAAAACTTGGGGTGCAGCTAAGGTTGTGTGACTTTGGGCAACTTATGTAACTTGTCAGTTTTCTAATTTCTAAAATTGGGGTAATGGTAGCATAAACAATACATTAAGAAAATATATACACACAATACACTTGTAAACACCCTGAAGGCACTAGAAATGGCTCCTATAAAATATAGCTGTATGTTAGAACTGAGTGCTCAATTCAAGATAGGAAAAGACTAGTAAAACAAGTCTAAAGAAAGTAAAGAAGTTATAGTTAAAAGCTAGTCAATGAAAATAGAAAACAGTAAAAGGGTATTCTTGATGAATAAAACAACAACAACAAAACCTAGTACTTTGAAAGAACCAATAATATGGATAAACCTTTGTCAAATTAAGAAAAAAAATTAGTTGACACAAATAGCATTAGAAATGAATGGGAGTATGAGCATTGTTTTTTAAAAAAATCACAGTTTTACAGTAACACATTTATGTTTGTAGCTAGTACTGTAATAGTATCTCCATTTTATAGATAAGATAATTGAGAGACAGAGGATAAGTAAGTTTTCTAAGGTCACACAGCATTAAGTGGTAGAGCTGTGATGTCTACAAATATTCAGGTGCTGGAATAAATCTCATAAATTATAATGTGAAGAAACCTTAAAAGTTAGAAAGGTATGTCATATTCTCAAGTAGAATATTTTAAGGATTTTAATTAAAAAAAAACTTTTTCCCCAAATTAAGCTATAAGTTCAATGCGATGCCAATAAAAAATTCAAAATAATATTTTTATGGAGCTAACAATCCAATTTTGAAATTGATGTAAAAGTAAATAACCATAAAAAGAAAGCTGTTGAAAATTTTCAATTTAAAGAAACTGTAGTATTTTAACAAATGTTGTATTGGCACAGGGTCAGATATGTTGAAAGATGGATTGGGGTACATAGAATATCTGATGAAACTTTTTCTAAATTTGTGGCAAAATCTATGCATATTCATTCTCATATTTTAACAGTAAAAAAAATAACATCCAACATTGATATGAGTGTGTTGATACTGGGTGTACAAATTGGTTCAGTTGTTCTGAAAAGCAGGTTGGCAATATCAATATATATCAAAACAAAACACAAAAGCAATTCCATTTCTAGCTTTCTATTTTGGAAAAGTGTTCCCATAATACACTGTTCATTAACACAATGTTCATTGTAGCCTCATTTGAAATAGATAAATATTGGAGAGAAAATTAATGCCCATCAATAAAAGTTGTTAGGTAATTAATAATGGTTAATAACTTAAAAAAAGTGTATCTGTACTATGATGTACTTTTCAGTGGTAAAAAGACTGCTATATGCCTGAGTGCTTGTGGGCACACTAACACACAGGTATTCTTTCTTCTACTCTCAGAAAGATACAAAATATCACCCCAAATATTAAAGTATCATTCTTAAGGAACAAAAAAAATATTTCAAAAAATGTGTTTAATATACTCACATTTACATGAAAGCAAAACAAAAGATTTGCATATGTGCAGATATGCATCTAAACACCTACCAGGTGTTCTGGAAACATTTACATCAAAATGGTAATGGAGGTGGCCTTAGAGAGGGCAATGGTATTGGTGTGAGGAGTGATGAAGATTTTCATTTTTCGTTGGTATATTTCTGCGTGAGTTACTTGAGACAGTGTTAGTGTGTTCTTTAGAGAACAGCTTTTCAGAAACTCAGGAGTGACATTCCTGTATGCAATAGTAAAATTAAAATTCCATATGTTAATCAGCACAGCCAATAGAATTAGGACTTTTGAATGGGCACCTTGGAAACCTCTGCTGAGTGAGAACGTGTTTGTGGGTGCACAGTTCGTGTTTATTGAAATCCACCAACGGTGCGTGTGTACATCAGCAGGATTGTATGACTGCATTCTGTGGAGCTCAGCGTGGACTATGTGGAAATAGAATTTCACTGAGAATTAACTAGGTAAACTCAATTAAAATCATTAAGTTTATTCCTAAACTATAAAAACGAATGCAACTACATTTTCCTGGCGGGAGATGCAGATGGCTGTGCTCTGAATATAGGAGAGCTTAGCTTTATAATGTCACAGAACAGTATTAAAATATAAAATCTTTTAATGATAGAAAATAAAGACTGTGAATTCCAGTGAAATAATTGGTGGAGGTGGTCTCCTGTAAGACACCCATGGGCCGGTGATTGTAGTACTTTCTTAGCGGTTGACCTAAGCTGGTTGACCTTCAGTCACCATTGTGGAATGAGTTGCCCCTAATCTCAGGAAATAAATCAATCTTGAACTCTTTGCTCAAGGACGCCCTGACTTCCCATTAGGAGAAGGGACCAGCCAGTGCCTGGAACTCCCTTTGTGCAATAACTTTTCAGGCTATGAATATAACATGAAGAAGGGAGAGGCCAAGATTAACCCACTAGGTTAGGCTAAACAAGCAAAGCCCCGTGCTCAGCAAGATGCCAGGCTGCTGGGCTTGGCGTAAGTGGAGAGAAATATATTTAGCGTGTGTTTTGAAGTTCAAGTTTTAATAGGAAGTCCTCTGTCCCCTTTCACCTCTGCATTTCAGAATCTGCATACGTCAGCTCTTACAATCTGAGCAATAAGTCTAGCCACTCTTGCCCTAAGCATTTTCTGTGTTATTCTAAATTAATATGAACTTTTCGAGCAGCAGTTTACCTATTAATAGCCCTCAGAATACTAGGTAACGTCTTATGGCCTTAATCATGTTTGTTGTGCGATCCCAGAATACATTGGTGAATGGTCTGTACTGGAAGGTTTTATTTTATTTTTATTTATTTATTTATTTGTTTGTTTGCGGTACACGGGCCTCTCACTGTTGTGGCCTCTCCCGTTGCGGAGCACAGGCTCCGGACGCGCAGGCTCAGCGGCCATGGCTCACGGGCCCAGCCACTCCACGGCATGTGGGATCTTCCCGGACCGGGTCACGAACCCGTGTCCCCTGCATCGGCAGGCGGACTCTCACCCAGTGCGCCACCAGGGAAGCCCTTATTTTATTTTTTAAATAAGTGTTATGGTGCCTAACCAGAAGGTACTACACAACCTAAACAAAACATTTTTCTCAAGGTAGTTCTCAGACCACTGGAGCTAGTAGGGTAACTCTGACCACGTGTGGTAAGAGTGGTTCTTAAAGGCTGGTCCTTAGCATCTATGTCACTGGGGAACTTGTTAAAAATGCAGTAACTTGGGTTCACTCCAGACCCACTGAACAAGACATTTTGTGGGGAAGGGTGTTGGGGACACTATCCATCACCCGACCTGCCCTCCTGGCAATTCTCACATGTGCATAAGTCTGAGCATCACAGCTGTGAATATTAGACCATGGGGCATGTTGAAAGATTGATTGCTCTCATCTATAATCTATTAAACACTGTTTAGACCAGCACTGTGTAAAAGAAAATGTGAGCCACGTGTGTAATTTCAAATTTTCCAGTAGTCACGTTAAAAAAATAAAAAGCAGGTGAATTTAATTTGAGTAACACTTTTTAACGTGATATACTGAGAATATCATTTTAATATGTAACCAATATAAACCTATTTATGGGTGTTTTACATTTTCTTGGAAATCCAGTGTATTTTGCATTTACAGCTTATTTCAATCCAGCCACAATTCAAACGCTCAATAGCCACACGTGGCTGGTGACTGCCATGTGGAACACAGATTAAAACCGAGTGGAAGTTACAGCCCTTGCCTGAGGGGAATCTAGACCTCAATTACATATTTTTTTGGGTATTTTTTGATTTCCTCTTTGATTTCTTCAGTGATCACTTCGTTATTAAGTAGTGTATTGTTTAGTCTCCATGTGTTTGTATTTTTTACAGATCTTTTCCTGTAATTGATACCTAGTCTCATAGCGTTGTGGTCGGAAAAGATACTTGATACAATTTCAGTTTTCTTAAATTTACCAAGGCTTGATCTGTGACCCAAGATATGATCTATCCTGGAGAATGTTCCATGAGCATTTGAGAAAAATGTGTATTCTGTTGTTTTTGGATGGCCTGTCCTATAAATATCAATTAAGTGCATCTTGTTTAATGTATCATTTAAAGCTTGTGTTTCCTTATTTATTTTCATTTTGGATGATCTGTCCATGGGTGAAAGTGGGGTGTTAAAGTCCCCTACTATGAATGTATTACTGTCGATTTCCCCTTTTATGGCTGTTAGTATTTGCCTTATGTATTGAGGTGCTCCTATGTTGGGTGCATAAATATTTACAATTGTTATATCTTCTTCTTGGATCTATCCCTTGATCATTATGTAGCGTCCTTCTTTGTCTCTTCTAATAGTCTTTATTTTAAAGTCTATTTTGTCTGATATGAGAATTGCTACTCCAGCTTTCTTTTGGTTTCCATTTGCATGAAATACCTTTTTCCATCCCCTTACTTTCAGTCTGTATGTGTCCCTAGGTCTGAAGTGGGTCTCTTGTAGACAGCAAATATATGGCTCTTGTTTTTGTATCCATTCAGCCAATCGGTGTCTTTTGGTGGGAGCATTTAGTCCATTTACATTTAAGGTAATTATCGATATGTATGTTCCTATTCCCATTTTCTTAATTATTTTGGGTTCGTTATTGTAGGTCTTTTCCTTCTCTTGTGTTTCTTGCCTAGAGAAGTTCCTTTAGCATTTGTTGTAAAGCTGGTTTGGTGGTGCTGAACTCTCTCAGCTTTTGCTTGTCTGTAAAGGTTTTAATTTCTCCATCAAATCTGAATGAGATCCTTGCTGGGTAGAGTAATCTTGGTTGCAGGTTTTTCTCCTTCATCATTTTAAATATGTCCTGCCAGTCCCTTCTGGCTTGCAGAGTTTCTGCTGAAAGATCAGCTGTTAACCTTATGGGGATTCCCTTGTGTGTTATTTGTTGTTTTTCCCTTGCTGCTTTTAATATGTTTTCTTTGTATTTAATTTTTGACAGTTTGATTAATCTGTGTCTTGGCGTATTTCTCCTTGGATTTATCCTGTATGGGACTCTCTGTGCTTCCTGGACTTGATTAACTATTTCCTTTCCCATATTAGGGAAGTTTTCAACTATAATCTCTTCAAATATCTTTCAGTCCCTTTCTTTTTCTCTTCTTCTGGAACCCCTATAATTCAAATGTTGGTGTGTTTAATGTTGTCCCAGAGGTCTCTGAGACTGTCCTCAGTTCTTTTCATTCTTTTTTCTTTATTCTGCTCTGCAGTAGTTATTTCCACTATTTTATCTTCCAGGTCACTTATCCATTCTTCTGCCTCAGTTATTCTGCTATTGATCCCATCTAGAGTATTTTTCATTTCATTTATTGTGTTGTTCATCGTTGTTTGTTTCATCTTTAGCTCTTCTAGGTCCTTGTTAAATGTTTCTTGCATTTTGTCTATTCTATTTCCAAGATTTTGGATCATCTTTACTATCATTATTCTGAATTCTTTTTCAGGTAGACTGCCTATTTCCTCTTCATTTGTTAGGTCTGGTGGGTTTTTATCTTGCTCCTTCATCTGCTGTGTGTTTTTCCGTCTTCTCATTTTGCTTATCTTACTGTGTTTGGGGTCTTCTTTATGCAGGCTGCAGGTTCGTAGTTCCCGTTGTTTTTGGTGTCTGTCCCCAGTGGCTAAGGTTGGTTCAGTGTGTTGTGTAGGCTTCCTGGTGGAGGGGACTAGTGCCTGTGTTCTGGTGGATGAGGCTGCATCTTGTCTTTCTGGTGGTCAGGTCCACGTCTGGTGGTGTGTTTTGGGGTGTCTGTGGACTTACTATGATTTTAGGCAGCCTCTCTGCTAATGGGTGGGGTTGTGTTCCTGTCTTGCTAGTTGTTTGGCATAGGATGTCCATCACTGTAGCTTGCTGGTCGTTGAGTGAAGCTGGGTGCTGGTGTTGAGATGGAGATCTCTGGGAGATTTTCGCCATTTGATATCATGTGGAGCTGGGTGGTCTCTTGTGGACCAGTGTCCTGAAGTTGGCTCTCCCACCTCAGAGGCACAGCACTGACTCCTGGCTGCAGCACCAAGAGCCTTTCATCCACACGTTTCAGAATAAAAGGGAGAAAAATAGAAAGAAAGAATTAGTAGACATAGAAAGAAAGAAAGGAGGGAGGGAGGGAGGAAGGAAGGAAGGAGGGAAGGAAGGAAAAAAGAAAGAAAGAAGATAAAGTAAAATAAAAAAGTTATTAAAATAAAAATAATTATTAAAAAAAAAACGGATAGAACCCTAGGACAAATGGTGGAAGCAAAGCTATACAGACAAAATCTCACACAGAAGCATACACATACACACTCACAAAAAGAGGAAAAGGGGAATAAATCATAGATCTTGCTCTCGAAGTCCACCTCCTCAATTTGGGATGAGTCGTTGTCTATTCATGGATTCCGCAGCTGCAGGTACATCAAGTTGATTGTGGAGCTTTAATCCACTGCTCCTCAGGCTGCTGGGAGAGATTTCCCTTTACCTTCTTTGTTCTCACAGCTCCCAGGGGCTCAGCTTTGGATTTGGCCCCGCCTGTGCGTGTAGGTCGCCGGAGGGCGCCTGTTCTTCGCTCAGACAGGACGGGGTTAAAGGAGCCGCTGATTCGGGGGCTCCGACTCACTCAGGCCGGGGGGAGGGAGGGGCGCGGAGTGCGGGGCGAGCCTGCGGCGGCAGAGGCAGGCCTGACGTTGCACCAGCCTGAGGCGCGCCGTGCGTTCTCCCGCGGAAGTTGTCCCTGGATCGCGGGACCCCGGCAGTGGCGGGCTGCACAGGCTCCCCGGAAGGGGGGTGTGGAGAGTGACCTGTGCTCGCACACAGGCTTCTTGGTGGCGGCAGCAGCAGCCTTAGCATCTCATGCCCGTCTCTGGGGTCCGCGCTGTTAGCCGCGGCTCGTGCCCGTCTCTGCAGCTCCTTTAAGCGGCGCTCTGAATCCCCTCTCCTCGCGCACCAGGAAACAAAGAGGGAAGAAAAAGTCTCTTGCCTCTTCGGCAGGTCCAGACTTTTCCCCGGACTCCCTCCCGGCCAGCCGCGGCGCACTAACCGCCTGCAGGCTGTGTTCACGCCGCCAACCCCAGTCCTCTCCCTGCGCTCCGACCGAAGCCCGAGCCTCAGCTCCCAGCCCCGCCCGCCCCGGGCGGTGAGCAGACAAGCCTCTCGGGCTGGTGAGTGCCGGTCGGCGCCGATCCTCCGTGCGGGAATCTCCCCGCTTTGCCCTCCGCACCCCTGTTGCTGTGCTCTCCTCCGCGGCTCCGAAGCTCCCCCCTCCGCCTCCCGCAGTCTCCGCCCGCGAAGGGGCTTCTAGTTGTGGAAACATTTCCTCCTTCACGGCTCCCTCCCACTGGTGCAGGTACTATCCCTATTCTTTTGTCTCTGTTTATTCTTTTGCCCTACCCAGGTACGTGGGGGGTTTCTTGCCTTTTGGGAGGTCTGAGGTCTTCTGCCAGCGTTCAGTAGGTGTTCTGCAGGAGTTGTTCCACGTGTAGATGTATTTCTGGTGTATCTGTGGGGAGGAAGGTGATCTCCCCGTCTTACTCTTCCGCCATCTTCCCGGAAGCCTCCAGGATGCTGCCGTTTTAAGGACTCATGTGTCTGTGCTGATGCCAGATTAGAAATTTGGTGGCGTTCATTGCTCTAGAAGCTTCAGTGAGAGGGAGCCTGTGCTCTCGGTCTCATAAAGAGCCTCTGTAACAGCCACTAATTGTCACTAATTCATGGTCATTGCCCAGGCACTGTGGACGCTAAGAAAAGGGAGAGAAGTACCTGTGAGGAAAGTCACCGTCCCTGTCGGTTGTTAAAAATGTCTTTGCGGTGAAATCTCAGAGTGGTTGTGAATCTGAGACTCAGGATCCGCCTTCTCTTCTCTTATCCCGCAGTTGGTTAATCTCACCCCAAACCTTCTTTGTCTTCACCCTTCTTGTGGTTCTCCTACTTTGCTCCTGACCAACGAGCTGAGCCAATACCCTGTGCCTTGGCGTCTATATCTCTGCCAGCTCTTCTTCCATCTGAGTAGATCCGCAGGTGTACTGCCCCCAGCTCTCCCCACCGAAAGGATTCTTGTCATCACTGCCCTTGATGGCCACTTCTGAAAGTGGCCGTAATGGGACAGCTTCTCATTTTCTGGTGGCAATGTTGACCCATGTATGAATTAGGCACACCTTCTTTCTTCCTTCGTCAACTGGTCATTAAAAACACAAAAAACAAAAAACCCTGCGTAGCATAGACTCTGCAAATTATGGGACTCTTAACAGTGGATTGCCGATGGGCCACTGAGAATCAGTGTCTCGGTTGCGCCCTCCAGTGGACAGTTGCAGATACATGGTCACCTGTGTCCTGTAGTCCAGCCATAAGGGGTCTGTATGGCAGGTCTCCCTTCGGGGATTGACAGACACCAGGGAGCATTTTCTCCACCACTCACCTGCAGGGCTCTGTGGCCAAGTCTCTTGCTCTGAGGTCTGCACCTGATGAAAATCTCTCTTGCTCTAACTGTACTTAAATATGGAGTTTTCCAAGTTACCCAGTAAATGGGTCAGAGTGGTATTTACAAGCATCGTGTATGCTGTCTGCAAAATCCAAAGAGGCAATTGAATTCCTAAGTATTCATCCAAATGAGTTGAAAACTTAGACCCCACCAAAACCTGCACACAGATGTTTATAGCAGCTTTATTCCTAATTGCCAAAAATTAGAAGCAACCAAAATGTTCAGTTTTTTTTTTTTTCAAATTTGGTATAGAGATGCAATCCAAATCCATAAAAACATATGGGTATTTTTTCATGGGACTTAACAACACGATTATAAAATTTAGATGGACAAAAAGATGGTCAAGAATGTCTGGGACACATCTGAATGTCCATCCGTACAATGGAGTATCATTCAGCAATAAAAAGAAATGAGTTATCAAGCTTACGATATTAAGGTAAACAAACAGTGGTACATCCAGACAATGGAATGTTATTTAGATATAAAAAGATGAGCTATCAAGCCATCTTGACAGCATGGAAGAAACTTAAATGCGTCTAGCCAAGTGAAAGAAGCCAATCTGAAGAGGCCACATACTATAGGATTCCCTATGATATTCTGGTAAAGGCACAGCTATGGAGACAGTAAAAAGATGTATTACCAGGAGAGTGGTGAAGGGATGCATAGGCGGAGCACAGAGGACTTTTAGGGCAGTGGAACTATCCTGTATGATACTACAATAGCGGACACATGTCGCTGAGCATTTATCAAAATCCATAGACGGTACAACGCAAGTAGTAAACCCTAATTTTAACTATGGACTTTAGTTGTTAATAATAAACAACACTGGCTCATGAGTTGTGACAATGTACCACACTAATGCAAGATGTTAGTAACAGGAGAAACTGTGGGTGGCTATTGGTAACTCTTTACTTGGTGTGTAAATTTCTTTGTGAAGCTAAAACTGCTCAAAAAACTGCTTTTACTCTTAAAAGAAACCAAATAGGCCTACCAAATGCCATTGTTTTACAGTAGTAAGATTTGGGAGATAGAACAAATGGCCCTGGATATTGGAGGGGATCTTCTGGCCTGTCTTAGAGCACCTGACCCTTAAATCTTTATCTGTAAATTAAGTTCCTAAAAGCTGGTGACACCCTCTGGCACAAGGGTACTTACCACTCGTTCTCCAGATGCAGACATAATGACTTAATCAATATATTGGATCGAAGTGATGTTCAGAACCCTATTAAGATAAATGGAGTCCCTGTGAACTACATTATAACGGAGAATGGGAGTTGGCACAGATTGACTGTGAAGTGGGGAATATGTCCTTCTTATGTGAAGACACACTGCTTTGTGTTTTCCTGTTGAATGAAGAATGTTTTCAGCAAATCCTCCGCTTCCACATCAAGGGCCAGAGGCTTGTGCTGATGGCACCACATCTGGCCCAGTAGATTCTATTGGTTACATTTGTGGCTGTCAGTCGTCATCCATCACAAGCCATCGGATTTTTTCAGGAGCCAGACAGGCACAACAAATGTGGACCAGATCCCTGCCTAAGTCTTTGATAGTGTCGGTCTCTGAAATTCTCCTGGAATGCATCTTCATCATATCTCGTCCAGGGTGTGGAATAATGTTAGAGTGTAGTGGGTGCTAAGGTGAACCACACAGATCCCCCAAGTTTCCACCCACTTTCAGGACTTAGGTACATATGATACCTACAGATGCTGCTGGAGTGTTGCCTGATGAAGGCCAAAGGCTCAGTCCCTGCCCTAGAATTCCTCTCTGAAGGTGCTTCCTCCCACCAAATTATAGCCCTGCCCCACAGGTTCCCCTAGACCTGTGGAAATTTATCCGAAATATAAGTGCAGCAAACATTAGATTAAGCAATTAAGGAGAAGACCCCATTTGTAATAGCATCAAAGGATATATACACAGGGCTAAATCTGAACAGTAGACGTACAGAACCTCTATGGTGAAAGTCATATAACTTTATAAAAGATTGAAAGTAATATACATGTGAACTGAGTTGTAGTAATTATTTATATTTTGTTGATTCTATTTCATATGAGTGCATAATTCTTAATGTCTTAAATTCCAGTTCTTCCCAAATGGGTGTATAGATGCAATGCAAATTCAATACAGATTTTACAAGCTTTTTAAAAAAATGGAACTCATCAGGATAATTTTAATTTGTGTGAAAGAAGAAAATGGCCAAGAGTGGGGAGGATACTTCTAAAGGAAAAGAGCAGAAAGGAGAGACTTGCTGTAAAATCAGAATTTATTATGTAATTTTATCAATTATGAAAGTATAATAATGGCTCAGGATTAGACAGCTGACCGGTGGAATAGAGTTGATAGTAAAAGCTCCATGCCTGTGATATGTCAGATCAGTCAGCAGAGATGATGGATTATGCAGACTGGAAACTATCCTTATGAAGGTGATGAAATTGGGTTACCAACTCATACAATATATACAAATTCACTCAGAAGATTAAGAAATGAAATGAGAGAACAAAGTATAAATACATATATTTTTAGAAATTATAGGTGGATGCCTTGGACCGTAAAGTAAATAAAGTTGTCTTAACTATGATGCAAAAAGTTTTGATTATGAAAAAAAAAAGACAAATAAAACTACATTAAAATTAAGATCCCTGTTCATTAACAGATATCTTAAAAAATAGGGTAAAGATATTTACAAACACACACCAATTAAAGATTACATCAGAAGTATATGTAGAATTTCTACAAAACAATAAGAAAAGCAACCCAATGGGAATAAAATGGGCAAAAGATACACAGGCATTTGAAAGAACAGGAAACACATTTGGCCAATAAACATGAAAGATTTTTTAACATCATTAGTGATTAGGGGAAAAAAATTGAAGACCTCAGTGAGATACAGTTTTACATTCATTTGATCTGCAAAAATTAAACATTTGACACTATAAAATTTTGTATTAGATACAAATCCACGGTATCTCTTAGACATTGCTAGTGCAAGTCTCAATGGGTATGTCTTCTTTAGGAAAAAACTATTACCTTCTAAAGTTAAACATTACCTTATGACCCAGTGATTGTACTCCTGGATATACAACCAAGAGAAACTCTTGTATATGTTTATCAGGAGACATGAACAAGAATGTTTGTAGCTATACTAGTCACAAAAGTGAAACCTGAAATAATCCAATGCCCATCCCCAGGAGAATTAATGAATAAAAGGTGGCATATTTCACAATGGAACACTATCAGATTTCAAACAATTGAATTCCAAGTGATAGAGAACTGTAAGAATTCAGGAGGATGGGAATTGGGTGGTATATTATCTTCGAGGTCATAGCTTTTATTTAGGTGGAATGTTTGAAAATATTTAGTACCTCATCAGACAGAGCAGATTAAATTAAAGGGTCATTTATGGACCAATGATGAAAGTGTGTCATGAATAAGTGTTAGGGGTAGTTAAGTTCTGTGTCCTGAGGTTCAAATCGAGAAAAATACAGGAACTATCTTTTTGCATACATTTTGCATACATATGCATACATATGTGCAAATATAAACCGTTTCTGAAAGCAGAATTTTTAGCCGAAGGGTATTTGAATTTTAAATGTCGAGAGATACTGCCCGATACTCTACAGAGGTTGAGCTTATTTATACTTCCTCCAGCAATACATGAAAATACCTTTTAACTCATGCTTCTGTTAATACAGAATGTTCCCAGTTGTCTGGACTTCGCCAGTGTGATAGATGAAACATATCTCTTTGAAATTATTGTGCGTTTGCTGAGAATTATAATCTTTTATTTAAGATCCATTTGTATTTCATTCTCTGTAAAATATTTACAACCTTATTCAGTTTTTTTTTTTGGTACAATTTTTTGGGGGTTGTTTCTTACTGATGTTTAGATCATTATATACTAAGGAGAATAACCTTTCTTTTATGGCAGTATTGCAAATCCTTTTCCTCATTTGTTTTTGTCTTTTCACCTTGAGTTGTTTTTAGCCATGCAGGAATTATTTTTGTAGTCAGATTAATCAATCTCTAGTTTTATGATATCTGAATTGTATGCTTTACTCAGAAATGAGTTCTCTCAGAGAATATTAAAAAAGTTATTTGCCCCCTTTTAATACTTCTTGTCTCATTTATCATGTTTAAAAATTTGTCCCAGCTGGTATTTCATGGATATCGGTGGGAGATGGATACTCCTTTTTCCTCAAATATCTATTTAGTTATCTTCAACATCATTATTGAAAAATGTCCCACTGATTTGAAATGTCATCTTTATTATTTACTAAAATTCTCCATATATGTGCTTCTATTTTTCAATTTTCCATCTTGTTTCATTGATGTTTGTCTAATCCACAGTACTACGTTGTTTATCTTAGACACTACTTTAAGGCAAGGGATAGATTTTACTGTTAACTGTGTTTTGTAGATTTTATAGAGTATTTGTGTAATAATTTTTATTATTTTCACCTTATTTCACATCCTTTTCCCTTTAAGGGACACCTAATTTCTATTCCCATTCACTGTCAAATTGGCCATGTACCTTGCTTTGACCAACAGAGTATGAGTGGACATTAGGTGCACCGTGTCCAGTCAGTGTTCCTAGAGACATTCCAGTCTCTGCATCCATCTTGCTCCTTACCTCCAGTTGTGAGAAGGGCATGCCTCAGTTAGGAACAGAGATTTTGAAGATTTCTTTTGGCAGCAAAGCTTACAGTCTAGTTCATCTGCACAACTTAATAATTTGGTAGCTCCTTCTTGCCTGTTTCTATGGATTCCTTTTCTCTAAAGCGAATTCTCTTTTCTAATACACTTCTAAATTATATAGCTTACTTTTATGCTGTATATTTTTTTCCATATGTTTTCGTCAGGTGCCTTTATCCCCAATTGTTCTTGGCTATGGCAATCTTCAGTTCTAAATTAGCGTTTCCAAAGATTCCAAATACCTGGTTTATTGCCTCTAAATTTTATCACATGCTAATAATGTAAGTAGATGCAGCTTGGGATTCCCGCCCTCCTTCTCCACACAGGCTTCCTCACATGTGGATGTCAAGCCTGCCAGACAGGTGTGGGGGCAGGGGGTGGGTGGTGCAGTGTGGGAGAGGGAACAGGTGGCCTGGTATTTTCCCTCAGCCTCCCCAGAACACAAGTCCACTCACTAATTAGCACCTTACACTGTCAGTGCCCTGAAGGTATAGTTCATTCGCTTATTTTCTCTAAGTGAAATTCATGTTTCCTTGCCCACTGTGAAATTAATGTCATAAAACAATTAACAGAGATATTCCATTGCTTTCCAGCCCCACTCCCAGTCAACTCCCCCTTAGTCCCAATCAGGTCTGAGTTCCCCCAGCTACTGTTTCTCATGAGCTTGCAGAAGTTTGCAGAAGGCGTCCTCTTGGTCATGGCAGAACTTGTAGAATACCACGGCTCGTTCCTCTCCTGTTCTGGCTCCCCAGTTCGGTCTCTCCTGGTACTGCTGACTCTCTCCTACATGCTCATGCTTTCTTTCTGTTCTTTGTGTAATCCGACCCAGCTCACTGTTGAAGATGCCTGTCTGTTTCGTGTTCCCAGGGTCATTGGAGGGAAGGCTGGCTCCTCCCCTGCTTCTGTCCCATTCCGTTGCTTTGATGCTCCACTGTTATTAGACTTGCAACTCATTTCTGAGGATAAAGAGAAGTGGCTGCTTCTATTGATTTTCTTAATTTCTCTTCATTTCCGTTTTCTCTAGCATGTCTCCAGGATGAGGTGAGGGTTTGATCTGGGGAAAATCAGAGGGACAGCCCCATATCTTGTCCTGAACAAGTCCTTCCACTCCAGCAGTGAGAGCTCTTTGACATGAAGCCATTCTCTCTACCCTTGAAATGAGGGCTCTGCCCACCTGTCCTCCAGCCACGCCAGGCATGTATGGCCCCTGCGATGCACAGGGTTTTATCTTGATTGACTACAGTCTAAATTTAATTTGTTTTCAGATTGATGGAGATGACATAAAAAAAGGTAGGGATTCTTTGTCTTGTTAGAAACAAATTTGCATGCTATTAAAAGTTTCAGAATACTTTTTTGGTTAGTATGAATAATCTTGGGCCTGTTGGCTGTCCCTGATATTATCGATTTCAGGCCTCTTTTGCTGTCCCATATTAGATGATAAATTCGTAATGGAAAAACAAAGGCATACACATTTTCCCTGCCCGTACCAAAGCATCGTCAGGACAATCAGTAGCTTACATCTATACAATAATTTCAGATAGCACAATATGCGTCCTCTAGATATCCACTGTTGACACGGCACTTGGTAGTTTTGGTAGCTAGAAAATATTAACAAATACACATGGTTTGAGTGCTATGCAAGAAGCTGGTGCTGCTACTAGTTAAAATGTACTCCAGGTGTGACACCTGTGAAAAGGAAACAGTGGGAATAACTGAAACTCTACCAAGGAGATGAAAACCTCATGCCACTTGGGATACAGTCGCCTTGTGTGATGTGTGTGCATATGTGTTCATGCATGTGCATTGTATGTAACTTCTTTTTACAGCCTTATTTAAAACAATTATGAAAACCCTTAACTGTGCTAAGGGAAATCTTCTTACATATATATATTTTTAAAATTCATCTTTTTGGCCCATTTGCCACCATTCTTGCCTTATGCCAATCTGGTTTGGAAAGGTTTTGGTTTTTTACAAGGATTTTTCATGACTGCTTCCAAAGATTTCTCAGTCTTTGCGTATGCATGTGTTCAAAGGCTAAATTTTAATTATAATCTTTATCAACACTCATTAACAAAGGTGCTTTTCATTAACAAGCACTGAAGCTTTTCTCACAATTACTCTCTTGGAAAGAGCTTCTTCTCTAGGTGCCTGGTGATGGGGCTTGGCTGTGAGTCAGCGTGTCTGCTCAGAGGTCTCTGTGTCCTTGGATGTCTACCTTTAAAAAGCACGGAAACAATTTTAAAAGTCCCCAGCTTTTCAGGTGGAGGATAATTTTAGATGGAATTAGAGTAGAAGTTGGCAGACAAATGGGCTCTACCATATGTCCACTGAAACACCACTGAGCCTTTCCTCGGACTCCAGTAGCTTGGAGATTTACAAGTTGATGATTGTGTATCCGGTGATGATTTCCTTGTCAGTAGATGGTTATGTTTACGGAGATGTGGCTGCAGCTGCCTCTCAGGCACTAGTGAGTGTTAAGGGATTTTTTTATTCATGATATGAGGGCTCAAGGCAGATGATGTAACAGGTTCAAAGGGACAAAATGGTACAAATTTATGCAAGGGAATTTTCTTTTCAATTCAAGTATAGTGGATTTATAATGTCGGGTTAGTTTCAGGTGTATAGCACAGTTATTCTGTTGTGTACATACATCCATTCTTTTTCAAATTCCTTTCCCTTGTAGGTTATTACAAAATATTGAGTCTGGTTCCCTGTGCTATAGTGTAGGTACTCGTTGGTTAACTATTTTGTATATAGTAGTGTGTATATGTTAATCCCAACCTCCTAATTTATCCCTCCCCTTCCCTTCCCCTTTGGTAACCATAAGTTTGTTTTCTCTGTCTATGTCTGTGGGTCTATTTCTGTTTCGTAAATAAGTCCATTTGTATCTTTCTTCTTTTTAGATTCCTCATATAAAGTGATGTGATATTTGTCTTTCTCTGTCTGGCTTACTTTACTTACTATGATAACCTCTAGGTCAATCCACGTTGCTGCAAGTGGCATTTTTCATTCTTTTTTATGGCTGAGTAGTATTCCATTGTATATATGTACCACATCTTCTTTATCCATTCATCTGTCAATGGACAGTTGTTTTCAGGTCTTGGCCATTGAAAATTGTGCTGCACTGAACACTGGGGTGCATGTATCTTTTTGAATTATAGTTTTCTCTGGATATATGCCCAGGAGTGGGATTGCAGGATCATATGGTAACGCTATTTTTTATTAGTTTTTAAGGAACCTCCCTCCTGTTTTATTTTGATACCACTTTACACTTTGACCATATTTAAAGGCTTTGCTCTATACGTAGGGCATAGTATTCTTTCACGTTCATCACTGGGGATTCTCTAGAATATATTCTATGCAAAGACCTTCAAAGAAGCTATTTTTTCTGTGATAACGTTGGTCAGCATGTAAAGTAGGTTGTCTTAGCTCAGGCTGCCATAACAAAAATATCATAGACTGGGTAGTTTAAACAACAGACATTTACTTTTCACAGTTCTGGAGACTGGAAGTCCAAGATCAAGATGCTGGCAAATTGGGACTTCCCTGGTGGCACAGTGGTTAAGAATCCACCTGCCAATGCAGGGGACATGGGTTCTAGCCCTGGTCCAGGAAGATCCCACATGCCGCGGAGCAACTAAGCCTATGTGCCACAAATACAGAGCCTGCGCTCTGGAGCCCATGAGCCACAACTAGTGAGCCCACGTGCCACAACTACTGAAACTCACGTGCTTAGAGCCCATGCTCCACAAGAAGAGAAGCCACCGCAATGAGAAGCCTGCACACTGCAATGAAGAGTATCCCCTGCTCGCCGCAACTAGAGAAAGCTTGCATGCAGCAACGAAGACCCAACACAGTCGTAAATAAATAAATAAATAAACATTTTTTAAAAATATTAAAGAAAAAAGGACTTCCCTGGTGGCGCAGTGGTTGAGAGTCTGCCTGCTGATGCAGGGGACACGGGTTCGTGCCCCGGTCTGGGAAGATCCCACATGATGCGTAGCCGCTGGGCCCGTGAGCCATGGCCGCTGAGCCTGCGCGTCTGGAGCCTGCGCGTCCGGAGCCTGTGCTCAGCAACGGGAGAGGCCACAACAGGGAGAGGCACACGTACCGAAAAAAAAAAAAAAAAAAAAAGAAAATTAAAGAAAAAAAAGATACTGGCAGGGGCTTCCCTGGTGGAACAGTGGTTAAGAATCCACCTGCCAATGTAGGGGACATGGGTTCGAGCCCTAGTCTGGGAAGATCCCACATGCTGCGGAGCAACTAAGCCCATGAGCCACAACTACTGAGCCTGTGTGCCACAACTATTGAAGCCCGCGCGCCTAGAGCCCGTTCTCCTCAACAAGAGAAGTCACCTCAATGAGAAGCCCGCACACCACAACGAAGACCCAGTGCAACCAAAAATAAAAAATAAAATAAAAATAAATGAATAAATAAATACCTGGAGTGGGTTCTGTTTAAAAAAAAAAAAAAAAAAGATGCTGGCAGATTCAGTATCTGGTGTGAGCCCTCTTCCTTGTTCACAGACTGCCAGCTTTTTGCTGTGTCCTCACTTGGTAGAAGGGGTGAGGGAGCTCTCTGGGGTCTCTTTTCTAAGGCCACTAATCCCATTCATGAAAGCTCCACCCTCATGGCCTAACCACCTCACAAAAGCCCCACCCCCTAATACCATCACACTGGTGGTTAGGTTTCAACGAATAAATTTGGAGGTATACAAATATTCAGTTTATAGCATAAGGTTTTTCATCAGTAACTGGTACTGATAGGGCTTAATATTTTTACTATTTATTAGACTGACATCCCTTTTCAATACAATCTTTAAATGCTTAGTGGGAGATATAACTAAGAATCATAAAGGGTTTTAAAATTTTCCAGTGGAGAGGAATGTTCCAGAATAGGTAGCGCTTTGTGTATTCTGTGTAATTCTCCAGTAGTTTGTGTTTGTTGCAGCACGAAAGAAAACTCCACGGACCCAACAGAAACACTGGTTTGTTGCTTGTTTCTAGCACAGCCTGATGCAGGTTGGGGGCGCACTCACCTCCTAAAGGTTACTCTGAGATCCAGGCAGCTTTTGTTTTGTGATGCTGTCACTAAAACACAAGTCTTCCAACATCACAGTAGGCAGGAGAGAGAGCTGGGACAACCCAGTGTCTTTGATGACCTGGCCTGAAATGGAGCATCTCACTTCCACCCCCAAACCGCTGGAGTAGAATCCAGTTTTGTGTCCAAATCAGCTGCGAAGGAAGCAGACAGGACTGGTAATTATTCAGTAGGTCTCTGCTGCATCCTTGTTATGGGCTGAATTATATCCTCACAAAATGCATGTGTTGAAGTCCTAATTCCTAGGAATTTACAGGGTGACTATATTTGGAGACGGGACCTCTAGAAAGGTAATTTAGGTTACATGAGAACATTAGGGTGAGCTGTATCCAGTATGACTGGTGTCCTGACAAGGAGAGGACGCTTGGACTCACAGACACCAGGGATGCGTGTGCACAGAGGAAAGACCATGAACAGAGGACCCAAGAATAAGGCAGCTGTTTGCAAGCCAAGAAGAGAGGCCTCAGGAGAAACCAAACCTGCCAACATCTTCAGTCTGGACTTCCGTTCTCCATAACTGAGAAATATGTGTCTGTTGTTTAAGCCCCAATGGATGGTATTTTGTTATGACAGCCCTATCAAACTAATAAGATTCTATAAAAGAAATAACATAAAATTTATAAATTAATTTGGAAAAAGTGGACTGTTCATCATATTGATTCCTTACCATTTATGGATTCTCCCTTTATTTAGATCATCTTCTAGGACATTCTCTCTGATTCTATAGTTTTCTTCCTCTAGTCATGCGTATGTATTTTTAAAGTTTATTTTCTAGGCAGTATTTTTTAATAACTTTTTGTGAATAGGTTATTTTTCATTATGTTTTTCTGACCATTATTTCTAGTATAAAGGGAAGCTATTGATTTTTGTATAATATTTTGTAACTTATATATCCCACTGCTCTCTTATTAGTTCAAATACATTTTCATTTGTTTTTCTCGAATGTTGCAGGTAAAAACAAATCATACTGATTGTATGGTACATAATCTATTAAAATGCATTCAGTATAGGTTTCCTATATCTTGCTTGCTTAAAATGCCGAAGAGTATATGAGGTTTCCCTTTATGCCTATTATTTCTCCTTTTTAACAAATGTCTTTGCATTACGTAATATTTCTATGATAAATATGTGTATGCATACATACATATTGCATTATATATTTCTATGGTACATGTTTCTGGGCGGATACTTTTCTCCTGTTACATCTTCCTAATGGATGATACCTACTCATGTAAAATCTCTCTTTAACTTTGAATTCTATGTGGTTATTAATGTAGTAATCCTCTTGTTTTGATTATCATGGCTTGACATAGCTTATGAGTATCTTAGTGTGGCTTTTGTAAGCTGTTTTGGTGGTGTTGTCAACTTATTTTGAAAATGAAATCATTCAGTCTGAGAGTCTTGCCCTTGAAAGAGAAGATTTTTTTCCATTTTGTCCAAAGTCTTAACAGATAGTCTATTTCATGTCATCTTTCTGTGCTTTCTTACTCTGTCCTTATTTTTTTTTTATCATATAGTACGCCTCTTGTCTAATATAGAGACTATACATGTTGTCTGTTATAAACTAAAGGTCTGTTTCCCCCCCAAATTCACATGCTAAAGCCTTACCCCCCCATGTGTCTGTACTTGGAGTAAAGGAAGAAATTAAGTTTGAATGACATCATAAGGGTGGTGCCCTGATGGGAAAAGGATCCACGTCCTTAGAAGAAGAGACACCAGGAATCCAGTTCTCACTCCCCAAGCTTGCACTGAGGACAGGTCCTGTGAGGACATAGTGGGAAGAGCGTTCTCACCAGAAACCAACTCATCCAGAGCCTTGATCTTGGACTTCCAGCCTCCAAAACTGTGAGAAAGTACATATCTGTTGTTTAAGTGACTCAGTCTGTGATATTTTGTTATAATAGCCTGAGCAGACTATTATATTGTGTTTATATGATCTTCAGTTAATGTTAACAATTTCAGAAACATTTTTAAAGCTATATTTTCTAATGAGCAGTAAAAAAAAACCAAAAAACAACCCTCAGTAATTACAAACAAAAACAAAACTATTGACACCCTCGTGAAATACAGGCCAATTATTACATCTATTTCTTTTAAGATAGTACCAGCTTTTACTAATTATTCTGAAATTTTGGATGAATGTTCTTATTTCAGATGAGATATCCGTCAATATGTAAACATTAAGATATTTGCATTCTGGTTTATAACCTAATTAGAACTTATTCAGAAAAATGGTATGTTTAAATGCTATTTTGTGCTCTTCATCAAGCCTTCTATACTTCAGCTGAATGACAAAACTTAACCGACACTGATAATGATCAGATCTGTGACTACAGACTGTGATAGTCCCTTGGGGCTTTGTCTGGGTTCATAGAGGGGCACCGACTGATGGTCAGTATGCAAAGCTTTCCCCTGGGCCAAGTCCTAAAGCAGCAGGTTTGTGCTGTAATGCACCCATGGCCGCTGATACATGGAAACTTTACAAACACAGGGAAAGGGAGAAAAGGGACCCAGTGGCAGAAGCATCGAAAAGGAAGCTGTGTTCTAGGAGACCATGAGCCTTCTCAGGACCCAGGGTATTAGAGAGGAGATCCTGGACTCTGGGAGAAGAGAGCTCAGTTATGCTGTTTTCTGGGAATATGTGGCATTCACCAGGGCAGGATCCAGCCCTAAGCAATTGTGTTACTTACAGAACCAAGGCATTTACTGTCTCTTGTTAGCAAAGTCCTTCCTGTCATTCAAGGAAAACCGAATCCTTTCTCCCTGGGCCCTTCTCCCATTTCCAGTGTAAGCACATGTTCTGGACTAACACACACGGGTTTTCCTACTTGGAGGGAAAGGAAGATGGGGTCTTAGTTCTCTACCCCGATGACAGGGGCAGTCGACGTGTCTGGTCGATTATTTTCTAGTTACACACTTTTGCCACTTTTCTTTGGGGTTCCCTGGTGGGATTTATCTGTTCGTAGGCTACAATGCTTACAAATGCCACCCTGCAAAGGGAGGTTAGGAGACTTACTTCCTAAGCCTCCTATCACCTTCAAGCATGAATTTAGCAGGAAGTTCCCTAAGTTGAACATGAACTCTAGCCCCATGTGTGGTACAAATTGGTCCTTGATAAATATTTGTTGAATGAATTACTGAATATAGGATTTTAAGTCATCAACTTTTCCAGTATAATTGTGGAAGACTATTTGATGTTGGGAAGAAGACATCTGACTTCAACTCTTTTGGATTTGGTCTAATTTTTTTAAAATTTATTTTATTTTTATTTAATTTTGGCTGCATTGGATCTTTGTTGCTGCGCACTTGGGCTTTCTCTAGTTGCGGCCAGCGGGGGCCACTCTTCGTTGCAGTGCATGGGCTTCTCACTGCTGGATTTGGTCTAATTTTTAAAATTTAATGTCTGTAATTCTTTTCTCTCGCTTCAAGGGAACACTTTCGTTTGATGGGATCTAAACGTTTAATTTTTTAAAAATAATTTTACTGCTATTCAGAATGCTCTTTAACTGGGAGAGTCAAGTCTTTGGCCCCAGGAATTATTTTTCTATGTTTTTAGTGTTCCTTCTATTTGCGGTGCTCTGTGTTGTTTTCCAAGAACACAAATTAGATGTAGTTTCATGCCCCTTGTTCCCATTTTATACCTTCTCTCAGATTTTGTTTACCTCTTTGTCTTTCTTGCTCATGAAAACTGGGGAGTTTCTCAAGCTTGTCATCCACGCTAGTAATTCAGTTTTCTGAAGTTATTTCTGTTCATTGCCAGTTCTACTGCATGTTAAATTTCTGTAATCAAACTTGCTTCTATTATATACAAACCATTCCTTTTTTCATTTGACTCACCTTTACTTTGTGCTTGTTGCTTGGTCATATTTCTTTTGGAATCTGCCTCTGGTTTAACCATCTAGTATTTCATACATCATTTTTCAACAAATATCTTACCTTCTATTGGTCTTATAAAGCATACCCTTCTGAAATACCTTTCTACTTTCGGCAGTAAAGTAATTTTCCTCCTCTATCTTGTGCTGTGGCCTCCTTTCTTTTTGTCTTTTGTCATAGAATCTTTTGTTAGAACTATCATTTTTCCTGTTATGTTTAAGTCATGTAAATTTTATCGAGGTCTGGTACTTCCCTTATAAAGAGAGCAGATCAATTCCTTTTATTTTTTTAAAATTTATTTATTTATTTATTTTTGGCTGCGTTAGGTCTTCGTTGCTATGCACAGGCTTTCTCTAGTTGTGGCGAGCAGAGGCTACTCTTCATTGTGGTATGCGGGCTTCTCATTGTGGTGGCGTCTCTTGTCGTGGAGCACGGGCTCTAGGCTCACAGGCTTCAGTAGTTGTGGCACGTGGGCTCAGTAGTTGTGGCTCGCGGGCTCTAGAGCTCCGTCTCAGTAGTTGTGGCACACAGGCTTAGTTGCTTCACGGCATGTGGGATCTTCCTGGACCAGAGCTCGAACCAGTGTCCCCTGCCTTGGCAGGTGGATTCTTAACCACTGCACCACCAGGGAAGTCCCTGAGAGCAGATCAATCCTTATGGCATCTCTTTTATTACCGCATGTTCTTAGTGACCTACTCTTTGACTTCAAAAATACGTTTAAAACTACCAGGAGAAGAATTTCCATCTAGTCCCAGGCCTTTAAAGGTCTACTGAGCTCCTAGGTGTCTACACGCTGGCTGAAAACAAATAAACTGTTTGTTGTACTTTTCTTGTGGTTAGGGGATTAAGTGAAACATCTTATCATTAAATTAAAATGCAGTTGTGAAAAATACTTGGATTCTTTTTGACCAATTAGTCAATTAGCTCTTCAGTCAAAGAGCTATGTGAGCTCAGGCTGTATAGAAAGAAAACTTATTGGAAGAAATTGCCCTGAGATTATTCAGGGTCATTCTTCAGTGTGAATGTTAATACAACTGGGTAAACTTTACGGTAAATAATTAAAACTCTATGGCATAGCTTCCCAGAATACGGAACACCCACAAGTCCAGAAAGTATAGTTGTGGTTTAAATTGAATAAAATATCAGTATCATTATTCTTTTTTATTTATCAAGAAGAAAATATATCTGGGAATATTACAATTTTATAGCATAACAGGAAAGTTTGCATGGAATTTATATCCATGTTTGTATCTGTTTCTCTATTGCTAACTACATCTATATCTATCCTTTTTTTTTTTTGTCTGCATTGGGTCTTCATTGCTGTGCGCGGGCTTTCTCTACTTGCAGCTAGCGGGGTCTACTCATCATCGCATAGCATGGCTCTAGGCATGCAGGCTTCAGTAGTTGTGGCACGTGGGCTTAGTAATTGTGGTTCGTGGGTTCTAGAGCACAGGCTCAGTAGTTGTGGCACACTGACTTAGCTGCTCCGCGGCATGTGGGATCTTCCCGGACCAGGGCTTGAACCCGTGTCCCCCACGTTGGCAGGCGGATTCTTAATCACTACGCCCCCAGGGAAGCCCCATCCGTATCTATCCTTAAAGGCTGACAAAATATCAGTCTGGGGTTTTGTGAGTTCTAAACTCACCACATTCTGTAACGTTTTGTTAGAACAGTGTTGCCACATAAAGAACCACCATTTAAATTTGAATTTCATATAAATAATGGATAATTTTATTATAAGTGTACCCCAAATGTCACATGGGACATACCTACACTAAAAAAATTCTTCATTGTTCATTTGAAATTCAGATTCAACTATATATCCTATATTTTTATTTGCCAAGTACAACAAGCTTATATTAGAATTATTATAAAAATATCCACTTAAAATGCAGTTTATAAAATTTGTGTTAATATTTTATTATGGAATTAGAATAATGAGATTTTATTTTTTCAAATCTTATTTTGAAACAAGAAAATACGATTTCTAATGGAGAAACCCATTGACCTTTGAATTAAAGCAAGATACCATGAATGGGCAATAATCTTCTATGATGGCATTCTCAATGAAATGCATTTTATGAAATAAAAATTGTATTAAACAAGATTTTTCTCCATCATCACTTATACCTTCATTTTCTTTGAAATATTTAGGTATTCTATATTTTTGTTTCTGTTCTCCAGGTATATGATCTTAATATACATAGGTAGCATCTCTTTGCTGATGCTAATTTTAAGAGTTTACTTAAACAATAGAAAGAGGAGGTTTGGTGACATTTAAAACCTCTATTAATGCATTCAACAGCATTCACTGGGCCTCACTGAGTACCAGTCATTGTGTTAGCTGCTTGGGATATAACTGTAGACCATTCCTTTCCCGTTCTCAAGGGCCTAATGGTCTGGTAGGGAAAAGTGACATGGACATAGTTATTTTCAGTGTGGTTAGACATTAACAAGGCGAACAGAGCATTGAAGCAGGACAGAGGGAGAAGTAAAAACTTCAAGGAGGGGACAATTGAAAACACGCATTTTATGGATGGTGGGGCTGGAGAGATTACAAAAGATGTGAGAAGGCGGAAGATGAACAAACACCGCGGCGCATGCGAGGAACCCTGCATTCTCTGCCAAGGCTGGAGCAGAGGTGTCAGGGCTGGGGCGGGGCTGCAGCTCAGGAGGGTCTGTCCGGAGATGAGGATGGAGAATGAGGCGGGGTCTGATCTTGGAAGGCAGAGGGCCAGGCTGTGGAGTTTGGGACTTTATGCTGTGGGCTGGTGGGAAGGCACTGGAGTATTTAAATAAGGGCTGTCACAGCCAGTGTGTGTTTTAAACATGTGACTCTGCCGATCGATCGTGGTGTTTGGGTTAGGAGCGGCCATGAAGGGAGGCGGGTTCTTGCCACGGCTCACGCTACAGGCAGGCAGCTTGACCCGAAGCAACCCGCGGGGGCGTGAAGAGGCCGTTTGGGGGGAGGGGTTTGAGGTGGAAGGATGTGTTGACCACTGGATTTAAGGACATGGTGGAGTCTAGGTTTTTGGTGTGGATTACTAGGGGGGCGTGGCAGGTCCCCTGCTCCCATTAACACTGCATGTTATGTGAGTGGTACCCACTGGAGTTTGAAGAGCCCTACACAGCTGTACATAGTGGCCCTGAATTTGAATGACACAATTTAGAGTAAGGAAAACATGACAAAAAGAGGTTTGGCAGAAGGTAATAAATTCAGGTTTTGGACTTGGTAGCCTGTCAGTCGTATAAACAAAATACCGTTTTTGGAGTACATCATTGTATTTGATGTCTGATGCTCTTGCAGTTGGTTGGAGCCTCCTTGGTGGACCTACACGGCATTGCCCAGGTCGCAGATGGTTATAAGGGTCTGAACAGGAGAACAGATTGTGCAAACAGCCTAAACACACAGAATGACGAATGTGCGTCTGTGCAGCCTTGGCATCTTCCTGCGTCCATGGAGGGCTTCACGAGTCAGTCATAGCCTTCACTCAACTCAGAGTCCATCTTGGAATCATTCTCACCTCAGCGTTATAGGAAGCCTATTGTTTGTAACTGAGTGAAAAATCAAAATGTTTCAGGTACACTTTGCAGTAGACTGGTACATGGTAATCCATCTTCAAAGCAGTGGATTTCTAAATTTCTTATTACTTCATATTGTCAAGAAAGTTCATCTCCACCCGTGACCTGTTTTCAGTAAAGTAGCATTTACTGTCCATCGTATGACCGCTTTTGTCAGCATGTTATGAGTAATAGTTATTATTTAGACAATGTGCTCAAAATCCTGTGATGTGAACATTAATCAGTTTTTAAAAGTAACACATTTCTTCATTCTTTTTGTTTTTTTTAGAGAACTTCCAAGGATAATAGTTACGTAGCTTCAGGAGTTTAGAAACATTTGAATTTCCATCTAATAGGAGAAGAATATGATAACATCATGAAAACACGCTCATAACGGACTCCTTAGAATTCTACCAAGTAGTACTCTTCATAAAGTGACTGTCCGGGACAGAGTAGAAGGAGAGAATGGTGACTCCAGAGCTATTTTCTAATTTTGTATAACTGTGTCTGTAAGATAACATATTAAATCCCTCATAAGGCAAGAAAAGGAAGAGCAGTCCTTGCTTAGGGTGAGTATGTTACCCCGATTCTCTGAACCAGACCTACATTAGGTCCCTTGTGTCTCTTGAGGACAGAGAAGCCTATGCTCATGTAGCTAAGAGCATCACCCGACAGTTCTTAGCCTTTAAGATAGATCACAAGATGATCATGATTCTGGAGAATTCATTTATAGGAAAAAAATCCCATCATTGACTCAAGGTCAAAGTTTATTTTGTGACAAGCATAAGAACAGGGCAGTGTACACTGAATTTAGTCACAGAACTAAAGAACTTCCAGTATGTCAAAAATTATCATGACAAAATACGCTGACCTCTAAATAATGCTTCGTATGATTCATGGTGCTTTCACTTGAGTCATACAGCTATGCGATGAGATATTATTATTAATATCTGCCTTTTACAGACGCGAAAAAGGTAACTAACTTAGTGACCTAGGGACATCAATCAAGAGATCTGATGTACAAATTCATTTGCTTTTAATGTCTTTATCACTTGTACTTCAAATACCTACACACAGATATGCATATATACACATAGATTCACGTACATAGATACAGGTGTGTGTGCGGATGGGTGGATGGATGGGATGTGGATGGGTAAGTCGATGGATAGATGGGCAGGTAGGTGAATAGGTGGGTGGGTGGATGGATGGATAGATACGTCACAAATCACCGGAAGTTGCCTTTTTGCCCGGGCTCTTTCATTGTCACATATTACATAGAATGAGGGAAGAAGAGGTGTGTGACTTGTTTTTTCACTCTCTTAATGGTGTTTTTTGATGAAGAGAATTTCTTAAATTGATGTTGTCTGTACTTTTTTTATGTTTAGTGTTCATGTATTCTGTTGAAGAAAATTTTGGCATTCATCAGATCACTTTACTTCTACATTTAGGTCTAGAATTCCCTTGGAAATTATTTTTCACATGGTGTGAGGTATAGGAGTCAAAGTTAGTTTTTTTCTTTTTTCTGTGTGTGTTTGCTCCAGAACCATTTATTGAAAAGATCACTCTCCTGCTGGACTTCCCTTAGAATTTTGTCAAAGTATAGGAGGCTGTATATGTGAGTGCCAGTTTGGGGATTATTTATCATATTCATTAGCTCTATTTGTCCAACTTTGTGCAAGTACCACCGTGTTTTAATTACAAGAGCTTTATAATAATTACGATATTTTGTAGTGTAAGCTTTCCAGCCTTCATTTTCCTCAAGATTACCATGGTTGTTCTTGGCTTTGCACTTTCATATAAATTTTAGAATCATCTTTTCAATTTACTCTTTCCCCCAAAAAAATTTAGTTTAGACTTTTATTGGGATTGTATTGAATATATGTATCAATTTGGAGAGAATGAATGTTATAACATTAAATCATCCAGTATGTAAACATGGTATATTCCTTTATTTAGCTCTTTTTAAATATTCTTATTTATATTCTTATAACTCTTTTTTGTGTAGAGATCATGCATAGCTTCTGAAATTAGATAATTTTCAGATGCTATTGTAATGAAGATATTTAAAATTTTTATTTTCCAGTTCATTAAGTAGCAATATCACTGATATTTTTTTAATAACAGAAACCTTGCTAAATTTGTTTACTAATTCTAATGCTGTTTCTAGATTCTTTTGTATTTGTTATAAATACTGTAATGTCATGTGGGGAAAATGAGTAGTTGCTTTCCTATTCCCAATCCTCAGACTTTTCATTTCATTTTATTGCCTTATTTCATTGGCCCTTTCAGCAAAGTGTTTTCTTTTTGAGAAGTTTTTAGTTCTATATTTAATTTTTTAATACATAGAGGAAAATGTCATTTAAAATTTTTAAAAATACTTGGTTTGGTTTTTTGTGTTTTTCTAAAATTGTAGTTGTCAATTTCATCTAAATGTTTTATTTATTGGCAAAGAGTTCATAAATATTCTTATAAAAAGTTATTATGTACATAGTATCTATAGTGTTTTTTTTTCCTTTTTCTGATATTGGTACTGTGTGCCTTCTATTTTATTTTTTTATTAGTCTTACTAAGGGTTTATTGATTTTATTAGCTTTTCAAAAACAATCAGTTGGGCATGGCTGCCTTTTTCTATGCTATATTTGTTTCCTGTTTCATTAAACTTTGTTCTTTATAATCGCCTTTTTTGGCTTGTTTGGGTTGGAAACACAAGATAGGGAAGGGAAGGGCTTTTCCTTCCAAGTGGGCAAGGAGATGTGTGAGGGGTGTGAATCCAGGAAGCATGGTGGGCAGGGTGGGAGGCCTCTTGGTCTTGGTTTGTCTACACATATACGTATGAAGGTCCCCTACCTACGGACCTTCAAGTTGCGAACTTTCAAAGATGTGCACGTGCGTTCCATCAGCGTCAGGGGTGAGTGAAATTGCAGCTTGTCCTCCGTCTCCTATTGCTGAGGATCCTTCAGCTCTACCATCTCCTACCTCCTCTCCCTCCTCCAGACAGTAACTCTTCTTGCCTGTTCACTCGATGCCAGCCCCTGGATGCCAGCTGTTATACTGTCCTACTGTACTTTTCAAGGTACTGTACTGTAAGGTTTAAAATGTTTTCTTTATTTTTTGTGTTTGTTTTTTATGTATTATTTGTGTGAAAAGTATTATAAACCTATTACAGTACAGTACTATATAGCCGATTGTGTTAGTTGGGTACCTAGACTAACTTTGTTAGACTTATGAACAAATGGGACTTATGAGCACACTCTCGGAATGGAACTCTTTGGATGTAGGGGACTTAGCGTGCTAAAAAGAAATTCTGGACTTCTCTGGTACCACTTATTTCGTGGGGGGTAGGGTGGTGCTTGGAGGTATCTGGAAGTTCAGCTTCCCCCACCCTCTCCCACACTTCAGGTCTCACTGCCTGAGCGAGGAACACATGGGCAAAACCCATGAGGGCTTATGAAGGAGAAATTAAACTCCCATTAACTTCCTATTTAGACTGTTATAGAAAAAAATGTTGTGAAATTCTGTCTCAACTGCATTATTCCTAAGGGTGTTTAAAATGAAGAGTAGGTACATAGCAGCTTTGAGTATGAAGACAGAAGACTGAGCAACTGGTGGCCACTCACCCTCCCTCAGTTCTGTCTGGAAAAAGCAAGTGCATAAGTATGATGCGGTCAAACTAGAGATCTAGTATTATTGAACTTACTTGATCGTATAAACTTGTGTGACTAATCACAGATTATTTAGAAACCACACAGAAGAAATTATGGAAGACACCTCCTGATAAGAATCATAGTGCCCCTAAGTCTGGGCGACTGTAATAAACACCTTTTTTTTTTTTTTAAACACTTCTTTGTAAATTGTGTTTTAGGACCACAAACAGCTATGTAAAGAAAGATGCTTAGAAATAAATGGCATCAACTTAAGTTTCTTCTTCAGGCATTTGGATGAGCTATAGTCAAGGAACTGGATACAATATTTTCAGAAAATCAACTTCAGTGTCCACATGCCAAGTCAATCCCAGGAGAATCAGCAGAGAGCTCCACCAATGCCTAATTAATATTTGGCTTGTTTATTTTCTGTGGCTTAGGAGTGAAAGATGAGTTAAGTGCATAAAGTTTCTATTAAATATGTATGATATCCTCAATTAAAATAAAAAGAATATTGAGGTGAATTTTATTTGATCAAATAAAGACATGTATAGTCAATTTGTAAACACCAATATGTACACGTAAGCAATTTCGGTTGATAGGAGTTCTCCAGTGTAAACATTCATGAAAACAAAAAGCCACTGCACCCTTCACAAGAAATTTATAATTATTTTTTGTGAGATCATTTAAGTTCTCCTCTCTTATTAGCAAACTTCAGTTATGCCATATGGTATTATCAACTATAGTCACCATGTTTTACATTATATCCTCAGATCTTCTTCATCTTAGAGATGAAAGTTTGTACCCTTTTACCAACCTCTCCCTCTTTACCCCACCTCAGTCCCTGGTTACCACTTCTCTACTCTGTTACTGTGAGTTTGGGTTCCATATATAAGTGAGGCTACATAGTATTTGTCTTTCTCCATCTGGCTCACGTCACTTAGCATAATGTCCTCAAGATAAGTTTTGAAAGGCAAGAAATTTTTGCTGTGAGCCTACTATGTACCTGCCCTTATATTAGGTCCCAGAAATATATGGAGAACCATTATCCCACAACATGCTCCTTTACTTCTCGTATAGCTCTATTTTAGTGCTATGGAGAGCTGGGTAAAAAAATCTCTCTGAAGAAAAATTCTCCTAAAAATCTCAAAAACTCAGTCTATTTAGTGAATATTGAAATTCTAAAACAAATATACTGTTTAATAGGCGCTATTTATTTTGATGTTTAATTTATGCAGTACATAGGTGAATTAGATGATTGTGCCTGTGGAAACATGACCTATGAATTTGAAAATCTTGTGTGTGGTGTGATAAATAGGAGGTCCAAAATAAAACTGATCTCATATCTTCTCAGTGAGAGGAAATACATCTCATCCTAATGAATAGTGTTTGTTCTGTGAGTGGAGAATATTGCCTAGAATTTTTGGCCCCTCTTTAGAGTTCATTCTCGTATAGTTGGTTTTATGATCCTATAATAATATTTTTTCCTTCTGTCTTAGTGAAAGGATCGTCAGGTTCTCATTATACTCAGATTCTAATTTCTGGATTGAGTCTGTTTCTTCTTGGCAAATCAAGATCACATCACAGATAAATGTTGGTTAAAATATACTGCCCCACAAAATAGGGCATGGGGTTCTTGGCATCTGTACCCTTGACTCAATTTAACGCCGGTTCTGTATAGTGTGGATTGTGGAGGGCTGTATGAGTTGTTGGGTGTTTGTGTTTGTGTGAGGAGCAGGGTGGGAGAGAGAGAGGATTTTAGAAGATTAGAAGGGAGGTTGCATTCCCAGTCAATGATGGACAGTTCATGTGGTACAGTGGAAATCAATGCAAACAAGAGCACATAGAGGATAATTAATAAGGTACGTGGAGAGGTAGCAAAACTCAGTTGCCTCTGTTAAAAGTCCAAATTACTTTTTTCCTATGCATTCTCATTTTGAAGGTTGAAACAGAGGACATAAACTTTAATATTATTGCATAATGGTACATTGTAGTGTTATTAGATTATAAGAGTGCTATTTTCCTTCTGAATTCTCAAAATGCTGGTTCAGTATAATGAAGCAACATCATCTTCCTTTTGTGTCTTGTGTAACATACTGAAAATATGTCACGCGTGAATCCTTTTCACCTTTTGAGGAGGGATTAGTTATATTCAGGATGCTATTTTGACTTGCGTTGCCAAGGGACTGTAGTTGGGTAATAAAAAAAATTGTTGGGTGTTAGCAGAGGATGGAAAGAATGAAGAGGAGAGAAGAAACTCCAGGGGTATCTCTGGTATCTGCTAGAGTCTCTTGGGACTAGGCAAATAGCAACAATGGAAAATACGGGACCACTTTCAAAGAGTTCCAAATTGTATGGCCTCATACTTCAGGGGAATTTAACTACCTAGACATCTGTTGGGTTATAACTAAAGCTATCAAATGGTTCCTAAATTATGTCGAGGACAGCTTTATGAGGCAGCAAGTGAGAACCCGACCTGAGCTGAAGTCATTCTGACTTGACTTGGAAAGAACACGGGGAGCGTGCATCCAAGTATCAGGTGCCCTCAGAGGGCTGGATGCTGATCTGGCTTCGGAAGTGACAGCCGATACAGCTGTTGGAACACAGTTGTGTTTCAAGTGAATATGTTCACAGAAAAAATTTCTTTGACAGTTTCTAAAAAAACCAAAAACAACAACAACAACAAACCATTGTATCTGTGGGACATCTTGACGAGTGATAGCAGCTACATGTGTTTGTCATGGGAGAGGATTACATGTTAATAAGTCAAATTTTCAAGAAAATATAAGAAGATTGAGGAAAGGAATTGATGAACAATTATAAGTACCTCTGAGAGAGTATAGTTTCTGTGCTGTTTTCATCCATGAATCCTCATGTATTCATGAGGAACTTTGGCCAAAGGATATTAGACCTCTTCAATGACAGATGTTAAAATATAAGGAAGAGCAGGCAAGTCATTTATGTGTCAGTGACTGTCTGGCTGTCCACCAGACTTCTTTCCTCTCTGGTCATACAGTTATTATACATATTATACTCCCTTCTTGGGTGTGGTCATCGTATAGCTGATTTCCAGCCAGTGGGATGGAGTAGAAGTGATGAACATGATCTTTCCAACCATTGTCTGAATGCAAGGACTCGGAATGCTAAGAGGAGGGAGGAGCCTTGGTCCTTTTCTGACCAGATGGAAGTTTACACGACAACCAAGAACACCCTTTTTGAATTTCCTGTGGGCAAGAAGTAAACCTATTGTGTTAATAAGCCTCTGAGATTTTAGAGGACGTACACATCATGGTGGCTAACATGTTTCTGATTAATGATTCTTAAATCAGAACTTTTCATGTGAAGGATAAATCAACTATTAAAAATTTTCTATTAGTTCAAGGTCATAAAATTGTTTTATGACCAGCTTTATCTCTGTTAATTTTAATTGGCTTTGGGTATGGCTATTTGAATCAGTAAACATTTGTTATGGGTTTTTTACTCTGAAGGTTATCTCCTTGGTGTTGGGTAAATCGTGTTGGAGGGGCTATAAAGTAGGAAATTAGAGGTTCTGAGAGCTTGGTGAGAGGAAATGAGTACACAAAGTGTATCCTATGCATGTCCTCTCCTCCATGACCTACAGTGAAAGCAGAAGAAAGCAGTTATGTAAATGTGTCATCACGTTTTATGATTTTCCTCCTTGGATTATTTTTTTCTATCCAGTGGTTGTTTTATATACACCACTCTTAAATATGTGCTTTGTGATGCTATTTCTTTCTTGCCTTTAGAATAAAAAATTGTATTTTTCTATGAAAATCTATAAACAATAGATACTATTATTCCATTGTCTTGAGCAGACAACAGGAATCTCATAGAATGAGAAATATTTAGAATTTATCAGAAGACCATGACAATATAGGCACCTGCTATCATATTATGACAAGACGCCCTAGATGGGGGTCATTTATGATAGAGGAAAAACGCCTTGGTATCTGAATGAACTGACCTAAAGGTGCAATGGCAAGTGGCTGTATTTAGACTCTCTATATTTAAGAGATTATGAGAGTCTTTTATTAGCTTACTTAACAAATAACTAATGAGTATCTGTTGTCTGTAATGCAGGGTAAGCATTATGGGGAATTCAAAATGAATCAGAAAAACAAAGACCTAAAGTTATCATCTAGTTATGAATCTTGAATATAAGATTCAAGATGATAAATATCATAATATAGATGAACAATTCTCTAGGTAGTTAAAGAAAAGAAAGCTTAACTCCATTGCTGACATAAGAAAGATCTCGGGCTTCCCTGGTGGCGCAGTGGTTGAGAGTCCGCCTGCCGATGCAGGGGACGCAGGTTCATACCCCGGTCCGGGAAGATCCCACATGCTGCGGAGCGGCTGGGCCCGTGAGCCATGGCCGCTGGGCCTGCGCGTCCGGAGCCTGTGCTCCGCAACGGGAGAGGCCACAACAGTGAGAGGCCTGCGTACCGCAAAAAAAAAAAAAAAAAAAGATCTCATGCTTGGAGAAGCTATGTCTACAGCTAAGTAGTGAAACGCAATACACTTTGCCCCCAGTCCTGATGGACACCCTGTTACACAGCCTTGTTTTCAGTGGTTTAGATTGATTGATTTGTTAATAGAATCCGTCCTAATCAGATGATCCTGTGACACTCTCCATGGAACAAGATCCGAGGTCCTCAAGGAATCTCACTGTCCCCTCCCCAAACAGGACACTTCATTGCTGCACAGACCTCCATTTCTATCTGGGATGTGCGCTCCTGCTGAGATCAGAGCTGCTGGACAGCCTCTGGAAGAACGCAGTAGTGTTATCAATTTCACCTTTTGTTTGTTCTTTGGATGATTTGGCAACAGTCTTAAACCGCATAATGCGCTTTGACGTTTCTTGATAGGAGGCTGTACATGAAGGAAACACTTGAGGCAGGGTCTCTGTACACACCACAACTGTTACCGAATGCAATTTCCTGTGCCTGACACACAGTGAGGCCAAACACACTGAAGCTTCGGAGTTTGGAGCAGAGAAAGGTTTATTGCAGGGCCGTGCAAGGAGACAGGTGGATCGTGCCCCCAAAGCCCCAAACTCCTCAAAGGATTTCAGCAAAGCACTTTTAAAGGCCAGGTGAGGGAGGGGTGTGGTTGGATGTGGCAACCTTCTTGGTGTAGGAATCCTTTGTTCTTGCAGCTGTCTGCCTAGGTCAGGTCATGATATTTCTGTAAACTTCCAGCAAGACACATGTTAGTCTCTGTTCTGCAACTTTTTATCTCTATATGAATGGACTCTTAAAGATCAGAGCCCTGAGAATGGGCTCTCCTGTATATTTCAGGCTGTAGGCAACATTCTTTTACAAAAGGTGCAGAGCCAGCCTAACACAAACCACAAAGCACAAAGGCTAAAGTATAAAAGGAACAGATCTAATATGGAGTCAGATTTGTTCTTCCCTATTACACAGCAAGTTGGCTTTTGTTGGCATTGGAGAAGACATTCCTAGAAATCAATTTCATGAGTTACTATAGAAACTAAATAATCTATGAGAAGTTCACCACAAGTTGGTTATTAGCTGATTTGGGTAACTCAGAGCTCAGAAAACAAATGGGTTATTACATGCTCGTTAAGTTCCATCAGTAACATTAAAAAGCAGTAAAAAAGGCACGAGGATTCTCTTCATAAGTTAAACATTTTGTTTGGAATATTTTCACTTCTTAACCAGGTGGAAGCTAGAGATTTCCGTAAGACACTTAAATTTTTGCATAGTTTTCACTGGAATCATGTTAGGAAGCAAAGTGTTCATATCTTGCTAAAAAGAAGTAATTTATTCTAGAAGCAGTAGATAGATGGAGGAAGAGATCTTCAATAGGGTACTCTGTGTAAATTTCAATTGAGGAGTTAATATATGTAACTGTTTTTCCTATCTTGTTTCAACAAAAATGTGTCTTTAAGGATGAAAATGTTCTTTGAATACTCTGCTTACGCTTTTAACATCAGTTTATTTGATCTGCTATTTCCACTTCATCTGCTACTTGTAATCTTTTTCTTTTGATATAGTCATAAGTAGTAGTATTATAGAAATTAAAGTTGGATTTCTATAACTTATTCAACGTCAGTGCTCTTTCATGTGTATTTCAAGTAAATGTGACAAAAATTATCTACATGAGGCAATCACCCTTTTCAAAAGTATCTTCTTTTGCATTTTTTGTTAACAGTTAATGTGCTTGTAAAATTTGTATTTGTTTTTTAAATTTATCATGAGCTGTCAACATGTTGCTTAAAGAAACAAGTGTTTTTTTGTTCAGAGGAAAATGAATGTCTACCCTTTGATTAGCTGTTATTTAAAACTGCTGATAAAAGCAAGTTAGTTATTTTTCAATTGGCTAATCTGTATGTTACTAACTTTTAAAAGAAAGTTATGCTATATGTACATATTTACAAATTGACTATGACTCAGTATCATCTAATTCAAGCCATCCTCTAAAAATCAATGGGTAGAAGTGTTTTAGATTGATAAATACAACTGAAATTCAAATCCCTTAAGAAAATTTAAGGACATAGTAAATGTGAGGTTCTAAAAAATCTGTTTTAAGCACTGAAAATACTCTGGGATTGGATACCTTTTGGGTTTTATACGTTTACCCATAAGTAAGATTAATATAGTTTTCTTCTTTCATTTGAACTTGCACTTATATTTCAGCTCTTGTATTAAACTGAACCTCAGCTTGGGGCATAATCTTTTTTACGTCTGATTTACCTGTTAGCATTACCACATTCAAAGATGGGTACTTTTAATTGAGATGTAATGATCTGTGATTTTAAAAAATTTATTGTTGGCAAACCAAAAGTATATTTTAATTGAAGCATTTTCTCAAAAAAAATTTTTTTAATTGGGGTATAGTTGTTTTACAATGTTGTGTTAGTTTCTACTATACGGCGAAGTGGAGTTCCCTGTGCTATACAGCAGGTTCTTATTAGTTGATTCAACGAAAATTATATTGAAATGCCAACTGACACTAGTAAGAACAACAACCACTAATAAGTAAATATACGTATTCCTCTAAGCTGACATGATGTTCTAAAGATGAGTGATATATGAACTGCTCCATGTAATTAAAGCCGTCAAGGTCACGTGTGGGGATCCTGGTGGTTAACATGTCAGCAAAGTAAACAACACTAAGCGTACAGTGTAGAAACAGAAACTCGAGGAAGAGAACCAGCAAAAGAGGAGAACACCGTGAGAAGGGATGTGGAGAGAGATGCCAGATTCGCAAGTTTGGAGTTCAAGAGACTGACGGTGGGATGAATCTGGGGCCACTGGCCAACTCTGAAGTCCTATGCTGTTTCCACTGTCTCTGTTTCTTAAGTGATCCCAGCTCGGCCAGGCACATGTCACAGTTACGAAACTGCCTTGTTCTTCACTAAGACTTTGGCAGTGGGACAAGGCCGAGGGCACAGCCGCGGGTGTGGGTATGGGTGTTGTCGAATGAGAAGTGTATGTAAGTATTTCAAGCTGGGATAAGGGAAGGAGGGTGTGTTAGGGTTCTCCAGAGAAACAGGACTAATTGTGTGTGTGTGTGTGTGTGTGTATAAATGCCAGTTCCTTATAATGAATCATGTATGTATGTGTGATTTATGTATAATACATAATCATCTACATATTTTACATACGTAATCATTTTACGATAGAAATCCTTATATCTATATATCTCTATCTCATCTATATCCCTGTATAAAATGTTATAAGAAATTGGCTCATGTGAATATGGAGACTGAGAAGTCCCAAGATCTGTTGTCAAAAAGCTAAGACCCAGCAGAGCAGATGGTGTAAGTTCTACTCCAAAAGTTGGCATTCTCAAGACCCAGGAAGATTTGATGTTTCAGCTCGAGTTCAAAGGCAAGAAAAAAATGATGTCCCAGTTCAAAAGCAGTCATGCAGGAGGAGTTCCCTCTTACTCATGACAGGATCAGCCCTTTTGTTCTATTCAGGCCTTCAACTGATTGGACGAGGCCCACCCACATTGGGGAGGGCACTCTGCTTTACTCAATCTACTGATTCAGATGGGAAACTCATCCAAAAACACCCTCACAGAAACACCCAGCATAATATTTGACCAAATACCTGGGCACCCTGTGGCCCAGCCCTGTTGACACATAAAATTAACCATCAGAGGATAAATAAAAGAGGTAATATCAGAGATACAATCTGGGAAGAGGCGCCTTGAAGGCATGTGAGAGTAAGAGGAGATTCTGAGTGTACCAAAGCAGGGAAGAACGAAAAACATTGTACTAAGAGTCAGGAAACCTTAGTTTCATCTCCAGATGTGTCACCAGCTAGCTAAGGTGACCTTGAATCAAATAATAATCTTTCTTGACCTGCTTTGTTATTTATGATACAAAAGATGTATTTCTTTTGCATTGGGGTATAACCGATGAACACAAACTGAGTGACTTAAAATGACACAAACTCACGATCTCATAATTTCTGCGTGCTAGGAATCTAGGTGTACATCGCTGGTTTCTCTGTTTAGGAGACTGAGCTGAAATCAAGATGCAGCTGAGGCCGTGGTTCTCACCTCGCCTTCAGAGGCCACATCCAAACTCACCAGTTGTTGGAAGATTTCATTTCCTTGTACCTGTTGGACTGAGGTCCCTGTTTTCCTTCCAGGTGCTGGCTGGGGACTGCTCTCAGTGTCTAGGGGCTCCCCACAGTTCTTGCCATGTGGTCCTCATAGGTGGTTCACAACATGTATACTTCCTCCCAGGCTGGCCAGAGTCTGTCTGTCTTTTGCAACCAACATGAGAAAACTTTCTGCTTTTATAGGGCTCATAGGATTAGGTCAGGACTACCCAGGTAATCTATCTTAAGGTCAGCTGATTTGGGAGCTTAATTACATCTGTAAAATTCCTTCACAACAGTGCCTAGGTTACTGTTTGTTGAGTAACTTGGAGAAGGTGAGGGCCGGGAACCTAAAATGCGGTGTCTTAAAATCCTGCCTACGCCCAAGGTGTTTTCCTTCTAAAATTCACTCTGTTTTGAATTGTATGCATTTGCTAGTCAAATAGCTACAGTGGCTTTTGTGAAAAGCATGGCAACCTTTGAGCCAAAGGCCCATCCCCCTAAAGTTTTAGGTACCTGTAGGGCAAGGTCTTCAGACAGACACCAGTAGAGTCTGATAGTGAAAAAGATTTAAAAAAAAACAAAAAACCCAAAAACTAGAGACCTAAATGTGCTAGTTCTCACGTCAAAGTTGAAGGAGAACGGCATTGAATCCCTCCTGGTAATCTCCCACCTAATATGCTAAGTTACCGCTTATTCTTTTTTCTTAAAGTGAAATTATGTGTTTGAGTAGAATAGAAGTAGAAGCAATGAGTTGCCTCTAAATCCTTTAAGTTTAAGTACCTGTGTTGTTTAAATTTTACTTTGATTTGTTGTTATTTCCAGTGTCTCCTATTCCTTTCCTCCCTTGCTGATGTTTCAGTAATATAGCCATTAACAACACATGAGATCTTGGTTTCACAGCCCCTGGATTCTGGTGCTAATTCTCCTAACTATGATGTATATGAAAACTTTCATGACTGAAACTTAATTTATTCTGTATTTATAAATGGGGATGATGCTACCCCTTTCGTGTGGTGATTGTGAAGATACAATGAGATAACAAAAAGTATTTTTAACTATGAAGCACTCTGCAAGTAGAAAGTATTACTAGGTACAAATAGTCCTCTGGTACTGCGATGTCATGCCACAAAGCTTTATGAATTAGGAACAACAATGATTTAAACATAATTTAAATTCATCCCACATCTAGAGAAACACACTGTGCTTCCAAAATCTTTGTAGAACACAACTCTGTTATTTCTTTGCTTAGAAGTCTTCCATGACCACTCATTGAAGTCTACACTTACGAAATGAAATCATCTGTTTCTAAGAATGCCTGTGGGCACAGTGCAGGAATAAATTTTCTGCAGGTAAATGATTTTTTTTTGGCAAACCCAGTGTGTATGCAGATTCTGAAACCCAGAAGAATAAGAAAACATGAAACACGCACCAGTTTAATAGTTAAAGTAAAAAGCAAGGAAGGCGAGAGAAGTCCCCTTACAGAGGACCGTCGTATTATCACTGTGACTCAGGAAGGATATTGTCATTGGTGTTGTATGTTTCCTATTAGCGTTTTTGGCTAATTGTTTTTCTCTCTCATCAGCGTATAAATGCTAGGAAAGGAAGATGACTGCATTTTTCCATCCTGTTTACTATTGATTCTGACATTTATTTGAATTGGCATTCTTTATTTTTCTCTATTTGACGTGAGCTTCTTTTCTCTTTTTCTGTAGCTATGGATTCATTTATGGTGTGACTAACATGATATTTAACGTGATTCATAGAAACAGGGATAGTCTCAAAAGCTCTTCTTAAGGGCTTAAGAAGATGGCAAACAAAGGGACAATTCTGAGTTTGGCTGCTTTGCAAATGTTTTCATGGGGTCTTCCAGGCAAAGTTTTGGTGTGAGGGAAAGTGGCTACACCAATTTGCTGTCATGAGGGGCTTTCTACTATGAAAGCACAATAAAGAGGGAGCAGCATGCAGCTTTCCAAATTTCCAGAGAAGTCGGGAAGGGGAGGGAGACAGAAAGAGAAAGACAGGGTGGGGGTGGAAGGTATGAAAAACGCACGTATGTGTGAATGAATGCATGAATGAGTGAATGAATAGATGAATATGTAAGTGAATGAATGGACAAATTACTCAATGAATGACAGCCAGCCAAACAGGAACTTAAATACCCAAGTGACTAAGATAATTTGAAGTACATAGGCTTATAGAAAGAAAGTAGTTCAAGTTTTGATTGCTTTCAAACTCTGAAACACACAGAAAGTTAGTTAGATTAACACAGCTGTTAATTGTTTATAGATAGTAGCTGTGACAGCGTTTATCTCTGTCAATTCCAATATTCCTTCATACTGTACTTCAATATTTTTTCAGTTTTAAGTCGTTCATCTTTACTCATTTAATCATCAATATATATTAAGCACCAGCTCTGTGCTGGCTGCGTGGGAACGACGGCCAGTACAGTGTGAGCACATCAGAATTGTGTGACTCAGAATGCATTGTTTATCAATTACTGTGTAATCACGTAAACTCTACTGCTCTGGGCACTGTATGTTTAGGAGGAAGCTGAAATGTGCTGATTTGTGAGTTTTATCCCAACCTTCGTATGTCAATACCTTATCATCTCTTTGTTCTAATCAGTGCTTTTTGGCTACCTGTAGAGTTTCCTAGATCATACACATGGCAGGTGATGGATCAACAGAGTGACGTGCCTGACGAGTCGTGCTGTTTTCTCTATTAATACATCTCTTAACCCCTCCATGATGTCAGGTCTCCCTGCTGTTGGTATTGTAAGTCATTTCTCTGTTGTGCAGGCTCTTTATAAGTTTTAGCGATGGCCAAATAGAGTTTTACTGTTACCTCCAAAAAACAAAAAAAAACCCTCAGAAAACCCAGGATCTGTATCTGAGCCCCTGAAAGTGATGTGTTAACGAATAAGAGTGGTCAAGGCTGCCCTTGCAGGGCAAAGTAAATATCAACTCTAAAATATGCAACTTAGGTACCAAGTAATTCCAACCACGTCTCAGCTGCTCTCATACCCCAATTCATCACTTTCAATGAGAAAGTCTAAAGCAGGTCAGAGACTCCATCTGACTTACAGATGCATGTGAATTAGAGGTGCACGTGTTAGGCCCATTTTTCTTGTGGCACTTCCCCGGGATATTTTCAGATAAGTTTTGTAAGGTACAGTTTAATCTAACTTCACCCCACCTTCTCGGATGGCCTGATAGACTCCAGGGTGGAAATTACACTGAC